>NC_090278.1:44372675-45757675 GCF_040414725.1 Anabrus simplex | reverse complement strand
CACACCAGGTGGTAAACAGACTCATGACTAGCTAGATTTCAGCACCAAATGTTGAGCTCCAATGACACAGGTTTTTAGATGCACGAGTCCAGCTTAGCTTCTTGCAACGGCAGCTCCAAAATGCGCACGAATAGCTGCAACAGGAACAAAAGGCAGCAAGCGAGGGAACAAGCACAGTCCAAAAGGTAATTAGTCACTAAATCGGTCTTCACACACATATTAGGGATATTATTAGTTCCGAACTGGGTTTCAATGACCCACTTGAAATAGTGTTTTTGAAAGTTCATGGGACAGTAGTAAGCACAAACGCTTACAATGACAAGAGTATCATCTCCAGTATTCACATTAAGTTTGACCACACAGGTAACACCATAGGCTTGAGCACAGTTCATTTGCCACTTCTGGCATTGACATTTGCTAACTTTTATGGTTACTGTTACAGAATATTACACTAGTGGAAATTACAATAATCAATTTAAAAGAACTAAATTAGGACTAATAAATCTGGATAATCTTACTATACTAGGATAAAACAACCCATACCTACAAGAAAAGAGGACCTAACCAAACTGAATGTTCCCAATAATTAATTTACCAAAGGAAATAAAATAACAGAAGCAAGAGCAATAATTTGGAATACAGATGCTGGGTCATGAAATACCGGCGAAAGGAACGAAAATTTTGCCCACAACAGGACCAAATATATATAAAAAGCCCAAACCTGGCCACTCATACTCCCAAAACAAGGTCGAAGACCATTATGAAATTCTATTTCACATTCTTTTTTACAAGAAACAACTTAGCATTTTTCCACACCTTACATAATTCAATAGATGAGATAAACGGATCAGAAGGGAGGCACGATACACAACAGAAATAAACAACGGAGAATACAGGAAGGGAGATAAGATGGATAATCACACAGCGAAACGAACAGATTTCACCCATAACGATCAACTCATTTACATAACACCAGCTACTAAATAACCAGATAACTCAGAAGAACATGACCGGCAGAAAGGACACCACTCAGAAACAGAAAACACAGTATCCCAAACCATCCATAACCATAACGTGGAGATCACATGGCAATTGACACAGAATAATAAGGCAATGGCAAAAACAGGAGACTTCGCATGCATAATAACAGATGGAGAGGAGCTCAAAAGTGTGTCCGCAAGAGATCACCATGCACCAGTAACCCAGACCAACCACCACATGACAGCCAACAATTACAGAAAGGATAGTAAGGCACACAACATAAAAAGAAAACGGTATTATAGCACCAGGCAGAACCAACTCAAAGCAGCATAATTAAAGGCCAAAATTCAAGAAAATTCCACACCATATAAACCATCTTCGAATACAACGAGCACAGGTGTACTACCAAAACCATCAAGTGTTCAGAGAACCTCTGGATAACCCAGGACTAAAAATATGGTGGCGTAAAGACAGCCCACCCTATGAGATATGTCAATCCACAGACACCCTTCCAGCCAGTCGGAATTCACGGGATAAAATAATACATAAACGATGCAAAATTGATAGTTGACACGATGACAAAGCTCATGAGTTGATGGAGAAGAACCTTCAGCCAGTCAATTGGGTCCCATACCACCAATGACAGACCAAGAACTTCAGCGACCGAACAAGAGCCATTCCACATGATCCCATACTCACAGGAACAGACCCCAGAACAGTCAGATGACAAGCAAGCCACAATATAAAATTGCGAAAACATGCCGGTTTGAGCTAGAAGCAACCGAATTACAAGAGAAGGTAAACCAGATGATAGACAGACCACAGAATAAAATAAAGAGCAGATTATGCAAATAAACTTGATCGAATGAGATTACATATAAACAGCCTTAGGGTGCAAAGGAAACCCTTCTCACTATACAAATTTATTTCGGTCACATCTGACCTACAGATATCATTTTGAAGAAACATAAATTCTCAAATCATACAATATCACTAAACATGGTCGAAGCCAGTGTACATCCATGAAATGACCACCAAATGCCCAGACGGGCCTCAAGAAAATCTTGGACTAATAATAGTGTGAACTGAATCACCTGCAAGACATCCCATACTGACTCGCAAAAACCTTACCTACACGCGGACACAAGGATTAATAAATATGCCAGCCAGGACATGGACGTACGGTAACGGATAGGCTCAAGGTTACACTAGAGAAGACTTCACCTCAATTTCGAGAATGCCACACTCAACTAAATAAACAGCACCCACTAAACTGACAACGATGATGAAATGCACTCCCATAATCCTCAGCAAAATGAACAGGAAGGATTTAATTAGAAGCAAATATGAATTTAAGAACAGATTCCACAATGTTTAGATAAATGAGTACCAATAACCACATGACAACTGCGAGACCCACAACCAAATCTCAGGATGAAAGCACAGAAAAAACGAATGATCGCTTTCAGCAATAAGCCAGCCATGATCCACACCAAGATTCCAGCAATGAACCCACACAACCACCAAGTAGCACCAGCACCAGGGTACAGATTTACATTTACAGGGAGGAATGAGTAAGCACCAATACATATAGTAACTAACCAGCACCAGAAAATGAAATATCAGGAAGAATGAAAATTTACACTCAAGCACGAGGCTAAAACTGACACTCATCAACCAG
This sequence comes from Anabrus simplex, assembly GCF_040414725.1. NCBI lineage: Eukaryota > Metazoa > Arthropoda > Insecta > Orthoptera > Tettigoniidae > Anabrus > Anabrus simplex. Next base: position 45,755,013 of record NC_090278.1, on the reverse strand, counting down.
AACCAGCAGATACACCACATGCACGGCACCAGTCATCCAAGGTGAGTTACCGAACCTACCATACAGGAACAAAATCCAGTTCACAGGTAACAGAAAAGATGAATGTGAGGGGGAAGAAGCTAAGAAATACAGACTACCATAAACCAGGCAAACAAACCCACAGACGTTAAAGAGGAAAACGTGACCAATAAATTTAGGACCCACCTAGTTACAACTTGACCACATGCACCAAGTACCAGAAACAACAGGAAGGTAAGCAACACCAGAACAGAACACCATATGGTAAACTTTACCAGTAGAAATGGATGAGCACATAAGAGAATTGACAGCGCTACCTGACATGGACACATCAAATTAAGATAAAAGGTCAATATAACCGTCGATGAACCATACAGCCGTAGCCTATCAGCATTCAACCAACGAAAACACCGCAAAATACACCAGAACAAGAACACAGCCCATGGTTACCATCATGACATAAAATCCATGTGAGATACGCGTCAATATATCACCATTACATAATATTTTCATACAAGAATGCCAACACAAGCCCATAATAACAACACAATATTACCCCGGGAACATGCACAAGACTCCCATAAGTCGAATAGGAACAATTTCCCATAGCACAAGACCCAAGTAGTATCCATTATACCATCACCATTATAACCAACTGACATCTCACTATGTCAACAAATCACACTATCATCACACAAGACATGTAGTAACCAGAGTGAGCAGGATCACAGACAGACATTAGCTGAAAGAAAAGGTCAGCATGGGTCAAAATTGTAAATAAATTTTGATACACCCATTCCGAACAGCCAGGCGGGAACACAGTCTCTGGAAGAGAAATATTATAGTAACAAATTTTCCACCACATGATCAGGACTACAAGCGAAGCTGAAACAAAGATAAAATTTTACACACTAAGCAATAGTTACCAGTTTAACACAAGCCCTTATATCTTTGCAGTGAGTCGATGGGCCACCAGCTTACCAACTCCTTCACTAGAAACCAAGCATACTAAGAGAAAAATAATTAATGTCCACAAACACAATTTTATTTCAGTAAAATGTGGGAGAATATTTTGCAAAATTTAATTTAGAACCAATCTCAAATAAAAATAATGTAACTCCATTCATCAACAATAAACAATAATGGTCAACGACTCACCCAGATATCGCAGGTCCAAAATAAGAACAGCACGAGGAAAGTTCTCGAATTCCATGACCCGACATGCAGTATTAACCGGAACAGGGTAAAATCAACAGAATAAGGCCTCGAACATAAACACCACAGGGACAAGAGAACCGCAAACCCGGAACTCGAGCATACATGAAAATAAACAGAAAACCACAACTTATTTAGGAACATATCAGTTTTGCACAATTTACGACAAGCCATGAGTTGAAATAATAACATTAAGTTATTTATTAGACCACCTAATCAATACAAAATCGTCTTGGATGATTTACATAAATTTGTTAGCTAATAGTGGTACATGTTTCGCCTTCCCTGAAGGCATCATCAGCCATAGTCTTAACCTTAAATTAAAAATAAGCGTCTAAATAACATGTAGTAATGAAATGAATAATTTTAAAATCTTGAAGAGATTTGAAGTAAAATAACATTAAAAATAACAATGATGGTTTGAAAATACAATGTGATGAGATATAATAGTGGAAGTATTAACAAAATTAACATTAGAAGGCTGCTAAAATAAGTACAATGGATAAAACAACAGATTGTTATACAACAAGTGGAAAGATTGCATAAAAGTAAAGTTGATAGTCTGGCGGTTATAATTAGACGATGGCAAAAAATCGTATATAATCAAAGTAAAGAAGAGAGAATAAAAGTCAAAGTTAGTCGAGAGATCCGAAGTTAATCATGATCTTGAAGATAAAAGACGAAAGTCAGATGCATATGGTGAAGTTGTAGAACACGTTGAGGATATGAAGTTGGTGAATAGAAGTTGAAGAAAAGTTTCAAATAGGATCACTATGGACCATCTCAAAATTTGAAGTGATGTTCAAATGTTGTAAATTGTGAGTTTGTAGATATTCTAGTTGAAAAAGCATATAAAAGTGGAATCATTTGACGGTGACAAAGATAGCTTGTAACATTATGTTACTACTGTTGCAAATACTTCTAACTCATAATGTTACAAGCTATCTTTGTCACCGTCAAATGATTCCACTTTTATATGCTTTTTCAACTAGAATATCTACAAACTCACAATTTACAACATTTGAACATCACTTCAAATTTTGAGATAGTCCATAGTGATCCTATTTGAAACTTTTCTTCAACTTCTATTCACCAACTTCATATCCTCAACGTGTTCTACAACTTCACCATGTGCATCTGACTTTCGTCTTTTATCTTCAAGATCATGATTAACTTTGGATCTCTCGACTAACTTTGACTTTTATTCTCTCTTCTTTACTTTGATTATATACGATTTTTTGCCATCGTCTAATTATAACCGCCAGACTATCAACTTTACTTTTATGCAATCTTACCACTTGTTGTATAACAATCTGTTGTTTTATCCATTGTACTTATCTTAGCAGCCTTCTAATGTTAATTTTGTTAATACTTCTACTATTATATCTCATCACATTGTATTTTCAAACCATCATTGTTATTTTTAATGTTATTTTACTTCAAATCTCTTCAAGATTTTAAAATTATTCATTTCATTACTACATGTTATTTAGACGCTTATTTTTAATTTAAGGTTAAGACTATGGCTGATGATGCCTTCAGGGAAGGCGAAACATTTACCACTGTTAGCTAACAAATTTATGTAAATCATCCAAGACGATTTTGTATTGGTTAGGTGGTCTAATAAATAACTTAATGTTATTATTTCAATCAAATATCATCAATATGGACCAAAAATGATATTTATTACATGTAAAGCCATGAGTTTCCAATTAGTTGGTGCCATTCGGGATGCCTGTGTTAAAATTTCATAACTAGGTATTCAGCGTAGCTTCAACACAGAAAACCACGCTCTATAGCTACCACTACTGCAACGCCCTCAAACAATACAAGAAAATGACAAGCGTCATTGGGACGTGCGCATACAAGATAAACAGAAAACAACATCATCAAAGGCAAAAATGGAAGAGTGCAGGACCTAACCCAAAACAAATAAGATTAGAGGATGGGATCATTAGGAATTGCGACAGACATCGCCCAAATAACACCAACATAAAATTTTAGATTAAATTTATACTTAAAAGAAAATTCATTTTTACATATTATTTAAAAATTAAAAAAATAAAATCATTAGACCCCAATTAATATAATGAACTTGATAAAATTGAATTATATTGTTTTTGGCATCCCTGAAAATAAGTCAGATAACTAATCTAGATATAAATAAAATTAATATTATTTAAAATAAGTTTCTTCTTTTGTAAAATAAATTTCTGGTGCACCAGACAGCTAAACTAAATAAATTACTATTAAGTGTTCGTGAACAAACATAAAATTAAAAAAAAATTTATAACAAATTATTTAATAGAGGGCTTCCGACACATCCTAGTGGAAGGATCATTCCCCACAAACTCACATAACATAAACCAAACAATGCATGAAAATAAAGGGACTTTACACTACAACCGACCAATATGAAAACACATATCGTACAGTAGTTAAAATAAAATCAACACTAAAAAATTATAAATAAAATCACTCCACATAGTAGACGTGGTAATTAGTAAAAACACGACCTGAAATGCACAATTTAATGAGGCGGAACCCACATTACAAGATAGAAAAACACACGATTTTGCCTCAATACCGCAAAACAAAAGATCATACTAATTACAGCAGCCCACAACAGCGGATGCAAATGCCCACCAGACAAAAATGACCAATGACAGTTGCGTAACTGCCACACAGCGATAAGATAAGATAAGCAACAATACTGGGAAGAGTAGATAAGCCCCAAGCAACAACCACTCCACACTAGGGGTGCCCAAAACCCTCAATTAAATCTTCAAACTTTTACATTGTTAATGAATTTCATCGTTGTAATAAATGTAGGTATCCTAATGTTATTAGGCAATAATAAAACAAAACCACCCGCAGAAATGCAAGAAATATACAATCCTATTCCCTAGTCATACGTATGAATCAAATAAGAATCAATGAAAAATCCAACTAATAATAATAATAAAAATAATGATGCCCTTTAAGAGAAATGGGTGGTATTCAGTGCAATCGCAGTAGTTAGGTCGTAACACGAGTAACGGGAGGCCGAATCACACAAACCGAATCACAAAACAATAGTATGGGAACAAAATATCAGAGAGAACAGACGATAGTGTGCACCACAATAAAAACGGCAATATGAAGATGCAATTTATCAAAAGAAACAGCACACGAATCAAATAATACACGAAAACACACATATATACACCAGAAACAAGAATAAACAAAGGAAATCACAAAATTTAGAAAAGGCACGAACGAATTTTGACTGTTACCGAGAGCAAACACTGCACTTCGCCGTTACGCAGCACACACTTCAAATATGAGCACCATCATCAAGCAGTAGCTTAACTTCACTTACAATAAATACACTTATAGAATACAGAAAACTACACCAAAACGATATATACACAGTAATAAGACCTAAAGGCGAACTTTTGTGGTGATCAGTAATGCCCAGGTAACATCCTCGTGCTATAACCAACTACTATGGCACTTCACAAATAAGAATTTTTAAGAATGACTTACATACTAAAAACGAATATACTTAAATACTGTACAACACCATTTAGACTTCCTCGTTAGTCGAGGTGTACTCTCCTTTATCACCCGATACCTACAGCTTCCTTTACAATTATTTGAGTTACAGCGTAGCCGTCAGACATGGCTTAGCTTCCAGTCACGAGCGAGTCCAACAGCTAAAAAGCGCCTTTCACACATTGTCACTAGGCGCGACACAGTCTCAACCCCGCTACACGCTCTGGCGGAGACCGCCGAACCACCAAGATAAGTTGCTAGCCACTCTCACAGATGGCGTATGAGTCCATGTATCGTTCCACTATATGATAATATCTCGTAGAAGTATTACCAAGCAATAAACAGTGTTCCGAAAAGTCACAATTGCCACGTTTAGACAGAAAATATGACCAATATTCCAACAGTTCATAGCGCTCATGCTTTAAAATAACCAAGTCTACCAGACTCAAGGTTTTAGTCTTTCCATAGAGTTGAATAACAGTACAATATGAACGGGAAAATCACGGCTCAGTACAGTACTTAGCCCGTGAACATAATGTCCATAGAGGAATTAGTTAATTTACCAAAATACCAGTTCCAATGAGAGACACCATATAAATATATGTCGCGTAGACAGTAGATAGTTCACACATATATATATCACAGATAGCGTATTTGTTAATAACGCTACAAAACCAAGTGAGTCAGGAGCACGCAGCTGTGAGCTTGTTTTGGGGAAATAGTGGGTTCAAGCCCCACTTGCATCCCGAATCCGACTGTCGGCAGCCCTGAAAATTTTTTTCTGTGGTTTCCCACCAGGCAAATGCTGGGGCTGTACCTTGATTAAGGCCATGGCCACATCCCTCCAATTCCTAGGCCTTTCCTATCCCATCATTGCCATAAGACCTATCTGTGACGGTGCGACATAAAAGCAAAGAAAAAAAAACTGTCGACAGCACTGAAGATGGTTTCCTTGGTTTCCCATTTTCACACCAGGTAAATGCTGGGGCTGTACTTTAATTAATGGCCATGGCTGCTTTCTTTCCACTCCTAGCACTTTCCTATCCCATCATCACCATAAGATCTATCTGTGACGGTGCGATGTAAAGCAACCTGAAATATTATATAATTAGCAGATATCTAGGTTAAGATAGCCGGGCGGTCAGTGAAAGGTCCTAGGGAGAGCGCTGTGTATGTGTTAAATATTGTTGAAGACTTAAAATTAAACAATTTCAATTTGCAAAATCGTAATGATTGGGTATTAAAGTTTTTAATTTTGTATTACAAAACACCCAGCATGTAGGCTACACAGTGTAGTCACATATCTGTGAGATTGCACTTGGGCAGTGGTGTGTTCGAGTCCCACTGACGGCAACAGTGAAGATGGTTTCCCTTCTTTGCAATAGGCAGGCAGATATACTAAGGCCGTACCTTAATTACGGCCACAGCTGCTTCCTTCTGAGACCCATTCCATCGTTGCCATCAATCGGTGCTATATAAAACTCATAGCCAAAAAAATGAGACATCGTTATGAAGCCCATAACATGATTATAATTGTTCATAAAGGTGGAAAACAAGTATATACATGTTCTGTGTTCTGATTCAAAATATGCCAAACATCTGCATGTTTCAGGCTCCATTTGTCTTAATTGCATTCATAATGACTTTTGTAAATTCCTGCCGTAGAGTTGTATAATCGAACAATTTATTTTAACTTCATGGGACATTTTTTATTATTATTAATATTATAAGGAGCATTAAGCACATCTGCTAAATGGGAAGTGAAAAACTGTGGTGTTATTTTTCAGAACAATGAAAGTTTCAAACGTGTGGTTTACTGTCATCGTAGTCTGTTCCTTTATATGAGCTCATAATTTCTGTAGAATTGTGTGATAATGATCAAGTACTCAAGTGGAAGTGTCATGTGATATTGTCTGGATGAATTTTATAAAGAAGTCTTAGTTTTGGTTTAAGCATCCATTTCTGACAAATATATTTTCACTGAAAATTTTGTATTTTGGAAACAATTTCTCATCAGAACACAGGAAATATTTTATGATCTCTCTCCTCTCTTATTTGCAATTTGTATGCACATCTTCCTCAACAGAAATACGTACTGGTATGTATTCAGTGTGCAAGTAACTAAATTAGTGAAAATGAAAATGAAAACCTACAATCTGTTATCCAGTCATTGACCGGGTCAGGGATGGAATGAATGAAACATATATAGGCTGTCTTTACAATGGGGTCGCCATTCCCAAGGTGATTTATTAATGAGTGGGAAATGCTCTGAAATGATAATGGAGAGTGTTGCTGGAATGAAAGATGACAGGGAAAACCGGAGTACCCGGAGAAAAACCTGTCCTGCCTCCGCTTTGTCCAGCACAAATCTCACATGGAGTCACCGGGATTTGAACCACGGTATCCAGCAGTGAGAGGCCGACGCGCTGCCGTCTGAGCCACGGAGGCTCCAACTAAATTAGTATTTGTGAATATTGTGATGTTGGTAACTCATTTGATGTGATGGTAACAATTGTGCAAACTTTCCTTACCGTAGTTCTCCCCCTGTGAGTGGGGGCAGTAGAATAATACCCACGGCATCCCCTGCCTGATGTAAGAGGCAACTATAAAGGGTGCCATGGGGGCTCCAAGCTTGGGTAGGCATCCGTGGAGCCCTTAGGTGAATCCTGGCATTGCTTCCACTTGTGCCAGGCTCCTCACTTTAATCTACCAAAATCACATCTACCTCGGTCACCACCTGTTCTTTTCTGACCCCGACTGTATTATGTATGGAAGCCTAGAGATTCTTATTTTCACGCCCTTCATGGCCCTGGTCTTCTTAGGCCAATACCTCCATTTTTTCATAGTGTCGACCCCCTTCGATTTCTTCTCTCCGATTACTAATATATAGAGGATTGTTGCCTAGTTGTACTTCCTCTTGAAATAATAATCACCACCACCACTACTCTTATCGTAGTCGGTGCGATAAAACTGAATAAGACATAAATGATCGGAAATTGCATTCTTTATAACTTTTGTTATGTATTTCTTTTCAATAGGACCAATCATCCAGAGTGAATAAAATTATTTATAGCCTACATTGTAGTGGCATATTCCCCGACATAAAATACCAATTTTCAATTAATTCTGTTCAGCCATTTTCTTGTGACAGAAATTATGAAAATTTAACACCCGGATAGTACGAGTCCCTGTGATTAGTACACCTAGGTAAGGAACACCATAGGTTTGCGTTGCCTGTAAATGGCGCCGTAATGTGAGAAACGCCATGGGTGTGTGTTACATGTGCGCATTACATTACCTGCGAGTAGTACCATCCGCGAGTCTACGCTCCTTTTGATTAGTATTGCAACATGACAAATACCGTGGTTCTACTTTCCCAGCGATAAATACCATTATGAGGGGCTGATGACCTGGTTTTTGGACCCCTTTAGATTACAAGCATCATCGATTCAGGATTGTGCTTTAGAAGCAGTCCCTTACTGGTCAGTAATACTACTGCTTAACACTAGTTGCTGGGAATGTGGGGCATTACAGGTCGGATCCACTGATTGTTCTAAATTCATATCCATCCATTCATTCTTCGTCATTGTGTTTTGAACCCTGGTCAGTAGATGATTTTGGACTTTGAAATTGTTATTATATTTATCTCATTTCATACCATTAGGGGCCGATGACCTAGATGTTAGGTCCCTTTAAACAACAAGCATCATCATCTTAGGCAAGGAGATTTGTGGTGAAGGCGAAATGTTTGGTGGCCTTGACATATACTAGGAACTGTCCCATCATTCGCCTTACTGCAGGCTAAAGGAAAACCATTCTCAGGACAGCCAGTGGTAGGGAAACAGCCTCTTTCTGTGTCTCAAATGCAGAGGTGTAAAGCCATGGCCACCCTTCCTCTATTCGGTTGGCCGGTCAGAGTGCAGTGCTGTCAGACCACGGATTAGCCTACTCTGCAACCACTGACACAGATTTCTGCCTTTGATATACAGTAGGTACAAATGGCACCGTATTTGAAGTGAATTTCCACCGCCTTTGACTGGCATTTTGACTAGGTCACAGCAAAGCCCCTTGCACACGGTAATATCGCGGAAGGTAGCAGCATATTGTTCATAATACTGTACATAAATTAGCGACCAATTCCTTGAACGTAGATCTTAATGGGTTGAGCTATTTTGTGACATGGCATGCGATTGTTTTGTGCTGGATCAGCTGCCATATTATAGTACGTAGATCCTGATGCTACATATTTCTTTCAATTTATTGGAACTCCTCCCTTGCGGATGGACTGAAAGGAAGCATTATTTGTACTTCCTGCATGTTGTAAGAGGGGAACAATCACAGAATCTGCAATCGCTTTCTTGTCTTTTAAGCCCATAAACATATTCATGATTCTATCCTTTTCCATGTAACAGAGAAATTTAGATATATCTTACTGTCACATGAAATAGAACATTTTTAAGTACTGTAAATACAAGGAATGCATACAATTTTGTAGCTTGACATGGTTTATTATCTAAATGCAGATGACTGATTGAATGATATGCTGTGTTTTGATGCAGTATGTAGGAACAGAGTATGTGCTATCATGTCTTGGTTTCTTCAAACACTACTCTGCCAGTGACTTGCCATCCTCTAGCAGATACAAAAGAAGTACAAATCTCAATATTCCTCAGTGTGTGGCCCTACATGCCTCATTTGACAGACTGAAAGATGTATCATATAGCAAGTTTCTTGAGATAATACAAATGGTGTTGCCATAAGCTTTTGACCTGTCAGTGCAACGTTAGACTGCAAAAAGAGAGAAAAGTATTTATTATATTGTAACTTGACAGTTCCAGTCTTTCTTTCATAAATGAATGATTTTGTATTGTATTGTATTGTTTTCTGGCTGATGAATATTAATTCATGATTAACACTACTGAATGTAACTTAATGAAATTATGATATACTATGATCACAAAAAATTTGTGGAAATTTCTACACAATTTTTATACCTGTAATACTGTGGATAGTAGGTAGAATATAGCTTCATAAATCAAAAGATCATGTTTAATTTCAATTTACCTTTGAATCCTACAAACTCCCTCCTTAGCATATGAGTTTCCTTTAATCATTTTGGTTCCTGTGTATAGCTTTCTTTCTTACATTGTATTTATATTTCATTTTCTGCATAATACTATTGACTATTGAGGTTGGCTCATTGTGTGTTAAAGGGGACCGAGCTACGAGATGATGTTAGTGTCTATTTGTGTCGTAGTTCATAATCAGAGATAATTATTGCCAATCCCACTCACCTTCTGGTCACTTCCTCCCTCCCTCCCTCCCTTTGCAAGTTAGCTTCTTTTTTCCTCAGCAGAAAAAGCAGCACAGGTCAGTCCAGTTAATCCCTTCCTTTATGGCTTTGTGAATTAGTAAAAATAAAATTATAATAAGCAGCACAGGCTGGTAAGCTTCTTTTCTCCAGCAAGAAAAAAAGAAAAAGAAAAATAATAAAATAATAATAATAATAATAATAATAATAATAATAATAATAATAATAATGATAATAATAATAATAATAATAATAATAATAATAATAATAATAATAATAATAATAATAATAAAGCACAGGCCAACCTTCAGGTGTATCATTGTTCAGAATGAAGTATTCCAAAAAAAAAAAAAAAAAAAAAAGGTAAGAGAAAGAAAGGAAAGAAGAAGAAAGATATGAAAGAAAAGAAATGAATATAGGTTCGTTCCAACACGAGTCCCTGACCGTCCGACGCATGCGCAGTTGAGAGAAAGCGTTCCAACACACACCAAACCAATCCCGGACTGATGCATGTACTCAAATGCGGCGTTCCAACATACCTCAAACTGTAGTTACTGACCGCCAGAACTCGTCCGAGGCCTGTGGCATGAACCGGTAGTACGGACATGCACAATGGAATACATGCGCGAGAGAGGAAACTCACTGGACAGACCACGTGCGTTTCCACTCCTGTTCTGTTCCTTGTTCTTCTCCCATGTGGTTTGTTAACATTGCCATAACCTCTAAGCGGTAATAGTTATTTCTAAATCTGTTAATGAATTCTGTTAAGGTACTTGTGAATTGAGGAGTAGAAATAATAAATTAGTAAATAACGAATTAATAAATATGCAATAAAAATGGAAAAGTATGGGGATTTTGTTGAATCTTCATCCAGTGGAGATGAGTTGGATATGCAGTTATCCGCGCCAAGGAAGCGAGAAAATTATTTGCGTAAGTTTTATTGTTGCTAGTGGAATTCTCGAGGTACTTTCTAATCGCGTCAATCTGATTTCACCGTCCAAACTCAGTAGCAATTATTATAGTTGTTTTTTCTAATGGTAGAAAATGACAGGGTCACGGCCACATAAAAGTTAATTACCGTAAAACTTGTAGGTAATCCTGGTATATCAACACGGAAACATGCTTACCACTTGTTCCACTGCTTTCCTCTCACCCTAGTGGGACCTGGGAGCGAACTGTGTTGTACATGTTGTGGAGGGATGTATTTGCTTTACATGTTTCTCCATTGGTTGGTTGGTTGGCAGTAAGTTGTGTGTCATGTATTGAGACGAACACGAACACCAAGTTTCCGCGTTCATGGAATTAATTGGACCTGGCCAGGAATTGGACCCGCGACTGCTATGAAACGAAGGTTGTGACAATGGCCTTTGATAATAGTGAATTATGATGATAAATAATAAAGAACGTGCAAGTGTATTTATTTTTATACCGAGCGAGTTGGGCACGCAGCTGTGAGCTTGCATTCAGGAGATAGCGAGTTCGAACTCCACTGTCGGCAGCCATGAAGATGGTTTTCTGTGATTTCCTCATTTTTACACCAGGCAAATGCTGGGGCTGTACCTTAATTAAGGCAACTGAAACTTCCTTCCCACTCCTAGCCCTTTCCTATCCCATCGTTGCCATGAACTATCTGTATCAATGCGACGTAAAGTAGCCTGTAAATTTATTTTTACGCTTGTAGTTTGGGATTTACTATGCCTAACGAAAATGTGACAATATCAGCAGTTCCCTTACACAGCATTTTCTGCCGAGTATTGGGAGCTGAAAACGTTTATTTTCTTCCTTACACCCTCAACCATAATCTCCTTTAATATCATTCAGTATCTGGCTATATTTCCTTAATTGCAAATATTTAGATACCGGTATGTATAAACATTTGTGTTTCATCCAAATTCTTATATCAAAGACTATAACATTTCTTTGAACCAATTTACTTACATCATAGTTCCTTAACAGTGAAATACAGGCCTAAGGCTTCGAGGCAGATATCCCTCCCTAACCAATTAAAACGAATATAAACCATGTGTGTGTATTTCATTCTTTATTCATTTTTAAAATACTTGTTGCACCGTGTTCTATACGTATATTGAATTTCATCAGTATTTCAGTAATTTACCTTTCCTTTTTCTCACGAATCTACAAACTAAACAGGGCAAGGTAATACGCGCCATACTCTTTGTTTACACGTCAGATTGCTGTCCAGGAAGCGTTCCAACACGATCAAGTTCGGGACCAGCTGCTGACCAATCCCAAACCAGCGCATGCGCACAGGGCGATGCATAAACCCGCCGGTGACCGTCAGAAACTCGTGTTGGAACGAACCTTATATTTAAGAGTGGGGGAGGGAGGGAGGGTGAGAACCTGGGTACCCGACGCGACCCGCGCTAAACGATTTAAATCGCCCGCCCGGTAATTTTAGTTTTCCCTACGACCACTAATAACATGCAATTCCCGGTAGTCTTTGCGGCAGCCGCTGTGTACAGAAGTTAAAAATAACGTTGAGTGTCGACTCTTACTTATTCTCTTTGCGGTGCACAAAAACGTCAGCTTCGTGACGGTAGATTTACTGGCACGGAAACGAACTGCTGTGGGGGCTAAATTTCGGCACCTCGGCGTCTCCGAAAACCGTAAAAAGGTAGTTAGTGGGACGTAAAAATAAATAGTTTTCTGAGATTTTGATTCAGTAAAACTTTCACCAAGGGAACAATACACAACACGTACGATGTAATTATACAATTAAAAATCATTTAGTATTTGACTGTACACGAACAAACTAACAGACACTGCCAGACTGGATGGTAAGGACGATGAGCCGCAGACAGATCTTGAAGAGATCCGACCTGGCCCTTCAAAACTGATATAATTATGTCTCTCACTACGGTACCTACTAGTATTATCTTACTACACATTTCAAAACCATCTTGTTGTATACGTATTTCTTCATTATGTCCTAATTTAGAGATGTAATCACACAGATTGTCGATTTAAGGATATATTATAGGCACGAAAGTTGTGTATGTGTGGATGTTTTTAATTGCCTTAAACTCCAACAACTACATGTTGATCATAGAAACGTCCTTTAATGTACAGGAAATATACCCATCTTTAAAATTGATCCGTATAAAGTTTACTCCACACACCTTAGTTTAGGAGATATTATCAAAATTCGACGAAAAGACACAACTTGAACAACTTTTTGATCAAAACATGATTCTTGGAAAGCCTGTATCTCAGTCACTACGTATGCTACCGAGCTGAATTTGGGCTGAAAGTGTAGCACATTAACTCTATGTCAAATATAGAATGAATGCATGTTTTTCATTGACCGACCGTTTAGGAGATATTTTGAAAAATCCGAGAAAATATCAAATATTCTGATGTTTTTTCAGTGCCAAGTGGGGCGTGTTGGCGCGGCAAGGTCGAAAACTTGGATTTTGCATTACAGACTCAACGCTATCAACATATCAAAAACTCAAAACTACCCGACCTTTTGCATACCAAGATGTATAATTTTACTGGACTACTTGTCTCTGGTTAGTTATTCGCATATAATGTAGGTACAGTATGTGTACAAACAATTGGTTGGAATTATTCTTTTCATTCTGGCCGTACTTCTCGTAGGCTAGATGATTTATTTTTAATTTGAGTATGCAAGGTAGTTCTTTAAACTTCAGCATGCAAGTTAGCTGGAGTTCAATGAATTATACTGGGAGTGTGTAAGCGAAGATATCGTAATGGTTTTAGTTAACCGATAAACCGGATATGGTTTGGTGTCGAAGTGGTATATGTGCTATTACGCCACGAGATGCATTAGTGTTTTATTATGTGTACGGTACGTGTGCAGTTTTATTCTGTTACTTGTGTTATTTCTTCATTACGGAATAATTGCGTCTTTCATTTTCTACGGCGCCAGAACCTCTAACGTACTGGCGTTAAGTCCGAGTTTCTGTCGGTTGCTCTTATCAGTCTGTTAGATCTCAACGAGGAAATTAAGAACTAGTGTTGTGAGCATATTAGTATGGCCTACTGAACTTTATTTACAAATGGCATTGGGGAAATAAGAAAAGGTTGCTGCACACATGAAACATAAGTACGTAAGTCATATATTGGAACACACATATTGTTTAGAATAAGAATGATGGCTGTCTTACGAGTTACGTATAATATAATGAAGTGTGGACCACACACACACAGTCTCGTGCATATTTTACTGTTTTGAAATTAGTTTACAAATCATCAAGGCTACTTCTTATTAAACAATGGGCAAAATTTTTCCTTCCGCAGCCCAGAGTTCATAACATTATAAGGAAGCTAAAATAATGCAAATCTTATTTGGAATACCTTGTAGAGGAGAGATGTGTTCATTGCGATGTCTATGAACCCACCATCACGCCCCCAGAAGTATGTTTACTTTTATAGCCTAATAAGAGGAGCAGCTGCCATCGGCCATGGCTAGCGTTACTACTCGCATTCTCATTGGTGAAAGCGAACGCAGTGTGACGTCATTGCCATCAATGCTGATAGGTACATTGTGTTACCAGCCCCGGCCGAATAAAAGCACAAAGAAAAAACACCATGTAAAGGAAACAATGTGAAATACACAACAGCAGTAATTTAATTTAATACTTACCAGACCAATGGCCTTGTCCACGGCAATCGTGTTTCCTCACGAAACTAGCTACCTAACGCCGCTTCGCGGCTTCTAACCTCCCAAACCAATGGTCTTGTCCACGGCAAGAATCCTAACTATCCAGACCGATGGTCTTGTCCCCGGCAAGAATCCTAACTGTCCAGACCAATGGTGTTGTCCACGGCAAGAATCCTAACTGTCCAGACCAATGGTCTTGTCCACAGCAATCGTGTTTCCTCACGAAACTAGCTGCCTAATGCCGCTTCGCAGCTTCTAACCGCCCAGACCAATGGTCTTGTCCACGGCAAGAATCCTAACTGTCCAGACCAATGGTGTTGTCCACGGCAAGAATCCTAACAGTCCAGACCAATGGTCTTCTACATTATTTATTTCTTTCATTAGTTCCTATGTACAGAGGTTGGCAGCCCTGATCACCTCTTAACAACATTCTACCCGAGCGTGCAAACAAACGACAGTCGTACAGCACGCAGCGGAATGTAGCGAGAGCTGGGCTACGGAAGGTAAAATTATAATAAACAATGTTTAAGTATGAGGTATGTCCACCCTTGGCTTGCACTCGTTTCGGCTAGAGTCTATGAGTTTCCCTTATTTCTTGGTCACGAAACCACGCACTTGGTGGTGCAGTCCATTCTCCTCATCCTTTTCTTGACAAAGGTTTTCTATAGTGTTAATGTCCGGTGAATTTTCAGGCCAGTCCAAGCACTGGGAACCATTTTTCATTGTAAAGTCTTTAACTTTTTTCGATACATGGCAAGTGGCAAGGTCTTGCTGGAAAATAGCTTTTTCGACGTTCAGTTCCTCAGCCAATCTCTTCAGTTCTGGGGCAGCATTCCCCTCAAAAATTGGGATGTACTTGTCGCTGTTTCAATAAAACCAAACATTTACGGCCCGTGTATGTAAAATAGCCCCAAAACATCTTCTTTTGTGGAAACTTGACTGTCTGTTTGATGTGCTTCAGTGGGACTTTCTCATTATTGCTTGTGAGATGTTATAACCTTGCACTTCAGATTTACTTTCATCACTGAATTAGACCCTTTATCACTGTTCTTGTGTCCATTTCTGATCTTTTCTTGCTCATTCCAGTATTTCTTTCTTCATGGGATGAGTCAATACCTGTTTTCTGATAGGTCTTCAAGCTTTCTTTCCAGCTTCTAAGAGCTGTCTACACACTGATGAGATAGGCATCTCCTTTCCTTGAGATTTCCCATTTTTAGCCAAATCGCCCTTTCCTTTGAGGTGAAATGGACCCAAACTTACATTACATTCTGCTGCTATTTGTGCCTGAGTCATACCACTGAATTCGTGGAGGGTTATAATCTTACTTCTTTGGTGTGATATCCATTATGACTCACTGAATGCAGTTTCAAACAGCTACAAACACATGCCAAGTATGTACTTCCAGACAAACAGTTTGCCTAACACAGCAGTGGGTGTCCATACTGTTAAGAATTGGAAAAAAATTGTAACAACTTTACAACTTAAAAAACTAAATTTACCTGCCTGTTCATATTAATATGCTCAAGACTATTTCATTCATAGAATATAGCATTTTATATTTGTTTTGATTTCCACATTATTTCATATTTCTTTCAAGAAAATAGAGAAACAGCTGAGAGAAGAAAGTGTAGGGACAGTGGCTGTGAGTGGGAACTGAGGAAAGTGAGGGAAGGGAGAGTTTGACTTGAATAATTAGTCGGAGGCAGGTGGGTTCATGTTCTAAGAGGAAGAAATGTGAGGGTCAAGAGCCCTCAGAGAGTGAGTTCACGAGAGATGTGAGTCACTGCAGGTAGATCAGTGGAGTGAAGATGGGAAATAGGAAATTTACAGTGGACAGATGAGGCAAGAAGAAAGGGAAAAATAGGAAAGTGAAACGTAGAGTAGAGATAGGAAGAATGACATTGAACAGGGTCGAGAAGGGCAGAGAATAGAGGAGGAAGTAGGACTGGTTCAAAGCCATGAAAAGGCTCTCCAGCTAGGTAGACATGATTCAGCAAGTGAACAAGAAGTTGAAACATTTTGAGATAAAAAGTATAAGTTGTTTGAGATTTAATTTTTTTGTAAATGACCCCATGTCTCTTTTGGTTATATTATGGCCTATGTTTAACTGCTTACAAAGACAGGTGAAGATGAATGAGCTACAAATTCATGGGTGACTCATTTGTTAGTCATGTTGGGAAAGAGTATGGAGGAAAGGGCATCAGGATAGAGTGTTATCTAGGAATTATGTTAAAGCAAATGTTCAGGAATGTAGAATAGAAAGAGACGGGGATGGAAGAGGTGGTAATTTTTCCTATAGATACCAATAATGTAACACAACCAGGAGTTGGTACTAACATAGTTTGGGATATGTGTGATCTGGTTACGTGTTTTAGCCTGTTTGGGTCTTCTTGAGCATTAGAAAGCAAATTATAAAGTTTAAAACAAAGATATGACATACACTAAATGCTCTCTTCATACTGACCTTGTTCTTTCCTAGCGTTTAGTCCCGCATTGGTGCAGGGTCCGCTTTTAAACATGTGATCAAGGGCTTTAGCTTCAGTGTGTCCCAGAAGATGCATGTCTTCCTTGATGCACAGTTAAATTGAAGTAATAAATATGGTGGTTCAACCTATTTAATACAAGTAAATAAGAGCTGTAGAGATTACATTCTTATTTAATTAAAAGTGGAAATGGTACCGGTTTCGACCCCAGTCTGGGTCATCATCAGCCGATTATAACTCGAAAAACAATGCGTAAGTAAGAAAGAAGATAACGGTCAAGTCCACACAATATCAGTTGGGACGACGTCAGGATTGGGAACCTCCAGGATCAAATTGGTGGGCTGTAAGTATCATTGAGTCTGCAGGCCTTCAGATGAACATGACTATACCATCTAAGTCGTGCTTCTCACATCTTCTCTGGGAGGTGCCACTGCCAATCATCTTCGGACATCTTCATTTCTGATACGGTCCAGTCTTGTAAGACTCAGTGACCAGCATAACATTTTCATCTCTATACCATGTAGAACCTGCTCATGCTTCTTAGTTGTAGGCCAACATTCCGACCCATAGAGTGGAAGTGGTCGGATCATTTATTTGTAGACTTTTCCTTTCAGGTGGGTGGGAATTTTCTTGTCGCATAGCACACCAGTGAGCTGACTCCACTTCAGCCATGTAGCATTTACTCATGCTCGTGTGTCTGGTAATGTCTTTCTGTTTGAGATGATGGGTGATCCAAGTTATTTAGATTGGTTGGCTTTAACTAGGTCTTGCCCATCGATGCGAATACTACCAGCAATCTGCAAGCCACATTGCACATACTCGGTTTTAGTGATGTTAAGTCGCAAGCCATATTCCCCTAAACGGTCTTTCCAAATTTGCAGGAGATTTTCCAGATTCCTTCAGGACTGATCTGCAAGGAATACATCATCAGCATGTAAGATGGTCCACAGGTTTTGCATCTGGATGTGAGCTGTTACTGTATCGGTACATAGGATAAGTAGGAGAGGTGACAGTGCTGAACCTTGATGAACCCCAACATTGATAGGAAATTAGGGTTATATCCCTACTGCACAGCGAAACATACTGGTGACTTTGTCATAGAAATGTTGATTCCATCAGACCTAGGCTTCTGGAACATTATGAGATCAGAGGGCTTTCCACATAAGCTTATGTGGTATCCGATTAAAAGCCTTTTCTAAGTTCGAAGAGGCTAGGTCTAGAGATTTGTTTTTCTCTCTATGTTTCTCCACTGTTTCTTTACTGTTTCTCTACTGACCCCTTTGACAAAGCCATATTGGTTTGTAGAAATTTGTACGATGTTTCATAGGTGACAATCAAGAATTCATTAAAAAATCTTCGTCATCTGACACATTAAATGTATTGGTCGGTAAGTGGTACATTCATCATCACCTTTAGCCTTTCAAGATAGGGACTGTAGTGCTGGTCAACCAAATTGCAGGTATGCTACCATCATGGAAAATTATGTTTAAAAGCTTCATGAGAATCTGAGCTCCACGCTGTCCAAGGATCTTCCAGACTCGCATGGAATATCGTCTGGTCGTGGTGCTTTGTTATTTTTCATATTTTGCATAGCCCCTAAGACTTCCTGAATGGTAATGGATGGACCATGGGGAAATTCCTCATTACTGAAACCCTTGAAATAATCCCTCCACCTGTGAAGCATGGCAGTCTGGTCGCAGAGGGTTTGATGATTTTTATCCTTGATTTGCATGACATGACCAACGCCTTGGTTGCTCTATGACAACATTTGGCGAGGCAATAAATCTTGTTTCCTCCAACTGATAATAAATGTCTTGGTAATAGCAGTAGCGACTGCATGTTCAGCAGCTCATCTGAGTGTTTAATACTACTGGAAATCCTTGCTACGTCTTGTTTGTCGCCAGGTCTTAAAAGCTTCTGTCTTTGCTTTGATAGCTAGCTAACGCCCTCATTCCACCACCAAGTCTATTTATCAATGAACTGTAATGTAACAATGTATATTTTAATATTGCAGTATTTTTGTCCTTATTGGTTCACTGCTCGGTTGAAAAGAACATTGGTGGTGGGTCATAGAAGGATGGGGGTACGAATAAGAGAATTTGAGGTAAACAAAATGATGTAGTCCATTGACTTGTTTGATGCAGCTCTGTCCTGTGCTAGTCTTTTCATCTCTACATAAGTACTACATGCTTGTCACTTTCATACCTTGGTCTATCCCTACTGTTCTTACTGCTTGAAAACCAACTGAACATGTCCTGCCCTATCATTCTGTCTCTTCTTCTTGTCAAATATACTGAAATCAGTCTTCTCTCTCAATTCAATTCAGAATCTCTTCATTTGTTGTTTGATCTACGCATCTCACCTTCAGCATTTTTCTGTAACACCACAATTCAACCCACCAACCTAACTAACAAACCCTTGTGTTCCGGTCGAAACTTGCTAGAGATTGCCAGGAACTGAATTTGGGCCTCTTAAACTAAAGAACAGCAGTAAAAAAGGCATGTACCCGACATAGAACAATTAGGAGGATGAAATAAGGTTTATTGATATAACTTGGTAAATAGAAAAAAATGAGAACACAGAAAATAACAAGTAGGGGAAAACAAAGGGAAAAGGGATACTCACATTCATAATCTTTTAGAATATTGTGAACACAATCGAGTCATTTGAATCATAAAATTCGATGTTATGCATTTCAGTATACGCGTCACAGAAGCATAGCGAAAGGTGATTACAATAATATTCCTTTCTCGACAGAAGTAACTAAGATTTGGTGCCAAGCATTTCTTTCCTCACAACAAAATGTTACTGATAAGTGAAAGAAACAACATTTTATATCATAAGAATACTATCATAGCATCGGAATGGACAAGACTAGAAATCAATTCATTCCTTTTGGAAAAAGATTACAGCGATCTCCAAGCAGACTGTGTCCTTCCCAGAAAAAAGAAAAAAGAAAAGTAAACCTGGCAGAAAAGGAATAAACAAGGAACACAAAGAGATGAAGGGAGTTGCCATAGTTACAAAGATAATTAAACATGTCTTAAATGAAATAAATAGATCTGAGAGAAAAACGCCAAAAATGGGCAAATAAACAGTCAGATACACCCGAGAACAAATGTAAGATGGATTAACAAGTAATAGACATAAAGCAACATCCGTAGAACACAGAAAATAACATGGATTCTGCAATCATATGACATCAACACACACGCAGAGACCAAAATTAAGTAAGGTAGAATAAATGATATAGTGTCAAGACACGTTGTGATGAGACTCGTAATAGCATTACGAAAGTAATCATAGGCTCGCGAGCTTGATCCAAATGAATAGATCAGAATCCTGGGTTGCAGAAATATAGGCAAGGCTTGCCGAGTCGTCAACATAACCAAATCTCAGCACACACCCTGTGTAACACATTCATATCATCCGAAAAGACAAACATGAAATGCACAGCATTAGCATTAAACCGTATGGACAGAATATAAGCTCCAGCCAGATGTGGAAACTGACGAGACTGATAAAAGGTCTGTAATAAAATCACACACAAACACATCATCCACATGGGTCACTTTGACCAGTGTTATCTGCCGCCCCTACATAGGGATAAATACACAACAAGCAGACGAGAAGATGAAAAACATAAAAGTCTGCAGCAAGTGAAATAAAATCAATATACAGAACAAAAATCTCTCAGCATGTAAGATCAGCATAACTATGGCAAGCCAAGAAAGGCAAAAGAGATTGATACAGAAGTGGAAATGGTACGTTCATTCACCATGCTTTCACGGCCTGTACTTATATTATACTATACTTCTATTATAACATCAAAGTTCATTGTTTGAGAAGCTTTTCTCAAGGACAGTTAAGATTTTTCTTCTGATGCTGCAGAGCAAAGTTCTCTGCAAAATGTAAAGAATTTCACCTTATTTTCTTGACATGGCGTAAGCCTCTATCATGTCTATAAGTACGGGCAGTGAAAGCACAATGGCAAAGTAACAGTATAAATGGCAAATCTCAAAGTTTTGATTTCCTCTCCTTGGATTATGATTCCCTTTACCAATTCCTCTTGATTTCCTTTACCGCCTGTTCTATGTATACACTACATTGAAAAGGAGAAGGACAAAGTGCAGCCTTACCTCACTTCTTCTGGATTGCTGCATCTTTTTCAAAGCCTTCGATTTTTATCACTGCAGACTTATTCGTTTACATGTTTAGAGATTTCTTCTTTTTCAAGATGTTATCCCAATCACCTTCAGATTCTCAAATAGCTCAATGCAATGAATATTATCAAATGCCTTTCATAGGTGTAAGAATGCCTTGTATGTGGGCTTGTCTTTCTTAATTTGATCCTTGCTTCTCGTGTTGCTACTTTTCTTCTGAAGCTAAACTGATCTTCTCCCAACTCAGTTGCAAGTTGTCATTCCATTCTTCCATCTTAACAGCTCAACTAGTATGAGTTAAAAATACTATGTGTTGGTCTCATTACTGACAGGTGGACAATTATTTAATGGAGTTCTTGAAGCAGTCTGTAGATTAATTCATTAAAATGTCTGATGTTGGCACCTATTAAAATTATCATGAGGTTAGGTACCCTCTATCTTATAAATCAGTGTTTAACAAATAACAATACATTAACACTTCATACAAAATAAACACCACATTAGGACACTATATACAGTTACAGATAAAGAGATTGAAGATAAAAGTCACCTGGAAGTTTGTTTGTTGTCTTATAACATCTATTGATTGTATTCAAAAGGAAATTAGATGAAACCTCTTGATGTTTATAACATCGTAGTCCTGTTCTTTCTAAGTCAAGTTAACTGAATCTGGATTAAGAATGAAATCAAACTAACAAAAAGAAAAAACACCTTAACACCCAGTTATACAAGATACATCTTTCTGTTTCTCAAAGTTTAGCTCCAATCAAATGGAACTCTTTTCTAATACATGTTAGTAATAAATTGACAGTTATTTTAAGTGATAAACAAAGAAAAATAGAAGGTAAACTCACACAGTTAAAAGCTTCTAATCATAATAAAAACTATCAGAATAATGTAAACACTAACCACAAATATTTAACAACTACACAGTTTTCAGAAGAGGAAATTGAGATTCTCAACAAGAGACCTAAATTAAATTGGTCTAATAGACATAAAGAGAAGGACATTATTGATACTATAGCTGAAATCAAATCGAACTAACTTCAGAACAACAGAATGATGTGAGATATGAAATCAAAAAGAAATTATCCACCCTAGCCAAAGAAGTAAATATCAATTCTGATTACACTAAACAGAAGCTAAATCAAGAACTAAAAACAAAGATAGGAACGAATAGTATTATTGCTAATAAAGCGGATAAAGGGAGAGCCACAGTGTTGATGAATAGAAGTGAATACATCAGCAAAACCGAAGAATTCTTTTCAGACCAGTCATACATAATTATCAACAAAGATCCGATAAATAAAACACAATGAAGTCTGCAATCTCTGTTTAAAAATTCTACCTTCCCACTAAAAGAAACAGAACAGCAATAACTTATCAACATGAACTCCAAGCCACCCACAGCAAGGGCCTTACCGAAAATTCACAAAAAAAAAAAAAAAAAAAAAAGTTCCCATATGACCCATAAAAAATTATAGGAACTGCCTGACCTATAATACCTCCAGATACCTACACAGGTTTCTTGGAAAATATTATAAATTCCATAATACTGAACCCATAAGAAAATCAATAGATTTTTGTAGTAGGTTTAGGCCTACATTAAAACTTAATCACATAATGTGTTCGTATGATATAACAAACATCTATCCCGACATCCCAGTTTACGAAACTATCAAAATTATAAAAAGTAATCTTGACAAATACAGCCAATTAAGTAAGCTCAAAATCGAAGAATTCATTAAGTTATTGAACTTTGTACTAAGTAATAACTATTTCACTTTTAATGGCAAAATATATCTTTAGAAAGGCCTGGAAATGGGTGGCCTCATTTCAGGTATATTAGCAGACATATACATGATTTTTTAGAAAAGAATCAAATTTTGACAGAGATAAATGGTATCGAACTCTGGTTACGCAATGTGGGCGACACGTTTGTTATTAAATACAAAGTACGCTACAAGTGATATTTTAATATCTACCTATTCAATACAAAGAGATCTAGTGAATTAATAATTAAATCTTATCATAAAAGGTTACAAGGGACATGTTTCGCCCATTTTTAGGGCATCATCAGCTTCAAACTGAAACTTGTACGGTGAATAATCAGGATCCTGATTGTTCTTACAAGTCGTAAAAAGAGGATATCAATGTAGGTGTTTGTCTAACATAAAATTATAAGAATGTCCTTGGTTAAAACCATAGTATCAAGCTACATGTCACAAGTTTACACTCTCTGGAGCGGTGAGTCAATGCGCCCAAAGCCTGTTGAGGTTTTATCTCATATCCTTTTGAATACTATCGATAGATGTTATAAGACAACAAACACATACTTTGTATTTCAATACGGACCTAACGTGAAATGTTTGTTATTATCGATATCGAAATAAACAATAGTGATAGAATCTTAGAATTTCTCAATACCCTTGATAATAGTAAAAAATTTACAAAAAGAAGAGGAGATTAACAGTTCCTTAAACTTCTTAGGCGTAACTACAACACGTTCAAAAAATTCTTTCCATTTTGAAATCTACAGAAAACCTACTAATTCCCCCATAACAATTAAAAATTATTCGCTGCACCCAACATCACAAAAACAGACTGCATATTACAACTTAGTCTATCACGCATTCAAGGTTTCCCTATCACCGGAAAGTCGAAACATTGAATTAAAATACATTAGAAATTTAGCCAAATTTAATGGTTATAACAGGATCAAAAAAGTCAAAGCAAAGTCATTGACAAACCTCACCACAGATAAACCAGATAAGTCTAATTACGCAACTTTCACACACAATAATTCACGCATCGACTGTGTTTGAAACCCCCTTAAAAAACAAAATATTAAAATAACATACAAAACTCAACATAGTAATTACATTAAATTTTACAATCATAATGTTATAACCCATAATAACGACCCGTTCACAAGTTCAGCATGCGCACAATGTTTTTGTTCATATATAGGTCAAATGGGCCACAGCTTCCACACTAGATACCAGGAGCATTATAACGCCAGTAAACATAATAAGTTTTCTGCGATGAGCATCCAAAGGGAAGATAACAGCTATCAGTTTACAACCATAAATCATGATCTTACGATCCTCAAGAAGTTGAACAAAGGAAGGTTAATGAATGAATATGAGAATATTTCTTTTTAGATCAGTACTTTCATAGGGACCATAATTCAAATGACGTTTCAGATACTAAGAATCCCACTTTACCTAAATTACTGCAAATATTAAATATAAAGGGTAGCATGTTTAAGAATATCTTTAACTTCCCCCCTCAAATACTCCTAGTTTCCAATAACATAACTTCCCCGCAGTCACCCCCTACTAACACGCCCCCACTAACCAATCAGATAAGTAACACTGAACCCATCCCTCCTTCCCCTACTCTCCCTCCACTCAAGATGTCACACTGTTACAACACGCGAAGTGTGAGAGCAGTAGCTAACAGTCGAGCTGGCGACACGAGTGATACGATCTTACCACATAAAACACAAGGAGGTAAGTGAAAAGCCTGATAATTTAGCGCTTCATGCGATCAATAACACACATTTTCTCAAAGACATCTTTTCCAATTTTGTTACAGACATTCTAACAACCTTATTTTCTCAGTGGACATCATTCTTTCGTCTTAAAGGCTGTTTTTCGAGAGTCTCCCAATTAACCATACATCAGGATTGTGGCAGATAACATACTTTGAGCACTTTGGAATTATTGTTGATCTAACTACCTTTATTA
The DNA here is from genome assembly GCF_040414725.1 of Anabrus simplex. Taxonomy (NCBI): domain Eukaryota; kingdom Metazoa; phylum Arthropoda; class Insecta; order Orthoptera; family Tettigoniidae; genus Anabrus; species Anabrus simplex. The sequence goes on along the minus strand of NC_090278.1, from coordinate 45,729,886 downwards.
TCTCGTATTCTCCAAACCATTACAGCATATACATTAGGTCGCCAGATTATTTTTAATTAAGCATGAACCAAGTGCTTGGCTACAGTATAACTTACAGTTATTTCAATTTCACAATGTGTTAAAGTGCCTTTTGTAAAGAAGACTTGACTTAGAAAGAACAGGACGACAATGTTATAAACATCAAGAGGTTTCACCTCTCCTTTTGAATACTATCAATAGATGTTATAAGACAACAAACAAACTTCCAGGTGACTTTTATCTTCAATCTCTTTATCTGTAACTGTATATAGTGTCCCAATGTGGTGTTTATTTTGTATGAAGTGTTAATGTATTGTTATTTGTTAAACACTGATTTATAAGACGGAGGATACCTAACCTCACGATAATTTTAATAGGTGCCAACATCAGACATTTTAATGGATTAATTTTAAGACTGCTTCAAGAACTCCATTAAATAATTGTCCACCTGTCAGTAATGGGACCGACACATAGTATTTTTAACTCATACTAGTTGAGCTGTTAAGATGGTTCAATTTGAGAATATTGGAATCCTTATAACATTTGATTTTGAGGAGGAAAATTAGGCTGAAGAAGCCCGCAACTAGGGTGAAACATGTCCCAGTTTGAGTGCCATGTATAAGTTGTAAACATTCTTTAGAATGTACATTGTATTGAATAGGTTGACCATTTTAATGAACTTAATTATTTTTAGATACAATTTTCAATACGGACCACCATTACATGTAATAATAAATTATGATGTCTAGATTCTTTAGGTTTGGTTTGTTTAGGGTGAGTAGAATAACGATTAGTTCTTCTGTACATTTTACTGTTCCTATGGTGTCTTTTTTTTTAGTTTTATATGTGGTATAATTGCTCTGTGCTCCAAAGTGATATGCTTTCAATTACACCCCTCATCTACAAATTTTCCCAGACATACTTAAGAAGTTTTTATAATGTTTTTGATTCTGTGTCCATGTACCAAGCTTTTTGGTTTTCATAGATACCTTAACTGTTTCTGGGATGTCTTGAATTGCCATGTTCATTTGTTGATGACTAGATTGCTTGCTCTTCCAGGAGATTGTTTCTAATGTATTGACTTTTTCACAGGGAAATTACAAACTTACACCAGAAATTACAAATTCGAAAGAAGAATTTAAATCCGAGTTGATGGAGCTGGGAATAACACAGGTAAACTCATTGGAAGTTCATTTGATTTTCCCTCAGATGATGTGCTTTTAATAATATTCTACATGTAGAAATTTTCCCAAAAATGTTAAGCAAGATTTTATAATAAATTTGATTTTATATCCAACTACCAAATTTTATGGTTTTCTGTAGATGCTTCATGCATTTTTGAAACTGACCCTAATTCTGGGAAGCCTTCAGTTGCCATGCTTATTTGTTGATGACTAGATTGCATGTTTTGTCAGGAGAGGAATATTACGGACTTGTACCAGAATTGACACATTTGAAGGAAGAATTTAAATCAGAATTAACAGATCTGGGACAAACGCTGGTAAACACACTACAAGGATTGTAATAATTTGACAAGCTGTTTTCTGATAGACATTATAAGATAACTGCTGAACAGATTTTAAAGCACACATGCTGTTGATCGATCACTCATACCCTACTCATACTTGGGGCATCATAGTTAAATATTGTTTTTTCTTTATTGTTAACATTTTAAATTATGATGCACAAGGTTTCACCTCACGTGGTATTACAGATATCCTGACTCGAATCTATTGAGGTTGATGTGATTTTTTATGTATGTTTATAATAATTATTATTATTATTTAATCAATGTGTGAAAGAGACACAAGTTTAATATATTTTTATTGTTAAGATGGTAAATTTTTTCTACTGTAATATAGACTCACTGGCAAAAAATGGGTAACACTTTGTATTTCAGACAAAGTTTAAGGTGATTCCATTTGAAACCTTGTATAAATTAAATGTTATAATGTTACAACAATAAGAGCAGTGTATCATAAGTTAAGTAGCCCAGTTGAGAAGTTTCAGCACATTACTTTATAGACATTATTGATTGTGACAATCACAACAACAGTATTGCCGTTTCCCACCTTTGGACAAACTGCTCTCTTATGTTTTATTGCTGTGAATTCTCCTGCCACTTATTTTTGTGCACATTATGGCTTGTCTACAACAGTCCCGCTTTTAAGTCAGTCATAATGGCTCTTTGACCTGAAAACCCGCCAAGGGCCATGGGTGCAGTATATGTTATATAGCAGACGTACAGAACTGTTAACAGCTGTGGAGGTCAGAAATCAAGTATGGGGCACAAACTTGAGTGAAAAGACACTAAGAATGAGGTTGTATGAAGCGGATTTAAAGCCCAAGATGCCTGCTACTGGACCTCTGCTTACACATGGGTACTGCGCCTCTCAAGTGCAATTTGCTAGTGCCCATTGAAACTGGACTGGGGAGCAGTGTAGCTCAGAGCTGTTCATGGATGGATCCAGATTCTCTTTGAGGAGAATTGATGGAAGGGAGAGAGTATGGAGAAGGTTCGGGTAACATTATTCACCCTGTACTTTCTCTGTTGAAGGTCTGGGCTGGGATTATCACCGATGTACACACGGAGCTTGTCTGACAGCCCACTGATTTTAGTGGATCACGTGGTACCTTTTGCACTTGTCACTTCATCTTGACCACAAACCTACTACACTGATGTAGCAGGGGAGGAGGTAATACTCCCACATGGTGCGTCCCAGGAGGGTCCTAACTGACTTACCGGCAGACTTGAGCAAAATCAAGTAGCTCTCGCGGACCAAATTAACATTAGATTAAGATTAAGAATACACCCACAGTATCCATTGCCTGTCGTATGAGGCTACTTAATGGGGCGACCAAGGGATTCTTAATTTTTAATCATGAGATTACCTGTGACTAGTACCATCACCCCTGCAACTCACACACCACACATAACACTAACCTCCACCACAATAACACGCAGTTACCTACAGTTGGCAGTTGCCGCCCACCCTGATCGGAGGGTCGCACTCGGCTAGAAATAGCCACACAAAATTATATTCATACTAGTACCATCGTGCAAGGAACACCATGAGATGACTGTGAGGAACACTACGGACCTGTTGACGGATCACTATGAGTTTACAGTACCCTTGCATAGTATCTACCACTATTACACAGGCTTATCCTCTGTCCGGATACGGTTGAACACCTCAAAGAGACTATACTCACTGGGGTGTTTCAGCATCTGCGTTCTGAGGAACACCATGGGTCTGGGAGTTACCTGTGATTAGTACCCACTATGTGAGGAACACTATGGGATTGTATGGGTCCCTGTGATTAGAACCCGGTATGTGAGGAACACCATGGGATAATACAGGTCCCTGTGATTAGTACCACTATGTAAGGAACATCATGGGTTTGTGTTGCCTATGAGTGGCGCCCTTATGTGAGAAACATCATAGGTCTGCGTTACCTGTGCGTAGTACTTTACCCGTGAGTAGTACCACATTGTGAGTAACACCGTGAGTCTACGTTACTTGTTATTATTACCACTACATGAGAAATACCATGGTTCTACTTTAGTACCAATAATTACCATTATGAGGGGCCTATTAGACAACAAGCATCATCGATTTAGGATTTTGCTTTGGAAGCAGTCCCTAGTTCAGTCTATACCAGCTTTATTTTGGTTCCGCTGATTGTTTTAAGTTCATAATCACTTTTCTTCATTGTCATTTTGAATTCTGGTCAGTGGATGAATTTTGGAATTTCATATTGTCATTATATTTTGGCTTATTTTTACCATTAGGGTTCGATGACTTAGATGTTAGACCCCTTGAAACAATAAGCACCATCATCATCATCATCATCATGATCACTTTATCCTCATGCACAACAACACTCACACCCACACATTGCCATTTGTGTACACGAGTTCCTGGATGAAGTCGGAATTGAGCACATGGTGTGGCCTGCTTTTAGTGCGACGTAAACCTGATCGAGCATTTCTGAGATGTACTTCGGAGACGTGCTAGGAGTCATTCCCTGACATTCTGGCTCAACTTTGTGCTGCACTCCTGGCTAAATAGTCTAGATTGAAACCTGATCATGCTTAATCGAATCACAGCTGTAATTGTGGCCAGAGATGATAATACCTGTTAGTGAAGCATTGGAAATGTGTTGAAAACAAATGGACTGCATATGAAACGGTGCAGAGCTCCAGGTCTTGGTGGACACAATCAGTAATGTTTCTCAAATATTGAGCTAAAACATTTCACATGGGCTATTAATTTAAAATACATTGTCATATTGTTGTAATGTCATAACATTGGATTTTTACTAGGTTTCAAATAGACTAACATTAAATTTTGTCTGGAATACGTAGTGTTTCACTATTTTTGCCAAGGGTATGTGTAAGAGTTACTTACAAGATTAATTTATTTTAAGTGTTGATGTTATTACTCATGGTGTATCAGAGCTACATTCACATAAATCAGAGATGCTCTTCGTGTTATGTTAAGGTGCATTTGGATTGGTGGAGGAAATTTAGGTTACTTTGTTATTTCCGGGTGCGCGATTCAAATTGATGAACTCGCCACGTTTGCCATGTAAAAATGTAAACAATGTAATGAGTGAGTAACTACTACTACTGTAGATGCCTTATGTAGTTTTGAAACTAACTCTAATTCTGGGAATTGTCATGTTCATTTCTTGATGGCTAGATTGGTTGACTTGTAATATGTTCACTTTTCCACAGGAAAATGGTGAAATTACACCAGAAATGATATATTTGAAAGAAGAATTTAAATCAGAGTTGACGGAGCTGGGACAAAGACAGGTAAACATATTAGAGGTATTGTAATAATTTGATGAGCTGTTTTGCCTGATGTGAAATGCTTTCAATAATACTCCACAGGTAGAAATTTTCCCAGAAGTATATAAGATGTTTTTATAATATTTTTGATTTGACATTGAACCACCAAGTTTTATGGTTTTCTGTAGATGCTTTATGCAGTTTTGAAACTCTAATTATGGGAAGTAATGAATATCCATGCTTACTTGTTGATGACTAGATTGCTTGATGTGTCAGAAGGTGTACCTAATGTATTAACTTTTCCACAGGAAAATTACGAACTTGTACCAGAAATTACACATTTCAATGAAGAATTTAAGTCAGAGTTGATAGAGCCAGGACAAACACAGGTAAACATATTGGAGGTATTGTAATCATTTGATAAACTGTTTTCTGACAATAGAAATTGTATGATAAGTGCTGAGTGGATTTTAAAGTACACAATATGATGGCCTCTTAAAATATGTTAATTTTTTTGAATTATAATAATATCATTACAATTATTGAAGAAATACAATGAGCAACTGTTGTATGTTACAAACTTCATAACATTCGTAATGTAAAGCAAACAACGTGACTAGCTCTTGTTACCATTCTGAACATCTGCACTCACTTGAACCTCGATGGTACGTATAAGTTAGAAAGTTTGTTTAGAAGGGTTATATCTTCAGGGAAACGGGATAGACTAGGAAGCAGTGATAAGGGTACAGGGATCTGGAAGTCAAGTAGGGATGACATAAAATATTGGTGTTCAACTGTACAAGTAGTGTAAAGAAAGGAATAGAATTAAGTAATTTAATAGATATATATGCCACCAGATGTAGTAATAAGAGTTCAATCATGGCTGAGAACTTTTCACACGGAAGTGGGGTGTTTATTGTAGAGATAGGATAGTAATGGTAGGAGAGGGAGTATGCATTCTGGTGAAAGAAGAATTTATAAGCCATGAAAAAGTAAGATGACAAACATGAAGTTCTAGGTGTAAGGCTCATCTCAAAAAGTAATAGGCAACGTGGTGTTGTTGGAATGTACAGACTTGGAAAGTGTGGTGTAGACACTGATTCAGAATTGTTTCATATGGAAAGAAACGGTGATTTAAATTTACCAAAATGTCAGTTTGGAAGGTTAATGTGAATGACAGGAAGCAAATAAGTTAATATAGGATGTTGAAACTATATATTATTCTCAAGTTATATTGTCAATTCAGACCAATATGAAAATGATAAAAAAAAAAAGAAAGGCATATGGATTTTAATGCCGGGAGTATCTGAGGACATGTTCAGCTCGCCAGGTGCAGGTCTTTTGATTTGACGCCTGTAGGGGACCTGCGCTTCATGATGAGGATGAAGACGACACATACACCCAACCCCCGTGCCAGCGAAATTAACCGATGATGGTTAAAGTTCCCGACCCTGCCCGGACCCCTGTGACGGTAGGCAAGCACGCTATGGAGCCAGACATGGTATGTAATTACTTGTAATGAAGTGCTTGACTGTTGCTGGCCAGTAGTTTGCCGCCACTTCATACTCGTGCACGAGTGTCTGGAATAGTGTCACACTCAGTGTTGACCGAAGAACCAAGGTACTACTTTACTGAGATCTTGGCCATCTATCTGAATGGTTCCATTAGTCTGCAGACCGCACTCCATGGTATTGATGTGCTCTAGTTTTACGTTCCACTTTGTAACCTGCTCTTGAATCTGTTGACGCTCCTCAGCAGCCAGTAGGACATCGTCCGCATACATGAATGACCATGTGGGTGATGACTGGATATCATAGGTGACTGTGTCGATACGCAAAATAAAGAGAATTGGTACAGGGCCAATCCATGGTGGACACCAACCCGAATGGGGAATGGCAGTGAAATTCCAGCAGGACCTCCTTCGGCACTGGTAGAGCTTTGATAGAGCAAATTTATCCCACGGACATATTCCCCAGCGACGCCGTGTGATCTAAGTGCATGCCAAATCAGGACTAAGTAAACTCGTGTCCTCATCCTGAGGTTGTGCAGCTCTTTTCAGGCACAGGAGGTGAGCTGCATGTACCATTTCAACCACATACCAGCCCTCCCACCATTTTTATATTTCTGGCAGTACCGGGAACCGAACCTGGACTCCCTAGGACGGTAGCTAATAGTGCTAACCGTTATGTTACGGAGGCAGACAAATCAGGAGTGTGGATTTGCCTGTTGTTCTTTTCTCTGTATATTTCCATAAACAACCGAACTGCATGAAAGGAATCAATTGTTCCACATCCTTTCACTAAACGACACTTGTTCAGAGTGACATTGACAATACTCCACATGCGCTGATCTGTGATCCGTTCAAAGAGATTCAAGCCATGACATAGTAGTCAAATCGGCCGATGGTTTACACGATTGTTGACATCACCTTTGCCCTTCCAAATACACACATTAACGCTTGTTGACCAGGATGATGGTAGCACTTCTTCTATAATAAACCGCTTGAACAGTGTTGCAGTGAGCTCAGCACCTTGTTGTCCTAGCATTTTCCATGTTTCAGCAGGAATATCGTCAGGTCCAGTGGCCTTGCCAGATTTCATTTTCTGCATGACCTCCTGAACTTCCAACGAAGTTACAAGTGGGACAGGTCCTGAAATTGGTATTGTGTGTATATTGGAGGTTGGGGGAGTTCTTCCTTGCAGATCTTTGAAAAATGCCTGTTCCAGCATTTCAGGATTGCATTCGATTTTAGGAGTACATTGTTGCCTTCATCCTTGATATACATTTCATGCCCATTATTTTGGCTTAGGCGATGACGTGATCGAGCCAGATGTTGAATACCTTTTCTCCTTCTGGCGTATCCGAACGCTCATATAGGTCCTTAAAATGAGCAGCCTTAACTATAGCTTTTTGGCCACAGTCTCCTGTACTGTTTGAGGTCATCATCATTGACACTGTCCCACCAAACTTTGTAGCACACTTCTTCTCTTTTATCGCAGCCTGAGTTTGGTGTTCCCAGGATAATAAACATTACTCCATGTATTTGTTCGGATAGGTCTTCCCAAACCATAGTAACTGGGTGGCCTATATGTCGAGAAGGGCAGCTGCTAGATCTTCCTTGTGGTTAGGTAGTTTCCACCATTTGATATGACACGGTCCTGCTGTTTTCTGTCATGGTTTCCACATAAGGATAAAATGAAGATCTGTGCGATGCTGTCTGATGGGGTAACTTTGGCATCGGACACTCTCATGAGCTCACACTGATGGAGTAACCAGTAGTCGACCTGAGTGTTTCGCCCACCATTGCTATATGTATGAGATGCAATGGTCTCATGATGAACTCATGTTACAGCACAATTCAAAATTCATTCCCCCTCATTACGCACTCCAAATCGCTGTCCATGATGACATTGTTGGAATCCCTCTCTTGTCGATCTGATGTGCCCATTTAGATTTCCACCATTGCATAGGTATTCATTAAAGTCAATGGATCGTAGGTATATATCAAGGCTGTCCCAGATTTCATCCTTTTCCTCATCCAGGCACCGAGGTTGTGGGACGTAGCATGAAACGACTCGTATCATGTTAGTCCCAAAGTATATCTTCATTGAGATCAGTCGGTCATTGATGCAGTTAACTTCAACAACGTTATCACAAAGCTTCTCATGAAAAATAATTGAAGCAATGTGCCAAATAGGGGTCTAACCACCAAAATTTCTATTATGAGTTAATTGTGAAAAACGCCTTCTTAGACTGGAGTTAGATCCCTTTTCTGCATGAGACAGAAGTTCTGCACCCTCTAGCACAGCAACAAGTTTCAAATTCTTCCACATGACTACGCTACTGTGCAGCAACAACCATACAGATCCTTATTCCGATTTCCTTATTTCAGACAAAATGTTGGTTAGATCCTTTTTTGGCGCATCGCTTCAATTGCTATTCAATTTTCATTTTGTTTACGAGCATTATAAAAGATCTTGTACCCTTCTCCAATATCACAGGCCTTGGTACCAGCCCACTTGGTCTCTTGAAGGCAAGCGATGTTGATGTATTGTTTCTTTAGGGTATCAGCTAGCTCGCTACTTCTTCCAGTCAGGGTACTGATATTAACTGTAGCCAATCGGAGTTGTTGATTTTGGACTTCCTTGATTGGCCCACCTCACCCATAGGCGAGTAGTCCTTGCCCATTTCGCATGAGTAGTATGAGCTGTGGGGGTTCTGGATCATGAGTCAGCATTTCTCTGTTGAGGTCATTGAACCTGGCCAAGGTCATTGACCCCATGGTGTCATGACTGCGTGACCGTGACGTCACATTCTTTGTAAACAAAGCCAAGTGCTTTTTGACAGCTGTCATCTTGATGGACCCTAACCTCACTCTTGAGGACAAGTGAACATCGCTAACCTCAGTGCTGCCATCTTGACAGGGCCTAACCTCATTGTTGCCAACTTATGCACGTAGGGGTGCAGAATTTAAAATCCACATGCTTTTGATACCTGTTAACGTGATGGATTCTAATCATGTGGATGCGGAATTTGAACAAGTGAACATGGCTAACCTCAGTGCTGCCATCTTGATGGCCAAACCTCATTGTTGCCACATTATGCACGTAGGGGCACGGAATTGAAAATCCGTGTGCTTTTGACGGCTGTCAAGATGACAGGTCCAAACCACGTGGACGCGGAATTTAATCAAGTGAATGTCGCTAACCTCACTGCTACCATCTTCAAAGGGCCAAACCTCACTGCTGCCACCTTAAACTCATGGTGGCGGGCAATTTAAAATCCATATGCTTTCGACAGCTGCCATCTTTACAGGTCCCAACCACGTGGGCACGGATTTTAAACAATGCTGCTACGCTAGAGGCTTTACGTCGCACCGACACAGATAGGTCTTATGGCGACGATGGGATAGGAAAGGCCTAGGAGTTGGAAGGAAGCGGCCGTGGCCTTAATTAAGGTACAGCCCCAGCATTTGCCTGGTGTGAAAATGGGAAACCACGGAAAACCATCTTCAGGGCTGCCGATAGTGGGATTCGAACCTACTATCTCCCGGATGCAAGCTCACAGCCGCGCGCCTCTACGCGCACGGCCAACTCGCCCGGTGATTTTAAACAAGTGAACGTGGCTAACCTCATAGCTGCCATCTTAACAGGGCTTAACCTCACTGTTGTCATCTTAAGCACGTGGTGGTGCGCAATTTAAAATCCATGTGCTTTTGACAGCTGCCATCTTGACAGGTCCTAACAGCATGGGCATGGATTTTAAACAAGTGAACGTGGCTAACCTCATCTTAGGCACGTAGGGGCGCAGAATTTAAATTATCATGACAGGTACTTAGGCATGCTGCGGAATTTTCAAAAAATTGAATGGGCCAGGCAGGCTTAACCTTGGAGTTTTAAGGCTAGCTGCCCTTCTCGATATAACCCCTTTCCAACACTATTTTGGAGAGAGGATTATAGTTTGAAGACAAGCTGCCCTTCATGACATAGCCCCTTCCTGACACCATTTGGGAGAGAGGATTATAGTTTTAAAGTAAGTTGCCCTTCTTGACATAGTCCCTTCTAGACACCATTTTGGAGAGAGGATTAGTTTTAATGCAAGCTGCCCTTTTCCACATGGTCCTTTCTCGACACTATTTTGGAGAAAGGATTATAGTTTTAAAGCAAGCTGCCCTTCTTGGCATTACACTATCTTAGAGGGGGGTTGAATTAAGGCTAGCTGGCCTTCTCAACATTCCCTGCTGCCCTTCCCGACACCATCTTAGAGAGACGAGTCTAACCTCAGAGGATTAAGGCTAGCTGCCCTTATTGGCATGCCCTTTCACTGACACCATCTTCCTCCTCCTCCTTGTGACGTTACGGAGGTCAGCTCAATCCCTCCTCTGACAGGGCTTAGCCGTTTTCCACCTCCTCCTTCTCCTAACAGTTTTACGGACAGATGTCCTCCTGTGTTAGATAGCCTTTCCCCCTCTGCACCATCGCTAAGGCTTTATGTCACCATCTGACGAGACAGAACATGATGACAATATGTAAAAGTTCAATCCTGTTACAGAGGACTTAGAACATTTATAGACTGTTATCTTACAGTAAAAATTTGGAATAGTCAGCATACATTCCCTATAGTGTTCTGAACAGAAAAAAAATCCACCATCGCTAAGGCTTTAGATCTCTATCCGACGTCTGAAGGAAATCTCTAACACATGCAACAGAAAAAAAAAATCTGTATTACAGATATAGATTCGAACTCTGATCTCTTTGATTTAGTCACTGTAACAGAAAAAAATTATGGATTCGCACCTCGTTCTCTCTGTTATTGAATCAAACGCTTATTACTCTGATTAATAATAGAATAGAAATACCAACACAATCACTATAAAAATAATCTCTTTATATTACCTACTGTAATGGATTCAAGCACTGATTTCTCTGTTGAATGTCAGATTTAAAAAAGAAAATCTCTAGGAAAGAAATTATGGATTTCAACCCCCATTCTCTCTGTCATGGGATCGAACGCTTATCACTCTGATTAATAGAATAAAAATACTGACACATAACCACTGTAAAAAATCTCTTTATTTTACTGTAATGGATTCAAACACTTATTTCCCTGTTGAATGTCAGATTTAAAAAAGAAAATCTCTACCAAAATAATTATGGATTCCAATGTCTGTTCTGTCTGTCATGGAATTGAACCCTTATCACTCTGATTAATAGAATAAAAATACTGACACATAACCACTATTAAAAAATCTCTTTGTATTACTGTAATGGATTCAAACACTGATCACTCTGTTGAAAATTAGATTTAAAAAAAAAGGAAATCTCTAGAAAAACAAAGATTCGAACTCTGTTCTCTCTGTTATAGTTTTGAACCCTTATCTACTGACAGAATAGCTGAGTACATGACTCCTCCTGAAGGTGCCTTGCCCTATCAAGTGACCGCTGTTCTGCCTACAGCCTGTGCTTGGTTGGAGGGTTGTGTGGCTATAAATCGAAGCTGACCCTGCGAAGCGGTCGCTTGAGGAGTGACAGTGGGATTCAAACCCATGCACGTCAAAGAGCTCTTATGGGACTAAATTTCAGCACCTCACCGTCTCCAAAATCCTTAAAAGTAGTTAGTGGGACTTAAAACAAATAACATTATTATTAAAATCACAGGAATAGATATTAACATTATTTTTTTTTTGATTCGTTGTGCCCAGCTGTGGAGCGCGTTTGAACTTATTTTGCACAATGTTTCTTCTTCTTTTCTTCCCAATATCTCTTCATTTTTTCACTGTGTTCCTTTCTGCGTGTTTCTGTCCAGCCTGTATTTTTTCTTGTTGGTTTCTCTGCAAATTTATGTTTGTTTACTAAGCTTCTAAATTTCATTCTATCTTGAATGGTTTCGTCCTCGATACCCATTTCTTGTAGATCTTCATGTATTTCTGCTAACCAATTGTTGCGGATTTTCAGGGTTAGAGCTAGATTTAGAATTTTCTTTGTCAGCCTGTTGTTATCCATTCTGTGTAGGTGTCCGTAGAATTTTAGTCGTCTCTTTCTGATGGTATCTGTGATTTTTTCTGTGAATTGAAAAATTTCGTGTGGTTTCTTTTTCATCCAAATTCCATTTTCGAACTTTGGTCCTAGGATTTTTCTGAGAATTTTCCTCTCTTGTTTCTCAATGCTTTTCATTTGTGACCTGCCGCCAATGATCAGTGTTTCAGATGCATAAAGTGCCTCTGGTTTGATGACTGTATTGTAGTGTCGTAATTTTGCATATTTTGATATACATCTTTTGTTGTATCTGTTCCATGTGATTTTGTAAGCCCTTTGCAGTTTAGCAGTTCTTTCTTTGTTAGCTTCCTGATTTAACCCTGCTGGCTGAATAATTTCACCTAGATACTTGAATTTGTCTACTTGGGAAATTATTCCACAATTGGTGATTAATGGTTCATTGTCGAATCTTGATTTAGTTCCTTCCATAAACTGCGTCTTTTCAAATGAAATTTGAAGTCCGGTTTTTGCGGCTATTTCATTCAATTTTTCTATGGATTGGATTGCTTCTTGTCTGTTGTTCGAAAGGATCGCAAGGTCATCTGCGAAAGCTAAGCAGTCAAGGTGAATTTTGTCTTTAAGAAGTCTGCCAATGTTTATACCTTTAGTTTCTTTTCTCCATTCACGAATCACTTTTTCCAAAACTAAATTGAATAGTAGTGGGGATAGTCCATCTCCCTGTCGGACGCCAGTTCTGATTTCGAACGGTTCAGAAATTTCTCCCAAGAACTTAACTTTTGATGTTGTGTTGGTCAGAGTTTGTTTAATCAATTCCCTCGTTTTCCTGTCAACTTGAAATTCCTCTAGTATGTTGAACAGGGTCTGCCGATCTATGGAATCATACGCTTTTTTGAAGTCAACAAAGGTGATTACTGTTTGCTTGGTTTTGCGAATCTGTAGTATGGTTTTTAGGTTTAGGATTTGTTCTGCGCAGGATCTCCCTTTTCGGAATCCAGCCTGATAATCTCCGATCAGGTGGTCTGTTTGTTTCTCTAATCTATTAAGTAGAGCTTTAGAGAAGATTTTATATACGAGTGAGAGGAGAGAAATTCCTCTGTAGTTATTAATATCTGATTTGTCTCCTTTCTTGTGAAGTGGGTGAATCAATGCACATTTCCAATCCTCCGGAATTTCTTCAGAAAACCAAATGTCCTGTAAGATTTTTTGAATACTCTGGGCCAGTTTGTCACCACCAATTTTCAACATTTCAGCGATTATTGATTAGGTGTTGGTTTTTCATAGGTGAATTGTTCCTTTGGAGATTCACAGTTTAAAAGGTCCATGAAATGGTTTGCTAGGAGTTCACAATTTCCCTTATTACTTGTTTCTAAAGTCCCATCTGTACGTTTGAAACAGAGACTAGGTGCCTGGTAATTGGATAATTCTTCTCTGAATGTTCTGTAGAAGTTCCGTGTATTGTTTTTCTTTAAATCATCTTCTATTTCTACCAGTCTGTTTTGATCATATTTTCGTTTTTCAGATCTGATGATTTTTGAGGTTTGTTTCTGTGTTTTGAAGAATTCATCACGATTTTGATCAGTTTTATGGGAACTCCAGTTTAGCCAGGACCTAATTCTGACTTCTATGGCCTTGTCACAGGTGTCATTCCACCACCTGTGTTTGCGTTTCCTTGGGGGATTGCTGATGTTTTGTGAAGCTTTCAAGAGTGTGTCCTTGAGTTCTAGCCAGTTTGAAGGAGCATCGTTGGAGATATTCGCAAGGAAATTGTCTGAGTTCTGTCTCAGAAATTCAGGGTCGATTCTTGGGTTTCTGATTGTTTTGGTTTTCTTCCTGTTGGGTTGAAACTTTACTTTAACAAGAGATAGGTGGTGGTCGGAGTCAATAATTCCCTTTTTGACTTTAACGTTCATAATTTCTTTTTGGTTTTTCTTGGAAATAGCCACATGGTCTAGTTGAAATTCTCCTAAATGCATGTTCGGGGATCTCCATGTCATTTTCTTTTGTGGAAGTGCCAGGAAATGGGTTGACATCAATTTTAGATCGAAATTCTCGCAGCAGCCAATTAAACGTTCTCCATTTTTATTGGTTCTTTTGTGAGCACGGTAAAGTCCTACAGTGGTCCTAAATTTCTTCTCTTTGCCAATTTGTGCATTGAAGTCCCCCAGCAGAATTTTGACATGATGTTTTGGAACTTTGGCTGTAGTTTCTTCTAGTAATTCCCAGAAGTCATCTACCTTCTGTGGGTCTTTTTGATTGTAATTGTTTGTAGGTGCATGTGCATTGATTAGTGTATAAGCTTTGTTTCCTGATTTGATTGTCATTAGCGAAATTCTTTCAGAAGGAGATGCAAAGTATAATACCGAATTTGTGATATTTTTTCTCACTGCAAAACCAGTGCCAAATTGTAATATTTTGTTAGGGAGGAGGGTAGCTGGTTTACCTTTATAAATTCTATAGTTTCCTGATTCAAAATGATTTTCGTCACTGTACCTAGTTTCTTGGAGTGCCAGAATTTGGATGTTGAGTTGGTCTAATGTGTCTGTTAAGTGCTTCAACTTTCCAATTTTGCGAAGCGTGTTGATGTTTAAAGTGCCAATAAAATGTTTTTCCTTTGGGCGAAGAGATTTGGGAAGCTCCGATACATTCCCGCATGATGTTCTCGGTCCCCCAGAATCCGATGACCGAGAAAACCTAGTATGAATACTAGGGCCTGGGGTAGTAGTATCATTAACTGACGTTGCCATCATGCTAGTAAGTTGAAGATAATGGGGAGATTGATCTTTGTCAATCTCATAGTTACAACTAAGGTATTGAGCCTCAGAGGTTGCCTCAAGATGTTTTCTGGCTGTGCCTGTTTTTGGTCCGCGAGAGGTATTTTATTTCCCTCAAGCCCTCCGGACAAGTCCGGCGAGCCCCCCGATCCGCCACCTGGGACGCGCCCGATAGGGGAACAGGCAAAACCCCCACGGGAGATATTAACATTATTATTATTATAATTATTATAATAATTATTATCATTATGATAGGACAGGAATGGCCTAGGAATAGGAAGGAACCGGCCGTGCCCTTGATTAGGGTACAGCCCCAGCATATCTCTGTTCTGAGTTTGATTTGTGACCATCATATCGCCATAGATTTGAACCTACTAAACTGAAGACTGCAACGCTGTTCATATACCAAGGTAATGGGCCATCCTAAATATTGGCAACAGACATGTAAGTAACATTGTTTGCATGTGCACAAGTTAATCTCGACAGTCCAGATTCTACGGTCAAGCTTATCAAAGTATTCATGAGTCTGCAATTTTACATTCACTGCCTGCATAGCCAACTCGTCCGGTAAATCTCTAGGCCTTGGGGCTGAGTGATAGTGAGTATTGTAGTAGAATTAAATTATAGACTGTAGTTGCCAACCCACGGACTCAGCAATGTGCTCCGTAGTCGCCAACTGCATGCCTTTAGGGCGCTGTACCAGGAGCGTTGAGGGCGTCGGATTAGTTGAGCAGCGGTCACTTTATAGGCCAAGGCCCCTTCAGGTAGCCTTCCTCTATTCTTGACCTCACTAATATAATATTATTACTATTATTATTATTATTATTATTATTATTATTATTATTATTATTATCAGCCTCTGCCTAGTTTTGAACCCGCTACCTTCGGGCTGAGCAGCAGTTGCTTGGTAGGTCAAGGCTCTGTAGATTACAATATAGAAGCGTATATTTTTGTCACCCTGCAACTGAAAATTCTGCTGGCCCTGCTTCAGTTCTATGGTATTTGAAGGTGCACAAATACGTTAGCCTCGTGTCGGTAGATTTACTGGCACGTAAAAGAACTCCTATGGGACTAAATTATGGCACCTCGGATCTCTAGGCCTTCGGGCTGAGCGATAGTGATTATTGTAGTAGAATTAAATTATAGACTGTAGTCTCCAACCCGCGGACTCAGCTATGTGCCCCGTAGTTGCTAACTGCATGCCTTTAGGGCACTGTAGCAGGAGCGTTAGGGCATCGGTTTAGTTACAGCATTTGCCTGGTGTGATAATGGGAAACTATAAAAACCATCTTCAGGATGAGATACAAAATAACCAGTCCCCGAGCGAAGAGAATTAAAACTTTCGGCCTGACCGGTAATAGAGCCCGTGGCCCTCTGAATCACAGACCAGTACGCTTACCAAAGCAGCCTCTATACTTATCCCAGCATTTGCCTGGTGTGATAATGGGAAACTACGAAAACCAATAATGGATGGTGCTATTTTGTCCTCCGGGGCCCTAGCACAAGGAAGTTGCACGTAGCTGCTATCCTGCGCATAACTCCCTAGGCCGTAGAAAAAATACCTTTTGAATAAGCTGGGATCGAATATGCTAAGCTGTAGACAAATAACTTTGAGGTAACAGAATATTGTCCTGCAGGCCGACTAGATAATAATCTCAACTCGGTGGAACATTATTTTACCTGATTAAATTTTACAATATTCCTCTTCCTAATGAATGTATGTTAGTGAGCCGGTGAACGTTGCAGTGCCTACTCACAGCGAGCGAGCCTCTCTGTCCACTTCCAGTGAATATCATGCAAAGACAAGAACTCTGCCGAATGTAATTACTTCCCTTTATATGTAAGTATTGATAATCTCAGGTATGCTAATAAATGTGTATGCGTGTATGTATATCCAAGTTTTACTGTGTAGAGATAGTTGTGATTATTGTTTTAAGAATGTGATAAAGAACTCCCAAGTGAAAAAATTCCAACACCTCAATGTCTTAGAAAACCGTGTAAGTATATGGATAAGAAAGAAATTCCACCTTATCAATACTGTTTATTCTAAATGTAGACTTACATCACAACCGGTTTTGACCCTATTTGGTCATCATCAGCTGTAAACCATAATATTACATTTATTAGGTATTGGTTTGTATTACTTATCTAAAAAAGATGTTGTCATCAACTAGGACATCCGGATGTCTAATGGGACTACGAGTTGGATATATATTGTCATTTCATTTGAAAGTCCGTAAAAATAAAATTGTTTTTGAGGTTTAAATATGACTGTGAAAACTTAACCTAAGCTTAAAAATTAATTGTACGTACACATTAAAAACATTAAAAACACTAAAATCATGTATATAAAACACTTGATGGATTTAAAAGTTCATCTCTTGCGTATTCCTTCTTCAGGCTTCCATTTTAGAGTCTTGTGAGCATATATTGCTTCTTTTAACCAGATTTTGTTAGTTCTATTTTGCATGTTACGTGTCTGAGTAGTGAGTCTGTAACCGTACGTATGTACGATCCCCGAGTTTTTAGGTTAGGAAATTTTCGTATATAGTTTGTTAGGTTAAAATCATGTAATTTTGTTTATTTACCATGTAAAAACGTAATATTATAAGAAGAATGTATAGTTAGGGAATATTGCATATGTTCATCATTATATTTTGTATAAATTTCCGTTTGGGTAAGAGTCTGTAAATATGGCCTAGCCGTAAGGATTGTGCAACCGGGAAAACTGCGACTATATCGGGAAGGACGGTTGAAGTCAGTTGGATGTGTTGCAACAGGTGGCTTGAAAACACGGGGTACGGCAGGTTGTATCGGTTGAAGAATTGGAGTGAATCAATGTGGACATACATGAGTGGACGGTCTATGTCACATCATATACTCGATAGCCAATGCGAGGGCTTTGTTTTGAGCGAGGTTTGTGTTGACAGAGTGACGCGGGAAGAAGTGCCGGTGTGAGCGTTGCTACCACTAAACTTTTCAGGACGCGATTACCACGTGGAGCAAGCATATATAAGTGGGTACGCGTGTGCGGCGAGTCATTCTGATTCTGATTCCGATTCTGATTGTGTTTCTGACTGATGCTGATACTGTGTGTTTCTCATTTGTACTGGTCTGCGGGAGCGACGTATTTGCGCAGTTTGCTATACGATCTGCTATTGTTGGGAGTATCTGTTACGGAGTGAACATGGTATAATCTCAACAACTTACCGGCTTTGCAGTGGACTTTCTGTAAAAGAAAGTGTTTGTTTGGAACTTGTCTCACGAGTATGCAGCTTCAGTTGGTGGAGAATTTTGCTGTTTGCTTGCCTCCGGACATGTAACGCTTTCTGTCCAGCCAGCAATTGGAAAGAATTCAAGACGTCGACGAAGAAGTGTAAATAAGGTTAGGGATGCTCGTCTTAAGAAGGTTGCATCCATATGTAGAGAAATAGTCGTCGTACTTTTCTCTACCAGATTAGAATTCACGGTAACAGTGGAGTGCGAAGGGGCTCTTACCTGGAGGTATGTTAAAAGTATAATGATGTTCTATGTTTATTGAAGATTTTAATGATGTGTAATTTGCCTTTGTAGACGGCAAACGAATAAATCTCGTGAAGAGATGATTTTGTTGGATAGTATTGTGTATATTAGCTCTATGTAAACAGCAAGCACTAAGTGGGTTGCATAAGTGTTTATTTTGTTGGTGTTTGTCACATATTAGTTCTTATTCTGGGAGTAAAGTCATAGAATCAAACTTTAAGTGAGTCTTTTGTCAGTGGAGTAAGGCTGAACCTGGCATGTTACCCAAATTTAATTTCAGGGGTTATATAGCAAACAGGTAAGGTTACAAAGCAAGTCTGGAGCCTCGTCAGCCTGATGACCGTCGCCTTGAGAGAGAGAGTGGCTCGTTGCTCTACACCATTAAATATTCCTGCAATTGTTTTGCAGGTGGCGCCCATTATCCTTGTTATTTACACTTATTTGAGTCAACGTTTATCTGTTCAGTATTTCAATAAATTGCAAAAATTACAAGTCTATGTTTTTTGGTTGTATTTCTTAAGGAATTTAAGTGTTATCTATGTTTTTTGGTTGTATTTCTTGAGGAATTTAGGTGTTAAGTCCAAGGCAAATGCGTAGTAGTATGCAGCGAGCTCTCAAACAGAACGTCAACCAACCACAACAGCAGTAAGTACAAATTCACATTCGCACACAAGCTTAGGCATACCTTCAAACCTACAACATTTTACTCGTATCAGTTTATCTTCCATGCATAACCATAGCTCCGGTACACAAATATAGACAAGGAAGAAGTTACCACCAAAAATCCAAAATCAATCAAATCCATAAAACCAAGACTTCATCATCTGCTTCAAACTTTTAAGAACTAGATTTTGTTTACAGCTTGGCCATATATTGTCCTCACTATTGGATCAATCAATGACATGTGTTTTTATTATAAGCATACATGAAGACATCTTTCAGTCACATAGAACATTCTCAAGAACCCACACCAGTGTTTATGAGCACAAAATCAACCGACGTAAATATATGCTCACAAGACTCCAAAATGGAACCCTGAAGAAGAAATACGCAAGACATGAACATTTAAATCCATCAAGTATTTTATATACATGTTTTTAGTGTTTTTAATATGTACGTACAATTAATTTTTAAGCTTAGGTTAAGTTTTCGCAATCATATTTAAACCTCAAAAACAATTTTATTTTTACGGACTTACAAATAAAATGACAACATACATCCAACTCATACCCCCATTAGACATCCGGATGTCCTAGTTGATAACATCTTTTTTAGATAAGTAATACAAACCAATACCTAACAAATGTAATATTGTGATTTCTGAGCTGATGATGACCAAATAGGGTCAAAACCAGTACTGATGTAAGTCTATATTTACAATAAAGAGTATTGATAAGGTGGAATTTCATTCTTGTCCATATACATGTAATCAGTTAATACGGACATGAAACTCATAAATAACGAACCGTGTAAGTAGTTTGTAGGAACGTAAAGCCGATGTTTTCTAAACGTGATTGCAGGTAAAAATACGACACTCAGCAACCTATTATGCAGTTTTTATTTAGCTTTTCTTAAAGTGTGTGATTTGCTGAAAATGTAAAACCATGGAGTACTTTGCCTACTAAGCGACTACTGCTCAGCCTACGAAGGCCTGCAGATTACGAGGTAATGTTAAATCTAAGAACCCTTTCAGACCGTGTATGCACAATTGTGCGTGTTCGTATTTTATTTATGCCTGACAATTCTCGGCGCTAGACCGGACTGCAGTGATTGTGCGGGACACATGGTGTGGATTTCAATTGTTTTTAGTTAATGCTTGACCGCCAGGGCGAAGGAAGAAGAGTTTGAAGACACAGTTGATCGGCGAGATGGCGGGAAGGAATAGTGCCAAAAGTAAGTTTTTATTTATTGCGTTGATATTAATCTAGAAGCTTTACTGAATACCAGAAAGTAATCAATGAAGTGTGTAAATTGGTTAGTGAACATGAATTTTGAAGATACATCATCGTATGTAATACCAAGAGGTTTTGAATGTTGATACGCACAATTGTGCGGACTAGGTCTTCTTACAGACGATGCATAATGGAGTGATGTGTTGTCACACTTGAGTTCTTGCGATATTGCTTTAATATATAATTTTTCATAATAAATCCTGTATGTTGTGACATTGCTTACATGAGCACACAGAACTAGGTAGTAGTAAGGCCTCATTTATTTTGTATTTCAGAGTTCGAATCACTGGAAAATGACGAAGGAAAAATTTTGGAATTGCCAGAAGGAAGTGACTCTGAAATCGAAGGTTTTTCGGATGATGATGATGATGATAATTCTGCTGATCTTTTTGAAAGACCAGAAGTTTTGTTCAACTCTGAAAGTGATAGTGAAGGAGATGAACCTGATGCAGTACCATCAATAAAATTACCAGCACCCACTCCAAATTCTAGACCTTTCCTCTGGAGACGGAAACCTTTTTTATCGAAACCTCCAGCGTCACCATTAATTACGTGGAAACAGTGGAAGCTCTAGTTTTATTTTTAATTGTATTTTGTAGATTAACAGAAATCATTCAATGGCCTCACATGTTTTTTTTTCATTTTTTCAGGACCATACAGTCAAGAGGCCATTGGAAAATTTCTCAGAATACTTTCTAGATTATTTTTTTGAAACTACTGCCTATTACACCAACAATTATTCATTGTCTAAGAATGGAAAAGAATTGAAAACTAGTGCATCCAAAATTAAAAAATTCTATGAAGTAAATATAGTTGTGGGGAATATTCCGTATCCGCAAATGAAAATGTATTGGTGTGATGATGTATGATTGGACTTTGTGGCATCTGCAATAGCTAGAGATAGGTTTTTCGATCTTAGGCAGTGTTTACATTTTGTGGAAACTGTTGCAGTGAATTCTGAAGAAGTTTCAGCTAACAGACTGTGGAAGGTGCAACCAATTATTGACACTGTTTGTAAGAAATGTCTCGCCATCCCACGTGAATCCAAGTCCTACTCGGTGGATGAACAACTGATCCCATTTACTGGGCGGTGTAAGCTCAAACAGTATGTGAAGGATAAACCAAGGCCAGTAGGACTAAATAATTTTGTTATGAGTACCTCTTTTGGATCTGTAGTAGACTTCGAAATTTACCAGGGTGCAACCACACCATTACCCAAGAGGCAATTGGGACTAGGGCCTTCAGTAGTTCTGCGACTAGTACAGACTCTTCCACCTGGCAGTTATGTATATTTTGATCGCTTCTTCACAACTGTGGGACTGATGGATAAGTTGATAGAACTCAATCTGGAGGGTACAGGCACCATCATGGTTAATAGGTTGAAAGGCATAAATTTCAGTCATGATTCAAAGCTTAGACAGGGTGACTATGAAGAATTTTGTAGAAATGATGAGAAGATGGTAGCTGTGAAATGGCGAGATAGCAAGTGTGTTACCCTTTTGTCAACATGTAGTGAAGCAGAACCAGTGGAAAATGTGAAAAGATGGTCTAAGAAAGAGGGAAAATATAATGAAGTACCATGTCACTTTGTTGTACATTGCTACAATCCATGTATGGGTGGTGTTGATATTTGTGACCAGCAAATGGAGTGCTACTTGCACATGGTTAAAAACCAAGAAATAGACCCTCAAGGTATCCCTGCATTTTTTGGACCTTGCCTTGGTAAATGCATGGATGGAATATCGGGAGAATTGGAGAAAGGCTCATATTCCTGCCAAGGATAATTTGGACTTGCTTGGGTTTCGAACAGCTGTCTCAGAAGCGCTAATTGCTGCACCAGCCAAAAAAACTTAGACATTCTACAGAAGATGACTGCTCCAGCGCTGGCGCATCGAGAGCTAGAGTTGCGAAAATCCAAGAGACTCGATGGCTTCGACCACTGGCCTGTAGTTGATGAATTAAATTCGGCAAAGTGCTACCGCCAATAGGACTGCAAAAGCCGAACTTGTACACGATCGGAATAGATCTTGACTAGAGATTTCCACAAACAGCACCAAAGAGTCTCTGCAAAACCCAAGACTCGTGATTGATACAGAACCACAATTTATATTTAGTGAACCACAACTCTTAAGAAGAACAGGGTGTTAATAACAATTTCTTAATACTGTTTGAAGGGCCACACTTAAAATTATTTAACAAACCCAAAAAAGGGTATGGTATGCAAAATAGAGAATTAGAGCACGTTAAAAATATAGGAGTTAATACAGCGGAGAGAAAAAGGAGGAGACTGGCAGAGGAAGGAGGGAAAGTTTTTTTATTTTCCAGGTTGCTTAAACCCTCTCAGTTAACAGTGAAGCGTGACCAGTGTGCTATCAAGCAAGAGTTCATGATGTGACAACACTCCTAACATTTGTCCAGATATGGTCCACCATGTGAAATTGAAGATTTTAAAGATATCCGTCTAAAGGATTTCTCTATTGTGAATCTTGATTCAATACGGAACCTGAAGAATGAAATTCTTGATGTTAAATGAAGGATTTTAGTTAGAATCAAAGCTAGAAGGGCATTAAATGATCAATAGTTCAGTCTTTGAGTCTTGAAAGAAAAACCAAACACGAAGAAATTAAAACATTTGCTCACCCAGTCTGTACAACGATTTTCAATGCAGCATTTTCAGAATGAGAAAATATAATATCGCAATGGAAATATTCTGCTCTCTCCACTCAGGAATAATTACACTCGATGTCTGACCGACGAAAAGAGGCAGGAGGACACTTATATAGTTGGTAGAAAGGCGAGTCCAGAAGTTACTCGAACATCGAATACATGAGCGTGACATCACAGCAGAGATGCAGCAGTGGCGTAGAGCAGCACAGTTAGTGAACAGCTGCATGAGCATGCAGATGGTGAGAATATGGCAATAGTAGAACGCGGAGGTTGGCAGACGGTAAGAAGAACAAAGTCTTGATGTAGTAGAGAGGCTGTAACAATGTATACTTGTGTTTGAACAAGGATTTTAACTGTTTTAAGTCATTCCACACTATGAAATAGAACATTTGAACATGTACTGACCAGAATTTTTTTGTATGTGTAATGAGTGAATTAAGTCCTGACACGCACAATTGTGTGGGTACTTTTTTTCGGATGTTGCTTTTTATTTTGTAAAATAAACTATCAATATGTGTATTGAGGAGCATTTTAGTCAGTTTTTGACATACAAACTAAAATTCACACCTCCAGTTTTCTTTCAGATCTGAAAGGGATAAGGTAAGTACAGAAAGTAAACGTACAGAATTAAAATACGTACAGAAAAGCTGTGAAACTGTGTAAGTTTTCCATTCATATCTTCACTACGTTAGAAGATGGTATATAATGTGTGTTTTCTTTAACAAGTGTTTAAGGATTTGTGATTTTAGCTTAGTAGCTTTGTAATTCGGTAGTCAAAAGAGATAGGTCCATAACATCGCTAATCATTTTTACCGAGAAGACGGATCAATATTGTTGCAGGATGTGTTATATAGTCCGAGCATTTGCTTTCTATTTTTGTCACCTCGGCATCCCTAAAAAAGTTAGTGGGATGAAAAGCCAATACCATTATTATTATTAAGATGGAGCAATATTGTCGGGTGCTGTAATATACAGTCCTAGCATTTGCTTGGTATTTACTATGGGCTAGTTCGTAAGGGTCTGCAGTAGCAAAATTGTAATTATGATTACTATAGAAACAAATCTGCGTAGTCTGATGTGTTGCAAGTTCCGGGGCTCGATTCATCTGGTGTAAAAATGCGAAACCACGGAAAGCGAACTCTATTCATTTGTTAAGAATATCAGTATTCAATCCTTTTCTCTTGGAGGCTCCACTTTAAGTGTATGAATATTTTCTTCAATGTAATCTATGATTAAAATATTTTCTGTGATTGTAGTAATGTTTTTAAATGCTGTTCAATGTTCTGTATAGTGATTTTCTTAAAATATTCAAGTTCAGTTGCCAGGAGGGGCTCAGTACTTTAGTGCGTCGCGGGTTAGCAATGGTGGATATTCACACTAACTGCAGTAGCAAAAGTAATAATCGACACAGTCCTATCATTTGCTTGGTATTTACTATGTGCTGGTTCATGAGGCTGGGTTCAATTCCTACCTAGGTTAACGGAAGTAAATCCTTCGAGCTTACATCTATCTACTATAAATGATGGCAGTGATTATTGTTTTCTTCAAGGGTAAGTGTGTGAATATTTTCTTTAATATAATCTATGATTAAAATGTGTTCTGTAATCGTATGCTGTTCAAGGTTCTGTGATTGAGATTTTTTATTCCATAATAGATATTCCTGTTTTACATTGGGTAATGTCAACATTACAGTAGACAATTAGATGTCTCTAGTGTTTGAATCCATAACCTCGAATGTTACAATCAAAGATTCAATGTTCTAATTATTAAAAACCTGTTCAGAGAGGTGACTAAAAGCATGTCGCCTGAAAAGCTATTCAGCATAACAGATTTTTTATGTGTGCCTGTGTTTGATTTATAGCCAGATTAGAGAATTTTTTGCAATATCCCCCTACCTGACATAAGTAGTAACTAAAATCATTTTATAACCAAGGTAAGTTAACACCAACAGGCAATATATAAATACTTTTCCAGTCTCTCTCCCTCTATTCACAAAGCTAAAAACAGGATTGAACCATTTTTCTTGCAACAAGAACGCCAGCGCTGTTCAACCCGTTCAACATAACTATATATATATCATTCTGTGTGTGTAAAAAATCCTCTCCTTAGTGAGAGGACGCTCTTCATAGTTATTTGTTTGTCGGATGGGAACATAAAGCCTTATAGAAGTATCTCAGGTAATCAAAATGTGATGTGTAAGGGGCTACCTCATAGCATTTTCATGTCCTACAATCAATTTCATATTTTTGTGTGTGTGTTCATTTTTACGATAGAGTGTGTTGTGTGCGTATATCATTAATAAAGGAGTGCATATGTTATAGACTGTTGTTATCTTACACATCAGAGAGTTTCAGTGTTCTATTCCATGTATGGCCGGGCTGAGTGGCTCAGATGGTTGAGGCGCTGGCCTTCTGACCCCAACTTGGCAGGTTCGATCCTGGCTCAGTCCGGTGGTATTTGAAGGTGGTCAAATACGTCAGCCTCGTGTCGGTAGATATACTGGCACGTAAAAGAACTCCTGCGGGACTAAATTGCGGCACCTCAGCGTCTCCGAAGACCTTAAAATAATAGTTAGTGGGACGTAAAGCAAATAACATTATTATTATTATTATTATTATTGTTATTACTATTCCATGTATGTAATTCTTTTATGCTAACTGTAGGCAGCATACAAAATAAGGAGTGAGGTATTTTTATTCTTGCATTAATCCAGTGAGATTCCATGTATTAGAGATTTTTTAATTCTGACAATAAACTAAGTAAACAAGATTCAAAATCTATGTGATGCATGTATTATTCGAATGCTAAACAGAGGAAGATTAGAGTTCGAATCATGATTTTAAATGTTCTCTTTGCATCACAAAAAAGTTGATGTTTATTCGTGATAATAAGAAGAGAGAGGTAGTTTTATTCCATGCACTCATTATCTACCTGCATGTTAATTTGTCTTTGCTGACCCTCCTCCTATCAAGGTAAGTTTTTCTTCTGTCTAGAACACAATAGGAATTTATGCTGACTATTCCAATCTTTGCTGTAAGATAATAACAGACGATGTTCTAAACGCACAAAAAAACATTAATGCTCTTAGTAGAGGCCACATCATGTCCGGTCCTCTGTAACAACATGTATTATCTTGTTCAGGAGGGGGGTTACTCGTCGGATGGAGACATAAAGCCTTAGCGATGGTGTAGATAGTAAGGGGGGTAGGAGGGCCATCTAGCGCAGGAGGGCATCTGTCTGTAAAATTGTTAGGAGGAAGAGGAACACGGCTAAGTCCATCTGAGGAGGAGGAGGAACATAGCTGACCTCCATAACTG
The DNA here is from genome assembly GCF_040414725.1 of Anabrus simplex. Taxonomy (NCBI): domain Eukaryota; kingdom Metazoa; phylum Arthropoda; class Insecta; order Orthoptera; family Tettigoniidae; genus Anabrus; species Anabrus simplex. The sequence continues at coordinate 45,703,345 of NC_090278.1, read as the reverse complement.
TGAGCAGGAGGAAGGGAATGAACTGACCTCTGTAACTGTGAGGAGGATGAGGGATTTTGCTGACCTCCGTAATGTCACAAGGAGGAGGTGTCTGCAAAAGACCATGTTGAGAAGGGCAACTAGCCTTAATCCTCTGAGCTTACCCCCTCTAAGATGGTGTCGAGAAGGGCAGCTAGCCTTAAAACTACAATCCGCTAAGGTTAGACCCTCCTCTAAAATGGTGTTGGCGAAGTGGAATGTCGAGATGCGTAGCTAGCCTTAATCCAACTCCCCTCTAAGATAGTGTCATGTCGAGATGGTCATCTTGCCTTAAAACTATAATCCTCTCTCCAAAATGGTGTCAGGAAGGGACTATGTCGACAAGGGCTGCTTGATTTAAAACGATAATCCACTCTCCAAAATAGTGTCGGGAAGGGACCATGTTGAGAAGGGCAGCTTGCTTTAAAACTATAATCATGTCTCAAAAATGGTGTCGGCAAGGGACTATGTTGAGAAGGCCAGCTTGCTTTAAAACTATAGTCCTCTCTCCAAAATGGTGTCAGGAAGGGGCTGTGTCGAGAAGGGCAGCATGCCTTAAAACTATAATCCTCCAAAATATTGTCAGGAAGGGGCTATGTCAAGAAGAGCAGCTAAAAACTCCAAGGTTCAATTTTTCAAAAATTCTGCAGCATGACTAAGTCCCTGTCAAGATAATTTAAATTCCATGCCCCTGCGTGCTTAAGATGGCAGCAGTGAGGATAGGCCATGTTAAGATGGTAGCACTGAGGTTAGCCAAGTTCACTTGTTTAAAATCTGCGCCCACATGGTTAGGGCCTGTCAAGATGGCAGCTCTCAAATCACATGGATTTTAAATTGCGCGTCATCATGTGCTTAAGGTGGCAGAAGTGAGGTTTGGCCCTGTTAAGATGGTAGCAGTGGGGTTAGCGATGTTTAGTTGTTCAAATTCCCCGCCCACATGGTTACGATCTGTCATCTTAACAGCTGTCAAAAACACGTGGATTTTAAAAATGCGTGCCACCATGTGCTTAAGGTGGCAGCAGTGAAGTTAGGCTCTGTCAAGATGCCAGCAGTGAGGTTAGTGATGTTCACTTGTTCAAATTCCACATCCACATGGTTAGGTTCTGTCATTTTAACATCTGCCAAAAGCACATAGATTTTAAATTGTGCGCCACTACATGCATAAATTGGCAACAATGAGGTTAGACAATGTCAGGTTGGCAGCACTGAGGTTAGCGATGTTTGCTTGTCCTCAAAAATGAGATTTACAAACAATAGCACGTTGTCATGACGTCACGGTCATGTGGTCATAACGTCATGGGGTCAGTTACCTTGGCCGGTTTCAATGACCTTGTGTGCTGACTCGGCAGAAAAAAAGCTGACTCATGATCCAGAACCCCCACAGCTCATACTACTGTCACGCCGGTCAGGCGAGATCGACGTGCGTCGCTTATAGGGGATGCCCTAGCCTTGGTACTAGATTCTCGATATGACGTTGCATATGGATATGACAATTTGTTTATGTAGCCAGCTTGTCACATAGCCTGTCAGTAAGCATTTTAGAGAGGGTTCAGGCTGCTAACATGGAGAACAGATTCCTTTTGTAGCGCTCCACTGCTACACGTTTACTGAGGCAACTCTTTCCCTCCTACATCTGCTCTAAGCCATTGACCCTTGTAGGGCCGCCTGACACTCGGCATTAGTTTTTATAGCTGTTTGCTAACTCATTCCTTGTTCCGAATTTGCGACTGAACAGTAGTGCTAAGGGAGTTGAAATTTTAGGCAAACACGTATATTACTATTCCTCGATAAACATGGGTGAGAAAGGGGTCAAAAGTTAAAAACATGTGTTTATACTCCTCGAAGAATGAGGGTGGTGAAAAGGTCAAATATAAAAGTGACCATTCCTTAATGAGTGAGGTAGCAATCGAAACATATCTCAAAGAATGAGTGGGCCATAAAAAGACCACTCCTCGAAGAATGAGTGTGTTGGGGAGGTAAAAAATTAAAATCATATATTGCCAATCCTCAAAAAAATAAGGGTAGAGTTGGTGTTAAAATTACAGTCACTTTATTTTCTATTTATTACCTTCCAATTCATGTATTACTGAACATGACAAAGTACACCAAATCAACAGTGTTCAGAAAAATTACAAGCAGTGGTTATTAAAGTGGTTTGTAAATGTGGTTACAAATAATTTGAAATAACCCCTTGATCACTGATATTCATAGATCTAGGAGAATGCTACAAGGAACCTCCAGATTTTACAGATTATCCACACAAAATTGTGGTGGTGTTGTTCTGGTGCCAGTTAACAGTCCAACAAGTTCTGTAGGAGTGTTTGAAATATTGTATTGTTGGCTTATAGATGGCCTAGCTCAGTCTGGCTAAAGTCCACTTCACATCTGATAGTTGGATCCAATATCACAGCGCTATCCTTTCTGTGTGGTCTCTATTGCTACCTTCAGTGTCAAAGTGGCAATATACTGAACTTCTTCACAAATTTTCAGGCCTTGTTGGGAAAGGACAGTTGTGATATTCGTTCAGATTCTGTGATGCCTGGTGTTTCTATGGAGCTCCAGTCTTTGAGAAGAAGCAAGCAGATGTACAAAGGTTTCGGTCTTACTGAAATGTCTGCAACAGGTTCTATCTTGGCTTTATTCTGGGAGCGACATTATACAGTAGCTCTAGGGCTTTCGTCCACACAGATCTCGACAAACCATTCACAGTCTCAATTCAGTGGTTTGATGGGGTTTGTTCTTACTACAGTCAGTTCTTACCATTTATCGTATTCCTGCTTTGTTAACCACTGTATATTCCTCTCATTGGTCAGACTAAGTTAGTTAATGCAATTTCTATGCTCGGCATCGATATGTTTCCTCACTTTCTTAGAATAAGTTAAGATGTTGTACCACTGGCTTCCATTCAGCTCTACAGACACCTAGCCCTTGTAGTTTCCTAGGAGAGCACAATATGCAGTCTGCTGAGCAAGAGAATGGAGAATTTCGTTAACAGAGTTCCTAATTTTTTGGCATTTTGGAGGCATGTCTGTGGAATCTTTATCAAGCTAGTATTCTGTAGCTGGTAGATAAGTGTGGCCCAAGTATGAAGGATGAGTTCTCCACCTAATCAATACTTTATTTTACAGAGTGTCAATAATTTACATAAAAACGGTACCGGTTTCGACCCGTAAATAGGTTATCTTCAGCTGTTAAGAGAACTTACTTAATAGCGACTGTACAGAATAAACAATACTAAAATTAAAACTAAACAAGAATGTCATTAAATAAACATGATACCACTATTCTAAAATTACTTAATATTAGCTATATACAGTACATATGGTACAGTTATGGGGTTGAAGGGTTTTACACTGGCCCCATGATTCCACATGTTACAAAAGTTCCGTTTGCTGAGGTTGAAATTGGATACAATTCTTAGGGTTTATGGAGAATCATTGACATACTGGTGTCAGGCTCAGATATCCAATGTTAAATGCCAGTACCATGTCCAACGGTTATTCAAGGTGCATTGTTGGGCCGCAAATATGCGGGGATGTCATATTCATTAGAATGAGAGGTTGAATAACCTGTTTACAGGTACATAGCTCTTACTCAGTCTACATCATTGATAAAAAAACAAGCTAGTCTTTTGTAATGTGTGGAATCATGGGGCCAGTGTAAAACCCTTCAACCCCATAACTGTACCATATGTATATATTTTAAGCATTTTTTAGAATAGTGGCACTCACTAACATATTTTTCAGCAGTGATATAGACTGGGTATAAGCTGTGTGTCCGTGAACTGGTCCCTGAACCTCTTATTCTAAGGAACACGACACCCCCGAACATTTACGGCGCAAAAATCCACTTCAAAGATTTCATAAACCGTTGGACATAATAGTGGATTTAGCACAGACAACCTGACATCTGAATACCAGTGATTCTTGATCAACTCCAAGAACTGTATCCTATTCCAGCCTCAATATATGTAATATGTGAAAATAACACCCTTAACCCCAAAACTGTACCATATGTATATAGCTAATATTAAGTACATGGTATGTTTATTTAATGACATTCTTGTTTAGTTTTAATTTTAGTATTGTTTATTCTGTACAGTCGCTATTAAGTAAGTTTTCTAACAGCTGAAGATGACCTATTTACGGGTCAAAACCGGTACTGTTTTTATGTAAATTATTGACACTATGTAAAATAAAGTATTGATTAGGTGGAGAACTCATCCTTCATACTTGTACTTGAACTATCAATATGGACCATGAAACTAATAGATTATAGTAAGTGTGGCCCAGATAAACAGATTATTAATTAGGAATTTCTGATCAAATTTTAGAAGAGGGCTATTGAACAGAAGATTGAATTTCTGTTTTAACCCATTCACATCCCATTTAACTGAACTTATTTATGCCTTGGTGTACCATTTATTTTCATTACTTTACATGATTTTATCACCGCCTTTGAAAAAGCATGCTTTACAGCAACGTTATGAGAGGAAATATCCAAACTACTGTCAGATGAACTTTGTGAAGTCTTTATGAATATGGTAGATCATAAAACAGTCATATTCGTGCATCGCCTCCTTACACCGGTGGCATTCAAATGAAGATTCCTTCCTCAGACCCCATGTCACACATACTTTGCATCTCCGTAATGGGATAACCTTCTTCGTTGTTGGGGGTATTTTGGTCGGAAAGTGTCCCCAGTGCCTCTCTTGAAGTCTCAGTCTTGTATCCCCAGGGCTTGGGTGCCTTATTTTGGATAGTCAGGCAAGGTCACACTTGCCAACTGCTGTTCGGCCAAATTGATCCGGAATGTGGTAAAGCCTACTTGCTTCTTTTCAGGGTCGAGGAGGGGATGAATGATGTTGGAATTCAGAAGTGTCATGTCTAGCATGTAGAAATATATTTTTTGTATCTTTTACGTACTTCCTCATCAAGGGGAATGATGAGAGTCCCTGGTCATGGGAATCAACACCACCCTTTCCACAGTTGTAGTCAACAACAAGATTGGGTCTGAACGTCTTCTTTCCATCATACATTACCACTTCAAGGTAATCTGGCCTTCATTTCATCCACAGATACAGGAAGCCAGTGTTCCTTTCCAGATGACATTACCCTATTTATATCCTCGGCAGCCGATACAAGACATTTACTTGCATAAGCATTTACCTCATTGGTTAGATGTTCCTGAAAAGTCTGCTGTTAGAAATTCGTTCACAACTTGTAGTTCGTTCGGGCATTGTCCTAGGTGCCTTTGGAAAACACTATTTCACCAGTTGCGATGCATGAATGATACTCTGGAGTATTACTTACGTGCTTCCAGTTCAATTCCCTATCGCGTAAAACATGATTGGAAGCCGCTGGTGTGGCATCAGTTGTAGGCCTAAAATTCAGTGACATATTTGACGGCAAAACAGCACTTTGTTCACACCTACCAGTGCTAAAGTTTCTATCACACAAACTACTTTCACTACTTTCCATATCCACTAAATTATTCGTCGCTTATTTCTATATCAATGTCATTCTCTTCTAAAAATTCCCATATAATCGCTTCGTCACTCAACGTGAAGGCAGCCATGATTTCGCTTACGATGAGGTTGCTAAGATACTGGTTATTCTTTCCGCAGAATAACTGCACAGACGTGTTTATCGAATACATCGATGGAATAAAACAGTGATTCCATCTGTCAAGAGGTTACCTTACTAATATCAAATCCTTTCACAAAGGAAACCGGCTTGGAGCGGGTCCGGAAATAAACACTATGCGCGAACGGAGAGATCCGTCTTTGTACCGGAGTGCAGTCAAGAGCCAGGACGGAGAGATCCGTCAAAGTACGTCAAGTGGTTAAGTAATTCAATACCCTATCAGACTAGGTAATGCATCTTCTCTTTGTTATCTTCACAGCGAATTATGAAACTGTCGTTATAATCCTGGATGAACTATGGATCCTTCCTTTTACAATGTTGATGGCTGCAGATTTTGAAGGATTGGGCTGTAGCCCTATTTCATTAAATAATTCAAAAGCTGTATTTATGAATACTGAAGCATGCTCTTGGCTCTTTACTGTTGCCAACAATGACTGCATTGCCAGCATAAACCCATGCTTGTTATTTTTGTAAGGTCAGAAGTGAGCTGATATTCTTACTTTAAGGATATTTTCCTTTGGATGATTTTACTAGGATGAAATTCATTGCCATGTTGTATAAAGCAGGCGAGAGGAGTGCTGCGTGCATCACTCCACAGTTATGATGGTCATATAAAGTTACTATAAGCTGTTCAGTTTATCATCATCTTCCTTGGTGAATTATCCCAGTGCCTAATTCCTCTTCCTATAATTGAATATGTGCCGCAGTTTGTCCTTTTCAGCTCATAATTTATCTTCATATTATGATCTTTCATACTTGTAAGAATTCTGTTCAAGCTTATTTTTCACTAATGTCATTCGACACCGTCTCTCAGCTGACAGCTCTACTCCTTACTCCCAAATCCTCCCAGCTCAGAGTTTGAGACATTTTCATTCTCTGTGGGATGAGAATGGTGCTTGATAATATGAATCATCTATGGGAAAGCAAAGAACATGTTACGAGTCAAGATACAAGATAAGAACACGATGACAAGATGTTATGGGACGAGAAGACTAGAGATGGCGTTGTGTGTCGCTGTCGAGATTTCCTTCTCTCTTCCTCTTGCTCTCTCTTACAGGGCTGTCCTCTTCTTATGTTTATACTATTATGGGTTTCTTTTCATTTTATTTAATGACAGGGCACTTCCATTTTTATATTGGGAGAATATGTAATGATATTTTTATTGTGCACGTGTAAAATTTATTTCTCATCCATCTTGTGTTTTTATTTATGTATTTATTTTTATTCTAGTTACCTTTTCATTTTACTTCTTCATTTTCTTTCCATCTTTCTTACTTACAGCCTTCTGCAGAAGTTAAGGAAGAAGAACATACGGCCTGTCAACTGGTCTCATGTGTCAAGGAGGAAAACATGTAAGTACAGCTGAAATTACTTAGATTTTACTTTCCTAACCCTGCAAAATACGGAATTTGTTGTTTCCCTATTCACTAGCTCTCTCCATGGGCAAGTGGTAATGTTGGCCTCGCCGGGCTGAGTGGCTCAGACGGTTAAGGCGCTGGCCTTCTAACCCCAACTTCGCAGGTTCGATCCTGGCTCAGTCGGGTGGTATTTGAAGATGCTCAAATACGACAGCCTCGTGTCGGTAGATTTACTGGCACGTAAAAGAACTCCTGCGGGACTAAATTCTGGCACCTCGGCGTCTCCGAAGACCGTAAAAGTAGTTAGTGGGACATAAAGCAAATAGCATTATTATTATTTAGTGTTGGCCTCCAGATCCCAACACTGCAGGTTCAATGCTGACGCAGGCAGGCAGCGGTTGAGAAATGTCCATTGGGAACTTAATGTGTACTTTCTCAGCATGTAAATGATCTTTGGTGTTTATGCAACATAATTAATTAAAACTCAGCCATTGATGCCAAAGAGTTGTATAGTTTTATCTGCCACCAAGCGGGAGTAGAGAAAATGGAACATTTAAATTGACAAGCAGGCAATCAGACGGCATGCCATACCATAGATAACTATTACTATCTGTTCACTGTGGTAGGTGTTTATCTCTGTGAACTGCTACTTTTATCTATTTAATCCTTGCTTTTTCTTTTATCAGGTTATATTTCATCTTTAATTTCTTAACAAACTATTTGGATGAAATGTTGAGGAACTTTAAGAATAGGCTAAATGTTTTTCTGGATACAGTTTTGTTGAAGAAATATGTGTAAAAGTAACTGAGGTAGATCAATCCATTTCTATAGGAAATTAATATGTAGCTGTAGTAAACCATAAAGATTTATTTGTTGTTTCACTTCCAGTCCATCATTTTGCATCATATTTTCATCATCTGATGCAACTGTCTCTTTCAAATAATTGTATGTTTTCTGAGAATAATTCAACATTTTTTATAAACAATATAACAGACAGAGGAAGCCCTGTTCACAGATTGTAAGCTAGATCTAATGGTTTGACTTCATTTGATTTTACAATGTATTGGTCTGGCCCTTATCGTTTTACAGTAATCAGTAGAATGAATGGCCAGCGTCACATCGCTGAGTGTCAGGTAGTGGTAAATAACTGGATCCTGTAAGATGACCAATGGCTTTGGGTGGATGCGTTTTGTTAGGTTGGGTAGTAACGGGCTCATTGTAGGAAATGACACTGGAACCCATTGAGAAGCGTCTGACTCCAGATTAGGAGCGGCTGTAAAATGTACCGGTACTTCATATTAAGAGCAGCCTGATCACGTATTGTTGGCAGCTTTGAAATACCTTTGGGAGTGGCGACGCCATCGTAATAAGAGCCTCATATGAAAATAGCACTGTAAAATCAGACTCGGATAATGCTAGGGGGCATTCTCCCGAAGCGATGTGCAGTTCTTTTGTTGGAGGAACTGTGAGAATGTTATGAAGGGATCAGTTAACAACCTCACGTCACTGATTGGAGAAGAAGTATATGGCGAGGATGGGATTGAGTGATGTCAAGAGGAGAGGAAAAACGTAAGGCAAAAACTGGAGAGGGGATAATAACTGATAAATTGGACTGCATAAGTGATGGAATAATCAAGATAGAGTTACAGGCAGAGCATGCACCCCAGACAAGTTTCAGGAGACTCTTGATGAAGAAGTGACTGTGAAGGTAGACTTTAATGCAATGGTTGAATGCAGTAGACATGAGATGGAAGAAGTCATTGGACCCTTATGATATGTTAAGAGGAGTGAAGAGCGAGAGAAGTTGGTAGATTTTTATGTGAGAATTATTTAAGTGTGGACAATATGTATTCACAAAGAAGAATATGGATATGGATGTTGAAACAGAAGGAAAGAGACAATAATTAATTACATCTTGGTGGAAATAAGGAATCACATACAGTAGTTAGTTAGAAGTGGCCTTTGGTGGAGACCACAAGTTGTGGTATTGGTAGCAAAAGAGAAAGTAGGAAAAGTACTGAAAAAAAGTGAAAAAAAGTCAAATTACGGAAATTAAAAGAAGTGAAACAAAACAACACATACCCAGAACTGAGGTGAAGAGTGTGGAAGAAGAATGGGACATATTCGATAAGGTATTTGTGAGCTGTGCACAGAGTGCTTGTGACAGAATCATAGAAAGACTGAAAGAGACCCCATGGTGGAATGAGAGGGTGAAGTAAGCAGTGAAAATTAAGAATGTGAGGTAATTACTGAATAGGAATGAAACATAAGTAGCAGAAAATGAAAAGAGGCTGTGTGAAAGTAGTAAGTGAAGAAAAGGTGGAAGAGTGTTTGTATGTGAATGTGCAAAGTGGTATAGAACCCAAGAGTGAAATTGCAATGGAGGTAGTGCAAAATGCTGTGAAAAGAATGAATGTGGGAAAAGCAGCAGGATTGGATGAATTGTTATGTGGAAGGAGCAGGATCTGTAATGGCTATTAAGATCTATTTGAAAAGTGAAGTTGATGCGATATGGCTGGAGTAAAGGAGCAATAATAGTAGTGCTGTCATGTGTTATTTACTTATTTTCCAATGCCGAAGAGGGTAATTGAATTCAATGTCATTTGTCCAAGCCGTGTGTTTGTTACATTCAAAATAGTTCATATCGTAGTGAAATGCAAGATTGTCATGTTGGTACAAACACTTCACTTTCATATGACGTGAATCATGTAGCAGAAGTTTTGACATAAATAATTTGCCTTGGATATGTGATTCATCTGAATTTTTTATATCTTTGTGTTTGAGATAGCACAGCAATGTACAGTTTCTGTCAGATTAATGCAAACTTTTCTGGGGCTGCTGGAGCTGTTCTACAGAATCAAATTTTTGTCCAATTAAAGACTTCACAAGATTTTTCAATGCGTCGCAAGTTTACTTTGCAAGTAGTCCACTTCATGTCCGTATCGATGAGTATAATCAACAAGAATTATTAAAGAACCACCTAATCGATACTTTATTTTTTGCATTGGGCAAAATTAAATACACATTATCACTCACAGAACATGTTTCGATCACTTAGCGGTCATCATCAGCTGTATAAGGAAACTTAGATGAAAAATATTGAACAATAAGCACAAGCGTTAAACTTTAGGTTGTGGAAAAAATATTCGCTGTGTTGATTGTTTGACTGGTAAATCAAACCTTATCACATCGCTACTACACTAGGTTGTGCACAAAGACAGATCCCCAAGGCAGCGCAGATTAAACATCTTTCCAAGATATGATATATAACGTGAGGCAAGCTGCCCTAACCAGGTGACCGCCATTTTTAACTGAGAAGATACCAAAGAACTTTTACCATTGCCACTGATTCTTAGTTGATAGATCCAATCTTCCTAACATCTCTTCAGCAACCCTACAGACCTCATTCTTCATGACTGTCCATTTTTCTTCTCCTGTGTTTCTTCAGCCTTTCCATTTAATTCTTGTGCAACATGTTCCTTGAAACAATCCTTCACACTCTTTTTATTCAACTTGTCTAGATCCCATCTCACTGGATTCCTTCCCTTCTTAAATTTTTTCGACTGCATTTCATGACCAACAGGTTGTGATCAGAGTCCACGTCTGCTCCTGGGAAAGTTTTGCAATCCAGCACCTAGTTTCTGAATCTTTGCCTAATCATAATCAAGTCTACTTGATACCTTTCAGTGTCTCCAGGTCTCGTCCATGTATACAGCCGGCGTTTGTGGTGTTTGGATCAAGTATTAGCATCCTTTGTCTCAATCCGAATTCTCTTACTGTATTACCTTCTCTTCCTTGGTGTCCCATCAGCATTAGATTCTCGTCACCTTTTACATATTGTATTAAATCTTCTACTTCTATTTCCTCATCATCTGCTGAACTTGTAGACATATAGACCTGCACTATTGTGGTGGGCATTGGCTTGGTGTCTATCTTGACAACAATAATCCTTTCACTAAGGTGGTCATAGTAGCTTACCCTCTGCCCTAATTTCTTATTCATTATTAAACCAATTCCTACATTTACCCTGTCTCATTTTGTGTTGATAATTCTTTAGTCGCCTCTCTTTGCCATGTTACGTGCGATAAATAACTTGGCCTGAACTTAATGAGCTATATCTGACTGTATCTAACACTTCACTAACTGTATGCACATAATCTAAGAAAACATTTAAATAATGAAGTAGCAAGTAAACTGAATATAATGCCTATGATCCTGCGTAATTTCACTATATAATCAGTATCGTCAACAAAAACAGAGAAAAATGCTTGCATATTTGCCACCAACTCCACTGAGCACATGTTTTAAACTGTAAAAATATCGATAAATACGGATAGTCAGCAGTTTCAATGGAGTATAACGTGAGTTAAAACTGTGCTGTTCTTCTTCCGTGCAAAATGCTGCTATCTGGCATGTAAATATCAAAATGATAACAATAATGGCCAGTCTTCACAGGAACCATGGATAAACCATGTTCGGGGCTGCTGACAGTGAGGTTGTGTATTTGCCACGTGAGACAGTTTAATCCTAATTCATTTCCTTTCATTTTACTCATAAATCTGTGTACTAGAAAGTGTCAATTTTACCTCAATGGAACTAACTTATAATTTAATTTATTCCCCTGACATTTTTCTTTAAATCTTCTTTGGTAAAGGAGGTTACTAGTGTAGTTATTTCTTTAACTAACACTGTTCCAGATTCTCTTCTTGTTATTCTTGATGAACCAACTGTACTCAGTAGATATTTTATGACAACAAAATCCCCTATGGTCGAAGGTGATGACCTTTGTTGTAACCAAGGTTGAAGTTTACAAAACACAACTTTTATTGCTTCACTTTATGATATTTACACAAATAACTGAAATTTATTTTGAAGCAAAAAGGAATATTGAATCTTGAGAAAAGTCTGTCTTTATACAATATGTACAGGTTTACAGTTTTTATATACACCTCTATCTTGAAAAGATAGTCTTTGTGAATTGACACGTTGATAGTCGAGAACTATCTGGCACACTAACATAAATGTCTATGAGAGTCCTTGTTTGTTGAAGTGCCTGAATTCCTAAAAAGCAAGTTCAATTGATTGAAGAAATTCCACCTAGCGAAACTAAGGGAGCTTGCATAAGTTAGGGAATGAAAATGGCTTGTAGAAGAATTACGGAACATAGGCAGCGGAAACAGGTAAGGGAGCGGTGACCAGAGGTGAGACCTCGTACTGCCAGAAATTCAGTCCACCTGGTCGAAGCACATTTTCAAGAGGAGTAGCCTCCGTGCTCGACGTAGGGTGTATTCTGGAGCTGGACACCGGGGCAAGTGGGCAAGTGAGTAGGCAGGGAGCTCCTATTTATAGTACACTCGATGGTCAGGCACGCGCACTGAGGGCTGCGCGTCGAAGCTAGCAGAATGATACACAGGCGCGCGTGCAGCTGGCTGGCGGAGCGAGAAGGGAGCGCCGGACATACGACAACCTTGACCTGCAAAATTTTGACCTTGATTTCACTTTTATAATTGTTTGCTGTTAAATGGTAAAATGCTGAAGCTTATTGACTAGGTGCTTGGTAATTGCAACTGCTGCAGCAAACTTTTTTCAATTGCTTCAAATCTAGTAAGTCTACTCTGAATCTAGTTAATCTAATGATCAATATCGAGCATATTAGCCCACTTTGAGTAGCAAGCAGTTTATTTTCTAAATAACTATTGGAGTTTCAAAATAAGGCTGCTAGTTCTTCACACTCACAAATGTTTCATTCATAAAACTCATATATTGGTAACGTAACATCAAGATTACATTGAACTGAGGAGTTGCAAAGACTTTAATTTTCTTTTTTTGAGTTCCTAAAACTACCTTTTCTGAGATGGCCATAACTTCAAGTTTACTACTAAGTTTGGTTGCTCCAGCAATTAATTGCTTCTTGTGAAAGGTCACTTCATAAATTAAATTCGTTCAGAAAGTGCTCCTAATATTCCCTTTTCAGAAACAGTAAAATTGTTGAATGTAGTTTTAATAACTCCAACTGCGATGTCTCAGTACACTAATAATAATAATATTATTAGTAATAATAATAATCATATGGCCTCAGCTACCGTGTGCAGACATTTCAATTTGACGCCATCTGGCTGTCTGCTCATCAATTTTGACGTTTCGTTTTACTCTAGGCCCACTAGATGGCAGACCGAGTAAACTGAAGCTCTTTGGGCGTGTATGGCTGAGATTTAATTAATTTTGTCAGGTAAACAGCAAATGTGAGATGTTTTACATGCCGACATTGTATGACATGGAGTGTCGAATGGACTTTTTTCTGCCCTTCAAAAATCTGACTACCTGTGCTGGGTTTGAACCCACTATCTTGAAATCTGGAAGCTGACACTCTAGCACTGATCCACAGTAAACCTAGGTCACCATTTTAATAGATTGAGTTAAGAAGCATCCTTAGAAGCAAACGACTAAAACACCAAAATAGTGGCCAGGAGACAAAATAATATACTCCTTGATCAAACCTGAGTCTACGTACTTCCTAAGAGCTACCCTTAAATTGCATTTTAAATGACCACCCGTAGGGAGCATCTTTCAGCTGTGTTACCCCACTATCAGCTGATTATCTTTTCTTCTTATTATTAAGAGGTTGCTAATCAAATCACGTGACATCCATAGCGATTTTTGAGCATACCAATAGCAGGCGATAGGTGGGGCCTGTGTTCTGTGGATAAACTCCGTGCCAAACCCAAGAACTAATGCTATATGGCAAGAGGTTATTTAACAGGATACAGTAATTAAGTCGAAGGGCGAACAAAACAATATGCTGAAATAAATGAATACATTGTTCAGAGAGGTAGTGCGAGCCGTCACAGAGAAAACTCACAGCACATTTCAAATGGTGATTATAGATTACCTAACCAAGTAATACACTACACAATTATTACAGCCACCTGCCCTTTAAACACACGATGGGCTGGATGTAATAAATGAGGAAAAACATGATGAAACATGTGAAAACAATTTATGAAAGTCAAATTTATAATTAAGGTTCCAGGACCTTCTTAACACAGCATTTATAAGTAGATCATAAGAGTCTTACTTGGTCAAGTTGCACTTAACATACAGTTGTATATCCGAAAGGTAGAAGTTGATATGTAGTATGTTCGATCAAGTGATCAGGGGATAATATCCACAGTCTTTATCAAGTCTACATCACTTGAGTTAACTGCCTTGTATCAGCGAGTTATAACACCACAGTAACAGCAATGTGATGAGCTGTAGTACAAGTCGTAGGTACTTGTTAGAATGTGACTCCACATGAAGGTATTTTAATATTTGATAGTTTTGGATTCGACGAATGTGGCTCCTCTGTTACTTGGATACTGAACTTGGGCTTTGAACTTTCCTTGTACTCTTTATAGTTTACACCTATCATTACATTTGTGGGCTTCACAAATAGAGAGAGTCACCAACAGGTTTTTGATAAAATGTATATATAAATATTATTAAATTTCAGATATCAGGAAATATTATAAGGTAAAGGGGGAACAGAAGGGTAAAAGGAAATTGTCAACTCAGTCTAGAGGAAGGAAAAACTCATTATATAATTAAACTGAATTTGAATAATAATCAGCCACTAGACTGGTCTCTAGTCTAATACCATACAGGGCAAAATCAAGGGAGAATCTTGGTGGTGATTTATTACAATAATAAAGAAAATCTTATCAAGAATAGAAGGGAAACCATGGGTATAAGATAGCATGCCGTAAGGTTTGTTGCGACTTGGGCAAGTGGCTCACATGTGTAAGTTAGTCACTAACAATACTTCCATCAGGTAACATTTGGATAACCAAGAGAGACTTAATATACTAATAATAAAATGTTAATTATGCATTTATACCAATCAATAATAAAATGTTAATTACACGTTTATACCAATCAACTCCACTGGGATTACCTTGAAATGTATCTCAAATTGCACGTCCAGTGAGGAGATAGATGGATGGTGTCAGATTGAAGCTCACATTACTGCCCAAATCAGCCCCAGGACTGAGGATATGTTCAGTGCAGATACCCTTCATACCAGAAGGAGATAGGGTAAGTAATAAATAAATGATGTAGGAACTAACCCACACGATTTTAATACTAAGTAGACAATGGAGCAGGAAGAAACCATCCCAAAAGACCCGTAGACAATTGGTAGGTCAGGTCAAGTTACTTTAGGGCGGTAGGATTATAAACATGAAATGTTACAAGGAGAAATAATTAACAAATAGTAAATCCATCAGACTAATAGAATAGATTATACAAGACAAGTTATGACAGATAATATTGCTAGCGTACGTAGTACCCGTATTTACTAAAGCAAATGTAAGCCCAACCACAACACAACACCTACTTGTAATGATGTATGCAATCGCACTAAGGTGTTAAAAGGGTTTGTAAATTTCCTCAACACACGCCTCAATTTAAACATAAAGCCCACATCCCGAAATGAGCGCCTAATACTTGAACATACACCAAACATTACAGATTAAAGAAGACATATCTCCTCAGCTGTATTTTGTAACAAATTATATAATGTCACTGTTGGTCAGCAGGGCAGTAAAGGACACTACGTACGCACCCATTATGGTATACATCTCACAAAATTTCATTAATATTTAGCGGGGCAGTACCACCAATTATCAACACAACAAAGTATTCATATGCAACAGGAAATCACAATCGGAGATGCAACGGGCAGAAACAAGTACTACACTAAACATTGAAATTTTAATGTTAATAAATGGCAAAGGTTAAGAAATTAGGTCAGCCAGGATTTACCTCAGAAAGGTGTACTACCGGGCAAGTGGCTGTGCGATTGCTTGCATTCAGGAGATAGTGGGTTCAAAGTCCACTGTTAGGAGTCCTGAAGATTATTTTCCATGGTTTCCGATTTCTACACAATGTTTAATTATGGCTATGGCTGCTTCCTTCCCACTCTTTATCACTTTTCTCTTGCATAGTTGGCATGGGGGCAAAGACTGTAGAACTGGTTCTTGGAATCTAGGAGTTAACTTGGTGGGAAATGTAGCATTTAAATAAGACTTGGTCTGCAACCATTAATCTGGTGGGCTTATGTCCTTGGTCTTATCTTTTCTGTACTTTATCATATGACCTGGCTGTCCTTATTTTAGCCTCATTCCACAATTTACGAGCATCATTAGGACAGATAAATCAGGCAGAAGATCATCAATATGAAGAATATTTGACAAGGGTGAGAAGGGAGTGTAAGAAGACAGTGCCATGTGACTCATGGGTGGCAGAATTGAATACATACATAAGATAACCAGTACAAACAGGAATCCCACTTGGTTTGGTTAGCATGGTGGTATGCTATAAGAGCAGACTTCAAGTTTCTGTTCATCCTCTCGGAATAGGAGGGGTTAGGGTGATACAAGGTGGTGATAATGAGCGAAATGCACAAGTCCGATAAACATATCTTGGATGAGTGGCTAGTAAATGTGCTGGGGTTATCAGATACTAAAAACTTGGAGGCTCAAATTAAGTATAAATAGAGTTCAGGCAATTAATAGTGGTTTGAGAGTTTGCTGATTTGGTTGGAAAAATCAAACAGAAGTGAGCAAATGCATCAATACACAGGGTGGCATGAGTATTCCCACACGAGAAACAATATAATCTATAAACAATCTTTCCATACGGCTGGACGTCTGGGAGGAAGTGTTCAGGTTTGGTTTACTAATAGCGCACATTCTGCAAAACTTGACCATGTCTCTTATCTTTTTCTAGATGAAAGACTGTCGTATCTAATGCCCATCTGAAAGAATCACCAAGAGGTGCAACAATTTTCAGTGTTATGTCATTGTACGCTTTGCAGCGGAGTAGACGATAGAATATAACTTTACCGAATCGCCAGAATTGATTGTTTCTAGAATGACTTTCAGCTCAAATATTCTTTTTACAGTACGGGAAAATTTGATAAAGTAGCGTTGATGTTGCAGGATTGGTTTAGAGAACCTTTTCTCTATCTGGATTTTTTGGAAGACCGTTTACCGTGTTGAACATTTGACTAAACCCGTCATCAATCTCAGTGCCTGCCCCACAAACGAGGCGGTTGTTAAAGTAAAGTGCAGAAATTGCTAGCGCCCATCGCGTCAACCTAGCAGTGCGACTAGGCCGATTCAAAATTCACTTGCTCCGTGTACATTTGAAAATTATCCAAAATAAAGGGGACACGTAGGCACTGAATGCATAGCGGATGGGCCTTCTAAGAATATCTGTATCCTGGAATAGGACACCGGCAATAGTCGGCATATAGTGACTAACTTAATAGGTTTCATTCATTTTATGATTTGAAAATTGTTCTATTTTTTAAGTTTTAACTAAATGGCACAAAACAACAAATTCAAGATTTCTGTGTTTTGTTGATGACTGTATCAGGTCCGCTCTCGAAACATGTACGGTAGGTACCAGGCGGAAGAGTGTTTCATAGGTCAGTACGGACAGTTGCTCTCAGTTGCTGCAGACATGATAAGGACTGTGGATTACTTCATCGAACATGCTACATACATCATACAGGTCTTGTCATGGGATGAACCTCTTCCACTGTTGCCTGTCCTGCACCAAGTTTTTCATGTCCAAATATTTATTTCCTTGGATATTGTCCAGCATTTGATAATTTTTCCTTCCCCTTCCTCGTTTGCCTTTCACCATTCCTTCTATTCCTTCTTTCAGTAAACAGTCCCTCCTCAAACAATGTCCGATCCAGTTCATTTTTCTCCTTCTAATGGTTTGTAACATACTTCGTTCTTCTCCAACTCTTCGTAATACCTCCTCATTCCTTACCCGGTCTTCCCATTTCACTCCTTCTATTCTCCTCCATACCCACATTTCTAGTGCCTCCAATCTTCTCTCATCTTTCTTTCTCAATGTCCAAGTCTCTGCGCCATACAGCGCAATGCTCCAAATGTAACACTTAGCAAGTCTTTTCCTCAAATCTTTGTTTAGTGGTCCACAAAATAATTTTGATTTTTTCTTAAAAGCCTTCTTTTGCGACGGCAATTCTTTTCTTAATTTCTGTCGTGCAATACATGTCATCTCTTTTCATACTTCCCAAATACTTGAAGTTACTGACTTGCTCTATTTCTTCTCCCCCTATACTAATATGACAACTTCTACCTTTTCCTCCAATTATCATACTTTTGGTCTTCTTATTAATTCTCATTCCATATTCTTCTAGTTTCATGTTGAGTTTATCTAACATTTGTATCATTTCACGTTCCCCTCTCCCATCACAACCATATCATCTGCAAATCTTATACATTCTACTCTCCTACCTCCAACACAAACTCCACGTTTTCCATTAAAACTTTCATTGATTATTTCTTCGAGATAGATGTTGAACAGTATCGGTGATGAAGAGCAGCCCTGTCTTACACCTCTTCCTAATTCAATTTCTTCACTCAACTCATCTCCTATTCTCACTCTTGCTCTCTGGTTTAAATACAAATTCTTTATTAGCCTTCTATCCCTCCAATCAACTCCATGTTTCTTCAGGATTGCCATCAATTTGTCCCATCTGACACAGTCAAAAGCCTTCTCAAGGTCAATAAATACAGCATAAACCTTCCTGTTTTTCTCTATGTACCTCTCTCCCATCACCCTCAGAAGTCCAATGGTGTCTCTTGTTCCAACTCCTCTCCTGAAACCAAACTGTTCTTCACCTACAAAGTTATTCAGATTTCCATATATCCTTCTGTTGAGCGTCTGCAGTAAGACTTTGGCTGCATCTGAAATTAGACTCAATGTCCTATGTTCTTCAAATTTTTTGCTGTTCTTTTTCTTTTCCATAGGGATTAAGATGATTTCACTAAAGTCCTTTGGCCATTTTCCTGTCAAGTATATTTGATTACATAATCCTGTCAACTCCTTTCTTCCTTCGTTATTTAACGCTTTTAACAGTTCAACAGGAATCTCATCTATTCCCATTGCTTTTCTATTTTTCGTCTCGTTCAGTGATGCTTCGATCTCTCTTCTCAGTATGGTTTCCCCTTTATCATCCCCTTTAACCATATCTTCCTCCTCTAATTCAAGTTCTTCTTCATTTGGTCGGTTGTCCCGATCATATAGCCATTCTATGTATTCTTCCCATCTTTTCCTTATTTCTTGGGGTTCATATATCATTGTGCCATCTGTAGCCTCTATTTCCTTATTGCTGTTGTTCCTTCTCTTTTCTCTGAATACTATATTTGTTGCTTCTTTGTACATCAAGTCATATTTCCCTTCTTTTTCCAGTTGCTCTATCTCATCACACTTTTCTGTCAACCATTTCTTCTTTTGCTTTTTCTGTTTCTCTTCTTAATTCAGTATTTAACTTCCTGTAGTTACGCTTTCCCTCGTCTTTGTCTTTCAGTTTCTCAATATTAATTTCTTCTCTCTTCTTTCCTTTCCATACTATTTTCAATTTAATCATTACCTCTGCTACAACTAATATATGGTCAGAATAAATGTCTGCTCCTGGGTAATATTTAGCATTGTTTAGGCAGTTCCTGTACCGTTGTTGTATCATTATAGAATCAGTTTGATATACAACTCTACGTTAAGTGCAAACATTACCAAGTAAGACATTGTCTCTCTCATAAGCCCAGACCATCCAGCAGCAGCTATACAGGAGGCGCACACATAGTTCTTGACCTTGTAAGGAGCGTGTACATGTCATCAGTAATACCAATATAAATAATGGTCTCTCTTAGTGCATTGGCACTGCCGGTGGCTCCAAGTAGCCTACGTAGTGGCTTCCACAGTATGCACTAGCCAGCTTCTTGGTAGGTGTGCTAGGTACCAACTGACGAGCTCAACCTATCACACGAGTGCGAAACGGTGGCAACCAGGAATGAGTTAGCTGGAAAATTTAAAATGTCCAATAACGGACCATTTGTATTGGTATTATAAATTTACTCATTCATGACAAATATTTCAAATTCCCTACGGTAATCAACATCTATATCATCTGATGGCCAAGCAGGCATCAATTTTTAGTAGTGAGACAAAGTCTCTCATAGTGCATTGGTACTGCCGGTGGCTTCAAGTAGCCTACGTAGTAGCCTCCACGGTATGCACTAGCCATGCGTCTTGGTAGATGTGCTAGGTACCAGCTGATGAGCCCAACCTAGCACACGGGGGCAAAACGCTGGCAACCAGGAATGAGTTAGCTGGAAAATTTATAATGTCCAATAAAGGACCATTTATATTGGCATTATAAATTTACTCATTCAGGACAAATATTTCATATTCCCTACGGGAATCAACATCTATATCATGCATCAGTAGCCATTCTGCCTCTCAGCTGTCAACATGCTGAGACAGTTATTATTGAAACACCATACTATCACATGTAAAAGTTATTTTTAAGTAAGAGTCGGCTCAACAGATATGCGATGCATTTGTTTACCAATTTTCTGGGCAGCACAGATCACGTAATTATTGTATAAATAAATTTGAAACTACTGGCTCAGTGCTAGATGACATTGGTGCGACTGAATCACTCACAAGTGTCTTGTGCACAAAGCTGTTACACACCAAACCGCAGAGGTTTAAAATCCGCTGATCTAGCTACAAAGGTGAGATATTGTGAGTGGTGGTCGTTATTCGACCTACACCTTTTTTTTTTATGAGGCCTGGTTTCATTGTGTGAACAGTTATAACTCTCACTATTAGTGTGCGGAAATTCCTAATGGTGATTGTGAAGGATGACACCTCCAGCAGCTAAGATTTCGTATTGTATACACAGTTAAGTTGGGCTGAGGCAGCTGCTGTAGCGCAGAGCACAAACGCCAGGCGCTTGGTCTGGGTTTACAGGGGACACCCTGTAATTGCTAGAACCTTAATTCTAAATTTGAATTCCGTTAATTGTTTTCACATGTTTCATCATGTTTTTCCTCATGTATTATGTTCAGCCCGTTGTATGTTTTAAGGCGAGGTGGCTGTAAAAGCTGTGTAGGTATTATTTGGTTAGGTAACCTAATCACCATTTAAAATGTGTTGAAATTTAATATGTTTTGTGATTTTTCTGTGTGACAGCTCACATTACCTTAATTCTATCTGAACCATATATTCATTTATTTGTGCAAGTCACTTTGTTCGCCCTTCAACTTAATTACTATGTCCCGTTTTGCCATATTCCATTAGTTCTGCCATTGGTACTTCCTATAATTGCGTAGGAAGTCACGTGGTATGAATGTCGATCCTCGTAAGAATTATATGAAAAGACAATCAGTTGACTGTGAGCTAATGTGGCTGCAAGATGCTCACTACGCGTGGTATGTAAAAATCTAGCCATGCAGGTAGGGGCACGCACCTATGAGTTTGCATTCCGAAGATAATGGGTTTGACCCCCACTGTCGGCAGCCTCGAAGATGGTTTTTCATGGTTTCCCGTGATCACACCAGGCAAATGCCCGAAA
Source organism: Anabrus simplex (assembly GCF_040414725.1). Classification (NCBI taxonomy): domain Eukaryota; kingdom Metazoa; phylum Arthropoda; class Insecta; order Orthoptera; family Tettigoniidae; genus Anabrus; species Anabrus simplex. The sequence goes on along the minus strand of NC_090278.1, from coordinate 45,681,884 downwards.
TCAAGTAATGTACTTACCTGAGGGTAAATAGCTATTACACTGCCTGAAAAATAAGGAGAAGGTGAGATTTATTGGAATTAAAAGAAAAGGAATTTCCAATTGGTCTTCAGATTTCTCATATACAAATTAAACATAATTATATTGAAAATAAATTAAATTATTTTCTTTCTTTTCAGAAACTGGTATCACAATGGCGAGCATGTGACTTTGCCTGCTCCAGATACAGGTGGGGCTAGAGCAATGGTTGAGACTCTTGGTTTACATCGTGGAGGCCAGCTTTCCTCTTCAGAATTGGAAACATTAACCAGTATCCAGGCAGAACATAAAGGTTATGCCACAACTGTAGGAGAGGAAGGCTCTTTGCAAGATGAAGATTTGGGTGCTGGTGAGGACAGTTTAAGTCCAGAAGGAACAATTGAATCTGTTGTGAAAATGTCAAGTAGGAGACATGGGTGGGGTGAAACTTCTTCTCCTGAAGCCATTTTACCTGACATTATGGATGAAACAACTCAAGAAATGGATATTTGTGATATTGCTATGTCTCCTCCATCACCTGAGCAGGATCTCACATTTAAGTTATCCTCTTCACCTTCTCATCATCAGCAATCATACCCATATAATCGTTTGAACTCTCAAACTACGAGTAGTGTGCCAACCAGAGTTTCGACGTGTGGTGGTCAGAAAACTTCAGGATTTTCAAGTAATGTGGCTGTCAGTTCAGTGCCTCAGTTTCAGTCACTTGAGACAACTGGCGGAAATATTGTTCAACTTCAACCTTCGGGAATTAGCAAGCAAGGTGTGGCAACCAATTCCAGTAATATGGCTGTCAGTTCAGTGCCTCAGTTTCAGTCACTTGAGACAACTGGCGGGAATATTGTTCAACTTCAACCTTCGGGAATTAGCAAGCAAGGTGTGGCAACCAGTTCCAGTAATATGGCTGTCAGTTCAGTGCCACACTTTCAGTCACTTGAGACAACTGGCGGAAATATTGTTCAACATCGACCTTCGGGAATTAGCAAGCAAGGTGTGGCAACCAGTTCCAGTAATATGGCTGTCAGTTCAGTGCCACACTTTCAGTCACTTGAGACAACTGGCGGGAATATTGTTCAACATCGACCTTCGGGAATTAGCAAGCAAGGTGTGGCAACCAGTTCCAGTAATATGGCTGTCAGTTCAGTGCCACACTTTCAGTCACTTGAGACAACTGGCGGGAATATTGTTCAACATCGACCTTCGGGAATTAGCAAGCAAGGTGTGGCAACCAATTCCAGTAATTTTACACCTGGACCTTGTCAGGGAATTAAACCTCTTCTGGCTACCATCAAACATCCTGCAACCTCTGGATCTGGTCAGATGAGGAATGTGTATACCATAACTGGAAATCAACATAATCAGCAAAGCACGCCCTTAATGCTGGCCACATCGCTGTCAGGAAATACCTCCATTACTGGTAAGCCAACTAAGATCATCAGTTCTGGCCAACGAACAATTCTTGCTAGTCAAACAAAGGTTATTACTCTCGCTCAAGCCCAGAAGTTGGGTTTAATATCACCAACTAAACTTCAGCAGATTATGTCTGCTTCATCAAATAAGCAAAGTATTCCTGTGAACAAGCTGGTTTCATCGGAATCAACGATCACAATGATGCCTGCTTCTACAATGGTGAAGTCTTCAACAAATATCCTGCCTGTACCTGTTAGCGGAATAGCACAGTCAAAGCCTGCTACAGTGTCAGTAGCCACTGTGCATGGAGGTACAGCTGCTGTCACAACTGTTAACACTGACGTGAAACCCCTTGCGAGTTCTCAGAAAGTTGTTATAAGTCAGGGTCCTGGAACTCTTCAGGGTATGAAACGTCTTCTGGCTACCATGAAACGTCTTGCAACCTCTGGATCTGATCAGATGAGGAATGCGTATACCAAAGTCATTATAACTGACAATCGGCATAATCAGCAAGGCAAGCCTGTAATACTGGCCAAATCACAGTCGGGAGATACTTCCACTACTGATAAGCCAATCAAGATCATCAGTAGTACTTCTGGCCAAGGAACACTTCTTGCTAGTCCAATGAACGCTATTACGCTTCCTCAAGCCCAGCAGTTGGGTTTAATATCACCAACTAATCTTCAGCAGATTATGCCTACTTCACAAAATAAGCAAAGTGTTACTGTTAACAAGCCAGTTTCTTCGTCATCAAAGAACGCAATCATGCGTTCTTCTACAATGGTGAAATCTCTAAGAAAGATCCTGCCGGCACCAGTGAGTAGTATAAGGCAGTCGAAGCCTTCTGCAGTGTCAGTATCTACTGTGTCTGGAGGTACAACTGTTAACACCGCCAGGAAAGCCCTAGCTAGTCTTCACAAAGTTACACATCAGGGTCCTTTGAAAACTGCAACAGTGTCTGGAGGTACAACTGTTAACACCAACGGGAAAGCCCTTGCAATTCCAAAGAAATTTATTATACGTAAGGTTCCTTTGAAACCTGGGATAAGGAGAAGATCAGGACAACGCTTAAAGATACCTGCAACTCGAAATGCTGCGGGAAGCAATCCTATTACAGTGTCTACAGTAACGACTGTAGCACAACCTCGAACAACTACTGTGGATCCTGTGCCATCAATTAGTGGTTCAGTTAGACCGGTTGGTTTGAGTAGTGTACGTGTTCCTCCACGGACTGTTAAAGTAATGCCCATCGCCCCTGTAACACCAGCTGTGAGAACTGTTGCACCAGTCTTATCAGCAGGTCAACCTGGTCAAGGGATTTTCATGCCAGCATCTCAGCTGCCACCAGGTACAAATGTAAAATCACTACCAGCCACTGCTCTTAGCCAGTTAACATCATTGCCATCGGATGCCAGCAGTTACGTCATGATACCGGTAGGATATGTCCGGAAAGTTAGAAATTTGCAGCATCCACAAAGTTGGCAGCCACAACAACCACAGTCGCTACAACTTCCGCACCTGCAGCAGCCGTGTCCCGAAACCCCAGAATACTGGAAGTACTCAATGTCGTACAAGTAACAGTTCCTCAAGGAGTGTAGAACCTCTTCGTGAAACAAGAACTAGTTCTACAACCAGAAGAGAGTCTAATGGCATTGGACCCAGAAAACACTGCTGTTGCACAAAATCCCAGTCTCTCAAATTGTACTTCAACTACTCTGCTAATGGTGATTTCTGCCATATGTGAAGAACATTGACAACGTGCTATTAAAACATGTTTAGAAAGGAATCCTAAATCTTTTCGACTTGAAATAAGCTAGAGCATTGTGGATGTTGCAGCTGAAAGCGATCTGGTTGTCTGAATAATTGTTGTGAAAGTTATAAGGCAAAAAAAACCATGTTCAAACAATTGTAAATATGTTGGCTGTCAAAATGTGCAAGCATGCTGGGCTCAAGAATGCAGAGGTCCATGGATCGAGACCATGCTCTGCTACCGGTATGGCATATTAGCTGTAAAATTAATCCATGCCTATTTACAGCATAACAGAAACAGAGGCATAATAAAACAAGCCAAACCTTGATCTTCGTCCCAAATGCCAAAGAAAATAGAAGCAAACCAAGAGAGGTCAGGTGGATTATAAATATATTGGAGAATCTAAAGTCAATTAATGTAAAGGACCTGAGAATAAATGGCAGATATACTGCCTGAAAATTGGAACACCAGTTTAAGGAGAAGGTAAGGATTAATATTATTCTAATGAAAGAAATTTACAATTGATCTTGATAACATTAAGGTGATTACATTCAAAATAAATTAAATTATGCCTTTCCTTTCACACCGTTACCAGAAAAATAAAATCTAGTTCACTATTTATGAATAATTATGTAGTTGGTTTACTATTTGTCATGAAACCAAACAATTTGGAATCAGAACTTAAATCCTGGTAAATATACAAGATAAAATCTCAGCAAAATTGTAAAATGAAATCAACATTAATCCCTAAGAAACTCGAAAGAATAATGAATTAATAATCAGTTAAGCAGAGATAAATTACAATCAATACCCAAGACCATAAAATCGGAATTCGATGTCAACCGCCATCATCCTTTTACAACTACAAAAAAATTCTCAGCCTTATGAAAGATGCATGGTTGCAGCAACAAAGGCCACCTCGCTTCAGAACACAGACAGGTTTGCTGTAGAATAGACTAAATATGAACGAAAAGAAAACAATGTAATAAAATTGTGGAGCTTAGGTTCAAGCTCAACATCTTAGAAGTAAAAGCAAACTCTAATAGATTCTAAATGCTAACATGAAAGACCAAACAGTCAAATCTGAAGAAGTCCCTTAAAATATAACTTCATCTACAAACCAAACCAAACCCCACGGCACTTAACACCCTTGGAAGGACCTTCGCCTGTCCAGTGACCACTGCTCAGCCCGAAGGCCTGCAGATTACGAGGGGTCGTGTAGTCAGCACGATGCATCCTCTTGGCCATTATTCTGGGCTCTCGAGACCCGGGCCACCATCCCACCATCAGGTAGCTCCTCAATTCTAATAATAATAATAATAATAATAATAATAATAATAATAATGTTGTTTGAGTCATCAGTCCATAGACTGGTTTGATGCAGCTCTCCATGCCACCCTATCCTGTGCTAACCTTTTCATTTCTACGTAACTATTGCATCCTACATTTGCTCTAATCTGCTTGTCATATTCATACCTTGGTCTACCCCTACCGTTCTTACCACCTACACTTCCTTCAAAAGCCAACTGAACAAGTCCTGGGTGTCTTAAGATGTGTCCTATCGTTCTATCTCTTCTTCTCGTCAAATTTAGCTAAATCGATCTCCTCTCACCAATTCGATTCAGTATCTCTTCATTCGTGATTTGATCTATCCATCTCACCTTCAGCATTCTTCTGTAACACCACATTTCAAAAGCTTCTATTCTCTATCTTTCTGAACTAGTTATCATCCATGTTTCACTTCCATACAATGCCACGCTCCACGCGAAAGTCTTCAAAAACATCTTTCTAATTCCAATATCAATGTTTGAAGTGAGCAAATTTCTTTTCTTAAGAAAGCTCTTCCTTGCTTGTGCTAGTCTGCATTTTATGTCCTCCTTACTTCTGCCATCGTTAGTTATTTTACTACCCAAGTAACAATATTCATCTACTTCCTTTAAGACTTCATTTCCTAATCTAATATTTCCTGCATCACCTGCCTTTGTTCGACTGCACTCCATTACTTTTGTTTTGGACTTATTTATTTTCATCTTGTACTCCTTACCCAAAACTTCATCCATACCATTCAGCAACTTCTCGAGATCTTCTGCAGTCTCAGATAAAATAACAATATCATCGGCAAGTCTCAAGGTTTTAATTTCCTCTCCTTGGACTGTGATTCCCTTTCCAAATTTCTCTTTGATTTCCTTTACTGCTTGTTCTATGTAAACATTGAAAAGGAGAGAGGACAAAATGCAGCCTTGCCTCACTCCTTTCTGGATTTCTGCTTCTTTTTCAAAGCTCTCGATTCTTATCACTGCAGACTGATTTTTATACAGATTGTAGATAATTCTTCGTTCTCGGTATCTGATCCCTATCATCCTCAGAATCATAAATAGCTTGGTCCAATCAACATTATCGAATGCCTTTTCTAGATCTACGGTCCGACTCGTTGGCTGAACGGTCAGCGTACTGGCCTTCGGATCAGAGGGTCCTGGGTTCGATTCCCGGCCGGGTCGGGGATTTTAACCTTAATTGGTTAATTTCAATGGCACGGGGGCTGGGTGTACGTGTTGTCTTCATCATCATTTCATCCTCATCACGACGCGCAGGTCACCTACGGGTGTCAAATAGAAAGACCTGCACCTGGCGAGCCGAACCCTTCCTGGGATATCCCGGCACTAAAAGCCATACGACATTTCATTTCATTTTTTTTTTCTAGATCTACGAATGCCATGTACGTGGGCTTTGTCCTTCTTGATTCGATCCTCTAAGATCAGATGTAAAGTCAGGATTGCTTCATGTGTTCCTGCATTTCTTCTGAAGCCAAATTGATCTTCTCGCAACTCAGCTTCAACTTGTTTTTCCATTCTCCTGTAAATAATACGTGTTAAAATTTTGCAGGCATGAGATACTAAACTAATCGTGCGATAGTTTTCACACCTGTCAGCACCGGCTTTCTTGGGTATAGGTATAACAACATTCTGCCGAAAATCGGATGGGACTTCTCCTGTCTCATACATCTTGCACACTAAATGGAATAACCTTACCATGCTGGTTTCTCCTAAGGCAGTCAGTAATTCAGAGGGAATATCATCAATTCCAGGTGCCTTGTTCCTATTGAGGTCACTCACAACTCTGTCAAACTCTGACCTCAAAATTGGGTCTCCCATTTCATCAGCATTAACAGCCTCTTCATGTTCCAGAACCAAATTATCTACATCTTATACCTTGATACAACTGTTGGATATGCTCCTGCCATCTTTCTGCTTTGTCTTCTTTCTCTAAAAGTCGCTTTCCATCTGAGCTCTTAATATTCATACACCTAGATTTCCTTTCTCCAAAGGTTTTCCATGATTTTCCTGTATGCGTCATCTACCTTTCCTAGGACCATACAGCCTTCGACATCCTTGCACTTCTCCTTCAGCCATTCTTCCTTAGCTACCTTGCACTTTCTATCCATTTGATTCTTCAGTCGCCTGTATTCTTTTCTGCCTTCTTCATTTCTAGCATTCTTGTATTTTCGTCGTTCATCAATCAGGTCTAGTATCTCCTGAGTTATCCACTGATTCTAAGTTGATATTTTCTTCCTTCCTAACATTTCTTCAGCAGCCCTACTGACTTCATTTTTCATGACTCTCCACTCTTCCTCTATAGTGTTTCCTTCAGCCTTTTCATTTAGTCCTTGTGCAACATGTTCCTTGAAACAATCCCTCACACTCTTTTCTTTCAACTTGTCTAGATCCCATCTTTTGGCATTCTTTTCTTTCTTCAATTTCTTCAACTTCAGATTTCATTTCATGACCAACAAGTTGTGGTCATAGTCCATGTCTGCCCCTGGGAACGTTTTGCAATCCAACACTTGGTTTCTGAATCTCTGCCTAATCATAATGAAGTCTATTTGATACCTTCCAGTGTCTCCAGGTCTCGTCCATGTATACAGCCGTCGTTTATGGTGTTTGAACCAAGTATTGGCAAGGACTAAATTATGATCAGTGCAGAATTCAACCAGCCGACTTCCTCTTTCGTTCCTTTGTCCCAATCCAAACTCTCCTACAGTACTACCTTCTCTTCCTTGGCCTACCACGGCATTCCAGTCTCCCATCACAATTAGATTCTCGTCACCTTTTACATATTGTATTAAATCTTCTATCTCCTCATATATTCTTTCGATTTCTTCATCATCCGCTGAACTAGTAGGCATATAGACCTGCACTATTGTGGTGGGCATTGGTTTGGTGTCTATCTTGACCACAATAATTCTTTCACTATGCTTGTTGTAGTAGCTTACCTGCTGCCCTATTTTCTTATTCATTATTAAAACAACTCCTGCATTTCCCCTGTTTGATTTTGTGTTGATAATTCGGTAGTTGCCTGACCAAAAATCTTGTTCTTCCTGCCAACGTACCTCACTTATACCAACTACATCTAACTTTAGCCTATCCATCTCCCTTTTCAGATTCTCTAACCTACCACAACGATTCAAACTTCTAACATTCCACGTTCCGACTCGCAGAATGTCAGTATCCATCTTCCTGACGATCGCCCCCTCTCGTGTAGTCCCCACCCGGAGATCCGAATGGGGGACTAGTTTGCCTCAGGAATATTTTACCCGGGAGGAAGCCATCATCAGTACATCATTCATACAGAGAGAGCTGCATGTCCTCGGGAGGTAGTTACGGCTGTAGATTCCTGTTGCTTTCAGCCGTGTAGCAGTATCAACACAGCTAAGCCATGTTGAGTATTATTACAAGGACGTATCAGACAATCATCTAGACTGCCGCCCTTGCAACTACCGAAGGGCTGCTACCACCCTTTCGATGAACCATTCTTTAGTCTGGTCTCTCAACAGATACCCATCCGATATGGTTGCACCTGCGGCTCGGCTATCTGCATCATTGGGACACGCAAGCCTCCCCACCACGGCAAGGTCACATGGTTCGCAGAGGAGGATAATAATAATAATCGTATAATGTCTACCATGTGCAGACATTTCGATTTGATGTCATCTGGCTGTCTGCTCATCGATTTCGACGTTCCTTTTTACTCTAGGCCCACTAGATGGCAGACCGAGTAAATCAGATGTCTCTCGGGCATCTGTGGCTGAGATTTAATGAATTTTGTTGGGTAAATACCAAATGTATCACCAAAGATCTTTTACATGCCGACAACGTATGACATGGAGTATCGAATGTACTTTTTCTGCCCCTCAAAAATCCGACTACCTCTGCCGGGTTTGAACCCACTATCTTGGGATCCGTAGACCGACACTCTACCACTGATCCACAGAGACAGCTCTCAATTCCAATCGCTTAGGCTGAGTGGACCTTAAACCAGCCCTCCGGTTGAGAGAAAAATCCCTGACCTGGCCAGGAATCGAACCCGGGGCATCCGGGGGAGAGGCAGGCACCCTACCCCTACACCACGGGGCCAGCATAACTTCAATTCTAATCACGTAGGTTGCGTGGACCTCGAACCAGCCCTCAGGTCGAGAGAAAAATCCCTGACCTGGCCAGGAATCGAACCCCGGGCTTCCGGGCGAGAGGCAGGCACCCTACCCCTACCCTACGGGGCTGGCATAACTTCATCTAGTGTTCGCTAAATTCAGGAAAGGCATTAAATACGAAAAATTAAATTAACGTAAGAGACACAGGCGGGTACATAACTAGTACCATATGAGACAAGGCATTGTAATACAACCTGGCGTTGAACTATGATGGGTAGAAAGGGATTATTAATTTAACTGCATACAATATGTATTATACCCATTTGCATGGTGTGAAAATGGGAAACCACGGAAAACCATCTTCTGGGCTGCTGACAGTGGGGTTCGAACTCACTGTCCCCCGGATGCTGGCCACATTTAAGCGACTGCAGTTATCGAGCTCGAGAACATATGTCAGGCGTGAGGGTGTATACTTTGAAATACACAAGGAATTTTTCAGAAATCTTGCTTTTAATTTAATTTAATTTTTCCATTTCCTTGAGGTTTTCTTTCTTAGTTGGTCCCAGATTAATGTCAAACCATATGTCAATATTGGGCTGATTCTTAACTTTAACATTTTTAGTGCAGTATTTAATGATCACTTCTGTTAATTCGGTTGACTGTTCATAGTTGATAAAGCAAGGATAACTCTCTCCTGAACATGGATACTGTATATATTTTCATGAGTCTGTAATGTGATTCCCAGGTATTTGTAATATGTTACATAGTGTGGATTACGTAGTGGAAATCTGAATACGATCATAATGTTATATCAGTTTCGAACATTGAAATAAGCGGGAAAGGATGAAATGTGACCATTGACTAATGGGTCGTCGTGAAAATATATTACTACTTCACCTAGAAATAGACAGATACATGCTGGGATTTTATTTAACTGACGTGCATATTAACGAAGTTATGATATTGAATAAATACAATTTTTATGAACTACCAGGAAGCCCAATGCAAAACTTAAAATTTAGAATCACAGATAAAATCAGCTAAGTAGGCCTAACATTTGGGGGAAGCCATATCGGAGTCATCGATAATGGAAAAGTCAGACGACTAAGTAGCAGACATGTTAAAAATTAGTGAAACTGCTAGGTATTCATAATTCATCTACACGCATCATGGTATTAAGAATGCAGAAAAATATTAGTATGTTGAAAATCCAAGATGTTGGACAAGTCATTTTCTTTTCGGGATCAAAGTAAATGGACAGTCATGCTACAATCTCAGCATGACTAGGTTACTATTTTAATAAATTCCCTTAAGAAACATCATTATTAGCAAACAAGAAAAACACCGAAGTAGTGGTCAGGAGATAAAAAATTTTGCAAACTGAGCAATATGTACACTTAGTTTAACCTGGGTCTTAATGGACCCAATAAGTTACAAAAACTTATGTTTACACCACCCTACGTAGGGAGTATCTTGCTGCTACATTAGCTCACAGTTCTTGAGAGGGTGGACAATCAAACAACATCACTTCCTAGAAGTATCAACGGCATATGATAGGAAGCACCTGCGTACAGAACCATTGCTAGGGGGATAAACACCGTGGCAAACTCAAGAACTAATTGAATTTGATGAAAGGGGATTTAACGAGATATCGTAATTAAGCCTTAGGATGGAAAAATGACTTACACCAATAAATGCATGTTTCAGATTGAGTTAAGGAAACTCACAAAATATATTAAATTAAGGAATAAACATTGACATAAATTTCAAAAAGTGATTAAATTACCTAACCACATTGTACACTAAACAGTTGTCAGAATTTTGATGTGAACAATACATTAAATATATATCAAATGTTTGGTGACCTTTAAATTCAGTCTTTCCACAATTCCTGTACCGTGGTACTGAATTACTTTCTTCCTATTTGTTTTTCGTCGCACCGACATCTTATGGTGACAATGGGACAGGAAAGGGCTAGGACTGGCCTGCTGTGAAAATGGGAAACCACGGAAAACCACCTTCAGGGCTGCCAACAGTGGGGTTCGAACCCACTATATCCTGAATACTGGCCACACTTACGAGACTTCAGCTATCGAGCTTCTACACTTTTAAAATGACATCTCTCCGTACATTAGCAAGATTCTTCCAGTTATCCACTAGTTATTGAAAATGTGACTCTCCTTCAAGTATTTACATTTAAAAAAAATCAAATTATAAGATAAATGTGTATAAGTTAAAATTATCGTACAGAAGTTACAGTTGGTAGCACACTAATAAAACATGAAGCTGTATTAACACATGGGCCCGGTTTTGGCCATCATCAGCCATCAAGATTTTAAAAAATTGGGACAAATGGAAACATGAAAGACAATGAAACAAGCAAGAATATCCAAAAAAAAAAAAAAAGAACATATATTCATACATACATTATCATTATAGACTGCTATGCATTTCAGTGTTCAGTCTGCAAGCCTCTGTGAATTTATTAAACGTTGCCACAATCCTCTATTTGCAACTAGTACTGTGGCCTCATGTAGTTCTATACCTCTTATCTTTAAATCATTAGAAACAGAGTCTAACCATCGTCCCCTTGGTCTCCCTCTACTTCTCTTACCCTCCAAAACAGAGTCATTTTTTCTCCTAGTTAACCGATCCTCCTCCATTTGCCTCACATGACCCCACCACCAAAGCTGGTTTATGCATACAGCTTCGTCCAATGAGTTCATTCCTAACTTAGCCTTTATTTCCTCATTCAGAGTACTCTCCAGCCATTGTTCCCACCTGTTTGTACCAGCAATCTTTCTCGCTACTTTCATGTCTGAAACTTCTAACTTATGAATAAGATATCCTGAGTCCACCCAGCTTTTGCTCCTGTAAAGCAAAGTTGGTCTGAAAACAGACCGATGTAAAGATAGTTTAGTCTGGGAGCTGACTTCCTTCTTACAGAATACTGTTGATCGCAACGGCGAGCTCACTGCATTAGCTTTACTACAGCTTGATTCAAACTCACTTACTATATTACCATCCTGGGAGAACACAAACCTAAATACTTGAAATTATCTACCTGTTCCAGCTTTGTATCAGCAATCTGATATTCAGTTCTGTTGAATTTCTTAGCTACTGACATCAATTTAGTCTTTGAAAGGCTAATTTTAATACCAACTCATTGTATGAGGGCAGATCAGAAAATAAGTTGCACTTCCCAGTTATGGCCATTTATTACACCACCTATACAACAGCAACACGACTATAATGGCATACACTATAACGTCACTTTTACACATAGTGATTTTAACTAAGATAAACCACTCTGCAAATTCTGAAATGTCAATGCTACATTCTTCTTCCAACCTTTAAACAACAGGACGCATTTGGTACTAGATATTTTTATATTCTTGCTCACCAAGCTGCTTTTGTGTAAATATATATATAAATTGTAAAATTCTCAACTGTTCAATTGGAAATGTAAATACTGTATAGTTACCAACCATTGACATTAATTTTTGGTTACAAACATTGACGCCGAGCACTACACCCTTTCTCCCCTGATTGTTATAATGTAAATATTTTTAAAAACCTTATTCTCAACTGTTCAATTGGACAATGTAAATACTGTATATTTTCCAACCATTGACTTTAATTTTTGGTTACAAACATTGATGCCGAGCACTACACCCTTTCTCCTTTGATTGTTATAATGTAAATGTTTTTAAAACTTTACATTTTCCTATGATTGCATCAACTATTCTCCAGAGCACCCCTGCTGAACTCTATTTTAATTTTACGCATTAGTGCTGACTTCTTATTCCATAAACCTATAAGTTCAACCATCACTATTGTACAACTGTTTCTCATACTTAATTTTTGTAATGTGTATTAATAATATGTATTAATTTGTGCATGTCAACTACTAACCAGGTACCTGATTTTTGCCTTGAGGAGATAATTTGACTGATGATGCCCTCAATGAAGGGCGAAACATGTCTCAAGTGGAATCAGTAATAAATTCCTAAATGTAAAATTTATATGTATTGAATAGGTGACAGAACAAACCTTTTAGCATCCTACATTCAGTATCTTCAATACGGATAACAATGATTTTTATCACTTGCAACGCACAACCAACTTGTCAATACCGGATGGATAGAAATTTCCTCCAGCGTTCTGCAACCACTCGGAGACAGCGGCCTTCACCTCCTCATCGGTCTGGAAATGTCGACCACCGAGCTCCGTTTTGAGCTTACCGAACAGATGAAAGTCACATGGCGCTAGGTCGGGACTGTAGTGTGGATGTTGCCAGACCTCCCACTTGAAACGCTGCAGCAGTTCTCTCGTTTGGCGGGCCTTGTGAGGTGTTGCGTTATCATGCAACAAAATCACACCGGCGCTCAATTTCCCCCGGCGCTTCTCTTTAATCGCTTTACGCAACCAGTGTAACGTTTGACAATACGACGACGCGTTGATCGTCGTTCCTTTCGGCATGAATTCCACGTGCAGCAAACCCTCCATGTCAAAGAACGTGTCGCCATAACCTCACCGGCTGAAGGTTGAACCTTGGCCTTCTTACGTTGTGATGATGAGGGGTGAACCCATTCCATTCATGTTAGCTTCGTTTCGGGGGGTGAAGTGATGGGCCCACGTTTCGTCGCCTGTGATGATTTGCCTCAGAAACCCGTTGTCGTCTGCGGCATAGTGTTGCAAAAATGCCAGGGAGGATTAGAAATGTTGTCCATTGTGCTCATCGGTGAGAAGGCGTGGGACCCATCTTTGACACAGCTTATGATATCCAAGGTCCTCGTGAACAATGGCGAACACACTGCCATACGACATGTTCAGCTGCGTTGCGATTTCTCTCAGTTTAATGCACCGGTTCTGTCTAACGATTGCATTTACACCATTGACCTTTGCACGGGTCCTGGACGTTGCGGGCCTGCCTTCGCGATGGTTGTCCGTGATATCCATGCGCCCAGCTTCGAATTGCTGACACCACTTTACGATACCTTGCCGGGAAATGGGCCGCTCTCCATACACACCACTAATTTCACGAAGAATGTCCGGTCACGACCGACAAGGTCATCTCCATTCGAGACGACAACTTTTAGTTACAAATGTTATACACGTTTTATTCGTTGTATTGACGGTCTCACTACACTCCTCAGCATAGTGTTTTATTTAACAGTCAGCAAGATCTATTAGACGAGAGGACTTTGTACCTCAATGTGTTTTTAACTCACTAATCATGATCACTGTCACTTCATATCATTACGATTTTTAATTTGTTTATATATTATGTAATCACTTTTTTACTACTGAAGATGGCCTTGAGATTAGGCTGAAACATGTATAGACTTTGCTTCATCTAACAGATGACTTGACTTGTATTGATAGGAGGATTTTATAGATATTTTATTTTATAAAGTGATAACCGTCAATACGGAATGAGATTCATAACTTGCAATATTATAGTTATTTCTTTGAAAGCATGATTTGTAGAATTTGTAGTACTGATACACATAATAGCATAAGAGTATTTTTGGAATATTTTTCATTATAAAAGTAGATACTTTTCTCATTGTCCAGGTGCTTCAATAAATGATTAGGAAAGCTGCTATAATTTTAAATCCCTTGTTGACTTTATCCTTCATATACTCAAAATGTGGCAGGTAGAGCTTAGTCATCTCTGGCACTGAGCCCTCCATATGAGATCCTTATTTCATTGCAAATCGTACATAAACGTTTAGCTGCCATCTATGATCTCATGACTTACGTATGTACTTCGAACATCTGCTTGGCTCTAGTGATGGGACATTCAATTCATTTGATTCCGTTCACATTACTGAATCGATTCAGTGATCCGATTCACGGCTCATTGGTCACCATTCCTACTGCATCTGTGTAGTATGTGCTGGTAAGACAGCAGCAACAGCATTCAGTGCTCGCAGCTGCCATCTGGTCTTCATACTATGAACTCCTTTCTTAGAAAAAATGCTAGTTAATCTAATACATCGAAGGTGTCCGGCGATGCAGGGTGGGAAAGGTTAGGATTAGGAAGGTAGCAGCCATGGCCTGAATTAAGGTACAATCCCAGTATTTCCTGGTGTGAAAATGGGGAAACTACGGAAAACCATCTTAACGGCTGCCGACGGTGGGAGTCGAACCCACCATCCCCCGAATGCAAGCGCATAGACACGCGACGATATTAACCGCACGACAACTCGCTCAGTCATTTTTGAAAATATGTATTTTTCTATCAGCTGAGGAATTTTTTTAAATCGTCATATTTTGTATAGGCTACCCGAGATGTACAGTAGCCCACTGGTTTTCTGATTCAACATACTGTTATTGCGTCTGTCCACATACGATTGAAGTCTTGTGCAACGATGTGACATATGAACTGAGAAAATACCTAGCCGTTCTTCCCAATATAAAACAGGTACTTTTTGAGTGGTCATGAGCATGACTCATAGTCATAGAGCAGGCTAGAGTCTAGTTTAATTGTCAATTGTCAACTAAGTTATAATACTAAGATTCATTAAACTAATAAATAGTATAACCTAATAGCCTACCTACTTACTAGCTACTTCAGAATTATGTTGTGACTACCTTTTTAACACTGCAAATAAATCCATCTATTATTTAAACCTCCCTGTAAGAAGAGGACAGTGAATGCAAATGGGTATTATTTTCAAATGAGCTGAGCTTGAGAGTCCATTATACTGTAGCATACGATTCTTTCAGTGTAGCATGGCTCACTCTATGTCTCGCTGCAGTGAGCCGATAAGGAGCCGTGCGTATCTTGTGTCTCACTGAGCCGGCTCGTTCACAATTCTTTCCATGTGCCATGGCTCACTGAATGTCTCGCTGCAGCAGAAGCTCGGCTCTGCGCGTGTCCAGTGAGCCGATAAGGAGCCGTGTGTATCATGTGTCTCACTGAGCCGCACTCGTTCACGATTCTTTTGATGTGCCATGATGCACTGTCTCGCTGCAGCGGAAGCTCGGCTCCCTGTCAACGTCCAGTGAGTGCGCCACTCAGCACTGTCCGCTAGGAGTAGGCTGAATCGTGTGCCGTGAGCTCGCCGTTCCTGTGAATCGATTCACTCAGACAATTGAATGAATCGATACACTGCTTCGAATCATGCATTCAGTACCCAACACTACTTGGCTCTTCGCCATGTTTGCTCCGACCTGGTGAATGGACAACCAAGACGATATAATATTGTCATAGATCACAGATAACAATATACCAATATTATTAGAAACTGAAATAATCAACACAGAAGCACATAACTTCAGCTCCAACATATTAATTCCAGAAAAGAATTAGTTTGATATTTTAATTATCAACATAAAGGACCTTTGTCTAATGAAATTGAAACATTCGGTGATATGAAGCCAAGAATTACATCTCAGTACTTAACAAGTTAAAACATACTAATTCCACAACATCTTACGGAATACTATAAAAAAATTGAGAAACAGATCCAAAGAGATCATTATAATTTAACACTTACATACTGAAAAGAGACCCAATAGGATTGAATCTGGGGCAAAAGTTCCACTACATACAAAACAACCAGCGGTGAGAAGTCTCGTGAAAAGTGGACTAGCAACACACCTCTCTGCTTACAATTCTAGAAGAATTTGATCACAACAGTTGAAGTTAGTGGGGTAATGAAATCCTTAATAATAATAATAATAATAATAATAATAATAATAATAATAATAATAATAATAATAATAATAACTTCAAGAAACAAAATAATAGTAATTATCCAAGTAAATTTAAATCAACTTGATAATAAAAATAAGTAAATGAATAATTACAATAGAATTATAGCAATTTATAACAAGTAATAGTTTCATTACAATTGTCAATGAAGGCAGCAAATGTACAAATAAAGACATATAACATTGGGACAGTAGAGGTAGTACAGACGTGGATGTGGAGGACAATCAAAGGAGGAAATGAGACATGTTGCTCACAAGTATTCTTTTGAAGGAAATATTTTGGGGAGGGGAGGCAGAATAAGAACATGATGAAGTTCAGGCAGAACAGAGGTGAATAGGAGAGAGCAGAATGTGGTTTTCCTTCAGTACACAGTAGTGCTTGAGTTACATTGGAGCATTTTGTAATGTAATAAAGCAGAAAATCTCCTTTACCTTTTCTTTCTTTTCTAGGATTCGTATGTAAATAATACAGTTGATACTAACTATGTGTTCGACATTGAGCATCAGACTTTGATTATT
This sequence comes from Anabrus simplex, assembly GCF_040414725.1. Lineage (NCBI taxonomy): Eukaryota > Metazoa > Arthropoda > Insecta > Orthoptera > Tettigoniidae > Anabrus > Anabrus simplex. Next base: position 45,665,019 of record NC_090278.1, on the reverse strand, counting down.
CCAAAGGTGGAGAGTGACACTTTAGACCCAGTAGGGGAGATAGCTGATAAAGAACTCATACTTCCAGGCAATTGGCATAACACATTACAAACCACCTAGAGAAGCTGTAACATTCCCTACCTACTCAACAAAATGTATGTCAGTGATTGTGAAAAACTACACAGTAACAGATCAGTAGTGAAAAATTACAGCATGTCATAACGTTTGGATTTTGTTGTATTTACGCACTTGCTTTGTCGTGTTTGATGTTGTATAGTCTGGTTGTAAAGTCACTGATGTTAGGCTCCCTCTGGTAATCAGCAGAAGAATGTCTGCTCCTGGTTCTGAATATCATGTGCTGAAATATTGCTGAGGTATTGGACTGTTATATTGCAGAAAAAGTTGTGCGTTTGCCACTCCGTATCGCATATCAGCATGCTGATGACCTCTCATGACTTATTTTATGTTTACCTGACAACATTAATTAAAACTCAGCCATTCAACACACATCTAGTTTATTCCACTTTCGGAAAAATAAAACCATACATCGAAATTGGCGTGCAGGCAGCCTACATGACATCAGGTCAGAATGGCTGCGGAAGCTATGTGATATAGGATTCTTATCAGTTATACATCATAGTATTCATGATTAACCATTGTATGTGAGTAAGCTTTTTATTTGTTTATTTAGAGATTAGTGAAATAATTCCTGATGTTTATGAATAACAGGAGATTGAATTACTTTGTCTTGTACTCTATGAAGGCAATAGATATAACTAAACAAGTCAAGTTTAATAAGAAACAAAATATAAGTCAATTACTGAGGAAAAGAAGGAATATTGAAAGAGAACAAAATGTAAATAATTTTATAAAATGAAATATCCAGGGAAGGAGAAACTGTGACACTAACCAACAGCAATTAAATATCTGGGTTATTTCTGTAGTCAAAAGTCATCATTTTTGTTTAATAGATTGATTATACAGGGCGGTTGGGTATATGAGGATCAGACGGTTGGTCACACACAGGATCACGGTGTGTTTGATGTTATCAGCTGCTGAACTCAGATGGTAGAAACAAGTTGGCCAGGGGAGAGGTTTGAACACAGGATCACGGTATGGAAACACGGTGTGTTTGATGTTATCAGCTGCTGAACTCAGATGGTAGAAACAAATTGGCCAGGGGAGAGGTTTGAACACAGGATCATGGTCTGGAAACACGATGTGTTTGATGTTATCAGCTGCTGAACTCAGATGTGGCCAGGGGAGAGGTTTGAACATAGGATAATGCTCTCAAGCCAGTCTTCAGCCACATTGTCTCACAAAGCGATCTGATTGGCTAACTCTTGGAGCTAATGGCACGAGACACTGAATTATATTTTTCAAATTATTTATCAGCAAAACCAACACTTATCTGTCCGGTTCTTGTTGTTTCCAACCATCCTATTACCTAGTTACCTCTTTCCTCTCCTGTCCATCTTGATTATTTTTTTCTGCCTTCCACTGTGTCCTCTTACATCCTCCCCTGCTGTTCCACTGCAGCCAGGAACAAGAACATTTCACACCTTTCTCATCTGAACACCATTGCTCTATGAGCAGCCATTGTTCCCCATTCACAATTTAAAAAATCTTACGTTACATGTAAAATATATTAAGACATTTTAAATTTCTTAATTTTCAAAATGAATTTGTTTAGTATGAGTATTATTAGTACTTCAGGACATTTTTCTCACCATACAGCGGTATTTTAGAAGGTTTTACATGCGGTATAATTGCTCCGCAAAAAATACCTCTGAGCATTCAAATAGGACACTTTTTTCCTCCTGAGGAAGCAAATGCTAACGTGATTTTAATGATTGTCCACATTTTGATGTGATCCCAAAAGTGTTAGTGAAGTTGATCTTACATCCAGCTACCAGGTTTTACAGTTCTTGTTGTTTTGAATTTGACTAATTCTGAAAAGTCATAAATTACAATTCTCATTTGTTGGTGACAGATTGCATGATGGAATTGGAATTTTCATTTCAGTTTGTGCTTAGTAATAACCTATTGAAATCAGGATATGTCAGAACGCAGTTTAAAAATTATTGTAGAATATTATAGTAACTTATTAGAAATTAGAGTGCTTATTCTATTGTTTTGAGTAGTCCTACAAATTTTGAACTTTAATTGCAGCTTCCTTTTCTGTTTGTGCTTAGTAATAATCTGCTGTTATTAGAATACGTCAGAACATTGTTTAAAATTATTGTAGTGTATTGTAGTATCTGAACGCAGTCTAAAATTATTGTAGTGTATTATAGTATCTTATTAGAAAATAGTGTGTTTATTCTATTACTGTGAAATATTTGTGCAGTATAGTATCTGTGGTATCTGTAGTAACTCTCTTACTAGAATTCTGTTGAAGTAATGAGGATAGACATAACTGCAGTTTAGAATTGTGCAATTCCTATGTATTCTTCTCTGTTTCCAGTAATTAACAGCAATTTTCATTCTGTTGGGGTGTTGTAGGATTAAAAAAATAATTCTACTAAGTAGTATTGTAGTGTAGTAATAGTCTATATTAATTACCTTATTGTCGTGTGATCTTTGTGAACTATCCTAGACAATATTTACCTTCCTTTCATTTTTATTTTGCACAGAATAAGTTATCTTATTTTTTCTTTTCTTTTCATTATTCAGTAAGGAATGCCTAAGGGGTGCAAGTGTAGGAACTGTGGGTGTGGCCAGACATTAAGGAGTATGAGGGAGGAGTTGGAGAGTTTTGAGGGAGATGATTAGGATTCTCTCAGAGAACAGGAAGGAAGGTAGGCCTCCCTCAAAAACTGTACGGGATACAGTAGGTATAAAAGAGGGATGGGAAGGAGGGAAGAAATTGTAGAAAACAGGTAGTCTAATGCTTTAAGGGGAGAGAGATTGTGGGCTAAGGGCTCTCTTCAGGATCAGAATTCAGGACAGGTGTTTGTCAGAAATTGGTACGAGTCACTGCAGGTAGAACAACACAGGTATGATGAAGAACAGGGAACTGTTGTTGAGATATGTGGAAGTAGGAGGAAGGGAAATGGAAATGTGGAGTAGAGGATTGGAAAATACGGGTGGAACAGGGTCATGGGAGGGAGAAGAGGGAAGAGGAATTAACTTCTGCAGCTGTCGGGAGAGACAGGGCTGACAAGGAGCGAAGGGGATCAAATGAGGTAGGTAGAGTTGAGGCTCTGGTCATCGGGGATTCCCTTCTTAGGCATGTGGGGAAAGTGAGTGGAGGAAAGGAAACCAGGGTTGAGTGTTATGCAGGAATAAGGTTAAGGCAGATGTTGAGGAAAGTAGAAGCGAAGGAGGAGGGAAAGGAGAAGGTGGTAGTGTTTCACATTGATACTAACAATGTAGGACAAGCAGGTATAAGCACCAACATAGTTGGAGATGTGTGGGATCTGGTAAATGCAGCACGGGTGAAGTTTAAGGAAGCAGAGATTGTTGTCGGTGCAATACCGTATATAAGGGATAGTGACTAGAAGGTGATTGGGGATTTAAATGACACTATGGAGTGGGTATGTGGGAAACTGGGAGTGAGAATTCTCAATCCTAATGGGTCGGTAGGAGATAGGGATCTGCACTCAGATTGCCTTCACATAAACGGCAGTGGTATATATAAGTTAGGAAATTTGTTTAGAAGGGTTATAGGGAGGTACATTTAGGGAAACAGGGTGTCCTAGGGAGCAGTGATAAGGAAACAGGGAACTGAAGTCAAGTAGGGATGACACAAAATTGTTAGTGCTGAACTGGAGAAGTATTGTAAAGAAAGGAATAGAATTAAGTAATTTAATAGATATATATTTACCAGATATTGTAATAGGAGTTGAATCATGGCTGAGAAATGATATAATGGATGCAGAAATTTTCTCACGGAATTGGAGTGTGTATCGTAGAGACGGGATAGGAATGGTAGGAGGGGGAGTAATCATTCTGGTGAAAGAATAATTTTTAATGAATATTGAATTTTCACGACTGCATTGTAATCGAAAGCGGCTTTCAAACTATTAGGTCGTGTTACGTACATTTAGTACGTGTTGAAGAGATGTTAAGTACAGAACAAAAATGGCCAACCAGACACCAGTGGGATCGGGAGGTTGTGGGTTCGGATCCCACTGGTGTCTGGTTGGCCATTTTTGTTCTGTACTTAACATCTCTTCAACACGTACTAAATGTACGTAACACGACCTAATAGGTTGAAAGCCGCTTTCGATAAGAATTTTTAAGCTATGAAAAAGTTACATATGACAAACATAAAATTCTAGGTGTAAGGCTCATTTCTAGATATAATAGGTAACTTTATGTCTTTGGAGTGTACAGACCAGGAAAGGGCAGCACAAATGCTGATTCAGAATTATTTGATAAGATAATCAGCTATGTGGCAAACGATATGGAAAGGAACGTGATTGTAGCGGGTGATCTCAATTTACCAAATGTCAATTGGGATGGTAATACAAACGACAGGAAGCATGACCAACAAATGGCAAACAAGTTAATATGGGAAGGGCACCTGATTCAGAAAATGATGGAACCAACTAAAAGGAAGAATATTCTGGATGGAAACCAGATGAGCTCTATAGAGAAACCAAAGTAATAGATGGTATTAGCGATCATGAAGGTGTTTTTGTGATAGTTAAAAATAAATATCAAAGAAAGGAAGATATTAAAATTAGGATTATTAGGCAGTACCATATGGCTGATAAAACGGGCATGAGGAAGTTTTTAAATGGTAACGATGATAAATAATGATAAATAAGAAGTAAACAGAATCTGGGATGGGTTTAGAGCAATAATTGTTGAGGAATGTGAAAACAGGTTTGTACCATTAAGGGTGGTAAGGAATGGTAAAGAACCACCTTATTATAATAGAGAAATAAAGAGACTAAGAAGGAGGTGCAGACTGGAAAGAAATAGAGTTATAAATGGCTGTGGAAGTAAAGAGAAATTGAAGGAACTTACTAGGAAATTGAATCTAGCAAAGAAGTCTGCTAAGGACAACATGATGGCAAGCATAATTGGCGGTCACACAAATTTTAGCAATACATGGAAGTGTATCTATAGGTACTTTAAGGCAGAAACAGGTTACAAGAAGGATATTCCAGGAATCATTAATGAACAAGGGGAGTGTGCATGTGAGGATCTTCAAAAGGCAGAAGTATTCAGTCAGCAGTATGGAAAGGTTGTTGGTTACAAGGATAATGTGCAGATAGAGGAGGAGACTAATACTAAGGAAGTATTAATCAATCAATCAATCAGTCAATCAAGATTTGCATTTAGGGCCGTTGCCAAGGTGGCAGATTTCTTATCTGTTGTTTTCCTAACCTTTTCTTCAATGATTTCAAAGAAAATGGAAATTTATTGAACATCTCGCTTTGGGAAGTTATTCCAATCCCTAACTCCTCTTCATGTTGTGATCTTTCCTACTTTTATAAACTCCACTCAAACTTATTTGTCTACTAATGTCATTCCACGCCATCTCTCCTCTGACAGCTCGGATCATGTCACTTAATACCAATATAAATGCCCGTTATTGGACATACCACTTAATCGAGCAGCTCGTCTTCTTTCTCCCAATTCTTCCCACCCCAAACTTTGCAACATATTTGTAACACTACTCTTTTGTCAAAAATCACCCAGAACAAATCGAGCTGCTTTTCTTTGGATTTTTTCCAGTTCTTGAATCAGGTAATCCTGGTGAGGTTCCCATACACTGGAACCATACTCTAGTTGGGGTCTTACCAGAGATTTATGTGCCCTCTCCTTTACATCCTTACTACAACCCCTAAACACCCTCATAACCATGTGCAGAGATCTGTACCCTTTATTTACAATCCCATTTATGTGATTACCCCAATGAAGATCTTTCCTTATATTAACACCTAGATACTTACAATGATCCCCAAAAGGAACTTTCACCCCATCAATGCAGTAATTAAAACTGAGAGGACTTTTCCTATTTGTGAAACTCACAACCTGACTTTTAACCCCGTTTATCAACATACCATTGCCTGCTGCCCATCTCACAACATTATCATGGTCATGTTGCAGTTGCTCACAATCTTGTAACTTATTTATTACTCTGTACAGAATAACATCATCCACAAAAAGCCTTACCTCTGATTCCACTTCTTTATTCATATCATTTATATATATAAGAAAACATAATGGTCCAATAATACTGCCTTGAGGAATTCCCCTCGTAATTATTGCAGGAACAGATAAAGCTTCGCCTGCTCTAATTCTCTGAGTTCTATTTTCTAAAAACTTAGCCACCAATTCAGTCACTCTTTTGCCTAGTCCAATTGCACTCATTTTTGCCAGTAGTCTCCCATGATCTACCCTATCAAATGCTTTAGACAGGTCAATCGCGATACAGTCCATTTGACCTTCTGAATCCAAGATATCTGCTATATCTTTCTGGAATCCTTCAAGTTGAGCTTCAGTGGAATAACCTTTCCTAAAACCAAACTGCCTTCTATCGAAACAGTTATTAATTTTGCAAACCTGTCTAATATAATCAGAAAGAATGCTTTCCCAATGCTTACATACAATGCATGTCAAACTTACTGGCCTGTAATTTTCAGCTTTATGTCCATCACCCTTTCCTTTATACACAGGGGCTACTATAGCAAGTCTACATTCATCTGCCATAGCTCCTTTGACCAAACAATAATCAGATAAGTACTTCAGATATGGTACTATATCCCAACCCATTGTCTTTAGTATATTCCCAGAAATCTTATCAATTCCAGCTGCTTTTCTAGTTTTCGACTCTTGTATCTTAGTGTAAATGTCATTTTTATCATATGTAAATTTTAATACTTCATTGGCCTTAGTCTCCTCCTCTATCTGGACATTATCCTTGTAACCAACAATCTTTACACTACTGCTGACTAAATACTTCTGCCTTTTGAATATCCTCACATACACACTCCTCTTGTTCATTAATTATTCCTGGAATGCCCTTCTTGGAACCTGTTTTACCGTAAAATACCTGTACCTACCCTTTCATTTTTCACTAAAATTTGATGACTACCACTTATGCTTGCCATCATGTTATCCTTAACCGACTTCTTTGCTAGATTCAATTTCCCAGTAAGTTCCTTCAATTTCTCCTTACTTCCACAGCCATTTCTTACTCTATTTCTTTCCAGTCTGCACTTCCTTCTTAGTCTCTTTATTTCTCTATTATAATAAGGTCGGTCTTTAGCATCCTTACCACCTCTAAAGGTAAAAACCTGTTTTCACATTCCTCAACAATTGCTTTAAACCCATCCCAGAGTTTGTTTACATTTTTATTTACTGTTTTCAACCGATCATATTTACATTTTAGAAACTGCCTCGTGCCTGCTTGATCAGCCACACGGTACTGCCTAATAGTCCTACTTTTAAGACCTTCCTTTCTTTCACATTCATTTTTAACTAAGACAAAAACAGCTTCATGATTACTTATACCATCTCTTATTTCAGTTTCTCTATAGAGCTGATCTGGTTTTACCAGCACCACATCCAGAATATTCTCCCCTCTAGTTGGTTCCATTGCATTCTGAATCAGCTGTCTTTCCCATATTAACTTATTTGCCATTTGTTGGTCATGCTTCCTGTTGTTCGCATTTCCTTCCCAATTGTCATCTGGTAAATTCAGATCACCCGCTACAATCTCATTCCTTTCCATGTCGTTTCCCACATAGCTGATTATCTTATCAAATAATTCTGAATCCGTGTCAATGCTACCCTTTCCCAGTCTGTACACTCCGAAGACATCAAGTTGCCTATTGCGTTTAGAAATGAGCCTCACACCTAGAATTTCATGTGTGTTGTCCTTAACTTTTTTGTAGCTTACAAATACTTCTTTCACCAGAATGAATTCTCCCCCTCCTAGCATTCCTACCCTATCTCTACGATACACACTCCAGGTCCGTTAGAGATTGTCTGCATCCATTATATCATTTCTCAGGTATGATTCAACTCCTATTACAATATCTGGTAAAATATATCTATTAAATTACTTAATTCTATTCCTTCCTTTACAATACTTCTACAGTTCAACACTAACATTTTTATGCCATCCCTACTTGATTTCCAGTTCCCTGTTCCCTTATCACTGCTACCTAGGCCAAGAATGACAACAATGACATTTACAGTAAGATACAAAATTTGAAAACTAGAAAAACAGCTGGAATTGATAAGATTGCTGGGGATATACTAAAGACAATGGGTTGGGATATAGTACCATATCAGAAGTACTTATTTGATTATTGTTTGGTCGGAGGAGCTATACCAGATGAATGGAGAGTTGCTATAGTAGCCCCGGTGTATAAAGGAAAGGGTGATAGATATAAAGCTGAAAATTACAGGCCAGTCAGTTTGACGTGCATTGCATGTAAGCTTTGGGAAAGCATTCTTTCTGATTATATTAGACATGTTTGCAAAATTAATAACTGGTTTGATAGAAGGCAGTTTGTGTTTAGGACAGGTTACTCCACTGAAGCCCAACTTGTAGGATTCCAGCAAGATATAGCAGGTATCCTGGATTCAGGAGGTCAATTGGACTGTATTGCAATTGATCTATCTAAGGCATTTGATAGGGTAGATCATGGGAGACTACTGGCAAAAATGAGTGCAATTGGACTTGACAAAAGAGTGACTGAATTGGTGGCTAAGTTTCTAGAAAATAGAACTCAGAGAATTAGAGTAGGCTAAGCTTTATCTGTTCCTGCAATAATTACGAGGGGAATTCCTCAAGGCAGTATTATTGGACCTGTATGTTTTCTTATATATATCAATGATATGAGTAAAGAAGTGGAATCAGAGATGAGGCTTTTTCAGATGATGTTATTCTGTACAGAGTAATAAATAAGTTACAAGATTATGAGCAACTGCAAAAATGACCTTGATAATGTTGTGAGATGGACAGTAGGCAATGGTATGTTGATAAACGTGGTTAAAAGTCAGGTTGCGAGTTTCACAAATAGGAAAAGTCCTCTCAGTTTTAATTGATGGATTGAAAGCTTCCTTTGGAGATCATTGTAAGTACGTAGGTCTCTGTGTATGGAAATATCTTAATTGGGGTAATCACATAAATATGATTTAAATAAAGGGTACAGAACTCTGCACATGGTTTGAGGGTATTTAGGGGTTGTAGTAAGGATGTAAAGTAGAGGGCATATAAATCTATGGTAAGACCCCAACTAGAGTATGGTTTCAGTGTATGGAACCCTCACCAGGATTACTTCATTCAAAAACTGGGAAAAATCCAAAGAAAAGCAGCTTGATTTGTTCTGGGTGATTTCCGACAAAAGAGTAGAATTACAAAAACGTTGCAAAGTTTGGGTTGGTGAGACGTTGGAGAAAGGGGACAAGCTGCTTGACTAAGTGGTATGTTAGGCATAAAATCTTAACGATCATTTGATGAAACCACCTATTCAATACTTTCCATGTTTAATATGGTTTGAATCTACATGAATTTTATGTAGACTTATCACGTACATGTTTCACCCATCATTTGGGCATCTTCAGCCTGTAGACAATCTTTAGGTCAAGGTTCAGGACCTTTTCAACCATACATAGTATAATAAATGAATGTTAATAATCTCTTAAGACTAACATGCCAGGATAATAATTTTAAAAATATGAATAATACATAAATGTGAGTAACATAAATTAATGGTGTTTTTACACAGTTAAAACTAGTCAGTCCTATTCTATCTAACATAAAAATATATCCAAAACTGAAGTGGATCTTCTTCCTCCAACATAAGTCTTGGGCTAAAGAGGATATTCATACTGGGGCTCATTTGACCCACATATATCATTTTCATGTTCTTGACGTAATTCATGTTGAAATGTGTTGTGAAACACAAGTGGAGATTTAAAACCGATTCTTATATGTAGACTGGTTAAGATTTTTGTGAATGAAAATATAATTTAATGTTTTTTTTTACACTGTTAAAACTTGTCAATCCTTTTCTATATAACTTTAGAATATGTCCTAAACTAAAATGGATTTTCTTCCTCTAACATAAGTCTTGGTTAAAGAGGATATTCATACTGGGGCTCATTTGACCCACATATATCATTTTCATGTTCTTGACCTAACTAATGTTGAAATGTGTTGTCAAACACAAGTGGAGATTTAAAACTGATTGTTATGTGTAGACTGGTCAGGATTGTTGTTGTGGATGAAACTATAAGCGTCTTAACGTCAGGTCATATGTAATGACAAGGAATTGTAAAGAGTACAATCTTAGGCTGTTTCTTAGTTTTAGGCTGCTGCTTAATTGGGAAGGAACATCCTAGGCACTTAATACAGTCTTGTATGAATATCATTCCTGTTGATGTGTTGCTTGGCCTTTTGGGAGGGATCTTAAGATTATCTGTAATGAAGTAAAAAGGAAATTTTAATTGACAATTTAGAGCACGCTTTGTGACTAAACATATTAAACTAACACCTCATAACTGTAAAGTGACTTGCTTGTTCAATTCATACTCACCGGGCGAGTTGGCCGAGCGCGTAGATGCGCGCGGCTGTGAGCTTGCATCCGGGAGATAGTAGCTTCGAATCCCACTATCGGCAGCCCTGAAGATGGTTTTCTGTGGTTTTCCGTTTTCACACCAGACAAATGTACCTTAATTAAGGCCACGGCTGCTTCCTTCCAACTCTAGGCCTTTCCTATCCCATTGTCGCCATAAGACTTATCTGTGTCGGTGCGACGTAAAGCCCCTAGCAAAAAAAAAAAATTCATACTAGGTGGACTTGTCTGTTCCGGCAGCACCTGCCTTACAAGATACTATCCTCATTTTTCTGTATTGAAAGTCAGTTAAAGTAGAACAATAAAACTTTGATTTCCACCTATTCAATACTTGAAAAGCAATTATAAAATTAGGATCTCATCATTATTTTATTGCTAATTTATTAAAAACATAGGACATGTTTCGTTCAATTATTGAACATCTTCAGCTATACACATTTTTAACAAGGTTAAAATTAGTAACATTATTCTAATAATTTGCAACTTATTGTTTAACTGCTAACAGACTTAATCATAATAAGTATTAAAGTTCTTTTGAATATAAAATATTATCTATTACGTCGTCTTATTAAAACAATATCACTATTTGTAGTGTTCGAAACTTTAAAAACTTTGTTCTAAATTTGAAATGCAATGTCACAAGTTAGTCAGATATAAATACATTTATAATCTGTTGAAATTGTTGAATATCCTAAAATTATTTGTTGGATACACATTAAAATCTTTTTGCTACCATTGGCGTGAACTTTACCACACTTTGTACCTTATGGATATAAAATCTTAGGCCGGTATTCATAGTCAGCGACTTATTTCTCTAATAAGAACGACTTAACAAAGCTGTACTTATTCGTGAAGTCGACTTAAACGTTTCTCGTATTCATAGTCGTTGGTCAAGTTCTACTTTATTAAGCTGGACTTGATAAAGCGTTACTTATTATGCAGACGCTCTGCACAATTAAGTTGAACTTTATAGTACGAGAAATAGTACAGCCATCATCACAACAGTTGAATATGCGAGTCATCCTTCAGACACGGCCAACTAGATCTACGCTGCGCTCCTTATTCCGAGTTTATTTGTTTATTTATTTGTTCTTTTACCTGTTCCTCTGCGGCTAAAATTGTAGTTACTTTTTTTTAAATGGATATGAAATGCAGTCACAAGCATTTTACTTCCGTTGAAAACTAGGCTTTCAAGGATATTTTATTGAACCATTCTCAAATCATCTATCTATCCATCTAATATAAGCAAGTCGGTCTATAAATATATATAAAGGTACACAAATGTGAATAGACGTGAATTAATGAGGTAGTTCCATGCATCTCAGAAACTTACAATTTACTAGAAAAATCGAAAATTCTCAAAATTCCCTCAGAGGGCACGCTGGGGGTTGGGGAGGCTTGAAATTTTGGGCTCAGCATAAGAATGCACTCATATATATTTACCCAAAGCGATAACCTATAGGTTTAGCGGGCTTAAAAACATTCGGGAAATTCCTAATTTTTATCCCCCTTCCCCCCAAATCAAGCTGGCGGCACAATCTGCCAGACGAGCTAGAAAATTGAAATTTGGCAAAGTTATAGCTTTTAGCCTGTAAGCGGCGGAAAAATTCCAAGAATTTTAAATTTTTCACTTTTTACTCCCGATTTTTTGTCGTATTTCTTTACCTTATACGTTAGACGTGGCTGTATTTCTAGACTGTACGTACATTTTGTGATTTTTACACGTATATGTCATAGTTTGACACACTTAAGGAAAGAGAGAGTCACCGAATTTGGCACGCACACTGACACGACCAATGCTGGCCATATTGCGAGCCAAATTTCATGATTCTAGCTTCCACGTCAGTATGCGAAAAATAATATAAAGTGTTAAAAATACACCCAAATTTCACCCCATTCAAATTTTCTAACTCAATTGAACCCATAAATATGGGAGATACGAGAAAATGTTTGAAGGCCAAACATGTAGAACTACAAAACTGCGTCTGACGGCTTAAACCGTTTGTCGATATGATGAACTGTTTAGGAGCAGTAAATCTAGAAAAGTCGGTTTGGAGCGATCTAGAAAATGTGTGTCATTATTATTAATACTTTACAAATTGATAGTGACTGTCAGCAGGAGGGCGTCTCCTGTTGTTATAAATTCTCTCCCTATCTACTTTGACTGGCAGCAAGAATGGAATCCACCGAGCTCGACAGCTTCAGTCGCTTAAGTGCGGCCTGCCGGGCTGAGTGGCTCAGACTGTTAAGGCGCTGGCCTTCTAACCCTAATTTGAGAAGTTCAATCCTGGCTCAGTCCGGTGGTATTTGAAGGTGTTCAAATACGACAGCCTCGTGTCGGTAGATTTACTGGCACGTAAAAGAACTCCTGCGGGACTAAATTCTGGCACCTCGGCGTCTCCGAATACCGTAAAAGTAGTTAGTGGGACGTAAAGCAAATAACATTATTATTATTATTATTATTATTATTATTATTATTATTATTATTATTATTATTATTATTAAGTGCGGCCAGTATTCAGTATTCGGGAGATAGTGGGCTCGAACTCCACTGTCGGCAGCCCTGAAGATGGTTTTCCATGGTTTCCCATTTCCTCAATTAAAGCCACGGCCGCTTCCTTTCCACTCCTAGCCCTTTCCTATCCCATAGTCGCCGTAAGACCTATGTGTTACATAAAATCAGCTTCATAGTCCGTAATCTTGTCAATCTTATGTTAATTTTAAGGACACTTCCTCTAAAGCATTACTTTGTCAATTTTATATATTTTTCATCTAAACAATGTTATGTGGCTGAAGATGTTGATAATATACGAAACATGTACCACTTTTGACCATTAAAAATTGCCTTAAGCAATCATTGTATCGACTAGGTGGAAAATAAATAAATACTTAATTGTGAATCTATTGAAGTGCGATACGGACCATGAAGCTGATTTTATGTAATCCTAATGCCAACCAGGCAAGCAAAGAAGCTAACACCTACCTCAACTTAAAGATGAAAATAGCTAAAGTGACAAAAGATATAGTGTTTTTGAAGGAATGCCTTAAAAATAATTTGACTCCCAGTTTTCTAAAAAGTGCCCAAAGAAAAACTATATATTCTAATCATCATAAGTTTACTCAAATGAAGGTCAATAAAATATGGTTAAAAAGAGAAATTCAATTTATGTATAAAAGAAAGAAACTTCTTAATGAGAAAATGTACTTCGCGCACCTCTCAGCACCACTGAACTTGCTTCCTCTGGAATGGGATTCTTTCCAGAAACATATCAATGAAAAAATGGAGAACACACTTAAAATGAAACAAGAAATTTTGGATAATAAATTATTAAAGTTGAAAAATTTAGCATCTAATAGAGAAGAAAGAAGGTTAGTTCCTAATGTTACGTTTGATGATAGTGTTTATCCACCTCCAATTAAAAACTTGTCTGAGATAGAATTTAATGAAGAAGAAACCTCTATTTTAAGTCAAGGCCCTAATTTCAATTGACCAAGTTCAAACAAAAGTTATGATTTAATCACCACATTAGCTGAAACAGAAACAGCAATACAGAATCTACCTGTAGACTTACAGAATGACATAAGGTATGAAGCTAAGAAGAAAATTCCTATTTTAGTAAAAGGTTTACAATCACTTCGAGGCACCAACAAGGCGGTTAATAACTTGAAACAAAAAATCAAACTAAATAACTTAATTATCACAAAAGCAGATAAAGGAGGAACAGTTGTAGCCCTAGATAGAAATGTTTATATTGAAAAAACAGAAACATTTTTTAATAACAATTCGTTTAGTACTGTTGATAAAGACCCGACATCACGTATTCAGAGGGATCTTAAAAAACTATTAAAAAGCACGTCTTTCTTGTTTAATGAACATGATGTGTAAACATTAATAAATATGAACCCTAGACTCCCGACTGCGAGAGCACTACCGAAATTACATAAACAGGGAGAACCGATTAGACCCATCATAAATTTCAAAAATAGCCCCATTTATAAAACTTCTAGATTTATACATAATTTCTTATCAAGTAAATACGTATTTCATTGTAAAACACCTATCAAAAACTCAGTGGATTTTTGCAATCTAGTTAAAGATTTTAAACTTGGATCATCTCACACGACATGTTCGTTTGACATAACCAACATGTATACAAACATTCCAATCGAAGACACTATCAGAATCATTAAGAAGAATTTAACTAAGGACAAATTAGTAAGCATACCAGAAATTGAAGATTTTATTAATGTTTTAAAATACGTGTTAAATCAAAATTATTTTACGTTTAATAAAATTTACCGACAAAAAGGACTCTCAATGGGAGCCCCAGCATCAGGAATATTGGCTAATATATACTTAGACTATTTGGAACACACGTCAATTATTAATCAAATAGAGGGTTTGGATTTTTGGACACGTTATGTGGACGATGTTTACGCTATAATAGATAACAGACTCACTGATAGCAATAAAGTTTTAAATATATTGAATAATTTGGATTTCAATATAAAATTCACTTTAGAAGAAGAAGTTGAAAAATCACTGAATTTTCTGGACATAGTCACAAGAGAAGAAAAAGGATTTTCTTTCAAAATACACAGAAAATCCACTTTCACACTGACCACTATCAAGAACAACTCGTTACACCCTGAGGCACAGAAAAGATCAGCATATTATAGTTACGTTAACAGAGCGTTTAGTATTCCTTTATCCAAATCTGAAAGGAATAAAGAACTGTTGTTTATCCGACAACAAGCCCTCTTGAATGGTTTCAACAATAACATGATTGATAAAATAATTAATAAATTTTCGGAGAAGCAACAATCTAAATTAGCAGTCGAACCTAGTAAAACTGAAAAATATATCAAGTTCACATATAATAATCCAAACATTCATGTAATAACAAATTTATTTAAGAGAAAAAATTTCAAAATTGCATTTTCCACCAATAACAACATGAAACATAGTATTTTCAACCATGATACAATAAATCTCTCGGAAAAAGATAAATTTTTTGATTCCGGAATATATAAACTCACATGCTTTGAATGTAAGAATACATACATAGGACAATCTGGCCGCAATTTTAAAGTTAGATATTTGGAACATGTGAATGCTGAAAAACATAGAAGATTCTCAGCAATGGGATCACACATGACTGCCACAGGTCATAAATTTTACCAACATAGAACAAGACCTGACCATCATAAAAAAGTTATAAAAGGGCAGCTTAATGAACACATATGAAGACCTGTACATTCATCTAGACCAACTTGTAAAGAAAAATGATAACCTTAATGAGGCTGTAGAATATAAGAATCCATTATATTATCAAATTCTAGTATATTTGAAAATGCTTGAGAAGGATCACGAAAGAAGAATTGGAATTTCTCCACCTACAGATAGCCCTACAACTTATTCCTCCTAAGTTGAAGCTATAGGTGACAGCAAGGAAGTTCTTGACACACCTATATCCCCCGCTCCTCCACCTTCTCAGGTGCAAGAGCAAGGAAGAACGCATCATCAATATTACACCCGGCAAAACTGTGAAAGAATGACAGGAGTTACTGTTCCAAAGGAAAGCAGGCTTAATAAGATTTGACAACTAGGAATTAGTTATATTTTCATCTACATTAATAATAAGAGCCGCACTGTGATATCAGGATTTCTTCATTTCGATAATTACTTATAAATTGTATAATTTTTAATTTATAAATTGATGTTTTTTCATGAATTATTAAGAAAAGAATATTTATTAGGACAATTTCTCTATGGAATATTGTACAAGTGTTTCCTTGACGACTGCTTTCTATTGTAGAAATAATTTATATATTTTCTCTTGAGTTATTTGTTTGTTTTAATCTTGTCAATCTTATGTTAATTTTAAGGACACTTCCTCTAAAGCATTACTTTGTCAATTTTATATATTTTTCATCTAAACAGTGTTATGTGGCTGAAGATGTTGATAATATACGAAACATGTACCACTTTTGACCATTAAAAATTGCCTTAAGCAATCATTGTATCGACTAGGTGGAAAATAAATAAATACTTAATTGTGAATCTAGACCTATGTGTGTCGGTGCGACGTAAAGCAACTTGTAAAAAAATGAATGGGGTCCTTCTCCAACTCTTGTGTAACTGCATTAGTAAGGAGGGCCTACCATTTTAATGAATAATTCCCTTCTCAGTTTGACTAGCAGAAGGCAAGGGAACATGCAATTTTGTTCAAATCTCCCCTACCCGATTGTGTCTGGCAGTAGACAAGGGTGCCCGCCATTATAAACAGTTTTACCCATTAAAATGAGACTGGCTTTAGGCAAAGTGGCCTGGTATTGTAACTGAAACTCACCAACTCGAGTGTGACTGACAGTAAGCTGACTGGCATTAGAATGTGGGGCCTGTCATTATAATGATAACAGTATAACTCAATACTGATTGGCAGTAGGGAAGGTGCCTGCCATTGTAATGAAAGCTCCTCATCTGTAATGTGTCCGGAAGTACGAAAGGGGGCCTGTCATTGTAACGAAAACTCCCCAAATCGATTGTGACCGGCAGTAGACAAGGGGGCCTGCCGTTATCACAACTCCACAACTCATACGTTACACGGGAAAGAAAGTATGGGGTCCTCCCGTGGAGTTTCTTCGATAAAATCTCACTCACCGCGTGTACAGCAATTCACGTAGAAATCTGTATACAATGTAGAATACCGTAGCGAAGCACGGGTTCATTTGCTAGTAGAGAATAAGAAAACGAGCGCGGTATCTTCTAAGCAAAAGGAAGATGCTTGGTTAAGTATTGCTGAAGAATTCAATTCCTCAATACACACTGTAGAAAATGTAAGTAATGTTCTTATAATGGTAAAAATACTATTTCAGAAGTGAAGATTGTACAAGTATTATTATAACTAGCACTAATTTCGTTATAATTTATTATAGCGAGATGCTAAAAATTTCGGGAAGTATGGGCGGGCAAATATGAAATGCCATCACAGAAACCTCCTTTTGAATTCCACTTCACTGTAAAATTCAAATGGGTCCATAACATTTTGCAAGTATCGCTTTGGAGCACGGATTTCGTCTAACACTTCCTCAAAATCTTCATCCATTTTATAGGTTAAGATGCGAAATAAGTCAAGGGTCTGCTTGACTTGACGAAGTTCAACTTATTTCATCACATAAGTAACACTTAAATGACTATGAATTCCAATAAGTCCAGCTTCATGAAGTTAGACTTTATGAAGTATATCACTATTAAGTAGGACTTATTTGTGCCGGAATCTGGAATAAAGTCGAGATTTAAGTTCGACTTGAACGTAAGTCTTACTTATTGCAACTATGAATACCGGCCTTAGTGCACTCTCAAAACAGTTGAGTTTGGGTGTGACTATCATTCTTTTCATCCGTAAATTAACCAAATGAAGCACACTGTTGATTATTATTTATAAATTTGTTGTACTTTAAATCTTTAACGTCCAATTGTTCAAATTCATGGCTTGCTTGTAGACTTTAGCCGTGTAGAGCAATTCTTCAAAACTTTAGCATGAACTCTGCCTGAAGTAAAAAGGAAATGTCAACAAACTTACTTTCGTAAATTTCGAGTAAGTTACCACTTGCTTATCATCATAACTTATCTGTCACCATTTGGCAGAGTTCATGCTAAAGTTTTGAAGAATTGCTCTACACTGCTAAAGTCTACAAGCAAGCCATGAGTTTGAACAATTGGACGTTAAAGATTTGAAGTACAACAAATTTATAAATAATAATCAACAGTGTGCTTCATTTGGTTAATTTAAGGATGAAAAGAATGATAGTCACACCCAAACTCAACTGTTTTGAGAGTGCACTAAGATTTTATATCCATAAGGTACAAAGTGTGGTAAAGTTCACGCCAATGGTAGCAAAAAGATGTTAATGTGTATCCAACAAATAATTTTAGGATATTCAACAATTTCAACAGATTATAAATGTATTTATATCTGACTAACTTGTGACATTGTATTTCAAATTTAGAACAAAGTTTTTAAAGTTTCGAACACTACAAATAGTGATATCGTTTTAATAAGATGACATAATAGTTAATGTTTTATATTCAAAAGAACTTTAATACTTATTATGATTAAGTCTGTTAGCAGTTAAACAATAAGTTGCAAATTATTAGAATAATGTTACCAATTTTAACCTTGTTAAAAATGTGTATAGCTGAAGATGTTCAGTAATTGAACATAACATGTCCTATGTTTTTAATAAATTAGCAATAAAATAAGGATGAAATCCTAATTTTATAATTGCTTTTAAAGTATTGAATAGGTGGAAATCAAAGTTTTATTGTTCTACTTTAGCACCTGCCTTACTAACATTTCTACTCCTGGTGTTATATCAGTGCGGTAATGGAGGTTCGAGGCAAGATTTGGGACCTTTTTAACCATATATAGTATAACGTGCACAATACATAAATGATTGTTGGTCCTATTGTATCTTACTTAAAAATATGTCCAAAACTGATCTTAAGGCTATTGCTGGAGGGTATGGGTGCGCTTAACTTTCGACATTGTGGTTAAATAGAATAGGATCTACAAGTTTTGTGTTAAAACACCATTAATTTATGTCCTACTTCTTCTTTTCCAGCCTATTTCAATCCATTGCTGGATATAGGCCTCTTCCATATGCTTCCATTGTGTTCGGTCTTGAGCCACTAGGAACCAGCGTGTTCCAGCCAACAGTTTTATGTCGTCGAGCCATCTCTTCTGGAGTCTTCCAATGCCTCCCTTGTGTCCCCATGGTCTCCAGTGAACAATTCTAGAGGTCCACCTGTTGTAGTCTTGTCGGGCTACATGTCCTACCCGTTGCCATTTTAGTCTTGCTACTCTCTCTAGGATGTCTGTTACATTAGTTCTTCTCCTGATGTCCTCTGAACGGATCTTATCCCTAAGGCTGATCCCCAGCATCTGTCGCTCCATGGCTCGTTGTGTTCGCTGAAGCTTGCGAGCACTTTCCTTCGTCAGAGTCATCGTTTCCAGACCGAAAGTTGTAACTGGCAGCACGCACGTATTATAAACCTTGGTCTTCAAGTTAATTGGAACATCCTTGTTAGTGAGGATGAATGTTAGTTTTCGGAATGCAGTCCAACTCATACCTATTCTGCGAGTAATTTCTGCACGTTGGTTGCCTTTTCCAAGTTTTATCTTGTGTCCAAGATAGATGTACTCATCGACAGCTTCTGTATATTGGTTTCCCATTTTAAGTGGTCGACTGTCTGTGCTTGGTATTTTTGTTTTACTAATGTTCATTTCACATTTATGTATTGTACACATTTTTAAAATTATTATCCTGGCATATTAGTCTTAAGAGATATATTATACTATATATGGTTACAAAGGTCCCAAACCTTGATCTAAAGGTTGTCTACAAGCTGAAGATGCCCAAATAATGGGTGGAACATATACGTGATAAGTCTACATAAATTCATGTAGATCCAAACCACATTAAATAGGTGGTTTTATTAAATTATCCTTGAGACTTTATGCCTAACTTCATCTTCAAAACGGAACAATAATGAGAGTTGTTACTTGTAAGTGGTATGTTCCGAGCTGTCAGTGGAGAGATGGCGTTGAATGACATCAGTACACGAATAATTTTAAGTGTTGTCTTTAAAAGAAGGAAAGATCACAATATGGAGATAAAGTTGGAATTCAAGAGGACAAATTGGGGCAAATATTTGTTTTTAGGAAGGGGTGTTAGGGATTGGAATAACTTACCAAGGCAGATGTTCAATAAATTTCCAATTTCTTTGCAATCATTTAAGAAAAGGCTAGGAAAACAACAGATAGGGAATCTGCCACCTGGCCGACCGCCCTCAATGCACATCAGTATTGATTGATTGATTGATTGATTGATTGATTGATTGATTGATTGATTGATTGATTGATTGATTGATTGATTGATTGATTGATTGATTGATTGATTGATTGATTGATTGATTGATTGATTGTTTGATTGATTGATACTCACTCACTTTTCTGTTTTTCGAAAACCTGGCTCCATCAGCTCTAATTTTGATTCTTCTTTCAAATGTGTCATTTGAAAGCACATGAAATGAAAGCTTGATAAAATGATAACTTTCTCAAGATTAACAAATTTTTAAAACTAAATTTACTTCAAGTGACTGAAAGATCTCATGTTGAGTATCGTACGGCAGTTTGTAAGCCCCTCCAGTATGTATTGTAGTGTGTGGTAGCCTGTACCGGATCTAGGCTGCTACCAGTATGGGTATCTTCCTTTAGACGTAGGTTGTGTGGAAAAGGTCCAAAGTGGATTTAGCAACATATTTCTTCAAAATGTCTAACTAAGACATTGTCTTCTGCCATCTTTTCTGCCTTTCATTTTTGCTTGGGAGTAATTGATTTTTTTTAGCTGAGGTCAACAGTTCCTTTTCTGGAGTGCTTTTTCTTTTTTAATATGGTCATCCATACGATTTTCAATATTTTTTGCTTTATCCGCATTTCAAAAGCTTGGATGCTGTCTTCTGTTCCTACTGCCAACATCCAGGCCTTTATGAAGGATACGTTTAGATTTAGATCACTGCAGCACGGGACATTCCCGCTAATTTTACACACAAGTTATACCATACTTTTTACCCCCTCAACGTGTTGGTTGTTAATCATGATGAATTTGTGTGGTGTGGGAACCCTGTATTTCGTCTTCTTGGTGCTTGTGTCAGAGTCGTAATCCTTTGTTAATTGGTAGATCCTAGTTATGAGCTCTTGAATTATCTGCAATCAATGCAAAATACCATATGTTGTTCACCATTGACCTCAGTACCTTAACAGAGCCCCTCAAGTGCGTGTGTGAATATATATATATACTGAGTAGATATTGGACAGGGGTGAGAAAACGTGCATCCCGCCTCACTCCTTGCATTGTTTCCAAGGACGTTGACTGCCAAATTTAAAAGCAGCCCAAAAGCTTTTGTGTAGCCCACAATGCAAGTAGCACATTTTGAGTGACGCCTCTGCATCATTGGAAAAGCAACGTGTTCATTGCAGAAGCCAAATTGTTCTCAGGAGCACATGGCTCATGAACTGATTGTCTTACAGGTATCCCAGCACTCAGTGCTCTGAGTATTCTGATGCCATTTGATTTAGACAGTTGGTCTTACCTTTTCCTGTTTACTTATCTGCATGTTTCATCTCCTCTGCTGTGATCTTTGGTCTATTAAGTAGCATAAGGCATAAGTTGAATTTGAAAAGTATTTTGCCCATACCTTCAGTTTGTGTTCAGTGTCTAGGATCTATCATTGATCATGAGGCTAACTATTTTCCATTTTGTCTACCTGTGAGTTTTGTTGGAAGCAGTGTATTGACCAGTACTACACTAGTCACTTATCCAGGCTTCCTTTGTTCTCACTATATTCTTTCTGATCTGTTTATGGATATAGGTTTCAAGTGTTGTGTCTGACTGTCGTATTATTTTGGTTCCTGTTAAATCAATCAATAAATCACTACTTGTCTGCATGTAGGGCTCTTGCTCAGATTGCCTATCAGTTCTTTACCTGGTCTTCTCTTAGTCAGAAATTTATCTACAGTTTCCTCTGCCGGGCTGAGTGGTTCAGATAGCCGAGGCGCCGACCTTCTGAGCCAAACTTGGCAAGTGCTCAAATACATCAGCCTCATGTTGGCAGATTTCTGGCACGTAAAAGAACACGTGCAGGACTAAATTCCGGTATCTCAGAAAAGTGTAAATATAGTTAGTGGGATGTAAATCCAATAACATTATTATTCCTAACTCCTTTTCTATAATCAATTATTTGTCCCAATTTTTCCTCAATTCCAGCTTTATCTTCATATGTGACTGGTTGAGTGGAAAACACTGCCAATGGAAATTTTACAGCCGAACTGAACAAAAGTGTCAAAGGTATAAAAATTGCATTCTACATTTTCATTTCTTGCGATGCCTGTGGTTCTTCTTAAAAATGAAGTTATAGAACAGTTCGAATCTTTACCACTCGATGTATGAAAACTTTGTACAACTGGTAAGAAAATTGGTAAAAGCTGTAATTGTAGTTTTTCTTAAAATAGAGTTTTGTTAATTGCAACAGCCAGTAATTAATATCTTCTTACCCAGAAGCACGAAATCTGTTTTAAGATGCTCAGAATCTTATGCCAATTTTAGAACCACAAAAATCTGAAAAATGTAAAGTCTGATTTCAGGTACCTGTCTGCACAACAGGTCACATCTTTCCTATGTTAGAGCTTATTTGACATAACACTTCTTTGTATTAGCATCGCTCATTGCCATCTCACCATTGAGAACTCTGAGCAGCTCTACTCCCTACTCTCAACCCAGAGCTTCTTGTAATGCTCGAGAGCTCTGGGATATCTGATTGATGATCAGATTCATCTATGGGAATGCAGTTACTGGAAAGGAACACACAAGTTACAAGTCAAGTAATACTGTATATACGAGACAGGAATATGCTGATAGGGTATTATGGGAAGAGTGGCATTGTGTTTGGATGTGGAGATTTCCTTCTCTTTTTCTATTGCTCCATCTCACAGTGCTGTCCTCCTCTTATGTTTATACTACTATGGGTTCCTTTTCACGATCTGGTATCTTTAATGATATAACACTTCTTTGTACAGTTCATTTCTTTATATTGGGAGAATAAATTATGATGTTTTTATTGTGCACCTGTAAAATTTATTTTGTCATCTGTTGTTTGTATATTTCTTATTCTTGTTACCACTTTACGCTACTTCATAATTTACTTTCCATATTTCTTACCACCAGCCTTCTGCAGATGTTAAGGAAGAAATAATCATAGAAGAACATGCAGTTGATCAACTCATCTCAAAGAAGAAAACATGTAAGTACAGTTCAGCTTACTTAAGCTTTACATTCCTTACAATGCAAAATACAACAAATAGTTCACTAGCTCACTCTGTGGACAAGTGGTAGAATTTAGTACAGTTTTATTAATAATGTGAATACTTAACACATTTCAACTGCCATTAAGGTCACCTTCAGCCATGAAAACCTTAAAATTGACAAGTCAAACACATGAATATATACAATAAATGAGTGTCAAAAATTGAGTTCTGTTGAGAAAACGGTGAAGATTAAAATTGACAATCTTGATTACAATACATCATCTAGTTGAGAAGTTACATCAAATGTCCATTCTAGAAACATGAAATAAGATTTTTACAATCTTGGCTTTGGTTGAATATAGTGAGCGCAGAATCATACAGTTGGAGAGTTACGTCTTAACAGCATGACTTGTGGTATTTGACTAACCCCAGAACTGCAGACCATCTGTTTCATCAAGTGCGAGAGACTGTGTTGTCAAGCAATGCTGGTTCCGGATAGTTTTATCTTTCATTCTGAAAGCCTTTGAGAAACAAATGATGATTGTAGACTTTCATTTGGCTGCAGAAATGGAAGTACTTTCATGTTCACATTCAGATTGCATTTAGCAGCCAACATGTTTTTCTGTAACTAACAGAATAAAATAGAAATAATTGAAAACTGGTCATTGAGTACTGCGAAAGACACTTTGATGTTTGCAACTATCTTGTTTTTGAGATAAATTGTATGTGAAAATAGTTTAGGCAAGTAAATAATTTAAAAAATGTATATTATGATAATCCTTGATTAAAATATAACAATGATTTTTTATTTTGATCAAAATTATATAGACCAGTCTTCCAGCTTTTTATTGATGTATGATGAGGTGGTTCTGATTATATAGTGTGCTTTCAGAAACTTCGTTAATTCTGTGCATTGTTGAAAATTACTGCAGCATTTGACAGATAAACCTGAAGCAGTTCAAGGGTTAAAGTGAAACCGGGCCTACTGGGGATATCTTTTTATAGTTCATTTGAGTACACGAGAAGATGAACAGGAGTTGTTTTTCAATGCAATTTTTGTATTGAATAGGTGGATATTCAAATAACACTTGTAACATACTTTGTATTTAGGAAAGGTGTTTGAAAGGGATGAACAGAAAACGAAATTGAGCTGCGTTTTTAAAGAAGAATGTAAGTTCATAAAATAATGTTTATATGAAACTCACCCTCTAGTTGCGGAGTCCAAGGTGTGTTGTCAATTCCATGACAATTAGCTTCAATAAGATGCCATTGAACAGAGGAAGCAGGAGTGTGGGATATTGGGAGTTGCTGGAGGGGTCCAGTTTATTCAACCTGAGTTAACATTTAACTGCATGATAAATCAATTTAACAATGAACTTAACAAAATTGTCATTTAATCAACATTGGTTAGGACTAACATACTGTTAATCTCTCAGTTAACTCAACTGACCAGGTTCAAGCAGTTAAATTGTCTGTTAGCTCAAAATATGGCAGGTGCATTCTGTCACTTGAATATTTGGAATATGATAGGCCTTTTCCAGAAAGTCTTAGGAACAGAAGAGATTATTTCAATGATTTAACAGAACAGAAGTTCATACACTGGTGCAGGAAGGGACTGAAGATACCATACTTCTCCTTTGTCTCCAGTGCAGCAGTTACTTATTGCTCTATAGTTTTATGTGACAGGTACATTTCAGATTACCGTTGGTGATATTGCAACTCTGTGTAAAGTGTCTGCTGCCATTGCAGCACTCAAACCAAGGTTCGTGTTTATAGCTCTTCCGAAGCAGATTTTTGAAACTACATTTTTGCTGTAGAAATTGGTATAATTCGGAAATTATTTCTGCCTTGTATTCCTGCGTGGCATTGCTGACATTGTTTGGTGTCATCTTCGTCATTGTGGGTGTGTTCTTGTATTTCTTTGGTGTTTCTTCTGTAATTCTTTGACTTGCCTCTTGTACGATCTCTTGCCCTAAGTTGTGGTGTCACATTGAGAGCGAGACTGTCCCTCTCCCCTCTCCTTCTTTGACCTATCACGGCACTTGGAGCCTTCCTTGTTGGAGGTCCATGCCGATTGAAGGCGTGCGACGCTTGGAGCAAGATGAAGTCAGGACGTGTTTTGTTCTTACTTGTGGATCGGGTTCCAATCTACCACATGGATACTCGATAGTGGAGTTCTGCATAAAGGTTTTAGCCCTTACTGCTGCCTTACTCCACTTGGGAGAACGTTTTAAATTTTATTATGAATTTAGTAAATACAAGAATATTTCATTTA
The DNA here is from genome assembly GCF_040414725.1 of Anabrus simplex. Classification (NCBI taxonomy): domain Eukaryota; kingdom Metazoa; phylum Arthropoda; class Insecta; order Orthoptera; family Tettigoniidae; genus Anabrus; species Anabrus simplex. The sequence continues at coordinate 45,639,343 of NC_090278.1, read as the reverse complement.
TCTGAGTAATGGATACTAACATGCTTCTACTAACTGCAACACTACAAGGAAGTCTCTTCTTCAGTTTTATCTTGCATCTGCTTCTGGCTGGGTGAAGAAGGATGAGTTGAAATTCTTTCGTATTCGCATTCGTCGTGTGTTTTGAATTTGTTAAGTCATCCTACTATTCTTTTTTATGTTACTTCAGTTTTCTCTCATGTGGATTTTCAGATTGTACTTAGTTAATACCTCCAAAACCGTTTCTAAAAAAAGTGGGTGTTTGATTAATTGAAATAATTTACAGATTAATACTACTGAGCAATTCAATGAAACTTCTAACTATGCGAGATTTCACTTGGGTACCAGTATCTTGGTTCGTTCATGTCAAATTCCGGTTCACCTTATTTGATTTCTACCGGGTAATTTGTAAGTTTATTCTCCTGATACCTTTCTTGTTGGACCATTGTTGTTTTGGTTCGTGGCAGCTTACGTCACCATGGTAACTGGTTGCTATCTATGCTTTTTATTTTTTCCTCTTCCTCGCTGGTGTTTATATTTTTCTCGCCTTCTGTCAGATTAAGCCCAGTCATTTCCTGATGTGTACTGGAGGCCGTGTGCCTGGGTGTTTTCACAGTGATGAAAATGTTTTGACAAGTTAAATAAATCTCGTCAAAAGAAGACGAGCAGCATGAGACGTCGAGAGTTTTGGTTGTATGGAAGTTACGCAAATGTATCATTTAATTTTATCTCTCCATCCAGACAGTACGTTAAGCTTTTAATCCCTAGATTTACTTTCTTGTAACTTAGTTTTGGGTGATTTTTCCTTTCTTGGACTTTTTCCCTGCTAGTGATGGTTTTATTCTGATTTAATAAAATAAACACATAAATTATGTTCACAATGAGACACTTGTTTGCTTTAATTGTAGACTGGTAAATTAGTGCCCTACCAAGATTTATTTCGGTTCATGGTCTCGGAGTACTTCATTGTCTTAATTAAGGTAAGTGTCAAGGGGTTTAATTTGTTATTTTTGGTGTTGGTCTTTATATTTTCTTGTCTATGTTTGACTTCTACTGCTGAAAGTCGGTAAGGCAGTAGAAGGCCCATAAGTTTTCCAGAAGCAAGAGAGGTGCAGAAGTTGTTCAAGAATTTTATGACATAGCTAATTTTCCTGGTTGTCTGTGTGCTATTGACTGTACTCACATAAAGATACAATCTCCAGGTGGAAACAGCGCAGAATTATACTGTGATTGGCAACAATATGTTTCCATTAATGTACAAACCATTTGTGAATCAAACACGCTTATTAGAAATGCTGTTACATGTTGGCCTGGTTCTGTGCATCAGCACTGTTTTCAATAACTGCCAGTTTAGAGAAAAGTTTGTAACTAGAGAAATCACTGAGGGTGATAACAGTTATTCCTTGAGAACATATCTATTAACTCCTGTACTAAATTCTCAAACAGGAGCAGAAATAAGGTACAGGAACTATGTAGAAAACATGTACGGTACATGGAAGAGATGTTTTCCTGTTCTGAGCACGGGGCTAAGAGTGAAATTTCAGAAAGCTCTTACAATCATTGTTGCAACAGCAATATTGCATAATATTGCTATGCAAACTAAGGATGTATTTCCACCAGAAGGCCATACACTCCAGGAGTACTTGGCTGAGAGAAGACCTCATAACCCCAGGATGAATGACAACCTTCTTCCCAATTTCCAGATGATGCCGCAACTGCTATTGCAGTTAGAAACGCAATCATAACCAACCATTTTGCTTGGTAAGATTAAGGGGAGCTTGTAAGTCCTATACTGGCAATGTTAAATTGACAAAATTTGACTGCTGTTTTCTCAGACACTGTTAATCCGATGAGGTTGAACTTTTATGCAGTGCTCATTATATGCTTTGCCAATAAGCTGACTTTTTGGTTTTAATGCTGAGTGAAAATTTTATTTAATATATTTCTTAATGTTGTTCTTTGAGTCATCAGTCCATAGACTGGTTTAATGCAGCACTCCATGCCACCCTATCCTGTGCTAACCTTTTCATTTCTACATAACTATTGCATCCTACATCTGCTCTAATCTGCTTGTCATATTCATACCTTGGTCTACCCCTACCATTCTTACCACCTACACTTCCTTCAAAAACCAACTGAACAAGTCCTGGGTGTCTTCAGATGTGTCCTATCATTCTATCTCTTCTTCTCGTCAAATTTAGCCAAAAGATTCACAATTAAGTATTTATTTATTTTCCACCTAGTCGATACAATGATTGCTTAAGGCAGTTTTTAATGGTCAAAAGTGGTACATGTTTCGTATATTATCAACATCTTCAGCCACATAACACTGTTTAGATGAAAAAAATATATAAAATTGACAAAGAAATGCTTTAGAGGAAGTGTCCTTAAAATTCCTCTAAAGCATTTCTTTGTCAATTTTATATATTTTTTTCATCTAAACAGTGTTATGTGGCTGAAGATGTTGATAATATACGAAACATGTACCACTTTTGACCATTAAAAATTGCCTTAAGCAATCATTGTATCGACTAGGTGGAAAATAAATAAATACTTAATTGTGAATCTATTGAAGTGCGATACGGACCATGAAGCTGATTTTATGTAAATTTAGCCAAATCGATCTCCTCTCACCAACTCGATTCAGTATCTCTTCATTCCTGATCCGATCTATCCATCTCACCTTCAGCATTCTTCTGTAACACCACATATGAAAAGCTTCTGTTCTCTTTCTTTCTGAACTAGTTATCATCCATGTTTCACTTCCATACAATCCCACGCTCCACACGAAAGTCTTCAAAAACATCTTTCTAATTCCGATATCAATGTTTGAAGTGAGCAAATTTCATTTCTTAAGAAAGCTCTTCCTTGCTTGTGCTAGTCTGCATTTTATGTCCTCCTTACTTCTGTCATCGTTAGTTATTTTACTACCCAAGTAACAATATTCATCTACTTCCTTTAAGACCTCATTACCTAATCTAATATTTCCTGCATCACCTGCCTTCATTCGACTGCACTCCATTACTTTTGTTTTGGACTTATTTATTTTCATCTTGTACTCCTTTTTCAAGACTTCATCCATACCATTCAGCAACTTCTCAAGATCTTCTGCAGTCTCAAATAAAATAACAATATCATCGGCAAATCTCAAGGTTTTGATTTCCTCTCCTTGGACTGAGATTCCCTTTCCAGATTCCTCTTTGATTTCCTTTACTGCCTGTTCTATGTAAACACTGAAAAGGAGAAGGGACAAACTGCAGCCTTGCCTCACTCCTTTCTGGATTGCTATTCTTTTTCAAAGCCCTCGATTCTTATCACTGCAGACTGATTTTTATACAGATTGTAGATAATTCTTCGTTCTCGATATCTGATCCCTATCATCTACAGAATCATAAATAGCTTGGTCCAATCAACATTGTCAAATGCCTTTTCTAGATCTACGAATGCCATGTACGTGGGCTTGCCCTTCTTGATTCGATCCTCTAAGATCAGGCGTGAAGTCAGGATTGCTTCACGTGTTCCTACATTTCTTCTGAAGCCAAATTGATCTTCTCCCAACTCAGCTTCAACTTCTTTTTCCATTCTTCTGTAAATAATACGTGTTAAAATTTTTCAGGCATGAGATACTAAATTAATGGTGCGGTAGTTTTCACACCTGTCAGCACTGGCTTTCTTGGGAATAGGTATAACAACATTCTGCCGAAAATCGGATGTGACTTCTCCTGTCTCATACATCTTGCACACTAAATGAAATAACCTGCCATGCTGGTTTCTCCTAAGGCAGTCAGTAATTCAGAGGGAATGTCATCAATTCCAGGTGCCTTGTTCCTATTTAGGTCACTCATAGCTCTGTCGAACTCTGACCTCAAAATTGGGTCTCCTGTTTCATCAGCATCAACAGCCTCTTCATGTTCCAGAACCAAATTATCTACATCTTTACCTTGATGCAACTGTTGGATATGCTCCTGCCATCTTTCTGCTTTGTCTTCTTTCTCTAGAAGTGGCTTTCCATCTGAGCTCTTAATATTCACACACCTAGATTTCCTTTCTCCAAAGGTTTCCTTGATTTTCCTGTATGCAGCATCTACCTTTCCCATCCTTCGACATCCTTGCACTTCTCCTTCAGCCATTCTTCCTTAGCTACCTTGCACTTTGTATCCACTTGATTCTTTAATCGCCTGTGTTCTTTTCTGCCCTCTTCATTTCTAGCATTCTTGTATTTTTGTTGTTCATCAATCAGGTCTAGTATCTCCTGAGTTATCCACTGATTCTTTGTTGATCTTTTCTTCCTTCCTAACATTTCTTCAGCAGCCTTACTGACTTCATTTTTCACGACTCTCCACTCTTCCTCTGTAGTGTTTCCTTCAGCCTTTACATTTAGTCCTTGTGCAACATGTTCCTCGAAACAATCCCTCACACTCTTTTCTTTCAATTTGCCTAGATCCTATCTTTTTGCATTCTTTCCTTTCTTCAATTTCTTCAACTTCAGATGGCATTTCATGACCAACAAGTTGTGGTCAGAGTGCACGTCTGCTCCTGAGAAAGTTTTGCAATCCAATATCTGGTTTCTGAATCTCTGCCTAATCATAATGAAGTCTATTTGATGCCTTCCAGTATCTCCAGGTCTCGTCCACGTATACAGCCATCGTTTGTGGTGTTTGAACCAAGTATTGGCAAGGACTAAATTATGATCAGTGCAGAATTCAACCAGCCGACTTCCTCTTTCGTTCCTTTGTCCCGATCCAAATTCTCCTACTATACTACCTTCTCTTCCTTGGCCTACCACTGCATTCCAGTCTCCCATCACAATTAGATTCTCGTCACCTTTTACGTATTGTATTAAATCTTCTATCTCCTCGTATATTCTTTCGATTTCCTCACCATCCGCTGAACTAGTAGGCATATAGACCTGCACTATTGTGGTGGGTATTGGTTTGGTGTCTATCTTGACGACAATAATTCTTTCACTATGCTGGTCGTAGTAGCTTACCAGCAGCCTTATTTTCTTATTCATTATTAAACCAACTCCTGCATTCCCCCTGTTTGATTTTGTGTTGATAATTCTGTAGTCGCCTGACCAAAAATCTTGTTCTTCCTGCCAACATACTTCACTTATACCAACTACATCTAACTTTAGCCTATCCATCTCCCTTTTCAGGTTCTCTAATCTACCACAACGATTCAAACTTCTAACATTCCACGCTCCGACTCGCAGAATGTCAGTATCCATCTTCCTGATGATCGCCCCCTCTCGTGTAGTCCCCACCCGGAGATCCGAATGGGGGACTAGTTTACCTCCGAAATATTTTACCCGAGAGGAAGCCATCATCAGTACATCATTCATACAGAGAGAGGTGCATGTCCTCGGGAGGTAGTTACGTCTGTAGCTTCCCATTGCTTTCAGCCGTGTAGCCGTATCAACACAGCTAAGCCATGTTGAGTATTATTTCAAGGCCATATCAGTCAATCATCTAGACTGCCGCCCTTGCAACTACCGAAAGGCTGCTACCCCCCTTTCTATGATAGTACACTAAATTCCCCATTTTTTACCATTAATTTGTTGCTAACTTCCATGATTAAATTAGAAACAAAGAATAGAATGTCAATAACACCATAACTAAGTATGGAATAACTATACAAAATTTCACACATCTATGTAAATAACTTCCTGTAAAAAATTCAATAATATGTTATCATGACAACATTTTGAGAAAAATTGATTTAAAGTTCACAGTACATTCAGCGGATGCGACTGCATCATTAACACCTAGCATCAGCATCTGATAACCCACAATACGCGTTTTGGAACTCTAGCCTAAATAACACTGTTGAGAGATTTCCCATGTAAGCAGTTTTTCATCAGCCAAGATTTTAAATTTGTTTACAATGTTTTTAACAAGTGTTGTATATATCATGTCCCAACATCATATTTTATAACTACTATTCCGTAGTGTTAATATCATAAGAAATCACAGTTCAATTCTTACAAATTACAAATGTCAATGTCCTCTAAACAATGTTTGTTTTAAGATTAAATTAACATGATGCCCAATAAAAGAAGGGCAAAACATGTGCCCATAAAATTTAGATTTTCTTTGTTTATTTAACGACATAATGTGGTACTAATTGTATTGAATAGGTGGGGTTTGATAAAATAAACAAACATATCTTGCAAGATGTCAGTGATGTGGCCAAGTGGCTGTGAAGTAAATTGTAAAAGACAGAGACAGGTGTTGAGGTTCCAGCAGATCTCTGCGTGTCAGTCGATAGAGCACACTTCTCTCTATGGAGTGTCATCCATAATCAGCATTGACTCAGGGAAAGTTATGGATGTCTAAATATTGTCATGAGTGTTCTGTTAGGAAGAAACTAGAAAATACCAAATTAGGGAATGAATGGCAAGGAAAACACTCTCATGTTTGTTACAGAAATTACAGCCTTGTCAATTACAGTGGATCAAGTGGTGGGTTTACGGCTATGATCACTCTGTAATAAGAAAATGTTGTTTCATAAAATTCACAACTTTTTTCACAAATATCAGATGAAATAGACACCTGATATACAGATCAACAATAAGTTGCTTTAAGACCTATTAAAGTTTGGTAACGATCAGAGCAGTACTTTTAAAGTTATGAATTGTCAAATTGAGCACTCCATTGGAAATGGAAAAAATACCAGCACTTTTTGTCCAACCTGTGTTAAAATTTTAATTGGGTACGATAACATTTCCTACTTCATATAATGAAAACATAGGATAAAATAAGCTACATTTTGGTGCAGCTTGTTTCTATGTGAGACAAAGGATAAACGTTTTATTGGCATATAAACTTGAGTGTCTATACCTTTTCTATGGTAGTAAACATGATGGATTATTGAAGAAAATAATAGAGGGCTCCATGGAGGGAAAAAGATTATAGTACATGACACAAGTATTAGACGATATGAGATGTGATTCCTACTACAAACTGAAAAGGAAAGCAGAGAAACGAGCTGCTGCTAACTAGCCTAATGGCTGTTGAATAGAGAGGGAGGTATAAAATATGAGAATAAAAATTAAGAAATAAATGATGATGTAGACAATTATTACATGCATCTTGAGTAATATCAACAAACAACTTCACTGCCCTTTTATAGAAACCTTGCGGTATCAATAAGATTATATCTGTTTTGGACCATGTTCTGAAATTGTAATTGGATGACAGGTAGTGAAATGGACAGAACAAGGAGGGAGATGAATATAAGGAGAATATTTCATGAAGAAGGAGGATTATACTGCTGTTCGAGTTTCATCAGAGGCAGGTGTAATATAGGCCACATATACAAGAGTTTGTCATTAAGAGTAGCCGTCACCTCGTCGTACATGTAGTCACAGTAGTCAAAATGTGGTAGTACCGGAATATGTTGCCGAATATTCTAAGTGAGATGAGTGCCATAAATACTTTTCTGGAAATGCTGATTATCTGCTGTTTCCGTGAAAGAAGTTCACCAATGATAACACCAAGGTCTTTGATTCACTGAAATCAGTCAGTGAATTTTGTAGGTGTAGTTTTGGTAAAGAGAAATTGATGGTAATTTTTGAACAAAGTTATAGGTGGAAAATTATTGTTATAGTGTAAATGTACATAGTATTTAGCTTTTAACTTATGAATACAGATCACTGTTCATTGCCATACTTGTTATTTGTTGTGTTCTGTTTATGCAGTGGCTTCAGTTTGTATCTTAGTTTTTATTATGAGTTCTTTTTCCATTTTTTGCTTTCATGCTCTGGATTTTACTTTTATGTGTTGAGTTTTGCTTCATTAAATGTTCTCTGAAACTGTTATTTAGTTTTATAATGGAGTAATACATTTATTTTATATATGTATTATCGTATAATTTACATGGTTAAGTATAAGAGAGGGCAAGAGTCACTGCTAAAGTCAAATGAATGAATGAATAAATGAATAAATAAGTAAACAAATAATAAATAAATAATTCAAATGGGGGAAACCTGCAGAAGATTCTCAGAGATCGATTTTTTTCAGATGTGGTGTCAACTGTCCCATAAGGGGAGAGCAAACGGATGTGTCCTAAGTCACCTTTATCTTCTTCTGAATGCATAAATGCAGTAAATATGTTATGCAACCTTAGCGCAGTAAAATCGCTTCCTGGGGGGAACTTCACCTCAACCCGTTGTCACCAAAAGAGTTGCATTGAGACCAAAACGCTTGGACATGTGCTGGATTTCTGCAAGAGCAGTGAATTACTACATAACAATCATCGCCACCGAGTCAGGACATTAATTACTGAAGCCCTGGGGTAGCATGAATGGGAGTTACAGGAAGAAATTCACTGAGTCTTTACTGATGATTTCAACAAGAAGAATGGACATTGTAGCCATCAGTAAGAAAGAGAATCCGGTGATGTCATTAGGTCCTACCCTTAGCTTCAAAAGGAACCTACAGCAGGCTCATGATAATCTAAAAAGCAAGCAATTTATATGTCATGTCTGCCATATCTATCGGCCATCTTCTTGGTCAGTGATTGTCAGAAAAACTGTTTTTATACTTTTTCTAAGAGCTGGAGATATATTTATAGGGCCAAATAATACACTGACTCTTAATGATGATTACATAAAACAAATTGATTGTATTAAATATTTGGGTGTTTTTATAACCTCTGCACTAGACTGTAATTTATTAAGAGTAAAATAGTACCTGCTATAGGTGTATAATACAGGCTACATGGGATAATTCCTAATCCTAACTTCACGTGTGTTTAATATGCTTTAATTCATAGCAATCTACAATACACTAATGTTGTATGGAGTTGCTGCACCCAACTTCAAATAACAGAACTTCAAATTATTCAAAATAAAGCACTCAGAGCCCTTTATAGTTTTCTATTCTTAATGTCCAGACAAATATACTCATCAACAGGCCTTCCTCTGTTTAGGTTATCTATTGCATACTCTTTGGTAACAATTGCCTTCAAAATTAAACATAGTTTGGTTCGGGAATAATAAAACTCACATTCATCAGTAATTCATCTATTCAAGATCGTGCAACACAGCAATCTGGAAACTTACATGTCCCTAGAATGAATATAGTGAAATATAGAACTATAGGGCTATTATAGATTTTAATTCTATTCTACACTCCTTAAAAGCTTGTCAGAATATCAGCAATTTCAAAAGAAAATTAATGAAATACACTGACTGACAGAGCAAATGCAACACCAAGAAGGAGTGGTTCGAAAGGGATGAAAGTTGGGGAAAAAACAGAGACGGCATGGACGAATAATTGATGTTTATTTCAAACCGATATGCAGGTTACACAATGCGCACGGCATCGACTCAGTAGGATGTAGGACCACCGCGAGCGGCGATGCACGCAGAAACACGTCGAGGTACAGAGTCAATAAGAGTGCGGATGGTGTCCTGAGGAATGGTTCTCCATTCTCTGTCAACCATTTGCCACAGTTGGTCGTCCGTACGAGGCTGGGGCAGAGTTTGCAAACGGCGTCCAATGAGATCCCACACGTGTTCGATTGGTGAGAGATCCGGAGAGTACGCTGGCCACGGAAGCATCTGTACACCTCGTAGAGCCTGTTGGGAGATGCGAGCAGTGTGTGGGCGGGCATTATCCTGCTGGAACAGAGCATTGGGCAGCCCCTGAAGGTACGGGAGTGCCACCGGCCGCAGCACATGCTGCACGTAGCGGTGGGCAGTTAACGTGCCTTGAATACGCACTAGAGGTGACGTGGAATCATACGCAATAGCGCCCCAAACCATGATGCCGCGTTGTCTAGCGGTAGGGCGCTCCACAGTTACTGCCGGATTTGACCTTTCTCCACGCCGACGCCACACTCGCCTTACATGTTATAAACCTCATTTTAGGTCCGTATTGAAAATTTAACAGTTCAAAAATGATAAAGGTGTTTTAATTTATTCCACCTATTCAATACTTATATTATCACGTATAGTTGTTACATAATTAAATTCTTAGTTACATGGGACATGTTTCGCCCTCAATTAAGGGCATCTTCAGCCTAAATACAATAATCAAAAATACAACTAAATTAAAAGTGGACGTTAAATACAATCATCAAAAATACAACTAAAATAAAAAGTGGAAGTTAAAAGTTTAGTCTGTTCTTAAAATTTTATTGTTCTGAATTTTAAGAACAGACTAAACTTTTAACTTCTACTTTTTATTTTAGTTGTATTTTTGATGATTGTATTTAACGTCCACTTTTAATTTAGTTGTATTTTTGATTATTGTATTTAGGCTGAAGATGCCCTTAATTGAGGGCGAAACATGTCCCATGTAACTAAGAATTTAATTATGTAACAACTATACGTGATAATATAAGTATTGAATAGGTGGAATAAATTAAAACACCTTTATCATTTTTGAACTGCCACACTCGCCTGCGGTGACTATCACTGACAGAACAGAAGCGTGACTCATCGGAGAACACGACGTTCTGCCATTCCCTCATCCAAGTCGCTCTAGCCCGGCACCATGCCAGGCGTGCACGTCTATGTTGTGGAGTCAATGGTAGTCTTCTGAGCGGACGCCGGGAGTGCAGGCCTCCTTCAACCAATCGACGGGAAATTGTTCTGGTCGATATTGGAACAGCCAGGGTGTCTTGCACATGCTGAAGAATGGCGGTTGACGTGGCGTGCGGGGCTGCCACCGCTTGGCGGCGGATGCGTCGATCCTCGCGTGCTGACGTCACTCGGGCTGCGCCTGGACCCCTCGCACGTGCCACATGTCCCTGCGCCAATCATCTTCGCCACAGGCGCTGCATCGTGGACACATCCCTATGGGTATCGGCTGCAATTGGACGAAGCGACCAACCTGCCCTTCTCAGCCCGATCACCATACCCCTCATAAAGTCGTCTGTCTGCTGGAAATGCCTCCGTTGACGGCGGCCTGGCATTCTTAGCTATACACGTGTCCTGTGGCACAGGACAACACGTTCTACAATGACTGTCGGCTGAGAAATCACGGTACGAAGTGGGCCATTCGCCAACGCCGTGTCCCATTTATCGTTCGCTACGTGCGCAGCACAGAGGCACATTTCACATCATGAGCATACCTCAGTGACGTCAGTCTACCCTGCAATTGGCATAAAGTTCTGACCACTCCCTCTTGGTGCTGCATTTGCTCTGTCAGTCAGTGTATTTATCTACAGAATATAATTCTCCTGGATTTAGCTTCTTTGGATGAACTTGTTATCATGTTTTATTTCGAGCAGTAAACACACAATTGTATCCTTGAAACAGTTTACTTTTAAATTATTATAAATTCTGTTCAGCTCTGTATTATCAATAATTTAATTTGCCAGCTTCGTAATGTACTGTCCCAATACGACCATTAAATTGAGGACGAATGATTTATTTCTAATAAATATTACTACTAAACGCAAAACAGTTTCCATTAGGAGCTCAGCTCTAAAAACATACACATTCATTCTTCTGAAGCCCTGAGATGTATGAAATTGAAATTTCACATAATGGTTGCTGTTTATTTCCTCTATGTTAAATGAAAGGTTTTTTTAAATGTCTGATGGGTTTCACATGATTGCAACTCCCTTGTACCGTCCTAGATGTTAAATAAGTGATGGATTTAACTTTCTACACTTCAGAATATGAATGGGTTTAAAACTTAAAAAAAGATTAATTTCTCGTAAGCCAAGTGATGAACGAAATCAAAATTTGAAATGATTGTTTATGTTTTGGACATTAAATAAGAATTCCTTTTGTAACTGTTCCACATCTGTGCTGTTGAATTGGGGTTAACTCTGAAAACAGAGGTATTCATTTCTCTAAGACCATTTGGTGAATGGTATGAAGTGTAAATTTTGCATGATTGTTCCTATATAAATATTTAGAACTTATCACCTCTAAGGGGTCTAAATGAGTGTTAGATTAAAAAAATGAAACAGTTATTCTTTGGAAACCGTCTAATGTATAAACTGAGGATTTACCATACTCTTCACCAACATTGGAGTCTGCCAGAGTGTAAAAGTGTCAGAATGAACCTTCAGTCTGGAATTGTAACATAGCACTGGTATTTACACGATACTTTACAAAATATTTCTGCTGTGGTAAGCATCAAAGTAATCCATAGTGTACATGAACATGACTTTCAATAGTAGACTTAGCACAAAACACTTTGTAATGGTCCTTTTCTTTGTCCCCAGGATGTACGGCGGCCTGCTCTCCTTGTCAAACCTGCAATAAATATAGGCCTATAATGAAACGCCCCAGTTATGGATGTGTTACAGTACCAGTGTGTGTGTGTGATGTTAAGAATCCTCGACAAATGATGGACTTGGGATGAGACAGATATTTTCTGATGTAATGAGGCTCACAATGCACAAGTGATTAGGATCAATCCCAGCGGATTCTCTATACCCCAGTTATACTTATGTAAGCTCGTTAGTGAGACCAGTATTGGTATATCCGCACTTCATTTCTTGAGCAGTTCAGTTTCAGTCGTGCTGCATTTAATCTTTATAAAAGAAAAGTCCAAGTGTATTTTGTAAGTTTCATGTAGAATTTTTTGTGCTGTGGTTGAGGTTATATAGAAGATGTATTCTTTTAAATATTTCTAGTAAATAATGTAAACCATATTCCATAAATTCTACTTGATACTTGTGTTTGTGTGGCACATGGTTGTTGGTTTAGGTCCCCACAGTGCTTAGGTTGAATTGTGTTGAGGACTTTGGTTCAGTTGGTGGCAGTGGTAATTCATAAGTCAGCTGATGGGACCTAAGCCAAACTACTAACAGTCTGCTAATAATATATTTTAAAAATTCTTAACCATGATCCTAATAATGATAATAATAATAAATTAGGACTCTTATGATGATTTTTAATGCTTACCAATAATAAAAAGAATAATTAATTACAAGTAACTGATTATGATGATAATCCTTTTTGTTATCAATCAATCAATCACTACTGATCTGCATTTAGAGCAGTCGCCCAGGTGGCAGATTCCCTATTTGTTTTCCTAGCCTTTTCTTGAATGATTGCAAAGAAATTCAAAATTTATTGAACATCTCTCTTGGTAAGTTATTCCAATCCCTAACTCCCCTTCATATAAACGAATATTTGCCCCAATTTGTCCTATTGAATTCCAACTTTATCTTCATATTGTGATCTTTCCTACTTTTAAAGCCGGGCTGAGTGGCTCAGATGGTTAAGGCGCTGGCTTTCTAACACTAACTTTGCAGGTTCGATCCTGGCTCAGTCCGATGGTATTTGAAGGTGCTCAAATACGACAGCCCCGTGTCAGTAGATTTACTGGCACGTAAAAGAACTCCCGCAGGACTAAAAAACGGCACCTCGGCATCTCCGAAGACCTTAAAAAGTAGTTAGTGGGACGTAAAACAAATAACATTATTACTACTTTTAAAGACACCATCCAAATTTATTCGTCTACTGATGTCCTCCCACACCATCTCTCCACTGACAGCTCGGAACATACCACGTACAGTTGAACAATAATAAAGGTGTTTTAATTTGTTCCACATATTCAATACTTATATTTTCACTTATAGTGGTTACATAAATAGATTCTTAGTTACATGGGACATGTTTCGCCCTCAATTAAGGGCATCTTCAGCCTAAACACAATCATCAAGAATACAACTAAATTAAAAGTGGAAGTTAAAAGTTTAGTCAGTTATTAAAATTCGGAACATAAAAATGTGAAAAGTGATACAATATATAAAGATGCTAATGGAAAACTGTCTTATGATTAAACCATAATCTTATCGGAGACTAAAACTTCTTCTATTAAAATTGTAATTAAAAACAGTTCATATAAAATATTAGTGGAAAACCAAAGTGGTAATAATATAAAGCCAACAACATGAGGGCATGAACACAAGCATAAACTTGATCGTCATGAATACAATCTTTCCAAGGCCGCTGATGAAATTCGTCAGCAAGTGAGACAGAAGCATCTGTTGAAAAATTGTAAGTGGCCCTTAGCACCGGTAGGTAATAAAAATGGCTGAAACCATGCCAGAAAATGTCAGTAGATGCAGAAATAATGTTTTCTGTAAGAGAAGGAAAAGAAGAAATAAGAAATTGAACGTAAGGAGAGAATTCGGTTTATATAAAATTGAAACAGATGAGGACTTACATGTAAGTGGAAGTTGTTATTTTTTATCTACCGTTGAGTTGGTTGCTGCCCGTCTGTTGGCTCTGAGTCTGGTGTTGTAACTGTGCTGCAGAGGCGGCAGTGAACTCGGAGGGGAAGGAATAGGGGAGTGCGGAAGGGAGGAGAGGATGGGTGGAGTCAATTGTGACGAGGCTGACAAAGGGGCGGAGTCAACCGTATTGCTGGAAGTAGGCCTAATATCTGTGGGTATGGGAGGAGTATTAGAGTTTAAAGAATTAAATATATTAGATATCCTAAATTTATTCGAACTAACTGACTTTAATTATTTCGGCACTAATTCATGTAACATAGTTTTATTGTCCGTGGTTTCATTAAGATTCTGTTGCTTATTGTACGTCTGATCTAAATAGATGTATAAACTTTCTAATTCATTCAGCATTCTCCATTTTTGTATGTTTCTAATTATCGCTAAGTCTTTCTCTATGGATTCAAATCTGTGACCAGTCTCCCTCATATGCGAACTCATCGCTGAGGATTTCCTATGTTTTTCCACGTTAACATGTTCCATGTATCTTGTCATAAAACTTCTCCCAGTTTGAACAACATATGAAAAATTACACTGAGTCTGTATACTCCCGATCCCAAATAACGATTTTTATCATAATTAACTTTTTTATGATTAAAGAATATGGACTGGTTAGTATTAGTAGTTCTAAAAGCTATATTAAAATTATGTTTCTTAAATATGTTAGTAATCTGGTGTATAGCTGATTTTTGTTTTTTTGTTTTTTTTTGCTATGGGCTTTACGTCGATCCGACACAGATAGGTCTTATGGCGACGATGGGACAGGAAAGGCCTAGGAGTTGGAAGGAAGCGGCTGTGGCCTTAATTAAGGTACAGCCCCAGCATTTGCCTGGTGTGAAAATGGGAAACCACGGAAAACCATCTTCAGGGCTGCCGATAGTGGGATTCGAACCTACTATCTCCCGGATGCAAGCTCACAGCCGCGCGCCTCAACGCGCACGGCCAACTCGCCCGGTAGCTGAATTATTAAAAGTGAATGTAGCATACTCAGTTTTTTGGTCTTTTCTGGTATCAGATTTGTAGATAATGATTAATTTGTTAATCATCTTCTTCTTCTTCTTCTTCTTCTTCTTCTTGCGTTACGGCCTCTGTAGGACCACGGACAGCTCCTTCATGGATTACATTTTCTTCTTCTCCTCCCAGAACCTCTTCATCCTTTCTCTTCTTCTCTCCCGCTCTTCTTCTGAGATATTCAGTATCCTCTTCTCTTGCCTACTCCACTGGTGACTCTCAATCCTTTTCCTGTATCCATCCCTATCATTGATCTCTGGCATATTAGTCGGTATGTACTTGCTTCTCCAATTTTCCTTTTCTTCCACCTTGATCCCCAATTCCGACCAATCTTTCCGGAGTTCAACTACCCACTTGGTTCCTGTCTTTCCTCGTGTCCTCGCTGTTGTTTCCCATACTCTTTTCGTCATTCTATCCATATTCATCCTGATTACATGTCCCGCAAACCTTGCTCTTTTCAGTCTGATTTCTTCTGAGATTGTCCTCATGTTCTGGTATAGTTCATCCCTGGGCCTCCTCATCCATCTCTCACCTCCTCTCTTAGGGCCTAGTATTTTCCTCAATATTTTTCTCTCTTCTTTCTCTAGTTGTTCCGCACCATTTCTTCCTAGTGCTATTGTCTCAGCAACATATAATACAGCATTTCTCACCGTTGCCTTGTAATGTCTGATCTTTGCGTCTGTAGATATATTCTTTTTATTGTATATATCTCTGGTCATACAGAAGGCTGATCGCATGTTCTTTATCCTCTCTGTTATTCCCTCATTGCTCCTATTCCTTCCTGTTATAAATTCTCCTTGAATTTGTCCACCTGTTACACGGTGCCTTCCGGTATTGTCCAATCCTCAGTGGTATTCAATGTCTTTGTCTTGTTGTAGGCGATCCTCAGTCCTACCCTTCCAGCTATATTGCTTAAGTTGTGGAGTTGTTTCTTTGCATCTTCTTCTGTCTCACTTACTATAGCTATGTCGTCTGCAAAGGCTAGACAATCTACTTGGGCCCTATTGTCCTTTTTGTCCCCAACATGCATCTTTGGTATTCCCATTGTCTCATTCATTGTTCTCCACTGCCTGATGACTTCATCCAGAGCTATGTTGAACAACATTGGTGATAATCCATCTCCTTGTTTGACACCAGTGTTGATATCAAATTCTTCAGAGAGTACTCCTCTGAATCTCACCCTTGCCTTTGTGTCTGATAGAATTTCCATTATGAGTTCTTGTGTAGTACCATCTAATCCTCTGTTCTTCAGGATTCTTCCAAGGGTTTGTCTGTCGATGGAGTCATATGCCTTAGTGAAATCTACAAAGGTTACCACCGTCTTTTTGTTCTTTAAGGCCCTATGTTCTATCAGTTGTTTCAGTATAAATATCTGTTCTATGCATCCTCTTCCCTTCCTAAATCCTGCTTGGTAGTCTCCAATTGTACTTTCTAACTGTTCTTCCAGTCTATTGAGCAGGACTTTTGACAACACCTTATAGCCAATCTCTAGTAGCGAAATTCCTCTATAGTTGTTTGCATCCCTCTTGTATTTGTTAATCATTTCTATTTTGAAAACATTTTGTTTAGCAGGGTATCTAATATAATTTAATTCTTTCTTCAAATTCTTGGGAGTTAGAGTGATTCTATAGCATGTAACATACCACTTAGTCGAGCAGCTCGTCTCCTTCCTTCCAAGTCTTCCCAGCCCAAACTTTGCAACATTTTTGTAATGCTACTCTTTTGTCGGAAATCGCCCAGAACAAATCGAGCTGCTTTTCTTTGGATTTTTTCCAGTTCCTGAATCAAGTAATCCTGGTAAGGATCCCATACACTGGAACCATACTCTAGTTGGGGTCTCACCAGAGACAAATATGCTCTCCCCTTTACATCCTTACTACAACCCCTAAATACTGTCATAACCATGTGCAGAGATCTGTACTCTTTATTTACAATCATATTTATGTGATTACTCCAATGAAGATCTTTCCTTATATTAAAACCTAGGTATTTACAATGTTCCCCAAAGGGAACCTTCACCCCATCAACGCAATAATAAAAACTGAGAGGAATTTTCCTATTTGTGAAACTCATAACCTGACTTTTATCGCCATTTATCATCATACCAGTGCCTACTGTCCATCTCACAACATTATCGAGGTCATTTTGCAGTTGGTCACAATCTTGTAACTTATTTAATACTCTGTACAGAATAACATCATCTGTGAAAAGCCATATCTCTAATTCCACCTCTTTACACATATCATTAATAATAATATAATAATAATAATAATAATAATAATGATCATCTGGCCTCAGCTACCGCATGCAGACATTTCAATTTGACGCCATCTGGCTGTCTGCTTGTCAATTTCAATGTTCCGTTTTACTCTAGGCCCACTAGATGGCAGACCGAGTAAACCGAAACTCTCTTGGCCATCTATGGCTGAGATTTAATTAAGTTTGTCGGGTGAACACCAAATGTGTCACCAGAGATCTTTTACATGCCGACATCGTACGACATGGAGTGTCGAATGGACTTTTTTTCTGCCCTTCAAAAATCCGACTACCGGGGTTTGAACCTGCTATCTTGGGATCCGGAGGCCGACACTCTACCACTTATCCACAGAGATATATATAAGAAAACATAAAGGTCCAATAATACTGCCTTGAGGAATTCCCCTCTTAATTTTTACAGGGACAGATAAAGCTTCACCTGCTCTAATTCTCTTAGTTCTATTTTCTAGAAACAGAGTCACCCATTCAGTCACTCTTTTGTCAAGTCCAATTGCACTTACTTTTGCTAGTAGTCTCCTATGATCTACCCTATCAAATGCCTTAGACAGGTCAATCGCGATACAGTCCAATTGACCTCCTGAATCCAGGATATCTGCTATATCTTGCTGGAATACTACAAGTTGGGCTTTAGTGGAATAACCTTTCCTAAACCCAAACTGCCTTCTATCAAACCAGTTATTAATTTTGCAAACATGTCTTATATAATCAGAAAGAATGCTTTCCCAAAGCTTGCATACAATGCATGTCAAAATTTCTGGCCTGTAATTTTCAGCTTTATCTCTATCACCCTTTCCTTTATATACAGGGGCTACTATAGCAACTCTCCATTCATTTGGTAAAGT
This sequence comes from Anabrus simplex, assembly GCF_040414725.1. Lineage (NCBI taxonomy): Eukaryota > Metazoa > Arthropoda > Insecta > Orthoptera > Tettigoniidae > Anabrus > Anabrus simplex. Next base: position 45,621,005 of record NC_090278.1, on the reverse strand, counting down.
TCCTTCATGCAAACAATAATCAAATAAGTATTTCAGATATGGTACTATATCTCAACCCATTGTCTTTAGTATATCCCCCGAAACGTTATCAATTCCAACTTCTTTTCTAGTTTTCAAATTTTGTATCTTACTGTCAATGTCATTGCTGTCATAGGTAAATTTTAATACTTCTTTAGTATTAGTCATCTCCTCTATCTGGACATTATCCTTGTAACCAACAATCTTTACATACTGCTGACTGAATACTTCTGCCTTCTGAAGATCCTCGCATACACACTCCCCTTGTTCATTAATGATTCCTGGAATGCCCTTCTTGGAACCTGTTTCTGCCTTAAAGTACCTATACATACTCTTCCATTTTTCACTAAAATTAGCATGGCCACCAATTATGCTTGCCATCATGTTATCCTTAGCTGACTTCTTTGCTAGATTCAATTTCCTAGTTAGTAAGTTCCTTCAATTTCTCCTTACTTCCACAGCCATTACTAACTCTATATCTTTCCAACCTGCACCTCCTTCTTAGTCTCTTTACTTCCCTGTTAATAATATAGTGGATCCTTACCATTCCTTACCACCTTTAAAGGTACAAACCTATTTCACATTCCTCAACAATTGCTTTAAACCCATCCCAGAGTCCGTTTACATTTTTATTTACAGTTTTCCACCGATCATAGTTACTTCTTAAAAACTTCCTCATGCCCGTTTTATCAGCCGTATGGTACTGCTTAACAGTCCTAATTTTAATCTCTTCCTTTCTTTCACATTTATTTTTTATTACCACAAAAACAGCTTCGTGATCACTAATACCATCTATTACTTCAGTTTCTCTATAGAGCTCATCTGGTTTTACCAGCACCACATCCAGAATATTCTTCCCTCTAGTTTGTTTCCATCACTTTCTGAATCAGGTGCCCTTCCCATATTAACTTATTTGCCATTTGTTGGTCATGCTTCCTGTCATTTGCATTACCTTCCCAGTTGACATTTGGTAAATTGAGATCACCTGCTACAATCACGTTCCTTCCCTTATCGTTTCCCACATAGCTGATTATCTTATAAAATAATTCTGAATCAGCATCTGCGCTACCCTTTCCTGGTCTGTACACTCCAAAGATATCAAGTTGCCTATTATCTTTAGAAATGAGCCTTACCCCTAGAATTTCGTGCTTGGCATCTTTAACTTTTTTGTAGCTTACAATTCTTCTTTCATGAGAATGAATACTCCTCCTCCTACCATTCCTATCCTATCTCTACGATACACCCTCCAGTTCTGTGAGAAAATTTCTGCATCCATTATATCATTTCTCAGCCATGATTCAACTCCTATTACAATATCTGGTAAGTATATATCTATTAAATTACTAAATCTATTGCTTTCTTTACAATACTTCTACAGTTCAACACTAACAGTTTTGTGTCATCCCTACTTGATTTCCAGTTCCTTGTTCCCTTAACACTGCTCCCTAGCGCACCCTGTTTCCCTGAATGTACCTCCCTATAACCCTTCTAAACAAATTTCCTAACTTATATGTACCACTGCGGTTTAAGTGAAGGCCATCTGAGCGCAGATCCCTATCTCCTACCCACCCATTAGGATCTAGAAATTTCACTCCCAGTTTCCCACATACCTACTCCATAGTTAATTGTGAACATCAAAATAATCTTAATGAATAATTTTTCCTGCAATGTACAGTTCAGAGGTTTGAAAACACTACTCAACGAGGTTTTCATCACCAGGACAAGGATAACTACTTTCAAGTAATTCATATGAATATAGCATTGGAACAGTTCCTACATGTCATACTTTTTCATAAACTTACAATTTGTAGTTAGCGAAACATAAAAATGTGTAAAAGCTGACTCGCTCTCAAGTAGGTATTTTTCTTGAACGTGGTTCTTTTTCACAGTTATATATCATTTCTGTTGAGTTAAGGTATCATAAGAAACAGCTTTTACTTTTGAGAGTTGAATGAGCTATACTCTTCTCATTGGTTACCTTTATTAAGCGGTTGCACGGACGGTACGTCACATCCGGCGATTCATTTTGTAATTGTGTAAAATGAACCGCAATCATTGTTCATGTAAAACTTGTGCTACATTTGTGGTGAGTTAAGATGTAAGTAACGCCTATTACTTGTATTTTGGCTGTAAAGAATGTGAACAAGACAATAATTGCTCTCCACAGTTGTGTTGGGTTTTTTTTCTTGCTATTGGCTTTACGTCGCACTGACACAGATAGGTCTTATGGCGAAGATGGGACAGGAAAGGGCTAGGACTGGGAAGGAAGTGGCCGTGGCCTTGATTAAGGTATACCCCCAGCATTTGCCTGGTGTGAAAATGGGAAACACGGAAAACCACCTTCAGGGCTGCCGACAGTGGGATTCGAACCCTCTATCTCCCGAATACTGGATACTGGCCGCACTTAAGCGACTGCAGCTATCGAGCTCGGATTGTGTTGTTTAATGTGTTATGTAAAGTTAACAGAGTGGTTGTGGGGGGGAAATTTTTTTTTCTGTTCCAATGATTTGTCGACAGCCTACCAGTCATCTGGAGGATTGTTACTTCTGCATTACCAAAACAGACGGCTTTTAAGGAAAACTACAAGTAACATTGTGTATCCTAATCTCTCATTGCCCATAAGACCCATTCCACATTCTCCTTAGGGGTAGATTATGTCATTCCAGAGTAACACAAGCTATCAGAATCCTCAGACTGCCCTTCAACCTCTGCTGACCCCACCTACGTTCCTGAACATCATAAACCATCAAATATATGACAGAACTTAACAACCTAGTTTGGGATTTGGGTCTTTCCAAGCAACACACTGAGCTATTTGTTTCTAGATTACGAGAATGGAATTTTTGGCAGAAGATACCAATTTTTCAGTGCTCAGAAAAAGAAACAAAAAGTTGAGGAATTATTTCTCATTGGAAGATTCTGTTTTTGGCTGCAAAGATATGAACAGGCTCATGGCTGAATTAGATATTGAATACAATCCGGAAGAATGGGGACTGTTACTTGATTCTTCAAAACTGTGTTTAAAGGCAGTTTAATTGCACCACTGCAATACAAAACGTTCCATTCAAGTTGCTCATTCAGTTGCAGTTATGAAAACATGTCACTAATATTGAATGCAGTCAATTATGAGGAATATCACTAGGTAATTTGTGGCAATAGTATTTTTGCTAGTGTGTTTACTTAGTTGGGAGAGTTTGAACAACAGTACAACATTATGGCCTATCAGACAAGTATATATTCCAGGTCCTCCGCTAGTGCAATGTGAAAAAGTACTTCCTCTGCAAGTTCTCAGGAAAGAAGTCCAAATGTTAATGTAGGAAGTAGATCTTTAGTGACATTGTTTAGCAATTTCCTAGTAAAGCCACGATTAATTGGCATTAATTTTCTACCTTGTGATTCCCTAAAAACACTTTGATGACAGATAAAAAAAAATTCCTCGCTTTTAGTTCTTTATGTTTAAGTTTTCTCTCAAACATGCTGTTGTTCATAATTTTCAAGTCTGTGGCCCGACAAATAAGCCTTCTTTTAATTTAGCATCACTGGTTGCAGGAAACAGAGCCCTTAAGTGTTGAAAGGCTTCTCCACTCTAATCTAGTTTTTCTTCTTCATTAGCCCTAGTTTAATATTTACTGGAGGAAGAAGTACTTCCCTTTTTAAGACCAGCAGTAATTGTCTCGTAAGGGCACAATCTACAGTATTCACTGTCTTATCTGCTCGACAGTGGAATTTACATTGGAAATTGAATGATAGTAGTTAACTTTAACAGGGCCAATAAGTGCCTGACCTTAGTCAAAAGAAAAGGTTAAGTTATTGGCTGGAAATTAATATGTTGGGAGGCGAACACTGGCACTCCTCTGAAATACACTTGAAAAATACCTAAAACCCTATTTGGGCTGATGGCCCTAAGTTACAGAGGCTAAGCCTATACTACAGAGGTGACTGGATGGAGAGAAAGTTTAAATTCCAAAGGAATGATAAATTTTAAAGTTCACGAAATCATAGTCACCTCAAGGCCAAAGATCTTAAACCGAATTGAGAATTTACGTGGCCGGATTACATTAAGAAAGAATTTTGAAACCTTCCACTCGAGTTAGCTTTCTGAGACTATTACATGATTAAAAGATGTCTGCCATTACCTTGAGCTGGTGGACCTTCTGGAGAAGAACGAGGCAGCAATATAAATATCAACGAGATCTGGGAAAACTGGAAAAAAGTATTTTTCGAATGTGTTGATCAAGTTGTGCCGAAAGTTTCCATCTCTAATAAGCGAAAAACGCTATGGATCACTAAAGAGATAACATCGGGTATTCGAAAGAGAAATTGTTTATACAGGAAATGGAAGGAAAACCCAATTGACAGTAGATGAGAGAAATACAGACTGGCTAGGAACAAACTCAAATCATTAATCCTTGATGCCTACAGTTCACATATTCATAGCCTTGGTTCCAATAGTAAAGAGCTATGGGCTTTCATCAGAAACAAAAGCGGCAACAGTGCTCCATCCGTTTTCAAGTACAATGGACTATCAGTTTCCTCTCCGCAAGAAACAGCAGACACATTTAACAGTAAATTTAAAAATAACTTCACCACTGCTGACAAGGATGAAGACATGTTCACTACAAGGACAACCCCTCCGTTTCCAGCCCTAACTAGCTTGTACTTCACTGCTAACGAGGTCGCAACAAGTCTTCGGAGAACTCGACCTCATGCTGCGAACGGCCCAGATAACGTGCCGGCCAAAATTCTTCATCGCTGTGCAGAAGCATTAGCACCTTCTCTTTGTGCAATATTTAACATTTCAATGAACAGTGGGACTGTGCCAGAAGAATGGAAGAAAGCAAATATCGTTGCAGTATTCAAAGATGGTGACAGGGAAAATGTAGACAACTATCGCCCAGTCTCAATTACATCCGGCTCATGTAAATGCATTGAATGCCTAATTGTTAAACATGTACTGGATTTTCTAAATGAGAGAAACCTGTGGAATAACAACCAATATGGATTCCTCCCTGGAAAATCCTGTACTACACTTTACAGTAATTGATGAGTGCCAACATTCCCTGGACCAGTCTAGTGTATCCCAAGTGGACTGCGTAACTCTCGACTGGAGTAAGGCCTTTGATGACGTACCTCATCAACGACTGTTGTTAAAACTTAACAAGTATGGCATTCAAGGCAACCTGCAGGCATGGTTTCGATCATTCCTGGTAGGTCGGACGCAGAGTATTGTGTTCAGTGGGGCCAGGTTAGAACAAACACCTCGGGTGTGATTCAAGGACCACTTCTGTTTATGATATTTACGCTGGACCTGCCAGGTTGTGTATCGTCTTCTATGGCACAGTACACTGATGACACCATCATTTACAGAGCCATTCGCAATGAGAACGACGTGAATAAGTTACAGTCAGGTCTAGATAATGTGACTCTGTGGTGCAAAATAAATATAATGTCTATAAATGTACAGAAATGTAAATATATCCCCGTAACTAGAGCAAAATCACAGTTACAACACCAAATTTCACTGTGTGGTAGAAACCTGATGCCTTGTACCTCAATAAAATTGCTTGGCATTCATATTTGCAGCAATTTAAAATGGAACAAGCATGTAGAGGAAATACGGTGCAAAGCATACAGAGTCCTGGGATTGATCAGCAGATCTCTACTGGGAGCCAGGAAGAAAGCAGTTCAGACAGCCTATTTGTCATTAGTACGGCCAATACTGTTGTACGGGCTTCCTTCCTGGCACCCTACTACAGTGGAGAACATGACGAAACTAGAGAGAGTTCAACGCCGAGCAGAACGACTAATTACTCAACACAGTCATTTAAATACTGCCAGGTCACTGCCCTTCATTTGTAAACAAATAGATATTGCTTTGCTGAGAAAATCCCTCGCAGGTAACATTCATATAAACCCTTTCAACCGCTTACAGCTGAGCTATCATTCCGCTCAAAGAGTTCGAGGTGTGTCCCTTTTCCCTCCATTCGCAAGAACAGAATCATGTCAAAGTGGCTTCTTTAATCCTTCCGCTTGGCTATGGAATGAACTCCCTCCACGGATAAAAGAACTACCTCCAGATAAATTTTGTAAAAAGGTAAAAAGGATGTATATATAATGAAACCCTATCAATCAATATTCTAAAAGCTAATGCCTTGTCGATGCAACCACTCTTTTCTTTCATTGGCTGTTCGTTTCAGTTCCATGTAATTGACACAACTTAACCTCTTCTTGATGTCATACAAATACTTCATCCTAGGTCTTCCTCTGCCTTTCTTTCCCAGCACTTTCCCTTCAAGTATGTTAGTGATGAAAATATTGTGTCTGATGACATGTCCAATATATTTTAACTTCCTGTTTTCCATTTCCTTTAAGAATCTTCTCTCTTCTTTAACTTCCCTTAAGACTTCCAGGTTGGTTTTTCTTTCCATCCAGCTCATTCTGTCATTTTCCGCCATATCCACATTTCAGCAGCTTCAAGTCCATTCCTTTCTAATTTACCCAGAGTCTAACTCTCACTTCCATACTGAACTGTACTCCATACAAATGATTTTGCAAAGGATTTTCTGACATCTGTATTCATGCGTGACCGAGCTCGATAGCTGCAGTCGCTTAAGTGCGGCCAGTATCCAGTAATCGGGAGATAGTGGGTTTGAGCCCCACTGTCGGCAGCCCTGAAGATGGTTTTCCGTAGTTTCCCATTTTCACACCAGGCAAATGCCGGGGCTGTACCTTGAATAAGGCCACGGCTGCTTCCTTCCACTTCCTAGGCCTTCCTTATCCCATCGTCGCCAAAGACCTATCTGTGTCGGTGCGACGTAAAGCAAATAGCTAAAAAAATATATATATATATATATATATATATTCATGTGTGTGCTGGTTAAAATGTTTTTCTTTTGTACATAATATAATTTTTCTACTGTGTGAATTTTCAGTATGAGTGAGAGGACGGATGAAAGTTTATGGGATCCCATGTGAGTGAGACTGTACTGCATGTGGGTATGAGTGAGCCGGTCTAGCTAAAGTATGAGAGAGAGAGAGTGTGTGTGTGTCGAATTACTTGAATGTTGACCATGTCTTGTGAGTAGTATGTAAATATGCCTTGTAAATACGGTAACTGTATATAAGCATACTATGTAGAATGGAAATGTATATTTGAATATTGTGATGGAGACACTTTTGTGTATGTGGGGCTATTCCATTCCTCCATTCACCATCCGCAAATTGTACCTACAATTAGTGGAAAATAATAATAATAATAATAATAATAATAATAATAATAATAATAATAATAATAGTAATAATAATTTAGTAATGTAACTGTATTTTCTAAAATGTAAATTTCAAATTTTAAGTGTAAATATAAATCAAGCCGAAAGAACTTAACTGAAATCAGGGAATAGAGGGTGAGGTACCCTCTCGCGTTCCCTCTCAACTCGATTTTGAGGTGAAATGATTTTGTAACTTTTTCTATCTTGTAAATTATGTCTAGTCACCTCTGGCTGTAATGTCGGACCATAAGCCCAAATAGGATTTTATGCATTTAATGTAAACTTTAAGGAGCACAAGTGTTTGCCTCCTGACCATTTTGGTTTTTGGGCCAGTAAATTTAACCTTTTGTTTTTACCAAAGGCCTTGTACAATGGGTACTTGTTACCCTTGTTAAACTCGATACCAGACTGTTGAGCATATAACACAGCATGACTGTTTGATTTTGTTGAATGTAGGTTGTGCCAGAAAGGTGTGAAATTTCTAGAGCAAAGACGCTCTTCCTATTAATATAAAGGTTGAATGGGAAGGCTGGAATGTTTGGAGAATAGTCGCCTAGATAATGTTCTGGAGGAAAGGTGCTCTTGTAAGGTAGCATATTTTGTCTCCTAAGATATTACTGAATGGATTACATTGGCAAGGTAGGAGCTTCAAGCTCGTATTGTTAATAAATGTTGTTTAATTGTTCTAGGAATTCATAATATCACTCCTCGAGCTCATTGTTGTACCTGAAATGTTGTTATTCGCTTAGTTAATCGTTCTTGTTAAAATTTAACATCTGAAAAGAAAAAAGGGAAAGTAGTAGTAGTAGTAGTAGTAGTAGTAGTAGTAGTAGTAGTAGTAGTAGTAGTAGTAGTAGTAGTAGTAGTATTTATTCACTCATGTTGTTTATGTATTTACAGGACTCTGTTTCGTATATACATAACTCTTCCAATAACATTATTACTCGAGAAATATTAATCTTGTCACTAAACCACATATATTACAGAAGTAGTAGTATTATTATTAACATATTAATACTTAAAGTAAATTGAACTCGTAGCTATCTCTTGCACACATTAAATAAATTATTATTATTATTATTATTATTATTATTATTATTATTATTATTATTATTATTATTATTATTATTATTATTATTATACATAACAAAATCACACCAACCTCAACAGAGTCGAGTAGATATCAGTAAAATACCACGTAAGGTGAAACCTTGTGTGTGGTAATTTAGAATATTAATTACATAGAGAGAAATATATTTTAAAATGATGCCTGAAGTACGAGTATGGGTATGAGTGAATGATGGATATGATCAATAGCACATGGTGGAGCATTGAATAGAAATTGAATATGGTGATGTGATATTCTCATTTAGTTATTTCTCCAATAACAGTTTTATTGTCCCTGACAAAGGATTTAAGACACTTCAGACTCATTTTCTGACTTAATGAAGTAGTTTGTAAAGAACCGGAAAGGACGTTAAAGAATTTTGGGGAGCTTGCATCCGGGAGATAGTAGGTTCGAATCCCACTATCGGCAGCCCTGAAGATGGTTTTCCGTGGTTTCCCATTTTCACACCAGGCAAATGCTGGGGCTGTACCTTAATTAAGGCCACGGCCGCTTCCTTCCAACTCCTAGGCCTTTCCAATCCCATCGTCGCCATAAGACCTATCTGTGTCGGTGCGACGTAAAGCCCCTAGCAAAAAAAAAAAAAAAAGAATTTTGGAATGAAGTACAAGAAATGGCGCTTTGTTATGCTAAGTTTGGGTTTGTATAACATACAACGATGGTACATCTTACTGCGTGTTGAATATTCATGTTTAATGTTCTCAATTATATTTTTGTTTTTGTTAATATATTTGTATATTTCAAGGGCATAGAGCTGTTTTACATTAAATATATTTGCTTCAGCATATAATTGACTACTTGGGTATAATCTTTCTTTCTGGTACATTATTCGTAATATAAGGTTTTGAACAACCTGTATTTTATTGATTACATTTTTGTAGGCTCCTCCCCATGCTAATATTCCATAGCTAAGAATAGACTGAACTAAAGCATAATAAACCTCTCTAAACAATTTCATACTGGATAGGTATTTTAAATTGTGAAATATATAAACAGTTCTTCTGATTTTCTTTCTTAAATCGGTAAAGTGACTTTTCCATTTCATGTTCAAATCAATTAATAATCCCAAATACTTAACATTACTTACTTTATAAATTTTGTAGCAGTTAAAGTTTAATTTACAGTTGATGTTGTATACAGTTAATTCATTAAAATTGTTCCGTGTATCTGTTACGGAAAAATTAATGAATTTTGTCTTTTTAATGTTTAAAAATAATTCATTATTATCTAACCATGCTTTAACTTTAAGCAGTGCTCAAGTTTAACTCTGTCTGACGAGATTCCAGCTATCACCCTCTACATAAATGACTGAATAAAACCGCCAATTTTAAAGTTTTAATTCAATCTTTTTTACATCGGTCTGTTTTTAGACCAACTTTGCTTTACGGGAGCGAAAGCTGGGTGGACTCAGGATATCTTATTCATAAGTTAGAAGTAACAGACATGAAAGTAGTGATAATGATTGCTGGTACAAACAGGTGGGAACAATGGCAGGAGGGTACTCGAATGAGGAGATAAAGGCTAATTTAGGAATGAACTCAGTGGATGAAGCTGTACGCATAAACCGGCTTCGGTGGTGGGGTCATGTGAGGCAAATGGAGGAGGATAGGTTACCTAGGAGAATAATGGACTCTGTTATGGAGGGTAAGAGAAGTAGAGGGAGACCAAGACGACGATGGTTAGACTCGGTTTCTAAGAATTTAAAGATAAGAGGTATAGAACTAAATGAGGCCACAACACTAGTTGCAAATCGAGGATTGTGGCGACGTTTAGTAAATTCTCAGAGGCTTGCAGACTGAACGCTGAAAGGCATAACAGTCTATAATGATAATGTATGTATGTATGTTCAATCTTTTGATTTTTCGTATATCCACCCATTCATGCCTCTACGATCCACAATATCCCCGTAATAATAATAATAATAATAATAATAATAATAATAATAATAATAATAATAATAATAATAATAATAATAATAATAATAATAATAATTGTACCAGGAGGTACATCTCAAACCCGTGCATTTAATTGAAGTGCCTTGAAGAATGCTATCTAACATACAAAACTTGAAACACCTTGTGCAAGAAGTTGGGACATTGATCAACAGATGTCACAACTAAAGTGATAGAGTAATACCGTATGTTATTTTAAAGTTGCCTAAACTGACTAGATTTTTTTTTGGGGGGGGGGGGGTCTACAACAGCTATTTCATGAATTTTTCACTTTTCCCCATAGATGTCTCTATTAAGGAACTTATGTCATGCACTCTGGTGCAAAGTGGAATAACTAGAAATTTAAAGAAGTTTTGTGTTTATAGGTTTTCTGAACTGAATTGACTTTCTTTATTTTTTATACTTCAAGGTTTGCAACACTTCCTTCTCATCCCGCCAGCTTTGGATTCTGGCCATTCATAAATTTTGTGTATTTATTTTCAGCCAATCATAGGCTTCTTGTAACTTTTTGACTATGCAGTAAAATTGAGAGGGTGTGTCTGGTTTTAGTCCAGAGCCTTCTCAAACCTTACTCTCAGGTATAAAAGCTGATGCCTTTTCGAGCTAACTTGTCTTATTGATCGTCGGGTTACTAAGTGTGTGTGTTAAGAGAGGAGGTGTGGGCCTCATTCTTCAGCAGTCAGAACATCAGATAAGGTAATGGCCACACAGTTTCTAACTCTGTAGGTAGCTCCTCAAGCCAACTCGAGGGGAAGGTTCCAATCTTTAATTATATAACTGTCAATTTCCTAAAATGTAAACATTCTTTCTTCTCATGTAAAAGTTCAAGTAAGTCAAAAGTACTTAACTGAAAACCAGGGATAGAGAGTGCAATTCCCCTTCAGTTAATCTTGAGGGCCGATGACCTTTAGTATTAGGCCCCTTAAAACAACAAGCATCATCATCAATTAATCTTGAGGTGACTATGATTTTGTAACTATTTTTCACTTGTAAATTGTAAACTAACTTGTCCATCTAGTCACCTCAGTAGTTTGGGATTGGCCGCTGCATCATCGCGCCACAAGCCCCAGTAGCATTTTAACATTTGATTTCTAGGAGCGCAAGTTTGAGCCTCCATACATTTTGATTTTCAGGCCAGTAACTTTAACCTGTACTTTTCCACAAAGACCTGGTAGAATGGGTACTCAATACCCCAGTAATATTTCTTTCATATAAACTACCAATATGGTTAGGTGGAGCCTAGAGAGGCCAGGGAGTGTAACCACCAATGTAAAACTTCAAGTAGGCTGTATGGGAGTCTCCTGGGTAGAATAGTAGAGCGTTAAGGCTCTTCTCTTGCAGTGTAATATTGAGTAGTGCCTTTGGAGCAAAGTGCTCTTCAATATTGTGATTTAGAATTTCAAGATAAGGGCTGTAATAAAAATGGAGAAAGGTTGCTAGAGCTGTGTGGTATGGTAGAACTATATATTTCGAATGGATGGTGGCAAGGTGACGAATTAGTGAACCTGACATACATAACGGAGATAGGGGTAGTACAGGTATCATAGTTTTGGCGCTATGCTCTAGAAATGTGTTGCCTGTGATTAAAAGCTTGAAGGTTAAGGAATCTGGAGGGTCACATCACCTACCAATTATTGTCAGAGTACATGATAGAGAGGGTAGGGCATTAACAAGCAACACGATTAAATTCAAAGAAACGTTAGTAACTAAATACAGGTGGAGAGAGGAGATAAAGAAAGAGTTTATGAACTATTATGAGGGAGAAATAGGCCAGATAGTGAAAGTTGGAATAGACTCAATGATCAAGAATAATCTAACGAGTGCAGCAGTAAAAATAATAGAAAACACTGTAAAGATGGCCGGGGAGAATATGAGGGTAAAGGAGGGGAAGAACATACAGTAATAGGAAAGGGTTGGTACAATGAAGAATGCACACATAAAAAGTATGAAGTACTGAAAGCACTGAAAGCGTATAGAAAACACGGAAGAGAAAATCATAGGATTGAATTTTGTAACTTGAGAAAATAATATAGAGAAATACTGTATACAACTAAGTCTGAATGGCAGGAGGAGAGAGTTGTTCAATTGATAGTAATTCAAAACAGAATGAAAGTAGAAAAGTATGGAGGATCTGTGGAATGCAGAAGCTTCATCGGCAGGCTGAAATAAGTGAGGCTATCTGGGTGGAGAACTATAAGAAATAATTAGGGGTTGAAGATAGGTGGAGAGAGAAAATAGAAGAAAACGGAGTATCGGTAGGGCATGGGTGCATTACATAAGGAAATATCGATAGAAGAAGTAAGAGAGGTCTTAGGGAAAGCCAAGAAAGGTAAATCAGGAGCGATTTTGTGTATCACTAACGAGTTTTGGAAGCAGGTGGCGCAGAATAAGGATATCCAAGAAAACTGGTGAAATTATTTAACAGAATATTTGGAGGGGGAGTTTCCCAAATTTTTGCAAGAGGGAGTGATCTGCCCAATGTACAAGAAGAAAGGAGATAAATCTAACCCGAATAATTATAGGGACATAACTTTGTTGGATACGTGTGTACACAGGTGTGTTAGCAAAAAGATTATGAAGTCGGCAGAGGGGGGATTGATTCTGGAGAGACTTCAGTCAGGCTTTAGAGAAAGGATGAGGACAATTCATAATATTTTTGTAGTCAAATTAATGATGGGTAAGTATGTCAAAAGAAAGGTGGAAAATTGTACATTACTGCTATTGACTAGGAGGAAGCATTTGATTCTGTGAGCAGAGGGGCGGTCGTGGCCAAGATGAGAATGATAGGGGTGACTCAGAAGATGATTAGAGTGGTTGAGAACGTATACTCAGAAGTAGGGAGTAGTATTTCTCTAATGAAGGGTTGAAACAGGGTTGTAAGTTGTCACCTGTACTGTTCTTATTGTTCATAAATGATATTTTTCAATCGAAAGGTTTTGAGGCAGGGGTTTCCCCAAGTCTTGAGAACCAGGATATTCCGGGTCTCATTTTTGCTGATGACATCCTTCTGCTCAATAGTGTTCAGGGTGGTATAAATGTAGTGTAGTGTAAATTACTGTAAAGAGTGGAATTTAAAAATGAATGCACACAAAACAAAGGAAATTGTATGTAAAACAGGATATAAATTGCCAAAGAATGAAAAATGGTGGATGGGCGAGACGAGATTAGAAGTTGTCAACAAAATAGAATATTTGGTTTTGATATTAAGTGGAAATGGAAAATGGGCAGAGCAAACAAAACGAGCTAAACTAACGGGTATGAGTGCACTGTCAGCCATTAACATACTGGAGAGAAAGATGCTCAACACAGATTAGCGAGTGTATAAATAAGTTTTCAATGCGTTGGCTAAATCTAGAGTGTTGTACGGAGCGGAAATCTGTGGAGTTGAAGGGAGGGTTGATTCACTTGATACAATTACGAGTAGATTTGGTGAAATAATTATGGGACTACCCAGTTGTACAGCTAACTGTGGAGTGAGAATGATGTGCAACGATGTAAGTCTGCAAGTGGATATTATTAAAGAGACTGAAGCTGCGAGAAAGTGGCGAAGTATTACAGATAGCATATCAACACCAAATGAAACAACAGAACCAAGGATACTGCGTGGATGGGGTACGGGGCATTTTGGAAATGATAGGAATACGATGTTACTGGAAAAGAGACTGTATAGAAAAGATGAGAATAAGTATAAATAGTCCTAAGAGTTAAGGATATTGAAAAGCAATGTACTGCCGCACATTGTAGGAGTAAGAGGTCATTAGAAGGATTTTGCAATGTAAGTGGGAGAATGAGGATAAATGTAGAGATTGTAACAAAAAAGGGAATGAGGGGAATAATATGGTGGTTAATGGGGATATATAGAAATAAAGCATACAAACAATCAGAGATTAAAATTAATGTATACTATGGGATGGGCACACCTTATGAAAGGTTGTTCACAGATAAAGCAAATACGAGAGAAATTTGTAGATAAGGAGGATGTAAGCAAAATTGAGAATGAAAATCAGCTGTATACAATTGTAATGTTATTAAACAGAGAATGGATGCACCCGGGCATTATTAGGGGAATGTGGAGTAGGAATGTGAGGGAAGCAAATGAAGTGATGCATGTCAGCCAGGAACTGAATTGTGCCTAAGGTAATCTAGACAATATAACTCCGTTGAAGTCTAGAGCCATTAGGTATGTAGATTTAACGTATAGTATGGAACTAATTTGTCGTAGTAGTTCTATTAGTCTGCCGTATTGCCAATAGTCAGAAAAAATAATTATTTTTATTTGTTATTTTTTTTCTCTTTTGTCTGTAAAGACAAAGTTCCATCTATCAACACAATTCCAACATTCAGTTCAGGTTATCTTTTCTCTGTTCAATTTCTAATCATCTGTGTTTATATTAATATTCATTGAAAGTTTCATTTATTAACACAATTTCAATAGCCATGTCAGATTACTACTCCTAATTTTTGTATACTGCATGTATCACAAATTATGAAATGATTATAATAAACAATACCCTCTCCCTAATTTATGGTTAACGAGATTAGGGAAGACGGATATCTTTGACTTGACTTATTTGACATGGCTTGGTTTCAATAACAACTTTAATTCGTGGTTTAATAAAGAGGATGTACTTTAAAACTTGAGCTTTTTTATTCTCGAACTAATACCTCTCCTTTCTTCTATGTCATAAGACAGGATTAAACATGCAAGTTAACATGATTACTTCTAGATAATTTAGGACAGGCTGTAGGGTAGGAATAATATTAAAAAGTTAAAACAGCACCTGCAAATATGTTTCACAATTCGTATTTATTTTTAGAATATATACTTTTTCAAATAAATCTGTTCTGTCCTTTCTTACATATATTATTTTTCTGTCTTTGCTGTTTAATGCCACTACCTGGTAACAGTTTTCCCTTATCGCGTACTTACAAATGAGGTATTACACGACCAAGGAAAATTAAATAAAGCAAGACACTTACCAAGATGTTCCCAACAAAAGAGTCGTTGCAAGGGGTGGACATGGCTAGACCCAGAGGTCAAGCAGATTAGACAATGAATTAATTACTACTGACTAAAATAATAACTTCAAGTTTAAGTTAAGCACCAACTTTAATTGACTAAAAATAAACTAAATGAGAAAAAACAAAATTAAAGTCCCCATGTTAAGATAATGGAAAGAATTAAATCAAGAATCATAGAACATTCAAGTTTCAACCAGATTAAAATCAGTACACAAGAAAAATCTGTGTTCAAAATCCAGTCCCTAGATAAAATCTTCAACCAGGATAAAATAGAAAAATATTATTTTAAAGAAATAACTGAATATACGGAGTCCTTAGTTGAATTCTTAACTCCAAGATCTTGAATACGTACAATAAAATTTGTGAGCGGAAAAATATTTCTTTATGACCACTTCACAGTAGTTCATTGCCAATAGCATGAAAATTTACAAAGCACAAGTTCTATAAGAACAATCGCCAGGAACTGGATAATAAAATAAAACATTAATTGTGACCGACAGACACAATGAATCACCAGAACAAATATAATTCAGATTAAAATATTAATCGAATTCAAATGCCGAGCAAACAAGAACATGGAGTTGCGTTCACAGAATCACATCTATCACCAAGAACAAAATCCCATCAATCTCTATTACCGAACGTCAGATGTCAAATCATAACAGAGACATCGGACGTTGAATGTCAAACATAATAGAGACCGCACCCACCCATATGTAAACAGTGCAACCATGGTGACAAGATCACGTGACAAACAAAAGCAAAATGGCTACCCTCCCAGAAAAGTTGTACACCAAACAGAATTAGCCATAAGAAACAATATTCGACTCATACAGTCAATTCCCTAACGGGGTAATTTAGATAATAAAGGTTTAACAAGTTTGATTATCCCAAACGTAAAAGATTAACACACACCTTATTTGGTACAATGGTTTGTCATTATGACACCTTTCTGTACACTCTCTCTTTCTTAGCATTAATCCCGACTTGCAGGGTCTGCTGCTTTGCTACATCTCCTCCATTTCTGTCTGTCGTTGACATCTTCTGGTGTTAAGCCAACACTGTGCATGTCTGCCCTGATGTTGTCAGTCCATCTCTTTGCCGGTCTTCCTCGTGGTCTTGTTCCCTCTGGGTTGATGTGGAGCGCTGTTTTGGCAACGGAGTCGTCCTGTTTTCTCATGACGTGGCCGTACCAGCGGAGACGGGCTTCCCTCACTTTGTCTATGATGGGCGCGACACCAAACCTTTGCCGGACGTCCGTGTTCCTTATGTGGTCACATCGGGTCAGCCCCATGGACCATCGAAGCATCTTCATCTCCATGGTTGTCAACATTTGCTCCTGTTGTTTCGTCATGGGGCGACATTCAGTCCCATAGATCGCTGCTGGCCGTACCACACTCTTATAAACTTTTGCCTTTAGATATTGAGGCATCTTTTTATCTGTACACTAATTTTGTTTAAATCAAATCTTTTTGAAACGATTCTCAATCCAGGATTATTCTACAAACTGTTACATTAAAGCCCCACAAAATATTGGTAGTTAATTCACAACTAAAGATGACCTGAATTACAGTCTCTTTCGTAAACAGAATTTCTTGGGCACTTAAGTAATTTGGGTAGTAGGATATTACAGAATACATGCAGTCCACTCAGCAACCTTCAATCATCGAATTTGCTGGTCACATCGTTGTAGTTCCAGGGTCAACAAGAACTGTATTGCTTACTTACAGATTTCCAAGACTAAGTAGAAAATGAATCGAAGGCACATCGCCACATGGTGATGTGATCACCCCGGATCAAAAAAATCATCTCGCCTCCTTCTTCTACTCGAAATACAATTCAAAATCCAACAGCAGTAGCAAAGGTAGCTCTGTCCTGTACCACACTCCAAGCCAGTCGTAGTCTATTGTCGTTATGCTCCGAGTTCCGTGGTTGTTGCTAGATGGCACGTGCATGATCCGTACTATTACGATGAAGTGTCGTATGGCTTTTAGTGCCGGGATATCCCAGGACGGGTTCGGCTCGCCAGGTGCAGGTCTTTCTATTTGACTCCCGTAGGCGACCTGCGCGTCGTGATGAGGATGAAATGATGATGAAGACAGCACATACACCCAGCCCCCGTGACATTGGAATTAACCAATTAAGGTTAAAATCCCCGACCCGGCCGGGAATCGAACCCGGGACCCTCTGAACCGAAGGCCAGTACGCTGACCGTTCAGCCAACCAGTCAGACACTATTACGATCTTGCAGAATAACATAACAATTTCAGTAATATTCCAACGAGGTCAACAGAGCAAAATAATTCATGATAATCAGTTTTGATCCAAAATGGTAATTTGCTAAGAGCCCAAATACCTTTAGAAACTTCAAAATTCGTCACACCTTTCATTGCACCGGCAACAACAAGTGCTGCTCTCTTCTCAGCAACTGAAGTACTAGGTGATGACAGACGCTGCATTGCTTTACGATACAGATTTTTATCAGCTACATGTCATAGTTTAGGATTGTTTTGACGATAAGCAATGTCATGCTCTTTGCAGGCAGCATCTAACATATACCAGGATCAGCACGTGCCAAGCGGACGTCAAGTCGAGTTCCATGGGCTCAGTAATGGTAACTAGGAAGATGAAGCTCAAAGGGAAGAAGATTCATTCATTCATTTATTTCAATTAATTCCAACGAGCCTGCAGGCTCATACATAGGAATTGTACAGGACATTACATACTGGCACGCACTTACACATCACAATATAGTTTGTGTATATAAGATTATTAGTAAATGGTTGAGCATATATACACATACCGTACAATATATAAAATATGTAGGCTACATCATCAATATGAGGATTACAGAGTATTATTTCTGTCTGTATTTACATTTACATTACAAGAATAGATTACAGAGTATTTTCATTTACATAACATAAGAGTTGCAGAAGTACAAGAATAGATTTCAGATTATTTACAATTACATAACATAAAAGTTGCAGTCGTACAAGAATTGATTACAGAGTATTTACAGTACATATACATAACACAGAGTTGCAGAGGTACAAGAACAGATTACAGAGTATTTACATTTATATAACATAAAAGTTGCAGAGGTACAAGAATAGTTCCGGACAGTTTGCAAGATTGTTTGGAAGAATGACTTAAATGACAACTGATATTTTGATTTAAACAGCACTGTACCTTTCCCGAAAGTAATGCTTGACTCTTTGTTTGAATTTTGCCAAAGTTGGTGCTGTTTTTACCTCCACAGGGATGTTATTAAATAACTTGATCGCAGAGAACTTCAAGCTATTTATACCATATTTATAAGAGCGAACATTGTATAAGGCAAAGTCATTTGCGTGCCTAGTACAGTGCTATATGGATGGTTGTCAGAATTCATAGTATAATTATGTAGTGTTGTGGTGTATAAATTTATGTTTTATTTTATACATGTGTACAGCTATATTGAATTCAATCACCTTATTGATGAGTCCATGCCCAGCATGCTTCCTCACCTTTCTTCCAGCATGTTTCTTCACCTTTTTCTGCGAAAACCGGTTTACTATTTTCGCAGCCATGATAAGTGTTTATAATCGAAAACAACTCGTTAGTTTTAGGTCTGTGATACAGTTTAATGAGTTGACATGTACGGCACTTTTTGACTGATGGTGCCCTAGCTAAACTCATTTATTCATGATGTAAACTACAGGTTTGAACACTGAAAAGACAGGATCTTGTGTCCACTCACGAGGCACCTTATCCCACATCTTATTTACAGCATTCGCAGCAAAATTAATCAAAATGCCTTTGGTAATGCATGCAACTCTTCTTCAGTGAAAGTGTTTAGTTTCCTTTTGCATGCATAAAACGTTACGATTGCCTTTTCAACTGCGTTACACTTAGTATCGCATAGAAATGACATGATGTCTTTACTCTACAAATGTTTCTTTCATACTGATGTCATTGTTGTTGTTGTTGTTGTTGCTGTTGGTGATGAGTTGTGGGCTTTTACCGTGGTAATTTCACCCATTCTAAAATCCTTTACGTGCTATTAACACTAATACAAGCGAACATTTTAGTCCTTAACAAGTCGTCATTTTGAAGGGACGCACACCACTATATTCCACTAAATCACTATCACTGAGTACTCCAAAAATATGATGAACCACCTCAATGGAATCAGTAGTATCTGAATACAATCCACCATACACCACATAGAGACTTATAACACAATATTTGCATCATCCAAAAACGTATTTAGAACTTTAATGATCTCAGCAGAAGGATTACATAACAAACAAGAAACACTGGTAGGAAAAACCTGCTTGAGTCGCATGAGACTACTGATAAGCTTCCTACGCGGATTGACATATAGAGGACACTGAAAAAGTAGATGATTCGCATCTCCATCACGAGCACCACACGAACAGTTTGGATCTTGCGTCAAATGCAACCGAAATTTGTATTGGGCGGGGGGGGGGGGGGTAAGGGCATGATTAAAACGCAACCTAATGATGTTAGTAATATGTCTTCTGGAATATGATCCTCTCATAAACCATGGTTTTACTGGGATAGATGTCCGTAGCGAATAATAAAAAGTACCTTTGACTTGTGCAGCCTGTCGCCATTCATTACGCTCAGAGTGTTTAATTACAGCTACATAATCGGACGAAGGAACAATATTATTAGAAATCGGAACAGGGAGGCGAGACGCTTGTTTTGCAAGGAAATCCACTTGGTCATTACCCAAAATACCCATATGTCTGGGCAACCAGACTAATGTTATATAAATACCAGAATTATCAAGCATATAGAGAAGACTTTTAACGTTATGTACATACCAGTTATAAGTTAGAGCTTAGGAGATCAGCGACTGCAAAGCACTCAGCGCATCCGTATATATCGTAACTCGCTTATAGTCATAGAGTAAAGCTTGTTGGATAGCGAATAATTCCGCGGTAAAGATCGAAACATCACTAGGTAACCCATATTGTTTCTTGAAGTTATGCAGAAAGCGGCTCCAACTCCAGTGGTATTCTTAGCCCCATCTGTGTATATATCTATGCTTGGAGAGATACAGGAAAGTTTCAACCTTTTGGCTCCTGTGCACGAATGGCAGCATTATAGCTACAGGCCTGATTATCTGTGGCCGATAATGGAGAACAGAATACGCTGAAGTATAGGGCATTAAAGTTACACTTTGCAGTACTGTACCTTGGATTGATTTTAACTCATAATATAAAGCAGGCAGTCTTCGCAAACCTTGACGCTGTATGGAATAATACTCATGGAGGAGCTGCAATTTCGAGATTAAAGGGTGCCTCGTAAGAGAAATTTTTTAAAGTAAATATTGCATAGCAAGCATTCTTCTACGCACATGTAAGGGAGGTTCGCAAGATTCCACCAAAAGTGCATTTGTAGGTGTTGATTTCAGAGCTCCTATACATGTGCGTAGTGCTTGATATTGACATATATTAAGAGTATTCAAGTTCGTACTCGCTGCCGAGTCAAAGATATGTGCTCCATATTCCAGTATCTATCTTATAGTGGACTTGTACAATGATATTGCCACACACGGGTCCGCTCCCCAGTGTCTGCGGGTGACAGATTTTATTATCTGTATATACTGATCATTTTTCGAGCGTAAGTAGAGAAAATGCTGCTTCCATGTAAGCTTATGATCTATAAATAATCCTAGATATTTATGTTGACTTAACTATGGGGATTTCATAAGGATCAAAAGAAATCGGTGAGCGATCATGGGTACGATGGTGTGTGAAGATCATCGCTCGACATTTAGTGATAGAAAGATGTAGTCCATGAGCATCCAACCATGTTATGGCCTTTCTAAGCGTATATATGATATGCAGTCTACAAACCTGCAAATTCTCGTGTGTATAACTAATCAAAAAATCATCTGCGTACGCCTGTATACGGGCATAACGGAGAATGACTGTTTCGAAATCCTTCATAAATATAGCAAAAAGAATGCCGCTCAGTATATCTCCCTGAGGCAAGCCTGTACTCACCTGACGTGGTTGTATTGCATATTGTGCTGTTTTAAAGTACAATGTTCGATATGTAAGCAGTTGTCTAAGAATGATAATAATCCCTTCAGGTATTTTAAGTGATGCAAGTTTATCCCATAGGATACTCAGTGGTACAGAGTCGTAGGCCCGTTGGATATCTAGAAACACCGCGATCGTGCTGTGTTTCCTGTGACGCGCTAGTAACAAGTCGATAACGAACATATTTAATGCATCATATGAACTACGTCCCTTGAAAAGGGCATATTGATATTGCGGCGATAGACTATAATACTCCACTGCCCATATAATCCTCCAAAAAAAATCTTTAAAAAGACTTTGCGGAAACACGAACCTAACACTATACCGCGGTAATTGTTCGGTTCAGAGGGTAGTTGTCTATTTTTAAGAATAGGAATAAGAAAAAAATCATTCCACGTAGTTGGCGTAATAAAATTTTGAAAGATGTCATTATACATCTCTAATAATACTTTCTTAGCTCTACGTAGTGATAATTTAAGCATCTGATACGATACATTATCAGGACCGGGAGATGAAGTCGAACAAGATTGGGAAACCGCTTCTAATTCCTGGTGGTCGCACGGCTGTAATAACACGGAAAAACGTGTATCGTGCATGTCTTGTGAGTGGACATACTGAGATACTACATAATCTGGAGTCTCATGGACAAGAAAATCTGATAACACCTGGCGTGGTATTGTCATGGAAGGGGAATGTTGCATAACTCTTGTTATTGCCCGGATAGCATTCCACAAAGTTGTGATAGAAACTTTACGAGTAAGGGAAGATATAAACTCTCGCCAAGCTAAACGACGTTTTGTGTGCAAAACCTTTCGAGTGTGTGCTATATGATGCTTGAGCCGGAAATAATTTTGAGGTGTGGAGTGTTGCCTATATTGGTGGAACAAACGCTTACAGGTTTGTATCAGTAAATGGCATTCCTCGTTCCACCATTTAACTTTCGGAGGGCGCCTATAAGTTGGAAGGGGGGTTGCTATTATGGTATGATGCAAATTAATATAATCTTTTAGAATCTGAAGTAACGACTGATAAGAGAAAAGGTTGTCAGGTATTCGTCGTAAATTATCCTCAAGACATGCGGTATATAACTGCGGTTTAAATCTCCATAACGAACGAACAGCGTTATTGGCAATTAAATGCAAAGATGAAGAACTAGGTCGTCCTAAGCCATATGAAATAACAATGGAAAAATGATCACTTTAGTAAGTGTCAGCGAAAGTGTGCCATGTGGTGATAGACAACATACTTCGCTTACATAGAGTTAGATCCACTGCGCTGGGAGGAGCGGAGGGCGCAGTAAGACGTGTAGGGGAACCGTCGTTCAAAATTGCAAGAGAATGCTTGTTAACTGCATTGAGGAAATATTTACCTTGAGGTGTGTCCGTACTTCCTCCCCACACCGTATGGTGAATATTATAGTCTCCAAAAATAAAAAGATATGTCTCTGTGGCAAATTGCTGAAAAAATTGATCCCATTGCCTTTCAGTAATGGAAACGTCTGGTGGACAATAAATATTCACAAGCAGGATGTGCTTATAATATATTCCTATAACATATGTAGAGGGTATTGCCTGAAGTCTATATGTCAGGGAAGAGTGAACCAAAAAGGCAACTCGTCCATATCCTGGTCCGTCGTTACGAAAAACATTATAATTAGGATACGCGATGCTACGTGAAAGATCAAACCAGTTTCTTGTATTGCTAAGAAAATGCGGTACGGTTTCCTGAATCAGTTGAAAGAGCTCATGACGTTTATTCGTGATACTCCTAGAGTTCCATTGTTTGATTCTGATCATAGAACTGTATAAAATTGTAAAGCTTATCACTTAACTGATAAATATTATGAGCTAGTGCTGGGTTATCACCCAAAAATTGCACCAAATGTTTGATGGATTGGTAAATGCCACTTTGCAGATGGTCTCTTTGCCTTTGAAAAGAAGAAATCGGTTGTGTCATGGAGGCGCTACTAGTGGAGGCAGCCACGTCTATTGAAGTCTCGATCCTCTGGCTAGGACTATTAGAAAAAATTGATACTCATGAAGTATCCATCTCCCTGCTAGGTGTAGCTCGAATCAAATTATAGTAACCATCCCGATCATATCCCGGGGCGGCCACAGGTCGAGGTGACTGCAAAATTACTTGCGTAAATTTTCTCTTTCGTGGATTCTCCGGTGTAGGAGTCGATACCTCCCTAGTTAATGGGGGAAAATGTTGGGAATTGGCATCAGTATTGTATTCAACAGGCTGGACTTTCTTCACAGCATCCTTGAACGGTACGTTATCAGTGCTCATGATCTTTTTAATACGAACTTGCTGCTGATGTGCCGGGCATTCAGGTGCCACGGTTAAATGGGTTCCCTGACAATGAACGCATTGAAGAAATGTTTCTACACAGTTCGTCGTGATGTGATGTAGGGCGCAACGCCCACACCTTGGACTTGTCGCCCTACAATGTTTACCCACGTGTCCATATCTTTGGCATTTGTAAATGATAGGGGCAAAAACATAGGGTTCAACTTCTAAATGTACCTGATACAGTGAAACATACTGAGGAAGTTTCTGTGCCCTAAAGACAACTTTAATAGATCCCGTTGGGACATACTGGTTACCCTCTTGGCTAACAATCCTACGATTCAGACGTTGAACTGATTTTATAGTTGCAGTAGACTTTAAGTGTTTTAATATAGTAGCATCAGTTAGGGTTTTTTCTACACCCCTTATGATACCCACGCGCAATACATTGGAGCTGGGTGTATACGCCCTGAGTTTAAGTTCAGCTAATAAAGGATGCTTAAGGAATGAATTCGCTTGTACGGCGTATACAAATTCAATTAGTACTCTGTTTCTACCCTTTCGTGTCACAGATTTGATCCCCGGGATTTTATGCTCATAAAAAGTTCTACCCAATGTCATGGGATGCGTATGACCAACATTTTGGGATGCTGTTGACTCCACGAAATTAATAAATGGGCCATAATGTGTACTAGGGTAACCTTCTTGTGGCTCAGCCTTCGGAACCTGATCACCAAGTTCTTTATCCACACACCTATCTTGCCTATCAGCATTATTCACTTTATCACTATTTTCACGTGAGCTATCTTCTGTGTCTTGCTCCATTTGAACTGTTTCTTCACGCTCGACTATTAACTTCGAGGGGTCAGGAGCCTCCTCACCTCCACTGTTCGCTGCCATAGCCTACGTCTTACACTCGTACTATCACACGTCAAGGACGTCCACGGCACCTCGTTGCAGTGATTATCCACTCAACCACACTCTATCACTGCTGAGAATGAACATTTTTACATATGTTGTTCACCTTCCGACATGCACTGCAACACAACCATTCAAAGAGCATGCACATGCCGTAAAGACTGTTTAATTGGTAGCCTACTCCACTATGCTCCTAGTAAAGAGTTTTAACTGATGGACATCGTAATTCATGCATGCAGATACTCACACAACCATGCCTTCTTTTCACAACTCTTAAAAAACAGGATCTGCTCCTGACAAGTGAGCGTTCATGATCAAAGATAGAAAGCGATAAGGTATTCCTTTTTCTTCCCACTGTAGACCTATTTTTTCAGTCCATTGAATCTGGTCTTTGTCCTCATCTGTTTGCAAACAGGAAGCGAAAGGTGGGCTAAATACTAAACAGACGAGTTTGGCGCCCATAACGCAGTGCAATCCAACACAGCCACCTCTTTAAACACAAATTTATTGCCGTTTACTTTGAAGCCTTGTACATCAACTAATAATGTTCTTGAGATGATGGAACAAAGCACTCTACTCTCTATCACAGTATGTTAGAGACTAAAGAAAAATTCACACTCACGCCATCTATAAAGGCTTGAGTTTACTAGAGAGTAACCTTGATAAAGAAGAAGTCTAAGCATGCATAACCGGGTCAACGTCATCGCTGCAGGTTAAAAACAGAATAATCTTAATATGGCACGTGCCCAGCCCCGTCGGAGACAGTCTGTCGGATGGAGGCGTAAAGCCTTAAGCAGAGAAAAACTGGGCCAGTCCCCACGAAAACAGTGTCTGTGAGGACAGGCCCCTTCAAAATGGCGTCTGTGTGTGGTTAGGCGTGCTCATGTACGCAAGGATATGACTGACGTCATGTTATGTCTGTCATATGGCGACGTAAAGTCATAAGGAGACCACTCGATAACACAGGTACACAACTAATTTGTCTGTCGGATGGAGATATAAAGAATTAAACTGACCTCTTAAAATCACAGATAACGACTGTGTAGTTGGACCCCTCAATATTAGGCCCAAGATAGCGTCTGTGTATGGCCCCTCCGAAATTGGGGGCGGAAAGTATATCTAACTGTAAAACTGAGTCTCTAAGCCCTATGTAGTTAGGCCCCTCCAAGATGGCGTTGGAAGAGGCATGTGTCAATAAAACTGGGCCTGATGTAGTTAGACCCCTCCAAGATGATGTCAGGAAGGGCATCTGGCCATAAAACTAGGTTTGGTCATATGTGCCCCTCTGGTGGGGAGGATCAAAATGGCGACGGGAAGGTCATCTGATCGTAAAACTGTGCCGTATGTAGTTATACTCTCCAAAATGACATTGGGAGGGGCATCTGGCCGTAAAACTACAGTAGGCCCTGTGTAGTTAGGCCCCTCCATGAGGTTAGGCTTGTTCTCTTCTGTGAATCCATTTGCCTTACTACTCAAGATGGCGTTGCGAGAATCCCCATTGCCCTACTACACAACATGACGCCGGGAAGCTCATCTAACCGTTAAAGTGAGGTTAGGCCCCTCCAAGATGGAAACTGTTGCCGTCGGGGAGGGCATCTGCCCGTAAAAGTGAGGTTAGCCCCCTCGAAGATGGCGACTGTGAGGTTAGGCATGCTCTCTTATGCAAAATCCGCGTCAGGCAGGGCAAATGGCCGTAAAAATGAGTTTAGACCCCTCCAGGCTTGCTGTCCTATATAAAATTCACGCCGCGAAGGGCAACTGACCGTAAAAGTGGGGTTAGGCCCCTCCAAGATGGCGTCTGTGAGGTTAGGCTTGCTCTCTTATGCAAAATCCGCGAACCGGCATTGCACTAGTACTATACTAGGGGCCAATGACATCGGATGAGAACGGGCATATGTACACTACTAGGGGTTAATGAACTCGGGCGATGATAGCACAAAATAATGTTGAAGAGGTGACTTAGAACATACAAAGCCCTATTACTAACTCAGTAAGAAACCTGTTAATAGGAAGGTTTAAACACTTCAGCGAAACCTTAACGGCAAAACCAAGAAAGCGGTGCAGTTTCTGATTATGGAACTGCTTTCAAAAACTTTGGCACACTGAAATTGCATGTTCCATTTGAGAAGGTAGTGTAGAAATTATGATTTGTAAAAATCAGTGTGAAATATGAGTGGATTTAAGGTAAAAATGTTTTATTTGTACGAAATGTGCGCATTTGAAAATTGAGGAAATAGTAGGGACTTTACTATGAACCTGATGACTGATTGTCGATTGGCTTGCTGCCCACCGTCAGCTACTTATCTGCCGGCCTTGTAGTACGGATCGAAGTTTCTCAGAAGCAGAAACAATAGAAAGTAGGAACATTGGATTTCAATCAGCGAAGCCCTTTACATTATAAAGTCGAAGAAAAAGAGTACCGGTATTGGATTTCAATATTTGACGGTAAACTGATGCCATTTGCCACGTAATACTTACACATTGAGATAATGTTACTTGGTCTGAAGTGTAAACCACCTAATGGTCAAAAGCATAATAATTGTTCGGTGGGTGGTTTAACTCCATAGAACTTCAGCAAATTCTTCACCCACTACTGGGCCAGCGGTTTGTTTTTGATATGGGCGGCTTGTAATAATGTATGTCAATGAGGTATAATTCTGAATGTCTTCAGTAGCAGTCTTACTGTCTTCCCGTGCAGCACTTAGACGGTAACGTACAGAAACTGATAGAGAATTACATTTTGTTTTGTTCCCTACTTTCATGACCTGGAACACTTATATTTTTGTAAATGTATCTGCACAACTAATGTTTTAATAAAACATGCACTTTTTGTACAACTATTTAAAAGTGGTGATTGGCAAGATATGTAGGCCTATTATTTTCTCCTGAGGAAGTGAAATATTAACTTTTCCAGCAGGTTGTCTCATTAAACATGGCATAAACAGTACTAAAAGTGTAGATATCTGAATCTTGTTCCTGGTCTTTTTCAGCCTCTGAAACCTTTCTCAGTCTTATTGAAAATTGTTGGAAATTATGGAAGATCCTCATTTCATCAAATGCGAGCCGGATTGGCTGTCAGTCACTGAATCATCTCCTAATCTAGTAAGTGAACATAATGAGCATTTAGCATTTTACAAACAAGTACTGGTAGGTAACATTTTTATAATTACATTGGCAAAAGTTCAATATTGTCCTCCTGTAGAGTGTGTTACACTGGGCATGCTTTCATGTTGTTTGCAGCTACATAACTTGTTTGGACAAGGCTACCATTCAGCTAAATCCCAGGAGAGATTGGTATAGTGATGAAGGGTGCTTAGCAAAAAGCCTCTCAGTCTAATTTATAGTAATAATAATAATAATAATAATAATAATAATATTAACAGCACATAACTTACAGTCACTCACCAGTATTGTATCACAATAGGTAGTGAAATATTTACTTGTTGTATCCTGGGAGTGATACCATGTGGAATTTATACCAGTGTTCCTTCACCTGTCTACTTCTGAAAGTGCTGCCAGTTCCATGATATAAAAGTTAGGCCTACTCTTTAGTTGTGGTGCTGTATAGGCTTTTGGGCTTATGCCATGTCAAGAAAATAAGCTGAAATTCTTTACGTTTTGCAGAGAACTTTGCTCTGCATCGTCAGAAGAAAATATCGACTGTCCACAAGAAAGGCTTCTTAAACAATGACTTTTAGAAATTTAGACATTATAATAGAAGTGAAAATGGTACGTTCATTCCTCACCACATGTCTCCTTGGACGTAGCACAGCACTAGCGTTCAAAGCGGAATCTGATCAAGCCATCACAATCACACTAAGCAGTTCACATAATGTGTTTGTGTAACATATGACATAGACAGGTGTATGATATAGACACAAGCCTGGAATGAAATATCCGGCGATGAGGAACGTACGAATTTGGAAAACACTGAGATGAATTAACAGTAGTCAAGGGACAGGGAAGGGAACCACCTACATAAATCCTTAATGGCTGGCAACCAGGTATTACTTACTTGATAGTCATTGTCCCTGTTGAAATTGTTAGGATTTCTATGTATATCCACAGCTTCCCATATAATCCCGGACATGTAGTGTCTGTTGTGGGTAAGAGCTCGAGCATCTTGGAACATGACATCATGACCCGACTATAGAGAGTGCTGAGCTATTGCCGATTTGTCTGCTTGTTTGAGACAAATAGTACGTTTATGTTCCTTGATACGGGTACGAGTGGACTGGCATCTTTGGCCGATGTATACCTTGCCACAAGTACAGGGAATTTTGTATACCCCAGGATGTAAAAGTGGGGGACAATTTGTCCTTGGTTATACTCAGACTGTGAGCAATTTTAGTGATGTTGCCAAACACAGTTTTTATATAGTGTTTGCAGAGGACCTTGGCAATTTGATCTGTGGTGTTGTGAATGTCCAGCAAGTAGGCAAGTCCCTTCACTTCTTCCTTCTGTGAGCTTTGCTTTGTCGTTTCTCTGTGATGCAGGGCTCTATGAATCTGCTAGTCGCTGTAACCATTTCCCTTGAACGTGACTTTGAGCGTGTCTATCTCCACCTGGATATTTCATGGCTCACAAATTCGTCTCGCCCTCTTGGCGAGTGTTGTGAGAATGTCTTGTTTTTGTGCTGGAGGGTGGTGAGAATCTGCATGAAGACAGCGGTTTGTGTGGGTAGGCTTACGATAGACGGTATGTCCTAAGGAGCCGTCCGGTTTCTTTCTTCCTGGAACGTCCAAGAAAGGAAGGCATCTGTCCGACTCAATCTCCATAGTGAATTTAAATAAATTATGCTGCTGATTTAGGTGGTTTAGAAGCAGATGAAGTTTCTCAGGACCGTCTGTCCAAACCACAAAGGCATCATCATCATACCTCCACCATATCATAGGTTTGACAGGCGCTGAATCAATAGCCTCCTCCTCAAAATACTCCATAAAGAAATTAGCCACTATGGGCAAAAGTGGACTTCCCGTAGCCACTCCGTCCATCTATTCGTAAAAATTCCCACCCCACAAGAAATAGCTGGAAGTCATGCAGTGGTAAAATAGCTTAGTAATGTCCTCAGGGAACAGGTATTCAATGAGAGACATGACCGAGTCAATCGGCACTTTAGTGAACAAGGACTCCACATCAAAACTCACCAAAAGTGCATAAGTTGAAGGGTTATGTTGATAGCTTGTTGACAAAATACCAAGAGTCCTGGACATATGATTCAGTACGTCCTATATGTGGCTGAAGCAATTTGTTTAGGTATTTAGCCAGAGCATATGTAGGAGAACCTATCGCATTAACAATAGGTCTGAGGGGAACATATTTTTTATGGCTAATAGGCAGTCCATATAATCTGGGTGGCACTGCATCCCCTGGGAATAGATGTTTAGCCTCCTCTCTTGGTATTGAAGATTGCCTTAAGAGCTTCACAGTGACATTGGGCACATGAATGTTGGGGTTACGTTAGCTCAGTCTGTAAACAGGCTCTGAAATTATAGCTGAGATCTTATACTCATCAGTGTCCATAACGAGTGTCGCATTACCCTCATCAGCTGAGAGAATGGTCAGTTCAGAATCATCTCTAAGTTCCTGCAGAGCTCTCCTTTCACTTCTTGTTAAATTGGGCGCGGGTACAACAACTGACCTTATGAGTCTCACACGTCTGTCTTAACTCCTCAGCCTCATCTGTAGGTAGTTTGTGGATGGCTGCCTCAACAGAGTTAATTAACTCCTCAGTGGTAATTTTGGAGGGAGCAGCAGCGAAATTAAGGCTCCTAGCTAGAACTGCCGTTTGGTTCTCTTCCAAGGATTTTTTGGAAAGATTGACGACAGTTTTACTAGCATCCGTGTTCATGCGAGAGACCGCCTGTTTCTGAGCTAGTCGGAGGAACTTTGATCTTTGTCTGAATGACACCTGATTGAATTTTCCTTCAGCCTGTGTAGCAGTAATGCAATCAAAAGTAAACCACAATTCCTGCGAGAGAGTGTTGCTTAACAGCAGGTGTAAATGAAACAACTCTCGAGAGACTGAGTCCAGTTCCTAACGAGTGTGTTGCACTCTCTCGATCACAACAGACTTGCTAGCATGTTGATATATTCTCCTGGCCTTCGGTGTATTTAACGTGTGCTTCAGCTTCACACAGTTGGGAATGATGTTATGGTCGCAGAAGAAAGAAGAATAGACTTCTTTCTCCTTAATTTGCTGAATTTTGAAGCTTTCTTAAAAGTACCCTCTCCATAGAGGTTTTTAATATTGCCATTGATGCTTTCTTGTGGGGATGGAGATTTTTACGAATAGATGGACAGAGTGGCTATGGGAAGTCCCCTTTCGCCCACAGTGGCTAATTTCTTTATGGTGCATTTTGAGGAGGAGGCTATTACTTTGGCGCACATCAAACCTATGATATAATTATAGATAGGAAAAGACTTCCACCTCATCAATATTTATTGTAATGATTTACTACAGTACTGGTTTCGACCCCCTTTTTGGGGTCATCTTCATCTGAACAATACATTCACATACAGATTATGAAGCAATGATTGAAATTACTTTTGTCTGGAGAACGCCATATGATAACAAATGTTTGTAATCGAAACCGACTTTCAACCTATTTGGTCGTGTTATGTACATTCAGTACTTGTTGAAGAGATGTTAAGTACAGAACAAAAATGGCCAACCAGACACCAGTGAGACCCGAACCCACAACCTCCCGATTTCGCGTCGGTTGCTCTACCAATTGAGCTGTGGTGGCCTAGGCCATCTTTGTTCTGTTTTAAAGGATCTAAGCTACAGGTCTGGCACAACTGCCATTTTTATTCTGTACTTAACATCTCTTAAACACGTACTGAATGTATGTAACATGACCTAATGGGTTGAAAGTCGGTTTTGATTACAATACGGTCGTGAAAATTCAACAAATGTTTGGTTACGTCCAAATGGGGCATGTCTAAATGGGAGCTGACATGTATGTCGCTATGTGTGACAGTGCAATTTTATGTCTGCAATAATATGCTTTAGATCTTAAAATTGGTTTATGAAACTCTATCTCCACTCAAAACTATCTTAGGTAACAAAAACAATATATGTAGGAACACTTCATGCACATGAACGTTCGTGTCTTGCATATTATTGAGTTTGTCTGTTGACTTCTGTGTTCAAGTCTTTTCTTCATAGTTGTATACTTGTTTGATGCTTTGGAGCTTGAATAATATGATTTGCATGTAAAATTATCTTATTATTTGTATAAAAGATTTTGTCTTCCTATATGTACACAGAATAAAACACTTCCCAAATTTAAAAAGAGTACCAGGCGTATAGATACAATTAGGATGAAATGTATATTCAGCTCTGCTGTATGTTGAATCCTGTTGTTTTATGTTAAAATTGAATTATGTTGTCCTGTGACATTTGTAAAATTTGAGTGGCATTGGACTCAAAATGGGGGCTCCTTTCCCATCTGTAGCTGTGCAGTAATGTTATAATTATCTGTGAAGATAAGACTGAGCTGTGAGTGATATTTTTTGTTGGAGGAATGTCTAAGGATTGTGTGTGCTAATTTGAATATGTACTTATGAGTGTGGTTGAGTTGCGTTTGGTATGTGAGCTCGCTGTGTAGTGTTTGCGTTCGTCTTGGGCTCATACCAGCTGCTGTGAGGGGAAGGGAAGGAGGGGTAGGGAGAGCTGCTGTTGTGGGGGTAGGGGTGGAGCTAGATTTGTCGTTTGATGTTTCTCTGTCGCGTGTCATGTTTCGTTTATTGATTATCTAAACGGTACAGTTTTTTAGGGCAGGGATGAGTGTATTGAAGGTGATGTTAGTTTTTTCTGTAATTTCATTAATGTTGAAATTTGGATTGGTATACTGATCTAGAGAAATGTAAAATTCTTCTGTTATGTTGAGCAGGGGCCCTTGCGGTTTATGTTCAGGATTTGCATGTCGTTCTCGATGTTTGTGAAACTGTGTTCATAGTCTTCGATATGTTGGCCTATCGAGGAAAAATGGTTGTGTTTTATAGTGTTTATGTGTTCATTATAGCAAGTCAGAAAGTTCCTACTGGTGCGTCCAACGTAGCTTGTCTCACAGTTATTGCATTTGATAAGGTATACTCCTGAGTGGTTGTATTTATTATTCATGTTGACCAACGTTGTGTATGATATTGGTACTGTTGTGTGGAGTTTCAAATGCTATTCTTAAGTTTTTTAAAAATAAACATTAGTTATGGGGTATATGTGTACATTATTGAAATTAAATAGTGCGTAATCTTTCTTGGGTTTGTCTATTTTTGTTAATTTAGTTTTGGGTTGGGATTTTATTTTGTGAATAATTTTATTAACCATTTCTGTCTTTATCCATTGTTTTCAGCTATGTCATGACTTAGTTGT
Source organism: Anabrus simplex (assembly GCF_040414725.1). Classification (NCBI taxonomy): domain Eukaryota; kingdom Metazoa; phylum Arthropoda; class Insecta; order Orthoptera; family Tettigoniidae; genus Anabrus; species Anabrus simplex. The sequence goes on along the minus strand of NC_090278.1, from coordinate 45,587,970 downwards.
ATTTCTTTGTTTAAATCTTCTTTTGTTAACGGTATATTAAATGCTCTGTCTATCATGCTGTAGTATGCTGCTCTTTTGTGTGTGTTGGGGTGAATGGAATCTATTGTACACTGACTGACAGTGACAATGCAACATCAAGGAGGAGTGGTTCGAAAGGGATGAAAGTTGGGGAAAATACAGAGACGGCACGGACGAATAATTGATGATTATTTCAAACTGATATGCAGGTTACACAATGCGCACGGCATCGACTCAGTAGGATGTAGGACCACCGCGAGCGGCGATGCACGCAGAAACACGTCGAGGTACAGAGTCAATAAGAGTGCGGATGGTGTCCTGAGGGATGGTTCTCCATTCTCTGTCAACCATTTGCCACAGTTGGTCGTCCGTACGAGGCTGGGGCAGAGTTTGCAAACGGCGTCCAATGAGATCCCACACGTGTTCGATTGGTGAGAGATCCGGAGAGTACGCTGGCCACGGAAGCATCTGTACACCTCGTAGAGCCTGTTGGGAGATGCGAGCAGTGTGTGGGCGGGCATTATCCTGCTGAAACAGAGCATTGGGCAGCCCCTGAAGGTACGGGAGTGCCACCAGCCGCAGCACATGCTGCACGTAGCGGTGGGCATTTAACGTGCCTTGAATACGCACTAGAGGTGACGTGGAATCATACGCAATAGCGCCCCAAACCATGATGCTGTGTTGTCTAGCGGTAGGGCGCTCCACAGTTACTGCCGGATTTGACCTTTCTCCATGCCGACGCCACACTCGTCTGCGGTGACTATCACTGACAGAACAGAAGCGTGACTCATCGGAGAACACGACGTTCCGCCATTCCCTCATCCAAGTCGCTCTAGCCCGGCACCATGCCAGGCGTGCACGTCTATGCTGTGGAGTCAATGGTAGTCTTCTGAGCGGACGCCGGGAGTGCAGGCCTCCTTCAACCAATCGACGGGAAATTGTTCTGGTCGATATTGGAACAGCCAGGGTGTCTTGCACATGCTGAAGAATGGCGGTTGACGTGGCGTGCGGGGCTGCCACCGCTTGGCGGCGGATGCGCCGATCCTCACGTGCTGATGTCACTTGGGCTGCGCCTGGACCCCTCGCGAGTGCCACATGTCCCTGCGCCAACCACTTCGCCACAGGCGCTGCACCGTGGACACATCCCTATGGGTATCGGCTGCGATTTGACGAAGCGACCAACCTGCCCTTCTCAACCCGATCACCATACCCCTCGTAAAGTCGTCTGTCTGCTGGAAATGCCTCCGTTGACGGCGGCCTGGCATTCTTAGCTATACACGTGTCCTGTGGCACACGACAACACATTCTACAATGACTGTCGGCTGAGAAATCACGGTACGAAGTGGGCCATTCGCCAACGCCGTGTCCCATTTATCGTTCGCTACGTGCGCAGCACAGCGGCGCATTTCACATCATGAACATACCTCAGTGACGTCAGTCTACCCTGCAATTGGCATAAAGTTCTGACCACTCCTTCTTGGTGTTGCATTTGCTCTGTCAGTCAGTGTAATTGTGTTTGAGGTGTGCGTGGGTTTTCGAAATATTTTATAAGGTAGGTGGTCTTCATGTCTGGTTATTGTTATGTCCAAATAGTTCAGGGTGCAATTGTTTTCGGTTTCTGTGGTAAATTTTTTGTGGGGGGGTCTATTGTGTTGAGTTTGTCTAGTATTATGGTTTCATTTGTGAACCTGTTATCGATGATGATGAAAATGTCATCAACAAATGTACACCAAAAAATATATTGTCTATTTTACTAATTGATGTGTGCCCTAAATGGTCTATGTCAATTTCTGCGAGTATACCAGAGGCAGGAGATGCTATCAGTAGGCCCGCCTTACATTCACAACACCACAGATCAAATTGCCAAGGTCCTCCGCAAACACTATATAAAAACTATGTTTGGCACCGCCACTAAAATTGCTCACAGTCTGAGTAAAACCAAGGACAAATTGTCCCCACTTTTACATCCTGGGTGTACGAAATTCCCTGTACTTGCGGTAAAGTATACATCAGCCAAACATGCCTGTCCATTGGTACCCATATCAAGGAACATGAACGTAATATTCGTCTCAACCAACCAGACAAATCGGCAATAGCTCAGCACACTCTCTCATTGGGTCATGATGTCATGTTCCAAGATGCTCGAGCTCTTACCCACACTAGACACTACAGTTCCAGGATTATATGGGAAGCTGTGGAAATACGTAGAAATTCTAAGTAATGTAAGTAATACCTGGTTGCCATTAAGGATTTACGTAGGTAGTACCCTTCTCTGTCCCTTCACTATTGGTAATTCATCTCGGTGTTTCCAAAATTCATACGTTCCTGATTGTCAGATGTTTCATTCCAGGCTTGTGTCAATGTCATACACCTGTCAATGTCATACGTTATATACAGATGTTATGTGACCCTCTTAGACTAATTCTGATGGTTCAGTCAGCTTTCGCTGTGTCACGTCCGAGAGGCCATCTGGTGACGAATGAACGTACCATTCCCACTTCTATTATAACGTCTACATTTCCAAAAGTTATTGTTTAAGAAACCTTTCTCGTGGACAGTCGAGATTGTCTTCTGATGACGCAGAGCACAGTTCTCTGGAAACGTAAAGAATTTCACCTTATTTTCTTGACACGGCATAAGCCCAAAAGCCTATAGACTATCATGTCTAGAAGTACGGGCCGTGAAGGCAACATTACTCTTTAGTGTTGTGGGTTGGATGCTCCTATTTCTCCTATATGTAAGGGGAGGTAAGATTTATAAGATTATGCATCGTATGTTGTATATTACAATCTGGTCAATAATAGGCCTACTGAATTTCTACCATTACCATACATTTTCAAGAAATTGTGTGGTTATTCTTAACAAAATACATCACTGCATAAATTACACTGTTAGGAAAGGTGAATAATATAAATGTTACCTCATATGTCTTGTAAAGAGAGGCCAGGCCAGGGACCACCAAGTCTCCCCAGAAAAATTAATTTACTTTTTATAAGTTAACCTTTAGAATGCCAGACAGTGATATGTCATTATTTGAACAGCATGCCTTACTATCTGCATTTAGCAGATTTATAAATGACAGGTGACAATATCTTACATTTTGTTTCCATAGAGCAAAGACATAGGCTAGTTTCTAATTTTATCACTATGCAGCTCATGTGTTTGTTTGTTTATGCACATTGGATTTCTGAATTTCATGTCTTTCTCAGGTCATGAGACGATAGGCAGTTACATAATGCTAATATCAGAAATCATGCAAAATTTTCCATCAGTAGTCACTTACATTGACTGAAATTTATACAGTGTAGTGTTACAGAATTTTTCACCGACAAATGAACCATACACACATACCGGGCGAGTTCTCTGTGCGGTTAGGGGTGCGCAGCTGTGAGCTTGCATCCGGGAGATAGTGGGTTCGAACCCCACTGTGGGCAGCCCTGAAGATGGTTTTCCGTGGTTTCCCATTTTCACATCAGGCAAATGCTGGGGCTGTACCTTAATTAAGGCCATTGCCACTTCCTTCCCATTCCTAGGCCTTTCCTATCCCATCGTCACTATAAGAGCTGTCTGTGTTGGTGTGACGTGAAACCACTGGCAAAAAAAATGTAAAAAACCCCAGTATTTTTGCACTTCTACTCCTTCTTTGTACCCTAATGAACATATCTAATATCATTTGACGGCACGTTTACTAGTGAACTGGCGATGGTAGGTTTGGTATCGTAACCCAACTTGTAGGTGATGATGATGGGTGGTGCAGTTATAAAGCAACTGGGCCCAGTTTCAAGAAATCACTATTTACAGGGGTTTCAGGCTACAAACCACCACAAGGTATGAAACCAGAGACTAATTGTGGGTTTTTCAATTGTTTTTAACAATAATTTGTTCAGTGAAATTACTATCCCAACCAATCAGTATGTGATAACGATAATAATAATAATAATAATAATAATAATAATAATAATAATAATGTAGAATAATTTGTCTTAAATTGTAAATATTGCTTTTATTTGCTCCAGTATAGTTTGCTGTAAATGTTGAAGGGCCTAAATACATCACATCCAAAATCATGAAAGATGAATAGAGGTCATATAAGAGTAGAGACAACATAGAGAACTTTAATTCGAGGGGTATTGGTTAACCATATGCTTGTTGGGAAGGTTTTTTCTAAATGCCATTTGTATTCTGGCATAATCAGGGCATTAAAGTGCAAGTTTTCAACGTGCATATAAACATTAGTAGTCTGTTAAAACTAAATTCTGGTCAGTAGTTTCAGCTGGTTTTGCCACATTATCATAAAAATTAAGGAATTTCAAACCATTGGGGTGTAAAACTAGGGACTAGGGGACCAGATTTCTTCAATATCTGGATGTTTGTCCATTCCTTCTATAAGTAAAATACGCAGAAATGTCCACATTTCTTTTATGGTAACTAAAGATCCATGAAATACTGTGATCTCAGTAATGGAAAGATCGCTTGTGCATACTGAGGAACTGGTTTGTAGAGCAACTTGTTTTAACTGTGACTGAATTCTTTAAATCATTTTCCAGCAAAATTTCGACAAGAAGGAATGAGTCAGTTTTGTAGACCATATAAATATTTTTTACTTGTTAATGAAACTCATCATCATCATCATCATCATCATCATCATCATCATCATCATCATCATCATCATCATCATCATCATCATCATTTCTCTCATTCAACTCCTACCAATCCATTTTCTTCTATCCATCTTCCATTGTTCCTCCTTAACTGCATTCCAATTCAGGTTTCTTCTTATATCGATCGTTTCCAAGCACCTTACTCTTCATCCCTCTGTTACACTCCCTCCTCTCCGGGTCTCCATCATCCTCTTCAGCATCCTTCCCTCGTCTGTCCTCTTAACATGTATTGGCTGTTTAACAAGGAGTGGCCAGACCCTGAAAGCTTCAATGCACCTGTTGTTGTGCATTCCACAGTAACTTGTGTGGAAGAGTTTACAAAAAAATTGAGGTCAAATGTCATGGCACTGGATCTGCTAAAAAAAAAAAAAAAAAAAAAAAAAAGGAACACGTTATTTAAACATGTCAGATGCGCAAGCTAATAATTTCTGAAAAATTGATGAATCCCCGATTTCAGTGCTATGCTTATAAACTTGGAGAGTTGCACCACAGTCAACTAGAGTGAAGGCCGCTTGGTCACCTTATCCATCTGCAAACCTCAGTGATGTGAGTTCAAGTCATGTTGTAGCTATTGTTTGTACAAAGTAAATTTATTTGGGGGAACTTGAAGATAAAAATTTAACAAAAATATTATGCAAATTGCAATACACTTTTATTTTTTGCCTGAAATTAATATAGGCTTCAATTTTCTTACAAGACCTATCTGTAACATAGAAATAATGCACAGTAGAGTTTTCCACCTGTTCAATACTAAGTTGTTAACATATAAATAATACACAGTAGAGTTTTCCACCTGTTCAATACTAAGTTGTACAACTTAGTATTGAACAGGTGGAAAACTCTACTGTGCATTATTTCTATGTTATCTCAGTTCAATACGGACCAACAATATGAAGTTCATAACCCTTAAAGACGTATCTGTGTTGGTGCGGCATAAAGCAAGTTTGTTAAAACTAATTTGAGAAACAAAACATAATTATGGTAACAGTATTATACTTGACAAACTTCAGTTACTCGTAATTACCTCTCAGTGATGGGGAACATTGGAGTGCCACTTTACCCCGTGAACAGAGGTGATTTCGGGGTGGGCACTAAGGAGTATGTAACAGTGTCTTTAAAAATTCACTGTCACAACAGTTTACATCAAATTATTTTCAAACTTTTAAAGTAGAGGCAAGTTAAAAAAATATTGTAATTCATAAAATGAAGTGTTCAGTAGCTATTCTTTGAAATCATTTGTATGGATTACATTGTGACTGATAGGCTAGAATAGACAATATTACCTAAAATATGTAAAAGAAAATTCTTATCATTATTCTGAGTCCTAAGGGGAAACCCAATTTCAGTCAGACTGAATGAATAAATAAATAAATAAATAAATAATGTGTAGAAATGCTTTTCAATTTATTAAGTAAAATGAATTTGAAGTTTCTTGTGACCATCAGAGACTATGACTGATTTGTTTTATTATTTGTGAGAATGAACTTCCAGCATTTATGTAGCTACTTTTACAGTTGATTGGCTATATATATATCTTGTACGTAAAATATAGCTGCGATGGGACTCAAACTGACATTCTTGAGGTTTGCTGGCATGTACGGTGACGAACCAGCCACTATTCCAGTTGACTGTGGTGTAACTCTTCAAATATATATGCGTTGTGTTGGAATCAAGAATTCATCAGTTTTTCGGATATTCTATCACCTCCACTGGGTTTGAAGTGGATCGAGTGTCATGATATTTGACCACAATATTTTTGAGAAAGAAAGAGTATTGACCTAAAATCTTCTACATGAGTTACTGTTGAGTGTCCCCCAACAGGTACATCGAAGCTTGCTGAAATAGGTTGGACGCAGGGTCTGGCCTCTACTTGTAAGTTTATTCCCTCTCCATTCTGTCTAAAAGCTGTTCCTTCCTGATGTCCTCATTTCTTACTCTGTCCTTTCTTATCATACTTCTTAAATATTTTATTTCTCTGGTCTGGGTTTTATTATCTTGTCTTTTTGCAGTGTCCTGGTCTCCACTACATATGGCAGCATTGAACAGCACCTTTTTACACTTCATTGTTCCTTACTTCCTCCACACCAGGTTTCTAACACACTGGTAGAATGTATTTCCTTGTAGAATCCTTTTACTGATCTTCATATCCAGCCCTGCGTCCTGCAGGAGTTCACTTTCCAAGTACTTAAAGCTCTCCACAATTTCAGTAATGGAGGTATTCAGGATACGGAGGTGATATACAAGGCGTTGTATTATCACTGTCATTGTCAAGCTCATCTAATTGTGAAATCATTATTACATCACTTTTGTGATCTGCTCTGGTGTCACTTTCAGGCTGATGAACCAGAATGGGTAGTGTTAAGCCATGGTGGCACTGAACGGATAGTGAAATATTTGACTGATTTGAGAGTTCTAACATGTGCTCAGTTGCAGCCTCAGAGAAAAATTAATTGTAAATACGAGGTGTGTTCAAAAAAAGACCGAACTTTGTAAATTGCGCGCAAACTGCAACATTGAGCGAGTTGTGACTGTGGCGGCGCCTAGCAGCAACTTCTGACAACAGACCGCTGCTTTCCGCATTCCATTGCCTGCATTATCAGTTGAGTTAGAGCCTCTGAAGTGATTGCGTGTGTCACATGTTCGTCGAATTCTATAATGAAAGAGCTTGAGGAACAACGCGTGTGCGTGAAGTTCTGCTTCAAAGTTGGGAAAACGTTTGTGGAAACACTGGAGATGAGACGTCGGTGTACGGTTACGATGTCGAAACCAAAAGGCAATCATCACAGTGGGTGGGGAAAGGTTCTCCTCGACCAAAAAAAGCACGAATGAGTCGTTCAAACATCAAGGTGATGCTGATTGTGTTTTTTGATTGGAAAGGCATTGTCCATCACTTGGCTCCAGCAGACTTTTTCTTATTCCCCAAATTGAAAACCACCTTGAAAGGACATCGTTTCCAAGACATTGAAGAGATCAAGGAGAATGCGACGAGGCAACTTCGCGCCATCAAAGAAAGTGCATTCCAGGAAGCATTCCAAAAGTGGAAGAAACGTTGGCAACACGCTGTTGATAGTGCAGGGAACTCTTTTGAAGGGGACAGTCTGTGAAATGATGTAAGCTACATAATAAAGTTTGTCTAGCCACAGTTCGGTCTTTTTTTGAACACACCTCGTATATGTTTCATTGACATGCTGTCCACCCCCCGTAGTGCAATGCTTAGCACTATTAGCTGCCTCCGCAGCTTGCTTCCATTAGGGGTGTGTTGGAAAGACCTCCCCCTCGGGATGAGGACATGAGTGTACTTTATTGACCAGCTGCATGGAAGGAGAGTGGGCATGAAAGCGCCGAAACACATCACCACCATGGAATGGGCGGGTTTGTGGTGGGAATGTCTCCATGCCCTTCCCTGCTAAAGAATTATAAAATAACAGTATAGTGTAGTGTTTATATCCAGTTGCTTGGAGTACTCTTACTCATTATATACATATTTTAGATGTGAAACTTACTTTGTTTTCTTTCCAGAACACAGATGAGGAGTTGCTTCCAGTCAGTGTGGAGAAGATAAAGGTAGAACCAGATCTTTCATTTACTGATCTATCTGCAGAAGAACATACTTTAGGAATAGTCAAAGAGGAACTTGACATTCAGGTATAGTTCATTCTTCTTCAGCTTTTTTCAAATTCCTTTTTATGCTAGTGCTTATGGATTTACTTGCATTGATAGTTTGGGGTCTATATCTGCTTAACTGTTGTAATTGCTGACTTTCAGTGTTATAGACTCCTGACTTGTTTTCTGTAAACTTGCACCTGGTCACATGTTGTTTGCTCAAGTAGTGATGAGTTAATAGACTATGTCCCTGCCTTTTCTTTTGATCTCAAAAAAGACTTAAGGAGATTTTGTTGCTGGGGATGTCATCAAATTTTGTTTTCCTCAAATCTTCTTATCAGGAACATTTTCATTTGTTACCTATTGCCATCTGCCTGAGCTACCAGTGTGGAACGAATACTACGAGCCAAGTATACTCAACTTTTCAGATAAATATGAAGAACAATGTTTAAAGTTTTCAGTAATTGGTGTCGGTATTACAGATTGGAAGGCAAGTTAGAAAATATTGTAATTCATATAATTAAGTATTGATTAGCTATTCTTTGAAATCATTTGTATGGATTACATTGTGACTGGTAGGCTATAATATATATTATCAACTAAAATATGTAAAAGAAAATTTCAGTCAGACTGAATAAATAAATAATTTGTAGAAATGCTTTTCTATTAATTGAAGTGAATTTGAAGTTTCTTGTGACCATCAGACAAGTTCTATTGTAACCATGACTGATTTGTTTTAATATATGTGATTAGAATAAACTTCCAGCATTTATGTAGCTACTTTTACAGTTGCTTGGTGATATTAGCATGTCTATTCTGTGAGTATGAGTGTGTGTATTCTGCCTCTCATTGATTCTGCTAATGCAGTGCTGTCAGATACAGACAGGCAGCATGTTATTTCTGTATCGGTGCTTTTTATTTATTCATATGTTAATGAAGTTTTTTAACTGTTAGGTTCTTGACTTTGTCAAAACTATTTTGAGAAAGAAAACATAATTATGGTAATAGTATTATACTTGACAAACAATTAACTTAATTTCATTTTAATTAATGGGGAACATTTGAATGCCACTAAACCTGGTGAACAGAGGTCATTTGGGAGTGGGCAGTAAGGAAATGCAACAGTATCTTTAAAAATTCACTGTTACAACAGTTTACATCCAAACTTTTAAAGTAGAGGCTTGAAAGAATGTAGTCTACATTCATTGACTTTATATTAACCTTATAGTCTACTGTTGGAGAGGACAGCTTCCACATTTTTTACGGAATGAAGGTTCTTTGCTTCACAATGCAATGGAAAATAGGGTAATTGTTGCCTTGATAACATTGAGCAGAAAGATTCACTTAACACAAATTCCAGCTTAGTGGGACAATTAGTTTATGAGAAAGAGGGAATGTGGTTTTGGGTGTTTCATCATCCATTACTCGGTCATCACACCATGGACTCTCATTTCGAATGTTATGCATCTACTCTCGCTTATCTCATTTATTAAAACTTAATTACTCCTCTTTCATTCAAACTGCACCACACAATATCATATTTCAAAGGGACAGCGAGTCATTGAATTACGAGTCATAAGAGGTTTCAAGGCATTGAAGGAATTATACGAGGGGGATCAAATAGCCAGTTCAAAAAAATTAGGAAAACATGTTTTGTATTGCCTGGTGTATGAACGTTACTTTGGTAGATGGGGTTCCAATGGTCATACTCATACCTTGAGACCTTAGCTGCTCGGGGTGATTGTTTAGTCCGCCCTGTCAATATTGTAACCATTCAAGTATAATTAGGGGTTCGAAGAAATGTTGTAAACGTGCCTCAGCTTTACTGATTCCACTCGCGGGCATGCAGGTTCAGTCAGGTACCGGTTACAATTCTTGGCAATCATTAGCACGTTTTCATCATTATAAGGATCTGTATCTTGTAATTATTTGAGGCTGTTTTAATTCCTAATCTACAAATGGCAATACTGATAATCGATTTTAAGTGGAAGGATGTTCTGCTATAATCAAACCAATTCATTGATGAAATATAATTAACAACATTAATAAATGAAATCTTGCGACATGGGTGGATAAGTCAAATGTTGAACATAGTAATCAATGCTTTTAAAAATAAATACTAATGTACTTTTGTTGGTTGTCATTTCTTGCTTGTAAGGTGCTACAATTTTATATATTCAAAACAAATCTGTTGGCAAACCAATCTAATATTAAGTTAAACAAAGCAAATGAATCGTTTTTGCCAACATAAAAACTGCCGAAGGCTTATATGTACAATTGACAGTATAATTGTTTAAATGATTATTTTGTCCACCGCAAAAGGAATAAACAAAATATTTATTCGTCTGTTAATATTCTATTAATGTAATATTATAATTGTCGCGTGGAGCAAGGAATTCTATAACTAACAACTTGAGGGTTCACTACGTAAATGTGTGCAACGTTGTGGATCCTCAAATAAAACAATCATGGACATTCAAAATAAGATCCGCAGCTGTAAATGTTAACGTAATTTCGTGTGGTTATTTCAGTTTTAAACTTAGTGTTATATAAGTTGATACTCATTTTACCTCTCAGTCCATGTAACCATTTAATATGGCCATATTGGTCCCGTCAATTGTTTTGTATGTCCCGTTTAGAGAAGAAAGGTACTTGATCTTTAACCAGTGACACAAATTCTTTTCGTACATGTAATTTTGGCAAAACAAAGTTGAACTCAGAACTTCAATTTCCTATTAGGCTTATAGATTTTTTTTTTTTGCTAGTTGCTTTATGTCGCATCGACACAGATAGGTCTGATGGCAGTGAGGCTTATAGATTAAATTTCTAATTGTCGTATCCTGTTATAAGAAGAAATTTTATACTTTCCACAAGTTATAAGCATATAATCAACATTTTCAGACTAAATATTGAACTTGGACCTCAAGTTCCTTATGATCAAATGAGAGCTATGTTAAGAAACATTATGCAGTGATCCAAGAAATGGTGTTACACTTTTAATTAATCTGCAACTTAGTGTTGTAAGAAGTGATCATTCATCACAACAATTTACAATTTACTCAGATGTCCAATTATATTGTGCATTGCCCTTTATGTTTATTTTATATATGTCAGTGTCTTTTTTGCTAAGTTTTCTTGGCTGAAGATGATGCAGAAAAAGCATTGAAACTAGTTCTATTTATTAATTCAAATGTTGTAATTGAAATATGATAGCGTTGTTTGATATTGAAAAGGTGGACCAATTAGTTTGTTCCTATTCTACGCTTATAAATGTGAATGAAAATTCTACATCTACGTAATGTACAATTCTAACAGAATAGTAAAAAAAAAGGACAAGTTTTTGGTACTCATCACACCTGATGAATTCTTGAAGACACACCTCCATCATTCTGGTCATTGGAATATTATAATTTTGTTAGTTTCAACACATCCTCCAGACCTGCTGGGATACCATTCCAGTTTAGGCCTGCATGACCACACTGGTGGATATCTTAGTATAAGAATTTTCCATCCGAGTTGACATAATGAAACCTGCAACTTATACAATGCGATAAGAACAGTATCACACACCAAAACAGATATATTAATATTTTGATACAATACTCACCTTGTTGTTAAAACTATGCTTTTCTTATTAGCATATGATAACTGTACAGATTCATTTATTCTGCAACCAGTTTTCATGATGATGCCTATTCTCCTTCTCTCATTGTTTTTAATAAAAAGAAAACCCTATTCTATAATCAAAGGTAATATAAATGTGTGCGTTTTTATACTTGAGAATGAATCATTGCCATATGACCCCCTTTTTAATATTTCTGACGTTTGAGGGACATTCTCCTTGACAAATTACTCTCACGATCAGGAATGCTAACCATGGAATGGACCTAATAATACGTATCGTTCAATTGTGTCTTAATCGATCGTTTCGTAAATGAATTCTCGATCACTTGTAGATATTCATAGTAGTGAGACAATATATGTCTGGTGCAAATGAAGGTGAACTCGACATGCATCATTCATGATATTAACTTCAGTCCATGGCCTCCGTCGTATAAACTGTTATCGGAACTATACGTTGAGCATAAGAAATCAGTTCACTCTCCAGTCGAATATAGTCCTTTTCATTCAACACTAGTTGATTGTACAGTGTTCTCCCTAGAACCTTTTTAATGGGAGGACCGCCCTGCTGTTATTGCAGACCGCCCAGCTGACATAACCTCCATTTGTGCTAGTTCCATAATATTATAATCTATTTAAGTCGTTGGTTGTTTCAAATTTAAATTGAAATACTGTAAATCTGTTTATTTAAATGAAAAATCTTATTATTATCAGAATAATTTCATCAGTTACATCAGAGATTAAATGTTTAGCTTGACCACACAGTGATGTGCGCAAGCGGTGCCTGGATTAACGTGGAATCGCATGAGATTCGTATGACGTCACAAACATGTATGACACTCCGCAGCAACGAAATGCTAAGTCCAGTATTACATGATTATGAATGAACAGTAGAACACTAGAAGTTCAAAATACTCTCTTATGTCTTGCTTGTGATAACACTAAAATAGTTGAGTATTGTTTACCTGTCCATTATTATTAATGCCCTGAGGGGAATAAAATTAAATGTTATCATATCCATTTTTCCGCCCTATTTTCCGCCTGGCTACTCATTCCTGACACCCGGCTGACGAAAATTTCTGAGGAGAACACTGTTGTACTTCAGTATTAAACTTCTGGACACTGGGCGAGTTGGCTGTATGGTTAGGAACGCACAGCTGTGAGCGTGCTTTTCGAGAGATAGTGGGTTCAAACCCCACTGTTTGCAGCCCTGAATATGGTTTTTCATGGTTTCCCATTTTCACACCAGGCAAATGCTGGGGCTGTACCTTAATTTTTTATTTGCTAGTGGCTTTATGTCTCACCGACACAGATAGGTCTTATGGTAATGAAATTGTACTTTAATTAAGGCTATGGCCACTTCCTTCCAATTCCTAGACCTTTCCTGTCCCATCGTCGCCATAAGACATATCTGCGTTGGTGCGATGTAAAGCAAATAAGCAACTACCAAGAAAGACTTCTGGACATGAATTTGTTAGATACTGCGGGGTTCTGAGCTTATGAATTCTCATATATTTAATTTATATTAAAGCTTACCACTCAATTGAGAAAATTTGAATTATCAATGTATCTGGACGTAAATTGACTGGAAGTATACTTTCACATGATTTCAAACAGCTTCCATACCATCATAAACTTCAATGATTTCTTCATCTTCGATTCAGAGGTTATGATATATTATCAATATTTGATTTTTTTACAATCTTTTATGCGTACAGGTGTCGGGAGCCTTAACTCCCTTCATCAGCACTTTCTACATCAATATCAATCTTCCCCAAATCCCAAGTTCTGACATCACTCTGTTTTACGTTAAACATACATACATACATACATACATACATTACATACATTATCATTATAGACTGTTGTGCCTTTCAGCGTTCAGTCTGCAAGCCTCTGTGAATTTACTAAACGTCGCCACAATCCTCGATTTGCAACTAGTGTTGTGGCCTCATTTGGTTCTATACCTCTTATCTTTAAATCGTTAGAAACCTAGTCTAACCATCGTCATCTTGGTCTACCTCTACTTCTCTTACCCTCCATAGCATAGTCCATTATTCTCCTAGGTAACCTATCCTCCTCCATTCGCCTCACATGACCCCACCACCGAAGCCGGTTTATGCGTACAGCTTCATCCATTGAGTTCATTCCTAAATTAGCATGTATCTCCTCATTCCGAGTACCCTCCTGCCATTGTTCCCATCTGTTTGTACCAGCAGTCATTCTTGCTACTTTCATGTCTGTTATTTCTAATGAATAAGATATCCTGAGTCCACCCAGCTTTCGCTCCCATAAAGCAAAGTTGGTCTGAAAACAGACCAATGTAAAGATAGTTTCGTCTGGGAGCTGACTGCCTTCTTACAGAATACTGTTGATCGCAACTACGAGCTCTCTGCATTAGTTTTACGACACCTTGATTCAATCTTACTTACTATATTACCATCCTGGGAGAACACACAACCTAAATACTTGAAATTATTGACCTGTTCTAGCTTTGTATCACCAATCTGACATTCAATTCTGTTGAATTTCTTACCTGCTGACTTCAATTTAGTCTTTGAGAGGCTAATTTTCATACCATACTCATTGCACCTATTTTCAAGTTCCAAGATATTAGACTGCAGGCTTTCAGCACAATCTGCCATTAAGACCAAGTCGTCAGCATAGGCCAGACTACTTACTACATTTCCACCTAACTGAATCCCTCCCTGCCATTTTATACCTTTCAGCAGATGATCCATGTAAAGTACGAACAGCAAAGGTGAAAGATTACAGCCTTGTCTAACCACTGAAGCCCAGTTGTCAACATAAATGCCTTTGATTGATTTTAATAATCTACCTTTAATTCCATAGTCTCCCAGTATAGCGAACATCTTTTCCCTCGGTACCCTGTCATATGCTTTCTCTAGATCTACGAAACATAAACACAACTGCCTAATCCTCTCGTAGCATTTTTCAAGTACCTGGCGCATACTGAAAATCTAATCCTGACAGTCCCTGTGTGGTCTGAAACAACACTGGTTTTCATCAAACTTCTTCTCAACCACTGATCGCACCCTTCCTTCCAAGATTCCTTTCCAGTTAATTTGCCTGGTATACTAATCAATGAGATACCTCGATAGTTGTTGCAATCCTTCCTTTTCATTTGCTTATAGATAGGTGCAATTACTGCTTTTGTCCATTCTGAAGGTACCTTACCAACACTCCATGCTAATCTTACTACTCTATGAAGCCATTTCATCCCTACCTTCACACTATACTTCACCATTTCAGTTCTAATTTCATCTATTCCTGCTGCCTTATGATAATGGAGTTTATTTAGCATCCTTTCCACTTCCTCAAGCATAATTTCACCAACATCATTTTCCTCCTCCCCATGAGCTTGGCTGTTTGCAACACCACCAGGATGATTTCCTTTTACATTGAGAAAATGTTCAAAATATTCCCTCCACCTCTCCAGTGATTCCCTGGGATCTATTATGAGTTCACCTGAATTACTCAAAACACTGTTCATTTCCTTTTTCCGTCCCTTCCTAAGATTCTTTATTACTGTCCAGAAAGGTTTCCCTGCTGCCTGACCTAGCCTTTCCAGGTTGTTACCAAAATCTTCCCATGACTTCTTTTCGGATTCAACAACTATTTGTTTCATTCTGCGTCTTTAATCTACGTACAAATCCCTGTCTGCCTCGGCCCTTGTTTGGAGCCATTTCTGATAAGCCTTCTTTTAACATTTACAATAATAATAATGTTATTTGTTTTACGTCCCACTAACTACTTTTTTAAGGTCTTCGGAGACGCCGAGGTGCCGGAATTTAGTCCCACAGGAGTTCTTTTACGTGCCAGTAAATCTACCGACACGGGGCTGTCGTATTTGAGCACCTTCAAATACCACCGGACTGAGCCAGGATCGAACCTGCCAAGTTGGGGTTAGAAGGCCAGCGCCTTAACCGTCTGAGCCACTCAGCCCGGCTTAACATTTACAAGCTTCTCTCACTTCATCATTCCACCAAGATGTTCGCCTTTTCCCATCTTTACACACAGTTGTTCCTCGGCATTCCCTTGCTGTTTCTACTACAGCATCCCTGTATGTCACCCATTCACTTTCTATATCCTGAACATGCTTACTGTCTAGTGTTCAAAACTTCTCACTAATCACATCCATGTACTTCTGTCTAATTTCCTTGTCCTGGAGATTTTCTACCCTTATTCGTTTGCAGACAGGTTTCACTTTCTCTACCCTAGGCCTAGAGATACTTAGTTCACTACAGATCAGATAGTGGTCTGTATCATCGAAAAATCCCCAGAAAACTCGTACATTCCTAACAGATTTCCTGAATTCGAAGTCTGTTAAGATATAGTCTATTATAGATCTGGTACCCCTAGCCTCCCATATGTAGCTGTGAATAGCCTTGTGCTTGAAGAATGTATTCGTAACTGCTAAACCCATACTAGCACATAAGTCCAGCAAACGCTTCCCATTCCCATTAGCTTCTGTATCCTCCCCACATTTACCAATCACCCTTTCGTATCCTTCAGTTCTATTCCCAACTCCCGCATTGAAATCGCCCATTAGCACTATTCTATCCTTGCTGTTGACCCTGACCACGATGTCACTCAATGCTTCATAAAACTTGTCAACTTCATCCTCATCTGCATCCTCACATGGTGAATACACGGACACAATTCTAGTCCTGATTCCTCCAACTGACAGATCTACCAACATAATTCGCTCATTTACATGCCTAACAGAAACTATGTTGCGTGCAATGGTATTCCTGATAAAGAGCCCTACCCCAGACTCTGCCCTTCCCTTTCTAACACCCCTCAAGTACACTTTATAATCTATCTCTTCCTCGTTTTCTTCCCTTACCCGAATATCACTTACTCCTCGCACATCCAGATGCACCCTCTTTGCTGACGCAGCCAGTTCTACTCTCTTTCTTCCATAAGCCCCATTAAAACTGATAGCTCCCCATCGAATTCCATTTCGTTCGCCAAGTTGTTTCCAAGGAGTCCCTCCCCTGTCAAGTGGGAGTGGGACCCTGTTACTCCCATAGGTCCAAGGCTTGCTTAAAATGTTCTGAGCTCAGTAGATTCATGAAGCAGGATGCTACCCTATTTGCACATAGTCCAAGTGAGGATCTCTCCTCTAACGGGTTATGGACCACCGGTGTATTATTGTCAAGCCAAGGTCACTGAGGAGAACAGAACAAAATCAATCAATCAATACTGATCTGCATTTAGGGCAGTCGCCCGGGTGGCAGATTCCCTATCTGTTGCTTTCCTAGCCTTTTCCTAAATGATTTCAAAGAAATTGGAAATTTATTGAACATCTCCCTTGGTAAGTTATTCCAATCCCTAACTCCCCTTCCTATAAATGAATATTTGCCGCAGTTTGTCTCCTTGAATTCCAACTTTATCTTCATATTGTGATCTTTCCTACTTTTGTAAACGCCATTCAAACTTATTCGTCTACTAATGTCATTCCACGCCATCTCTCCGCTGACAGCTGGGAACATACCACATAGTCGAGCAGCTCTTCTTCTTTCTCTCAATTCTTCCCTTTTGTCTTTTGTCGGAAATCACCCAGAACAAATCGAGCTGCTTTTCTTTGGATTTTTTCCAGTTCTTGAATCAGGTAATCCTGGTGAGGGTCCCATACACTGGGACCATACTCTAGTTGTGGTCTTTCCAGAGACTTATATGCACTCTCCTTTACATCCTTACTACAACCCCTAAACACCCTCATAACCATGTGCAGAGATCGGTACCCTTTATTTACAATCCCATTTATGTGATTACCCCAGTGAAGATCTTTCCTTATATTAACACCTAGATACTTACAATGATCCCCAAAAGGAACTTTCATCCCATCAACGCAGTAATTAAAACTGAGAGGACTTTTCCTATTTGTGAAACTCACAACCTGACTTTTAGCCCCGTTTATCAACATACCATTGCCTGCTGTCCATCTCACAATATTTTCGAGGTCACGTTGCAGTTGCTCACAATCTTGTAACTTATTTATCACTCTATAGAGAATAACATCATCCGCAAAAAGCCTTACCTCCGATTCCACTCCTTTACCCATATCATTTATATATATAAGAAAACATAAAGGTCCAATAATACTGCCTTGAGGAATTCCCCTCTTAATTATTACAGGGTCAGATAAAGCTTTGCCTACTCCAATTTTCTGAGATCTATTTTCTAGAAATATAGCAACCCATTCAGTCACTCTTTTGTCTAGTCCAATTGCACTCATTTTTGCCAGTAGTCTCCCATGATCCACCCTATCAAATGCTTTAGACAGGTCAATCGCGATACAGTCCATTTGACCTCCAGAATCCAAGATATCTGCTATATTTTGCTGGAATCCTACAAGTTGAGCTTCAGTGGAATAACCCTTCCTAAAACCGAATTGCCTTCTATCGAACCAGTTATTAATTTCACAAACATGTCTAATATAATCAGAAAGAATGCCTTCCCAAAGCTTACATACAATGCATGTCAAACTTACTGGCCTGTAATTTTCAGCTTTATGTCTATCACCCTTTCCTTTATACACAGGGGCTACTATAGCAACTCTCCATTCATCTGGTATAGCTCCTCCGACCAAACAATAATCAAATAAGTACTTCAGATATGGTACTATATCCCAACCCATTGCCTTTAGTATATTCCCAGAAATCTGATCAATTCCAGCCGCTTTTCTAGTTTTCAACTTTTGTATCTTATTGTAAATGTCATTGTTATCATACGTAAATTTTATTACTTCTTTGGCCTTAGTCTCCTCCTCTTATCTCGACATCATCCTTGTAACCAACAATCTTTACATACTGCTGACTGAAAACTTCTGCCTTTTGAAGATCATCACATGCACACTCCCCTTGTTCATTAATTATTCCTGGAATGTCCTTCTTGGAACCTGTTTCTGCCTTGAAATATCTATACATACCCTTCCATTTTTCACTAAAATTCGTATGATTGCCAATTATGCTTGCCATCATGTTATCCTTAGCTGCCTTCTTTGCTAGATTCAATTTTCTAGTAAGTTCCTTCAATTTCTCCTTACTTCCACAGCCATTTCTAACTCTATTTCTTTCCAGTCTGCACCTCCTTCTTAGTCTCTCTATTTCTCTATTATAATAAGGTGGGTCTTTACCATTCCTTACCACCCTTAATGGTACAAACCTCATTCCTCAACAATTTCTTTAAACCCATCCCAGAGTCTGTTTACATTTTTATTTACCGTTTTCCACCGATCATAGCTACTTTTTAGAAACTGCCTCATGCCTGCTTTATCAGCCATATGGTACTGCCTAACAGTCCTACTTTTAAGACCTTCCTTTCTATCACATTTATTTTTAAGTACCACAAAAACAGCTTCATGATCACTAATTGTATAGTCGTAGCCGCCTGAAAACAAGGAGGGCCATGACTCAGAATATGTCCGAGATGCCCACTCCCATTCCACAGCAACTGGTATCCTGACTCTCAGGTCCGTTGCCCATGGTTCACGAACTAGGACGTGACTACAGTAACCCACAAACAAGAACCATTACGTTAAACATTGCCATTTATAATATTACCTGTAACCCATATACTCTGTGCATTTCTTATTAATGTCTGTTGTAATGTGACACATTGACACGTATTGGAACACCTTAAAACACTCGTGAAAAGATCAAATATTCATCCTATATTGTACAACTCTTACTAATATGTATCATAACCTTAGATGGATTTACTAGCTGAGTTGGCCACAGATAAACTGTTTCTTATCACTAGTTAAATTGTTGTGGCCATTCAAGCATAGGCCCATTAAAAATCAACTCGTCTGATTTAAATGTCGTTGATGTTAAAATCCTTTCTAGGAAGCACTGATTTAATGTTAAATTATTAAAGACATTAGGACTTAGTTGTGTATTATTGCTATCAGGCCAAATGATATCATGCTTTTCTGTTGTTGGACTGGATTTTTTAAACAGAGCAGAACAAGCCTCCCATTATGTCCTTGAATTTGATCTTCTAGTGGTAAAAAAAGAAAAAGCTATGTTATACAGATAAAACTTATACTAATTTTTTAAATAAGTATACAGGGTTTTTCACGCAAGATGTTACACGGAAACAACCACCAAACCATGAAAGATATCGGCACTCGTCCTTCACTGTACCATACCGTAACATGTACCATAACATACCCTGGGAGTGTAATGTTATTGTATGACCGGTGAACACACAACAGGGAAGGGAGATTATTCGGACATTATTCATTTTCTCTTCTAGAAAAAGCTCCTCTGGTGTCCTGTATTGTGTTTCTATCTCAATTCATACAGTATTATGTGCTGTACACTCAAACCAATGACAATTATAGCTTTGATTACAAGATATTAGAATCATTCTGTATCGATGGTTTTCACTTTACTAAGGTAAACATTAAGTGTATCCTTCTAATTCAATACATCTATAATTCTATCATTGGCTGTGTAGTTAGGAGCGTGCAGCTGTGAGCTCGCATCCGGGAGATAGTGTGTTTGAACCCCACTCTCAGCAGCCCTGAAGATGGTTTTATATGGTTTTTCATTTTCACACCGGGCAAATGCTGGGGCTGTACTTCAATTAAGGCCATGGCTTTTTCCTTCCAATTCCTAGGCCTTTCCTGTCCCATCATCATCATAAAACCTATCTGCATCGGTGCGATGTAAAGCAACTAAGCAACTAGATGTTTTGAATTAGGAGGATACACTTAATTATAGCTTTCGTTATGTTCCTTCAAAGTAATGATTTTATTCCTTTTAAAAATATCATACCTCCCGGTCCTGTACAGATGTGTACAGTATGCTCACGTGCCTGGTGGAGGCTGCTTGCCCGACTTCACACTGTCTGCGCGTGCTCTTCTTGTTCATGTCTCAGGAGTTAACTGTCTGATTTTGAAATTACTTACATGTTTGATCTTGTACGCGGTTGAACTTGTGGGCCAGCTGTATGAATTTGTGCCATTCCATTTGGGAGTTGGTTATTGGTCACCCCATGAGAGTGCGTAGCGCGTGGTTTTGCAGGCCCCTGGGTGTGAATGTGGAGTGCCAATATCTTTAATGGTTTGTGGGGTTGTTTCTGTGTTACATCTTGCGTGAATAACCCTGTATACTTATTATAAAATTTTAGTATATGTTTTATCTGTATAACATAGCTTTTGTTTTGTAGTTCTAGAAGAACAAATTCAAGGACATAACGGGAGGATTGTTCCACTCTGTTTGAAAATACAACCCAACAACAGTAAGGTACGACTTCATTCAGCCTGATAACAATAATACATAGTTGAATCCTAATGTGTTTTATAACATAATAATAAGTCAGTGCTTCCTGGAAAGGATTTTAACATGAACAAGATTTAAATTTGACAATAAGATAGTTGATTTTTAATGGGCATATGCTTGAATGGCAACAACAATTCAAATAGTGACAAGAAACACTTTATCTGTGGCCGACTCAGCTAGTAAATTCATCTAAGGTTATGATACATATTGGTAAGAGTTGTACAATATAGGAGGAATATTTGAACTTTTCACAAGTGTTGTTCTAGTACGTGTGAATGTGTCACATTACGACAGATGGTATGTATATGGGTTAGAGTTAATGTTAAATCAGTGCTTCCTAGAAAGAATTTTTAACATTAATAAGATTTAAATTTGATGATAAGATAGTTGATTTTGAATTGGCCTATGTTTTAATGGCAACTACAAATCAAATAGTGACAGGAAACAGTTTATCTGTCCTGAATCGGCTAGTGTATCCATCTGAGGTAATGATTTATATTTGTAAGAGTTGTACAATATAGGAGGAATATTTGAACTTTTCACGGGTGTTTTAAAGGGTTCTAGTATGTGTGAGAGTATTACATTACAACAGACATTAACAAGAAATGCACAGTGTATATGTATGGGTTAGAGTTAATATTATTAAAGGCAATGATTAATGTAAAACAGAGTGCGTTAGATCTTGGAATTTGGGGAAGATTGACATTGATGTAGAAAGTGCTGATGAAAGGAGTTAAGGCTCCCAAAACATATATGCATAAAACATTGTAAAAGATCAAATATTGGTAGCCCTTTCAGACCTGAAAGAAAACTGGCGGTGTGAATTTTTATTTGTACGTCACAAACTGACTAAAATGCTCTTAAATACATATATTTTTAGTTTATTTTACAAAATAAAAATTAACATCTGAGAAAAAGCACCCGCACAATTGTGCGTGTCAGGACTTAATTCACTACTTACAAAAATGAAAAATTACCTCAATGCATGTGAATATACATATGTACATGATCAAATGTTCCATTTTACAGTGGGGACTAATTTAAAACAATTAAATCTTCGTTCAAACACAAGTAAATGTTACATTTTCTACACTGAGGACGAGTTTTGGTTTTACTGCCCTTTTGGCAGCAGCAGCCTGTCATTGGATCTGAAAGAAAACTGGAGGTGTGAATTTTCGTTTGTATGTCAAAAACTTACTAAAAGGCTCTCAAATACATATTTTTATAGTTTATTTTACAAAATGAGAACGAGAACTTTCAGCTAAAAAACAGAACCCACACAATTGTGCGTGTCAGGACTTGATTCACTACTTACAAAAAATAAAAAATAAGAAAATTTAGCTCAGTACTCATGTACATGATCAAATGTTCTATTTTACAGTGTGGAACAATTCAGTTTAAACAATTAAAATCTTATACATTGCATTTCTCACGTAGAGTACGAGTTCTGCCTTCACAGTCTTTTGGTGGCAGCACCCAGCACTCTCGCATGCATTGACTGCAGGGAAACCTAGCCCACACTCTTGTGCATATCAACATTCAAAACCTCATGGAATCATGTACGATGTTGTAAGTTCACAATTTACGTTCGCTTAACAATTTACACACTTCAGTGATTATATTCTGATATTCAGTAGAGCTTCTAGATTAATATGAATGCAATAAATAAATACTTACTTTAGGCATTACTGCTTCCCGCCATCTTGCCGATGAACTGTATTTTTAAACTCTTCCTCCTGCCCCCTGGTGGTCAAGCGCTAAATAAAAACAACTGAAATACATGCTATGTGTCCCGCACAAGCACTGCAGTCCGGTCTAGCGCCAGAAAAAATCAAATAAGCTCAGAGATTAATAAAATATGAACCCGCACAATTGTGTGTACACGGTCTGAAAGGGATAATATATTGACAGGGCAGACTAAACAATTACCCATTGTAAACTATTGTAATGAGTCTGTACGGACCAATTAAGGACTGATAATGGTCAAAGTTGTCGATACTCAGGGTATGTCAAATTGAAGTTATACCCCACTACATTAAACTCTCAGGTGACCCCTCAAAACAAAGTGAATAGCAGTGCGTCCGTGTATCGTTGTGAGGTATACGGACTACTTCAGTCATTTGAGCATGTACGTAAACCAGCACATCCCATGAGACATCTTAATGAGGTTCAAGTTGCAAGGGTCGTCACTTTGATCCAGGAAGGATGGACTTTTCGTCACGTTGCTGTGGATCTCAGTGTCTTTCCATCAGTTATTCAGCGCTAGTGGAATCACTACAGTGAGACAGGCCAGTTCACAGAGAGGGTTGGACAAGGTTGTGGACACATGACAACCCCTCAGGATGACCGATATCTGACCATCTGTGTGCTGCGGCATTGTTCAGCAACTGCCAGAGAATTGCAACAAGACCTCAGGAGGGTCACTGGAGTCACGGTGTCTGACCAGAGAGTAAGGAACAGGTTAAGAGAAGTGCCCTTATGACCCAGACGTCCTGTTCGAGTGCCCCGTTTAACACAGCAATATAGCACAGCTCGCCTTCTGTTTGTCCTACCCACATCAACTGGCAACTTCACCAATGGGGACCTGTGTTGTTCACAGACGAATCTAGATTTCCCCTGACACAGCCTGATGGACGTCAACATGTATGGAGACGTCGTGGTGAGCAGTATATGCCAAATGTTGTCCAGGAAGGCGACCGATTCAGAAAACGTTCTGTGATGGTGTGAAGTGGCATCAGTATTGAGGGCCGTACGGATCTTGTCATTGTCCATTGTAATCTTACTGCTGCAGGGTACATCGAGCAGATACTGCTGCAGCATGTGTTGGTTGCTGCATACGGTATTGGCCCCTGAATTCATACTCATGCACGACAATGCCAGGGCTCATGTAGCACACATCACCAGAGCTGTCCTGCGAGAACTGGACATTCAAGAGATGGAATGACCAGCAGTGAGTCCCGACCTTAATCCCATCGATCATATGCATGATAGGTTTGACAGAAGTGTTCGTGGGCATCCTGTTCCACCACAAATTCTCCATGACCTCGAACAGGCTCTCATTGAAGAATGGGAGCTGATACTGCAACATGACCTCCGTTGACTTATACGGAGCATGCCACTTAGGTGGCAAGCTGTGATAAATGCTCGTGGAGTACATATGCCGTACTGAAGCTCTCCAACTGTGATAAAAATCCACCGTGGAGGACTGTTATCACTTTGTTTTCGCCCCTTTTTTTTACGTTTTCTTTTGTGTTCTGAAAAGGAACGTTAATCCATCGATGTTCTTTTGTATACTTCAATGGCCAAGAATAAAGGTTTAGTTAGTAATATACCTGGGTGTGAGGTATTGTTTTGTGGAGCATGCATACCTTCAAAAACATGTTCCCCTAATTTTTTGAACTGTGTATAAACAGGATTTCATTTTTTAATTTAAATTCATTTATTGAAAAATGCAAGACAATTACAATTTACTTTTCCACATAGTTTCCTACTTTGGAAATTCATTTGTTCCAGCATATGGGGAGCTTTTTGATGCCCTCATCGTAAAAGGAACAGGGTCATTTCGTCAGCCAGTTGCGCACACTCTCGTCATCTTCAAGTCGTTGCCCTCCTAGAGCTTCTTTAAGTGGTCTGAACAAATGGAAATCGTAGGGCACTAAGTCCGGGCTGTGAAGAGGATGGTCAAGTGTAGTCCAGTGCATTTCCTGTAGCTTGGAAACAGAGTTGCAGTATGGGGCCGCACATTGTCGTGGAGGAGGATGACCTGTCGAATCGGTTGGTCTCGTCTTTTGGGGTAAAATGCAACCCTTGCCTTGTTTAACAGCTCACAGTTGTAAGCCTCATTGATTGTGCGTCGCTCATGAAAATAATCAATCAGTAAAATGCTTTGCCGATCAAAAAAAAAAAAGGTTACAAGAACCTTGCTAGCTAAGAGTCGATTCTTGGCTTTCACTGGTGCTGCCTCTCCTTTCCTCCACCACTCCTAACTGGCTTGTTTGGATTCGGGAGTGTAGTGGTGGACCCATGTTTCATCGCAGGTGATGATCCAACTCAAAAATGAGTCACCTTCTTCCGCATACCTTGCTGTGAGCCTCTGACTGACCTCCAAACGCCTCAACTTCAGATTTTCGGTCAAAAGGCGAGGGACCCACTTGGAACACATTTTACCGAACTTTAAGTCATTTGTGATGATTGCTTGACAGCTCCCATAACTGATTCTGACTTGTGCAATTTCTGATACTGTCGATCGTCGTCAGTGATGTCTTTAATCCCATGAATGTTTTCGCCTGTAATGCTGATCTGAGGTTGGCGATCGTGTTGCTGATTTTCCGCACGTTCTCATCCTTAAACTTTTTACGCCAGGCAAACACATGCATTCTTCACCGAACTCTGCTGCTGTATCTCCTTCATGAGCAGGAAGTTTTAAAATATGCGTTGCGCAGTACCTTTTGCTCCGACATCATGAGCTGGAAATATCTAACTCCTCGTGGTCTCGCCTAAGCACAGTAGAAGCGTGGGGCCAGTCCTGCCAGCTGTTGTTGTTCACGAACAAAGTCCCGTCTTCATAGGAATCTTCACCAGATGATGTCACTGACAAGATGGTCATTTATACTATCAATATGCATGTTACATACACCCATTATAATACAGCACAAATGTAAGCCTATGTGTTCTCAAGCCAAAAGATGTCACACTATTTCAAACTCTTTAGAGTGAAAAAAAAAGAAACACTGATTTGGCCTGATTCATATGTACAAGGAAGGCTGAGACATTCACCTTCTATTTTGACAACTCTAAAAGTTTACAAGCCAATAAGTACTATACTCTATTAAATCTAAAGCAGTAGGAGTAGATGACATCCCTATGCATTTCATATATCATAGGCGCTATCCTCCCGATTACCACACATATATTCAATTAATGTCTCGGAAATGGAACTTTCCTGCACTCTGGAAACAAGCTAAGGTCATCCCAGTGTCCAAGATAAATGATCCTAAACTGACCTCTGACTATCGTTCAGTTTCTATTCTTCCAGCGCTTTCTAAGGCTTTGGAAAGACTGGTGTATGATCAAGTACTGAAATATTTAAATAACTATTCTCTCCTTGACCCATTACATTCGGGCTTTAAGAAATGGTACAGCACTGCCATGACTCTCCTTAAAGTGAGAGAAGACATCGGACTAGCTATGGAACAACGACAAGTTAGAGTACTAACGCTACTGGATTTCAGTGGTGCATTTGACACAATAGCCTTACAGGTACTACGTAGGTGGTTTGAAAAGTTCTCGGAATGTACTAGAATTAAGTATTTTACCTTGGTGGAACTGGTTTTATTTTTCAACATAGTCTCCCTGTAGACTAATGCATTTCGTCCAGTGATGTTCCAATGCCTTGATCCCATCTCGAAAATGAGATTCCTCCAGGCCTGCAAAATACCTCTCCAATTCGGCTGTCATTTCTTCCCTTATAGAAAATCTCTGTCCACCGAGGAAAATTTTCAGCTTGGGGAATAGATGAAAGTCTGATGGTGCCAAATCAGGTGAATAAGGTGGATGTGGCAATAATTCGTACCCCAGTTCAAGAAGTTTTGCCAAGGCAATAACACTTGTGTGCGGCGGAGCGTTGTCCTGATGAAAGATGACCTTTTTCCTTGCCAAACCAGGCCTTGTTTCGCGTATCTTTTCCTGTAGTAGGTCTAGGAGGCTTGCATAGTATTGCCCCATAATTGTTTGGCCAGTAGGAAGATAATCTATCAGCAGAATGCCTTTTGCATCCCAGAAAACTGAGGCCATGACCTTCCCGACCGAACGCTCTGCCTTTGCTTTCTTTGGTGGTGGTGAATTAGCATGTTTCCACTGCTTTGACTGCTGTTTTGTCTCTGGGGTATAGTAGTGGACCCAAGTTTCATCTGTAGTCACAAACCGGCACAGAAAATCTTGTTGGTTGCACTGAAAACGGGCCAGACTTTGTTCGGACATTTCCAATCTGGCGCGTTTATTGTCCAATGTCAATCCCATCTTGCGGATAATTTTTTCATACCCAATTCTTCGGTTAAAATATAATATACCCATTCAGAAGACATCCCTACAGCTTCAACAATCTCCCGCACTTTCAGTCGACGATCCTCCATGACCAATTTTTCACTTTTGCGATAAATTCTTGGGTCGTAACACTTTTTGCATGTCCACTACGCGGATCATCATTCAAGCTCTCCCGACCAAGTTTAAACTCACTGGTCCACTTGGCAACAGCTGAAAATGAAGGAGCAGAGTCCCCCAGTGTGTTCTGAAAGTCGGCATGAATTTCCTTTGCTTTCATACCTTTCTTTACAAAGTATGTAATCACTGCTCGAATCTCAGTTTTTTCCATTGTCACAAATCGCTACGCGGGAACAACAACATCGAGTCGTCACTACCACACTCCTGCAGCTAGAGCACTGACGCACCATCTGTTCACTCACAAAGGATGTGTGATTATTGGGTGGGAACCTCGTTGCTCTAGCACTGACATCTAGTGGTGATTGTGAGAACTTTTCAAACCATCCTCGTAATTAAGAAAATGGATTATTACTTGTTTGACCCTTTAGTACTGAAGTTTTTTACGTCATATTTGAAGGATCGGAGGCAGTGGGTGATAACTCGCAAAAGAAATTCAGAATGGTGTACAAGGAAAGTGGGTACGCCACAAGGTAGTATTTTAGGACCGTTGCTTTTTACAATGACATTTCATGTTCTCTAAACATGTGTAATTATGTCCTATATGCCGATGATCTCTAAATACGTTACCATTGCAGTTTAAGCAAATTACTAAAATCAGTAAAATTCTTAAATCCTGACATGAAACAACTCAGTGAATGTGCCCTCGCAAACAGACTTCTCATAAATCCATCAAAATCGCAAGCTATCATTGTTGGGTCCCAGAAGCTCCTACACAAGATCAACGATTCGATCATTCTTCCTCTACAAATAAATAACAGCACAATCCTGTACAGTAAAACAGTGAGAAATCTTGGGGTAACTATGACTGAAACTCTAAATTGGACAGAACATATCAAAAGCGTAGGTCAGAAGGTGTTTGCTACTCTACACCCACTGAAATTAAATAAAGACATTTTACCACTCAATATGCGGCAAAGACTAACACAGGCCCTAATTCTTCCTATCCTTAACTACTGTGATGTAATCTTGGTAGACGCTACTAAAGAACAAACTAGGAAACTGCAGCATATTATGAATTGTTGCCTTAGATTCATTTTTAACCTAAGGTATGATGTGCATATTACTCCTTATTATCAAGCACTGCACTGGTTAAAACCTGATAAGAGACGTGAATATCATACACTGTCTTAATACACAAACTTCTACATAGTAACTCTCCTCAGGATATTTCATCTAAACTTCACTTCCTCTCTTCCTTCCATAACCGTAACACTTGCTCAGGCTCCACTCTAGCTATTCCTCTTCACCACTCTTCTGTGTATAATAATTCCTTTATTGTGACCGGTTCCAGGCTTTGGAATTCCCTGCCAGTAAGTGTGAGGGGCATTGACGCTTTCCTCAAATTAAAAATAACTTGCCAAGACTTCCTGTTGAGAGTTACCGAATGTATTGTGTGCATGTGATTGGTAATTGAAAAATTAAAAATGGTTCTGTATAATGTAAATGTAAGGTAGTTGATAAGTGTGTGTGTGAGAAGAGGACTGAATTAACGAGCTGCATATTGTGTGGGCGTGTAACTTACACTTAATTAGGAAATAGTATAAGTAGTAATAGGCAGCCTTAATATTATTTATTGTATTGTGGTTGAGGGTAAGAGAGGGCCGGGTGCCCTAACTTCACCACATGAAAGAAGCCATAATAAATAAATAAATAGTAACAAAATGAAGTTAGGTTTACAAGGGTCTATACCATGCCTGGAGCTCTGTACGGTGCGTAGAAGTGTTGGCATCAAGGGGTTAAGTTGTTTCTTTTTCTTCCTCAGGCAGATTATAAATTTGTTACTCAAGTTTCACCAGACTGAGGAACCTAACAGTTATAAATTAACTGAGTCTAAAATGGCTTTAAATTGCCCTAAGTGCTTCATTTGCAACCAGTTATCAGCGCACTTAGTTCATTTCTGCTTTTTTAACCTGCTACGCTCGAGTCCTGCTCTATGGTGGAGAAGGCAGAGGAACCTGACCCACGAATATATTTCTCAGGTTTTTTATGTATCATTTACTAATTTTGGGAGCCAATTTAGAGCCACTTTCCTTTACTCATATATGCACTTATGTATTCACTAAATACCAGTTGCCTAGTTTAATACCAAATTAGTGACTTTTTGTCGTAAGAGGCGACAATGTCAGTGAAATGAAATGGCGTATGACATAAGGACTAGTTCGGCTCGCCAGATGCATGGCTTTTTATTTGACGCCTGTAGGTGACCTGTGCTTTGTGATGAGGATGAAATGATGATGAAGACGACACATGCACCCAGCCCCCGTGCCAGCGAACTTAACCAATTAAGGTTAAAATTCCCGACCCTGCCGGGAATCGAACCCGGGACCCCTGACTTTTCTAGAGATTTTAGAAGCCATTTGGAGACAATTCTGACTAATTTTAACTTATCCCAAAATAAATAATATGGGTGTCTGTACATTGCTCAGAATTAAAAAAGAATGATATTTCTGTACTGGTTGTGACCATAATAACAAGGAGAAATGAAAGTTTTCATTTTCCATAATGTATCTACGAATGTACGTGCATCACGAGAAAATGGCTGAAGAGAATTTAATGAAAATCGGTATGTAAAGTCGGGGAATAAGTCGCTACAATCTAGGCCATGAATAATTGTGTTCACGCTGAGTGAAATGGTAGTTTAAGGGAAGGCCTAAAATTTAATTCTCACGTATTTATGTTATTATTGGCCCTATCGATGAATACTACATCATTAAAGTTATATATTATTACATATCCTATCAGTTGTGTCTTATTCAGTTTTACCGTACCAACTATAATAATATTGTAAGGTTGATTATAAGAATGAGAAAAATGTCATGAAGGAACGATTGCTTGAATAGTAACACAGGAGGGAGTCACAAACGATGCTCTAATATCTCAGAGTCAGAAGAAAACTAAATATGAAGGCCTCCAATAAAGAAAGCTCATAAAATATATCAACAATAATATTACATTGACCATTGTTTGTTGTGATGTGCTTTGTGTATTCTGCGGCCATTTATCTCCGATAGATGGGATTACTGCTGTGTATCGAGTATAACAGCCTGCCTGAATATTGGCAGGAACTAAATGGGGAGTTAGATCTCTCTCTTCTTTAGCATACCATTCCTCTGGTTCATAAATTTTCTGATACTACTGGTATGTAACACACTGGATCATCATAGTATTCCAGCTATTCGATCCCTACTCTGAGGCACTGATTGGAATGAGCAGTGTGCACATTTAAACGGAATAATTACACAGGAGTGTATGCCGCTGTCTGCAGCCTGGTCGTTCTAGCTCTGAAATTTAGAACTGTTAGATGGACACCGTTGTACTTCAGATGTAAGACTTTTTTCAGGCGTTTTGCTCTATCAACCAGCGTTTTGTCTTAGGTCTGACACTAGACTCATCAGAGTTCCCTCCATGGGATCTTAGAATTACCGTTGTACTTTTTGCTAAAGGTGAGAAAATGTGCTGTTTGTAAATTTATTGAATATGTCATATGACAGCATTGCTTTTAATTGCGACATTCATACTGATGTCATTGTAATGACCTATGTTGAAACTATATGGACAGTCTTTCTGAGAATTCCGTAGCGAAGCATGGGTACATCAGCTAGTTATTTGATCCAAATAGCATTGCATTTTGCATAATCTGCATAAACACGCGGGCGCTTGATGCAATGCTAAGTAATGGCATCTATGTGCATGACTGGTTCACACTTGTGGAGCATGAGTTAATACTATTTTCTGTAGGCTTATGAGAGACCGATCATCTCACTCACATATTTCCTGTGAGGGAATAGAGATGTGTAATTTTTAGCCTTGTAGCCTCATATAGCAACAGTCGGGCTTTGGGACAGTAAGTGTTATAAATATATCATAGTACTATATTGCACAAGACACGTAGATTAAGCAGTTTTGACCAGTTGTATCTCCTGATTTTTCTTGATTTTCATATCAAAATCTCCTAATTTTTGGTTTTGTGAATTTGGCAGATATGAGTTCATGTTCTAGAAAAACCTCAGTTCCATGAATAAGTATGGATTGAGAGCCTTCAGTTGCGGATTACTTACTTCCATCGTATGTACCCTAGTTTCATAGTTCTGTTCATTTCTAAGTTCTAAAAACTGATGCTCTTATTACATATTTTTCTTCACTCTGTTTATTCCATTTTATTTTATTTTATTTGTAGACAACACCCTCTGAATCCTTCACCTCGAGGTCGTCATTAGGAGAAATCATAACTACATGCTTAGTCATAGTACATGACCATAACAAAGCTTTCATGCTGACTGTAAATGAGGCTCAAGGGCAATTGCTGGCAGGGTTGAAATGTCGAGCTTATACATTTACACTCGTAATAGTGATATGTGATTTTTTTACAATATGAAGGTACACATTATGTTCATTCTTGACATATCTCTAAATACATCAAAACAAAAATAACAACAATAATAATTATAAGAAGGAAAGAAGGAAAAAAATAATAATAAGTTTAAAACTACAAATGAAAACATATTAATATAACCTACAGATTAGCCATAGAAAATTACTAAACACATTAGTAGAAGATCAACAAACATTTGAGTACCCAGCATTCCAGCAAAAAGAAATTCAATAATGATTAAGATTAATTTTTTTAAAAAATTATTTGCTTATTAAATTAGCTAGTGTCAGTGAATAAATCAACTTGAACACCAATTGTATTTTAATCCAACGATATTTTAATTAATGGTGAGTTAGAATGATGAACAATTCTAGATCTTGTAATGTGAAATTGTACTTTCTCTTGTGATGTACCGTACGCGAATTGGGATGAAACTATGTAATTCTTGACAGTTAGTTTTTACAGTTACAATTTTCTGCAATATTTGTAATGAAATTAATGTTCTCCTGCTTTTCAAAGAACTCAAATTGAACAAATTTTGTAAAAACAATGTTGAAATATCAAGTGGACTAAATACATTAAAAGTTTTTTAATACAAATATCTTAGAAATTTATTTGTACAGTCTCGGTGTGACTGATTTGGTCCTTATAAAGGGGGTCTCAGATTACTGATGAATATTCTAGTTTGCCTCATACTAAACTTATAACGTAACAATTCAGTAAATGATTTGGAGGCTCTAATAATTATAATAACCAAACTCATTACTTTTGAAAAATATCTATTGAAAGTTAATTTGCTGTCAAAAATAATTCCTGTCAAGAGTTGTTTCTTCAGTAAGAAATGTTGTATTCAAGCTCCTCTATCCCCTAAAATAACTTATTTTTAAAATATTTAACCATCATCATCCAGCTCCCGCTGGGTTGGAGTGTTGATGGCACCATTCCAACAACCATTGTTCCTACTTAACTGTGTTCCAATCCAGGTTTATTTCAATTACGCTATTCTTGGCTGTTTTCAACCAGCTTAGTCTGGGTCTCCCTCTTGCCCTCCCTCCTTCCTCATCTGCTTCATCATCCTTACCTCTGCCATATTCTTAGATGTCCAGACCATCTACATTTATACCTTTCCATTTCCTCCCTGATGTCCTCATTTTTTACTCTGCCCTTTCTTGTCTTTCCTATCATAAAAACTTGGTTTGTGGAAATTATGTTGTAAGTTAAATTGAGTGATATTATTTTTTCCTAGGATGTGAAAGAAGAATTTAGTCCTGAACTTGATGGCACTGGTGGACCCTGTGTAAAAGAGTTAAGTATTGCTTTTATTTCCTGTAAAAATATGAGTATCAAGTGAGTAGGGATCATAGTTTGAGTCACAGAGTGGTGGATTCAAACTGCACTGTTGGCAGCCGACACCAGGCTGTACCTTAACCAAACCATGGTCACTTCCTTCCCAGTCTTGAACAGTTTCTATTCTATGATCTCTATAAGACTTGTTTGTGTTGCTGTGATGTAAATCAATTATCGAAGGTATGAGTGAACTGTTCAACTAAAAATTGGTAAAAGACTTGAATTGGTACAGGAAACTAAGATCCATCATAATCTGCTCCAGATTCATTTTATTATCAGTTGGCAGTGAGCAGATATGCTAGGTCAAGGCAATAAAATTCCAAACTGATTTCATACGCAATTCATTGTGTATCTTGGACATTACTGACTCTCCCTTAAAGTAGCTCTCTCTTGTGGCTAGACATCGACTCCTGCCAGCAGTACCACGATTTGGAAGCATTCCAGGAAGCCTTTTCCTCTCGTAGTATTATTCTTATTTAGTGTATGTCAACAGATTGGAATATACAGCAATATATATATATATTAAATAATATAATAACTAGGGCGTTATTACAATTAGACATAAATCAGAGTATACAATGGCAATGTATGCACTTATATAGTGAGAGTTAATTTGTCTATCCAGTTAACAGCATCTGGAGTCAACGTTAGGAAGTCTTTCTGATCACCGAGTATGACTTAATACTATGTGCTGCTGCACAATGTGTTGGATAGTCTGGGGAGTCACTCTACAAACACAAGATGGATCAGAAATTTTGTTCCATTTTTAGAGGAAGTCAGTACATACTCCTTGGTTTGTATGAATCCTGTTGGTAATTTTCCTCATACATTGAGGCAGATCACAACCAGCTCGTTTAATTTAGGTATTTAAAATGTAACCATTACTTCAGTGGCTACAACAAACACAGTAAAGGGAGGAAAGTAAGTGCAATTACACAGTACCTAAGACACTACAAACACAGGAAGACAGCTGATGAATTATGCGGAACTCCGCCGATAACAACACTGGTAAACACTTGACGATAAAAACCCAGGAACGTGAAAGGAGCTGGGAACCTACCAAGGGCATGGAGATGGCTTAGGTTGCAGATTCCGGAAAAATCAACCCTGATCCTTAATTTTGAAAATATATTATTTACCAAAATATTATTTACAACGGACTTTACAAACGAATTCCGAACAATTTCAGTCAGACCGAACTTGTGAACTACAAATTACACGTTCCTTGACAATAGCTTCTATAAGTTCAAAGAGTCAAGCAAATACCATACATCTAATTACAACCCAAGTCGTACAATACAATTTAGAGTGAAGTTAAACGTACCTTTCAAAATATCTGAACAACATAATTGAAAAGGTAGCGCACGTCAAGTGACACGGAACTACTAGAGGCAAAACCCCAAGGCAAAAACATAAAACTACCGGGCGAGTTAGCCATGCGCGTAGAGGCGTGCGGCTGTGAGCTTGCATCCGGGAGATAGTAGGTTCGAATCCCACTATCGGCAGCCCTGAAGATGGTTTTCCTGGTTTCCCATTTTCACACCAGGCAAATGCTGGGGCTGTACCTTAATTAAGGCCACGGCTGCTTCCTTCCAACTCCTAGGCCTTTCCTATCCCATCGTCGCCATAAGACCTATCTGTGTCGGTGCGACGTAAAGCCCCTAGCAAAAAGAACAAAACATAAAACTACAATTTACATGTTTAGTGAAACAAGGAAAGCAGATTGCCTCGGAAACAAACAGGCAAGCCCAGCTGAAAAGCTAAGGCATTCTAAATAATTGAGTGGCGAGTCTGGGTGAGGTTAGAGCAAACTCCTATATGAAAAAACAAGCGAACATTAAATGAAATTTAAGGTGGAACAGAAATCGAGAGTGCTTATCCCCAAAGTGGCCCATCCCGGGAGCGAGACGACGTCAAAACTTCTGATAGTTAAGAGTTACAAAACGGACAGCCAGACAGACCACGAAATGCTGCCTCGCTCTCTTTAAAAGGGAAACCCTGGCCTTGGAGTAGCCAATCAGAACACAGGAGCCCGCCTATTGCCACCCAGATTCACCAATCACAGTTCCTACTTCAGTTGCGAAGTGTAAATAATTTTCTCGAATATGCACGATCGTGAATCTTCCATTTCCAGAACAGTCAAAACATTTTTTCTACAATACATAACTAACAAAGGCAACACACCCTGTTCAAAATTACATGTGACAACTTTCTGGACAGTTCCAGTAAATATAGAAATGAAACCTACTAGTTACACATACAATATGTTACAAAATATTTACACTGTACAGGTTAGGTAGTTACATGGAATACAAATAAAATATTTTATCACCACACTTCAGATCATACAGTAAGTACAACTTAACAAGGTTTACAAATATAATCTTCAATAAACACTTTCCACTTCCAATATATTCTACACCTGTGACAAAAACAGTTATAATGTCTGGTGGTGCATGTTGGATCCATTTTTCTTCCCAATGATCATTTATATTGAAGCTCTTATTGAAAAGTTCAACAGTGGATTTTATTGCTTGATGTCTGGATTTTAACCTCTTTTATACAAACAGGATGCTGAATTTCCTGCCCATTCAGCTTCATTTTCAGTTTTGGGAGCAGAAAGATGCTACAGGGTGCAATATTACGTAAAGAGGGAGCAGAAGGCAGCAGAGTTATGTTGTCCTTGGGTAGAGCAGTTTGGGCAGGTGCACTGTCAAGGTGATTGAACCAGACGTTCTTTTGTCTCTGATTAGTTTTATTCCTTTCAACATCCTCCCGACATTAACTGTTCATCTTTGCAGGAAGTCTGACACAATTTTGCAGACAATATGTGATTAGGGCACCCTCCCTCCTCTAAAACCTAGAATTTCACTGAAATGCTTGGGAATATCGCATAGCTTTCTCCCCAATTATTACCTGATATATTCATAAGATTCTGAAGCTGTTTTCTGTAGACTGAAGTAGAATTTGAAGCAAACATGGTGTTCATTTTTACAGGGACCTTAAATGAACATTTTTGTAGGAAGCACACCTTTTTTCAGAAATCTTTGCCTATATTAACTTAAATTGTACCATTACACATTATTTACACATTGACAGCAAGTAAAGGAGATATCTACCCTTCACACTGTAGATACAACTTTGTACTATTTGTGCTGAAGACTGCCCCTGCACCATAACAAGCTTTGGCTCAGATTGTTCTTTGAAAATAAATAAATAGTTAATGCATGCTTGCTTGGGTACAGCCTAATAAAGTTGTTCCTTTGTACTATCATCAGATTAACAGACCTACGCTATTTGCCGAACCCAACTGAATAATAGCTGAAGGCACATACACAAGGAAATGTGGTTGCTAGATTATCTCATGCGTACATCTTCATTGTACACTGTAATGCCGTTAAGCATTGAGTCCACAAGCTTGTATGAATTAACTGAGTACTTCGATATTCCTCCATTTATAACCAGTTTTGTAGCTTCTGTTAGTTGCGCACCTCTTAAAACCTGGCCTCCCTTTACATCTCTTATATTAATACTTTATCAATGGTAATACCATTTTACAAAACAATAGAGAAAAATAAACAAAACAAAACACCCTAAAAGAATGTACAGTGGAGTATAAGTAGAAAAATATGTACAGGTATATACACAGGTTACATTACAAGTAAGCACAGGAAAGTAATAGTCAATTCTGGAGATTATGCAAGTGATTTCTCAATTTTGACAATGAACAGTTAAATATATCAATATCCACTTTGTTTAGAGATCTTGACATTCGTTCAATTGGCCCACTGAATGCAAAGTTAGTTCTATGCCAATTTGTAGACAACGTATTCTTGAACCTTGTGTGTCTGTCTGGTACATGTATGTTAATTTTTTCAAGGAGTTGTGGACAATTCACCAAGGAATGAAGCAATTTAAAAATGAAGAGTGTATCCAGGAATTCATGGCGTTGTGACAGACTATGCAGATTTAAAGACTGTTGTAGGGCTGTATAATCAACATTTTTATATTAGAATCCTGCTCTGAATGAATATAAGTGAAGAAATTTATGTTATCTATGGATAGAGGTCTGATGAGAAGGGTTCCATGCAGGTGTACAGTATTCTAGTATAGGGCGTACCAGAGATACATACAGCAATCGATAGGTAGCTAAGTTTGAAAATTCTCTAGAATATTTAGTAATGCAACCCAGTCTTTGAAATGATTTCTTACAAATATTTTCAATATGTTCATTTAATGATAGGTTATTACTGAATAAAGCACCAAGGTCATTAACTTGTGAAACAGGAGTTAGAAAGTTTTTGTTACTAAATTTGTACTGAAATGATATTTTCTTCTTGTTAAAAAAATATTATTTTACATTTTTCCTAATTAAGTTTCAACCCATTTCGAATACAGTACTTTTCCAGATGATGTAAATCTTCTTGGAGTTTTAAACAATCAAGTGGACAATTAATTTGCATAAAAATTTCTGCATCATCAGCAAACAAAAGCAATTCAGAATCCATAAGCATACTTTTAATATCATTTATGATGAGAGTAAAAAGTAAGGACACAAGGTGAGACCCTTGAAGAACTCCACTGGTAACTATAATAGGTGCAGAAAAGTGATTCCTTATTTTAACAATCTTCAGGTGATTTTTAAGATACGATGTTTGGAGACCGATTGCTTGTTCCGAATTGGGAGACCAAGGCAGCCACAATGACTTATCCGTCTGCACTGTAAGAAAAAGACATACAGTACATTAGTACTTGACACCAACATCACAGTATCACCCACAAGATATCATTAAAGTGTATGTTAATAGACATATTCCTGTAATGATTAATTGACAATTGATGGTTGTGCTTTTGTAAAATGTATTCATTCTGAACTTTTTCTCTCATTTCACTGTTTATTTGATGAATCACACCTTGATTTTCTCTCGCTGTCTCGCTATTTCATCTGAAGTCAGTAGCAAGTCACATTTTCAACATTCCATATATATATATATTGTTTTTTTTCATTGAGTTGTTTCTTCCTTTGTATTGAGATCTCCACCTCACCATATTATTACATGAAGGAAGCATTTTGGCAATGTTTGGTGTCATGTTTCCAACACTTTACTGATACTTTAGGAGTCCTATAGCTCTTAAACGCTTGTCCCTCTGCCCATAAGATTTCATAGTTTTTCTACCTGTGACATAAGCTTTCAGATGTTATATGGGTTTCCAGCAAATCCTTATCAAAGGAGAGAAGGTTTACTTGTAACTGATATTCGTACCCATGACTTATACATTTTATTATGAAGCATGTAAACCATGGCCTTCATTTATGCAATCATTTATTCATATTTTCCACGTATAATTATGTTCCATTTCTGTGAAGTATTATTGCAGTTGCAGGTGGTATGCATTT
This sequence comes from Anabrus simplex, assembly GCF_040414725.1. NCBI lineage: Eukaryota > Metazoa > Arthropoda > Insecta > Orthoptera > Tettigoniidae > Anabrus > Anabrus simplex. The sequence continues at coordinate 45,549,411 of NC_090278.1, read as the reverse complement.
ATTGAAATAATGTAATCTAAGTAAGGTAATAACAATTTGTCATATGAGTAATAATCATACCTGTTCATTTGTAGAATGAATCCTGTGTTACTGTCTCCAGTGGCTGAAGTTGCTGTTGTTAACTCTGTTGAGTTCACTGAGAGGATGAAAGCTAACGAGAAATGTCTGGAAGTCTTTCCTCAGATCCGAGATGCTACTGATGTGTGCCATGTGCCATTCAACTCCCTCCTCCCAGTTCATGAAGAAACTATCATAGAGAAGAATGCTGAAAAAGGTCCATCCTGTGATGGCTGTGGTAAGACACTAATTGGACCTGGATATGGTGGCCCTCCATCAAGGAAGAAGCTCTTCTGTATGACTTGTATTGACATGTATTCCCAGTCTTCAGATGATAGCGAACAGCCATATGTACAATCAAATTCTCATGTTTGTTCAACGTGTGGTGAAGTGTTCAATGCTCGAAGAACGCTGGTAAATCATATACTGAATCATAAAAGTAGAAAGATGTACGACTGCGAAGCGTGTGGAAAGTCTTTTACCCGCAAGTGTACACTGAAGATTCATAGCAGGATCCATACTGGCGAGAAGTGTCATGTTTGTACTGAATGCGGAAAAGCATTTGCCCGACTTGTTGAACTTAGGACCCATATGTTAATACATGAACAAAGTCTACCTTATAAATGTTCCATCTGTGGTACAGCATTCCGTCTGCGTGCTCGACTGTATAAACATATTCTGGTGCACACGGAAACAAGTGGCCTTCACTAAAGAGTGACTATAAGATAATTTACAGAAAAACTTCGACAATTCTTACAAAATATTAATTACATTATGAAACCATTGCAAAGCTGTAGAAGAAGGATCTAGTTAACTTGTTACACACAACAGCACATCACTGGTAACAAAGAACAAGTATTTGATTTTAATTAGTTTATGAGCATGTTGAGAGCTACAGCTCGGTCACTGTCTCAAGATTGATGTTGTGCACACTTGTATATAGGACTTTCTAGTAACTGTCAAGATCCCTACACTTGCAATTCATGCAAGAAGCTGTGGATATGAGAAAACATATTATACACTGCTGTGTAAAACTTATGGACAAAAGTAGCTCGCATGTTGTGTCACTGCCAATAATCATAGCTGGATGAAACTGGAAGAACTGCTACAGTACGGTACAGTAGGCAACTGAAAGGAATATGCGATGAGACAAACAGGACTGACACCTTGATACTGAGGCAATAAATTACACATAAGTTACTGCAACTCATGACGGTCTCCTGGACATCACAGAGGAAGGGACATGGTCCTTAAAAGGATGTGTGATCACCACAGACAGCGATGCATGCTCCGCAATGTGTTCCCGTGCTGGTCACAAGATTGGTAGGGTGTTCCATTCCTCCAGCAGCACGGTTGACAACTATTGGATGGTCGTTGCATGTGGTCGTGTTGTGATATGTCTGCCTACCATGTCCCACATGTGGTTGATGAGATTTAAGTTGGGGGAACGGGCAGGTTAGTACATTTGCCGAATATCGTCTTGTTCTAAGAGCTCTTCCATCTGCGCTGTTCGACAATGTACATTGTCACCCATAAAAATGAAGTTAGGTCTGAAAGGACACCTGAAAAGGCACAAATGGGAAAGGAGTACACTGTCACAACGTTGAATGGTGAGTGTACCCCGTTCGAAAATTTGGAGGTCGGTACGTCCATACAAACATTATGCTTCCCCATACCATAAACACTTGGATCCCCAAAATGACCATGTTCAGCAATGCTCTTGGGTGCATTACATGTTCCCACCTCTTGCCAGATGAGGGTACAGACTGAATCTGCTCTTGGTACCATTGGAAAAGGTGTCATTGGAACATAACGTAATGGTCGGGCAAACAGGCCACCCCCATGCAGTTACTGTGGAGCGTAAGATTGGATGTCTTGCAGTCCTGTTAAATGTGGTTGCTATTGCACCTGGTGTTTGTTCTTGCCTGTTGTACAATGTAGCAGTATTTGATCGTAGTTGAGCCCCTCCTCTCCTGGCAGCAGTGCTCTCTATGCATGTGAAACATTGCTGTGAGCAATACCAAACTTCTGGCTACACTCACCACACTTCATCCTTCTTTGAGTTTCCTGATGATTCTTCCCTGTTTGAAGTCATCCAAATGTCTCCAGGCCATGTTGTAATAACTCCACCAGAGTGCACCGTAACAGCTCGCTGATTGACTCGCCTTGTCTTGTCCCAATCCTTCAATAGCCTCATTTTGTGGGACCAGACCTATTCGGTGCTATAGTCACGCTGACCTCACGCCAGGTGTCTATGGAAGTGTGGCAACATGTTACCGCACTTTCGTTAATTTCCACAAAGTAGTAGGTATGTTGTTTTAACTGTCTTGTCCTTAAGTTTTGCACAGCAGAGTATTATGCCAACACGGTCTGAAGTAAGGCAACTCCAGATCAGAATGCGAGGAATTAGTTCCTCTATTTGCCCTACTCCACCATGCAAACTGATTATTTGATTGTGAATATTTGCTTACCATTTTTCCTCTCCTCTTCCTGCAGGATTCACAGGTCCAATGTCAGATTCAGTCAGACATCATTGGGAGTTCAGTGTTCATTTATATAGATCGACTGGTCCACAGCATTAATGCCAATAGCTCAAGATGAAATTCCTGGGCTTCTTTTCTTGGCGCTGAACAATTCGGCCCTCTTCCATCTATTCACAAACTTCACAACTATCGGCCTCTGTAACGCCGGGTTTCTGGATGGTAACCTATGTGCGACGACGATACCAATTTTATTCACGTCACGTTCGATCACTGCGCCTATGCTATTGATAATGCTGTAAACATATTCATTATGTACTTCCAGCACACCATGGAATTCCACTTTGTTCTGTCTCATATATAAGGCAATACTGTCAGTTAACCTAGCAATCACTTTTTCAACTAGACGTTCCAACACGGCATCTAAGAATTTAGAGCTACTCATAACTTGAATTACCTCTTTGGTTAGGTCAGATGGATCAGCCTCCTGAGGATCACTAATTTCTCCTTGAATCTTCGTGACTCTTTTCCTGCTACGCAGCTCTGGCTTCGGTCTGGCAATGGTGTTGGTGAGTTCTCCATCTTCTTGTTTTTGTTCTGCATTTGATTTCCCATGCCTTCACCAACGAGACACAATAACACAATACACACGTATACTAATGAGTTCCACAACTGTTTCATCCCTCACACGCAAGTACCAGTTTGTTCCGCTCTTATTTAGCCATTTGAAGAAGAATTGGAAAGCGGTTTTTGCTCGCGGATTACCGAAATTCAAGAGACTTCGCACACAGACTTGTTACTCTGCTGCCATTTCAAACAAGCAATGCATTACCATGTAAGCGAAGGACAGATCTCGAACAGAACTGTGAGTTAGTCTGGGTAAAGCTACTCTTTTCTCGATGCCCTGTACTTGTTTGATGTTACTATACACCACCAAACAGCCCATTCTGTGACTTTGAGCAGTGTATGGACTCAGTCATTGCAGCTCTCCCTCACGGTGAAGTAATTTTAATGGGCAACTTTAACTTGTATATAAAGTGGTCTTCTCCATCTACTGGATTGTCAGCTGACAACTGTGACGCATACTTTATAGACAGTTCGATCAATGGCCTCACACCTCATGCTCTCCTCATTAGAATTTAAGACAGTAACCCCAGGCAGAAACATTTTCCCCACTGGAGTACATCCTACTGCCCCACCTATATCTGGCGCCGTGCCGACTGGTCTGAAATTTGTTGTGCCCTGGAAAGCCTTCCCTGGAGCCTTCTCAAAGTAGCTGATATCAAATCGGCTCTCAACCTCCTGTACGACTGGCTGCAGGCTGCAATTAAAGGCTTCGTACTTGCACAACAAGCTACTACCAGCAGACATCAACACTGGATATGTCAAGAGACTAGACTGATACTAAATAATAACAAGACAGCTTGGTGCCTGTGGAAAGACTTCCCTAACCCACATAGTCACAATACTTTAGTTAAAATCCACTGCCATGCGAAGTTTATGGTCAGAAGAGACTACAAAACACATTTAGACACAACACACAGAGAAGGATGGAGCAGATTCTTGTCATCGTAAACCACAACAGTGCAACAGCAGACAGTGCCAATTGCAATGAACTGTTCAACAGGTATTTCTTCTCCAACTTCTCCCCTCCCTGACAAAAGCAACCACACCCTCCCAAAGGTACAGTTTCAAACAGAACCCTATCATGCATAACTACCACTCCAAGTGACTTTAATAACCTCCTTCAAACTCTTCGTACCTAAAAAGCTACTGGCCCCAACGCTATAGGTCCTCTTTTCCTAAAAAATACTGCCAGCATCCTTTGCATCCATCTCTCTAAATTATTTAACCAATATTTTGTCGTGGGCTATTTTCCTATAACCTGAAAACAGGCAACAAATTTAATGTATAATCTTACTGACCAATTTCTATTCTCCCCACATTATCCTTTATCTTTGAAAAAATTATACACCAGCATCTCTTCGTATTCACCTCACCCTATATGTCAAACAATCGACATGGTTTTTTACCAGGTGGCTCTTATATAACAAACCTGCCCATTGTGCATAATTTTGCATCGCATGCTGTTGCAGCTAGATCACAGTTGGATATCTGCTACATAGATACTTCTAAAGCTTTTGATTCTGCAGACCATACTCTGCTGCTCCATAAACTCTCCAGACCATTTAATATACATGGCAGTCTTCTGACCCTTTTTGCTGGCTTCCTACATAGCTATTGGCAGAAATTGGTAATTTTAGCCACTTCATTCTCATGGTTACCAGTCACTTTCGGTGTCCCACAAGGCAGTGCTCTTGGCCCCTTGTTGTTTTCCTTTTTTTTTGGAAGACCTGCCATCCAAACTCAACAAAAAAGCAAATACCCTACTTTTTGCTGATCAGGAATCCAGCAGAAGCAGCTCTTCTACAGTCCTCATATAATGCCCTGTCGAACTGATGCTGTACTTGGAAACATATCCTCAATTCACAAAAATGCAGCCACATGACCATGATACAATGTAAATCTCCTCTGCAGACATCATATTATCTACTCGACGTCCGCCTCCGTAGCGTAATGGTTAGTGTTATTAGCTGCCGTCCTCGGGGGCCCGGGTTCAATTCCCGGTACTGCCAGAAATTTAAGAATGGCAGGAGGGCTGGTATGTGGTTGAAATGGTACATGCAGCTCACCTCCTGTGCCTGAAAAGAGCTGCACTACCTCGAGATGAGGACACGAGTTTACCTACTCGACAAGCCCATCCCCGTATTTATGCAGCACCATGACTTAGGTGTAATATTCAATACCAAATTACAATTCAAGAAACACATAGAAACATATACAACCAAGGCTATGAAATTACTAGGCTTTCTCTACCGCTTCACAGAAATTTCTGATCCCACTCCTCTTCGTCATTTCTTCCTCACGATCATTCAACCTCTGTTGAACTACTGCTCTCCGATTTAGAAGACAGCCTCCCCCTCCAATATTAACCAGTTAGACAGAGCAGTGTCCTCCTTTGCTGCAATTGTTAGGAACAGAAACCTCAAGCTCAGGATTCTGTCTATGCAGCAGGTGTTAAGGGCAATAAATGTGTCACCGCTGCACATCAGGCGACAGGTAGCTGACCTGAGTTTCCTCCACAGGGTCTTAAATGGGCATTACCGCTCGGAACATCTTGCCTCACTCTTCTCTCTCGGTGTTCCTTCGCGCTCCACAAGAACCAAAGACCTTCTCCACATTTCCCATACTCAACACTCAATACGTCAATGATCTTTCCTTATCCGCCTCCCAACTCTCTTAAATAATACCCTATCAATAGAAGACATGAGCTTTGTATAGCATCAAACAAATGTATATGCAATTATATATTGTTAAATAATACCCTATTAATAGAAGACAAGTATATTCGAGATGGGGGTAAAGAGTCTCTTAAGGATAAGTTGATGTGAAGTGGTTAGAGCGCCATCTTGGCCCACGATGACTTGGCTATGACATTCTCATGGTTTTCGCTTTGGACAGAGGCTGTTGTTATCTTTTATCATGAAAGTCTATACCTGTTAATTGGTCTGTTGACAGCTGTACCTTGTGCTTCATGTGTAAATAAACATCAGTCACTCCTATGCCAGCTGTTGTGTGGTGATATCCAACTGAAGGGCAAGAAGCTAAACCAGCAATTTCAATGTATGGAGGAATTTTGTTTGAAGAAACAACTTTATTTGATCATATAGTGAAATGAAATGGATTTTCAGACAAGCACTCAAATGGAAAAGCAAAGCAAAACCTGAACTGTACCAGTGGCAAAATTTCCTTTCCAATCTCCGCATCTTATTCTTGCCTGTGGGTTGAATTTTATGAGGTTTTCACTGTGCTGTAAAATATTCCACAATTTGAAGCTCGATCAATAGTGGAAAAGGTCAGGATGCCCTTCACTCAATGAAGTTTCAGAAAGGTGTTTGTGCAACCTACACACTGTGTGAGAGACGAAAGAAATCGCCAAGAAGAAGTGAGACAAACTATCTTTGTAAATCCTTAAATGAAAAATGATACTAGATATCTTAATTGTAAATTATGTGCCTTGCTTATGTCAGTTAGAGTAATATTCTGTGTGTCATATTTTTAATTATAGAACTAATTGTCCCTGGTGCATATGTGGTGAAATTCATTAGAGACACAGATTTGTTAGGTAGTGTGAAGCCACCATCTGGTAAAGCAGAAGTCCCACTACAACATACAATACTGAAAGAGAGAAGAGAGATACAGTATTCATAAATGTTGAACCAAGATTAACAGTAGAAGTCATCGTGTTTAGTAACACATTGTTAAAAATGTTTCAATTCAGAAACTACATTAATCTGTTAATACGCGTATTATGATCATGTCAATAAATAGTTTGAATGAAATTTGTTTCATTTCTTTATTCTCTATAAATTATTTACATACCTGGAGTGTAAAACATTGTGTATCCTACTCTGTTTATATCCAACTAAATGTGATATGACATTTTCCAGAATGGATATTGTTTTCTAGGTAGTGAGAAATGGGTGTACGTATGTTTGCTGTCGATTCATTTTAGCAGCTTTGGACATTCCTGATCATGATATATTGAGTAGTCTGACAGCAGACAAAGTATTTCTGATGAAGTAATAGCACGTATCTTATATTCATTACTGTGTAGCAAACTGTGTTTAGTTATCACCAAGTCTCCCAAGCATGAACGACGACACCATGCACTGTTCACACAGCAGGTTTGTGCGGACATGGGTTCTTTAGTGTGGCATAATCAAACTTTGTTAAACAGTGAATGCGTTTTCATATTGCAAGAAGGATCTTGAAAAGTGGCTGTTGTTTTAAATCGTATTTTGTCCACCAATATGATGTTTGTGGATATTCTGCATGTTTGTATCTATAACACACTGTGTTAGTTTCCTCACTTGCACTACAATATCTGAAATAAAATATTTCCATAAAAGCCATCTTCCCAAGCACACTGTGGCAGTGATTTGGAAAGGTATGATGGGCGACTGCTGAATTGGGGTGAGGCACTGATGGTTTCATTGTTGAAAATGCCTATGGAGCTTACATACTTACAAAAAAATTATAGTTTGAGGAATTCAATGGAATTCTAAAGAGATCATAACCATACTGAGTGGATCCGGTCGTATGATATCCGAAGTGTTTCATCTATTTCTTGTAAAATTCAGTTCTGAAATGGTTGCATGGTTTCTGGGTATAAGCATAACTTAGAGCAAGTACGTGACTACTTGCCTAGTGAAGATTTGTTTCACTTTGCAACAATACTCCTCAAAGTAGAGAAGCTTTCCCTAATAAATTAGATGTACAAAAGCCTGTCTTAATGTTTAACCACCTACTATATAAAGTAAAAGTTGAGTATCTATTTCACATCCATCATCTTTTCCTATTCTCCAATTTCTCACTGTCAGAGAAACACAATCTATTGACATAAGGTACGGTCTGACTCGCATGTACTCCTCGTCTACTGAAAGAGATCTGTTCTGCTTCTTAACACGTTCAGTACCTGCTTCTGAGCAGGACACTTGAATGCCTGGACCAGCCATTTTCATGCCCGGCTCTCTTGACGTGCGTCACTTAATACAATTGACAATTACTCATAAACTATAAATGTTAGAAAAAAGATACTTTGTGCTTACCTCTTTTTTTTTTTAATGTTATTTGTTTTACGTCCCACTAACTACTTTTACGGTCTTCGGAGACGCCGAGGTGCCGGAATTTAGTCCCGCAGGAGTTCTTTTTACGTGCCGGTAAATCTACCGACACGAGGCTGTCGTATTTGAGCACCTTCAAATACCACCGGACTGAGCCAGGATCGAACCTGCCAAGTTGGGGTTAGAAGGCCAGCGCCTTAACCGTCTGAGCCACTCAGCCCGGCGTGCTTACCTCTAGTAAATATTTGGGGTGTCATATCTGGTGTCACAGGTTTCAAAATACGTCCAATTTTATACAGCCTATCTGTATTTTAGGCATAATGATTACTGTCACCGAAGTGAAGAAATGAAAGAATATGAAGGAAACGTATTCGGAACATTGTATTGGAAAATATCGGGGTATGAAAAACAGGGTCTTCGGTCCAGTGCATTTTATATCAGGATTTTGGACTAATCAGTTTCCACGATTGCATGATCGAATGCTTTGTGAAAGGCCGGGGCACTGCGCTTATCACTTGACTTGCGTATAGATTCGTCTGCTCACACACATACTGATAAAATTCGTCATTTATGAAAATACTCGCGTAACTCAAAATATCCTGCTTATTTTCTATTTGAACGTTTATACCTGAATTCACTCTAAATGGCGGAACGGGTGGACAATAACTAGGATGATATGTATCAGGCACTTCACTTTTCTCTATAGGCCTATCGGATTCGGGAATCAGAATTTCCTCGTCACTCTCACTTTCACTGTCTGAGTCTATTTCAGGAATAAGTTCATCACCAGAATAATCATTGTGAACAATATCTAATAATTAATCTTCCGTAAGAAACTTTGTTTTATAAGCCATTATACTACACTCAGTAAGAACGACACGCACTGCATTGGAATCTCAAGTACCGTCTTGACGTGCGAGGAAGTGCTGAGATATTCGCGCTAAAACAGCTAAGATAAACATGAGCCCACTCAACGCGACGGTTATCTTAGGAAGGTCAACCAACTTCCTGCTACAACTAATAACGCTGAATAAGGTGTAAGAATGCATAGATGACGAATATAAACAGCACTGCTTGGCGCGGAACATTAAACGTCTTACGCCGTCCACGGCCCGCATCATAGGGGCAAGCTTAAACGTCTTTCGCCGTCCACGGTCCGCAATGAGTTAATAAGTATTATAATAATAATAATACTGGTCTTGTAATAAAATGAGACCAATGCGATATAGACTTACTTGTGGAACATCTTGTTTTGACAGATGTGAAATATTGTACATTGTCAAGCAGTATTGATGCAATAGTCTAAGTTAATTTTTTGTTGTGGAACATTTGATTATCATGTTGGCGTACACCATATTGACATATTGTATTAGATTCTTCATTCCATTGAAACTAATTTATAAATAAGTTGATACCTGAAAAAAGAACAACTTAACATAGAATGACATGTTTCCTTCTCGAGAAAACATTGTCAGATTCTATGAAATCACAGAAAATATTTAGAAATTCATGTTTCAGTACTGTTTAAATACTTGAAATTTGGAATCCAGTCCATTTGACCTCCTGAATGTAAAATATTTGCTATATCTTCCTGTAATTCAACAAATTAAGCCTCACTGCCTCCTTTCAGACCAGTTTTGCAAATAATGAAGATTGCATGCAACACATGTCAAACTGATTGGCATAGGTACCTGTTTTACCACTCTTCCCTGTATAGGCTACACACGGGTACTCTAGGTTGATCAGATCTAGAATTACAACCAAAATTGGAATGCTTTTCTCTCAAAATCTAATGAAATTACATTACATCATAATTCTGCTGAATGCAGGAAAAAATGATTATCCAACACAAATAATTATTTATGTAAGAAATTGAACAATATTTTATTCTCAGAGTAAAGAGACATGCCAAGTGGAACATTACATAAGAAGTCTTTTTGAACTAAGTATGATGTAGATAACTGCAAATCCATTTAAGCTGAGTTAGTCGCATTCTTACATTTTTCTGCTGAATCTATCCCATCCAAAACATTAGTGGTTTGCAACAGAATTTCATGGAATTCATTACCAACAACATCTTGAAAATGGTGATGGCTTTGATTTTGATGAGATATTTCTCTGATCAATAAACTGAATAGTTCGGCAAATTACCAACAAATCGATGCACCAATGCAATTTCTGATTTTAGATATTTAGAATATTATTTTTATCTCACATCAATGCATACAGAAAAAACAGGACAGGAACAATGGGACACAGTCACAATCGTAGGATGCTCCTTTGTTGTTAGCTGACCACCAACTGTTGATATTTTTCTGAGGGAGTGAGGTCTGGTTCTGTTTCATGGCAGCCAGTCGCCTGCATTGTTAGCACCCACAATGCATTTGAGGTTAGAACTGAATGTTTAGGATCGATTAGCAAGGCAAATGTCTAAATGTGTTGAATTCTGTAAGTGACGCGATGGTTCATAAAATACAACCAATGGTAGTGAGTATTCTTGGCTATCAAAGTAAGTTTCTGGGCTGGGATGGTAGGTTTATGAAAATATTTCAGCTCAACAAGCATTTTGTGGCAATGTTCACATCTGTGCTGCAGAACTAATTACAGCTCCTCAAATTTTTGATTCTGTTAAATTGTTTCAGAAATACACTGCAGCTTTTTACCTTTACTATGAAAAATAGAAACTAAAATTAGCAAAGTACCGTGTCCTGGTTTGGAAAAGTAGAGTCTTGATGCTTGAAACATTTATAATAAAGTTGTTGAATGAAATACTTTGGTAAATAAAAAGTTGCATTGCATTAAAATTGTTGCTGTTATTGTACATTAATTGTTATTACTACTACACTGTGTTACTGAAAAAAGAAGGCTTTGTACATATTAATGTAAACAGACAAATAAGTAATATTTACACCGAAAGGCATGGCAAATGTGGACAATTAAAGAAAGCAGAGAAAAATAACTTAAAAATGAACAAAGACTACCCATGATATGAAATACAATACTTGGACCTAGTATGATGTCAAAAACTCAGTTTTGTAAGAAGCGGACATGTTGCCCTTTATCTCCGATGCAGAGATGTATTTTATCTCACCAAATAAAGTGTTGTTCCCTATTCTCCTAGGATTATACTACCTAAAGGTTACAGCTACTTACGTTGTGAAGGTGGTGAATGTGATTTTTCCTATAGTTTCACTGGGAGAATATACCCACTGTGTTCTGCTGTGCTGTGGTTCTGTGTGTGATTGCTGGTTGTCGTTGTGATGCACTGATGTGTTTTGCATTTCTGATAGTGTTGTCTACTAATTCTCTATTTTAATTAAGGACATTTTTCCCATAATACTTGGATGAATTTGGATCCTTAACTGCTGCCATCTTGCTCATTTTTATTGTTTAGAATTTATTGTACAGCTCAAGATTTCTAAAGAGATACACTACACGGCATGTAACCCCACCTAGGTGCTAGTCCTTTGAACTTGATCGCATTTCTGTACATCTGTGTGTCATACCAATATAAATGGTCCGTTATTGGACTTTAAAAATTTTCCAGCTAACTCATTTCTGGTTGACAGCATTTCGCCTCAGTGTGCTAAGTTGGGCTCAATAGTTGGTACATAGGACACTCACCAGGACGCATGGCTAGTGTGTCATGTCTAGTGACCTTGGGTAATCAAGTATTTAATTAGCTTAGGTTTCGTAATGCTTTCATCCGAGCTCTTTTTATATATAATATGGTCAACGTCTTTATACTGGGTTTATGTCTGTGATATTATTTATTTCTCTTACATTACTTTTACTTCAGATTACTTTTAGCATTACATTTCTAAACCAGTTTTTATTTTGATTAGTTTATCACACACATATATTCTTAATTTCAGTACACTAAAATTAAAGAAGACTGTTTCTTGCGATGTCATGGAAAATGGAAAAAAAAACTCATGTTCTACGGGAAATTCTTGATCACCCATAGAATGCAATTTACGAGGACGGTTTGAAAAGTTCTCGGAATCACCACTAGATGTCAGTGCTAGAGCAACGAGGTTCCCACCCAATAATCACACATCCTTTGTGAGTGAACACGTGGCGCGTCAGTGCTCTAGCTGCAGGAGTGTGGTAGTGACGATTCTTTGTTGTTCCCACATAGTGATTTGTGACAGTGGAAAAAACTGAGATTCGAGCAGTGATTAAATACTTTGTAAAGAAAGGTATGAAAGCAAAGGAAATTCATGCCGACTTTCAGAACACACTGGGGGACTCTGCTCCTTCATTTTCAATTGTTGCCAAGTGGACCAGCGAGTTTAAATTTGGTCAGAAGAGTTTGGATGATGATCCGCGTAGTGGAAGGCCAAAAAATGTTACAACCCCAGAATTTATCGCAAAAGTGCATAAAATGGTCATCGAGGATCGTCGACTGAAGCTGTAGGGATGTCTTCTGAACGGGTATATTATATTTTAACCAAAGAATTGGGTATGAAAAAATTATCCGCAAGATGGGTGCCGTGGCTCTTGACATTGGACAATAAACGCACCAGATTGGAAATGTCCGAACAAAGTCTGGCCCATTTTCAGTGCAACCAACAAGATTTTCTGCGCCGGTTTGTGACTACAGATGAAACATGGGTCCACTACTATACCCCAGAGACAAAACAGCAGTCAAAGCAGTGGAAACGTGCTGATTCACCACCACCAAAGAAAGCAAAGGCAGTGCGTTCGGTCGGAAAGGTCATGGCCTCAGTTTTCTGGGTTGCAAAAGGCATTCTGCTGATAGATTATCTTCCTACTGGCCAAACAATTACGGCGCAGTACTATGAAAACCTCCTAGACCAACTACAGGAAAGGATATCAATATCAGTCAATACTGATATGCATTTAGGGCAGTCGCCCAGGTGGCAGATTCCCTATCTGTTGCTTTCCTAGCCTTTTCCTAAATGATTTCAAAGAAATTGGAAATTCATTGAACGTCTCCCTTGGTAAGTTATTCCAATCCCTAACTCCCCTTCCTATAAATGAATATTTGCCCCAGTTTGTCCTCTTGAATTCCAACTTTATCTTCATATTGTGATCTTTCCTACTTTTATAAACGCCATTCAAACTTATTCGTCTACTAATGTCATTCCACGCCAACTCTCCGCTGACAGCTCGGAACGTACCACTTAAACTGTATATAGGATAATATCTTTTGTTTATTTCCACCTATTCAATACATTACAAGAAGTTGGCATTTATTTTAAAACATTATTCAGATGAGACATTTTTCGCCTCTCACTGTGAGGCATCTTCAGTCATTATCAAAAACCTTATTATTTTACCAGGCATCTGGTTAAAGATATTCAAAAATGTGTTTGATGATTATAAGAGAGGTAAGATTTACGTTAGTTATAAACATGTTCATGAAGTAACTAAAAATCCAATATATTGATAAAAACATATGTAGTTCTTTGTTGAATAGGACTTGTTTGATTCTACTATAGTAAGAGAAGGTGGCTTGAAGCCGTAGTCGTTAATAGATGTCTAATACATAGTGGAAGGCATAAAATATCAGTTCTATGAGAATATACATTACATTCAAATGATACTAAAAACTAGTGGATTCAAAGGTAGTACATATAAAATGTTCAATGAAATAACTATTGATCTAATAAAATGATAAACACATATGTAGTTCTTTGTTAATTAGGACGTCGTAAGATTGTACGGCTTAAAGCCGTAGTCATTAATAGATGTCAAATACATAGTGGAAGGCATATGAAATCAGTTCAATGAGAATATATAATACAAACAATTGATACATAAAAACTGGTAGATTCATAAGAGGTACATTTAAAAATGAAGGCGTCGTGTGACTATAAAAGACAGTTGATGGCTTAAAGCCATAGTCAAGGTTTGAAATGTAGGTCAAATAACTGCTAAATATATGGTAAAAAGATATAAGTCAAAATATACAGCTTAGTATAAAAAATATGAAGGAAAAACATTCCAATTGCTTGACAAAAGTTACTTGACGTTTGCATGCGTATGTCCGTGATATTTATTGGTCAACATTTCGTAGGTTATTTTAGATTTATTCGGCAAGATTGCGTTGACAAGAAGTTCACCAGATGTTTATAGTTGGCCTAATTTGTAAAAAGAAAGTTGCAGAGATGATGATGGGCGGAAATTCTCAACGTTGGTATGGTTTTTTTGACGTGAAGTTTGGAGAGCTGTTGTGTTCTTCTTCGATGACAAAATATTTTATAAAACGTTGATTGTAAATAATTTATACTATTGAAGAGTATTATGGAAGTTTGATGAAGCTGTTGAATTATTGTTGTTATAGAATGGTTCTGAAATGAAGAAAAAAAAACTGTAGTTAATTTTGACGAAAATGAAAGAAAACATGGGAAGGTTTTTGTTTAAGTGTTGTTAGTGAGAAAATGTTGGTGCTTACCTATGGCGTTGTAGGCCCATTTAACAAGCTGTGTGAGGCGCTATTAGGATACTAATGGTCACTAACGGTTTTTACTCCTTGTGTTGTACGTATGTCGTCTGGCTAGAGGGGGGTGGGTAGGAGGGGGCGGAGTTGTAGGCTTGTGATTCGTGAACGGGAGGGAGTTGTGAATGGTAGGGGAAGCGGAGGGGCGTGTATCATTTATTGGTTTCTGAATGGCGCGTGGAGGGGAATTACGTAAGATGGGAGGGGGAGGGGGGTATGATGTATTTGTTGACGTAGGGGTGTTTGTTGATACTGTTTTGAAAATATTAAAAAACGTTTTGTCCTGACGGTTTACATTATTGAATAATGTTACTATTTGGTCATATAAAGGGCTTCTATTGTCTATTGGATCATTTAAATTCTTATTAGCATTGAATTTTTGGTCCAAAAATATGTATAAATTTTCGAATTTGGTCATAAGTCTACCTTTTTTTACTGTTTTTAAAATTTGAAAGTCCTGTTCAATTGTGGTAAAGTTGTGCCCCGTTTCTTTCATGTGATTGCTCATTGCTGAGTGTTTGTTATGTTTCTGAGCATTGAAATGTTCTGTGTACCTAGTTATGATGCTTCTTCCTGTTTGTCCGATGTATGAGCTGAGGCACTCATTACATTTTAATCTATAGATACCGGAGCCTGAGTATTTATTATTTTCTGAATTTATTGTATTATGGTTGAAGAACATTTTTTGGTTTGAATTTTGAGTTTTGAAAGCTATTTTGATCTCTTGATTTTTTAAGGTGTTGGTTACTTGGTGTATGATTGGGTTGGTGTATGTAAAGGTTGCGAACTTTGATTTTTCATTTTTTATTGGGGAGAGGTTTGTGGATAGTTTCAATTTAATTTTATTGATTAGTTTGTCTATGATAGAGGGATTATATCCATTAAAAGTGGCTATTTCTTTTATTGTATTTATTTCTTTTTTAAAATTGGTCGCTGAAAGGGGGATTTTTAGAGCTCTGTACACCATACTATAAAATGAGGACTGTTTGTGTGATTGTGGATGAAGGGAACTTTGTTTAATAGTTATAGGTGTGAATGAGGGTTTTCTGTAAATTAGGAAATCAAACTTATTGGAAGTTCTTGTTATTGTGATGTCAAGAAAATTAATTGATTTGTGGTTCTCGTCCTCTTTAGTGAATTTAATATTGTTATCCAGATTATTTAAATAAGTTAATATGTTTTCACTATTGTTGAGGTTTTTGTCAATTATTACTAGCGTGTCATCAACATAGCGTAGCCAGAGATTTAATCCATTGATGTTATTTATTATTTTGCTGTTTTCGAGGTTTTCCATATAAATTTCAGCAAGTATTCCGGATAAAGGGTCTCCCGTGGCCAGGCCTTCCTGTTTGTATATTTTATTGTTGAAAGTGAAAAAGTTGTTTTGTAAGACGAAGTTTAGTACTTTTAAGAATTCTTCTATTTCTATTTTGCTTAAATTGCTATGTTTGGAAAGATTGTTTTTTATTATTTCTATAGTTTTTTTTAGCGGGAATGTTTGAATACATGTTAATGACGTCGAAAGAGCACAATGTGTGATTAGGTTTTAAGTTAATTTTTTTTAGAGTTTCACATAGTTCTATTGAATTTATGGGGTGTTTGTTATGGAATTTGAAATGTTTTTTGAGAAATTTCTGGAGGAATTGTGAGGTTTTATATGTCGGGCTATTTTGGCTGTTTATGATTGGTCGAATGGGAACGTCCTTTTTATGTACCTTCGGTAGTGATCTGACGGTGGGTAGTTTGGGGTTCATATTAATGAGACTTTGGTATTCATGTTCATTAAATAAAAATGAAGAGTTTTTAAAAAGTGTTTTTAGATTACGTTGAGTTTTTGTAGTGGGATCCCTTGAGATTATTGTGTAGGTCTCATTAGAGAAGAACTCCTCTGTTTTATGAATGTAATCTTGTTTTTTCATTAAGACTACAGTATTGCCTTTGTCGGCTTTAGTTATTATTATGTTATTAGTGTCCACATTTTTTCTTAATTCTTGGATCTGTTTCAGTGAGGACGAGTTATTTTTATTAAAAATTTCTTTTACAAGGGCAGGTAATTTCTTTTTAATTTCGTATTTTATGTCGTTTTGTTTGTCTGTTGGAATTTGTTTGTTTATGTTTGTTTCAGCTTCGGCTATTGTAGTGATTATATCTTCTGCTTTATGTGGGTTGGGCCAATTATGTTTTAAGCCTTGGTTGAATAAACGTGTTTCTTTATCTGTAAAGGTGACGTCGGATAGATTAATTGTAGTTGGAATATTGTTCCAAGGAGAGGGGGATATTTTTATATTACTGTTCCGGTTCATTGATTTTGCTTTTTCTTCTTTTAAGTGTGTCAATTTACGATTTAGTGTTTCTTGTTTTTTGTTCAATGCAATCTGTATTTTATATGTAATGTGTTGTTGATAAGAAAGCCATTCTAGCGGTGATAACGATTGCGCGAGAATCAAATGTACGCGATAAAGTTGTGTATTTAATAACGATTTCTTTCTATACAATAGTTTTATCTCATTTTTGAGCCAAAGGTTGTTGATTTTGTTTTGAATATCGTTATATTTATGTTTCGGAATGTTTTTCCTTTGAGTCGATTTTAGAAATTTCGGCACTAGATTAGATCTTACACATTCTTTTAGGAATTTAATATCTTTTGAGATCTTGCTAATTTTTGTTTTAAGGTTTAGATACTTGTTTTTATTAGCCTGGTTGGCTTTATTATTACAAGTGATGAAAATCATTTTTCGTCCTATTGAAAGTTACATAAACTGTATATAGGATAATATCTTTTGTTTATTTCCACCTATTCAATACATTACAAGAAGTTGGCATTTATTTTAAAACATTATTCAGATGAGACATGTTTCGCCTCTCACTGTGAGGCATCTTCAGTCATTATCAAAAACCTTATTATTTTACCAGGCATCTGGTTAAAGATATTCAAAAATGTGTTTGATGATTATAAGAGAGGTAAGATTTACGTTAGTTATAAACATGTTCATGAAGTAACTTAAAATCCAATATATTGATAAAAACATATGTAGTTCTTTGTTGAATAGGACTTGTTTGATTCTACTATAGTAAGAGAAGGTGGCTTGAAGCCGTAGTCGTTAATAGATGTCTAATACATAGTGGAAGGCATAAAATATCAGTTCTATGAGAATATACATTACATTCAAATGATACTAAAAACTGGTGGATTCAAAGGTAGTACATATAAAATGTTCAATGAAATAACTATTGATCTAATAAAATGATAAACACATATGTAGTTCTTTGTTAATTAGGACGTCGTAAGATTGTACGGCTTAAAGCCGTAGTCATTAATAGATGTCAAATACATAGTGGAAGGCATATGAAATCAGTTCAATGAGAATATATAATACAAACAATTGATACATAAAAACTGGTAGATTCATAAGAGGTACATTTAAAAATGAAGGCGTCATGTGACTATAAAAGACAGTTGATGGCTTAAAGCCATAGTCAAGGTTTGATATGTAGGTCAAATAACTGCTAAATATATGGTAAAAAGATATAAGTCAAAATATACAGCTTAGTATAAAAAATATGAAGGAAAAACATTCCAATTGCTTGACAAAATTTACTTGACGTTTGCATGCGTATGTCCGTGATATTTATTGGTCAGAACCATTCTATAACAACAATAATTCAACAGCTTCATCAAACTTCCATAATACTCTTCAATAGTATAAATTATTTACAATCAACGTTTTATAAAATATTTTGTCATCGAAGGAGAACACAACAGCTCTCCGACCTTCACGTCAAAAAAACCATACCAACGTTGAGAATTTCCACCCATCATCATCTCTGCAACTTTCTTTTTACAAATTAGGCCAACTATAAACATCTGGTGAACTTCTTGTCAACGCAATCTTGCCGAATAAATCTAAAATAACCTACGAAATGTTGACCAATAAATATCACGGACATACGCATGCAAACGTCAAGTAACTTTTGTCAAGCAATTGGAATGTTTTTCCTTCATATTTTTTATACTAAGCTGTATATTTTGACTTATATCTTTTTACCATATATTTAGCAGTTATTTGACCTACATTTCAAACCTTGACTATGGCTTTAAGCCATCAACTGTCTTTTATAGTCACATGACGCCTTCATTTTTAAATGTACCTCTTATGAATCTACCAGTTTTTATGTATCAATTGTTTGTATTATATATTCTCATTGAACTGATTTCATATGCCTTCCACTATGTATTTGACATCTATTAATGACTACGGCTTTAAGCCGTACAATCTTACGACGTCCTAATTAACAAAGAACTACATATGTGTTTTATCATTTTATTAGATCAATAGTTATTTCATTGAACATTTTATATGTACTACCTTTGAATCCACCAGTTTTTAGTATCATTTGAATGTAATGTATATTCTCATAGAACTGATATTTTATGCTTTCCACTATGTATTAGACATCTATTAACGACTACGGCTTCAAGCCACCTTCTCTTACTATAGTAGAATCAAACAAGTCCTATTCAACAAAGAACTACATATGTTTTTATCAATATATTGGATTTTTAGTTACTTCATGAACATGTTTATAACTAACGTAAATCTTACCTCTCTTATAATCATCAAACACATTTTTGAATATCTTTAACCAGATGCCTGGTAAAATAATAAGGTTTTTGATAATGACTGAAGATGCCTCACAGTGAGAGGCGAAACATGTCTCATCTGAATAATGTTTTAAAATAAATGCCAACTTCTTGTAATGTATTGAATAGGTGGAAATAAACAAAAGATATTATCCTATATACAGTTTATGAAACTTTCAATACGGACGAAAAATGATTTTCATCACTTGTAATACGTACCACTTAGTCGAGCAGCTCTTCTTCTTTCTCTCAATTCTTCCCAACACAAACATTGCAACATTTTTGTAACGCTACTCTTTTGTCGGAAATCACCCAGAACAAATCGAGCTGCTTTTCTTTGGATTTTTTCCAGTTCTTGAATCAGGTAATCCTGGTGAGGGTCCCATACACTGGAACCATACTCTAGTTGGGGTCTTACCAGAGACATATATGCCCTCTCCTATACATCCTTACTACAACCCCTAAACACCCTCATAACCATGTGCAGAGATCTGTACCCTTTATTTACAATCCCATTTATGTGATTTCCCCAATGAAGATCTTTCGTTATATTAACACCTAGATACTTACAATGATCCCCAAAAGGAACTTTCACCCCATCAATGCAGTAATTAAAACTGAGAGGACTTTTCCTATTTGTGAAACTCACAACCTGACTTTTAACCCCGTTTATCATCATACCATTGCCTGCTGTCCATCTCACAACATTTTCGAGGTCACGCTGCAGTTGCTCACAATCTTGTAACTTATT
The DNA here is from genome assembly GCF_040414725.1 of Anabrus simplex. Classification (NCBI taxonomy): domain Eukaryota; kingdom Metazoa; phylum Arthropoda; class Insecta; order Orthoptera; family Tettigoniidae; genus Anabrus; species Anabrus simplex. The sequence goes on along the minus strand of NC_090278.1, from coordinate 45,529,325 downwards.
TATCACTCTATAGAGAATAACATCATCCGCAAAAAGCCTTACCTCCGATTCCACTCCTTTACTCATATCATTTATATATATAAGAAAACATAAAGGTCCAATAATACTGCCTTGAGGAATTCCCCTCTTAATTATTACAGGGTCAGATAAAGCTTCACCTACCCTAATTCTCTGAGATCTATTTTCTAGAAATATAGCAACCCATTCAGTCACTCTTTTGTCTAGTCCAATTGCACTCATTTTTGCCAGTAGTCTCCCATGATCCACCCTATCAAATGCTTTAGACAGGTCAATCGCGATACAGTCCATTTGACCTCCAAAATCCAAGATATCTGCTATATCTTGCTGGAATCCTACAAGTTGAGCTTCAGTGGATTAACCTTTCCTAAAACCGAATTGCCTTCTATCGAACCAGTTATTCATTTTGCAAACATGTCTAATATAATCAGAAAGAATGCCTTCCCAAAGCTTACATGCAATGCATGTCAAACTTACTGGCCTGTAATTTTCAGCTTTATGTCTATCACCCTTTCCTTTATACACAGGGGCTACTATAGCAACTCTCCATTCATCTGGTATAGCTCCTCCGACCAAACAATAATCAAATAAGTACTTCAGATATGGTACTATATCCCAACCCATTGTCTTTAGTATATCCCCAGAAATCTGATCAATTCCAGCCGCTTTTCTAGTTTTCAACTTTTGTATCTTATTGTAAATGTCATTGTTATCATGTGTAAATTTTATTACTTCTTTGGCCTTAGTCTCCTCCTCTATCTCGACATTTTCCTTGTAACCAACAATCTTTATATACTGCTGACTGAATACTTCTGCCTTTTGAAGATTCTCACATACACACTCCCCTTGTTCATTAATTATTCCTGAAATATCCTTCTTGGAACCTGTTTCTGCCTTAAAATACCCATACATACCCTTCCATTTTTCACAAAATTTCGTATGACTGCCAATTATGCTTGCCATCATGTTATCCTTAGCTGCCTTCTTTGCTAGATTCAATTTTCTAGTAAGTTCCTTCAATTTCTCCTTACTTCCACAGCCATTTCTAACTCTATTTCTTTCCAGTCTGCACCTCCTTCTTAGTCTCTTTATTTCTCTATTATAATAAGGTGGATCTTTACTATTCCTTACTACCCTTAATGGTACAAACCTGTTTTCGCATTCCTCAACAATTTCTTTAAACCCATCCCAGAGTCTGTTTACATTTTTATTTACCGTTTTCCACCGATATGCGAAACAAGGCCTGGTTTGGCAAGGAAAATGGTCATCTTTCATCAGGACAATGCTCCGCCACACACAAGTGTTATTGCCATGGCAAAACTTCATGAACTGAGCTACGAATTGTTGCCACATCCACCTTATTCACCTGATTTGGCACCATCAGACTTTCATCTATTCCCCAAGCTAAAAATTTTCCTCGGTGGATGGAGATTTTCTAGAGTGGAAGAACTGACAGCAGAATTGGAGAGGTATTTTGCAGGCTTGGAAGAATCTCATTTTCAAGATGGGATCAAGGCATTGGAACATTGCTGGACCAAATGCATTAGTCTACAGGGAGACTAGGTTGAAAAATAAAAGGAGTTCCACCAAGGTAAGATACTTAATTTTAGTACATTTCGAGAACTTTTCAAACCACCTATGTATGCCACAAGAACTTTACCATGAGTGGTACCGGTATACATGTTCACATTAGTCGTCACAATGAAGACCCTAATGAGATACAAAGTTCTCCTGGCCTTGCAACTTCTAAAACGTTGAACAATATACCTCAATCACTGAAGAAATGTGAGTTATGCGGAGGGCTTTTGAAAAGTATCAACGGACACCTGCTTTAATCTCACCCTGACGCTCACCGGCACAACATTAGTCAACTCCATCAAAGCTCATTTTTGACAAATCCCAGCAATACTGATTCTGTAGCTCCAAGTATAAATCATCCATGTCAGAATAGCCCAGATCTCCACGTGGTGTCAACAATGAATGTAAGGTTTGAAGGACTTGTCTCCTTGGATTCACCTGAAGATCAAGAGTTTGAAAAGGCAGTGAATGACTACTGCATATTCTTAAGGAAGCTGTGAATAGTTGTCAACTGCAACAGCACCCATCAGTAAAATACTATAGAAAGAGGCAGGCCAGAAAAAAATACTCCTTATGGACTAACTTACAAAAGATTTAAAATTCTAAACAAGCCAGTAAAAAATGCCGAACGACAAAGGATAGATATGACTTTGAACTCCCGCAGTTTCAATATCATTATAATCGAAGGAATGTGGTGAGGAAAATTATCTTTTCCCTATCCTTAGTACCTAGATTGCAAACTGAGTCATACAGCAGTCTGTTTGGTTCTAACAGAGTACACTTTCTTGATAAATACGATGTGGTGTGTGAGACCAATAATCTCGAAAATAAGCAAGATGACATTTTTAATGCATGTCCGAGAACTCTAACAGACACCGCCCCTGAGAAAGGTGGAGTAAAGCTAATGGTTATGAAATACCTCATTGCATACAAAAGCATTTCTTTCATTACAACTTACATGGTTTGTTGGGAATATGTCCCATCGTGTTTCAGGCATGGTAGAACAATGTTAATTCATAAAGGTGGAGATCCAGACAATGTCCAGACCTGGCAACCTATAACAATATACTGTATATTACAGAAAATAGTTGAAATAGTGATAAATAAAATGCTCAGGAAAAATGTACAGTAGTATTCAGTCCTAATCAGAATGGTTTTGTATCTTGCCCTGAAACTTTTTTATTTTATTTATCTATTGTAGGTGGTTGCATGAAAGACTCAAAACTTAAGAGGAAGGATTGGTGTGCCATATTCCTAGACATCTCTAAAGCATTGGATAATGTATCCCATGAGAATATAGAACCATTCCTGTTTCACCAATACTTAGAATGCTAGATATTAATCTCCTTAAGGAAATTTCAACTAGCATGCAAATTAACGGAACAGTTAGAACAAGTAAAATCCCTATCAAGAAAGGCATAGCTCAAGGTGTCCCCTCTCTCCTGTATTATTCAGTTTAGCAGTCGATCATGTTCTGAGAGAACTAAGTGAAGAGAAATAGCCGAGGAATGTGGGTACCACTTAATACCTGGTATGGAAAATTTTACGGTGCTAGCTTTTCCGCTTCTGTGTAAGAAGAAAGAAGCAGCTGAACATCTGACAGATCTAGTAATTACTTCTTTAGCCAAGATTGGACTCCAAATAAATACTACAAAAAGCAAGGCCATATTGATGCGTAATGTTCAGCTGATCACATCTGATCTCACAACTCTGAGTGGAAATACAACTGAGTGCATTTCACCGGATGAAACAATACGGTACCGTTGGGTAATATATCAAGACGAAATTAAGTCTTGCAGTAATCTATCAGCTCACAAGAAATTTGAAGCAGTTGGTTAGTTCACCCCTTCTCATTCTGGATCAGAAGTTAAATATACTCAACCAATATATTTGGCCACAACATATATCCATTACAGACTGCATCTCTGAAAAATCTGACAATGAAATTTCTTGGTGACATTGATAATATTGTATATAATTATATAAATATTATATTATAATATAATAATATTGATAATATTATTGATAATATTGATAATATTATAATATTATGTTAGACGACTTGAAATTTTCAATGTTCAATGGGAGGATTTGATTCAGCATATAAATATTTGCAAAAGGCTGATGCGTGTGAGAAGTGCAAACATCGAAACCATTAGAGAGCCCCGTACTGAAATCAACTATTGCCTTGAATGCCTGCTGATTAGCAAGGAATAAGTTGAATATCTCAAATATCCTCTTCCCAAGCTCATCCGAAAAGTACTCCAGGAAGACAAAAGGAGTGATATTCTTTTCCCACTGGAAAAAAGGAAACGCTTGCATGAGTAATAAGAGAGGTATGTCATGCGGACAATGAACTGTAATGTCATCCCTGTTCAATGTCTGCCTAGAAGGATCCTTAATTCATCCCGTTGCAGAAGATTTGACGAGTTCCAAACCTTATCTCGTGTATTGGAGTTCTAACATTAAAAATTAAATACTTGAAAAAGAGGTTCAACCTATTCAATACATAAAAGAAAGAAATGTAGTGATTACATTCTTATTTAATAGTAACTATGGGACCGGTTTCGACCCTAGTCCAGGTCATCATCAGCCGTAAAAACATGTAAAACAATGCATATGAAAAAGAAAAAGGTTAAGTGAACTCTGGATCGGTATAAGATGAAACATAAATTAACGATGGGGGTAGAAATTGTGATTCACTTAAAAGAAAACAGTACGTAATATTAAGAATGGTAGTATGGCACACGCAATGATAGGCGAAGTCTCACAATGTTTATGAATTTTGGAGAAGGGTCAAATGGGTCAGTTTCCACACTCTGTCAGGCACAAAGTCACAACACTATCAAATAATATATGAAGATCATAAATAACTTGAAGTCGCAGACGAATAGATTTGTAGAAGCAAACCGCCAGCTCCCGGTGATCAGCGCGGCACATTCAAGGTCATGTGCTGCGGTCTCGAACGCCAAAGTAGAATGGAGAATATCCTGAAGGTCCAGTATTTGTCTCGGTTGCAGGAAGTTAAGTACGTATATATAGAAATATACAACGCAAATCAGTATAATTGAATGAGTAATTGTGCTCCTGCTAAGTTCTTGGAAAACAGTTGACTTGAAAAAACAATTGTAAAGAGAAAAAAATATAGTAAAAAGCGCAATGTCGGAAAACAAATGAAAACTTATATGCACAGTGCGCTATTTTTTAAATTGAAAAAATTTTAGGTCATGTACCTGCAGGGAAATGTATGCCTCATGACAAATTGTATGAAATGCAATTAATTCAAGTTCAACTCCAAGAGAAAATTATTGTGAACCAGAGCCTGGTACTTATCAATCTTCCAAATCAGTTGGACCACAAAAGAAGAGAGAGAAAAACAGAAATCACTTGAGGATTCTAGTGATGAAATGAAATGAAGTCTCATATGGCTTTTAGTGCCGGGATATCCCAGTACGGGTTCGGCTCACCAGGTGCAGGTCTTTCTATTTGATGCCCGTAGGCGACCTGTGTGTTGTGATGAGGATGAAATGATGATGAAGGCAACACATACACCCAGCTCCCGCGCCATTCGAATTAACCAATTAAGGTTAAAATTCACGACCCGCCTGGGAATCGAACCTGGCACCCTCTGAACCGAAGGCCAGTATGCTGACCGTTCAGCCAACGAGTTGGACGATTCTAGTGATGAGGAATCATATGATGAGCAGATTCTTGATGAAAGTTTAGATGAAGTATGGGAATCTTTCAGAAAAAAGGCAATGGAAGAGTTCATAACACCTGCACGGGATGAAGACACCCCATCAAAAATTCAGAAAGAGCTGAAACCAATCAAGAAATAGATTCGTACATTTGTAGTTGTAAATGATGAAAATGAACATTACCCAGGTATTACTGAAAGTTTTGATGAAGATGGGGTGACAGTGCGTGCGATGGTGAAATCACGTAATAACTGGAAATGTCCAGTGAATAAGGATAAACTTTTTTACAAATGAGAGGAAACAGTTGGAGATATAAACCCCCAAAAATTGTGAGCAAAAGGGCCATTTTCTCAGTCCCAGTGTTGGTTGATAATGATGAAAGTTTGTAAATATTACTTTCAGTAATGTCAGTTGCTTTTTTTATGTGTTGAATACAATGAGTTGCACTTGTACTTGAATTACAATATTTTTTCCCTTTAATACCAAAAGAATCCACTTCCTATGGGTTCCCCTTGGTGTTGGATGGTCTCACAATTTAGAGCAGGGCTACATTTCTCTGAGATATTACCTTGCTTCAAAATTATTGGTATATTAGGAGGTGCAAAGTAACCAAAACCTATGGCATGCTTTGCACCACTTTTAAAACAAAAGAAAAACTTTAAAAGATATTTGTATGGCATTTTATGGTAATAGAACTTATTTCGCATTGCCTTAGAATATACCAACATCATTGTCAAAAGCCATTTCATGAATTACAAGTGCCTTCCAGGAGTTGTCTTTGATTAACTATCAAAAGCAGTGCAAAGTAGCCCCGGTTTACGGTACGCGCTAAGACACAAAAGTGTGGTTACCGGATAAAGTGCTAAGAACGCTGAGCCCAACATATGACCGGAAGAAGGAGAAGAAGAAGAGCTGTTAGTAAAGTTCCTATACCAAGTAAGTAAAAAATTAAAATAAAAGAAAAATACAATCAAACAAATACATCTAACCAACTGAGGAGGGCAGTCAGTCGAAAGTCAAGAACAAAATGAAAAGCAGATGATGATGGTGGGAAATTTTGTAGGGTTCTTCAGTTAGATACTGGTAAATAGATAATTGATCTGTACCATTCCTCAAAAATGTGGAAGTTTGCTCCTAAAATTTGGTTATGAATCATGTTGTAGGATGGTTCATGGTACGGGTTACTGTAATCACGCCCTAGTTCACGAACAATGGGCAACGGCTGAGTGGCCTAGTGAGTGGTCCTGAGTGGCATGATACCAGTTGCTATGGAATGAGAGCGGGAATCTCGGACATATTCGGGGTCATGGACCTCCTTGTGCTCAGGCGGCTAGGACTGTACAATTCACCAGTGGTCGCAAACCCATTAGAGAAGAGATCCTCACTTGGACTATGTGTAAGTAGGGTATCATCCAGCTTCATGAATTTATCATGCTCAGAACATTTTAAGCAAGCCTCGGACCTATGGGAGTGATGGAGTCCCACTTCAATATGATGGCAGAGGGAACCTTTGGAAACAACTTGGCGAACGAAATGGAATTCTATGGGGAGCGATCGATATTAATGGGACTTATGGAAGAAAGAAATAGGACTGGCTGAGTCAGCAAAGAGGATGCATCTGTATGTGCTAGGAGTAAGTGATATTTGGGGAAGGGGAGATAATGATGAAAGATAGAAGATTATAAAGTATACTTGACAGATGTTGAAAAGGGAAGGGCAGAGTATGGGGTAGGGTTGTTTATCAGGGATACTATTGCAAGCAACATAGTTTCTGTTAGACACTTAAATGAGTGAATAATGTGGGTAGATTTGGCAGTTGGAGGAATTGGGACGAGAATTATCTCAATGTATTGACCATGTGAGGATGCACATTAGGATTAAGTTGACAAGTTTTATGGAGCAATGAAATGAACAGTGTTTTGGGTTATTCAGGTGAGCTCATAATAGATCCCAGGGTATCATTGGAGATGTGAGGGAATACCATAGCTTGAAAACCTTCTCAACATAAAAGGAAATCTTCCTGGTGGTGTCGTGAACAAACAAACTCATGGGGAGGAGGAAACTGTTGTTGGTGAAATTAAGCTTGAGGAAGTGAAAGGGTGGTAATAAACTCCATTGTCGTAAAGCAGCAGGAATAGATGAAATTAGTCCTGAATTGGTGAAGTATAGTGGGAAGACAGGGAAGAAATGGCTTCATACAGTCGTAAGATTAGCATGGAGTGTTGGTAAGGTTCCTTCAGATTGGAGAAAAACAGTAATTGTAACTATCTATAAGCAAGGGAACAGGAGAGATTGCAAAAACTATCGATGAAGCTCTTTGATTAGTATTCCAGGCAAAGGTTTCTCTGGTATTTTGGAAGGGTGGGTGCGATCAGTGGTTGAGAGGAAGTTGGATGTAAACCAGTGTGGTTTCAGACCACAGAAAGGCTGTCAGGATCAGATTTTCAGTATGCGCCAGGTACCCAATTGAAAAAATGTTACGAGAGGAATCGACAGTTGTGTTTATGTTTCATAAATCTAGAGATAGCATATGACAGGGTACCGAGGGAAAAGATGTTCACCATACTGTGGGGCTATAGAATTGAGCGTAGATTATTAAAATCAATCAAAGACATTTATGTTGACAATTGGGCTTCAGTGAGAATTTATGGTAGAATTAGTTCTTGGTTCAAGGTATTTACAGGGGTTAGACAAACCTGTAATCTTTCACCCTTGCTCTTCGTAGTTTACATGGCACATCTGCTCAAAGGTATAAAAGTGGCAGTGAGGGATTCAGTTAGGTGGAATGTAGTAAGCAATCTGGCCTATGCTGACGACTTGCTCTTTTTGGCAGATTGTGCCGAAAGCCTGCCGTCTAATATCTTGGAACTTGGAAACAGGTGCAATGAGTATGGAGTGGAAATTAGCCTTTCGAAGACTAAATTGATGTCAGTTGGTAGGAAATTCAGCAGAACTGAATGTCAGATTGGTGATAGTACGCTGGAGCAAATAGATAATTTTAAGTATTTGGGATGTGTGTTCTGCCAGGTTGGTAATAGAGTGAGATTGAATCAATTTGTAGTAAAGCTAATGCAGTGAGATCACAGTTGTGATCGACAGTATACTGTAAGAAGGAAATCAGCTCCCAGATGAAACTATCCTTACATCGGTCTGTTTTCAGACCAACTTTGCTTTATGAAAGTGAAGCTGGGTGGAGTCAGGATATCTTATTCATAAGTTAGAAGTAACTTACAGGCATGAAAGTAGCGAGAATGATTGCTGGTACACAGAGGTGGGAACAATGGCAGGAGGGTAATCGGAATGATGAGATAAAGGCGAAGTTCGGAATGAACTCTATAGATGAAGCTGTACGCATAAACCTGCTTCGGTGGTTTGGTCATGTGAGGCGAATAGAGGAGGATAGGTTACCTAGGAAAATGATGGGCTCTATTATGTAGAGTAGAGACTCAGTTTCTAACGATTTAATGATAAGAGGTATAGAACTAAATGAGGCCACAGCAGCAGTTGCAAATAGAGGATTGATTCGACGTTTAATAAAGTCACAGAGGCTTGCAGACTGAATGCTGAAAGGCATAACGGTTTACAATGATAATGTTTGTATGTTATTTTGTTGGTGCGCTTAGATGATTACAGATATCGATACCTATACTGCTGATTTTTCCTATTCTTGAAAACACTACAGGATGTATGTCAAGCGAAATAGTGGATTTGCCTGGGACCTAATTCTAACACTTAGGGATATTTAAAATGGAAATCTTTTAGTGATAAGTATTCCGAATCTATTTCAAAAACTTCTGTTGATGAAGGTGTACTTTAGTCAATTTTTTGACTATGTTAAATGACCGTCAAGAAGTCGCATTCCTTTTCAAAATGAACGTCTTGTAATTTGGCCTGTTGACTGACTATGGAAAAGTAATGGACTTCATTCTTCAATAGAGTTACGGCAAATACTGTATTTGGTTACGGTTATTTTCCTATGTAAGACCAACGTATTTCCATTTTCAGTCTATATTGATTATTATTTTCGTAGGATTAAAAGTAATAATAATAATAATTTTGTTATGTTATATTAATTTGTTGTACTGTTTTGGAGATTATAATATTCTTCCAATTTAGCCAATTCACACGCATATTGTGCATCGAGATTGCTCTTTATTTCTTGTCGAAAAAGGGACATTTCGTACGTTTCCAAAATTGATTCGGAAAATGACGTATTCTAATTTGTTCAAGAAATGAGTATTAACTTTGACTTATCCGTTATCCTGAGATTATGATAAATGGGAACACATGTGAAGGCGTATAGTTCCAGACATGGCCAAGTCCATTGAGCTGCTTTTTTTCAGGAGCAGCAAAAAACTCGTTCAGGATACTAATTCATATATATTCAGACACCTTCTTTATGTTGCTTAGCAGAGGCTTCCAATTCATTACCATACACTTTTTACAGTCTACATGAATTGCAAAATGTATTTAAAATTTGGACTTGTCTATGTTTGAAACTAACTACCGTATGGGACTTGGCAAATTTTAAAACTTACCTAAGAAGATTTGGCCATTTTCGAAACTTAGATTAGAAAATTAGGCCTAATATGATGAGAAATGTTGTTTTCAATGTAACAATCAGCAAAAACAATTCGACTTTATTTTTCGTGTTTCCAGTACGGTAGTTGAAAGTTTTATGTTCAAAATTAACGGAATTATCATGAATATAGGTCTTATGGCAACACAATAGTCCTAAAATGTAATAAAATGTGAAACAAAACATACAACAAAGAAACTTGGTACCATGCACATTTGGAATAAAATGTTTACAGCACTGCAAATAATGTAATTTCATACAAAAGAACAATTATTCTTAATGTGAATCCCCTGTAAATGCTCATATGAATGGATTATCTTCTAAACCACCACCACATGACACGTGTCCTTCCAAATCCTCATGTCCAGTGTTGTTCCACTGTAACTTATTCAAATTTTTCCACTCATTGCCAAAATGTTTTGACAATAATATGTTCACATCATCATATACTTGTTCATGTTTTACTTTAACACCAATAGACAATTGTTTTGGATTGACATCCTCAAATGTCTTGTGCTTCTTTGTGATAGCCTGTTGTATTCCGATAGAACATCTCTCCTCCCACAATAATGTTTCTGGTTTTGTCACTACGATGCAGGTAGAATCTTATTTACATTGAGATGTCTTGAAATGCAATGATGAAATAGCTTTCACAACACTACTGGCTTCTTCCTTCCAGTAAAAAATCTCCCATTCGTTACCCAGTACTTTCACTGAACCATGTTTTTGAAATAAACTGTGGTACTCGTTTGGGTCAATAATGATTTATTTTCTCCTCAGTTCCTGTTCAGTATGCCCAAACACTCTGTGAGGTGGCAGATATGAATGGCCTACAACCAGAAATATAGTTTCTATAAATTTTACTTTTGCAGGTGCATTGAACAGCCATTTTGAACACACAGTGAGCAAAGTGACATTCTTATTTTGCCCTGCACAACTGTCCACATAAGCCTTATTGTGTCAATGCCTTGCATGTTAGTATTTTGAAGCTCCCCGAACAATGCAGAAGAAATTTCATTGGCAGATTTAGGTCTTGTTTTCACACCAGGTGTACACTGAAACTCTGTCACTTGACAGTTTAGAACCTGAATACCCCTTCACTATCGTAAAGTTATAGCAATAAAGCTGTCTACTATAACAAGCTGCATCGTCAGGCACTTTTGGTTGAACAAGATTTTTTTGACAATCAAAAGATATTCTTATCATTCCTTCCCGATCTTCTTTCGAAAGATCATGAAATTGTCTGTAGCCTATTATAACTTGTGTACTCTATTCTCTGTCATGAATTCATTTTTCTTTTTTTTTAATTCCTCTCTGCTTTTAGTTTCTCTGATGATTCCAAACACTTCGAACATACATCTGTAGAGGGAGCTAATGTTGATGTTCCTGTTGAAAACATTTCTGAAAAAAGACTGTTTCACTTTAAGATCACTCTCTACTTCTTGGTTATACATTCTCTACATTTTTTAATTTCCTAATAAAGGTCTTTATTGCAGTAAACGTTTCTTCAAAAGCCTTAGATCGTCTATCTCCACCTCTGGTTTCAAAAGGAACTCGAAGACCATCGTTTTTGAACCTATTCAAAGCTCCTTCAACCCTGTGCTTTGTAATCCCTAAAGTTGAGAGAAAAGTCTGTCAACACACGGGCAGGAATTCCTAACTGATTTGAAATCCTATATTCAGTAGTAATATTTTTGTGAGACCTTACATTATTTCTGCTTCACCATCTTTTATGTATGCTTATGCGACAGTACCTTAGAATAAAATCATCTTGTTGAGCTTTAAGGGGGTGAAAGTCTTTGATATCTTTCATTTTCAGTAGCCTACACATTTTTGTTCCTCTGTGATTACAGGTTGGGTACTGTGGTAAAGACGTCGCGGAATACCTAAGGAAAAAAGTAAATCTAGATTAGGCCTATTTTCCAACTGTGTTCATCTTGACTTTATTTAGAACAAATATGATTAAATAAAAATGATATAAGATTTCGTGAAAAATCTTCAAAGATTATTGTTTTAAACATAATGTTTGTGTAAAATTACCCAACATTGTAACCTATGTAGAGATTAATTAACATTTAAATAGTGTATATTTAGCAAATATGTGGATTCATATAGTTACTTCAATATATATTCTTTATATTATACCTATTCAATACCATTGCGCCTTCGAAATACATCACTGAGCCGTGATTGAATCACCACTAACAACATGTTGATTGTACTCACCTGAGCTGTTTTTCCCTCGTGCACTTCCAGGTGGAAGGATCACGTTGCCGCTTTCTGGAATGGCGTTTATTTATTTCCTCCATTTTATTGCACAGCAAATATGAATACTGTTAAAAACAACCAGTTAATTATATATATTTATTATTTGTAAAATGTTTATAAAAATACATGCAAACGAAACCACCACATGTGACTCGAACAAACTTCATGCAGCCATATTACCGGAAGACACCACGTGACGGGATAGCGCAGGGTTATTGGTTCATGCGGGTTAATACGGACTTGGCCGTCTTTGACATGAAACCTCATTCTTTGCTGCAATTTTAAATGTGATCTGACCGGATTTGAAATCCACTTTCGTTCTCGTTGTATTCATCTTGTAAAGAGGAATCCGTGGAAGTCAAAACATCAGAATGTGGTCGTGTTTGAAACTATACGCCTCATATCTATTTGCAATGAAATAGAGATGATCTGTAAAGCACAAAATGGTTTGGATAAAATAGCACAGGGCTAGATGGTTTTACTTTTCACATATTCCTTAACTGAATAAAAGTGTTGTCAATGAGGAAGCTGAATGAGTGTTCTTGAATTGGTAATACTTTTGTGTCAATTTATAACATTCTTTGGTAAGGTTCTTAAAAATCTTGTACCCAGTTTGCAAAGTTTCTTTTCAAAAAGTGGCTCATGAGTGCAAGCAACTTCCTTTTTTTATTAATGTTCTGTTGCACTCGAAATGCTAATTTAACACTATACAAAATTGTTCTGAAGAAGTAAGTGTCCGTATGGCTTGGCTTAGTCGATGCACAGTTGATGAGGCGTCAAATAACATTTACGAGCTGGTCATCTCTCTAGCCAGGAGTAGTAGAGGGCTTGAGGAAAGAGTGCTAATGGTGTGAAAGATGAGAAAACAGGGGTGGAAAAAGTGGCAGATGACTTCTGGGCTTATTTTCTTTTTAAATTCATTAGTGCCTTCTTAAAAAAACCATTTCATATTCCAGTACATCCATCATGGACCAGAAGCTGAAGTACAGAACGTTTGCATATGATTTTCAAAGTGCTTGTATGTGAACGATATGCCACACTGTGGCTTTTATTCCAGTTGATAAGTTTTATAAACAGAACACACCTTTTGGAATTCTATAACCATTAAACCATTTGATTGTATTTGGATAGTGATCACACAACCTTTCAATTGTATAAGTTTCATATTTTTATCACCCCCCCACACCAGAGTTATTAGGGCCCAACTTTTCACAAAATCAGACAGTCCCATGCAGAAAAAAAAAGGTGCATCTTTAATAGACAGTTTTTTGTTTACATACTGCAAGCAATGAAGTGTACTAGTGATAAAAGTGTAAATGCCTAGTTTACTGCACTTGTCATAGTAAAATAAACACAGTTTAAAAATAAGGTTTTGAAAAAATGTGGCTAGTGTTTAGATACTTGCTCATTACTGTCGCGAGGAAAATCTGTTTGTTTATGCTACAGTTGAGCTTTAGTTCGAAGTCTCTAGTGACTGTAATAATGAATCTGTTTGAGGGGAGAGTGAAGTTTGTGACAGAAGTTAATACAGTGGTGTTGGATGGTAGTCGACCTAAAAATAATTGTGGTGATCTTTACGAACTGAATTATAACCATTCTGGAAAGGATATTACGGTAAACAAGCAGGAACTGTGATGTGGAGATCGTTAGATATTTCTAATGCACCCAGAAATATGCCACTAACATTAGAACCACGGCAATTGAATACTCCTAGAACTGTGGTCGGGTCACTTATAACCCATATCTCCTTTTTGTGGTTATTAATGGATGTGGCAACTAACATATGCGCTAGATATTTTATTTGAAATTTAATATCCATAGTGTATTAAGGAACGTGTAGACAATTGTGTAACTTTACTGGTGAATGTCAAGTGATGTAGATATGCTGCGAAAAATTTCTTTGCAGGAATGGCACTTAACATATCACATGTTGAGCACGCTCTTTTCCTGTCTCTCAGGAATCTCATCTGGAATAATGGTGTGGGCATTTGCAGTTGTAGTTATTTAGTTCTTGTTCCAAGTTGAACCGTGGCTTTGTTTTCTGTACATTCTGTACAGTTTGCCGATGTTGCAGTATTCTTTGTCAGGGCGACTGAAATATCCCTACTCGATCCGAGGTAATCAATCTCCCAGGCAGCAATTCCACTATGAGGGTAATTCCTGATGTTGGCCTGATCTAGCTTAGACTGATTACCTCGGATTGAGTAGGGGTATTTCAGTTGCCTTGATACAGAATACTGCAATGTCGGCAAACTGTGTGGGATGTACAGAAAACAACAACAGAGTTCAACCCGGAAGAAGAACTAAATAATTCTACACACCGTGGAAGCTTCACTTCTAAAATATACAATCCTACTTGTTGCATATTTCTCAGCCAGCTGCAGAAAGAAGGCCCTGTGTTTCTATTTCTTCACATTCAGTGCGTTGTACACTACCCAGGCATTCATTCCTGCCGAATGCAGCAAGTTATAGAACGTATGAACTGGCCAGCACCTGGATGGTGCCTTGGTTGAGTAATTGCTAGTCATTTGATCGACCACATATACTCCATATTACCGGGCGAGTTGGCCGTGCGCGTAGAGGCGCGCGGCTGTGAGCTTGCATCCGGGAGATAGTAGGTTCGAATCCCACTATCGGCAGCCCTGAAGATGGTTTTCCGTGGTTTCCCATTTTCACACCAGGCAAATGCTGGGGTTGTACCTTAATTAAGGCCACGGCTGCTTCCTTCCAACTCCTAGGCCTTTCCTATCCCATCGTCGCCATAAGACCTATCTGTGTCGGTGCGACGTAAAGCCCCTAGCAAAAAAAAATGTATATATACTCCATATTTGATGTCACCATAAAATATGACTGTGTCTGGCTTCTTTCTTTTGTTACCAGGCTCAACTTTCACACAAGGATGCATAATGCTGAGAATGAGAACATTTTTTGCTCTTACCCTGATAGATTGTCAATGATGTATCATGTTTTCTCAGCAGCACTGTTCAGTTCGAATTGTATTTTGTCTTCTTCACACTACTGATACTTCGCTGTGAGCCTTTTTCAAGGTGCCAGCAAGACTTGCTACATTTGTTTTCAGTATTTTGGAGAGAGATAAGCAGGTGAAGAAATGGTCACATGCGAGTCGTCCAGTTGTAAAACCCGTTATGTCCATTTTTTCCTCAAAATTAGTTATCACCACCATTGTATGCAGCTCATCAAAATACACAATCCAGTAATGTAATATGTGAGCAAAATCCATTCAATCCATAAGTTAAAAGGTGACAAATAATTGGAAATGCTGCAGAAGTCATTATGTCCAGCGTGTGTTATGCTGCAAAACTCGTTATGTCCCAGAACCCTGTAAGAGGCTGATATTTACACAAACAAAGTAAGGCAACTGTGTGATAAGAGGTGAAGTAAACTACAACAGCGATTGTGGTGGAAGCGAAAAGCATATTGAAGCATGGGAAACCCTTTTCTGCTATTGTGCCAGTGTCAGTGGAGGAAGGAGTTCCTCTTAAGAAAGAAATACTCAACGACCTGTACACATTGCTGACCAAACATCACGGGAAAGAGTGGATAAGGAATGGTGACCTCACGTTTCACAAGACACTGTTTGATGAGCAACAAACTTTCAACTTTTAAATGCCAGACTATGACACTGATGTGAGATTTTCTTGAAGACAATAAAGGATTGTTAACATAACTGTATGAAATGTTAAAGAACTTATAAAACATTTTGAAGGAGTGATGATTTCTTGATGTAATCATAAAATCAAAGAGTGGAGATTAGATATCAAAACATTACATCCTAACCTAAAAATTAAAATTATTTCTATTCATGCTATTTTCATAGTGTAATACTTTCAAACTTAGCTAATAAACCATGTTCACTGCTGCACATACCTTTTATCTCCACAAAACTGCTGCAAAACGCATTTTGTCCAAACATTTTTTTCAAATGTGGGTTTTTAAAGTTATATTTGGTGAAGATTTTGCGGTATGAAGAAGCTGAACGCTTACTATTTAATTACACAATTTCAACCTCCTATCTTTGTTGCATAACAAATGGCAGTTTTTTGCCCTTCCTGAAAAGTTTGTTTGTCTGCACATAACGGGTTTTGCAACTGGACGACTCATGTGACATTTCTTCCCTTCTTCATATATGGTTCCATCAACTTCATTACTATAAAATTGCCAAGGTGCTCATTATTTGGCCTAGTATCATCTTTCCCTAGATACAGGAATGTGTTCGTGACATACTGTATATGGAGTCTTTGTCTACCACAATCCGATACTTCTGCCCATTTGTCTGGTTTTGAGGCCCTGGACTGCATACATTTAGAGCTGCTCATAAGTAGTTATATGTGCTCTAGTATAGAGCAATGAAGGCATACCAGATTTCTGATACCAACACAAATTTGTCTTCTTATAATTTTGCTGACCTTGTAAATCTAACGTCAAATCTCAAGAAACTCATTATTTCTGAATCTATCATGGGCCTTTGTTGTTTTTACAAGAGGATTTCCCTTTTTTACTGATCACAATGAGTCCAGGTCTAAGCCCTTAGCTGCTATAATATACAATTTAGCCAGAAAGGCTTCCATCTCCTCAATTTGCAGTACGGTATATGATGTGCCTCTGTCTCAGTACATATGTTTCAAAATCTTGTCGGTGATCATAAATTGCCAAGTCTCATTACGTCCAGTATGATCTCTGGACACATTTTGAGCCCCACCTCTAACAGCTGCTTGCCATCTGCAGATACAATTTCTATACTTGTTGGAAGCTGAATCAGAACCTGTCCTGTCATTGTCAAATTGCTCAATTTCTTGACCATTAGTGATGCCCTCCTCATCTGATGAACAAAGTGAGCAGTGCTCCTCGCTGCGTTCTCTTTGACGACTGCAAGAAGTCTCTGGCATTGCAAGACCTGTTCAGACACAAAGATAAAATTTGTTTTAATTTTTCCACCCCAAAATAATCTTTGTAACATGCTATATAACCATAATAGACTAACCAGTGATAAAGAAATTTTATAGTTTTTGGCTTGAAATTTGAAAAAAAAAAAATGGGTGGGGGGGCACAAAAATCTCTATATATAGTCCACAAATTATGAAATTTTATGAAATTAAAGTTTAGAAATGCATAGCCTACCTACAATTGCAAATGGCATTGCATCATCATCTTCTGAAGGTACGAGTTGTTGATCCTTCATCAGATGAAATATCCAAGGGTTCCCCTTCAGATTGCTTGTTGGAAATGTCATTCATGATTTCAATAATACCGGTATTTCTTCTGTAGTAAGTTGTTTATGTGCAACCGTTGTGCACCGATACTGCAAAACTGACAACAAAGTGTGAGTAGCCTCCTACCTAGCGATTGTGACTAAGCGGTTTGGTACCTCTCCCTTCCTCTGCAGCCAATGCGATGATGTCAGCTTGGATGCAGTATACATGCTTGGAGAATCCCGGTGAAATAAGGATCGAAAGAATAAGAAGCTAAATGGAAGAATAGATGCTAACACGTTATTATCAATAATGGGTCTAATCTCATGCAGCCACAGGTCTAGGTAAATCAAAAGTTTTGAAGTGCAGCAATGCCTCCAAAATCTAAAATTATGTGTGGTTGTTAATGACCCATATTTATCAATAGTCATGAAAATCTAGCACTCCAGGTAAAGACACAAGGAAGAAAGAACTAACAGCTGCAATACTAGGGTTAATCTTACACATTTTGAATCAGAGCTACTGAACATTCAGGCATTTACTTATGGAAAATTTGCAGTTGTAAATATGGCATATGTTACTTTATTGCAAATATGTTAAGTTGCTTCATTTTCAAAGCTTTGTGGGTCTACATGTTTAGGTTCCAATGTCTTAATACAGTAGCACAGGTTGATAATCATGGATTTAAATTTTGATACAATTGTTTATGTAAATAATGCTGATACATGGTTGTCTCTATTGGCTACTGGTCTCAAAAGCCTGTGTTTGATTCACGTTACTGCCACAGATGGAAGATTGGCAGGAGGGCTGCTATGTAGCCAAGAGGGTACATGCAGCTTTTCTCCGTTGGGTGTACATACATACATACATACATACATACATACATACATACATACATACATACATACATACATACATATCCCATGTTGTTCCATCTTAAGCGATGGATCAGCACACAAGGCTTCTCCAGCAGTTCCGGTCTCTGAACTTCTCTCCTTCTTCAATGCTTTCCACTGTATGTCCTCGCTGTTCAGTGTCAGTCTTCCTGAGTCTTGGTTGCCATCTTCGTCTTTTGTCTTCAACTTTTAGATCATATATTTGTTTCAGTAATCTGTTATCTTCCATGCATCGCACATGTCCATACCATCTCATTCGCTGCAATGTTATTTTGTCTTGCAGTCTTACAACTCGAGTCTGCTTGCGGATTTCCTCTGTCCCTCCGTGTCTTACCGATCATGCTACGGACAAATCTCATTTCAGCTTCCTGGATTCTACTGACATCTTTACTTCTCATTGTCCATGTTTTGCAACCATAAGTCAGGATTAGTATATAATAGGTTTCATATGTGACTCTGTTACATTTCTTTTATATTTTCTTGTCCCATATTGTTGTCTTGAACTATTTTGTAGAAGTTGGTACCTGTCTGAATTCTGTGGGAAATTTCCTTATCTATAGAACCAGTATCAGATAATACACTTCCAAGATGTTTGAATTGATAGTTCACCTGTAGCTGTTTCCCCTCCATTTCAGTGTGTCCCACTGTTTGCCCGTATCTTTTCATGAGAAAAGTGAGGTTATGGTCATCCTCCATTGGGTGTATGCCTGGAAATAACTGCAATACCTTTGGATGAGGGCACAAATTTTCTTTATTGAGAAAAATGATAGAGATTTAATGATGTACACAATTTTTGTTGATTATTTTCACTAGACTTCAGATTTGTAGGCCCATAAAAAATTCAATTTTTAAGTATGTGAAATTTATGAAAATGATAGTCACTGCAAATATAGTTTTTAGGCACCTAGCATACAAATTAAATATAGTATTTTATGCACCTAAAATCTGTTTTTACCTACTTGTACCAAGTGTCCACAATTGAACTGACGGTGTTCAGTGTGGCATGATCATAGGAGTCTGAAATGTCATAAATATGCTAACTGCACTCACAAATTATGCCACAAAAATGATCAAAATCAATCATTCACCACTGATCTGCAGTCATCCAGGTCTCAGATGTTGTTTACCTGGTCTGTTGTTGAATAATTGCAAAGAATTTGAAAATTTATTGAATATCTCCCTTGATAAATTCTTCCAATCCCCTGACTCCTATTCCTATAAACAAATATTTGCCCCATTTTTGTCCTCTTGAATTCCAATTTTATCTTCATATTGTGATCTTTCTACTGTTAGAAACACCACACAAACTTTTTTGTCTACTAATGTCCACTGACAGCTTGGAGCATACCACTTGGTTCAGCAGCTTGTCTCCTTTCTCCAAAGTCTTCCAAGTCCTAACATTCCTACATTTTTGTAACGCTACTCTTTTATTGGAAAAGATCTAGAACAAATCAAGCTGGTTTTCTTTGGATTTTTCCAGTTTTTAATTCAAGTATTCTTGCTGAGAGTCCAATAGACAGGAACCATACTCTAGTTGGTGTTTTACCAGAGACTTACATGCCCTCTCCTTACTTCAACCCCTAAGCACGCACATGCAGATATTTGTACCTTTTATTTTCAGTCTCATTTAAGTGATTACCCCAATGAAGATATTTCTTTATAGTAACACCTTGGTATTTACAGTGACCCCCATGAGGAACTTTCACCCCACAGTGCAGTAAATAAACTTCAGAGGACTTTTCCTATTAGTGAAGCCTACAACTTGGCTTTTAACCACGTTTATCATCATGCCATTGCCTGCTATCCGCCTCTCAACGTTGCCAAGGTCTTTTTTTGCCATTGCTCAAAATCTTGTAATTTGTGTACAATGTAACATCATCTGCAAAAAGCTTGATTCCAGTTCTTCACTCATAGGTCCAATAATACTGCCTTGAGGAATTCCTTCCTTATTAGTTCCAAATCCTACCACCAGGCAAACCTCGCAATATTCCATAACTCTGACGTCAGAATGTTCTGGTGGAATTGTGTTGTGTCACTTTCTTGGCTGGTTACGCATGATTCCTTTTGTGAAGTGAATGTTCATTGAAACTTAAGAAAATTGAGGAATTCTCTGTGAAATATTATGGTTATTGGGAAGAAAGATGTAGCAAAGTTTGTGCCGGTGGGCACACGATTTTAGCTTTCTCTACTACGTTTTAGGCCTGGGCAAAATGCCGTTGGAAAGTGTATCACCTGGGAATTTTATCCCTATTCTGTTTAGTTTTATTTCCTGTGCGACTTACGTCGCTATGTTTTTTGTATCTTCTCAGCCCGCGGGGTAGTGCTCCATCGTACATTTACGTTGTATTCTGCTCTTATCTTTGTTATTTCATGGTCGGGTCTTGGACCGGGTCTGAAGCGAGTCTATCGCTCGTGGCTCGTCCGCTGTCCGGCCGAGTTCGGCTTGGCCTAGATTATTGGTGGGTGGCGAGTTGATTGTCGTCCATCATGGAGCTTGGACGTGTTTTGCGTTGGCTCATGGCTAGAGCATTGAAATACCACAAAATGCCTGGGTAATTCATAAGATATGAGGGGATTATGCCCTCAAGGTTGTTTTGATTCTTCTGGGAGTTGACGTCCGCAACATACGTAATGTTTTCATTCTTTTGGAAAGTTGTGAGTATAAGATCCCGGACTGACGCCATGCGTTATCTAATGTGCAACGACCAAAAGTAAGTTATGTTTTTCAAGATTATTCCAATGTTCTTTCTCCTGTTCCTGGATTGCCTCGCCTTAAAACTTGGTTAAATTTGGTGGATATTACTCCGCCCTACGAATTACATTCTGTTTTATCTCCTTCGGAGAGAACTTGGAAATTTGGTATTGTGGAAAGTTCTCGGCTTACTGACTGCACCATTTCAAACTCCGTACCGCAGGAAGATCTCTATCGAACCTTGTATATCTCTCTGCATCTTTCTGGGACAAATAACTTCATTGTAAATCTTAATTTTTTGGATCATGCAATAGATAAGGGCAAGAAATCCTGTAATTTTATGTAATTAATGTTCTGGAAAAACTGTTTACCTTAGATGCTTTCTGCCAGAAGATAATTTTTCAAATTAATTATTTAATTCTTTAATGTCAATTAATGCTTTCCTCTCAGAGGAAAATATTTTGACTTAATCTTTAATTATATTTAATTAATTTCTACCTTTTAATTTTATCTTGTCATAAACGGTGCACTGTAGGTTTTAAAGA
The DNA here is from genome assembly GCF_040414725.1 of Anabrus simplex. Taxonomy (NCBI): domain Eukaryota; kingdom Metazoa; phylum Arthropoda; class Insecta; order Orthoptera; family Tettigoniidae; genus Anabrus; species Anabrus simplex. The sequence continues at coordinate 45,507,841 of NC_090278.1, read as the reverse complement.
AGAAGAAAAAGGTATGCTTTTTAAAAAAGGGTAAAGTTTTTGCAAAGGAATTATTGATTAAATGATTTAATTGTTTTGAAAGAAATTAAGCAGTGTTTTTCTTTCCTTCATACTTCAAACATTGCCACCGCAAAAACCGCTAGGTTACGGTCCGAATTGCCTCTGTTTTATGGTCCTGTTCCTAATTTGGTTGAGTATCCACGCTTCCTGTTTAATTTTGTCCTTGTTTGAGTTTTTTTACCTTTGTTTACTTGTACCAGTAATTGCCGGTACGAGCTGGTACAGTTAGTGGTAGCCTCGCGGGGTTTTTGCAATTTTGGTACCGGTAGTGTATTTTTAATATCCTTTCCGTAGCACGGTGGTAAGTGAATGAAGTATTGAAGGAAGGACCTGTAGGTCAAAAGAGAATGATGTAGGGTATTATTGTAAAAGAAATGCATTCGTCTTGTTTATTCTGAATATTCTTGTTTCATGTAATCTCTTCACGGTGTTCTGTGTCTTTCCTGTTCGTGCGAGTCGTAGTGACTGTTTGGTGTCATGAGTGTACAGTTGGTTATCCTGCGACCAGCTGTTTAGTTCCGCTGTAACCTGCTTCCTTGGTTCCTGCCTCTCAGGTGTAGTGTATCTTTGCTTTCTTCTTTCAACATAAATTGGTGAGTATTGAGAATTTTTGATATTTGGCATTGTGGTACGAAATGGTACCTTTTGAAATGGCGGTGGGTGTCCGCTTGGGATACAAATCGATTAGCCTTGGGCCATAAGCATACTACTGTTAATCATGTGCTCTCTGTGTTTCATATGGCGTTGCTGTTTTAACTTTCGTTCTACGTACGTGTGTGTACCTTTTCTAGATCGGTGTGCATTAAATTTTAATTACTACTCGGTGAGCTCGTGTGATTTTGTTCACCGCGTGAAGTGCAGTTGTTTTCCTGTGTTTAATGTGTGTTTACATGTAATAGTTCGTGATCTGGGAACGCTTTATTGAATTATTAGTCCTGGTCTTGTGTTTTGAATCCCAGATTTAATATGGTGATTATTATTATTGTTTCCTGGCCTGTGTATTTGTCAAGGTGTGTACCAACATTTAATATGAGAAACTACTGTTTCTAAGTGTGTTCTGATGTGCTAGTACTGGCGTGTGAACCGAGATTTTACTCAACCTAAATTTAGGCCTAAGCATCGTGTGTTATTCATTTGTGCTACTGGTATTGTACCATCATGTATTGGAAATTATCTTCTCCTAGCATCGTTATTACCTGTGGTCACGTATTTTAATTGTTTCCGGTGTAGCGTGATTTCCCTGTGCCCGAGTTATCCATGTCGTTAGTGAATATTTATGAGAAATACTGGCCTTAGGCTGGTTTGTTTCGGCTTTCATGCTAGGTGTGTTTTTTTTTTTTTTCCTAAATTAAGTGAAACCTAACTGTGGTGAACTATTCAAGCTGGTTTTGAAATTTAATATGCTCTATAGTATACCAGTTATCTTGACCTTGTAAACTCTTCTCCTATTATTATTTAAGATTTTTCCCTGCGGTGACTCGTTGGCCGGTCACGTTATTTACTGGTGGGATTGCTGAGCAAGCCTATAATGATTATATTAACCTTTGTAGCATTTATCTTAACCATCTATGGCTTCTGGATGTGATGACTCTGACTTTGTTCTGTGTTTGCTGATCTGTGCTGGCTGTGGGGTAGGTGTTTGCAAATTTGCATGAATGAAGTATTTCATTTTTACCCTGTCTCGCAGTTGGTTTTGGTTGGTGATTTGCTGGGCAGAGGTTTGAGTAATTCACATCATCCCTAATATTGTGGAGTTATGGGGAAGGCATCAGTTATGGTGGTATGAGGTTAACTTGTGAGCATTTTGCCTGTATTTGATGTGAATATGTGCAGGTGGTACCTACGTTAGGCCTAACTAATATCGTTCTTATGCTCGCCTTGCTTCTTTTGAAAATTTATTGAAATTTACTGTTGAAAATTTTTTAACTAACCTTCTATTTGATATGAGCTGCCATGTATTAGTAACTTTTGAGTTATAATTATTTCTGAATTGTTTAAAATTGTTTACCTTTCTGGGCTACTTGAGGTTCGGTCATATTTTCTTCTGGTGATATCTTGACTGAGTATTGAAATTATATCTCCTGTATTATTTTTTGCTGGAGTTCTGGGGACTGTCATTGGTGGTGTGTTCCTGTTCCTGCTTTGCTACAGCTGGCCTGTGCTGATCGTGGGGGCTGTGAGTTGTCTATGGCATGAGTAATATTCTACCTTTCCCTGTTTCACGGTTGGTGTGGGTTGGTGCGTGGCTGAGCGGTCGCTCGAGTCATTTCACCAAGGTTTCTGTTTGTGTGGGGTTATTGTGTAGGCATTCGTTGTTGTTGAATTCTGTCAGGCAGTAACTGTGTGGATGCCTTGTTGACCCTGTGTCTGGACCTATTCAGGTCTTTACTAGTTCATCTGTGCTGGTTATTGGCCGCTGGTAGTCTTCTATTTCTAACGGATACCGTGCTCTCCTATTAATTTAACCTTTTCCCTTGTTGTAGTGTGGTCGCTTAGTGTGTGGCTTTCCTCAAGTTTCTGGCTCATACATTTTGGTCTTGCTTTAGTTAACTTCTGAAAAAGGTTGTCCTGTTAACCTCCTTGCGGTTAGGTCTGGTTCATGTGTGGATATTCTTAGGTGACTAGTGGTATCTTGTATAGTTTGTGGGGTACTCTGCCATGGTCATTGTGTTCATGGAATTCCTATGTTGTGAAAATTTCTAAACCTATTTTTATTTAACTGCATTCCATTTGAGTTGTGGATTCCATCGGCCTCCCTACCATTTCTACTGTGTTGGATTGCTGTTGAGCTAATGTGGTCTGTAGCCTGAGGATGGAAAAGCCTCTTAACCTAATAGGATTGGGTGCAGATTGGTGTTGGGTGATGATATTGGTACCAAGTATTTGTTGTTTGGGGTTTATATTTCGGGGTGGGCATGATAGTTTCGCAGCATGTCGTTGAGGGTTGTAAGTGTCCCTTTTTCCCTATTGGGGCTGGCGCATGCATGTTGGAGCTAGTCATGGTTATTTTATCGTTTCTGTGTTGTGTTGTTGGCTCCTTATGACATGTCAGGTATGGACTGGTTGTTGGTCTTATTATTGTACCTTGTGTCTTCGTAGATTTGGAAATACCCTTCGGTGTGGGTCTATTGCTCTGATGGAATAACTTTAACTTGTGTCATGTAACTTGTTGGTTTTGTGTGTTCTGGTTTCTTCGCTTTTGGTCTCACTGCATTACCTATTGATCTGACGTTATCTTGTGTTCTGTTGGTACCTCTTGCAATGCTCAGTTAATGTTTACCTGTCTGTCTTTGACATTTTTTTTTCTCTTCAGGGGATCTAATTTGTTGTTTGGTCATCTTACCGTTCTGTGGAGTCATTAACTTGGTATGGGACTCGTTAATGGTCTTTAGGCGGTACCGAAGTCGCCCAACTGTTAGATTATGGGGTCTGTATGTTGTGTTCCTTTATTCTTCATTATCGATGAGCATTTTTCTAATGTCCTGCCTTCTTTTCTGCCATGTATATTTTATTTTACCTTGTTTCCTGGTTGTATGGAAGGGTACCTGCTTAGCGGTGATGCGGCAGTATGAATCTGCGGATGTCATATATTATTAGCCTGGCTAGCTCCGAGGTCTTGTAAAAGACAACCGGTAGATTAGGTTGCGTAGGTCATTGCTCTAATTTCCTGATGGTCACTTGGTTTGAGGTGGATTTCATCGCCTTTTCTTACTTAATCAGGTGTCCTGTATGAAAGCATGTTGTTGTGAATTCAATGAAGTTGGAGGTTTTGTGACTTCGGATTAGTTTTCCCTCCTGAATATCTTTCATCCATTTTCTATTCTGTTATCCCTATGGTGTTAACGAAGGAACGGTTATGTGTTTATTATTATTCATCCCAATATTAATCTTGGCTGGGTATTGTTGTTGCTTGTTCGGTTGTTGATGACAAACATTTTACGCACCTCACCATCTTATTGAATCAGAAGTCTCCTTCCGTACTGCCAACGTTATCTTGTCTCGAAGACTTTTCCTCTAACCCTAGGATATTTTAATTGTCTTAAACTTACAGTAGGTGTCTGATATTGTTGAATTGAAGTACTGTTTCCTCTCAGTTCTCTTGTTCAATCTGGTAATGTGTTGTGATTGGGAATGTTGAACCAGTAATGGTTGCAAATTTTACTTGATGTCTGTGATAAAGTCTTGAGGAAATTTAAAATGCATTAATTGCTCACCGAGCGGTAGTATTGAGGTGGTTTTGGTTCTAATAATTTGAAATTAAGTGTGCTTCGGAAGGTCAGCATGTGAGATGGATCTGGTTAGCAAATTGTATCTCTTGATATACGGCGGGTTATATTATCTACACTGTTACGTGGTTGGTCTTGAGGTGGTTTGGTAAGTACATGTGATGTATGCCTTAACTTAGTGTGTCACGAAGTTTAGTGTTCTAGTGGGTACTGTTGTTTAACTTGGGGTTGTGTTGTTGATATTGTGATGATGTTAACGGGTAACGGACTCTCACCGTGTGGTGAATCTGTAATGGATTATTGCACTGCTGTTTGAAACTGGTGTCGAAAATTCTAATGTCTAAAACTTGGACGTGTGCAATTATTTAAGTGTCGTTCACTCTGTTTTGGTGGAATTTGAAGAGTTACTTATGTTTGTGCGGTTTACTCTTGTACTGCTCAGTAGCCAACCTATGCTCTTATGTGGTATGCTTTGGCCCAGGTTCAGTCGATGTAAGGTTAAAAATTTAAAATTTGATCTGTTAATTGAATCTTACTTATCCGTTGAATGTGTTCACCAATTTATCTTATTCTTCTTGTTTTCTTTCTTGTGCCTTGCGTCTTTATCTCGCGGTGTTGCCAATTTGATTTGTAGTGAAACAAGAGGCTGCATTTCTTACTGCTTAAAAACCTGATGAAAAATATATCTGTGGTGAAAATTTAATTTCAAAGTATGGTCAAAGGTATTTAAAAATTATGAAAAGCATTTCAGGAAACTGCTATTGAAAATGTGTTACCAATAGTTTTGATGGACATTACAAATTAAGGAATTGTGCAAAGAAAGGCAATGATTATATGTTGTACAGCAATTGAATTAAGAGGTTAATTTTGGATTTTCGTATATTCCACGTGGTTCCATGTGCTGAGCAGGAAAGTGTGTTTCTAAGTGTGAAAGAACTTCAGGTAATTTATGAATGACAAAGGTTCTGGATAAACATTAATTTGGTTCAATTTATCTTTCAATTGGTGGAAAAGAAAAGGGATTATCATCAGTGCATGCAAACATGGGTTCGGATGTAACAGTTGTGTTAGATCGTTTATCTACTGTTGTGATTGTGAGGTTCTCCGAACATTGAACTGTTCTGGTCTGTAATCACTGGTATTAATATTTAAAAATGAATCTAAAGTGGGTATTCTAGATATGTATTAAGATAGTTTTGGTGCAGTGATCATTTTCTTATATAGACTCATTATTTTGAAATTTAGTTTGTGTCTGGATCACTGGGCGTGAATGGAGATTATCTTGGGTTTTCCAGGGGGAGGCTGTGCCGGTGGGCACACGATTTTAGCTTTCTCTACTACGTTTTAGGCCTGGGCAAAATGCCGTTGAAAAGTGTATCACCTGGGAATTTCATCCCTATTCTGTTTAGTTTTATTTCCTGTGTGACTTACGTCGCTATGTTTTTTGTATCTTCTCAGCCCGCGGGGTAGTGCTCCATCGTACATTTACGTTGTATTCTGCTCTTATCTTTGTTATTTCATGGTCGGGTCTTGGACCGGGTCTGAAGCGAGTCTATCGCTCGTGGCTCGTCCGCTGTCCGGCCGAGTTCGGCTTGGCCTAGATTATTGGTAGGTGGCGAGTTGATTGTCGTCCATCATGGAGCTTGGACGTGTTTTGCGTTGGCTCATGGCTAGAGCATTGAAATACCACAAAATGCCTGGGTAATTCATAAGATATGAGGGGATTATGCCCTCAAGGTTGTTTTGATTCTTCTGGGAGTTGACGTCCACAACATACGTAATGTTTTCATTCTTTTGGAAAGTTGTGAGTATAAGATCCCGGACTGACGCCATGCGTTATCTAATGTGCAACGACCAAAAGTAAGTTATGTTTTTCAAGATTATTCTAATGTTCTTTCTCCTGTTCCTGGATTGCCTCGCCTTAAAACTTGGTTAAATTTGGTGGGTGTTACTCCGCCCTACGAATTACATTCTGTTTTATCTCCTTCGGAGAGAACTTGGAAATTTGGTATTGTGGAAAGTTCTCGGCTTACTGACTGCACCATTTCAAACTCCGTACCGCAGGAAGATCTCTATCGAACCTTGTATATCTCTCTGCATCTTTCTGGGACAAATAACTTCATTGTAAATCTTAATTTTTTGGATCATGCAATAGATAAGGGCAAGAAATCCTGTAATTTTATGTAATTAATGTTCTGGAAAAACTGTTTACCTTAGATGCTTTCTGCCAGAAGATAATTTTTCAAATTAATTATTTAATTCTTTAATGTCAATTAATGCTTTCCTCTCAGAGGAAAATATTTTGACTTAATCTTTAATTATATTTAATTAATTTCTACCTTTTAATTTTATCTTGTCATAAACGGTGCACCGTAGGTTTTAAAGAAGAAGAAAAAGGTATGCTTTTTAAAAAAGGGTAAAGTTTTTGCAAAGGAATTATTAATTAAATGATTTAATTGTTTTGAAAGAAATTAAGCAGTGTTTTTCTTTCCTTCATACTTCAAACATTGACACCGCAAAAACCGCTAGGTTACGGTCCGAATTGCCTCTGTTTTATGGTCCTGTTCCTGATTTGGGTGAGTATCCACGCTTCCTGTTTAATTTTGTCCTTGTTTGAGTTTTTTTACTTTTGTTTACTTGTACCAGTAATTGCCGGTACGAGCTGGTACAAGTTGTTTTACCAGAATGGCAGCAATAGCAAAGGTGTATTTTGGGAATGTTGTTAACAGAAACAGCTGAGAAGAAGTCCACCGGCTGTGAACTCTCATCCGAGAGATAGTGGGTTCGAATCCCAGTGTTGGCAGCCCTGAAGATGGTTTTCTGTGGTTTCCCATTTTCACACCAGGCCAATGCTGGGGCTGTACCTTAATTAAGGCCATGGCCACTTCCGTCCAACTCCTAGCCCTTTCCTATCCCATCATCGCCATAAGACCTATCTGTGTCGATGTGACGTAAAGCCACTAGCGAGAAGAGGTCCCATATCAATCAATGGGCTAAAGAACATGGTTAATAAATTGGAGGAAACAGATGAATTAGGTGTCGCACAAGAGAGAGGACAGTGGCATATTCCCATGGATGTTGTTGATGAAGTTGCTGTAGCTACCCGTGCAGCATATGACTCGAATTCTGCAACCATTGCTTGAGCTTTGTCATGTGGCACTCCTCCTGTCAACAGTTCACAGGATTTTGCAGTGCATTTTACTCTGGTGTTCCTACACACTTCATACTTTTCACAAATTTCAATCCCAAGATGTTGCACAGTGCTGTGATTTTTGCCCTTTGGTTTTTGACATCCGTTGAAGTGGGCAGCATGTTGCTGGGGAATATCGCGTTGACTGATGAGGTGCATTTTTCTCTGAAGGGTGTTGTGAACGCACAGCACAGTCGCAGTGAGGTTTGACTCCTGCACACTCCGGGCAGGAACAACCATTTCATTCAACTTTCATGACTGTTTGGTATTGTTTTACAAGGTCCTTTTTCTTTGAGATGACCACTTGCAGGCCTGTTGGGTGTGCAGTGATATCATTGATGAAATTAAAATATTCATGGAATGGAGATAAGAAACATGTAATAAATTGGATGGTTCCAAAGAGATGTTCAGTTTGATATCCTCTAGGAAGGGAAACATCCCTTTCATGTGTTTTTGATGTTTATTACAAAATGCAGGACTGCTTAGTAAATGTGTTGTTTGATTAAGTAGTGAGGGGGAGGGGAGGAATCGTGTTCTATTAAGTAATCTGATCGCTGAAAATTACTTTTTGTGTTTTAAATAATATGTTAAATAGTTCTTCGAAAAAGATAATGGTGTATTCGGAATTTAATTTAGGTTAATACTATGATTATCTATTTTATCTAGAACACTGTGAATGTTTTCATGAAAGGAGTACCTTTTTTCCTTTTTTGAAGGGTTGTTAAATCCCAGCTATCCGACCTATTTTGTACTGTAGTGCAGTACAATAGAGCGTTAGCAAGTGGGTTCCTGCTAGAACCCTATGTGGTCTTTCAGAATGCTTTATGCATATCTTGTGCTTCTGGCACGTGGAGTCACACTTATAATGTACAGTACAGCATTGTTATAACGTATGTATTAAATAAATTATTGGAAGAAACTCTTGATAAATAAAACATAAAAGCCTTCTTTCTGCACTCACAATCAACAATGAACATATGTAGAAAGCAGTTCTTTTGGCAACTTTTTCTTTTTTGTATCATCTGTTGTTTATCAGATGTCCAAAGTGCATACGGTGATAAATTGTTGTTTTGTGCACTCTGTTGTGTTTTGATTAAAGACTGCAAAATGGGTGATAATCCAAAGGAATATTACAGTTACTATGGCTGAGAAACTATGTGCTATAAGGCTATTCTGGGGTAAAAGCCAAAACTATTGCTTTCGATTTAGAGTTGGAAAAAGTACAGTTGAAGACTAGAAGAAAAATTGAGCAGAAATTAAAAAGTGGTATGCTGTCCACGGTAGTGGAAGTGGAATGGAAAGAAGAAAAACTATGATGAAAGATAAGCATAAAACGTTAAGGAAGCATTTTTTACAAGTGGTTTTACGTCGCACCGACAATGGGAGAGGAAAGGCCTAGGAGTGGGAAGGAAGCGACCGAGGCCGTAATTAAGGTACAGCCCCAGCATTTGCCTGGTGTAAAAATGGGAAACCATGGAAAACCATCTTCAAGGCTGCCGACAGTGGGGTTCGAATCCGCTATCTCCCGGATGCAAGCTCACAGCTGCACTCCCCTAACCGCACAGCCAACTTACCCTGTGGAGCATTATTTTTGTGGCATAACACTTAAGGGGAAAAGGCTTGCCATTACTGGGCCAATATGGCAGGAACAAGCATTGCAGTTTGAGCGACAAATAGAGGGAGAAGATTCAGAATTTACTGCCAGTGATGGAAGGTTGGACCGGTGAAAAAACATTTCGGTATTTGCCAGATTACCATTAGTGGAGAGGCTCTATCCACTGACAGTGAGACTGTACCATTGTTTAAGGATTATCTTTCGAAGTTAATTGACGAGGAGGGAATTTCTGGAGAACAGTTGTACAACTCTGGCCTCTCCAGCCTTTTTGTTATTCGGTTTGACCTTTCGCCACTTAAGCCACATAGCTGATTTGTATCTATACTGCCTGACAGAAGAACTGGTTAGAAGTGGAAGACCATGTGCCTTTATTGAACTGATTACAGTACGGGATGAAAGAGACAAGAACGTTGGCAGTAGGGTGTCGCGCACCCCGCCCCGTGGACGCAATGCATACCCTTATGCAGTTCGGAATGGTGTCAGACAGGCTTTGGATCCTCTCGTGAGGCAAGTTAATCCAGAGTTGTTGTAGCTGTCCCTCCAGATCTTGCAGGTTGGTACTGGGACGGAGTCCCCTTACAATGTCATCCCACACATGTTCAATAATGGTGAGGCTGGGGGATCTTGCTGGCAACAGGAGGACCTCAAAATGCTCTAGGCAATTTATTTGCACGTGTTCTGTATGTCTTGTTGGAACACTGTGCTATACGTGTGTGGCGTATCACTTTGCCGTCAAAGTCTGCTGTAGCACTATTAGAGGTGACCGTGATGCTAGGGATCATCCACAATATGAGCAGGATCTGCCCTCGACGCCGCCAAACCCGCATACGATGGAGAAGCGGGACTCATCACTGAAAACGACAGTCGTCTTCTGTACATGTCCCCTGGGCAAGGCACCACTCCAAACGTAGGTTTTGGTGTGTCAATGGCAACAGACACATGGCGCGGTAGGATCCCAATCCGGCGGATACAAGTTGTCAAGACACTATGCAGGAACTCACAGCTCATTGTAGAGTCTCTAGTACATGTTCCTGGATGGCGGGTGACAAAGTTATGGGATCCCGCAATGCTTGGCACGCCACATGATGGTCCTCCCTCAAGGTAGTGTCTCTTGGCCGACCCAAACCTGCACTACGTGATTGGGTGCCCTCATGTACCCATTGAGTCCAACATCGGGCCACTATTTCTGATTCCCTATGGGAATCAACATCTATATCATCTGATGGCCAAGCAGGCATCAATTTTAGTGATGAGACAAAGTCTCTTAGTGCATTGGCACTGCCGGTGGCTCCAGTCAGCCTACGCAGTGGCCTCCACGGTATGCACTAGCCAGCGTATTGGTAGGTGTGCTAGGTACCAACTGATGAGCCCACCCTAGCACACGAGGGCGAAACGCTGGCAACCAAGAATGAGTTAGCTGGAAAGTTTATAATGTCCAATAACGGACCATTTATATTGGTATTAGAATGTGCCAGTATCGGTTTGCATCCTGCATCATTCAGATACGTTAAAGACAGGCACACGTTTGCCACATGACGCTGTTATTCATCTTGTGCTCTGCGCATAGCCCGCTGGTTGTACTGTAATCTCTGCTGTCATTCAGCATGTTTTCCAGAGAGGAATACTCTGACATGCTCCTCATTTATCGGGAACCAAGACAATATGCGTGCGAGGCACTTCGTCTGTACCAGGAGCGGTACCATGACAGGCGGAACCCACCTTCTACAACATTCTGCCGTCTTGAAGGACGCCTAGGGACAACGGGCTAGACCCGTTATATCAGGTGAAACAGGAGAGGCCATTTTGAAGGTAGCTCGTAATAATCCCCACATCAGTATAAGGATGATTGCACTACAGGTAAACACCAGCCAGATGTCTGTCTGGCAAATGCTGCATGAGCATAAATTTCACCCATACCACCTTGAGCTACACCAAGATCTCCATGGGTGGAATTTCGAAGCTTGAATAGAGTACTGTCAGTGGCTGTTAGGCAGGTTGGACAATGATGCAGCATTCGTATAGCATGTCTTTTTCTTGGACGAATCATGCTTCCACAATAATGGGAACGTCTATCGCTACAACATGCACTATTGGAGTCCGGACAATCCTTACTGGGTGCGACAGGCGGCCCATCAAGTATGATGGGGAGTGAATGCTTCGTGTGGAATCTTGGGGGATCGCCTGATTGGACCTTATTTCTTTGAGGGCCATTGCACGGGCCCACATACCTGTACTTCCAGCGTCAGGAACTCCCACTGCTGCTGAAGGATGTGCCCTTGCACGATAGTTTGACGATGTGGTTGCAACAGGTAGGAGCTCCACCACATTTCTGACTTTACCTGTTCGTAACCATTTGAACGAGGAACTGCCAGGGAAATGGATAGGATGAGGAGGCCCTCTTTCTTGGCCCGCCATATCACTGGATTTAACACCACTAGACTTTTTCTTGTGGGGACACTTGTAGAACGTCATTTACACTGAAATGCCAGAAAACCCCGATCAGTTCCGGCAACCCATCACGGACGCCTGCCGAGCAATTATGCCAGCACGCAAGACGATCGGGCCCGAATGTGCATAAACCAAAACGGTCATCACATCGAGCATTTGCTGCGATAAAACATTGTCAGGGCAGTTATGTTCCTCTTATTTCCGGTCTGTATGTGTCTGGTTTGCTAACTTAGGGCCACAAACACATTCATTCACACAAAATTTACATGAAAGTGGGTATTGAACTTACAGTGTGTGCGGTATGTATTAAACAAATATTTTTAAAATTTGTAATCTTCGCTCCGGACTCGAACCTCCCACCTGACATGCAAGCCAGCTCCGCCATGCCTTTACCAACTACACTATGGTTCTGTACAGCTTGCTTACAGCAAGTATTAAGTTTACTACGCTCACAATATCAATGTAGTGTTCCGCCAGCGTGTGAGGTTCATATGATCTAGAAGGCATACAAATGTCTTCCAGTGTTTAATATGGCGTCATGTCATGTTGAGGCAGTAAATACCAAGATATCTGGTTGTGTTGTCTGAGCATACCAGCAGGGCAGGTGTTTTCAGGATGGAATGAATGTTGTGGGTTGCATAAAACTACATTGGAAGGGGTGGCTGAATTACACTGTGTAACATTCCGTTTAAAGGAATAATGATTTTATTCTTCAAGATCCCCCGACCTAAATCTGTGTGACTTCAGGTTGTGGGGATCGTGCATATCAGGGCATATCCATTCTCTGCCCAGCATACAACACCATGTCACTCTGATTTCACCTCTTATCTTGCGGACAACTGTTGACCACGTTTCTGAGTTGGGAGGCCACAATCAGAACCACCATTATCATGTGTTTAATCTTTCTTGCCTTTTTTTTTTTTTCTGTGACCCTGCCACTGCTTACAATGCCATATTTTTTATCTGCTGGCAAGATTTAGAACTAATATTTTCTGTGGCATAATTCTTGAGTGCATTACTTAGTTAGCATATCTATGAATTTTCAGACTCCTACGATTAATACAACCTGCGCTGTGCCGAATACCGTCAGTTTAATTGTGGAAACCTGGTATCACAGTGTTATTCTTCCTTGCCTTTTCGTATCGTATGGAGTTGGGTCTTTCATCTTGACACACTGTTTATTTCTTAGTAGTTTGTCTTCTTCCATGAGACCTAACTTTTGTATGTCGTCAGCCAGGTCTGCGTCATTCTCTTTTCCCAGTACTGTGTCTCCGTACCATCTCAGATGTTGTCCGGCTCCATGGCTAAGTGGTTAGCGTGCTGGCCTTTGGTCATAGGAGTCCTGGGTTCGATTCCCGGCAGGGTCGGGAATTTTAACCATAATTGGTTAATTTCGCTGGCACGGGGCTGGGTGTATGTGTTGTCTTCATCATCATTTCATCCTCATCATGACGTGCAGGTCATCAAAAAACCTGCAGCTGGCGAGCCGAACTTGTCTTCGGACACTCCCAGCACTAAAAACCGTACGCCATTTCATTTTTATCTCAGATGTTATTGTACACATGACCCTGCTTGCCCATCGCAGCATACACTGTTCCAGTGTGAGGTTTATATTCATTGATCTTCCTTACTGGCCAGACCTTGCTACTATGCAACATGGCAGGCCTCATGGCACATTTTGTAAATGTTGTCTTCTGCTCTAACAGGCATTCTTGTGTTAGTGAGCGCCATTTGTTTCAGGCTGTGTCAGTATCTACCTTTTCATCCTAATGTATTGTTATTATTTTTATGTTACAATGAGTTATCAGTCAATCAATCACTACTGATCTGCATTTAGGGCAGTCGCCCAGGTGGCAGATTTCCTACTGTTGTTTTCCTAGCCTTTTCTTAAATGATTGCAAAGAAATTGGAAATTCATTGAACATCTCCCTTGGTAAGTTATTCCAATCCCTAACTCCCCTTCCTATAAACGACTATGTGCCCCAATTTGTCCTCTTGAATTCCAACTTTATCTTCATATTGTGATCTTTCCTACTTTTGTTTTTTTTTGCTAGTTGTTTTACGTCGCACCGACACAGATAGGTCTTACGGCGACGATGGGACAGGAAAGGGCTAGGAGTGGGAAGGAAGCGGCTGTGGACTTAATTAAGGTACAGCCGCAGCATTTGCCTGGTGTGAAAATGGGAAACCACGGAAAACCATTTTCAGGGCTGCCGACAGTGGGGTTCGAACCTACTATCTCCCGAATACTGGATACTGGCCGCACTTAAGCGACTGCAGCTATCGAGCTCGGTCTTTCCTACTTTTAACGACACCATCCAAATTTATTCGTCTACTGATGTCCTCCCACGCTATCTCTCCACTGACAGCTCGGAACATACCACTTGTGATTCCTTTAGTTTTGCCAATTGCCACCTTTTCAATACAATAAAAATATATTACAAACTTACATATTTATTATGATGTTTATATGGTACATCTTTCGCTCCCTTTCGTGAGCATCATCAGCCAAACTATCATTAATCTAAGATTGTATAAGATCATAAAACAATTTTTTTGGTTCAAGATTACTCCTATAAAAACTAATTGATAATCTTATAACATTTTTAAAAGTCACACAACAATAAAACTATGTCTTAAGCAAACACTTTTTGTCTAAAATCTTCTTCAGTCTAACATTTTATTGACGAAACTCATGTGGTGAGTTACTCACTTTTTTGTCAAGTCCAATTGCACTCATTTTTTCCAGTAGTCTCCCATGATCTACCCTATCAAATGCCTTAGAGAGGTCAATCGTGATACAGTCCAATTGACCTCCTGAATCCAAGATATCTGCTATATCTTGCTGGAATCCTACAAGATGGGCTTCAGTGGAATAACCTTTCCTAAAGTCAAACTGCCTCCTATCAAACCAGTTATTAATTTTGCAATACGGACAAGGAAAATTAAGTTTATAACCTGCAACATACCACTTAATCGAGCAGCTCGTCTCCTTTCTCCCAAGTCTTCCCAGCCCAAGCTTTGCAACATTTTTGTAACGCTACTCTTTTGTCGGAAATCGCCCAGAACAAATCGAGCTGCTCTTCTTTGGATTTTTTCCAGTTCATGAATCAAGTAATCCTGGTGAGGGTCCCATACACTGGAACCATACTCTAGTTGGGGTCTTACCAGAGACAAATAAGCTCTCTCCTTTACATCCTTACTACAGCCCCTAAATACTCTCATAACCATGTGCAGAGATCTGTGCCCTTTATTTACAATCATATTTATGTGATTACCCCAATGAAGATCTTTCCTTATATTAATACCTAGGTATTTACAATGATCCCCAAAGGGAACTTTCACCCCATCAATGCAGTAATTAAAACTGAGAGGACTTTTCCTATTTGTGAAACTCACAACCTGACTTTTATCCCCGTTTATCATCATACCATTGCCTACTGTCCATCTCACAACATTATCGAGGTCATTTTGCAGTTGCTCACAGTCTTGTAACTTATTTATTACTCTGTACAGAATAACATCATCTGCAAAAAGCCTTATCTCTAATTCCACTTCTTTACACATATCATTGATATATATAAGAAAACATAAAGGTCCAATAATACTGCTTTTAGGAATTCCTCTCTTAATTTTTACAGGGCCAGATAAAGCTTTACCTACTCTAATTCTCTGAGTTCTTTTTTCCAGAAAAAGAGCCACCAATTCAGTCACTCTTTTGTCTAGTCCAATTGCACTCATTTTTTCCAGTAGTCTCCCATGATCTACCCTATCAAATGCCTTAGACAGGTCAATCGCGATACAGTCCAATTGACCTCCTGAATCCAAGATATCTGCTATATCTTGCTGGAATCCTACAAGATGGGCTTCAGTGGAATAACCTTTCCTAAAGTCAAACTGCCTCCTATCAAACCAGTTATTAATTTTGCAAACATGTCTTATATAATCAGAAAGAATGCTTTCCCAAAGCTTACATACAATGCATGTCAAACTGACTGGCCTGTAATTTTCAGCTTTATGTCTATCACCCTTTCCTTTATATACAGGGGCTACTATAGCAACTCTCCATTCATTTGGTAAAGTTGCTTCATGCAAACAATAATCAAACAAGTACTTCAGATATGGTACTATATCCCAACCCATTGTCTTTAGTATATCCCCCAAAACCTTATCAATTCCAGCTGCTTTTCTAGTTTTCAACTTTTGTATCTTACTGTAAATGTCATTGTTATCATAGGTAAATTTTAATACTTCTTTAGTATTAGTCACCTCCTCTATCTGGACATTATCCTTGTAACCAACAATCTTTACATACTGCTGACTGAATACTTCTGCCTTTTGAAGATCCTCGCATACAAACTCTCCTTGTTCATTAATGATTCCTGGAACGTCCTTCTTGGAACCTGTTTCTGCCTTAAAGAACCTATACATACTCTTCCATTTTTCACTAAAATTAGTATGGTCTAACAAGGTCAGGAATAAGGGTTGATAGGATTCATCATGTGGACCACGTGACACCTTTTGGGTGAGCAGCGGATGCTTAGTAGGCCATGGCCGTTCAGGACTGTTGTTGGATGTAATGACAAAAGCATTAAATGCTCATTGTGGTTAGAAACTGGCTTTATTATACTTTATTATAGTGAATTCATCAGCGTCATTACTATGTGGTTGTGTTAGTAGAGCTTGCCTTTGGGTACCATTCTGCATGTTGGTTGATGTGAGCTCTTATAACTCCTGAACACCAAAAAATTACTTGAATATTAAACTCTAATGTTCTTCATCATGCTCAGAAGCATCTCTGACATTGTACACCATGTCTCAGGTTTCGGTTTGATCAGTTTTGTTACTTTCATTACTCTGCGTCAGTGTCCTTGTCTTTGACGATATGAAATTGGGAGATGCAAATAGTAATGCCATTCATTATGCAGCCAATCACTGCCATGAATGGTGTGAAAATGTTGCTCATAGCATTGGTTAGTGGGCACCTTTTGGCTCAAAGGGGAACCACCTCACTCTTCATTTCTTTAGTACACCCTTTCTGTACACCCTGCGTTTGGGCTCAGTTTCAATGTATCATATAGGTATGTCTTTGCAAGAGTAATAGCAGAATATTGTAGTTTAATCCCAGAACATTGTTTTCTTTCCTTTTTTTTTCATGGGTAATGGGCCTACGTAATTTGTTGCCAGATAAAAATCTATAATGAGCGAGTCAGCCATGCGGTTATGGTTGCATAGCTGTGAGATTGCATTCGTCGGATGGTGGGTTTGAATTGCACCATTGACAGCCCTGAAGATATTATCTCAAGGTTTCCCATTTTCATACCAGGCAAATGCTGGTACTGTACTTTTATCAAGGCCATGGCTGCTTCCTTCCCTTCTTTCCCATCCTTGTGTTATCAAAAGCTGTCAGCATGTTAGTGCAATTTCAAACCAGTAGGTGAAGAAAAATGTAAGTTTTCAACTCCTTCGATGTTTTCTCTCGCCCTCACTGTGCATATTTTGGAAACTGTAAGGTCTTGCAAGCATTCTGCTCTTCTGTTTCTGTTGAAGTGTTCAATGAAACTAGTAACATGCTGGGAATTTTTTCATTCTTCAATCAAACGTTTTGAAACTAACCCACCCACTAACTTTCAAAATTTCCATTTTAATGCTGCATGAAGGAAAAGAAACATACAAAAAGCCCCTATTGAAGATACTTGACCAGTTTTAGTGGATATTTCCCAACACAAACTCTATGAGCCTTGGCCTGCTGATTACAATTTGACGTGCAGTCTAAGATAGCTCCTCAGTTATTCCCGTGCTGAGTGAATCTTTAACTAGCCCTCAGATCCAGGTAAAAATCATGAACTAGCCAAGGAGGAGCCCAGCATCTGCTCTGAACACTTCTCATGCATGATGAAATTTCAGTTCATAGCTCTTCTCTACTGTGGCCAATGAACAAGACAACCCCTTACCTCTGATACTACTGACTTTTTATATTGTAAAATGGTTTTGGATTTCTCAAAAGTAGAGTATTAAATTCTGTATTTGGTTAAGAGATTTTCTTTTGTCGTTAACAGGTTAGTGTAACATCATGGAGGAACCAGTTTTCATCAAACTTGAACCAGAAATGCTGCCAGACATGGAGGAGTCATCATGCATTGTAAGTTTTGTTTTACACCGACATATGGTGACGAGATTGAAAGTTGACTTCCTATTAGTCTTTTAAAATCTGAGTTAATCAGGTTGGATCATTTCAGTTGATTTTGATGCCGACAATGATCTGCGGACTAAGGAGCTGTGTGACATTTATTCTCCAAATTTGAAATTATTTTAGGCTTTACTTTTTGGTTGTGGAAAAAATGCGGGAGTTCTTCGTTCTTCAATCAAACTTTTTGACACTAATCCACCCACTGACTTTCAAAATTTCCATTTTAATGTTTCATGAAGGAAAAGAAACATACGAAAAGCCTCTATCGAAGATACTTGATCAGTTTTAGTGGATATTTCACAAAACAAACTCTATGAGCCTTGGCTTGCATTTTTAATTTCCAAACTAAATTACAGATATGGGTAAAACTGTGTTTTAGTGTTCCTCAACATAAATGAGATTATTTCTGAAGATAAATCATGTGTTACCTTGTATTACTTGTAAGAAAGTGATGTGGCTAGGGACCCTACCCAAGCACAGAAGTAAGGAAACATCACAAATTGTGCAACATTTTTCCTTACCACTCTCATCAGCAGTCACTGTAAATATGGTGGCACTCCCAGAATGGAACACAGATATGATTATCAACTGTGATAGAACAAACAGTCTTAAGCAAAGAATATTACCAAATGATTTTCAAAATGTACCTGAATGCATAGGATGGTAGCTATCACTATTCAGAGAGGAGGGAGTGTTCACACCTAATGATTTACGAGCCAGGTCTGTCCAGAGAAATTGACAAGTTGTTATCGTGCCTTTTATGATCACATGGTCTTCTTGAATATCCTCCAGCTGCAGAAGCCTGTATTACACTGTGTCTCTTTTGCCTGCCTTCACATACTGGGCCGGTAATTAACTTGAATGATTGGTCCTGGGATTAATAGTCAGGTCAGGACTGATCCTGCTATCGTATGCGACAGTAGACTGTACTACCTGCGACTGTCTGGCCGTGGGTTGGGCGGCTGATACCAAACCCGACAAACTAGGGGAAGACCAACAGCTACGGGTGGAGGAGTTTTCCCCTAGAAGGTTTGATGAGACCCTTGTGTAGGAAATGACTCATAAATTCATTAGCTGCTGCCTTGCAGTGAGGTAGGGGACTGCCAAAGGCTAAGGGAGAATACCCCTGACAGAAAATCCCCAGCAGTGTTAGGCTTAGCAAGTCAACTGAAGGGTTATATCGATTGCTTTCAACTACAAAACGAGCCTCGGAACGCAAAACAAATACCGGATAGACACATCTTCTCAAACATCTGCAACGTATGGTGACTGTAAGGCTGATGTTCAAGTACGATGTTCTGAGAAGAAGCCCAAAAGAAAGAGTCCAAGACACAGAATTGGAACATTAAATATCCTGACCCTGACTGGCAGAAGTGAGGAGCTGATAGATATGATGGAAAGGAGGAACCTCTGTATTCTTGGCCTGAGTGGGGCAAAGTGGAAGGGAAGAGGAACAAGAAAGCTAAGAATAGGATACAAACTACATTGGAGACCAAATGGAGACCGATTAGTATTTGCTCCATTATTCGGCGCATATTAAGTAAGATCCTTGATAAAATTGTAAGGGAATACATCCCTTTAAACCAGTTCCAAAGAGGTTTTGTCATGACCCCTGGCTCTTTCATTAACGTGAATATTGTTGATGGCATTTTACGAACAGCTGTAATGAAAAAGATTTCAGGCTGTGTAGTATTTCTTGACATCAGCAAAGCGTTCGATAGTATTAGACACAATCACTTAAAGGCGACAATAGAGAACTCTATACTACCCAGATCCATTAAGAAGTTACTAGTCAACCTTCTCACCGAAAACACAACACAAGTTAAACTGCTCATGGTCATACAGATAAGATAAACATCAAAAGTGATGCAAGGAGATCCCATTTCACCTTTCTTATTTAACTGGGGTATAAACCACATCCTTGATGAACTCACAGACATCAAAGTATCAGAAATGTATGGTTTTCAATTGAGTCCTAACACTGTACCTTTAACATCCCTATGCTTTGCCGACGATCTGGTGATCATAGCTAAAGACCAAGCAGCAGCTTCAATCCTAGTCACTTCGGTCATAAATCTGCTTCAAGAAATAGGTTTGCATATAAATGCAGACAAATCAAATGCCATTATTATAGAAAATGGTAAACTTCATTCTGATGATATCGTGATGGTCTCTGGAAACATCACAAGTATAAATGATAGTGAAGAAATAAAATATTTAGGGGCAACTTTCAGACAGACTTTAGTCTTCAATGAACATCAGGTACTTGAAAAATTGAAAGCTAACTTACATCAGATTACCAGGACTCACTTACTCAAACCACATCAAAAACTGACTGTAATAAATCAGTTTATTAGCCCTACACTGATATACCCCTTCCAGACTGTTTCGGTTGAGAAAATTCCCAAATCAAGTCTGTTAAAAGCCGACAACATGATCAGAAGCGCACTTAAAGAAATTCTACAACTTCCGAGTGACAAACCGACAAGTATGATCTATTCGAGCCACAAATATAAAGGGTTAGCACTAATGCGCGCTACTTGGGAAGCGTACCTTCAACAGCTGAACATCAGTCTTAAGCTAGAAGCTGTGAATGATTCGCACGTAAATGCTGTTCGAAATTTCACAGCAATAAAAACTCGCTGCCCATCTGAACTCCAACTCAGTGAAGAGACATCAACGAAATCTGGTAGACAACTGCGCGATTTACTTAGAACACGCGAATTTGAAGCATGGTGTGCATATCCACAAAAAGGACGAGGTGTTGAGTTATTTGCTCAAGTTCCTGCTGCTAATTCTTGGGTTACCAGAAGAGATGGTTTAACTTGTTTGGAATGGAGGGAGATGTTGAAGATGACCACGATGGTTGCACCAGTACGTACTCTGCCGGGCATTCTACCAGCACAGGCCACTGCAGACACTGCAGTGAGTATGAAACCTTACCACATGTGCTGGGGAGTTGCCCTCAAGGAGAACTGCTTAGGATCAAACGCCATAACATCATCAGAAAGCTGATTGCTAATGCTCTTCGTCTCAAAAATCTAGAAGTGTACGAAGAAGTCCACTGCCTCGCCGAAGGAGGCAGCACTCGCAGGATTGATATTATAGCGATTGACAGACGGAGGAACGAAGCAGAAATTATTGATCCTATGGTATGCTTTGAATCTTAAGCCTCTCAGCTGACTGAGGTAGACAATGAGAAAAAGGATATCTATAATCCAACCATCCCTTTCTTTCTTGAGTCGTATAACCTTAAAAAAATTACGGTGACTGAACTTTTCTTTGGCGCGAGGGGAACAATTCCCAAATCTTTCATCACATGGTGACAAAAATATAAACTAGCGAGAAGCCTACAAGATGAGATAGTCGTCTCACTCATCAAAAACTCCGCTTCGATTCTTCGTCACCATTTATATGGAGTTCATGCCATTTAACATGGTTAATTGTAACCTATCATTTTTTTTAACTATAATCTTTTTCATCTTTCCTCAAAATTGTTATTGTGTATTATTCTGTGTCTTATGGCAAATCTAATAGGGTGTCCTGGATCAGACTGAATAAATAAATAAGACCCAAACACCATGGACGGAAGAGAGAAGAAGGTTGCAGAGTGAAAGAATGAAAGATTACTGTGTGCAGATCAAAGCCCAGAAGCAGCTGAAATCGAATTAATGTGGTCCACAGTTGGCCAAAAAGAAAAAAAAAAAAAGAAAAAAAAAGAAAGAAGTAAGCTTATACATTATGTGCACAAATTATGGAATTTTCAGTCATTTGAACATGCTTTTATGTTGCATATAACTGCATATTTTCGTGATTTTGATAAATACATCATGTTTTAATATTTTATCGCCTATATGGCATATTTTAATCAGTTTAATGGTTTTTACAGTATTTTTAATCAGCTTTTTTCATCTGGTTGATGTTGGCAGTAATGTTGTGCATAATAATAGAACTTGTCATGTGGTGAAGAGTTATGATGTCACACAGTGAATCCCCTGTTTTTTTATCATCTACCCTCACGTTTTTTCCATTGAGTCGTGTAACGGTGTTGTGAACTGGTTGTGACCAAACTATGTTTTGCGT
This sequence comes from Anabrus simplex, assembly GCF_040414725.1. NCBI lineage: Eukaryota > Metazoa > Arthropoda > Insecta > Orthoptera > Tettigoniidae > Anabrus > Anabrus simplex. Next base: position 45,486,029 of record NC_090278.1, on the reverse strand, counting down.
ATAAAGTGTCCATTAAAAAGTTCTTTAAATGCCGAAAATAAGAGCAACTTTGAGTTGTAGATTAACTAATTTACAGAAGGAGTTTTCAGGTGACTTAGTATCTACAGATAATACGGTACTGTTCTGTAGGGAGCAAGAAAATATTTCAAATATTTCAATACAGCAAAATAAGGAGAATTTAACTAGCAAACTCACAAATAAAGAGCCTGTTCAAAAGCAACTATTAGAGTGTTTAGGAAGTAGGATTAGTGAATTTTCTTACGACTTGTGCCAAGCATTTTTAGCTGCTGATATTCCCTTGTATAAAATTAATAACCCCACGTTTTCTTGCAAAATACACTGAACAACATGTGCCTGAAGCATAAGACAGACGTAGGACATTGCTACAATAATGTATTGACAAATTTACAAATTAAATTAGTGGATCAGTTTATGTGGTTGTCTATTGATGAAACCACTGATTCTGAGGGCCGATTTATTGCTAATGTAATTGTGGGTACCTTAAATAAGGAACAAAAGATGATGCCATATCTTCTCAATGTGTCTGAATTACCGGCCGCTAACAATGTAACTGTAATGCAGTGTGTGTTGGGCTCATTGAAATTATTATATCCATCTGGAATCAGATACAACTACATTTAATTGTTACCGATGCAAGGACAAACACTGAAAGGCATTTTTCCTAACTTAATTCATATAACTTGTTTGGTACGTGCTCGCTGAGACCATACACAATTCTTTACCATTGGTAGATCAATATGTGGCCTGTTCAAAGAACTCTCCTTCAAGAGTCAAGTTGTTTAGATCAACAGCATCGAATATCACACTTCCTCCTGCGCCAGTGTTAACACGTTGGGGAACAGGGCTGGATGCAGCTTTGTATTATGCTCAGCACATAGAAATATTCAAAGAGGTTGTTAATTCATTGAACTCGAATGAAGCTACATCAATACAAACAGTGCAAATCTGTCAGGCACTGAATTAGAAGAGAATCTTGTTTGTATAAATGCCCATTCTTCTTTTTTACCAACTGCCGTAACATCACTGGAAGCTGTAGGATCTCCCTTGAAGGAGATATCCAGTCTAAATTCTGTTCCTGGTAGTATAGGACAAAAAGTGAAAGAAAAAATAAATTATGTAACTTCAAAAAACCTGGTTAAAAACGGTTGTGTGATATTCAAGGCATTCTCAGAGGAAAACTGTCTGTCACGCCAAGAGACGTGCCTCTTTCTGTGGAGCAGTTATCATTTAAATATGCCGCAATAATGTCTTGTGATGTGGAAAGAAGTTTTTCACGTTACAAAAGTGTTTATTACATGTAATAAATATCATTTGAACATCACTTCAAATTTTGAGATGGTCCATAGTGATCCTATTTGAAACTGTTCTTCAACTTCTATTCACCAACTTCATATCCTCAACGTGTTCTACAACTTCACCATATGCCTCTGACTTTCGTCTTTTATCTTCAAGATCATGATTAACTTCGGATCTCTCGACTAACTTTGACTTTTATTCTCTCTTCTTTACTTTGATTATATACGATTTTTCGCCATCGTCTAATTATAACCGCCAGACTATCAACTTTACTTTTATGCAATCTTACTACTTGTTGTATAACAATCTGTTGTTTTATCCATTGTACTTATTTTAGCAGCCTTCTAATGTTAATTTTGTTAATACTTCCACTATTATATCTCATCACATTGTATTTTCAAACCATCATTGTTATTTTTAATGTTATTTTATTTCAAATCTCTTCAAGATTTTAAAATTCATTTCATTACTACATGTTATTTAGACGCTTATTTTTAATTTAAGGTTAAGACTATGGCTGATGATGCCTTCAGGGAAGGCGAAACATGTACCACTATTAGTTAACAAATTTATGTAAATCATCCAAGACGATTTTGTATTGATTAGGTGGTCTAATAAATAACTTAATGTTATTATTTCTTTCAAACAAAAGTGTTTTGCGAGACAACAGACGACTTGTGCAAAGTGATGGTTGTGAACTGCTTCAACCCCCAATACTAACCTGACTTCTCTACTGCCATTTTAATAGTGCATATTTATTGGCATATTTCTTAGTTTTTTAGGGCATGAACTTAAGAGCCTTAATTATTCCTATTGGCATTGATTATTGGGATGGAATAGTTTATGTTAGATATGGAGTTGAAGATGTTATTCAGTTCCTTTTTAGCTTTAAATCTCATTTCTTCTTGTTTATCTACTGGCATTTTACTGTTGGCTAACTTGTGTTCTGCTGTAGTGGTGATGACATCCTTGAGAAGGTTGGAGGAGGGCCAGTTGTGTTTTGGACCCTTGCTCAATGTGGATGTCTCAATATTATTTAATGTCACTTTAGAGAGATTAATAACAGGGGTGTGAAACTGAGCAAGTCTGTCAGAGGGAGTGTGTGTTCTTTCGGCTGGAATGGTAGTTGATTTAGTCATTTAAGAATATTCTAACTTTTCTCCAGAATCTTATGTTTTTTATAACATCGATTGTAGTCTATAATCAACGTAAGATTGAAAAATATTCCAATGAGCAAAAGATAGAAGGTTAGTTATTTCGAGATGAGTCTCATATACTCTGTTATTAAGAAAATATTTGTTCTTATATAAGAATCTAATTTCATCTTGTAACCAGAGTTTATTAGTTCTGGTTTGAGTTTTCATAGTTTGAAAAGAGGATGTGTGTTTCTTAGTATTAATTTTGAGAAATTTAAATGTCAAATCATAAGTTATACATTGTTGCAGGAAATCAATATCTTTGCTTAATTTGGCTATTTTAACTTTTAGGCATAAAAATAAAAAGGCTTTCTTCTTTGCCTGGTTGGCAGCATAATTACAAGCCATAAATTTCATGTTTGTTCCATATTGAAGTGCAATTATAAGAATAAATTGCCTTTTCAATGCAATATATCAGGTAAATGATATTACGTAAGTCTTGGGTTTTAGTTGTTTTTTTAAATGCTATTTGTTTGGGATGTCGACCTACAAACATATTTTGCCCCTACCTGCACCATATGTGAGAAACCTGTGTGTCTGGAACAACTGGGGATCCCGCACGAGTCCATACATAGTTTGGGCAAGCCACAAAGTCACTAACAAGTAGGAAGAACACAGGAACCAGCAGACCTATGTGGACGCAGGAAAGAAAGCTGGCTCACATCCAGAAAATGAAGGAGTACTGACATATATTATAATTGTTGATGGTTATGCCTTTCAGTGTTCAGTCTGCAAGTCACCACAGTCCTCTATTTGTATCTAATGCTGTGGCCTCGTTTAGTTCTATATCTCTTATCTTTAAATCATTAGAATCGTCTAGATCACCTTTTACTGCTCTTACCTGCCATAACAGAGTCCATTATTCTCCTAGGTAACCTATCCTCCTCCATTCACCTCACATGACCCCACCACCAAAGACGGTTTATGCGCACAGCTTCATCCATCGAGTTCATTCCAAAATTAGCCTTTATATCCTCATTCAGGGCACCCTCCTGCCATTGTTCCCACCTGTTTGTACCAACAATCATTCTTGCTACTTTCACATCTGTTACTTCTAATTTATGAATAAGATATCCTGAGCCCACCGAGCTTTTGCTCCCATAAAGCAAAGTTGGTCTAAAACAGACCGATGTAAAAGTTTCGTCTGGGGGCTGACTTCCTTCTTATAGAATACTGCTGATCGCAACTGCGAGCTCATTCCATTAGCTTTACTACATCGTGATTCATAGTCACTTACTATATTACCATCCTGGGAGAACACACAACCTAAATACTTAAAATTACCTACCTGTTGCAGCTTTGTATCACCAATCTGACATTCAAATCTGTTGAATTTCTTACCTACTGACATCAATTTAGTCTTCGAAAGGCTAATTTTCATGCCATACTCATTGCACCTATTTTCAAGTTCCAAGATATAAGCCTGAAGTCTTTCGGCACAATCTGTCACTAAGACCACATCGTCAGCATAGGCCAGACTGCTTACTACATTTCCACCTAACTGAATCCCTCCCTGCAACTTTATACCTTTCAGCAGATGATCCATGTAAACTACAGACAGCAAAGGTAAAAGATTACAGCCTTGTCTAACCCCTGTACGTACCCTGAACCAAGAACTCATTCTACCATCAATTCTCACTGAAGCCGAATTGTCAACATAAATGCCCTTGATTGATTGATTGATTGATTGATTGATTGATTGATTGATTGATTGATTGATTGATTGATTGATTGATTGATTGATTTTTATAATCCACCTGTAAATCTGTAGTCCCCCAGTATGGTGAACATCTTTTCCCTCGGTACCCTGTCATATGCTTTCTCTAGATCTATGAAACATAAATTCTACTGTATATTCCTCTCATAACATTTTCCAATTACGTGACGCATACTGCATATCTGATCCTGACAGCCCCTCTGTGGTCTGAAGGAGGAGAAAACAGAAGGCCCAAATAACAAAGCCTATACATCTTTCCCATATTCCCAGCTCTTTTCCATGATCTCTCTCAGAATGAAAATGGGTTTTACTGTTGATCTTCACTTCTGAATCCAAATTGTTCCTCTTGTATCTGGCATTCCACCTTTTCTTTAATTCTTCTTTCTAATATCCTTTCCATTATCTTGGTAACATGAGAGAGGATTGTGATTTCCTGGTAGTTGCTGCACATCTTCTTTTCTGCTCTCTTGAATATTGGTATTATAACCTCTTTCCCTAATCCTTGGGCACCTTTTTTTCTCTTTCCGTACACACTTGAGTATTTAAGGGTGTCAAATATAATTCATGGAACTGAGATTAATTCACAGAAGTTGCAGAAAGTAAAGTTCAGTTTGGTATTTGTTCCCATTGTGTTAGTTTTGAGCGCATAAATACAGAATGCAGCAAAATAAACGAGACTAATATTATTGCTCATGCTGCTGTCCTCATTTCTGTAGTAATAAATATTGTATATGACAGCTTGTCTTACATTTCATCAAGATAGGTGCAGTTATACCTCATTTACACACCAGACTGCATCGTGCAGTGACTGCCCTTCTCTGCAGTCCACTTTAAGATAATACTGTACATACCATTTCTATACATGTAATACTTTTAGAGCTTATGCAGGTAAAGTATCACGTTGATTTTTTGCTGCAGACCCCACAACACAATTTCAGTTATGTTCCATGTCATGATATTTTTCACAAGAAAAAGTTAAAATTGTTTCTTTTTACGTAGTTGTCACTAATTATATTGAGAATTTTGGAAAACTAGAAGAGAGTGTGGAATGTTGGGCAGCTGCAAGGAAAAGAAATCAAGTAACCAACTTTTTAATAGTTGAGAAATTGTGAGTGTTTGTGCAAGTTTAGTGAAATGGTCTTGGCACCTTTAGTGAGCTGATGTCTTTAGATGTTAGGCCCCTTTAAACAGCAAACATCACCACCATCGTCATCAAGCACTTTTAGTATAGAATCATACTGTTCTTTCTGGCACCCAAATGGTTCATATAGAAATTGCAGGGCTGAACTTTGTAGCAAGTGGTCAATAGAAATCATGAACAAACAGGGAGCATTCCAAGATAGATATTGGTTAGTGGACCTCGTTATTAGGATGACCGGATGACTGCTCAAGTGTAACATTGAAAAGTTATCCCTCCTGGATATAGAGTGTAACGTGTTATAGATGTAGTAATCATCATTATGCAGTGGACACAGAGGTCTGTGATTTAGATAAATTAACAAAAAATGCTACTTTACTAATTTTGTTTCTCTATATTTGATCCAGTAGTTGGTGCTCGACACAAAGGTATTTTATGTTTTTCGTAGGTGCTGAAATCCTAGTTATTTTGTTGTAATTTACAGAGAAAGGAAGTAAAACCCATAAGAAAAATCTCTGAACTATTTGTTCTTCTTGATGTGATGTTTATTTTATTGACCTCTTGGAAAGTTTTAAAATGCATGCTTATTCCCATCCTAAAAGCAGGTATGGAATAGACTTTTGCTATTCCTTTCTGGGAATTACAGCTGCTGACTTCCCCAGGGATAGTTATGGTTATCTTGGGGCATCCTCAGAAAATGGCCAGCTTCACTGTGGTCTACTGTGAACAAAGTCTCCCTTTCCAAATGTAGAAAAATGTGCCATGTTTTTGGACTGATCACTATTTTTGTATTGAGAACAGTGGAAGAGTAATGTGTCTGATATGCAAGGAAAATCTTTCAGATTTTAAAGAATACAACATGATTCTAAACACAGATCTGTAGATAATAGGTATGATGGTATATTATGGGAAGGAACAGATTTCAAATTTAATGAAAGTTCCCACCACTCAAGGACAAATGTTCATGAAACAGATCAAGGACAATAAAGCTGAAATCCGCGCTACTTATACTGTAGAGTTGAACATTTATTTGCCATGACAGGGAGACCATTTTCTGATGGGGGTTTGCATAACAGAAGAATCATGTCCTGAAACAAAACAACTGTCAAATTAAGTCAGCTTATTGGGGAGCACAGTGACGAGAAGAACTCGGGGCTAATTTGGGCTATCAACTCCGCAAAACATCAAAATCATTTCAGTGCTCTTTGTTGGCTTTGGATTAAAGTAATGATGTCTGTAATACAGCACAATTTTTTATTTTTATTTGTGGCATTGGCAAAGCATGTGAATTAATTGAGGAGCTGGCATCCATGGAATTACATCAGGCAAGGATTTGTTTCTCCAACTGAGTGAAGCATTGAAGAATCTTGATTTAGACTGGAATGGATCAGCTGTTATAACAACAGACAGAGCAAGGAATATGGGTGGTACAAAAACAGGATTAATTAGAAGATGAGAAACAGAAATACGGACATGCCTCTTGAATTACACTGCATTATTCACCAACTAGTGGAACAACATGTGATGAACACGGTGACATCTGTAGTTCTAGTCATTTCTGACTGAAATTGATTTTGCTTATGGTGTATCATAGCAAGGTATGCTAGCTTAGTTGAAACAGGCAGAAGCTGCAGGATTTGGGAATGAAAACTGGATGTGGGATTTAGTAATACTTACAGATTTAATGCAATGTTGAAATATTTTAAATAAGGGATTACAAGGGAAATTTGTGCTTTTGAATGTAGTGTATGGTCCAAAATTAATTGAAATTATTTCAACAGCACTTAGAGAAGGGCATGTTTCTACACTTTCCATGTTTTACTGAATGTCAGGGAAACTCAAAAAAACAGTTCAGCATGATATTATTGGTTTAGTAAGTTGATTGACTTACTGAAGAATGATAGACATGTTTCGACCTGGCATATTGTCATCCTCAGTAAAATATGCATTGAACATCTGACACAGAATATGAAGTGCTTGTCGGAAAGTTTTTCCTTGAAGAACATGATGAAAGTTAAAAATATGAGGTGGTGGTTGTTAAATTTTTTTTGAGATAGTGGCCTTTTTGTTGCAGTATTTTCATTGTGTCCTGATGCAGTTTGGCTGATATCTGTACACTGTTGTGTTCAGTCATCGGATGACATAGTGGTATCTAAGTTGTTATTGAATTTGAACTGTCTGTTTTCTAGCCCTTTTCCCCACTTCACCTCCTCCCAACAGCACGCTGGTCGAAGCTGGACTCCGTAGTCAGAGAATACAGGTAATACAAGTGGAGCCACGTAACACTAGAAAACAGACAGTTCAACTTCAATAACAGCCCATGACTGAACACAACAGATATCAGTTGAACTGCATCAGGGGACAACAAAGAGGCCTCCAGCTCAAAAACGGCTTTAACGACCACCAACTCATACTGTATTTTTCAACTTTCATCATGTTTTTTCAAGGTAAAATGTTTTAACAACCAGTTCATGTTGTGTGTCTAATATTTTACTGAGGATGACTCTATATTGGGTCAAAACATGTCTGTCTAAAATGTCATCTTAATTGGATGTAATATTCAGTATTTTCTAGTAGGGTAATCAACACAATTTTGTACGATTTGTAAGAAGTTCAACCATCATAAGGATCTAACATTGGATTTATAGTCTGTATTGAAGAATGAGTTTGAAAACAGACCTTTCCGTGTGTGCAGAGAAAATTCATTTCTTTGACAACCCATTTGCAGTTGTCCATGATGCATCTCTATAACTACAGATCAAATTAATTGAACTTCAGTGTTGTTCCCCCTTAAGGGACAAATTTGCAGAGGCAAATCTTGTTAACTTTTACAGGGCGCCTAGTAATGGACATTTTTCAGCTTTCATAAAATTTGCTAGAAAATACTTGTGCACATTTGTGAGTACTTACATCTGTAAACAAATATTTTCAAAAAATGAAGTTGTTAGAATGAAATTTACATTCCTGGATCATTGATGAACACCTACATTTTATTTGAGGAGACATTTCAACACTGTCACCTCAAGTTGTTCTCAGTTTGTTTGTATTATCAAACAACCATGTGTGGATGTATCCGCCCGCATGTTAGGGAGGGTTCGTTTAGGAACCTGCCATTCGGCCCACCCGCAAACTGTTGTTTGTCACCCTGACATATGTATTATTCACAGAATTTGAACAAATAATACACCAAAACATTTCTATGGACTATATTTTTGTGAAGTGGTTTGCATTTACCCCAGTTTAATTATTTTTTAAAAATTCCTCCCCTTTTACTGCATAGTACTTTTCTTTTTTTCTTTTTAAAGATATTGTATTTACATATCAAAGAAAAATAAATAATCAGGTCAGTTTTTCAAAAACTGTTGAAACTGTTTTATAGAGAACCAGATGAATTGGCTCTGTGGTTAGGGTCATGCAGCTGTGAGCTTGTATCCGGGGATAGTTGGTTCGAACCCTACTGTTGGCAGGCCTGAAGATAGTTTTCTGTCGTTTCCCGATTTCACACCAGGCAAATCCTGGGGCAGTACCTTAATTAAGGCGATGGCCGCTTCCTTCCCATTCCTATCCCATCGTAGCCGTTAGACCTACCTGGGTCAGAGCACCGTAAAGCAAGTAGTTTTGCTGAAATGCATGCAAATACATTACTAATTATCTACTATAAGGTAGTGCAGTTCTAGTCTGGGCCTAGTTCATATGTCCATCACTCTAACAAAAAACAAAATATCACCTAAACTTACAGATGCATTTCAGTCCATTATAATATCTTCATCAATTAACTGCAAAGTGTGGCCATGGTATGAGAATAACCAACCAGTAAACAAGGAAAGCAAGTCACGACAAGAACAGCACATGGTTCAAAGCTAATATGAAATACGACTTTCATTTGTTCCAATATATATCGCATGTAAATGGATGGATATAGTATCAAAACATCCCATATACTCTGTGGCTAGGGTTAGCTTGCATTGGGAAGATGTTAGGTTTAAATTTCATCGCCGGCTGCCCTGCAGATAGTTTTCCATGCCTTCCCATGTTCACACTAGGCAAATGCTGGGGCTGTATCAAATGCTAGTTAAGTACTGGAAACTACTTTTTATAATAGTGATATTTACAGAAAGATAGAAAAGTTGCAAGCTAAAAAACAGCCAGAATTGATAAGATACCTGGGGATACGCTAAGGACAATGGGCTGGTGGTACCTCTTCTGAAGTTCTTATGTGATTACTGCTTGCATGAATGAGCTATAGTAGTCCCACGGACAAAGGATAGGGTCTTAAATATAAAAAGGATAATTACAGGTCAATCAGCTTGACATACGTTGCATGTAAACTCTGGAAAGGCATTCTTTCTAACTATATTAGACACACTTGCAGAATTACTAACCAGTTTGATAGAAGGAAATTCTGATTCAGAAAAGTTTATTGCAGTGAGCCTCAACTCACTAAATATAGGCTGTCAAAGTTAAGTGGACTGTATTGCTGCTGACCTATCCAAAGCACGGTTGATAATGGATGACTACTGACGGAGATGAGGGCTATTGAACCAGCAAAGGATGGCTGAATTTCTGTAAGGCATTATCTGATCCTGTAATGAATAAGTCTACATGCACCTCAACATTTGATGTATATATTAACATATTTTAACATTGTATATTAATAGACCCAACATATCTCCACTCCACTTATCTCCAGTTAGCAAACTTATCTCCACTTATAAATGAAGACAAATTTTGGCATTATTAACTAAGTATAGAACTAACGCCAAGATATCGTTCATTTCTGAAACAGCAGAAATGTTAGGAACAACACTCACTCACATCTTCCAATCACTGGGGCATCCATTCCACTAGGTTTCTGGTGACCTCTGATGAAATGTTGCCCCATTCTGTTTGTATGGTATGCTTCAAATCATCCTTCCTCTTAATGGAATATTTCCTAATCCTTCTATGGAGTTCTTGGTGTTCAATTTTATTAATATCAGGGGACGGGGGAGGTGAATGCAATTGCAGCCATACTTTGACTTTTACAGCCGTATGTCGTTTTCTTGTTAAAAAAAAGTCATTTCCTAGTCCCAGTTTTTCAGCAAACTGTTTCATATTTTTCTTTAGTATATCCATTTACACATTTTAAATTGCCTGTCCCAGCACTCGACATACAACCCCGAATGAGATCGTTTTCACCTCCCTATTTCATTAATGGAACAAGTTTCTTCCTCGGAGGCTTTCATTAAGTTTTCTCCAAACTTTACGTATTTGTCACACTAAAATAAGTTGAACTTACTCTCATCTGTCAAGGAAACATTATTCCAATATTTGGAGTCCTTATCTTTGTGAAATTTTGCGAATTCTAGTCGTTTCTTCTCATTAATGGTACTAATGTGATTATCTCCTTCAAAAATCCTCACTTTTGAATGTTGTTCTTATTGCAATGGGATGGACAGTCTTTCCACTGCCAATTCATTGGCTGTAGTTTTAAGTGATGTGTCGTTTATCTCTATTGCAGCATTTTGGAGTCTACCACTTCTGGGTTCTAACTTCCTCTTGTGCATTTGGTACTTCAGTTGTTTTGGAACACATTTGTGAATAAAATGTCCAACTCGATAACATAGTTGAAGAATTAACCTTAATACCTAAGACGGATGGTGTAGCCTCCATGGCTCAGGCGGCAGCACGCCGGATTCTCACCGCTGGATATCGTGGTTCAAATCCAGGTCACTCCATGCATGATTTGTACTGGACAAAGCGGAGGCGGGACAGGTTTTTCTCTGGGTACTCTGGTTTTCCCTGTCATATTTCATTCAAGCAACACTCTCATTAACATTTTATCTATCAGTCATTTATCATTGCCCCAGAGGAATGTGACAGGCTTTGGCAGCCAGCACATTTCTATCCTCACCTCCTGATGGGGCTTCATTCATTCTGTCCCTAACCAGTCGAATGATTGGAAATAGGCTGTGGACTTTCATTTTCACCTACATTGGATGGTACCTGCGACTGACTTCTGAGCCTTGCTCAGTATGACTCATAAGGTTGTGGCGCATGCCCATAGTTTAAGGACAGAAGTATTCATTACTTGGGAGGACGAGGCAAGCGCAGGTATTAAAATAATCTTTGTCCGAGAAATTATGGAATAATATTCAGACTGAATATTTCCTCATAAATATAATATTGAATACTAATTCTGGGGACTGATAGTAGTTCCTTTATAAACTAGAAGGTGGTTCATTTTTATATTGAATTATATCCTCTCATTTTGCAGGAACCGGATATGGATATGCCTACTGGTAAATTTGAGGAGATAAAAGTTGAACCAAGTCTGGTATTTGATGGTGATTCAAGTGGGGAAGAGGAAACTTCAGAAATAATCAAAAAGGAACATCAAGTAAAGGTAATTTTATAATTTATGTGTATAATTAATAGATTAGTACCTTCACGCCATGTCGGTAATGTGGCTTCATTGGTGCTGAATTATCATTTTAAGCTCTTGGAAGGAGGACACTAGGAATCTGTATATAAATAATTAGCATTGTTTACAGTGTCACTATAAAGAATAAGTTGTGTTTTGGTGTGTAGATTGGGTTAGACACTATGTGTTTTATATTAATTTGTATCTTATTTGCTGCATCCTACTACCTGGCAGTAAAATGACACCATAGCAATGGCCATTACAAGGCAATGAGACGCATACAGAACAGATGGTTTGACAACGGAGTTGTGGTGTCTGAGTTTGACGTTCTTGGAGAGGCACATAAACGAATAGATATTACGACAGGGTTGATAAGCCCTTTCAAACTTGGTACATCTGGCATCTAAGGCTAAGTTCTCACTCTGATTTGCAGAGATCCATTCTCCCAGGTACTTTTTGTATGGCAGTGTCTGTGAGAGGAATTGTAGAAGGGGCTTCCTTGTTATTGGTATTGATATTGATTCTGTCTTCTGGATGCTGATCAGATCATCTAAGATGGAAAACTTAAACTGAACAATAAAGACTGCACGAGAACTTTTGCAGATTATTTTCAGAAGCTATTAAACCCAGAAGAATGTAAAGAAAATCTCATTTTCTATGAGCTTTCACATAGGAACCCTGATTCTCCACCACCTACAAGAGAAGAAATAATGGACAAGGCTTCAGGTGAGGATGGCATAGTTGCCGAGATGTGAAGACATGCAGATGACCAGTCCTTGCAGAGCATCTATCAAATCATGAAGGACATATGGACAACAGATAATTTAGATATCATCAAATTTATTTTTCATACTTTGTGCATTTATATGTAGGCCTTTCAGTTCACATGATCTACTTTCTAAAACACTACTTTTTATATAATGATTTAGGGTTTCACATTTAAATTCATCTACTTTAAGAAATTTGTTTTTGGGATCCATGTTTGGTTATATAAGGACAAAATTTGAAATTAAGAGAAGAAAGCTTGGAACTGAAGTGGGTACAACACAAGGAAAGATTACCTCATTGTTTCTAGATCAGCTGAAGTGAGCAAGTTCATCCAGGGTTTGCCACTAACCTCCAAGGACCATCCTGGAACTTAAGCATATGGACTTTGCGGTCCCTGACCCATGTGCCAAATATTCTCACTCCTAGGTGTTAAGTGTTCCATGTTATATCCGATTGTCTGTTTTTGTCCTCTGCTACTGAGGATTTCTTCTTTCTTCCATAGATTAACAAACTTTACAATAATTGGTTGTGGTCTATGTTTCATGGTTGAAAGTCTGTGTGCATCTTCAATATCTTCAGGCTTTATATCGACTCCCAGCAGCCAACTTCAGTTACTTTCTGGAACACTTTTTCATCCTTTTCAGCAGGAATTCCATACACTAGTAAATTCAAGTCTTTCAACTCATTCAGGGGTGCCATTGTTGTGATTAAACGCATTTTTCTTATCTTTCCTCAAAGTGTCTGGTTCATTCTTAACGTCATCGTATTTTCTGGAAAGGAAGGTTGCTAATTCCCGTAATTCTTTGTTTTCTTCCATTAGTACTTTGAGGGACTCTTCAAGTTGTTTAGAGAAGTTCACCATAACCTCATTTACGTTAGATATGCAATGCAGTCTTCACATTTACATGACCATTGGAATTGTTCTTCCTTGTGGAAATTTTGAAGAGTTTCTTTGTTCATTTTTACACATGTTACGTGGAACCAACGTTTGCATTTACCATCACAGCCTACAGCCTGTTGATTGTTTTTTATTGTCTTGCCACACGGGGAGCACACAAACACCATGATGTTATTTATCTTATTTATTTAGTTGTAATTGTTTGAGTGCTGATTAGACTTGATTGTCATGGTTCCTGTGTTAATGACCTCCGTTATATTCCAGAAGAATTGTGGATATTACTCTCATAATTTTTTTAATTCACTTCACTTAATATATCACACACCCACTGCTGCCATTTTCCTCAAGACCTTGATGTAAGTAAAACTGCACACCATCTTTTTGCTGCAAGATTTAAAAAATATGTTTGATTATTCTTTGTAGTAGTAGTAGTAGTAGTAGTAGTAGTTATGCACTCATTATGTTGTGTACATATTCACAGGTCTCTGTTTCTTATATGGATAACTCTTCTAATAACATTAATACTTGAAAAAAATTAATCCTGCAACTAACTCATACATATATTAAAGTAGTAGTAGTATTATTGCAAAGTTAATACTTCAAATAAATTATACTTGTAACTATCTCTTTCACACATTAAATATATTTGTCGTTGAGGCCTACTGAGGACCATGGGGCTCATATCTACTCTTTGGTAAAGTTGTTGTTTTCTTCTGCTTCCAATATTCCTTCATTTGCTGATATGAGCCAGCTTTCTCTCCTCTGTCCACATGGTTCCTATAGTCTTCTTACTTTTAAGGGAAAACTCCCTGTTGGATGGCTTGATGGAACAATAGTCGGTCATGAGTTTTTGCCAGTGGGATATTTACAGTAGTTGTTCAACATCCGACTTAACTGACATGATCCATTTGTTCTTAGGAGTCTTGCCTCTTCCTGTCACTTCGAATACCCTGATCATGAGTCTTTCGGAATCCAGTCAGGCCAAATGTCCATAAAAGGTCAGGTGCCTTTTCCTTATAAATGTGAGGATGTCCTCCTGTTGTTCATAGAGTTCATCATTATGGCAGATTCTGTAAATGCCTCCTTCCTCTCTGACTGGTCCTAATATCCTCCTCACTATCTTCCTCTTTTTTAACTCCAGCTTTCTGAATGGGCCATTCCTGGCCATTACAAGTCACTCAGAAGCATACAGAACAGATGGTTTGACGACCAAGTTGTGCTGTCTAAGTTTAAAGTTCTTGGAGAGGCACTTAGATGAATAGATACTATGACAGAGGTGATAAGCCCTTTCAAACTTGGTTACATCTGGCATCTAAGGCTAAGTTCTCACTCTGATTTGCAGAGATCCATTCTCCCAGGTACGTTTCGTATGGTAGCGTCTGTGAGAGGAATTGTAGAAGGGGTTTCCTTGATATTGGTCATAAATTCTTCTGGATGGTGATCTTCAGACCAGTGTTAATCGCTACACTATAAGGAATCTGTAAGTTGTTGGTAGCCTCCTCTATATTGTTTGCCAGTAGAATGACGTCATCTGCAGAGGCTAGGCATGGGACAATGAGGTTGTCTCTCTTGAACACAAGCTTCCGTCAGCTCCCAGTGGTAGCATCATTCTCCATTCCCTAATGATCTTTCCCAGGACACAGTTGAAGAGAATGGAGGAGAGACCATCACCCTGTCTTAACTCCTATTCTGATTGGAAAACTTTTGGATAGTTCACCTCTGAACCTGACCTTGGAAGTTGTGTTCCTCAGAGTGGCTTGAACTGATCGTAGGGTCTTCCCATCCAGACCAAGTTCCCATAGTATGGAGAAAAGGGTCTCTCTGTCCACTGAGTCATAAGCTTCCTGAAAATCTACTAGGACCACCACCCAGGGATGTCCACCTTGGCTTTTGTAATTAAGAATGGTCTTAAGATTGTGTGCCTGTTCTGGACAAGATCTAATCTTCTGGAAACCAGCGTGGTATCCACCTAATTGTGAGTCTGGCTGTGTGGTGACTCTATTGAGCAGGGCTACAGAGAGGATCTTGTAAGTAATATGTAACAAGGAAATACCTCTCTAATTGTTGAGGCCTGTCTTACTTCCCTTCTTGTGGAGGGATGAATCACGGCAGACGTCCATCGTTCAGGTAGGGACTCTGTTGTCCATATGTTCTTTATGATTTGATGGATGCTCTGCAAGGACTGGTCATCTGCATGTTTTTACATCTCGGAAACTATGCCATCTTCACCTGAAGTGTTGTTCTTGAGACCACTGATGATGCCCATTATTTCTTCTCTTGTAGGTGGTTGAGAATCAGGTTTCCTGTGTGAAAGCTCATGGAAAATGAGATTTTCTTTAGGTTCTTCTGGGTTTAGTAGGTTCTGGAAATAATCGGCAAATTCTGGTGAACTCTTAATTGTTCAGTTGAAGTTTTCCATCTGGCCCACGCAAGATGAGAGTAGGAGTTGTGTATTGTGTACATTTGCTGCATAAGTCCTCCTGAGTTGTTTCTCTGAAACTTATTTTCAGCCTGTTGCATTAGGCTCTTGAGGTAATTTCTCTTAGCTCTGCGGATGGTGTTAGCTGTAGCTTTTCTTTGCATGAGGAAGGCTTCATAATTGGCTTCAATTTTATGTTGGTTCCACCTGGACCATGCTTCACGCCTTTCTTCTGTAACCTCATCACACTTTGTACTCCACCATGGGTTTTTGTCTTTGGTTGATGAGGCAGGGATAGTTTCCTGAGCAGCATCCAGCAAGTCCATTTGTAAGGTAGGCCATCCTCCTTTCCCTGTATTCTTCCTGAAGGTATCCTGAACATCACAGTCCTCATCGTGCAGTTGCAGAGTGTTGAACCTGGGTATCTTAAGACTACTTTGGGTTGCATATTAATCTTGACAAGTGAAAGGTCTATGTTGGCTCCTCATAGTACCTTAACGTTCTGTATGTCCATATGATGTTGCTGTGCTGTAGCAACAGGGTATAACTGGAATTCACCAAGCACCGGATTTGAACTCTTCCAGATTTTGGCTTTTCTAGGTAGATGTTTGAAGGCTGTTGATTTTAGGACCAAGTTGTACTTGTCACAGAGTTTAATGAGACATTCTCCATTTCTATTTGTTCTGTAATAAGCTGGATAATGGCCTACTGTCTTTCGGTACTTCCACTCCTTACCGACTTGTGCGTTTAAATCTCTAAATATATTATTATTATTGTTCTATACAAGGAACTTGGTATACAAGGCACAACACAAAAGCTTATTGCTTCAACACATTTATACAATATGTACATGAAATAGAACAAAACTTTTCTTGAAGCTTGTGGAGTTGCACATGTTTAATGTTAATATAAGATAGTAGGCTGAGGGCCTGAAGAATATTTACATTTGTACAAATTGAGAGTCCTATATACATTCAATCTTGTCTTGATAAGACAGTCTGTTCAAATGAGAGAATATTCTTGACAGTCGAAAACTATCGGTCATGTATAATAACAAGTGGAACTTGTACAGAGAGTTCGTATTAGCAGAATGCTAACAGGAAGCGTATAACTTGCAAGGAACTTGCATCTAATGTCATATATAGCAGAATACTATGATTGGAGTCAGAGCACTGTAGGGGACTTGAATGAGTAGCAGAATCCTTGTAAGGGTGCTCGACGTGGCTACGGGATGCAGGACGAATGAGGCAATGTCCAGAGGTGAAACCTCATGGCCAGGAATCAGTCCACCTGTTCAGAACACATTTTTAACAGGGTACCTCCATGTCTGACTTGCGGTGTAGTCTGGTCGTTGGACACTGTGGGAGTCCTGGAGAGGCAAGAAACATTGCTCCTTTTATAGCGCTGGCTGACGTCACCTGACAATCACGTCAGCGCACTGCTGTCTGCCTCGTGGTCTCTGGAAACGTCCATGTTCGGCGGGCTGTGGAGCTTGTAGGCGCAGAGGACACACACAACACCCTCCCTCCTAATTACGCCGATACGGCACAAAGCGGCGGCAGTGATGCTGGGCTGGAGAGTCGGCCGTGTCTGTTGTGTTGTCCGGAGCCTGGTCTGGGCGAAGGAGCGTAGAATCATCGTGAAAAGAACCCATGTTGATTAAATGATCCAGAGATCGGTCTGCAATGGATTTTTGAGGTGTTACAAGGGAATCAACAGAAGGAGATGGACGATAGCGGAATCCAGGGCCCCCTCTGTTCTAAAGTATGTAAACCGCAGGTGAATTGATTAACTTATTTTTAATAACTTAAAATCTTAAAATTGAAATTTGCTGGTCGAAATTAAGTTTAATGTGGGGGTCTTCTTTCGTTGTCTTATAACATTTCTCCCATTGTTTGTGTTCCTTGCTTTTGTCTTTATTACGTCATGTCATCCCTTCTTATCTAATCTGATGATACGTTATTTTTTTGGGTGGCTTTGATGATTATTATGGAATCTTGGCTTCGCGTCGGTAACGGGTAGCTCCTGTTGTGTGCTTCAGTGTTCTATTATTATTATTATTATGTGCGCACCGTTAATTGTAAATTTCTTTTAATATACTTCATTTTGTTGGGGTTGCTGTGCGCTATTATTTTATTGTGTTTTCATCTAGCTCGTTTCTTTGGTGTAATGTTAATTCGCGGTTGGAGCCACTAATTTTTTTTTCCTTTTTCGTGTGTCCTTGTGTGCGTCTTGTAATTTAGCATTTTAGTAGTGTAGCAAATTTCAATTTTAAAGAGATTTTATATCGCGGGCCCGCATATCGGTTGCAACCAATTTTTAAATAAATTTTAATCTTTCTGTATGTAAGGTAATGAGTTAGTAATGAATTTTCAAACCTTAATTCTGGCGGAAGCCTATGTTAATGTGAGCTTCTTTTCATCTTAATTTCAACTTTATTTTAAAATACTGTTTCTCTCATTTAGTTTAATTGCATTTTTAAATTTTGGAAAAAGATATATATATTTATTGTTCTTATTTTATACCATTTTCAAATTACATTTACTTAGTAAATTTTCTTCATTTTAAATTTATCTCGTGTGTCATTTAGTAGCTAGCAATATTTACCTGGCAACCTGTCAAAGTTATGTAAGACCCTGGCCTTTTTATTCTCGCCTTTGCCCTCCTCGCTTCATATTTTATGCTACTGCCCTTCGGTAAGTATTGTGCTTGTTTTCTTCTTGATGTTTGTGCATTTCATTTGGATGTTTTGTTTACTAATTGGTAAGGTTGCAGATATAAAGCCAAAAGTGTTGAAGATAGAATATGTAAATGAGAGAATAATTATGCTATGATTGAAAGGCGATCAGAAAGATTTAGTAATAATTCAAGTTTATATGCCAACCAGTCAACACCCAGAAGAGGAGGTAGAGGAATGTTATGACCAAATAGAAGAGATTAGTGGAAGAGAAATTAAGAATGCATGTGTGGTGATAATGGGAGATTGGAATGCCGTTGTTGGAGAAGGACGTGAAGACAAAATAGTTGGGAAATATGTGCTTGGAGTTAGAAATGACAGAGGCCAGATGTTAGTTGACTTCTGTAAAAGAAACAACATTGTTATTGGCAATACATTGTATAGGTATACATGGACATCCAGTATTAATAATGAAAGGTACCAAATAGACTATATTATGATACAACAAAGATATAGGAATGGCTTTAAAAATGCAAAATGTTATGCAGGAGCAGACATATGTTCTGATCACAACCTAGTTGTTGCAGAATTGTGCATTAAATTAAAAAGAGTTAGGATAAGTAAAATCAATGAAGTTATATGCCTTGAAAATTTGAAAGAAAACAAAAATGTTGTAGTTAGAAGAGAGGCTCGTTGAAAGATTACAAACTGAGAATGAGGTCAACTGTGTTAATGAAAAATGGGAGCGATTTAGAACAATCTTAAAGAGACAGCAAAAGAAGTTCTGGGAACAAAACGGAGGAGGAAAATAAGAAAGGAATGGGTAACTGAAGAAATGTTGGACAAAATGGAAGAAAGGAGAAGATGGAAAAATGTAAACACTCAAGAAGGAAGAAAGATGTACAGAAAATTAAATAATGAATTAAGAAGGGAGACTGAACAAGCTAAAGAAAAGTGGATCAGAGAAACCTGCAGCAAAATAGAACGGTTGGAAATCGAAGGTAAATATGACATGATGGAATTAACATTCAAGGATAAAAGGAATGGAAGTGGAATGACTGAGATTAAAACATTGGATGGACAGTTAGTAAGTGAGCCTGAAAAAGTCAAGGAGCGATGGAAAGAGTACATAGAATGGTTATATGATTGGAACAGCAGACCAGACGAGGGTAGTAAAAATTTGGAGAAGGAAAATTAAATAAATGAAGATCATATTGGGTTCAGTATATTAGAAGAGGAAATTGAGGCAACTATTAGGGAAATGAAGAATGGTAAAGCAGTTGGTGTAGATGAAATACCAGTTGAACTACTCAGTGTACTACAGGGGAAAGGAAAAGGTATATTTGTAAAACTTTGTCAAGAAATATACTTAAAAGGGAAATGGCCAAAAGATTTTCTGGAAAATATAATAATACCAATAGAAAAAAGGAAAAATAGTAAGAAATGTGAAGAAAGGACACTAAGTTTAATTTCTCATGCAGCTAAAATACTGTTAAGAGCAATAAACAGAAGGATTTACAGACAAATGGAGAATTATATTAGTGAAGAACAATATGGGTTTACGCATGGAGTAGGTACAAGGAATGCCATTGGTCTACTGAAAATCATAGGTGAAAGGTACATAGAGAAGAATAGAAAAGTATACACAGTCTTCGTAGACTTAGAGAAGGCATTTGACAAAGTGAGGTGGGATAAACTCTTGGAGATACTTAAAAAACATGGGGTGGAATGGAGAGGGAGAAGATTGATCAAGGAATTATATTACAACCAAACAGCAAGAGTGAGAATACGAGGAGAATTAACAGAAGAAATCAGACTGGGAAAAGGTGTTAGACAGGGTTGCTGCTTATCACCAACTTATTGAACAGGTGAATAAGTTTAAGTATCTTGGAAGTATAGTGACTGAAGACCTTCACTCTATAACAGACATAAAAGCGCGAATTGCCTTAGCCAAGGAAAGCTTCAACAAGAAGAAAGAACTGCTTTGTGGCCCGCTAGAGAAAGATCTGAGGAAGAGACTTGCAGTGTGTTACGTATGGAGTATAGTTCTATATGGCGCTGAAACATGGACATTAAGGAAGGAAGAACAGAGAAGAATAGAGACATTTGAGATGTGGATTTGGCGAAGAATTGAAGGAGTAAAGTGGGAAGATAAAATATTAAATGAGGAAGTTCTGAAAAGAGTGAGAGAAGTGAGGAGCATGATATCCGTAATCCAAAATAGGAAGAAAAATTGGATAGGGCATAATACTTTACTATGAATAGCAATTGAAGGGATGATAAAAGGAAAACGAGGAAGGGGAAGGAGAGGATATCAGTTAATAGACAGGAAGATTATGCAGAAGTGAAGAAAAAGGCATAAGATTGAGAGATATGGAGGTCGCAGCCATGACTGGACCTGCCGGATGGCAGAACAACCTATGATGACGATGATGTTCCCTTAATGGCTTATTCTCAACATTTTATTAATTAAAACAAAAGTTGGCAAGAGTTTAAAACACGACTCATGACCTTAATGTATGGCTCCTTGAAACAACAGTCATTTTCATCAGTCATGAAGGTCTTGTCTTGTATTTGTCGTTCTTAAGAAAATGCCTGTTCATGCCCATCATTAACAGCAGCAGCAACACATGTTTAGAGAAAGGGCGTGTCTGTTGCCACAAAATGGTTCCACGCCACCCTATTGACAGCTTACCTTTCTGCTCCTATTTCTTGTACTATCTGATTTATGCATGAATTTCTAAGTCTTCTTTTCCCAGTAATACAGTGTTGGTCATGTCCAGACCACGAAAGATAGTGTTTGCTTATGAATTTCAGGTGGGAGTTTTTGCCCATCTTTGTACAAAACACCACATTTGTTTTCTTATTTATTGACACAATTTTGGAGAAATTTCACATTTCAAACTTCCTGCCATTTATTTGCCTCCCAGGGTTCTGTGACATACAGACAAATGTATGCAGCACTCTTATACAAAACTGGAGCTTTATCTTCATAAAAGCAGCCTTGTGATATCCTCAGAACTTGTTAAGTACATTTGCCCTCTCCTTGAAATAAATCCTACAGCATCCTCTGTCTACCACATTCACTACAGAGGCAAAGTAAACTGCATACTCTGATACTAGACTAGCATGTGCATGGATACAAATTGAAATGCTGTTTGCAGGGCAGTGAATCAAGGAAATGGTCTGCAAAATGACCCCATCCAAGATATGCAGTATCAGTATTCTTAACTGTTAAAAAACATTTTTCATGCTCTGTATTTTAGGTACAAAGCTCCACAATAGAAACCATGTTAGGTACAGTAACTGCTTCAAGTGCAAGATGATGATTACAACTAATATAAAGCTGCTGTTAGGAACATAAAGCATGCAATTATATTATATTTCAGGTACGGTTCATTAGCATCCTCGAAGAAGCCAACGCTACAAGCATAGAGGCAATGATAGTCAGGCATCAGCTACGCTGGGCTGGTCATATCGTCCGCATGCCAGATATACGCCTCCCAAAGAAAATGTTGTACTCCCAACTAAAGAATGGCCAGCGTAACCATGGAGGGCAGCTTAAATGGTATAAGGATGTTCTGAAGTATAATCTTAAAAGATGTCATATTGATACCATCAACTGGGAAACTACAGCCGAGGATAGGCCCAAATGGCGTAGCATTGTATACAATGGAGTTGAACATCTAGAAAAAGATAGGAGAAGATTAGAAGCTGAGAGGAGGAACCGCAGGAAAGAACGAGCGAATGCGAGGGGTGGCATTCTTGCACAACCATCTGCTACAACTCCTAGTGTGTGCTGTCACTGCAATAAAATCTGTGCATCCAGAATCGGTCTGTTCAGCCATCTGAGACGACACAATTAATGTGTCCAAATGACATTGTATTTATATACTGCATATTCGTTGATGAATAAATGCCTATGATGAGCGATAATTTCAGAACAACCTGTATAATAGCACTTTAGAAATGTGCTTAAATTAAAGTTGTCTTTTTTTCCCCACAGGTTTGGAAAGATGAACTCAACAGTGAGAACCCTGCAGTCATTGGAAACCTTTCAGACAAGTAAGTGAAGGTCTTTATTCACATGTCAGTCGATTTGCTCCAGTTCAGTTTAGGTTTCAAGGATTACAGCGCTTACTTCAGTTTTCTGTCTTAGTAATCCTTTTTGAAACACTTATCCGTGTCATCACTGCTAACAACTCCTGGTAGCACCGCTCTATTTTACTTTCAATTTTGAAAATAGATTTTTACCAGACTAGGCTTGGCCAAACAGCTCTCCTGCCTAGTCCAAAGGTAAGGAGGAAGGAGAGTTTTTCTGTCTGTCCATGCGCGAGCAGCACAGCTTGAGGTCTGCCAGCTCGACGACATATTTCTGTAATCCTGAAATGTGCGCAAATTTTATAAAATATTTTCTCAACAACAATATCCTCGACCTGACAGGCAAGCGGCTAAAGTTCTTTCATTTCTTTGCCCCATCTATATACGCAAGCATTTGTCTTACTCTTATGAAACTAATGAAGCCCTGGCAATGTGCGGGTTTATAATGTTACCAACTGGTACATGATCTGTAGTGGAGGGCTTTGGAAGTGTGCCAAATGGTATCAAAGTGCACAAATCTGTACTTAGTAGAAGATCTTGAAATCACTGAAAGAAAATACGTAAATAATGTAGGACAATCAGTAATCCTTTAAAAACTACAATTTTTCTGAGAACCTTCAAACTTTACACTTTAAAATAATGGGCCGTTTGTTAAAATCTCTTGAGTCTTATTCTTTTGATATTCATTACCAGAAACTTGGTTACTGAATTATGTTCAGGGTATTTTAAAATTATAGGTATAACCTGCAAGCGTAAAACAAGATAGGTAGTCCTAATAAAGATACATGTGAAAACAAGCTTTTCAGGGATATGACATAATCATGTTTACAACTTCAGAGTCCACATTGCATACAAACATCATCTTGCAGTGTCATGGCATGTCCATTCTTGAAATTGATGTTGGGCATGTCTTCTTTCAAAAACAAGTAAGGTGCCATCACAGCTACTACAAATGCAAGATGCTGTTAACATCCAGTGTGGAAGCAAGTACCTGGAACATAAATCATAAATAACATTGTGGTAGTATGTTGTAATTGGTTACCACATCGGTGTTCCTTGAAGTTCTTTTTCTTGTTTAATTGCAGTCTAAGTATTAAAGCTGTTAGACTATTGTCATCACATGGTGGGTACCATTGAATTGAAGTATCTAGATAGTATGGGTTTGAAATTTTTCCTCCTTGGGGGCTGTGATTGTACAGAACTCGCTTCAAACTTGAAACACTTGTGTTAAGCCTCAATTTGCTAGAAATTTTATGTAAAATGATAATTTTGTATCTTATGGAATTCTGTTTACCAGGTTTAATATCCGGACAGGCTACTAAGTGAGGAGCTCCCACAAGAAAATTTGCGATGCACACACACTAAATGAATGAAGCAAAAATAAGTTTACAAATTCCCCAAATAATTATTAATAATCTTGACCATGATGGTCGGGATTGGATCCGTATTGACTTAGTAACAGTAAATATGTTGGAAGATAGTCCGCCTGTTGGAAGATAGTCCGCCTAGTCAATACAATGAATTGTATTGTATTGACTAGGCGGACTATCTTCCAACATATTTACTGTTCCCAAATAAGTCGGGCGTAAGAGAGAAAAAGAATACCCTGAGAATCAAAAGTTATAGAGCGATATTAACACAATTGAACTCAAATAAACTTCAGGCAAAAATATAAGCAAGAACAGCAATGAACATTACAAACACTGCCAACCAAAATTAATGAACATCACTATGGTAACACCAACCACACACGCTCACAGTAGAACGGGTTGAGCCAATCTCAAGCAAGGACTCAACAATGCAAATTAAGGAACAAAAGAAAAACAGACCCCAGCTAAATGTAAGGAAAGGACCAAGGAAACATGCAAACTAAATGAGGGAAAGAAACAGCAAACAGAAAAATCTTGTGAACACTGCCTCGCTTAGTATCCTTTGACTATGCGAACACAGCCCCTCCAAGAAGGCCACTAGGTTTTATCAATTTTAAAATATAATAATAATAATAATAATAATAATAATATTTTTTGCAGTAATGATTCAATTTTGGTTTTAAAGTACCAAATTTGAAATGTCCATACCCGTACAACAATATGTATCCATAGGAACCAATTCACAACATTTACCCACCATAAAAGTAATCATTCATGAACTGAAATTCTCAAAACAATTTTTTTTACAGATTTAAGGTTTAGGAAATATTTTCAACACGACACATATTACACTCTTTATAACTCTTTGCCAAAACGCAAATAGATCCAAGGCACTCGCCATACTTACGGCGATGAGGCTAGTGAAGGTGCTCCTGAAGTAAAACCAAAACAGAGATGACCAGGGGGAATTAATCCCTGCGTATCCTTGAAATCGGGTCGGCTGGGTTCACAGTGAGGCGTGAGATAGGAATCCATTCAGGCGCCATACTTGTAGTAGACTCCCTGCTCACTCGCTTCAACAACAAGCCGGCTAGTCTCCCCAGGAAGGTGCAATAGGTTACGGCAAGGCAAGGAAATTCGAGCTTGCTTCGGTAGAGTGCAGCAGCAGACAGAGGCTCACAGTCAAAGCAT
This sequence comes from Anabrus simplex, assembly GCF_040414725.1. NCBI lineage: Eukaryota > Metazoa > Arthropoda > Insecta > Orthoptera > Tettigoniidae > Anabrus > Anabrus simplex. Next base: position 45,460,834 of record NC_090278.1, on the reverse strand, counting down.
CTTCTATAGCTGGCGCATATGTAAAATTGTTTCTATTTTGCTGTCATTACAGGTTCTCTGTCCGGCTACATGGCTAAATAGTTAGCATGCTGGCCTTTGGTCACAAGGGTCCCCAGTTTGATTTACAGCAGGGTCAGGAATATTAACCATAATTGGTTAATTTTGCTGGCACGGATGCTGGGTGTATGTGTCGTCTCATCTTTATTTCATCCTCATCACGACGCTCAGGTCGCCCATGGGCATCAAATCAAAAGACCTGAATCTAGCGAGCTAAACTTGTCTACGGACACTCCTGGCACTAGAAGCCATACGCCATTTCATTTGCAGGTTCTCTATCTGCCTCTTACAGTGAACATCCGATGTCTTTTCTTAATGCCAGATGCCCCTTGTACTGATGATTACTTTCAACCATTAGCATTAAATATTTTTTGAAAAGCATTCCATTTGTAATCATTAATGAAAAATAAATGAAAAAGAGCAAAAGGGTTCAAGAGGGAAATGCATTCTGTCAGAGGGTTAAAAATCTGGTGTGGAGGAAGGAAGAGATGATGTATAAGATGTACTACTGCAGCAGAAACACTGACAAAATGACAGGAGAAGGAAATCCACAACAGTGAAATTAAATTAACAAGACAAGAAAGGACAGAGGCAAGAAAAGCTTTAGTCAGAATGGAGAGGGATAAACTTAGGATGGAAGTGGGATTGATGCCAAAATGGATGATGGCGGCCCAGGTAGAAGGGCAGAGGGGAAGAGGTAGACTCAGACTAAGGTGGGTGGAAATGATGAAGAACAGTACAATTAGTAGAAATGTGGATTGGAACACAGTTAAGGAGGAATAATGATGGTGGGATAAGGGGAGGTGCCATAAATAACCTAACTCAGCAGGAGTTGGATGACGGAATGTGTGATGATGATGGTGGTGAACCAGAAATAACTCGTAAGTGTATTCCTGTTCTTGTGAAGCTCTTTCACTTCACATATGAGTGGCTAGATGTTTTGTTTTAGACTTAACCATAGTTGTGTGACATCCAAGTTTTTGCATTAACAACACATGATGTAGATGTTGATTCCAATAACGGACCATTATATTGGTTTTAACAACAAATATCGAAACAGGTTTTGAAAAACAATTCAAGAGTGGTTGCTGTGTTCATAGACCTTACCCTCACTCACTATATGGTTTGGAGGCAGGGGTTGTGTGCAAGTTATTCAAACATGTGGACTGCGAGGTCATTTCACAACTCATGAAAAACATGTTATCAGGTGATTATGAACAGTAAGCATAGCAAAATAAAAAACTCAAGGATCTGTGCTCTTTCCATTTCTGTTTAATTTGTATTTTGCAAATGTATCTTCCACTATATTGCTTATGCTGATCTTACAATAGTAGTATTTATTAATGAACAAAACAGGCGTTCAGCCCCGAATACACGTTCACAATAATAATAAATAAATAAATAAATAACTAATAATAAACGCAGTCCAACCCAAGCCACCACCCTTCACCACATACAAAATAAAATGAAATGAACACCTCATCAGCCTGTTCTATGTTTACAATCTGCTGCTGGTGTTGCAACTTGCTGCTTGTTATCACTCACACGTACCCACTCATCACGCGACCTTCTTGCTTCAGCAATTCCATCACCTCTATTGTTCCCTGACCTACTCCAAGATAAGCTACACCAGCAACATTACACTATTGCATACCAAACCAGCCATGACACTAACATTGCATTCAATCTTTCAGATTCCACCTCCTATAGTACAAGTCTAAATAATAACAACAATATTCCGTCATAACATTCCAATCCATCATACCACAGCTTTTACCAATCAGCGTTAACATTGCTTCATATCATTTCAATCCGCCCTAACACTCCATAATAAAATTACCTCTCCATCTCCCAAAAATTTCGACCATGCATAACAAATACCAATCACGCCTATACCAACACCTCTCCAACATCATACTCCTTCCTCCTCTCCATACAAACAAACCACAATTTACAAAATTGTAATAAAATCACCTCCCTCCAGCTCCAAAAATTCAATACTCATACCAGACACCAATACAATAATACTCTCTCCCAACTTCCACGAATTCGGCCGTAAATAAACCATCTCAATACCATACCATACATCACCCAATCATACATACTAAGCCTCCAATGCTTCCGACACCATATCTCAGCAATACAACACATACCAACACCTCTCCAACATCATATTTCTTCCTCCTCTCCATACAAACAAACCAAAATTTACAAAATGACAATAAACTCACCTCTATCCAGCTCCAGAAATTAAATACTTATACCAGACATCAATACAATAATACCACCTCCCAACTCCCACGAAGTCAACCATAAATAAACCATCTCAGTACCAAACCATACATCACCTAAATACTAAACCTTCAATACTTCCCACACCACATTTCAGCAATACAGCACCAACTCCACATTATATACCACCTCTACTTATATCACCACTTCTCCCACACTACATTCCAACGATATAACACTTTTCCAACACCACATTTACCACCACTCCTCCAACTCCAAATATCACAATAAATATATCACTTCACCATTACCACATCTCAGCCTTCACCAATTATTTACCATCATAACCTAATGAAATTACAATGAATAACCAATACCAGTCACGCATATACCAACACCTTTCCAACATATTTCTTCCTCCTATACCACTTCTCCATTACCATATTTATACCACCACTCCTCCAACTCCACATATCAACAATAAATATACCACTTCACCATTGCCACATTTCAGCCTTCACAAATAATTACCATCATAACCTAATCAAATTACAATGAATAACAATTATTAACATATCATAAAACAAACAGACCATGCAATCCTGCCCTCTTACCCAACTCCACCTAACTAAGTACTCAGTCCCTATCTTCCCTAATCCATTAGAATTTTAACATACTATCCCCTTCCCTTATACAGATAACTATTCCACCCCCCTATTCCCCTGCCCACCCTCTAACTCACTCTCCTTCATTTTACTCTCGCAGGCCTTTTTTGTCGCACAAAAATACCTGTTCAATTCACCCCCTTTTTCCCATTGTTTAATAATCCATCTCAGTATTGCGTTCTCATCTCCTCTCCCCAGTATTTCCCGATGCTCGGCACTCAATAATCCATGTCTTAACCCCCTCGTTACCTCACAGTCTCTTAGCAAGTGAAACTCATCATTTACATCTCCACAAAGTACACACCTTGTCTTATCCCTGCCTTGTAACCAGCCTTTATTCCTTGGCAGACCTAAAAGCCACCACATCATCCCATATCGTTTTGACCTATCGACGTATCTAATATTCAACCCTGCTATCTCCTCTATTTTCGTCAAAACAGTCAGCGAATTTCTTAGTCTGCTTTCCCCCAATAATTTCTGCCTATGGATATCTCTAATTCTCCTTTCCAGTATATTCATCCCTCTCACTTCTGTCTTTGACCAAACCTCCCCCCACAGGTGTCCTAATCCTATCCTCTCCAAATATCCCTTTATTTTTTCTAACCATCCACCCTTATACATGCTCTTAAATTGCTGTACATATGCTGCCTGTAAAACTCTCCCACCTTCCTGTCTTTTTAAATTCATCCAATATCTAACTATTCTTTTCACACCCTCTGATTCCAAATCCTCCCCACACATTAATTCCGCCCCTACATTTGCTGTACACCTCGGTAAGCCCATCACTAACTTGGCAAAACTACTAACAATCCTTCTTAGTTCCTCTCTTTTCTCATCCAGCCCCCAAACTTCTGCTCCGTATAATACCCTCCCCACGATTACCGACCTGAACACGAGTCTCAGTGTTTTGTAACTGATCCCCGGGTACTTGAGTAGCAAATTTCTGACTGAGGCTAAGGCTGCCAATCCTCTATATTTCATTCTTTTGATCTGGTCACTCCAAGTTCCTTTATCATTAAAAATAACTCCTAGATATTCCAGCTTCCTTACCTGTTCCAATCTTTCTCCCTGAATTACCCAATTCCCTTCTATCTTTCTTCTTTTGTTCACCTGTACTACCAATATTTTAGATTTATTTCCATTAATTTTCAATCCCCATTTCCTCGCAAATAGCGTCACTGACTCTAAGGCCCTATTCATCGCCCCTGAAGTTAACGTCATCAATAACACATCATCCGCAAATATCAGTCCTGGCACTTCCAAACCATTAATTACTGGTACAGCCCACTTTTCTGCCCCAAACCCCTCTAAAATATCGTTGATAAATAAAATAAACAGTATGGGCGATAACTTGCATCCTTGTTTTAAACCCACCTTGGACTCTAATGGTCCACTCATTCTCCCTTCTCCCAATTTTACACAAAACCTGATGTCCCTATATATTCCTTCCACTGCCCTCAACATCTTCTCCGAAATCCCTAACCTACCTAATTTCTCTAGTAGGGCCTCTCTATTTACCTTATCAAAAGCTTTCTCAAAATCTATTGCTGCTACATAAACCGTACTTCTATCCATATTCTTATACTTTTCTAAAATAGTCTTTACTATCATTATATTATCCACTGTTCTTTTCTTTTTCCTAAATCCCCCTTGGTAATCTGTCAAAATTTCATTTTCTTCCGCCCACCCGCTTATTCTGTTCGCTAGCACCCCAGTATATATTTTACTCAAAGAATCCAACAGAGATATACCTCTATAACTGTTCACATTGTTCCTACTACCCTTTCCCTTGTATATAGGGCATATAATTCCTGTTTCCCATTCCCTAGGGTAATTTCCTCCCTCGAATATCCTATTGAATAGTTTAACCATGCCCTCTATCATTATCTCATTTTTACTAATTTCCTTCCAAAACTTATTATTTATACCATTACACCCCCCGGCCGATTTCGCTCTGGCTCTGCTTATCACTCCCCGGATTTCCTCTCTTGTGATTTCTTTATCCAAGTCATAAATTGCCACTCCCCTATTCCTCCAAATTACTTCTTCTCCCGAACCTCTCCATCTATCACCCCCCTTTTTTCCTAGTAATTCATCGAAGTGCCTGACCCATTGCACTTCCTCAATACTCGTTCTCTCCATATTCCTTCCACCCTTCATAATTCTATTAATCTTATCCCAGACTCTCTCAAAATTGTTAGTCTTGCAGTCATTATTTATGGCTTCCATTTGTTCCTCTAACCACGTCTTTTTTGTCTCAGAGATTTTCTTTTTATACTCCTTCCTCAATCTACAGAAAAACTCCCTTTCTTGGCTCCCACCTTTCCTTCTATATTCTCCTAACGCGTCCATCACCTTTCTCCGCAATCCTTCACACTCCCTATTAAACCATTCTTCTCCCTCTTTCTTATTTCCTTTTCTAGCTTTCACCTTCTGCGCTATCATCTTTATTGGATGTAGCAACAATTCCAAAGCTTTATCAGTATCATTCTCTTCTAACGCCCCTTCCCACCCATATTTCAGAAGATGTAGCTCCTCCTTTACTACCCTATTCCAATCCCGGCCCACCTTCTCTGTCCATTTGTACTTATTATAACCCCTCCCTCGTTTATCCTTTGTCTCATTTTCCTTCATTGTACACTTCTCTTCCTCTCTTTTCAGCATAACCCTCACCGGGAAATGGTGTGACTCAATCCAATCTCCTATTTCCATACTTACAACTTCCTCAATCATCCCTTCCGAGCTCAAAACCATATCTATCACACTACCCCCTTTCTCCGTAACATATGTCAATTTCCCCGTCCTGTCGCCCTCTATCCACCCATTCAGAATATACAAGTTTCCCACAGCACACATCTCTAGGAGCTTCTCTCCATAACTATTTGTAATTTTGTCCTCACTCCTTCTGCTTTCTAACAAACACATTCCATCCTCCCTACTATAAACTGGGCTCTGTTCTCCTATTCTCGCGTTCCAATCCCCAAATAACAACATATCCTCCTCCCCTGGATACATTCCCCTTATCCTACCAATATCCACCAATAACTCTTCAAAAAAATATTAATAATAATAATAATAATCGTATGGCCTCAGCTACCGTGTGCAGACATTTCAATTTGACGCCATCTGGCTGTCTGCTCGTCAATTTCGACGTTCCGTTTTACTCTAGGCCCCCACTAGATGGCAGACCGAGTAAACCGAAACTCTCTTGGGCGTCTATGGCTGAGATTTAATTAATTTTGTCGGGTAAACACCAAATGTGTCACCAGAGATCTTTTACATGCCGACATCGTACGACATGGAGTGTCGAATGGACTTTTTTCCGCCCTTCAAAAATCCGACTACCTCTGCCGGGTTTGAACCCGCTATCTTGGGATCCGGAGGCCGACACTCTACCGCTGATCCACAGAGGCAGCTTCAAAAAAATATTTATTTGCATATTCTGAATTACTAGGGTGGCAGTAAACAAAAGCTAGATTTATTTTCTTCCTCCATCCCTCTCTCCCTCCCAAATTCAATCTCAGCCATATGGTTTCCATCATATCGGTCTCTATATCCTCTACTCTTTCCCTAATTTCTTCCCTAATTAGAACTATCATCCCTCCTGGTGCTCGTCCCTTATTCCTCTCTTTTCTTCTATATTTATATTTTATCTCAAACCCCTTCCATGCAATCTCCCTCCCTGTTTCCAACCACGTCTCCAAGAGTGCCACAACATCGAAACTTTCAATTACTTCCCTAACTTTCTTGTTTCCTAATTTGCTCCTTACTCCTTCAATATTCACACATCCTATCTTCCAATATTGTTATAACTTTCCCTCCCTCCCTTCTAGGTCTCCCCCTCTATTCTTACTTCTAGTATTTATCGACCTCTCTCCCTCTGTATCCTCCATCCCTTTACGTACTTTTCCCCATATGTCTTCTAAGCTCTTACTCCTGACTTTACTCATAATTTTTTTACCTTCTTGTCGATCTGTCTCCTCTTGACCTTTCTTGTTCACTACACCACTGCACCCTGCACTCACCCTTTCTTGCTGCTCACCCCCACTCTCCCCCTCACTATTTTGGACTTCTGAATCCACCTCCCTTTGTCCTTTCTTGCTCACTGCACCTCTACACTCTCCTCTCCCAGTTTCTTGCGGCCCACTCTCACCGTCCACTTCACTATCTTGGTCTTCTGTCTCCCGGCTGCACTGCCCATTCTCTTCCGAGATGCCCTGCTCTCCTGCCATGTCCCTCCTCCTCTTCTTTTCTTCTTTCTTCTTCCCATCTTGCCTTGTCCTCTCACCACTCTCAACCCTCTCGTTTTCGTCCATTTCCTTTAGCTTAGTCACTGAATGAACTCTGACCCATCGCCCGTTTGTCACCTCCAACCTCAGACCTCTTATTCGGGCCTTTAGCCCCTGGTTCCTCGCTCTCCATAGGTGCCTATTCAAGATCTTCGCGTTTTCACTTCCTTCTCTTCCCATGTCTCCTTTCACCCCTATTTTCCGCCCTTGTAAATTCTTGCTGTTCCTTAACACAGAATCTGCCATTAAGGTTGAGAACAATTTAACCCTAATTGGCCTCCGACCTTTGATTTTACCAACTCTCTCTACATCATCAATGTCTACCTCACTAAAGTTTATCTTCATAACATCACGTATAGCTTCCACCACCTTAAATATCAGCTCAAAACTTGCTCTCTCTCGCCCCTTCCTCAATTCCATATATAAATATGGCTTTTTTCAATCTCTCCTGCCTGTACCCCTCCGCTTCTTTCTTCAACTTCATCACCTCATCTTTCAGATGTTTCACTTCCCCTCTCAATAACTCGATTTCTTTCTCGTTATTGACCACTCTCCTGCTCGATTCCTCTGTCTTCGTTTCAAGCCATTTCTTCATGTTCCCTATCTCCCTTCTCTGCTCCTCCATCATGTCCTTTATTTCCTGCACCTTATCCCATTGACACTTCTCCTGCATAACTTCACTTACAACCACCCTGAGTGCGGCCAAATCCTCCGTACTATATTTTCCACTGGTATTTGGGCCTGGGTTTACTTCCACCCCCCCAATAACCAGTAACACTGCTATCACTGTCACCACCAGCACCGCTTCACTCATTTTCAATCCGTCCGTCACCAATCCACTCCTGGCCTCCTTCTTCTGCCTTCTCACCGCTCACCAGCCTCTAGGTCCCCGTTACCACCTAGGGGTGATGAGGTGAAAAAACCTTATCCACCAGGGAGAGAGAAAAAGAGAGAGAGAAAAAAAAGGACGGGGAGAGAGAGAGAGAGAGAGAGAGAGAGAGAGAGGGAGAGAGAGACAGAGACCCTGGTGAGAAGGTTGTTAGCGTGTCCGCCCCAAAATGGGAGTAATAGCGAACACGAGGAAGAAGAAGGGCACAAGAAGAAAAACAACAAGTACAGTCACAGAATTAAAAACAAGAAACCATAGAAATAACTTACCGGAAGCAGCAAGGAAGACAACTAAAGGCCGTGGAAATTAAAGCACAAGAAAAACGGTGGCAGTGCTCCACCGAACGTGGCGAATGAAAACCCGCATTTACATGAAGTAAAAAAAAAAAAAAAAATTTAATGGAAGGGCAAAAGGTAGGTAACAAACCAAGTTATTAAGATGATAAAGCCTAAGTTTATTTTTAAAACGTAATGGCAAAATGTAAATAAAATCAACATAAGGTTGAAAAATGGAAAAGGAAATTAACAATAAGTAAAATAAATTAGAATATACCCAGGTGGGGTTTTAAAGAAAATTAATTCATTACTAAATAACAATTAATGAAAAATAAATACTCTTTAACAGATAATAAATGGGGAGCTTTATGAAAACAACAAAGAAGGAAAGGGGTGACCTCCGTACCAAATAAAATGTAATCAGAAAACAACGGGAAACAAAAGACTTTCTTACATAAATGTTACCTTTAAATTAAATGTGATCGATCACGGATAGTTAAATAAATTTAAAAATATTAAGTTAACAATTATTCAAAAAAATGGATCTTCAACGCGGTCTTTTCTCATAATTACCAAATTTGAAATCGTTCAGTTACCACCAAGGACAGTTTCCAAGACAAACAGCATTTTACGTTTAAAAAAACCTCCTCACGCGGGGCAAGGAAAAGGTAACACAACATTAAAAGGAGGAGAAAATAAACAAATTAGGTTAAACAGAAACCGATACACTCGGCCCCGAAGAATAAAATCCAAGATCCACACAGGCACAACACGCCAGACAACAATTCACCCGACAACAATGCACACACGAACCGACGCCAAGGTAACCACAAGAAACAAGCAAGGCCTCCTAAAACACGGAGGAAAAACAGGCCAGAGAAAATAATTAAATTCACCCAAACCCCAGAAGGGGGGGGGGGAGAAGAAAACATACCGAACGAATTAGAAAACAAAACACAGGAAAGCAAACAGAAAGCCGAAAGAGGTAAGGTTCGGTACCTTGGAGACTGTACCTTGGTTTACAAGGAAAGTTACAATTTAAAATGCCAAAGTAGATCAGTAAAATTTTAAATTAATAATTCCAATTTAGTTCATGGTGAACCTTCCACATTACTGTGATTAGTTGCCGAAACAGTTTTCCAGATCTTCGATACCACACACGCAAATAGGAATAAATTTAACGGCGAAGTCCAAATATTTATTATTATTATTATTATTATTATTATTATTATTTTTCCAGAAATCTTCGAAAATATCAAAATCCTCTTCAGGACGACGTTTAGAATGATTTCAAACACTGGTACATACCTTTGGTGATGAAGAAATGAGAGGAGTTTTAACCTGACATTGTTGACGAAGAAAATACAGTCACCGCTGGCATCCAGACCTCGTTGTGAAGTATCCAGACGAAACAATAAAACCAAAACAAAATCAGAAGGAATGGCAGGAGGTCTCCAATTAGTTCATCTGGGGCAAATCCCCGTTATCGGGGAGATTACGGTGGTTTCCAGCTACTCCACGACTCCATGACGCCGGACACAAAACCACACGAGCACGCTATCATGGCTGACTCCAGCGAACTGCCTCTCGCGTCGGCAAGCAAGCGAGGAGGAGGCCAGTTTTGCCTGGTAGTTAGGCCTGCGCATGCGCGGCCAAACAGAGCTAGGAGATACTGCGCGCGGCCTACATTAGTTTAAAACGGTATGTCGAGCAGTCCATTGACACAGATATTCTAGGGCTCACAGGCCAGTTCAAAATGTTTACAAGGGGGAGGCTCACATTATTTAATATTGTCTCAGCCCTCCCGCCCCGAATCGACGACAAAACCTCATGCACATGCCATCAATGATGAGGTGGTCACACATACACTAAATTTGGGCGGAGTAGTCCAACAGAAAACGACCACCAAGATTAACTAATATTAGTTAGTAGTTCACATGACCAGGTTAATAGTCCAAGACACAGTTCCATATCACATAGTTTTTAGAAATAATTGGCGGGTGCGATCAACATCAGTGTCCAGAAATGTTAACCGAGCACTCGGAAAATCACCAGAGTAATGTTTGTCATCAAATAGAGAGCACAATGACCAGAGTTCACCAAAGTTTCAGGTTCACCTAATACACATGTTTTCTATGCATCACACAATGATACAGTTTATGACACATGACGCAGTTCACCTTGAGGTTTGGCAACTCTCACACTAATCACAGATATACTGACCAAAATTAATCCAAAACCACATGTTTATAAGTCCACGCATTCAGGTTATTTTCTCAAGCACGGTGGTAAATTAATTTTTAATGCATGAATACCTTTACAAGTCTCCTTTGAAATTAAGGAAACGCATGATCTTGTGTTGCAAAAAGGTTACAACCGGGGAAATGAAACGCACCGGAAAACCCGAATGGGGGCAAAACCACAAGAAGAGGGAGGAACAAAAAAACAAATCAGGAAATTAAAGTAGGTGAGTTTTCAGTTACAGGATCCACAGATCCGCCAATTAACTTTACATAGGCTAGTTACCAACAAACTAGCTGAAGCCCAGAGCTCTCCACTTGGTCCAATATAGTACCAAAGGAAACGAAGGGTCCATACAACGACAATTAAGAAATCAAAGGGAAACTACATAAAATACACCATGTTACACTGCCACGAAGGACACTTAGCCATGACACGTAGAGAAACAATGAACAAGAACACATAGAAATATAGGGTACAATCCAACACATAGTACCAACTAGGACTAAGACAGATATCCCTAAGGATCATGAACATAACGGAAGGGCAAGCAGTAATATTATTCAAGCACAAATCACCCACAAGAAAAATATATAAGTAAAGGTACAGGTCCACTCCAAAGAATAGACGTCCTTGGAACATATGGTTTAGAATACCAGACGTTAAACTAAGAGGACACATGAAAGACCTATCAAATTACACTTTTAGATATCGGAGTGACACACACACAACCACAGAGTGGCGAACTCGTCAATCAGTCCAAGGGTCAAGAACGAGGGGTTGAGCCAGAATACAAACCACACTGGGATCGGCAACTTATCCTAGATCACCAACAAAACACAGGTAAGGACTCAAGCAGAAAAAACTAATTTTTGAACAGACCAACGGAAAACCATCAGAGAGAAGGGACGCAGAAACCACTCGAGTTACCGAGAGGTAAGACAGGCAAGAGTAGCATCGATGGGCAATCGGGAGACTCCTATAGGTTACCAGATGGAAAAATCGCGATCAGTCAGTCAACCACAACGGCCACATCAAGATACAACTACCCAAAATAAATGCACCGGGCAACGTGGTACAGAATAGTAACCACGAACCTAATTCTGCGTGAGGAAGAACAAGTCGAAAATCCCAGAGCCAAGAGATAACTAAGAATGGCCCACCCTAAGGTGTGCTTCTTCGGAGTAGTGGATACCAAACCAACAACCAAATCTACCGTGACACAGAGGTAAATTAAAGGACAAATCGCATCCCAACCAAGGTGTCTTGACAGCTAAACAACGTAATCCAAAACACGATTACCTAAATAATGACAAGCTAGCAGCACGGGTTATTAATAGAGAGGTAAAGGATAACTATCCTCAACGCGTGCTCACAGACTACAACCTAACAGCACAATACAACGCAGAAATTACAACAGCAAACCAGGTACAGATTAAGGACTAGGTCCATCCCACAGAAGCACAAAAGGAGAAATATCCTCAGGAAGGAAGTCCGACAGTACCACTGAAAACTCCACACGCCAACCGGTAGATAAGGAAAATTACACAACGTTACTAACGGTCCACACTTCAAAAGGATCCAAACAACTCACAACAACATTACCAAGTTACAACACAGGAGATACAACCATAATGCTGGCAGGAGTGCACCAACCGAACGCCCACAGGAAAAATCGGAGACAGATTTTCTACATAACCCCAAAACCAAAAGGTTAGGAAGATAAATTCAGCCCAAAAACCCATTACAGGAAAAATAATATAGAGGGTTCACGCATAGAAAACCACCTTTAGAACAGCCGCGAAGAGTGCCCAAGAGTAGGAGTGTCAGATCCCTCAATCATGGATGAATACAAACATCAGTATCCGGAAAAGGAACACCTTTAAGACACGCGGTCCATGCAGAAGGCAAGCAGGGAACCTTTCCGACACCAATAGATCGAAACACACCACAATCAGAAATCGTACAATACTAAAATGGCACAAATAGTAACCCAATCATGACTAAGCACCACACATCTTCAGACACACGCACACAATGAAAGGATGACAAAATGGTAAACACTCAGGCACCAGACACACTCCCTTACATTCCATCCCAGGCACACCATAGCTCAGCAATGATCAAGTCACAAGATGATCGAAGGGTTCAGCGGAAGGAATCCGATGCGGAGCCACAGAAGAATCAAAACTTTGAAATTACATAAGCCTAGAGAAAACAGAGGGACAACAAAGCACAATTTAAGTTAGATGTCATCAGATTTCCCCAAAGGAACTTCGTTAGCGCACCACATAAGCATAAGGTTAGATAACGAGTATATCAATTCCAAGGTATTAATACCACCATCACAAGACAATTACGGAAAGACAATTTCTAACTACAAGGATCCACACCTAGAAACAGTAATATACGAGAAGTACTAAATTAGAGTCACCAACACGAGGCACAGAAAGGACCAGATTGACTCGCTCGCCATCCCACAGTATGTGTGCTAAATTCACTAACGATACAGGTCAGTTACCAAAGGTGCATCCATCCAGCGGAAGATGCGGTACAATTTGCCAGATCAACCGGGTTTAATTTGAGAAACATGAACGCGCCTAATACGCTTGGCTACAGGGTCACTTACCAAAATTGAAACGGGAGACAAGAACTCCAACACAGTGCACGGGCCTTGGTACCTAGGGGCAAGTTTTGCCGAAAACTTATTCACAGCCTTACTCATTGGGTAGCACTTAACATACACGAGATCACCAACATTGAATTTTGACGGTTTCCTACCTTTATCGTACTGCCTTTTGACCTTTTCGTATGACACAGCTAGATTCCTTTTTGCTTCGTTCCAGATCTTTTGAACATCATTAGGTCTAGATAGGTCTGGGAGAAGATCCTCAATACATAGCAGGTTAGACATAGGGGAGTACGGAGTATAGCCAAACATTAAAGACATAGGCGTCTTACCATGGGACTCATGAGTAGCGGAATTGAAAGCATGGGCCAACCAATGCAGACAGGAATCCCATTTAGACTGGTTGTCATGATGATACGCTATCAACGCAGATTTTAAGTTCCGATTCAACCTCTCTGCATAAGAAGGATTTGGATAGTATGGAATAGTGGTGACATGTGAAATGCCCAACTCAAACAGATACCTTTTGAAGGAGTTACTGGTGAAAGAACTAGCGTTGTCAGATACTAAGAACTTAGGTGGGCCAAATGATGCAAAGATGGAATTTAGACAGGAGATAGAGGTACGTGAATTAGTGGACCTGGTGGGAAAGATCCAACAGAACCGTGAGAAGGCATCAATACAGACAAAAATGTGGGTGTTTCCCAAGGAAGATCGGGGGAGGGGTCCTACGAAATCTATGAACAGTCGTTCCATGGGGCGCGAAGCTTGTGATGAAGACATTAATCCCACCCGGTTATTCAAATTAGGTTTGCTGATGGCGCAAGATTTACAAGATTTGACCATGTTCCTGATATCACTATCCATTTTCTTCCAAACAAAGAATTGCCTGATTTTCAAACGAGTTTTGAAATTTCCTAGATGACCGCCAAGGGGTGAACAGTGGTAATACTTGAAAATGACCGGTACCAGAACCTTAGGAACGACAATTTTGGAATTATGGTCCTTGCGACCCTTACAACAGAGAACACCCTTAGATAAGGAGTAAGGTTTTACTTCGATCCCGCTACTGATTGTATCAATGATCCTTTTCAGATCCGGATCAGTTTTTTGATGATCTCCAATTTCTTGATATAGCAATGGGGAATCGGTGAGGATGGCACTAACTCCCACCGTATTGACAGCAAGCTCATCGACACATGGGTTGGCTTCCGCACAAGGGTGACCTTCAAACATCCTGCTCAAGCCATCGGCGATGACGTTCTCAGACCCACGAATGTGGCGAACATTGAAATTAAAGGATGAGATCCGTAATGCCCATCTAGTTATCCTACCGGTCCTTTTGGGTCGGTTCAACACCCAAGAAAGAGCCTGATTGTCGGTTTCCAGATCAAAGTTGACGTGTTCAATGAACGATCGAAATTTTTCCAGAGCAAACAGCACGGCTAGACACTCTAGTTCATAAATGGAGTACTTAGACTCCAGATCATTGAGGACCCTGGATACGTAGGCCACGGGCCTACGCCCATCTTCATGTTCTTGTAACAGAACGCCAGCAATAGCACGCCCGGAGGCATCAGTTTGGACAATGAAACGTTTCTCGAAATCAGGAATAGCTAACAAAGGTGCATTAATCAGGGCGACCTTCAATGAATTAAAAGCTTCCTCCTGGGCTTTACCCCAAGTAAATTTTACATTCTTTTTCCTAAGGTCGTTCAACGGGGCAGCCACTTCAGCAAAGTTAGGGATGAATTTTCTAAAGAAATTGACCATACCAATGAATCGAGCAACGCCCTTGACATCTTTGGGAGGTGGAAAATCCCTAATGGCTTGAGTTCTGGAATGATCTATGGAAACGCCTTCAGAAGAAACTACATGTCCCAAGAAAGACATGCTGGGTCTGGCGAAAGCTACCTTTGATAACTTCACTGTAAGGCCGGCTTTCCTTAACCGTAGCAATACTTCCCTAACGTGCACCATATGTTCCTCGAAGGTATTCGAATAAATTAATAAATCGTCCAGGTAATTAAAGACATAGCTGAACTTAATGTCAGAGAGAATGGAATTTAACAACCTCGACAACACAGCTGCTCCACAGCTTAGCCCGAACGGGAGTCTGAGGAACTCATACAAGTTCCAGTCAGTGATGAAGGCAGTGAGGGGAATAGATCTCTTCGATAAAGGCACTTGGTAATAAGCCTGGTTCAAATCCAGGACAGTGAAAAATTTCGCACCTGAGAACCATCCAAAACAAGTATGAAGGTCGGGTAGGGGAATAGATTGGAGTACAATCTTACTATTTAGAGACCTATAGTCAATCACAGCACGATAACCACCAGAAGGTTTGGGTACCAAGAACACAGGGGACGCATACGGGGAAGTCGAAGGTCTGATCACTCCGTCTCTTTCCATTTGCTCAATGATTTTCTTTAATTCCAACATACGGGGTGGGGAAAGGCGATAAGGAGGGGATCGAACAGGCTGCAGGTCCGACAACTCAATGTCATACTCGAGTACGTTGGTCAAGCCTAACTTGCTAGTGAACACATCGGGAAATTCCCTGCAAAGATCACGAACTTGCTGTGCTTCGGCATCTCCTAAATGATTCAGGTCAAGCCGATCGATGTCACTAGACTCATCTGACTCAGGGTAACCCACACACAAAACTTTAGGCAATTTCAAGGGAACGTTAATCAATTCAAATTTCAGGTCAGGAGAAAATTTAAAAAAGAAATTTCGACACTGAGGATCCAAAACGACACCAGCCCAAGATAGAAAATTGGTACCCAGAATAATGTTACATGATAAATTGGATGTCACCAAACACTTGATCTTCCAAGTGAAATTCCCAATCCTCAACTTGACCTTCACAGTCCCCAAAATATTTAAGAACTGACAATTAGCCGAAACGCATCTTAAGTTAGTGGGTTTTATTTCCGGAAGTTTACACGAGGATTTCTTTTGACAATACCAGGCATAATTCATCAAGCATACTGCGCTTCCAGTATCAAGAAGGGCATCTGCGGGTTCATTGTTGACTTCGACAAATGTGCACGTGCCAGAGGAGGGGGCATGAGCAGAAATACTATTGCACCTAGGGGGACACACCGGTTTCTTACGAGATTCAGGGTTTACAAACTTAGAATTGGCAGACTTTGCCCTTTCCCTTTCTAGTCATTGAGTACCATTTCTGTCTACCAAGGGGCAATTTCTTTTAACATGCTGTCTAGAGCCACAGGAATAGCAAGCGCCTGGACCACGTCTAACGTCAGGGCAGGAATTTCTTAGATGATTTCGGGACCCACAGTTGTAACATTTACGGGCATTCACTACCTTAGGTGTTGACGGAAGGACGGGACAATTGGTAGTAGTAGGGGGAGGGAAATTCACAGGTCTGGAGGCATCCCCATGTTTGACATCTTCAGCAAAGGAACAGGCCTCTTCCAATTCTTGAAAGGTAGTAGGGCAACGGGTTAAGGAAAGATAGGAGCGGTACGCAGGAGATATTCCTTTTAAAATTCTAGAGACCATTTCACATTCTGGCACAGAAATTCTAAAAACCTTGCAAAAGAATCGCAGATCCAGCACATAAGTTAGCAAGTTCTCATGCAGGAACTGGGTCCGAAAACAGTGTTGGGGCACAAGACTTTGGAGAGCAAGAGAGGGAATAAATTTGGAAAGGACAAGTTCATGAAAGGTACTAATCGATAAATTTTTAGAGATAGCTTCAGAAATTTCTCTCTTTAGAATCCCTTCACAATGAGGGAAGAGGGCGCGGAAACTCCCCAAATCGTCAACTGAGTACACATTACCAGTCTCGGTTAACTCCACCAGAAACCGAAGGAATCGAATACACTCATCGATAGAATTTACAGAAAAGGACTTCACTCCCCGAAAGACTTCCTTTAAACAGTTAGGCGATGACGCCGAATTTAGCTTAGAGACTAAGGTTTCCAGTAAAGGAGCAGTCACACAACACGGACCTTGGGCATGGGTCGAGGACGCAATTTGGTGGGAAGAGACACTCGGGGTGGGTACAGTGGGGTTAAGTCCAGTAGAAATAGAACAATTCTCCATATCTCTGTTAATCAACAGCAAATCTAGATCAGAGGTGATGCCAGAAACCACCGTTAACAATCTAGCACATTCTGACACAAAAACAGAATCAGGCTTAATAGATAATAAATCCAGAATTCGACCCGAGTAGTGGTCAGCTCTGGCCCTCAGCCGGTTTACTTGGGCTTTGGACGGAGGCAATTCAATAAACTCTTCGCGAATAATATTAATTTCGTTAAGATTGTCACAGATCAGGTTAAGGTACTCACCCACTCGACTCCTGTCAATAGAAAATACATTAATGGGGACCTGGGAGTTGGCTGATAGCAAGGCAGCGCACTCAGCAACAGTACGGGCAGGTTCAAGGCCACGAATGGATAACTCGTACTCCAATTCGGCACGACGCAGGAAGGAGGGGTTCGTAACGGCACG
Source organism: Anabrus simplex (assembly GCF_040414725.1). NCBI lineage: Eukaryota > Metazoa > Arthropoda > Insecta > Orthoptera > Tettigoniidae > Anabrus > Anabrus simplex. The sequence goes on along the minus strand of NC_090278.1, from coordinate 45,443,069 downwards.
CGCCATGGTAGCAAACATGGAACAAAATAATCAAAAAATTACACAAGATCCTTGCACTCCCTTTTACAATAGTTATTGACAATAACACTTTTAGCTTCTTAATTTTTGGTTTCCATCCGCCAACATTCGCCACAGCACTGCACCAAGCAAGGGTAGGAGGGGAGGAAAGTTAGGCTGCACAAGGCAGAAACAACAGAGATTAGGCAGCAGAGCAACAACAGTGGAACAACAAACAACCACCGCTCTGATACCACTCTCACCACTCACCAGCCTCTAGGTCCCCGTTACCACCTAGGGGTGATGAGGTGAAAAAACCTTATCCACCAGGGAGAGAGAAAAAGAGAGAGAGAAAAAAAAGGACGGGGAGAGAGAGAGAGAGAGAGAGAGAGAGAGAGAGAGGGAGAGAGAGACAGAGACCCTGGTGAGAAGGTTGTTAGCGTGTCCGCCCCAAAATGGGAGTAATAGCGAACACGAGGAAGAAGAAGGGCACAAGAAGAAAAACAACAAGTACAGTCACAGAATTAAAAACAAGAAACCATAGAAATAACTTACCGGAAGCAGCAAGGAAGACAACTAAAGGCCGTGGAAATTAAAGCACAAGAAAAACGGTGGCAGTGCTCCACCGAACGTGGCGAATGAAAACCCGCATTTACATGAAGTAAAAAAAAAAAAAAAAATTTAATGGAAGGGCAAAAGGTAGGTAACAAACCAAGTTATTAAGATGATAAAGCCTAAGTTTATTTTTAAAACGTAATGGCAAAATGTAAATAAAATCAACATAAGGTTGAAAAATGGAAAAGGAAATTAACAATAAGTAAAATAAATTAGAATATACCCAGGTGGGGTTTTAAAGAAAATTAATTCATTACTAAATAACAATTAATGAAAAATAAATACTCTTTAACAGATAATAAATGGGGAGCTTTATGAAAACAACAAAGAAGGAAAGGGGTGACCTCCGTACCAAATAAAATGTAATCAGAAAACAACGGGAAACAAAAGACTTTCTTACATAAATGTTACCTTTAAATTAAATGTGATCGATCACGGATAGTTAAATAAATTTAAAAATATTAAGTTAACAATTATTCAAAAAAATGGATCTTCAACGCGGTCTTTTCTCATAATTACCAAATTTGAAATCGTTCAGTTACCACCAAGGACAGTTTCCAAGACAAACAGCATTTTACGTTTAAAAAAACCTCCTCACGCGGGGCAAGGAAAAGGTAACACAACATTAAAAGGAGGAGAAAATAAACAAATTAGGTTAAACAGAAACCGATACACTCGGCCCCGAAGAATAAAATCCAAGATCCACACAGGCACAACACGCCAGACAACAATTCACCCGACAACAATGCACACACGAACCGACGCCAAGGTAACCACAAGAAACAAGCAAGGCCTCCTAAAACACGGAGGAAAAACAGGCCAGAGAAAATAATTAAATTCACCCAAACCCCAGAAGGGGGGGGGGGAGAAGAAAACATACCGAACGAATTAGAAAACAAAACACAGGAAAGCAAACAGAAAGCCGAAAGAGGTAAGGTTCGGTACCTTGGAGACTGTACCTTGGTTTACAAGGAAAGTTACAATTTAAAATGCCAAAGTAGATCAGTAAAATTTTAAATTAATAATTCCAATTTAGTTCATGGTGAACCTTCCACATTACTGTGATTAGTTGCCGAAACAGTTTTCCAGATCTTCGATACCACACACGCAAATAGGAATAAATTTAACGGCGAAGTCCAAATATTTATTATTATTATTATTATTATTATTATTATTATTTTTCCAGAAATCTTCGAAAATATCAAAATCCTCTTCAGGACGACGTTTAGAATGATTTCAAACACTGGTACATACCTTTGGTGATGAAGAAATGAGAGGAGTTTTAACCTGACATTGTTGACGAAGAAAATACAGTCACCGCTGGCATCCAGACCTCGTTGTGAAGTATCCAGACGAAACAATAAAACCAAAACAAAATCAGAAGGAATGGCAGGAGGTCTCCAATTAGTTCATCTGGGGCAAATCCCCGTTATCGGGGAGATTACGGTGGTTTCCAGCTACTCCACGACTCCATGACGCCGGACACAAAACCACACGAGCACGCTATCATGGCTGACTCCAGCGAACTGCCTCTCGCGTCGGCAAGCAAGCGAGGAGGAGGCCAGTTTTGCCTGGTAGTTAGGCCTGCGCATGCGCGGCCAAACAGAGCTAGGAGATACTGCGCGCGGCCTACATTAGTTTAAAACGGTATGTCGAGCAGTCCATTGACACAGATATTCTAGGGCTCACAGGCCAGTTCAAAATGTTTACAAGGGGGAGGCTCACATTATTTAATATTGTCTCAGCCTTGCCTGCCATTTCCCAATAGCGGCCCGGTACTGTTCAATGCCGACCATGTTTACAGCACGCACTTCGCAACGCAACCTCTCTCCTCGACCGCTCGAGCTAGACTGGATCTTACAATAGTTATTCAACAATCCACTGTAGATGAGATGGAGACAATTCTTGGCATTTCATGTGAGTACTTTGGTAAGTGGTGTCTAATTCCAAGGACCTGTAAAACACAGACCTGTTTCTTCCACCTTAATAACAGGCTAGCAGTTATTAACTTGAAGGTATCGCTCAATAAATCTCCTCTACCACACGAATACCTTGGAGTAACTCTGTCATTCAAGAAATGAATAGCACTGCTGAACTCGGGGCAAGGATCAGTATCATTCTAAACCTTCATTCATCTCCATGGGGAGCCTCTTTGATCATTAGCATTCAGTATTGTTCTTCTGTATGGCTGAATACCCCATATGTTAAGAAGATTGACATAATCTTGAAGCAGACAATGCACATTGTCAGTGTTGCAGTCAAATCTACTCCACTTTTTGGTTGCCAGTGTTGAGGTCCATACCACCTCCAAGAATACAGACTGAATAATCTGGTCCATGACTTTGAGGAAATCCCATCCATGAAGACTTTGCTGTTAGGTTTGGATGTCTGAAATCAAGATCTTCTGTTCAAATTGCAAGGGAATTCATCAACAGATCCCATAAGAGCTTTTCTTGAGTGGCAACTGCAGTTGAACAACACAGCTGTAATTGAGTGGCAGACCTTGTTTAGAGTTCAGCACCCACCAGCTGGCTGTAATTTACCAAGAAGTACCTGCATGGTCCTCGGTGAGGTTTACACCTATCATGGACGGTGTGGCTGATTGCTATGTAAATGGGGTATGATCTTCCTCTGAGTGTCACTGCAGGCCATATCCATTGAATATCCAAGGAGATCATTCTTGGGGCCATTGGAAGGTTTTTGTATGGGGCATAAATGAGACTTGCTTTGAGCATGGTTGATTGTATAGTGTTTTTTCCATTGTATAACACTATGTACTAGCCATAAGCTAAATAAATCACTTTATTAAACTTGGATGGAAGCTTATCCACAGTCCTGCCATGGTCCATGATATCATGAACATCATTGTCATTGTCTTCTCTGCATCTGACTTGTCATTGCATATGAACCTCATTTATATTTCCTTATCCTTAAGGGATTATTTTGATACCATTTATGTATGGCTGTCCTTAGATATAACCTCTCCAGACAACAAATAAGTCACCCCTGGAGAAATTATTTAATACCATGTATCTCCACCTCTGGACTGGAGTGAGTCCACAAGGTTGTGCCACTTGTTGAGGATTTCTTCACGCAATTCCACCAAATTGTGGGGTTGCTTATGTCTGTGTTTTACCCGTTCTTCCAACATGTCAAGTGCAGGCCAATCAAGATGTAATAGGGTGGAGGAGTGTCACACATGCATCCAGCCCAATGAACATTGCTGTTGTCATCTTGAAAAATTGGGGTGTCAGTAGCGTAGTCATCTTGCAGATGTAGTCTGATCATCGGGAATGTTTAAATAAACATTGTTAGTGGTCAGCTCAGTGAGCGGGTCCAATCCATCACAGACCAACCTCTGGCTTGCACACATCCGGGATGAAAGGCTCCGTTTGTGTATTGATGTCGTGTACGTGTGACACACTGGTGACATCGTCTTCAGGCTTGCAGTTTGTTGGGTCTCTGACATCACGTTGTACTCTGTTCTTGACAGAGGTAAAATTGTGATGGCATGACACCTTGGTACTGGTATCTCCTAAATGGCATGGATTGTTGGCTATTCTGTTTTGTGCATGTATCAAAAGTGGCGCAATAGTGCTTTATCCAACTGAATTAGACTGCAGTACTTCTCTGCCTGAGGTCAGCAGAAGCTGTCATGTATTGTTCAGAGTGACCACAGGACCACAGTTGAAGAAATCATCCAGAAGTAACGCATATGGTTCAGCAAACATTGCTGCACATGCAACTATGGTGTAAAATGTCCAGTCGCACTCAGATGGTAGCAACAAGTTACCCACAATGGCAGGCTTGTGGTCACTGGCTATTTGAGCCTGACGTCACACAGATAGCTACTCTCTGATTGTGGGAGCGCTTTCCAAAGTGAGTGCAATATGTTTTAACCAGACAATTATTAGCTTGTGTGTCCCCTATACCTGTTCAAACTTACTTTGTAAATAGTAGATAACGAACACAATAATGTACAATACAAGAGCTAATCATGTCACAAGACTTTAGTGGCCACACTACGCTACTGAAATCCAATAAAGTACTCTGAGTTAAACAAAACTTAGCATTAAATATGACAAATGAACGAGGAAGCGAACAAAAGAACGAATAAACCATGCTATTATGATAAAATTCATCTTACCTTAACTGGTAAGTTTTGTCATTTTCTGTATCTTCTTGACTTTCACCTCCATAACGTTGACACATTCGCTTCCACTTTTTCCTTTTTCCTTGCCTTTGTTAAAACATTTCCTCATTTTCACAAATGTGGCTGCCAGATCACTACTTAAATTACGATCACTTGCACATATTAAAGAAACTAGGTTCTGTATTACTCCCAACCCTTTTCGAACTGTAAGTCCGTGATAAGAACAGAAATGTTTCTCCATATCTCGTACAACTTTTGACCTCTCGGCTGAAGGCTCTGTAGGACCACCGTATGTGAGGCTTCGAGACCAGGACCCCGAACAATATGCACTGTCATATGTTCCTCCTATGTCTGTTTGGGAACCTAAGTGTGGGTGAGTGCTTTCATGTTTTTTAGCCATCCAACCTGCAATGTAATTCAAACCTTCGACTTCCATTTCAGTATCAGTTTCACCGGCAAATGTTGGAACAGTACCATATTTGTCTTCTTCAAAATAGCTTTCAGCGGGAGAATATTCTAACTCATGACATGTTATTCCGTACTTCATCAGGATTTGTGATAAGAGAGAGGTTTCTGTTCACGTTTTCTTGTGTTTCTGTATTAAAGAAGGAGATACTGTAGTCACAAGGACAGCTTTCTGGAACACTTGCTTAACTTTTTTTCCCTTGCAGGTCATATGTTAATAAGGCCATGCATTTTATCTAAAATTTTGTCTTGTTGTTTTAACTGACGACCATATGCATTTTTGCTAGGGATTTTAGAAATTGCCAGACTGTAGGAATTCGTGAAATCGTACCAATTATTCAGAGTTTCAGTGAATTCACCCGTGCTTACAGCAACAGTTGCATCACCTCCTAATTTGAAGTGACATGACGCCGTAGCTACACTGTGTGACATTAATTCTGCAGCTTTTCTTACTTTCATCCTTTCTGTGTACCTACAGTTTAGATGACTGGCATTGATTTTGTGGCATGCTTTAATTTCTTGGCTGTCATTCTTAAGGAGAGCTTCCACTGGTTCCTTCGAGACAACTTTACGATCAGAAAATTCAAAGCCAGTGACAAGAAATGCTTTCCACAAGCCTTCATTTGCTGCGCCCACGTCAGAGACACATTCTTTTACTTTGTACCCTATTTCCAAAAGACGAGACACCAAATTGTCTAGTATGTCGTGTGTCATCCTTTTATCAAAATTAGCAAAAATTACTTCATTCCAATTCTTGATCAGTCCTCTCACCATCACATTTTGCAATTGTGAACTGCGGCCTATAATTTCATTCTTCAGTGGGTCATATTCGAAAGCACTTTTAACGCATATTTTGTCAAACTGGAGGACTGTCATTTTCGCATGGTCTTCATACGAGACAGCAGCAGTCTTCATCATATGCAGAATATCTTCCAGGATTCCTATTTTTGAAGCCCATTTTTCCAGTGATGAAAGTCCAGGCAGAGAGTAATGCAGTTTTAGTGTCACATAAATGTCAGTTTTCTTCCCTAGATACCTTAAAGTGAAAGCTGCCAATATCTAGATCAGTCCAATTAACATGTTTTTGCTGGTTTGTGAGTCTTTATTTGATTTTCAGTAAAAATTCCCTTCAAAATGTTCGCCAGTTTTGTATGGATGCTCTGAACATATTCTTTAACCTTCTACATTTAATTAACTCCTTATGCTAATTACGTATAGATACACGGCTTTGACATAATTTGCTTTCCGCTGTCTCTAATTTCATTTTAAGGGCATCGTTAGTTTTTCTTTCGTCATCTAACTTTTTTTTCAATCTTTCAGTTTCTTCAATCAAGGCCATAGTATTGTCACAGACCTGGGCAGGTTAAGTGGGTGGAGGAGGTAGTGAACTTGCAAGAGTCGTGTTATGTTCTGAATCTTCTAACAGTTCGTCAACCATTTTCCATTCTTAATCTATCATGTGATGCTTGCTCTATACTACGCAAAACACCCAAATTTGAACTGGGAACAGTGCCTTTGTTAAGCACACTTTTGGGAGGAAGCCCTAAGAATTCGCGCTTTAGATCCCTTTCAAAATCGCTATCAGAAAAAATGTTCGCAACTCACCCGGCACGGATCTGCATTTCACTTTCCATCACGCCTACTTCTTTGGATCCACTTCTTCCTTAGTTCCTCATATTTTCTGGGAAACTGAAGTATTTGATATGAATTTTGGAGGGATCATTCCTGGTTTTTACCCAGCTGTTATTGCACACAGCAACAGTACACCTCATAGCAGGCAGGTTTATGTGCAACAAATCAATTCAAGACAAGCACAAAGTAACACTGGCATAAGAAAGCAGCTATTCACCACAAGAACTAGTCGTAGAAGGCACCATGAAACTATAAAATCGAAGCTGAAACTCGCTTGCACATATTAAAGAAACTTACACACTACTCACATACAGTATTATTGCACAGAATTTTAGTGAGACTGGTCTTCAGGGTTACTAACCTTGGCGGTGGGTAAAAGCAGACATCATAACCGAGCACAGCCAAAACCCTCTGAATGCAGAAACCCCTGTAATGGGCGATCTGTTATATACTAACCTTGTGATGGTAGATGACTGCACCCCCCAAAGAGCAGTGCTTAAGGTGGGCACAATATGATTGAGACTGGATGATGGGTGATTGGAAAAGAGTTTGGTTAGGTGAATCCAGATTCCTGTTTCATCACATTGATGAACAAGCATGTGTATGTCTATTACCATTGGAGACTATAGTACCTGATTGCTCTGTTGGTTGGAGACAGGCTCATGTGATGGTCTGGTTGGTGCTACACCAATCAGTGACAGGTATCTGGTTACTGGTAAGCAAGTAAAATTGTTCTCTGTTGGTGAAGGCCACTTCAGTCAGTACACAGCTAGAAGACCTGCAGCTGCATTTGTGGTGTAAGAGGTCCCAGCTTGTGTGGTCTGAAGGTCATTCACACCGTATGAGACACATGGTCATAATAAAGCTTATGTATAAGTTGCTTACAGTGGATAATTGTTAAGAAAAAAGACCTTGAAATTCAAACTTCATTTTCATCTTAATGTAAGAAATTGAACCTGCTTGATAATTTATTTTTTAATATTCTGTTTGCATGAAGTAAATAGTGCGTGCTTGAAGGAAGATTATTTTCATTCATATCTCATTATTGTTCATTGCAGCCTTCAGCCCTGCTGCTTCACTTCCGACGAACAGATCGTAAAACATTTTGAAAGCAGCAGTAGACAAAAGACAAAAGGAAGAACATCATGTAGTGAGGTTTTGGAAAGGCCAAACTGTTCTTTGTCTGGGAAAGTTTCAGAAAGCGAAATTTTTCCCAGTGACAACTCGACAAAAAATCTGAGATATCTACCTCCGACTTCTACCATCAGTGAAGCAGAGGCCAGTACATATCTTGGATTTAAGAAGGGTGAATTATTTTCCTGTAAAATATGTGATAAGACATTTGAAAGGATAAAGTATCTGAAGCGCCATCTTATAATTCATGCTGAGCAAAAGCCTCATGTCTGTAGTATTTGTGGCAGGTCATTTGTGAGGAAGGAGCAATTGGACTGTCATCTGTCGACACATAGAGGAGTAAAACTATTTACCTGTAAGGTTTGTGGTAAGCAGTTCACTCAGCGTTCCAGTCTTGAAAGACATGGTGTTTTACATACTGGAAGTAAACCTTACTCCTGTAAATTATGCCTACGTACATTTGGGGATTTATCAAATTTCCGGCGTCATTCGTTTCTACATTCAGGACAGAAGCCTTACTTATGTGACACATGCGGTAAATCATTTCCCGCACCATCAGCTGTCGCGAGGCACGCAGTAACACATGCTGCAATAAAATGCCATAGATGTGATGTATGTGGTAGGTCATTCTCTACGAAAGGAAATTTGAACAGACACAAAGTTATTCACGCTGAAGACAAACCATTTTCTTGCTCAACCTGCGGCCGTGCATATCGAGCATTATTCATGTTAAGGAGACACATGGTGAAGCATAGACCCCGTGCTACGGACACTTCCATATCCGACAAGAGAACTGATGATCAGAGCGTAATCACAGTAAGTCTGACAGTTCACAAAGGAAGGTGAAGGTATTGCCTAGAATTACAGAAAAAATGTCAGTAGTCTGCCAAATATAGACCGAAGCATTCTGTGGCCCTGTGGTGTCCCTATACATGAAACTGTGAATGTTCAGGAAAACAGCTCTACTTCACTTGTTGTATCATTAGGGATCCTTTCCTTTATGTAACTCGTAACACTCGTAATCTTATGGTGGATGTCACCGTAGAAGTCATTGGTATGTAAGTTTGCAGGCTCTCAAAGTTATGTCCTTGTATACTGCTCCAAACAATGACATGTTTCTTAGTGGGAACTATATCAGGGGAAGTACACACACTAAAAGTACTTACCTAGGCAACAAGCCTGCAGCTATTTCATAATGGAAGCAGTATTTTTTGCATTTGCACTTTTGGCACAGGCTGGAGCTACCGGTGGTTTTCAGTCGAGTCTAAAAGAATATGGAAGTGGATTGCTGAGGAAAGCACAGCTCGTTCCTACATGTGTAAGTCACTCTTCCTAGAACTTCATGACCGTTGTTGCTTCTGTTCAGGGATCCAACCAACTGTCACTTGACAGTCATATAAGCTAAATAAATATTTTCTAGTTATCATCTAATAAACACATGCAGGAAACCTTTGTTGACTGCAGTTACAACAAAACACATTTCTTGGACACCATCTACTATATCCGAGTACATTGTGTATTATTGTGCTGCTTGTTTACATTTCCATTGACATGGCACATGACCAGCTCAGTGAGGATACAACAAGAAACTAGGTGAATCCTCCCTTTCCTAGTACACTTCTTTAGTGATGCCTAGACTCCGCCTTTGGAATGAGGACTCAACACATATATACTGTTTTAGCGGGATATCCTCTTTGCTCTTGATTTCCTCCTTTTGTTTTCCTTATCAACTTTTCATTCCTTTTTCCTGAATATTCTCCCCAGATTTAGCAAGCCTGCCTCTTATGGTTTCAATCCCCAGTCTTGTTAGGGATTTTTACCTACAACTTAGGCCTGGTTTGACTTCCATGTACGCAGTGCGAGAACAATTGACATGGTATCTGAGGACGGCAATGAGATAGCTGCTGCATTCTAGAATTCCAAAAATAATAACCCACAGTATTTGTCGTGCTGAACAGTGTGCAGGTGACTGGTAGATCCAGTTTTATTTATGGTAGCGTTGTGGATGACATTGCTATTTCCAAACAGGGGATTATCAAAGTGCATACTTACTACGCACATTGGCTTGCAGACTGAACACTGAAGAGTATAGGCATTGGGAGCCTGAAATAGCATTCTAAGTGCTGTTTGAGAAGGTGTCTGGTACAGAGGAACTGACTGGATACTTTATTTTTATAGCACATATTCTGCATCATAAGTAATAGTTCTGTCTCCAACACAGTACTGTTAGATTTTTGTTTTAATTGTATCAGTTGTGTTTTTGGATGGGAGAGGAAAGGGCTAGTATTGGGAAGGAAGCAGCCATGACCTTTCTTACGGTACAGCCCCAGCATTTGCCTGGTATGAAAATAAGTATCCATGGAAAACCATCATCAGGGCTGCTGATGGTGGAGTTTAAACCCACTATCCCCCAAATGTGAGTTTACAGCCATGTGACATGAAACCCTACAGCCAACATGCTCTGTGACCAAGTTTGAATGTGAATTGTACTTACAATTGAATGATATTTGGCCAAAGATACATATGTAAGCGTGGTTTTGGTTATATATGTTTCAGCCATTCCCCGAGTATTATTCATGTATTTTGCGCTCATAATGCCAAATGTTTTCATTAGTGTTCGGTTATTTTGTTAGAAATGTTTTTTAAATTAAGTTTGAAGGTAATGGCCTTTGCTGGTTATAAGTTGTCAAAATGGAAACAAAGAAAATAACCATAGACATGTGATCAGTTTTCTGCTGGCATATTCTCTGTGTAAAAGAGATGTGGTAAATAGTGCTGTTAGACTAATTTACCTGAATAATAAACAAGTTGGAATTTTTCACATTATATTTATTTGCACAATATTAATTGAAGTTGTTATTGAACTCTGGTGAAGGAGTAAGAGGCCAGTGTTTCACGCTCTAGGTTCTGTTATTTCCATAGCAGTCTCATTTGTGCTATATGTATACCTTTGGTCTTGCTTTTGTCACCAGCTTGCAGAGAGTTTCTCCTTCCTGCAGTAGAACTTCCACTTCATATTTTAGGTTTGTGCACAACATCACACCATTGGCAAACTGCATCATTCACTCCTGTCTCTTTCACCACATACATATTGAACAGGTGAATGCCTGGTGCACTGAAGAAGCCTCCGTGGAATGTTTAATATTAGTTGTACTGTTCCTGCACATGCCTCGGATTACTTTAATATACTGCTCAGGTGTGTGTTTCTTTCTTACGCACCTCCATCATTTGTTTCTCAGGATCCTTTATTATTTTTATTATTATTGTCATTAATCACAAACGACTGTGTGTAATAATAATAATAATACTATCATCAGCACTGCTTACTAAGATGGCTTCAAAATTTTATAATAATTGTAATTATCAGGATCCTATCAAATGCTTTCTCCCAGTTATTGAATACCATGCAAAGCTCTTTGTTTCCATTTGTAACCAAATAGCACTCACTAGTACAGGATACCAGTAATACATCAGTAGTGGCAAGCCGGCCATATATTTTCCAAAGAATTTGTCAAAGAAGAATAGATTTTGCACTTTTAGAATCCGTAATTAAATAATTATTTGTTCTTTAGTGTTGTTGAGAATAAACATTTTCAAATTCCTCGATAAACTAAACGGTAGCTTGCAGGTGACCACGTCATGATGACTGAAGTGGTTCAATCTAAAAACCAGTGTAGTTAACCCATTCTTCTTAGCATACTTTCAATTCAGACTTGTGAGCAAATCCTGCTTTGGCATCAGGACTGTTTGTGCATCCTGTGAACGTCATTTAAAAATTAAAGAAATGTTTTCATTATACTCAGAATCTGACTTGGTATCCTGTACTAAGTGAGTGCTATTTGTTCACCTGTTCAAAGAGACAGGAGTGACTTGTGGTTCGAGGCGGAGCATTACTGCTAACATCACACATATATCATCTTAGGAGTACGGTCACTTGTAAATAGGTAAATGAAGAAGCGCGTACCCAGGAAGGTGCACCTAGGATTCCAAGAGTACTCATTAAATCCTCTATTAAAAAACAAAGGTTCCGAGCTCAAACAATATTTTCTTATGGGGTTCAAATCTATATGAAAACCCAAGTTAATTTCTTTTAGAAAATCGTGTTGTACTGTATTAATTGGTTGAAGTTATAGACATTCTGCTTGGTGTGGTAGTTCTCTTGAAAATCAGTCTTGTCATTAATTTTTTTAAATGTAATTGATTTCCATTTGATCTGTATATATTTATCTTGGACCACCCACCCTACGTATTGTTTTCCTTAAATAGCATTAAAATTTGGTCCTTAAGTGTGATGGTGAGTGTTATTGTAGTGAATTGCTCTATCCTTTATTCCTTCCACCCTCTGTCATGGTCATTGACCTATTGGCTTTGCTCAGATTCCATCGCTTCCCTATTCTGTGTTGGTGTTTTATCTAGGCCTTCCCTAAGTAGTTGGAATGATTTCGCGCTGGGAGATGCCTATCATCTCTTTGGTGGTTGTGCCAGGAATTGAAGACCAGGGTTGTGGTGTTGGGCCGCGTGTCGTTTGATTACCCTCTTCTTCGGTTGTTGGTGTGCCACAATGGGACGTACTGAATCATACGTCAGGGACTCTTGGTATTTCGTCAACAAGCTGTCAACCATAACCCTTCAGCCTAATGCCCTTTTTATGAGTTTCGATGTGGAGTCCTTGTTCACTAAAGTGCCAATTGACTCGCTCATGTCTCTCATTGGACACCTGTTCCCTGAGGACATTACTGAGCTATTTTGCCACTGCATGATGTCCAGCTATTTCTTGTGAGGTGGGAATTTTTACGAACAGACGGACGGAGTGGGTATGGGAAGTCCACTTTCGCTTAGCGGCTAATTTCTTTATGGAGCATTTTGAGGAGGAATCTGTTGCTTCGGCGCCCGTCAAACCTGTCATGTGGTGGAGGATTGTTGATGATGTATTTGTGGTCTGGGCAGAAGATCCTGAGAAACTTCATCTATTTCTAAATCAGCAACATCCTTCAATAAAATTCACTATGGAGATGGAGTCGGACGGATGCCTTCCTTTCTTGGATGTTCTAGTACGAAAGAAACCGGGCGACTCCTTAGGACATACAGTCTATCGTTAGCCAGCTCACACAAATTGCTATCTTCATGCAAATTCTCACAACCATCCAGCACGAAAACAAGGCATTCTCACAACACTCACCAAGAGGACGAGATGAATTTGTGGGTCATCACGTATCCAGTTGGAGGTGGACACACTCAAAGTCGTGTTCAAGGGTAATGGTTACAGCGATTTGCAGATTCATAGGGTCCTGCATCCCAGAGAAATGACCAAGCGAAGCTCACAGAAGGAAGAAGTGAAGGGAACTGCCTAATTTCCTTACGTTAACACCACCACAGATCGAATTGCCAAGGTCCCCCGCAAACACAATATAAAAACCGTGTTCGGTACCACCGCTAAAATTGCTCACAGTCTGAGTAAAACCAAGGACAAGTTGTCCCCAATTTTACATCCTGGGGTATGCGAAATTCCCTGTACTTGCGGTAAGGTATACTTCGGCCAAACATGCCGGTCCTTTGGTACCCGTATCAAGGGACATGAACATAATATTCGTCTCAACCAACCAGACAAATCGGCAATGGCTGAGCACAGTCTATCATCGGGTCATGATGTCATGTTCCAAGAAGCTCGAGCTCTTACCCACACTAGACACTACAGGTCCAGGATTATATGGGAAGCTGTAGAAATTCGTAGGCATCCTAACAATTTCAACAGGGACACCGACTATCAATTAAGTAATACCTGGTTGCCAGCCATTAAGAATATACGTAGGTAGTTCCCTTCCCTGTCCCTTCACTACTGTTATTTTGTCTCGGTGTTTTCCAAATTCGTACGTTCCTCTATCTACTACAATCAAAGATTAATTAAAAGATTTAAAGTTATATTTCTTTTCTCCTTTTTTCTATGCAAAATGTTAACAAAGCAAGTCGCTCAGCGACGGAACAAGATTTCAAGTACAGTAGTTTACGTACAAGCAGGAGAAATCCGAAAATCAAGAAAATTGGTGAATTAATCATCTGAGCTTGAAGCTCCCAATCTTACACATGCTATTTGAGCACTATTGCTCCATACACCCAAATGTCAAGGAGACAGGTCTCCCCATTTCATTTATAGAGTATATCTACTAAAATAGAAAGAGCATCTATGCTCTAAGAATTGTCTAAGAGACTGAGCTGCGAACGTATACCGCTACTGCCTTATCAAGGCCAATAAATAAACTTGATATTTCCACCTATTCAATACAATTTTAATGCTGTTATTCAATTACAACATATTAAATTTCGCAGGACTAGTTTCGACGCGGACTTGCGTCATCTTCAGCTTTTTCGGAAAATAGGCAAAATAGGCGTCGAAACTAGTCCTGTGAAATTTAATATGTTGTAACTGAATAACAGCATTAAAATTGTATTGAATAGGTGGAAATATCAAGTTTATTTATTGTAATTCTTGGTTCAATACGGAAAAATGAAATTTCTTACGTTAACTGAAGCAGCTCACCAAGCAAAAACCTTAGCCTACCAATATATGGGCTTAAGAGTCAAAGTAGGAAAAATAGGCAAAGATATAAAATTTATAAAACATTGTATTTCACATAATTTGACCCCCAAATTTCTGAGAAGTGTTTTCAGAAAACATAAGCTTCTAAAACATCAAAGTAATGTTCATTTAAAAACTAAAAAGTTATGGCTAAAGAATGAATTAAAGTTTCTTCATAAGAAAAAATCCTATTTAAACCAGAAACTGAATGAGGCTGACCTCAAGGCCACGAGTTTACTTACGGAAGCTCAATGGAACCTCTTCCAAGCTCAGATTCAAGACAAACTTACCAATTTTCTTAATATCAAACAGACAACATTAGAGAAAAAAACTTAACATGTTACATAACAAAGTAGTAGCCAGCAAAACTTCCTCTAAAAATCCTAGGCATAATCCCAATGACGGATCAATAGATCAATTCCATACTCCAATAGTCAACTTGTCTACAATTGATTTAAGCGAGGAGGAAAAGAGTATTCTTTCTAAAGGGCCCAAACACAATTGGCCTAATGTTAATTTGGCCAATATTGCCTCTAAATTAGTAACGGAATCTGAAGTCGCAATTCGTAAAATGCCACAAGATTTGCAGGATGATGTTAGGACAGATGTAAAAAGACAATTACAAAAAATCTTTATTGCAAACAATAATAGAACTGGCGTTACGGCAGAAGTTTCTTTTACTGAAAGAAAACACATCATAGACCTTAAGAAGAAGATTCAAGACGAAGAACTTATCGTAACCAAAGCGGATAAAGGTAATACGACAGTAATTATGCACAAGGCCGATTACATTCAAAAAGCCAAAGTATTTTTCGATGATAAGACCTTCACAGTGTCTAAGAAAGATCCAACACAGATACTTCAAAAACAATTAAAACAAACATTAAAGAAAGCGGTTTTTCTCTTTACGGGACAAGAAAAGACCAAATTGATTAACATGAACCCGGGGCTTCCAACAGCCAAAACACTTCCAAAAATCCACAAAGCCCCCATTAGACCAATAATAAACTATAGACCAAAACCTTTTTACAAAGTAGCACAGTTTATTCAGAAATTCCTCAAACAACATTATAAATTTAGGGCTAATAAATCAGTTAAGAATACTATTGAATTGGTTAACAAGTTGAACGACTTCGAACTACGACCCTACCACACAATACATTCGTTCGATGTGGTTAACATGTTTCCAAGTGTTAATACCAATAAGATAATACCGATCATTCACAACAGTTTAAAAACTTACAGTCACCTAAGCGTACTAGAGATAGAGAACTTCATGAATTTATTAAGGTTGTTAATAGACAATAATTACTTTATTTTTGATAGTATAATTTATAAACAAAATGGGCTATAAATGGGGTCTCCGGCCTCGAGGATTTTAGCAGAAATTTATTTGGAGTTTTTAGAGGATTCCGCGATAGATAACGGAAACACGTTCAGTAACATACACCATGGGTCTAGGTACGTTGATGATGTATTCGTAGTTCTAGATGAGCGGATAATAGATGCAAAGACCACCTTAAGTAAACTCAATGACATAGATCTGCACATCAGGTTTACCTTGGAATCTGAAAAGAAGGGATCAATTAACTTTTTAGATTTAACTATTAAGAGGCAGCCTCCTACTTTTTCCTTCAACATCTACAGGAAACCAACACAAACTAGCGTCACTATAAGACAAGATTCAAAACACCCACAAGCTCACAAAAGAGCTACGTATTTCAGCCTCGTAGACCGGGCTTTTAGAATCCCTATGACTAAAGCTAATTTAAACAAGGAGCTGAATACTATCCTATGCCAACGGCTACAAGGCCTCTTTCATCGAAAGTATAATCAGTAAGATCAAACATCGTCCGCAAACCACGCTTACCAAAGATAAACAAAGTCATAATTCCTATTCAACTTTCACATTTAATAACAACATTCACAGAGTCACTAATATATTCAAAAAGAATAATGTAAAGATATCTTTTCGCACAGATAATAAAAGTACTGGAGTTTTACACAATGCGGCTACTGTAAATAAATCTAACCCTTATCGTAGGTCAGGTGTTTATAGGTTCCACAGCGCCAACCTAGGGCGAACTGGGCGCAACTTTAAGACAAGGTATGCCGAACACGTTAATGCAGTAAAATATAATAGATTCTCCGCTGTGGGACAACATATCCATGAGCTAAGACATAAATTTACAAACTTGGAACAAGACATTAAAATATTAGAGATTTTGAGCAAGGGGCCATTGCTGGACGCTACTGAATTATGTTACATTCATATAGACCAGTATTTTAACGCTAACCTCAATCTCAATGATATATCTGAAACTCCAAAAGTTCTCTTCGATTTCTTGATAACTTTTTTAAAATGTTCAAATCCCAAACAAGAATTTAATTTTACGTATAATTCACAATAAGTTTTCCCGATATTCGTTCCGTAGTCCACGCCCACCAGACTTCCTCCACACGCGCGGCCCACATACATCGTCTCTACCCACCCCTACTTCCTCTCTTTAGCTACGTCCGATCATGCAAACCTGTTCAGAGCCATCATTGTTCATTGATCGCGGCTAGTAATAGCATTGTCTCACGGCATTTTGAGGTGAGTCCTACATACAATCACTTTATCATTTTGCTGATTAGAACCACAACACATTCAACACTGATGGTTAACCGCGTTTTAATATATTTACAGGTTCCGCATTGAACCAGGAAACATTGGTTTCACAAACAACACAAGAAACTACTTTAATGTTTCCACCTCATAGGCCTAAGACATAGAAGATTTTATGTAGAAAATATGACCAACCTTCACGTTTTTCGAGATGGTTCAGCAGCATATAAGTTGTAGTGAAATGGAACACAATATTTTATCTATCGTTCAACAAATTTAAGGACTCCACAACTGCTTGATCATAAGAATATTATTTAACCAATGAACTTTTATTATACGACTGACTTGCAAGTCTTTTACTTGTCATAATAGTTTTTAATGAGTCAAGGTTTTAATTATAGATTTAACTGGATTTCATGCCAAACATTTTAAGATATGTCATAAATTTTAAGGTTGCCTATTTTCCGAAAAAGCTGAAGATGACGCAAGTCCGCGTCGAAACTAGTCCTGTGAAATTTAATATGTTGTAATTGAATAACTGAATTAAAATTGTATTGAATAGGTGGAAATATCAGGTTTATTTATTGTAATTCTTGGTTCAATACGGAAAAATGAAATTTCTTACGTTAACTTATCAAGGCCACCTTCAGCAACCAGAGCATCTATGCTCTACGTATTGTCTAAGTGACTGAGCTGCGAACCTACTGCTACTGCCTTATCAAGGCCACCTTCAGCAACCAGAGCATCTATGCTCTACGTATTGTCTAAGTGACTGAGCTGCGAACCTACTGCTACTGCCTTATCAAGGCCACCTTCAGCAACCAGAGCTTCTATGCTCTATGTATTGTCTAACAGACTGAGCTGCGAACCTACTGCTACTGCCTTATCAAGGCTACCTTCAGCAACCAGAGCTTCTATGCTCTATGTATTGTCTAACAGACTGAGCTGCGAACCTACTGCCTTAAGAGGCCACCTTTAGCAACCAGAGCTTCTATGCTCTATGTATTGTGTAAGAGACTGAGCTGCGAACCTACTGCTACTGCCTTATCAAGGCCACCTTCAGCAACCAGACTTTCTATGCCCTACGTATTGTCTAAGTGACTGAGCTGCGAACCTACTGCTACTGCCTTATCAAGGCCACCTTCAGCAACCAGACTTTCTATGCCCTACGTATTGTCTAAGTGACTGAGCTGCGAACCTACTGCTACTGCCTTATCAAGGCCACCTTCAGCAACCAGAGCTTCTATGCTCTATGTATTGTCTAAGTGACTGAGCTGCGAACCTACTGCCTTAAGAGGCCACCTTCAGCAACCAGAGCTTCTATGCTCTATGTATTGTGTAAGAGACTGAGCTGCTATACTGCTACTGCCTTATGAAGGCCACCTTCAGCAACCAGAGCTTCTATGCTCTATGTATTGTCTAACAGACTGAGCTGCGAACCTACTGCTACTGCCTTATGAAGGCCACCTTCAGCAACCAGAGCATCTATGCTCTACGTATTGTCTAAGTGACTGAGCTGCGAACCTACTGCTACTGCCTTATGAAGGCCACCTTCAGCAACCAGAGCTTCTATGCTCTATGTATTGTCTAAGTGACTGAGCTGCGAACCTACTGCCGTATGAAGGCCACCTTCAGCAACCAGAGCTTCTATGCTCTATGTATTGTGTAAGTGACTGAGCTGCGAACCTACTGCTACTGCCTTATCAAGGCCACCTTCAGCAACCAGAGCTTCTATGCTCTATGTATTGTGTAAGAGACTGAGCTGCGAACCTACTGCTACTGCCTTATCAAGGCCACCTTCAGCAACCAGAGCTTCTATGCTCTATGTATTGTGTAAGAGACTGAGCTGCGAACCTACTGCTACTGCCTTATCAAGGCCACCTTCAGCAACCAGAGCTTCTATGCTCTATGTATTGTGTAAGAGACTGAGCTGCGAACCTACTGCTACTGCCTTATCAAGGCCACCTTCAGCAACCAGAGCTTCTATGCTCTATGTATTGTGTAAGAGACTGAGCTGCGAACCTACTGCTACTGCCTTATCAAGGCCACCTTCAGCAACCAGAGCTTCTATGCTCTATGTATTGTCTAACAGACTGAGCTGCGAACCTACTGCCTTAAGAGGCCACCTTTAGCAACCAGAGCATCTATGCTCTATGTATTGTGTAAGTGACTGAGCTGCGAACCTACTGCTACTGCCTTATCAAGGCCACCTTCAGCAACCAGAGCTTCTATGCTCTATGTATTGTCTAACAGACTGAGCTGCGAACCTACTTCTACTGCCTTATGAAGGCCACCTTCAGCAACCAGAGCTTCTATGCTCTATGTATTGTCTAACAGACTGAGCTGCGAACCTACTGCTACTGCCTTATCAAGGCCACCTTCAGCAACCAGAGCTTCTATGCTCTATGTATTGTCTAACAGACTGAGCTGCGAACCTACTGCTACTGCCTTATCAAGGCCACCTTCAGCAACCAGAGCATCTATGCTCTATGTATTGTGTAAGAGACTGAGCTGCGAACCTACTGCCTTAAGAGGCCACCTTTAGCAACCAGAGCATCTATGCTCTATGTATTGTGTAAGAGACTGAGCTGCTATAGTGCTACTGCCTTATCAAGGCCACCTTTAGCAACCAGAGCTTCTATGCTCTATGTATTGTCTAACAGACTGAGCTGCGAACCTACTGCTACTGCCTTATCAAGGCCACCTTCAGCAACCAGAGCATCTATGCTCTATGTATTGTGTAAGAGACTGAGCTGCGAACCTACTGCCTTATCAAGGCCACCTTTAGCAACCAGAGCCTCTATGCTCTATGTATTGTGTAAGAGACTGAGCTGCGAACCTACTGCCTTATCAAGGCCACCTTTAGCAACCAGAGCTTCTATGCTCTATGTATTGTCTAACAGACTGAGCTGCGAACCTACTGCTACTGCCTTATCAAGGCCACCTTCAGCAACCAGAGCTTCTATGCTCTATGTATTGTGTAAGAGACTGAGCTGCGAACCTACTGCTACTGCCTTATCAAGGCCACCTTCAGCAACCAGAGCTTCTATGCTCTATGTATTGTCTAACAGACTGAGCTGCGAACCTACTGCCGTATGAAGGCCACCTTCAGCAACCAGAGCTTCTATGCTCTATGTATTGTGTAAGAGACTGAGCTGCGAACCTACTGCTACTGCCTTATCAAGGACACCTTCAGCAACCAGAGCTTCTATGCTCTATGTATTGTCTAACAGACTGAGCTGCGAACCTGCTGCCTTATGAAGGCCACCTTCAGCAACCAGAGCTTCTATGCTCTATGTATTGTCTAAGTGACTGAGCTGCGAACCTACTGCTACTGCCGTATGAAGGCCACCTTCAGCAACCAGAGCTTCTATGCTCTATGTATTGTCTAACAGACTGAGCTGCGAACCTACTGCCGTATGAAGGCCACCTTCAGCAACCAGAGCTTCTATGCTCTATGTATTGTCTAACAGACTGAGCTGCGAACCTACTGCCGTATGAAGGCCACCTTCAGCAACCAGAGCTTCTATGCTCTATGTATTGTGTAAGAGACTGAGCTGCGAACCTACTGCCTTATCAAGGCCACCTTCAGCAACCAGAGCTTCTATGCTCTATGTATTGTGTAAGAGACTGAGCTGCGAACCTACTGCCGTATGAAGGCCACCTTCAGCAACCAGAGCTTCTATGCTCTATGTATTGTCTAACAGACTGAGCTGCGAGCCTACTGCCTTATCAAGGCCACCTTTAGCAACCAGAGCTTCTATGCTCTATGTATTGTCTAACAGACTGAGCTGCGAACCTATACCGCTACTGCCTTATCAAGGCCACCTTTAGCAACCAGAGCTTCTATGCTCTATGTATTGTCTAACAGACTGAGCTGCGAACCTACTGCCTTATCAAGGCCACCTTTAGCAACCAGAGCTTCTATGCTCTATGTATTGTCTAACAGACTGAGCTGCGAACCTACTGCTACTGCCTTATCAAGGCCACCTTCAGCAACCAGAGCTTCTATGCTCTATGTATTGTCTAACAGACTGAGCTGCGAACCTACTGCCTTAAGAGGCCACCTTTAGCAACCAGAGCATCTATGCTCTATGTATTGTGTAAGTGACTGAGCTGCGAACCTACTGCTACTGCCTTATCAAGGCCACCTTCAGCAACCAGAGCTTCTATGCTCTATGTATTGTGTAAGAGACTGAGCTGCGAACCTACTGCTACTGCCTTATGAAGGCCACCTTCAGCAACCAGAGCTTCTATGCTCTATGTATTGTCTAACAGACTGAGCTGCGAACCTACTGCTACTGCCTTATCAAGGCCACCTTCAGCAACCAGAGCTTCTATGCTCTATGTATTGTGTAAGAGACTGAGCTGCGAACCTACTGCCTTATGAAGGCCACCTTCAGCAACCAGAGCTTCTATGCTCTATGTATTTTGTAAGAGACTGAGCTGCGAACCTACTGCCTTATGAAGGCCATCTTCAGCAACCAGAGCTTCTATGCTCTATGTATTGTGTAAGAGACTGAGCTGCGAACCTACTGCTACTGCCTTATCAAGGCCACCTTCAGCAACCAGAGCTTCTATGCTCTATGTATTGTCTAAGAGACTGAGCTGCTATACCGCTACTGCCTTATCAAGGCCACCTTCTGCAACCAGAGCATCTATGCTCTATGTATTATCTAAGAGACTGAGCTGCGAACCTACTGCCTTATCAAGGCCACCTTCAGCAACCAGAGCTTCTATGCTCTATGTATTGTCTAAGTGACTGAGCTGCGAACCTACTGCCTTATCAAGGCCACCTTCAGCAACCAGAGCTTCTATGCTCTATGTGTTGTCTAAGAGACTGAGCTGCGAACCTGTGGCCTTATCAAGGCCACCTTCAGCAACCAGAGCTTCTATGCTCTATGTATTGTCTAAGTGACTGAGCTGCGAACCTACTGCTACTGCCTTATCAAGGCCACCTTCAGCAACCAGACCTTCTATGCTCAGTGAAATTTTCATTTTCCAGGCCTCTCGAGGCGCAAGTTCAACCAGAATTCACTGCCTTAAACTCTCATGGTCTAACAGCTTAACAGAAACAACTAAGTCTTACAGGATTATCAACCACTCATTGTACCGGGCCTTTGTGGGAAGGAACAACAGAATCAAAAGGATGCGGAGGTAGACACTTGCACTGACCCTTGTTGGCTCCCTACCCGACGTTACAGAGGCTAATCCTGTACTACTGAGGTGACTAGATAGAGAAGATTTAAGATACAAAGCTGCCGATGGAAAACGGTTACTAAACATAGTTACCTCAAATTCAAATTCGAGAGGGTGTCACACTCTCTATTCCCGAATTTAAGGTAAGTGATTTTAGGCTTGTTTGAAATTTACAGTACAAGGTTTCATTTTAGAAGATTGGAAATGTAAGGTTGCATTACTGAAGATAGAAAACCTTCCTCTCGAGCTAGCTTTCAGAGGCTATCACCTTGTTATTAAATGGCTACCATAACCTTACTGCGCTGGACTGCTCGATGAAGGGCGAGATACCCACGCTTCCAATATTAGGACACACTCAGTGAAATGGACGATCGAGAAGACAAGGTAGCTTGAAAAATTGCCAGCTTTATACCCGAGAGGAAGATTCGAGAGAGACCTGGACTGATGTCCGACACGCCCCCACACTTTTTATTGGATAATTAAATATGTAGAAAGAAACGCTGATTGGTGGGAAAATGCACCCTTGCCAGAGCAACTATCACGGGTGATATTGAACGACATAGTCTTAATCCCAAGGGAATTGAACATGATACCAATACTAACAGACAATGTTCCACTGAGAGAAAGTAGTTCAGAACACTCTGGGTATCCATACAAACATCTAGTAAGTCTGCACGCGACGTACAAGGTGTGAGATACGTGCCTAAATCCTATCTAACTGATATTTCGATGCCTCAAGTTCAATAAAATGATTACAAATTTCACTAGTTTCTAACAAGGAGTTCTTAATGAAGGTCGTATGCTCACGTATATCTTTAGGTCTATGGTCAGGAATAGCGATAGGTGCATCTTCGACACCAGACAGAAATACAGCATCAGGACGCCTACAGAATATCGGTGAATTATTTCAAGTAATTGGGAGTGAGAGAGATCAAACACTAAAGCATGGTCTTGGAAACAGACTAGATATCTTAAAAACAAATGCCATCATTAGTGGAGTTAATGGAGAACTTTATTATACATTTGAGCAACTTGCTAAGGGGTGGGCAAGTTGCTGAAGCCGGACGATTTAATAGGTGAAGGCATATGTGTATGAGAAGGTTCAAACACAGTATTAGTCATAGAGAACGGTGAAAGTTGTCTTGCCCATAAGGTAAGGAATTTTTTGCCTTGTGGTGAAATAGCCATTTTTGTGTCTTCATTGTTGTATGTGTACTTGGGCGTTATACAAATAACAAGCTATCTGGCCTGTCGCCTGGCGCTGAAAACTACACTGACTGACAGAGCAAATGCAACACCAAGAAGGAGTGGTCAGAACTTTATGCCAATTGCAGGGTAGACTGACGTCACTGAGGTATGCTCATGATGTGAAATGCGCCGCTGTGCTGCGCACGTAGCGAACGATAAATGGGACACGGCGTTGGCGAATGGCCCACTTCGTACCGTGATTTCTCAGTCGACAGTCATTGTAGAACGTGTTGTCGTGTGCCACAGGACACGTGTATAGCTAAGAATGCCAGGCCGCCGTCAACGGAGGCATTTCCAGCAGACAGACGACTTTACGAGGGGTATGGTGATCGGGCTGAGAAGGGCAGGTTGGTCGCTTCGTCAAATCGCAGCCAATACCCATAGGGATGTGTCCACGGTGCAGCGCCTGTGGCGAAGATGGTTGGCGCAGGGACATGTGGCACGTGCGTGGGGTCCAGGCGCAGCCCGAGTGACGTCAGCACGCGAGGATCGGCGCATCCGCCGCCAACCGGTGGCAGCCCCGCACGCCACGTCAACCGCCATTCTTCAGCATGTGCAAGACACCCTGGCTGTTCCAATATCGACCAGAACAATTTCGCGTCGATTGGTTGAAGGAGGCCTGCACTCACGGCGCCCGCTCAGAAGACTACCATTGACTCCACAGCATAGACGTGCACGCCTGGCATGGTGCCGGGCTAGAGCGACTTGGATGAGGGAAAGGCGGAACGTCGTGTTCTCCGATGAGTCACGCTTCTGTTCTGTCAGTGATAGTCACCGCAGACGAGTGTGGCGTCGGCGTGGAGAAAGGTCAAATCCGGCAGTAACTGTGGAGCGCCCTACCGCTAGACAACGCGGCATCATGGTTTGGGGCGCTATTGCGTATGATTCCACGTCACCTCTAGTGCGTATTCAAGGCACGTTAAATGCCCACCGCTACGTGCAGCATATGCTGCGGCCGGTGGCACTCCCGTACCTTCAGGGGCTGCCCAATGCTCTGTTTCAGCAGGATAATGCCCGCCCACACACTGCTCGCATCTCCCAACAGGCTCTACGAGGTGTACAGATGCTTCCGTGGCCAGCGTACTCTCCGGATCTCTCACCAATCGAACACGTGTGGGATCTCATTGGACGCCGTTTGCAAACTCTGCCCCAGCCTCGTACGGACGACCAACTGTGGCAAATGGTTGACAGAGAATGGAGAACCATCCCTCAGGACACCATCCGCACTCTTATTGACTCTGTACCTCGACGTGTTTCTGCGTGCATCGCCGCTCGCGGTGGTCCTACATCCTACTGAGTCGATGCCGTGCGCATTGTGTAACCTGCATATCGGTTTGAAATAAACATCAATTATTCATCCGTGCCGTCTCTGTATTTTCCCCAACTTTCATCCCTTTCGAACCACTCCTCCTTGGTGCTGCATTGTCACTGTCAGTCAGTGTATTACAACTAACAAGCCAGCTGCCCTGTCGCGTGGCGCTGAACATTACTACAAATAACCTAGCTGGCCTGTCGCATAGCGCTAAACACTACTACAACTAACAAGCTACCTGGCCTGCTGTGTGGCACTGAACAATACTACAACTAACAAGTTAGCTGGCCTGTCGCCTGGCGCTGTACACTACTACAACTAACAAGCTAGCTGGCCTGTCGCCTGGCGCTATACACTACTACAACTAACAAACTACCTGGCCTGGTGTGTGGCACTGAACAATACTACAACTAACAAGTTAGCTGGCCTGTCGCCTGGCGCTATACACTACTACAACTAACAAGCTACCTGGCCTGCTGTGTGGCACTGAACAATACTACAACTAACAAGTTAGCGGGCCTGTCGCCTGCGCTATACACTACTACAACCAACAAGCTAGCTTGCCTGTCGCGTGGTGCTGAACACTACTCCAACTAAAAAGCTAGCTTGCCTGTCGCGTGGTGCTGAACACTACTCCAACTAACAAGCTAGCCGGCCTGTCGCGTGGTGCTGAACCCTACTCCAACTAACAAGCTAGCTAGCCTGTCGCGTGCAGCTAAACACTACTACAACTAACAAGCTAGCTGGCCTGTCGCGTGGTGCTGAACCCTACTCCAACAAACAAGCTAGCTAGCCTGTCGCGTGCAGCTAAACACTACTACAACTAACAAGCTAGCTGGCCTGTCGCGTGGTGCTGAACACTACTACAACTAACAAGCTAGCTGGCCTGTCGCGTGGTGCTGAATACTTCTATAACAAACAAGCTAGCTGGCCTGTCGCGTGGTGCTGAATATTTCTATAACAAACAAGCTAGCTGGCCTGTCGCTTGGTGCTGAATACTTCTATAACAAACAAGCTAGCTGGCCTGTCACTTGGTGCTGAATACTACTCCAACTAACAAACTAGCTGGCCTGTCGCTTGGTGCTGAATACTGCTACAACAAACGAGCTAGCTGGCCTGTCGCGTGGTGCTGAATACTTCTATAACAAAAAAGCTAGCTGGCCTGTCGCTTGGTGCTGAATACTACTCCAACTAACAAACTAGCTGGCCTGTCGCTTGGTGCTGAATACTGCTACAACTAACGAGCTAGCTGGCCTGTCGCTTGGTGCTGAATACTGCTACAACTAACAAGCTAGCTAGCCTGTCGCGTGGTGCTGAATACTGCTACAACTAACAAGCTAGCTGGCCTGTCGCTTGGTGCTGAATACTGCTACAACTAACAAGCTAGCTGGCCTGTCGCTTGGTGCTGAATACTGCTACAACTAACAAGCTAGCTGGCCTGTCGCGTGGTGCTGAATACTTCTATAACAAACAAGCTAGCTGGCCTGTCGCTTGGTGCTGAATACTACTACAACTAACAAGCTAGCTGGCCTGTCGCTTGGTGCTGAATACTGCTACAACTAACGAGCTAGCTGGCCTGTCGCTTGGTGCTGAATACTGCTACAACTAACAAGCTAGCTAGCCTGTCGCGTGGTGCTGAATACTTCTATAACAAACAAGCTAGCTGGCCTGTCGCTTGGTGCTGAACACTACTCCAACTAACAAGCTAGCTGGCCTGTCGCTTGGTGCTGAATACTACTCCAACTAACAAGCTAGCTGGCCTGTCGCTTGGTGCTGAATACTGCTACAACTAACGAGCTAGCTGGCCTGTCGCTTGGTGCTGAATACTGCTACAACTAACGAGCTAGCTGGCCTATCGCGTGGTGCTGAATACTACTACACCAACATGATAGCTGGCCTGTCGCGTGGTGCTGAATACCTCTATAACAAACAAGCTAGCTGGCCTGTCGCTTGGTGCTGAACACTACTCCAACTAACAAGCTAGCTGGCCTGTCGCTTGGTGCTGAATACTACTCCAACTAACAAGCTAGCTGGCCTGTCGCTTGGTGCTGAATACTGCTACAACTAACGAGCTAGCTGGCCTGTCGCTTGGTGCTGAATACTGCTACAAATAACGAGCTAGCTGGCCTGTCGCATGGTGCTGAATACTACTACACCAACATGATAGCTGGACTGTCGCGTGGTGCTGAATACTTCTATAACAAACAAGCTAGCTGGACTGTCGCGTGGTGCTGAATACTTCTATAACAAACAAGCTAGCTGGCCTGTCGCATGGTGCTGAAAACTACTCCAACTAACAAGCTAGCCGGCCTGTCGCATGGTGCTGAAAACTACTCCAACTAACAAGCTAGCTGGCCTGTCGCGTGGTGCTGAATACTTCTATAACAAACAAGCTAGCTGGACTGTCGCTTGGTGCTGAATACCGCTACAACTAACGAGCTAGCTGGCCTGTCGCATGGTGCTGAAAACTACTCCAACTAACGAGCTAGCTGGCCTGTCGCGTGGTGCTGAATACTACTCCAACTAACAAGCTAGCTGGCCTGTCGCGTGGTGCTGAACACTACTCCAACTAACAAGCTAGCTGGCCTGTCGCGTGGTGCTTAACACTACTACAACTAACAAGCTAGCTGGCCTGTCGCGTGGTGCTGAACACTACTACAACTAACAAGCTAGCTGGCCTGTCGCGTGGTGCTGAATACTACTCCAACTAACAAACTAGCTTGCATGTCGCGTGGTGCAAAACACTACTACAACTAACAAGCAAGCCGGCCTGTCGCGTGGTGCTGAACACTACTACAACTAACAAGCTAGCTGGCCTGTCGCCTGGTGCTGAATACTTCTATAACAAACTAGCTAGCTGGCCTGTCGCGTGGTGCTGAACTCTACTCCAACTAACAAGCTAGCTGGCATGTCGCTTGGTGCTGAATATTTCTAAAACAAACAAGCTAGCTGGCCCGTCGCGTGGTGCTGTACTGCCACAACTAACAAGCTAACTGGCCTGTCGCTTGGCGCTGTACTGCCACAACTAACAAGCTAGCTGGCCTGTCGCGTGGCGCTGTACTGCTACAACTAACAAGCTAGCTGGCCTGTCGCTTGGTGCTGAATACTTCTATTACAAACAAGCTACCTGGCCTGTCGCGTGGTGCTGAACACTACTTCAACTAACAAGCTAGCTGGCCTGTCGCCTGGTGCTGAATACTTCTATAACAAACTAGCTAGCTGGCCTGTCGCGTGGTGCTGAACACTACTCCAACTAACAAGCTAGCTGGCCTGTCGCTTGGTGCTGAATATTTCTATAACAAACAAGCTAGCTGGCCTGTGGCGTGGTGCTGAACACTACTACAACTAACAAGCTAGCTGCCCTGTCCCGTGGTGCTGAACACTACTACAACTAACAAGCTAGCTGGCCTGTCCCGTGGTGCTGAATACTTCTATAACAAACAAGCTAGCTGGCCTGTCGCATGGTGCTAAACACTACTTCAACTAACAAGCTAGCTGGCCTGTCGCGTGGTGCTGAACACTACTACAACTAACAAGCTAGCTGCCCTGTCGCGTGGTGCTGAACACTACTACAACTAACAAGCTAGCTGGCCTGTCGCGTGGCGCTGTACTGCTTCAACTAACAAGCTAGCTGGCCTATCGCGTGTCGCTGTACTGCTACAACTAACAAGCTAGCTGGCTTGTCGCTGTACTGCTACAACTAACAAGATAGCTGGCCTGTCGCTGTACTGCTACAACTAACAAGCTAGCTGGCTTGTCGCTGTACTGCTACATCTAACAAGCTAGCTGGCCTGTCGCGTGGTGCTGAACACTACTGCAACTAACAAGCTAGCTGGCCTATCGCGTGTCGCTGTACTTCTACAACTAACAAGCTAGCTGGCTTGTCGCTGTACTGCTACAACTAACAAGCTAGCTGGCTTGTCGCTGTACTGCTACAACTAACAAGCTAGCTGGCCTGTCGCTTGGCGCTGTACTGCCACAAATAACAACCTAGCTGGCTTGTCGCTGTACTGCTACAACTAACCAGCTAGCTGGCCTGTCGCGTGGCCCTGTACTGCTGCAATTAACAAGCTAGCTGGCTTGTCGCTGTACTGCTACAACTAAGAAGCTAGCTGGCCTGTCGCGTGGTGCTGTACTGCTACATGTAACAAGCTAGCTGGCTTGTCGCTGTACTGCTACAACTAACAAGCTAGATGATATGTCGCGTGGCGCTGTACTGCTACAACTAACAAGCTAGCTGGCCTGTCGCTGAACTGCTACAACTAACAAGCTAGCTGGCATGTCGCGTGGCACTGTACTGCTACAACTAACAAGCTAGCTGGCCAGTCGTGTGGCGCTGTACTGCTACAACTAACCAGCTAGCTGGCCAGTCGTGTGGCGCTGTACTGCTACAACTAACAAGCTAGCTGATATGTCGCGTGGCGCTGTACTGCTACAACTAACAAGGTAGCTGGCCTGTCGCTGAACTGCTACAACTAACAAGCTAGCTGGCATGTCGCGTGGCACTGTACTGCTACAACTAACAAGCTAGCTGGCTTGTCGCATGTCGCTGTACTGATACAACTAACAAGCTAGCTGGCCTGTCGCGTGTCGCTGTACTGCTACTACTAACAAACTAGCTGGCCTGTCGCGTGTCGCTGTACTGCTACAACTAACAAGCTAGCTGGCCTGTCTCGTGGTCGTGAACACTTCTACAACTAACAAGCTAGCTGGCCTGTCGCTGCACTGCTACAACTAACAAGCAAGCTGGCCTGTCGCGTGTCGCTGTACTGCTACAAGTATCAGGCTAGCTGGCCTGTCGCGTGTCGTTGTACTGGTGCAACTAACAAGCTAGCTGGTCTGTCGCGTGTCGCTGTACTGCTACGACTAACAAGCTACCTGGCCTGTCGCAGTACTGCTACAACTAACAAGCTAGCTGGCCTGTCGCGTGTCGCTGTACTGCTACAACTAAAAAGGTAGCCGGTCTGTCGCCTGGTGGTGAACACTGGTACAACTAACAAGCTAGCTGGCGTGTCGCGTGTCGCTGTACTGCTACAACTAACAAGCTAGCTGGCCTGTCGCGTGTCGCCGTACTGCTACACCTAACAAGCTAGCTGGCCTGCCGCGTGTCGCTGAACTGCTACAACTAACAAGCTAGCTGGCCTGCCGCGTGTCGCTGTACTGCTACAACTAACAAGCTAGCTGGCCTGTCGCGTGTCGCCGTACTGCTACAGCTAACAAGCTAGCTGGCCTGCCGCGTGTCGCTGTACTGCTACAACTAACAAGCTAGCTGGCGTGTCGCGTGTCGCTGTACTGCTACAAGTGACAAGCTAGCTGGCCTGTCGCGTGTCGCCGTACTGCTACAAGTGACAAGCTAGCTGGCCTATCGCGTGGCGCTGTACTGCTACAACTAACAAACTACCTGGTCTGTCGCGTGACGCTATACTGCTACAACTAACAAACTACCTGGTCTGTCGCGTGTCGCTGTACTGCTACAACTAACAAGCTAGCTGGCTTGTCGCTGTACTGCTACAACTAACAAGCTAGCTGGCCTGTCGCGTGGCGCTGTACTGCTACAACTAACAAGCTAGCTGTCCTATGGCGTGTCGCTGTACTGCTACAACTAACAAGCTAGCTGTCCTATGGCGTGTCGCTGTACTGCTACAACTAACAAGCTAGCTGTCCTATGGCGTGTCGCTGAACTGCTACAACTAACAAGCTAGCTGGCTTGTCGCTGTACTGCTACAACTAACAAGCTAGCTGTCCTATGGCGTGTCGCTGTACTGCTACAACTAACAAGCTAGTTGGCCTGTCGCATGGCGCTGTACTGCTACAACTAACAAGCTAGCTTGCTTGTCGCTGTACTGCTACAACCAACAAGCTAGCTGGCCTGCCGCGTGTCGCTGTACTGCTACAAATAACAAGCTAACTGGCCTGTCGCGTGGCGCTGTACTGCTACAACTAACAAGCTAGCTGGCTTTTCGCTGTACTGCTACAACTAACAAGCTAGCTGGCCTGTCGCGTGTCGCTATACTGCTACAACTAACAAGCTAGCTGGTCTGTCGCGTGGCGCTGTACTGCTACAACTAACAAGCTAGCTGGATTTTCGCTGTACTGCTACAACTAACAAGGTAGCCTGCCTGTCGCGTGGTGCTGAACACAGCTACAACTAACTAGCAAGATGGCTTGTCGCGCGGTGCTGAGCACTGCTACAACTAACAAGCAAGATGGCCTGTCGCTGTACTGCTACAACTAACAAGCTAGATGGCCTGTCGCATGTCGCTGTACTTTACAACTAAATGGCTAGCTGGCCTGTCTCGTGGAGCTGTACTGCTACAACTAACAAGCTAGCTGGCCTGTCGCGTGTCGCTGTACTGCTACAACTAACAAGCTAGCTGGCTTGTCGCGTGGCGCTGTACTGCTACAACTAACAAGCTATCTGGCCTGTCGCGTGGCGCTGTACTGCTACAACTAACAAGCTAGCTGGCTTTTCGCTGTACTGCTACAACTAAGAAGGTAGCCTGCCTGTCGCGTTGTGCTGAACACTGCTACCAGTTAACAAGCAAGATGGCCTGTCGCGCGGTGCTGAACACTGCTACAACTAACAAGCAAGATGGCCTGTCGCTGTACTGCTACAACTAACAAGCTAGCTGGCCTGTCGCATGTCGCTGTACTTTACAACTAACAAGCTAGCTGGCCTGTCCCGTGTCGCTGTACTGCTACAACTAACAAGCTAGCTGGCTTGTCGCGTGGCACTGAACTGCTACAACTAACAAGCTAGCTGGGCAGTCGCGTGTCGCAGTACTGCGACAACTATCAAGCCAGCTGGACTGTCGCGTGTCGCTGTACTGCTACAACTAACATGCTAGCTGGCCTGTGGCGTGGTGTTGAACACTACTTCAACTAAGAAGCTAGCCGACCTGTCGCGTGGTGCTGAACACTACTACAACTAACAAACTAGCTGGCCTGTCGCGTGGTGCTGAACACTACTACAACTAACAAGCTAGCTGGCCTGTCGCGTGGTGCTGAACACTACTTCAACTAACAAGCTAGCTGGCCTGCCGCTTGGTGCTGAACACTACTTCAACTAACAAGATAGCTGGCATGTCGCGTGGCGCAGTACTGCTACAACTAACAAGCTAGCTGGCCTGTAGAGTGGCGCTGTACTGCTACATTAACAAGCTAGCTGGCCTGTCGCGTGGCGCTGTACTGCTACAACTAACAATCTAGCTGGCTTGTCGCTGTACTGCTACAACTAACAAGCTAGCTGATTGTCGCTGTACTGCTACAACTAACAAGCTAGCTGGCCTATCGCGTGTCGCTGTACTGCTACAACTAACAAGCTAGCTGGCCTGTCGCTTGGCGCTGTACTGCCACAACTAACAAGCTAGCTGGCTTGTCGCTGTACTGCTACAACTAACAAGCTAGCTGGCAGTGCGTGGCCCTGTACTGCTACAACTAACAAGCTAGCTGGCTTGTCGCTGTACTGCTACAACTAACAAGCTAGCTGATTGTCGCTGTACTGCTACAACTAACAAGCTAGCTGGCCTGTCGCATGTCGCTGTACTGCTACAATTAACAAGCTAGTTGGCCTGTCGCGTGGTGCTGTACTGCTACAACTAACAAGCTAGCTGGCCTGTTGCGAAGCCCTTTACTGCTACAACTAACAAGCTAGCTGGCTTGTAGCTGTACTGCTACAACTAACAAGCTAGATGGCCTGTCTCTTGGCACTGTACTGCTACAACTAACAAGCTAGCTGTCCTATCGCGTGGCGCTATACTGCTACAACTAACAAGCTAGCTGGCTTGTCCCTGTACTGCTACAAATAACAAGCCAGCTTGCCTGTCGCTGTACTGCTACAACTAACAAGCTAGCTGGCCTGTCGCGTGGCGCTGTACTGCTACAACTAACAAGTTAGCTGGCCTATCGCGTGTCGCTGTACTGCTACAACTAACAAGCTAGCTGGCCTGTCGCTGTACTGCTACAACTAACAAGCTAGCTGGCCTGTCGCTGTACTGCTGCAACTAACAAGCTAGCTGGCCTATCGCGTGTCGCTGTACTGCTCCATCTAACAAGCTAGCTTGCCTGTCGCTGTACTGCTACAACTAACAAGCTAGCTGGCCTATCGCGTGTCGCTGTACTGCTACAACTAACAAGCTAGCTGGCCTGTCACTGTACTGCTACAAATAACAAGCTAGCTGGCCTGTCGCGTGGCCCTGTACTGCTACAACTAACAAGCTAGCTGGCTTGTCGCTGTACTGCTACAACTAACAAGCTAGCTGGCCTTTCGCGTGGCGCTGTACTGCTACAACTAACAAGCTAGATGGCCTGTCACGTAGCACTGTACTGCTACAACTAACAAGCTAGCTGGCCTATCGCGTGTAGCTGTACTGCTGCAACTAACAAGCTAGCTGTCCTGTCGCTGTACTGCTACAACTTACAAGCTAGCTGGCTTGTCGCTGTACTGCTACAACTAACAAGCTAGGTGGCCTATCGCGTGTCGCTGTACTGCTACAACTAACAAGCTAGCTGGCTTTTCCCTGTACTGCTACAAATAACAAGCCTGTGGCCTGTCGCTGTACTGCTACAACTAACAAGCTAGCTGGCATGTCGCGTGGCGCTGTACTGCTACAAGTATCAGGCTAGCTGGCCTGTCGCGTGTCGTTGTACTGGTGCAACTAACAAGCTAGCTGGTCTGTCGCGTGTCGCTGTACTGCTACGACTAACAAGCTACCTGGCCTGTCGCAGTACTGCTACAACTAACAAGCTAGCTGGCCTGTCGCGTGTCGCTGTACTGCTACAACTAAAAAGGTAGCCGGTCTGTCGCCTGGTGGTGAACACTGGTACAACTAACAAGCTAGCTGGCGTGTCGCGTGTCGCTGTACTGCTACAACTAACAAGCTAGCTGGCCTGTCGCGTGTCGCCGTACTGCTACACCTAACAAGCTAGCTGGCCTGCCGCGTGTCGCTGTACTGCTACAACTAACAAGCTAGCTGGCCTGCCGCGTGTCGCTGTACTGCTACAACTAACAAGCTAGCTGGCCTGTCGCGTGTCGCCGTACTGCTACAGCTAACAAGCTAGCTGGCCTGCCGCGTGTCGCTGTACTGCTACAACTAACAAGCTAGCTGGCGTGTCGCGTGTCGCTGTACTGCTACAAGTGACAAGCTAGCTGGCCTGTCGCGTGTCGCCGTACTGCTACAAGTGACAAGCTAGCTGGCCTATCGCGTGGCGCTGTACTGCTACAACTAACAAACTACCTGGTCTGTCGCGTGTCGCTATACTGCTACAACTAACAAACTACCTGGTCTGTCGCGTGTCGCTGTACTGCTACAACTAACAAGCTAGCTGGCTTGTCGCTGTACTGCTACAACTAACAAGCTAGCTGGCCTGTCGCGTGGCGCTGTACTGCTACAACTAACAAGCTAGCTGTCCTATGGCGTGTCGCTGTACTGCTACAACTAACAAGCTAGCTGTCCTATGGCGTGTCGCTGTACTGCTACAACTAACAAGCTAGCTGTCCTATGGCGTGTCGCTGAACTGCTACAACTAACAAGCTAGCTGGCTTGTCGCTGTACTGCTACAACTAACAAGCTAGCTGTCCTATGGCGTGTCGCTGTACTGCTACAACTAACAAGCTAGTTGGCCTGTCGCATGGCGCTGTACTGCTACAACTAACAAGCTAGCTTGCTTGTCGCTGTACTGCTACAACCAACAAGCTAGCTGGCCTGCCGCGTGTCGCTGTACTGCTACAAATAACAAGCTAACTGGCCTGTCGCGTGGCGCTGTACTGCTACAACTAACAAGCTAGCTGGCTTTTCGCTGTACTGCTACAACTAACAAGCTAGCTGGCCTGTCGCGTGTCGCTATACTGCTACAACTAACAAGCTAGCTGGTCTGTCGCGTGGCGCTGTACTGCTACAACTAACAAGCTAGCTGGATTTTCGCTGTACTGCTACAACTAACAAGGTAGCCTGCCTGTCGCGTGGTGCTGAACACAGCTACAACTAACTAGCAAGATGGCTTGTCGCGCGGTGCTGAGCACTGCTACAACTAACAAGCAAGATGGCCTGTCGCTGTACTGCTACAACTAACAAGCTAGCTGGCCTGTCGCATGTCGCTGTACTTTACAACTAAATGGCTAGCTGGCCTGTCTCGTGGCGCTGTACTGCTACAACTAACAAGCTAGCTGGCCTGTCGCGTGTCGCTGTACTGCTACAACTAACAAGCTAGCTGGCTTGTCGCGTGGCGCTGTACTGCTACAACTAACAAGCTATCTGGCCTGTCGCGTGGCGCTGTACTGCTACAAGTAACAAGCTAGCTGGCTTTTCGCTGTACTGCTACAACTAAGAAGGTAGCCTGCCTGTCGCGTTGTGCTGAACACTGCTACCAGTTAACAAGCAAGATGGCCTGTCGCGCGGTGCTGAACACTGCTACAACTAACAAGCAAGATGGCCTGTCGCTGTACTGCTACAACTAACAAGCTAGCTGGCCTGTCGCATGTCGCTGTACTTTACAACTAACAAGCTAGCTGGCCTGTCCCGTGTCGCTGTACTGCTACAACTAACAAGCTAGCTGGCTTGTCGCGTGGCACTGAACTGCTACAACTAACAAGCTAGCTGGGCAGTCGCGTGTCGCAGTACTGCGACAACTATCAAGCCAGCTGGACTGTCGCGTGTCGCTGTACTGCTACAACTAACATGCTAGCTGGCCTGTGGCGTGGTGTTGAACACTACTTCAACTAAGAAGCTAGCCGACCTGTCGCGTGGTGCTGAACACTACTACAACTAACAAACTAGCTGGCCTGTCGCGTGGTGCTGAACACTACTACAACTAACAAGCTAGCTGGCCTGTCGCGTGGTGCTGAACACTACTTCAACTAACAAGCTAGCTGGCCTGCCGCTTGGTGCTGAACACTACTTCAACTAACAAGATAGCTGGCATGTCGCGTGGCGCAGTACTGCTACAACTAACAAGCTAGCTGGCCTGTAGAGTGGCGCTGTACTGCTACATTAACAAGCTAGCTGGCCTGTCGCGTGGCGCTGTACTGCTACAACTAACAATCTAGCTGGCTTGTCGCTGTACTGCTACAACTAACAAGCTAGCTGATTGTCGCTGTACTGCTACAACTAACAAGCTAGCTGGCCTATCGCGTGTCGCTGTACTGCTACAACTAACAAGCTAGCTGGCCTGTCGCTTGGCGCTGTACTGCCACAACTAACAAGCTAGCTGGCTTGTCGCTGTACTGCTACAACTAACAAGCTAGCTGGCAGTGCGTGGCCCTGTACTGCTACAACTAACAAGCTAGCTGGCTTGTCGCTGTACTGCTACAACTAACAAGCTAGCTGATTGTCGCTGTACTGCTACAACTAACAAGCTAGCTGGCCTGTCGCATGTCGCTGTACTGCTACAATTAACAAGCTAGTTGGCCTGTCGCGTGGTGCTGTACTGCTACAACTAACAAGCTAGCTGGCCTGTTGCGAAGCCCTTTACTGCTACAACTAACAAGCTAGCTGGCCTGTCGCGTGGTGCTGAACACTACTACAACTAACAAGCTAGCTGGCATGTCGCGTGGTGCTGAATACTACTCCAAGTAACAAGCTAGCTTGCCTGTCGCGTGGTGCTGAACACTACTACAACTAACAAGCTAGCTTGCCTGTCGCGCGGTGCTGAATACTTCTATAACAAACAAGCTAGCTGGCCTGCCGCGTGGTGATGTACTGCTACAACTAACAAGCTAGCTGGCCTGTCGCGTGGTGCTGAATACTTCTATAACAAACAAGCTATCTGGCCTGTCGCGTGGTGCTGAACACTACTCCAACTAACAAGCTAGCTGGCCTGTCGCGTGGTGCTGAGCACTACTACAACTAACAAGCTAGCTGGCCTGTCGCATGGTGCTGAACAATACTACAACTAACACGCTAGCTGGCCTGTCGCCTGGTGCTGAATACTTCTATAACAAACTAGCTAGCTGGCCTGTCGCGTGGCGCTGAACACTACTACAACTAACAAGCTAGCTGGCCTGTCGCGTGGCGCTGAGCACTACTACAACTAACAAGCTAGCTGGCCTGTCGCGTGGTGCTGAACACTACTACAACTAACACGCTAGCTGGCCTGTCGCCTGGTGCTGAATTCTTCTATAACAAACTAGCTATCTGGCCTGTCGCGTGGTGCTGAACACTACTACAACTAACAAGCTAGCTGGCCTGTCGCGTGGTGCTGTACTGCTACAACTAACAAGCTAGCTGGCCTGTCCCGTGGTGCTGAATATATCTATAACAAACAAGCAAGCTGGCCTGTCGCTTGGTGCTAAACACTACTTCAACTAACAAGCTAGCTGGCCTGTCGCGTGGTGCAGAACACTACTACAACTAACAAGCTAGCTGGCCTGTCGCGTGGCGCTGAACACTACTACAACTAACAAGCTAGCTGCCCTGTCGCGTGGTGCTGAACACTACTACAACTAACAAGCTAGCTAGCCTGTCGCGTGGTGCTGAACACTACTCCAACTAACAAGCTATCTGGCCTGTCGCGTGGTGCTGAACACTACTACAACTAACAAGCTAGCTCGCATGTCGCGTGGTGCTGAATACTACTCCAAGTAACAAGCTAGCTTGCCTGTCGCGTGGTGCTGAACACTACTACAACTAACAAGCTAGCTTGAATGTCGCCTGGTGCTGAATACTTCTATAACAAACAAGCTAGCTGGCCTGTCGCGTGGTGCTGTACTGCTACAACTAACAAGCTAGCTGGCCTGTCCCTTGGCGCTGTACTGCCACAACTAACAAGCTAGCTGGCCTGTCGCGTGGCGCTGTACTGCTACAACTAACAAGCTAGCTGGCCTGTCGCTTGGTGCTGAATACTTCTATTACAAACAAGCTAGCTGGCCTGTCGCGTGGTGCTGAACACTACTTCAACTAACACGCTAGCTGGCCTGTCGCCTGGTGCTGAATACTTCTAAAACAAACTAGCTAGCTGGCCTGTCGCGTGGTGCTGAACACTACTCCAACTAACAAGCTAGCTGGCCTGTCGCTTGGTGCTGAATATTTCTATAACAAACAAGCTAGCTGGCCTGTCGCGTGGTGCTGAACACTACTACAACTAACAAGCTAGCTGCCCTGTCCCGTGGTGCTGAACACTACTACAACTAACAAGCTAGCTGGCCTGTCCCGTGGTGCTGAATACTGCTACAACTAACAAGCTAGCTGGCCTGTCGCGTGGCGCTGTACTGCTTCAACTAACAAGCTAGCTGGCCTATCGCGTGTCGCTGTACTGCTACAACTAACAAGCTAGCTGGCTTGTCGCTGTACTGCTACAACTAACAAGCTAGCTGGCCTGTCGCGTGGTGCTGAACACTACTTCAACTAACAAGCTAGCTGGCCTGTCGCGTGGTGCTGAACACTACTACAACTAACAAGCTAGCTGCCCTGTCGCGTGGTGCTGAACACTACTACAACTAACAAGCTAGCTGGCCTGTCGCGTGGCGCTGTACTGCTTCAACTAACAAGCTAGCTGGCCTATCGCGTGTCGCTGTACTGCTACAACTAACAAGCTAGCTGGCTTGTCGCTGTACTGCTACAACTAACAAGCTAGCTGGCCTGTCGCTGTACTGCTACAACTAACAAGCTAGCTGGCTTGTCGCTGTACTGCTACATCTAACAAGCTAGCTGGCCTGTCGCGTGGTGCTGAACACTACTACAACTAACAAGCTAGCTGGCCTATCGCGTGTCGCTGTACTGCTACAACTAACAAGCTAGCTGACTTGTCGCTGTACTGCTACAACTAACAAGCTAGATGGCTTGTCGCTGTGCTGCTACAACTAACAAGCTAGCTGGCCTGTCGCTTGGCGCTGTACTGCCACAACTAACAAGCTAGCTATCTTGTCGCTGTACTGCTACAACTAACAAGCTAGCTGGCCTGTCGCGTGGTGCTGTACTGCTACATGTAACAAGCTAGCTGGCTTGTCGCTGTACAGCTACAACTAACAAGCTAGCTGATATGTCGCGTGGAGCTGTACTGCTACAACTAACAAGCTAGCTGGCCTGTCGCGTGGTGCTGTACTGCTACATGTAACAAGCTAGCTGGCTTGTCGCTGTACAGCTACAACTAACAAGCTAGCTGATATGTCGCGTGGAGCTGTACAGCTACAACTAACAAGCTAGCTGATATGTCGCGTGGAGCTGTACTGCTACAACTAACAAGCTAGCTGGCCTGTCGCTGAACTGCTACAACTAACAAGCTAGCTGGCATGTCGCGTGGCACTGTACTGCTACAACTAACAAGCTAGCTGGCCAGTCGTGTTGCGCTGTACTGCTACAACTAACCAGCTAGCTGGCCTGCCGCGTGGCGCTGTACTGATACAACTAACAAGCTAGCTGGCCAGTCGTGTGGCGCTGTACTGCTACAACTAACAAGCTAGATGATATGTCGCGTGGCGCTGTACTGCTACAACTGACAAGCTAGCTGGCCTGTCGCTGAACTGCTACAACTAACAAGCTAGCTGGTAAGTCGCGTGGCACTGTACTGCTACAACTAACAAGCTAGCTGGCCAGTCGTGTGGCGCAGTACTGCTACAACTAACAAGCTAGCTGGCCTGTCGCTGTACTGCTACAACTAACAAGCTAGCTAGCCTGTCGCTGAACTGCTACAACTAACAAGCTAGCTGGCTTGTCGCTGTACTGCTACAACTAACAAGCTAGCTGGCCTGTCGCGTGTCGCTGTACTGCTACAACTAACAAGCTAGCTGGCCTGTCGCTGTACTGCTACAACTGACAAGCTAGCTGGCCTATCGCGTGTCGCTGTACTGCTACAACTAACAAGCTACCTGGCCTGTCACGTGGCTCTGTACTGCTACAACTAACAAGCAAGCTGGCCTGTTGCGTGGCGCTGTACTGCTACAACTAATAAGCTACCTGGCCTGTCCCGTGGCGCAGTACTGCTACAACTAACAAGCTAGCAGGCTTGTCGCTGTACTGCTACAACTAACAAGCTAGCTGGCCTGTCGCGTGGCGCTGTACTCCTACAACTAACAAGCTAGCTGGCCTGTCGCTGTACTGCTACGACTAATAAGCTAGCTGGCCTGTCGCTGTACTGCTACAACTAACAAGCTAGCTGGCCTGTCGCTGTACTGCTACAACTAACAAGCTAGCTGGCCTGTAGAGTGGCGCTGTACTGCTACAACTAACAAGCTAGCTGGCTTGTCGCATGTCGCTGTACTGATACAAGTAACAAGCTAGCTGGCCTGTCGCGTGTCGCTGTACTGCTACTACTAACAAACTAGCTGGCCTGTCGCGTGTCGCTGTACTGCTACAACTAACAAGCTAGCTGGCCTGTCTCGTGGTGGTGAACACTTCTACAACTAACAAGCTAGCTGGCCTGTCGCTGCACTGCTACAACTAACAAGCAAGCTGGCCTGTCGCGTGTCGCTGTACTGCTACAAGTATCAAGCTAGCTGGCCTGTCGCGTGTCGTTGTACTGGTGCAACAAACAAGCTAGCTGGTCTGTCGCGTGTCGCTGTACTGCTACGACTAACAAGCTAGCTGGCCTATCGCTGTACTGCTACAACTAACAAGCTAGCTGGCCTGTCGCGTGTCGCTGTACTGCTACAACTAAAAAGGTAGCTGGTCTGTCGCCTGGTGGTGAACACTGGTACAACTAACAAGCTAGCTGGCCTGTCGCGTGTCGCTGTACTGCTACAACTAACAAGCTAGCTGGCCTGCCGCGTGTCGCTGTACTGCTACAAGTATCAAGCTAGCTGGCCTGTCGCGTGTCGTTGTACTGCTACAACTAACAAGCTAGCTGGCCTGTCGCTGTACTGCTACAACTAACAAGCTAGCTGGCCTGTCGCTGTACTGCTACAACTAACAAGCTAGCTGGCCTGTCGCTGTACTGCTACAACTAACAAGCTAGCTGGCCTGTCGCTTGTCGCCGTACTGCTACAACTAACAAGCTAGCTGGCCTATCGCTGTACTGCTACAACTAACAAGCTAGCTGGCCTGTCGCGTGTCGCTGTACTGCTACAACTAACAAGCTAGCTGGCCTGTCGCGTGTCGCCGTACTGCTACAAGTGACAAGCTAGCTGGCCTATCGCTTGGCGCTGTACTGCTACAACTAACAAGCTAGCTGGCCTGTCGCGTGGCGCTGTACTGCTACAACTAACAAGCTAGCTGTCCTATGGCGTGTCGCTGTACTGCTACAACTAACAAGCTAGCTGTCCTATGGCGTGTCGCTGTACTGCTACAACTAACAAGCTAGCTGTCCCATGGCGTGTCGCTGAACTGCTACAACTAACAAGCTAGGTGGCTTGTCGCTGTACTGCTACAACTAACAAGCTAGCTGGCCTGTCGCGTGGCGCTGTACTGCTACAACTAACAAGCTAGCTGTCCTATGGCGTGTCGCTGTACTGCTACAACTAACAAGCTAGTTGGCCTGTCTCATGGCGCTGTACTGCTACAACTAACAAGCTAGCTTGCTTGTCGCTGTACTGCTACAACCAACAAGCTAGCTGGCCTGCCGCGTGTCGCTGTGCTGCTACAAATAACAAGCTAACTGGCCTGTCGAGTGGCGCTGTACTGCTACAACTAACAAGCAAGCTGGCCTGTCGCGTGGCGCTGTACTGCTACAACTAACAAGCTAGCTGCACTGTCGCGTGTCGCTGTACTGCTACAACTAACAAGCTAGCTGGCCTGTCGCGTTGCGCTGTACTTCTACAACTAACAAGCTAGCTGGCCTGTCGCGTGCCGCTGTACTGCTACAACTAACGAGCTAGCTGGCTTCTCGCTGTAATGGTACAACTAACAAGCTAGCTGGCTTTTCGCTGTACTGCTACAACTAACAAGGTAGCCTGCCTGTCGCGTGGTGCTGAACACTGCTACAACTAACAAGCAAGATGGCTTGTCGCGCGGTGCTGAACACTGCTACAACTAACAAGCAAGATGGCCTGTCGCTGTACTGCTACAACTAACAAGCTAGCTGGCCTGTCGCATGTCGCTGTACTTTACAACTAACGAGTTAGCTGGCCTGTCTCGTGGCGCTGTACTGCTACAACTAACAAGCTAGCTGGCCTGTCGCATGTCGCTGTACTGCTACAACTAACAAGCTAGCTGGCTTTTCGCTGTACTGCTACAACTAAGAAGGTAGCCTGCCTGTCGCGTTGTGCTGAACACTGCTACAACTAACAAGCAAGATGGCCTGTCGCGCGGTGCTGAACACTGCTACAACTAACAAGCAAGATGGCCTGTCGCTCTACTGCTACAACTAACAAGCTAGCTGGCCTGTCGCATGTCGCTGTACTTTACAACTAACAAGCTAGCTGGCCTGTCCCGTGTCGCTGTACTGCTACAACTAACAAGCTAGATGGCTTGTCGCGTGGCACTGTACTGCTACAACTAACAAGCTAGCTGGACTGTCGCGTGTGGCTGTACTGCGACAACTAACAAGCTAACTGGACTGTCGCGTGTCGCTGTATTGCTACAAGTAACAAGCTAGCTGGCCTGTGGCGTGGTGTTGAACACTACTTCAACTAACAAGCTAGCCGACCTGTCGCGTGGTGCTGAACACTACTACAACTAACAAACTAGCTGGCCTGTCGCGTGGTGCTGAACACTACTACAACTAACAAGCTAGCTGGCCTGTCGCGTGGTGCTGAACACTACTTCAACTAACAAGCTAGCTGGCCTGTCGCGTGGTGCTGAACACTACTACATCTAACAAGCTAGCTAGCCTGCCGCTTGGTGCTGAACACTACTTCAACTAACAAGATAGCTGGCATGTCGCGTGGCGCTGTACTGCTACAACTAACAAGCTAGCTGGCCTGTAGAGTGGCGCTGTACTGCTACAACTAACAAGCTAGCTGGCCTGTCGCGTGGCGCTGTACTGCT
The DNA here is from genome assembly GCF_040414725.1 of Anabrus simplex. Taxonomy (NCBI): domain Eukaryota; kingdom Metazoa; phylum Arthropoda; class Insecta; order Orthoptera; family Tettigoniidae; genus Anabrus; species Anabrus simplex. Next base: position 45,400,277 of record NC_090278.1, on the reverse strand, counting down.
ACAACTAACAATCTAGCTGGCTTGTCGCTGTACTGCTACAACTAACAAGCTAGCTGATTGTCGCTGTACTGCTACAACTAACAAGCTAGCTGGCCTATCGCGTGTCGCTGTACTGCTACAACTAACAAGCTAGCTGGCCTGTCGCTTGGCGCTGTACTGCCACAAATAACAAGCTAGCTGGCTTGTCGCTGTACTGCTACAACTAACAAGCTAGCTGGCCTGTCGCGTGGCCCTGTACTGCTACAACTTACAAGCTAGCTGGCTTGTCGCTGTACTGCTACAACTAACAAGCTAGCTGATTGTCGCTGTACTGCTACAACTAACAAGCTAGCTGGCCTGTCGCATGTCGCTGTACTGCTACAACTAACAAGCTAGTTGGCCTGTCGCGTGGTGCTGTACTGCTACAACTAACAAGCTAGCTGGCCTGTTGCGTGGCCCTTAACTGCTACAACTAACAAGCTAGCGGGCTTGTAGCTGTACTGCTACAACTAACAAGCTAGATGGCCTGTCTCTTGGCACTGTACTGCTACAACTAACAAGCTAGCTGGCCTATCGCGTGGCGCTGTACTGCTACAACTAACAAGCTAGCTGGCTTGTCCCTGTACTGCTACAAATAACAAGCCAGCTGGCCTGTCGCTGTACTGCTACAACTAACAAGCTAGCTGGCCTGTCGCGTGGCGCTGTACTGCTACAACTAACAAGTTAGCTGGCCTATCGCGTGTCGCTGTAATGCTACAACTAACAAGCTAGCTGGCCTGTCGCTGTACTGCTACAACTAACAAGCTAGCTTGCCTGTCTCTGTACTGCTGCAACTAACAAGCTAGCTGGCCTATCGCGTGTCGCTGTACTGCTACATCTAACAAGCTAGCTGGCCTGTCGCTGTACTGCTACAACTAACAAGCTAGCTGGCCTATCGCGTGTCGCTGTACTGCTACAACTAACAAGCTAGCTGGCCTGTCGCTGTACTGTTACAACTAACAAACTAGCTGGCCTGTCGCGTGGCCCTGTACTGCTACAACTAACAAGCTAGGTGGCTTGTCGCTGTACTGCTACAACTAACAAGCTAGCTGGCCTTTCGCGTGGCGCTGTACTGCTACAACTAAAAAGCTAGATGGCCTGTCACGTAGCACTGTACTGCTACAACTAACAAGCTAGCTGGCCTATCGCGTGTAGCTGTACTGCTGCAACTAACAAGCTAGCTGTCCTGTCGCTGTACTGCTACAACTAACAAGCTAGCTGGCTTGTCGCTGTACTGCTACAACTAACAAGCTAGGTGGCCTAACGCGTGTCGCTGTACTGCTACAACTAACAAGCTAGCTGGCTTTTCCCTGTACTGCTACAAATAACAAGCCAGCTGGCCTGTCGCTGTACTGCTACAACTAACAAGCTAGCTGGCCTGTCGCGTGGCGCTGTACTGCTACAACTAACAAGCTAGCTGGCCTGTCGCGTTTCGCTGTACTGCTACAACTAACCAGCTAGCTGGCCTGTCTCGTCGCGCTGTACTGCTACAACTAACAAGCTAGCTGGCTTGTCGCTGAACTGCTACAACTAACAAGCTAGCTGGCCTGTAGCGTGGCCCTCTACTGCTACAACTAACAAGCTAGCTGACCTGTCGCTGTACTGCTACAAGTAACAAGCTAGCTGGCTTGTCGCTGTACTGCTACAACTAACAAGCTAGCAGGCCTGTCGCTGTACTGCTACAACTAACAAGCTAGCTGGCATGCCGCGTGGCACTGTACTGCTAGAACTAACAAGCTAGCTGGCCAGTCGTGTGGCGCTGTACTGCTACAACTAACCAGCTAGCATGCCTGCCTTGTGGCGCTGTACTGCTACAATTAACAAGCTAGCTGGCTTGTCGCTGAACTGCTACAACTAACAAGCTAGCTGGCTTGTCGCTGTACTGCGACAACTAACAAGATAGCTGGCCTGTCGCTGTACTGCTACAACTGACAAGCTAGCTGGCCTATCGCGTGTCGCTGTACTGCTACAACTAACAAGCTAGCTGGCCTGTCGCTGTACTGCTACAACTGAAAAGCTAGCTGGCCTATCGCGTGTCGCTGTACTGCTACAACTAACAAGCTAGGTGGCCTGTCGCGTGGCGCTGTACTGCCACAACTAACAAGCTAGCTGGCCTGTCGCTGTACTGCTACAACTAACAAGCTAGCTGGCCTGTCGCTGTACTGCTACAACTAACAAGCTAGCTGGCCTGTCGCGTGTCGCTGCACTGTTACAATTAACAATCTAGCTGGCCTGTCGCGTGGCGCTGTACTGCTACAACTAACAAGCTAGCTGGCCTGTCGCTGTACTGCTACAACTAACAAGCTAGCTGGCCTGTCGCTGTACTGCTACAACTAACAAGCTAGCTGGCCTGTCGCGTGTCGCTGTACTGTTACAATTAACAATCTAGCTGGCCTGTCGCGTGGCGCTGTACTGCTACAACTAACCAGCTAGCTGGCCTGCCGCGTGGCACTGTACTGCTACAACTAACAAGTTAGCTGGCCAGTCGTGTGGCGCTGTACTGCTACAACTAACAAGCTAGCTGATATGTCGCGTGGCGCTGTACTGCTACAACTAACAAGCTAGCTGGCCTGTCGCTGAACTGCTACAACTAACAAGCTAGCTGGCATGTCGCGTGGCACTGTACTGCTACAACTAACAAGCTAGCTGGCCAGTCGTGTGGCGCTGTACTGCTACAACTAACGAGCTAGCTGGCCTGTCGCTGTACTGCTACAACTAACAAGCTAGCTAGCCTGTCGCTGAACTGCTACAACTAACAAGCTAGCTGGCTTGTCGCTGTACTGCTACAACTAACAAGCTAGCTGGCCTGTCGCGTGTCGCTGTACTGCTACAACTAACAAGCTAGCTGGCCTTTCGCTGTACTGCTACAACTGACAAGCTAGCTGGCCTATCGCGTGTCGCTGTACTGCTACAACTAACAAGCTAGCTGGCCTGTCACGTGGGTCTGTACTGCTACAACTAACAAGCTAGCTGGCCTGTCGCGTGGCGCTGTACTGCTACAACGAATAAGCTAGCTGGCCTGTCCCGCGGCGCTGTACTGCTACAACTAACAAGCTAGCAGGCTTGTCGCTCTACTGCTACAACTAACAAGCTAGCTGGCCTGTCGCGTGGCGCTGTACTCCTACAACTAACAAGCTAGATGGCCTGTCGCTGTACTGCTACGACTAATAAGCTAGCTGGCCTGTCGCTGTACTGCTACAACTAACAAGCTAGCTGGACTGTCGCTGTACTGCTACAACTAACAAGCTAGCTGGCCTGTCGCGTGGTGCTGTACTGCTACATGTAACAAGCTAGCTGGCTTGTCGCTGTACTGCTACAACTAACAAGCTAGCTGATATGTCGCGTGGCGCTGTACTGCTACAACTAACAAGCAAGCTGGCCTGTCGCTGAACTGCTACAACTAACAAGCTAGCTGGCATGTCGCGTGTCGCTGTACTGCTACTACCAACAAACTAGCTGGCCTGTCGCGTGTCGCTGTACTGCTACAACTAACAAGCTAGCTGGCCTGTCTCGTGGTCGTGAACACATCTACAACTAACAAGCTAGCTGGCCTGTCGCTGCACTGCTACAACTAACAAGCAAGCTGGCCTGTCGCGTGTCGCTGTACTGCCACAAGTATCAGGCTAGCTGGCCTGTCGCGTGTCGTTGTACTGGTGCAACTAACAAGCTAGCTGGTCTGTCGCGTGTCGCTGTACTGCTACGACTAACAAGCTAGCTGGCCTGTCGCTGTACTGCTACAACTAACAAGCTAGCTGGCCTGTCGCGTGTCGCTGTACTGCTACAACTAAAAAGGTAGCTGGTCTGTCGCCTGGTGGTGAACACTGGTACAACTAACAAGCTAGCTGGCCTGTCGCGTGTCGCTGTACTGCTACAACTAACAAGCTAGCTGGCCTGTCGCGTGTCGCCGTACTGCTACACCTAACAAGCTAGCTGGCCTGCCGCGTGTCGCTGTACTGCTACAACTGACAAGCTAGCTGGCCTGTCGCGTGTCGCTGTACTGCTACAACTAACAAGCTAGCTGGCCTGTCGCGTGTCGCCGTACTGCTACAAGTGACAAGCTAGCTGGCCTGTCGCGTGTCGCCGTACTGCTACAAGTGACAAGCTAGCTGGCCTATCGCTGTACTGCTACAACTAACAAGCTAGCTGGCCTATCGCGTGGCGCTGTACTGCTACAACTAACAAACTACCTGGTCTGTCGCGTGTCGCTATACTGCTACAACTAACAAACTACCTGGTCTGTCGCGTGTCGCTGTACTGCTACAACTAACAAGCTAGCTGGCTTGTCGCTGTACTGCTACAACTAACAAGCTAGCTGGCCTGTCGCGTGGCGCCGTACTGCTACAAGTGACAAGCTACCTGGCCTGTCACGTGTCGCTGTACTGCTACAACTAACAAACTACCTGGTCTGTCGCGTGTCGCTATACTGCTACAACTAACAAATTACCTGGTCTGTCGCGTGTCGCTGTACTGCTACAACTAACAAATTACCTGGTCTGTCGCGTGTCGCTGTACTGCTACAACTAACAAATTACCTGGTCTGTCGCGTGTCGCTGTACTGCTACAACTAACAAGCTAGCTGGCTTGTCGCTGTACTGCTACAACTAAGAAGCTAGCTGGCCTGTCGCGTGGCGCTGTACTGCTACAACTAACAAGCTAGCTGTCCTATGGCGTGTCGCTGTACTGCTACAACTAACAAGCTAGCTGTCCTATGGCGTGTCGCTGTACTGCTACAATTAACAAGCTAGCTGTCCTATGGCGTGTCGCTGAACTGCTACAACTAACAAGCTAGCTGGCTTGTCGCTGTACTGCTACAACTAACAAGCTAGCTGGCCTGTCGCGTGGCGCTGTACTGCTACAACTAACAAGCTAGCTGTCCTATGGCGTGTCGCTGTACTGCTACAACTAACAAGCTAGTTGGCCTGTCGCATGTCGCTGTACTGCTACAACTAACAAGCTAGCTGGCCTGTCGCGTGTCGCTGTACTGCTACAACTAACAAGCTAGTTGGCCTGTCGCATGGCGCTGTACTGCTACAACTAACAAGCTAGCTTGCTTGTCGCTGTACTGCTACAACCAACAAGCTAGCTGGCCTGCCGCGTGTCGCTGTACTGCTACAAATAACAAGCTAACTGGAGTGTCGCGTGGCGCTGTACTGCTACAACTAACAAGCTAGCTGGCTTTTCGCTGTACGGCTACAACTAACAAGCTAGCTGGCCTGTCGCGTGTCGCTATACTGCTACAACTAACAAGCTAGCTGGTCTGTCGCGTGGCGCTGTACTGCTACAACTAACAAGCTAGCTGGATTTTCGCTGTACTGCTACAACTAACAAGGTAGCCTGCCTGTCGCGTGGTGCTGAACACTGCTACAACTAACAAGCAAGATGGCTTGTCGCGCGGTGCTGAACACTGCTACAACTAACAAGCAAGATGGCTTGTCGCGCGGTGCTGAACACTGCTACAACTAACAAGCAAGATGGCCTGTCGCTGTACTGCTACAACTAACAAGCTAGCTGGCCTGTCGCGTGTCGCTGTACTGCTACAACTAACAAGCTAGCTGGCTTGTCGCGTGGCGCTGTACTGCTACAACTAACAAGCTATCTGGCCTGTCGCCTGGCGCTGTACTGCTACAACTAACAATCTAGCTGGCTTTTCGCTGTACTGCTACAACTAAGAAGGTAGCCTTCCTGTCGCGTTGTGCTGAACACTGCTACAACTAACAAGCAAGATGGCCTGTCGCGCGGTGCTGAACACTGCTACAACTAACAAGCAAGATGGCCTGTCGCTGTACTGCTACAACTAACAAGCTAGCTGGCCTGTCGCTTGTCGCTGTACTTTACAACTAACAAGCTAGCTGGCCTGTCCCGTGTCGCTGTACTGCTACAACTAACAAGCTAGCTGGCTTGTCGCGTGGCACTGAACTGCTACAACTAACAAGCTAGCTGGGCAGTCGCGTGTCGCTGTACTGCGACAACTAACAAGCTAGCTGGACTGTCGCGCGTCGCTGTACTGCTACAACTAACAAGCTAGCTGGCCTGTGGCGTGGTGTTGAACACTACTTCAACTAAGAAGCTAGCCGACCTGTCGCGTGGTGCTGAACACTACTACAACTAACAAACTAGCTGGCCTGTCGCGTGGTGCTGAACACTACTACAACTAACAAGCTAGCTGGCCTGTCGCGTGGTGCTGAACACTAATTCAACTAACAAGCTAGCTGGCCTGCCGCTTGGTGCTGAACACTACTTCAACTAACAAGATAGCTGGCATGTCGCGTGGCGCAGTACTGCTACAACTAACAAGCTAGCTGGCCTGTAGAGTGGCGCTGTACTGCTACACTAACAAGCTAGCTGGCCTGTCGCGTGGCGCTGTACTGCTACAACTAACAATCTAGCTGGCTTGTCGCTGTACTGCTACAACTTACAAGCTAGCTGATTGTCGCTGTACTGCTACAACTAACAAGCTAGCTGGCCTATCGCGTGTCGCTGTACTGCTACAACTAACAAGCTAGCTGCCCTGTCGCTTGGCGCTGTACTGCCACAACTAACAAGCTAGCTGGCTTGTCGCTGTACTGCTACAACTAACAAGCTAGCTGGCCTGTCGCGTGGCCCTGTACTGCTACAACTAACAAGCTAGCTGGCTTGTCGCTGTACTGGTACAACTAACAAGCTAGCTGATTGTCGCTGTACTGCTACAACTAACAATCTAGCTGGCCTGTCGCATGTCGCTGTACGGCTACAACTAACAAGCTAGTTGGCCTGTCGCGTGGTGCTGTACTGCTACAACTAACAAGCTAGCTGGCCTGTTGCGAAGCCCTTTACTGCTACAACTAACAAGCTAGCTGGCTTGTAGCTGTACTGCTACAACTAACAAGCTAGATGGCCTGTCTCTTGGCACTGTACTGCTACAACTAACAAGCTAGCTGTCCTATCGCGTGGCGCTATACTGCTACAACTAACAAGCTAGCTGGCTTGTCCCTGTACTGCTACAAATAACAAGCCAGCTGGCCTGTCGCTGTACTGCTACAACTAACAAGCTAGCTGGCCTGTCGCGTGGCGCTGTACTGCTACAACTAACAAGTTAGCTGACCTATCGCGTGTCGCTGTACTGCTAGAACTAACAAGCTAGCTGGCCTGTCGCTGTACTGCTACAACTAACAAGCTAGCTGGCCTGTCGCTGTACTGCTGCAACTAACAAGCTAGCTGGCCTATCGCGTGTCGCTGTACTGCTACATCTAACAGGCTAGCTGGCCTGTCGCTGTACTGCTACAACTAACAAGCTAGCTGGCCTATCGCGTGTCGCTGTACTGCTACAACTAACAAGCTAGCTGGCCTGTCACTGTACTGCTACAACTAACAAGCTAGCTGGCCTGTCGCGTGGCCCTGTACTCCTACAACTAACAAGCTAGCTGGCCTGTCGCTGTACTGCTACGACTAATAAGCTAGCTGGCCTGTCGCTGTACTGCTACAACTAACAAGCTAGCTGGCCTGTCGCTGTACTGCTACAACTAACAAGCTAGCTGGCCTGTCGCTGTACTGCTACGACTAATAAGCTAGCTGGCCTGTCGCTGTACTGCTACAACTAAGAAGCTAGCTGGCCTGTCGCGTGTCGCTGTACTGCTACAATTAACAAGCTAGCTGGCATGTCGCGTGGCGCTGTACTGCTACAACTAACAAGCTAGCTGATATGTCGCGTGGCGCTGTACTGCTACAAGTGACAAGCTAGCTGGCCTGTCGCGTGTCGCTGTACTGCTACAATTAACAAGCTAGCTGGCATGTCGCGTGGCGCTGTACTGCTACAACTAAGAAGCTAGCTGGCCTGTCGCGTGTCGCTGTACTGCTACATGTAACAAGCTTGCTGGCTTGTCGCTGTACTGCTACAACTAACAAGCTAGCTGATATGTCGCGTGGCGCTGTACTGCTACAACTAACAAGCAAGCTGGCCTGTCGCTGAACTGCTACAACTAACAAGCTAGCTGGCATGTCGCGTGGCGCTGTACTGCTACAACTAACAAGGTAGCTGGCCTGTCGCTGAACTGCTACAACTAACAAGCTAGCTGGCATGTCGCGTGGCACTGTACTGCTACAACTAACAAGCTAGCTGGCTTGTCGCATGTCGCTGTACTGATACAACTAACAAGCTAGCTGGCCTGTCGCGTGTCGCTGTACTGCTACTACTAACAAACTAGCTGGCCTGACGCGTGTCGCTGTACTGCTACAACTAACAAGCTAGCTGGCCTGTCTCGTGGTCGTGAACACATCTACAACTAACAAGCTAGCTGGCCTGTCGCTGCACTGCTACAACTAACAAGCAAGTTGGCCTGTCGCGTGTCGCTGTACTGCTACAAGTATCAGGCTAGCTGGCCTGTCGCGTGTCGTTGTACTGGTGAAACTAACAAGCTAGCTGGTCTGTCGCGTGTCGCTGTACTGCTACGACTAACAAGCTAGCTGGCCTGTCGCTGTACTGCTACAACTAACAAGCTAGCTGGCCTGTCGCTGTACTGCTACAACTAACAAGCTAGCTGGCCTGTCGCGTGTCGCTGTACTGCTACAACTAAAAAGGTAGCTGGTCTGTCGCCTGGTGGTGAGCACTGGTACAACTAACAAGCTAGCTGGCCTGTCGCGTGTCGCTGTACTGCTACAACTAACAAGCTAGCTGGCCTGTCGCGTGTCGCCGTACTGCTACAACTAACAAGCTAGCTGGCCTGCCGCGTGTCGCTGTACTGCTACAACTGACAAGCTAGCTGGCCTGTCGCGTGTCGCTGTACTGCTACAACTAGCAAGCTAGCTGGCCTGTCGCGTGTCGCCGTACTGCTACAACTGACAAGCTAGCTGGCCTGTCGCGTGTCGCCGTACTGCTACAAGTGACAAGCTAGCTGGCCTATCGCGTGGCGCTGTACTGCTACAACTAACAAACTACCTGGTCTGTCGCGTGTCGCTATACTGCTACAACTAACAAACTACCTGGTCTGTCGCGTGTCGCTGTACTGCTACAACTAACAAGCTAGCTGGCTTGTCGCTGTACTGCTACAACTAACAAGCTAGCTGGCCTGTCGCGTGGCGCTGTACTGCTACAACTAACAAGCTAGCTGTCCTATGGCGTGTCGCTGTACTGCTACAACTAACAAGCTAGCTGTCCTATGGCGTGTCGCTGTACTGCTACAATTAACAAGCTAGCTGTCCTATGGCGTGTCGCTGAACTGCTACAACTAACAAGCTAGCTGGCTTGTCGCTGTACTGCTACAACTAACAAGCTAGCTGGCCTGTCGCGTGGCGCTGTACTGCTACAACTAACAAGCTAGCTGTCCTATGGCGTGTCGCTGTACTGCTACAACTAACAAGCTAGTTGGCCTGTCGCATGTCGCTGTACTGCTACAACTAACAAGCTAGCTGGCCTGTCGCGTGTCGCTGTACTGCTACAACTAACAAGCTAGTTGGCCTGTCGCATGGCGCTGTACTGCTACAACTAACAAGCTAGCTTGCTTGTCGCTGTACTGCTACAACCAACAAGCTAGCTGGCCTGCCGCGTGTCGCTGTACTGCTACAAATAACAAGCTAACTGGAGTGTCGCGTGGCGCTGTACTGCTACAACTAACAAGCTAGCTGGCTTTTCGCTGTACTGCTACAACTAACAAGCTAGCTGGCCTGTCGCGTGTCGCTATACTGCTACAACTAACAAGCTAGCTGGTCTGTCGCGTGGCGCTGTACTGCTACAACTAACAAGCTAGCTGGATTTTCGCTGTACTGCTACAACTAACAAGCTAGCTGGCCTGTCGCGTGGTGCTGAACACTGCTACAACTAACAAGCAAGATGGCTTGTCGCGCGGTGCTGAACACTGCTACAACTAACAAGCAAGATGGCCTGTCGCTGTACTGCTACAACTAACAAGCTAGCTGGCCTGTCGCGTGTCGCTGTACTGCTACAACTAACAAGCTAGCTGGCTTGTCGCGTGGCGCTGTACTGCTACAACTAACAAGCTATCTGGCCTGTCGCCTGGCGCTGTACTGCTACAACTAACAATCTAGCTGGCTTTTCGCTGTACTGCTACAACTAAGAAGGTAGCCTTCCTGTCGCGTTGTGCTGAACACTGCTACAACTAACAAGCAAGATGGCCCGTCGCGCGGTGCTGAACACTGCTACAACTAACAAGCAAGATGGCCTGTCGCTGTACTGCTACAACTAACAAGCTAGCTGGCCTGTCGCATGTCGCTGTACTTTACAACTAACAAGCTAGCTGGCCTGTCCCGTGTCGCTGTACTGCTACAACTAACAAGCTAGCTGGCTTGTCGCGTGGCACTGAACTGCTACAACTAACAAGCTAGCTGGGCAGTCGCGTGTCGCTGTACTGCGACAACTAACAAGCTAGCTGGACTGTCGCGCGTCGCTGTACTGCTACAACTAACAAGCTAGCTGGCCTGTGGCGTGGTGTTGAACACTACTTCAACTAAGAAGCTAGCCGACCTGTCGCGTGGTGCTGAACACTACTACAACTAACAAACTAGCTGGCCTGTCGCGTGGTGCTGAACACTACTACAACTAACAAGCTAGCTGGCCTGTCGCGTGGTGCTGAACACTACTTCAACTAACAAGCTAGCTGGCCTGCCGCTTGGTGCTGAACACTACTTCAACTAACAAGATAGCTGGCATGTCGCGTGGCGCAGTACTGCTACAACTAACAAGCTAGCTGGCCTGTAGAGTGGCGCTGTACTGCTACACTAACAAGCTAGCTGGCCTGTCGCGTGGCGCTGTACTGCTACAACTAACAATCTAGCTGGCTTGTCGCTGTACTGCTACAACTAACAAGCTAGCTGATTGTCGCTGTAATGCTACAACTAACAAGCTAGCTGGCCTATCGCGTGTCGCTGTACTGCTACAACTAACAAGCTAGCTGCCCTGTCGCTTGGCGCTGTACTGCCACAACTAACAAGCTAGCTGGCTTGTCGCTGTACTGCTACAACTAACAAGCTAGCTGGCCTGTCGCGTGGCCCTGTACTGCTACAACTAACAAGCTAGCTGGCTTGTCGCTGTACTGCTACAACTAACAAGCTAGCTGATTGTCGCTGTACTGCTACAACTAACAAGCTAGCTGGCCTGTCGCATGTCGCTGTACTGCTACAACTAACAAGCTAGTTGGCCTGTCGCGTTGTGCTGTACTGCTACAACTAACAAGCTAGCTGGCCTGTTGCGAACCCCTTTACTGCTACAACTAACAAGCTAGCTGGCTTGTAGCTGTACTGCTACAACTAACAAGCTAGATGGCCTGTCTCTTGGCACTGTACTGCTACAACTAACAAGCTAGCTGTCCTATCGCGTGTCGCTATACTGCTACAACTAACAAGCTAGCTGGCCTGTCGCTGTACTGCTACAACTAACAAGCTAGCTGGCCTGTCGCTGTACTGCTGCAACTAACAAGCTAGCTGGCCTATCGCGTGTCGCTGTACTGCTACATCTAACAAGCTAGCTGGCCTGTCGCTGTACTGCTACAACTAACAAGCTAGCTGGCCTATGGCGTGTCGCTGTACTGCTACAACTAACAAGCTAGCTGGCCTGTCACTGTACTGCTACAACTAACAAGCTAGCTGGCCTGTCGCGTGGCCCTGTACTGCTACAACTAACAAGCTAGTTGGCTTGTCGCTGTACTGCTACAACTAACAAGCTAGCTGGACTTTCGCGTGGCGCTGTACTGCTACAACTAACAAGCTAGATGGCCTGTCACGTAGCACTGTACTGCTACAACTAACAAGCTAGCTGGCCTATCGCGTGTAGCTGTACTGCTGCAAGTAACAAGCTAGCTGTCCTGTCGCTGTACTGCTACAACTTACAAGCTAGGTGGCTTGTCGCTGTACTGCTACAACTAACAAGCTAGGTGGCCTATCGCGTGTCGCTGTACTGCTACAACTAACAAGCTAGCTGGCTTTTCCCTGTACTGCTACAAATAACAAGCCAGTGGCCTGTCGCTGTACTGCTACAACTAACAAGCTAGCTGGCTTGTCGCGTGGCGCTGTACTGCTACAACTAACAAGCTAGCTGGCCTGCCGCGTTTCGCTGTACTGCTACAACTAACCAGCTAGCTGGCCTGTCTCGTGGCGCTGTACTGCTACAACTAACAAGCTAGCTGGCTTGTCGCTGAACTGCTACAACTAACAAGCTAGCTGGCCTGTAGCGTGGCCCTGTACTGCTACAACTAACAAGCTAGCTGACCTGTCGCTGTACTGCTACAAGTAACAAGCTAGCTGGCTTGTCGCTGTACTGCTACAACTAACAAGCTAGCAGGCCTGTCGCTGTACTGCTACAACAAACAAGCTAGCTGGCATGTCGCGTGGCACTGTACTGCTAGAACTAACAAGCTAGCTGGCCAGTCGTGTGGCGCTGTACTGCTACAACTAACCAGCTAGCTGGCCTGCCGCGTGGCGCTGTACTGCTACAACTAAGAAGCTAGCTGGCTTGTCGCTGAACTGCTACAACTAACAAGCTAGCTGGCTTGTCGCTGTACTGCTACAACTAACAAGCTAGCTGGAATGTCGCGTGTCGCTGTACTGCGACAACTAACAAGATAGCTGGCCTGTCGCTGTACTGCTACAACTGACAAGCTAGCTGGCCTATCGCGTGTCGCTGTACTGCTACAACTAACAAGCTAGCTGGCCTGTCGCTGTACTGCTACAACTGAAAAGCTAGCTGGCCTATCGCGTGTCGCTGTACTGCTACAACTAACAAGCTAGCTGGCCTGTCGCGTGGCGCTGTACTGCCACAACTAACAAGCTAGCTGGCCTGTCGCTGTACTGCTACAACTAACAAGCTAGCTGGCCTGTCGCTGTACTGCTACAACTAACAAGCTAGCTGGCCTGTCGCGTGTCGCTGTACTGTTACAATTAACATTCTAGCTGGCCTGTCGCGTGGCGCTGTACTGCTACAACTAACAAGCTAGCTGGCCTGTCGCTGTACTGCTACAACTAACAAGCTAGCTGGCCTGTCGCTGTACTGCTACAAGTAACAAGCTAGCTGGCCTGTCGCGTGTCGCTGTACTGTTACAATTAACAATCTAGCTGGCCTGTCGCGTGGCGCTGTACTGCTACAACTAACAAGCTAGCTGGCCAGTCGTGTGGCGCTGAACACTACTATAACTAACAAGCTAGCTTGCCTGTCGCTGTACTGCCACAACTACCAAGCTAGCTAGCCTGTCGCTGTACTGCTACAATTAACAAGCTAGCTGGCCTATTGCTGTACTGCTACAACTAACAATCCAGCTGGCCTATCGCGTGTCGCTGTACTGCTACAACAAACAAGCTAGCTGGCCTGCTGTGTGGCACTGAACAATACTACAACTAACAAGTTAGCTGGTCTGTCGCCTGGCGCTATACTCTACTACAACCAACAAGCTAGCTGGCTTGCTGTGTGGCGCTGAAAAATACTACAACTAAAAAGCTGGCTGGCCTGACGCTTGGTGCTGAACAATACTCCAACTAACAAGCTACCTGGCCTGCTGTGTGGCACTGAACAATACTACAACTAACAAGTTACTTGGCCTGTCGCCTGCGCTATACACTACTACAACCAACAAGCTAGCTGGCTTGCAGTGTGGCGCTGAAAAATACTACAACTAACAAGCTAGCTGGCCTGTCGCTTGGTGCTGAACACTACTCCAACTAACAAGCTAGCTGGCCTGTCGCGTGGTGCTTAACACTACTCCAACTAACAAGCTAGCTGGCCTGTCGCGTGGTGCTGAACACTACTCCAACTAACAAGCTAGCTGGCTTGCTGTGTGGCGCTGAAAAATACTACAACTAAAAAGCTGGCTGGCCTGACGCTTGGTGCTGAACACTACTCCAACTAACAAGCTACCGGGCCTGCTGTGTGGCACTGAACAATACTACAACTAACAAGTTAGCTGGCCTGTCGCCTGGCGCTATACTCTACTACAAACAACAAGCTAGCTGGCTTGCTGTGTGGCGCTGAAAAATACTACAACTAACAAGCTAGCTGGCCTGTCGCTTGGTGCTGAACACTACTCCAACTAACAAGCTACCTGGCTTGCTGTGTGGCGCTGAAAAATACTACAACTAACAAGCTGGCTGGCCTGTCGCTTGGTGCTGAACACTAATCCAACTAACAAGCTAGCTGGCCTGTCGCGTGGTGCTGAACACTACTCCAACTAACAAGCTAGCTGGCCTGTCGCGTGGTGCTGAACACTACTCCAACTAACAAGCTAGCTGGCTTGCTGTGTGGCGCTGAAAAATACTACAACTAACAAGCTGGCTGGCCTGTCGCTTGGTGCTGAACACTAATCCAACTAACAAGCTAGCTGGCCTGTCGCGTGGTGCTGAACACCACTCCAACTAACAAGCTAGCTGGCCTGTCGCGTGGTGCTGAACACTACTCCAACTAACAAGCTAGCTGGCCTGTCACGTGGTGCTGAACACTACTCCAACTAAAAAGCTAGCTTGCCTGTCGCGTGGTGCTGAACACTACTCCAACTAACAAGCTAGATGGCCTGTCGCTTGGTGCTGAATACTGCTACAACTAACGAGCTAGCTGGCCTGTCGCTTGGTGCTGAACACTACTACAACTAACAAGCTAGCTGGCCTGTCGCTTGGTCCTGAACACTAATACAACTAACAAGCTAGCTGCCCTGTCGCGTGGTGCTGAACACTACTCCAACTAACAAGCTAGCTGGCCTGTCGCGTGGTGCTGAACACTACTCCAACTAAAAAGCTAGCTTGCCTGTCGCGTGGTGCTGAACACTACTCCAACTAACAAGCTAGCCGGCCTGTCGCGTGGTGCTGAACACTACTCCAACTAACAAGCTAGCTAGCCTGTCGCGTGCTGCTAAACACTACTACAACTAACAAGCTAGCTGGCCTGTCGCGTGGTGCTGAACACTACTTCAACTAACAAGCTAGCTGGCCTGTCGCTTGGTGCTGAACACTACTCCAACTAACAAGCTAGCTGGCCTGTCACGTGGTGCTGAACACTACTCCAACTAACAAGCTAGCTGGCCTGTCGCGTGGGGCTGAACACTACTAGAACTAACAAGCTAGCTAGCCTGCCTCTTGGTGCTGAACACTACTTCAACTAACAAGCTAGCTGGCCTGTCGCGTGGTGCTGAACACTACTTCAACTAACAAGCTAGCTGGCCTGTCGCGTGGGGCTGAATACTACTCCAACTAACAAGCTAGCTTGCCTGTCGCGTGGTGCTGAACACTACTACAACTAACAAGCTAGCTGGCCTGTCGTGTGGTGCTGAACACTACTACAACTAACAAGCTAGCCGGCCTGTCGCGTGGTGCTTAACACTACTCCAACTAACAAGCTAGCTGGCCTGTCGCGTGGTGCTGAACACTACTCCAACTAACAAGCTAGCTTGCCTGTCGCGTGCTGCTAAACACTACTACAACTAACGTGCTAGCTGGCCTGTCGCGTGCTGCTGAACACTACTTCAACTAACAAGCTAGCTGGCCTGTCGCGTGGTGCTGAACACTACTCCAAATAACAAGCTAGCTGGCCTGTCGCGTGGTGCTGAACACTACTACAACTAACAAGCTAGCTGGCTTGTCGCGTGGTGCTGAATATTACTACAACTAACAAGCTAGCTGGCCTGTCGCGTGGTGCTGAACACTACTACAACTAACAAGCTAGCTGGCCTGTCGCGTGGGGCTGAACACTACTACAACTAACAAGCTAGCTGCCCTGTCGCGTGGTGCTGAACACTACTACAAATAACAAGCTAGCTAGCCTGTCGCGTGGTGCTGAACACTACTCCAACTAACAAGCTATCTGGCCTGTCGCGTGGTGCTGAACACTACTACAACTAACAAGCTAGCTGGCATGTCGCGTGGTGCTGAATACTACTCCAAGTAACAAGCTAGCTTGCCTGTCGCGTGGTGCTGAACACTACTACAACTAACAAGCTAGCTTGCCTGTCGCGTGGTGCTGAATACTTCTATAACAAACAAGCTAGCTGGCCTGCCGCGTGGTGATGTATTGCTACAACTAACAAGCTAGCTGGCCTGTCGCTTGGCGCTGTACTGCCACAACTAACAAGCTAGCTGGCCTGTCGCGTGGCGCTGTACTGCTACAACTAACAAGCTAGCTGGCCTGTCGCGTGGTGCTGAACACTACTACAACTAACAAGCTAGCTGCCCTGTCGCGTGGTGCTGAACACTGCTAAAACTAACAAGCTAGCTGGCCTGTCGCGTGGTGCTGAACACTACTACAACTAACAAGCTACCGGGCGAGTAGGGCGTGCGCGTAGAGGCGCGCGGCTGTGAGCTTGCATCCGGGAGATAGTAGGTTCGAATCCCACTATCGGCAGCCCTGAAGATGGTTTTCCGTGGTTTCCCATTTTCACACCAGGCAAATGCTGGGGCTGTACCATAATTAAGGCCACGGCCGCGCCCGTCCAACTCCTAGGCCTTTCCTATCCCATCGTCGCCATAAGACCTATCTGTGTCGGTGCGACGTAAAGCCCCTAGCAAAAAAAAACCTAACAAGCTAGCTAGCCTGTCGCGTGGAGCTGAACACTACTCCAACTAACAAGCTAGCTGGCCTGTCGCGTGGTGCTGAGCACTACTACAACTAACAAGCTAGCTGCCCTGTCGCGTGGTGCTGAACACTACTACAACTAACACGCTAGCTGGCCTGTCGCCTGGTGCTGAATACTTCTATAACAAACTAGCTAGCTGGCCTGTCGCGTGGCGCTGAACACTACTACAACTAACAAGCTAGCTGGCCTGTCGCGTGGCGCTGAACACTACTACAACTAACAAGCTAGCTGGCCTGTCGCGTGGTGCTGAATACTTCTATAACAAACTAGCTATCTGGCCTGTCGCGTGGTGCTGAACACTACTACAACTAACAAGCTAGCTGGCCTGTCGCGTGGTGCTGTACTGCTACAACTAACAAGCTAGCTGGCCTGTCCCGTGGTGCTGAATACTTCTATAACAAACAAGCAAGCTGGCCTGTCGCTTGGTGCTAAACACTACTTCAACTAACAAGCTAGCTGGCCTGTCGCGTGGTGCTGAACACTACTACAACTAACAAGCTAGCTGGCATGTCGCGTGGTGCTGAACACTACTACAACTAACAAGCTAGCTCGTCTGTCGCGTGGTGCTGAACACTACTACAACTAACAAGCTAGCTCGCCTGTCGCGTGGTGCAGAACACTACTACAACTAACAAGCTAGCTGGCCTGTCGCGTGGTGCTGAACACTACTACAACTAACAAGCTAGCTGCCCTGTCGCGTGGTGCTGAACACTACTACAACTAACAAGCTAGCTGGCCTGTCACGTGGTGCTGAACACTACTACAACTAACAAGCTAGCTGGCCTGTCACGTGGTGCTGAACACTACTACAACTAACAAGCTAGCTGGCCTGTCGCGTGGTGCAGAACACTACTACAACTAATAAGCTAGCTGGCCTGTCACGTGGTGCTGAACACTACTACAACTAACAAGCTAGCTGGCATGTCGCGTGGTGCTGAATACTACTCCAAGTAACAAGCTAGCTTGCCTGTCGCGTGGTGCTGAACACTACTACAACTAACAAGCTAGCTTGCCTGTCGCGTGGTGCTGAATACTTCTATAACAAACAAGCTAGCTGGCCTGTCGCGTGGTGCTGTACTGCTACAACTAACAAGCTAGCTGGCCTGTCCCTTGGCGCTGTGTTGCCACAACTAACAAGCTAGCTGGCCTGTCGCGTGGCGCTGTACTGCTACAACTAACAAGCTAGCTGGCCTGTCGCTTGGTGCTGAATAATTCTATTACAAACAAGCTAGCTGGCCTGTCGCGTGGTACTGAACACTACTTCAACTAACACGCTAGCTGGCCTGTCGCCTGGTGCTGAATACTTCTATAACAAACTAGCTAGCTGGCCTGTCGCGTGGTGCTGAACACTACTCCAACTAACAAGCTAGCTGGCCTGTCGCTTGGTGCTGAATATTTCTATAACAAACAAGCTAGCTGGCCTGTCGCGTGGTGCTGAACACTACTACAACTAACAAGCTAGCTGCCCAGTCCCGTGGTGCTGAACACTACTACAACTAACAAGCTAGCTGGCCTGTCCCGTGGTGCTGAATACTGCTACAACTAACAAGCTACCTGGCCTGTCCCGTGGTGCTGAATACTTCTATAACGAACAAGCTAGCTGGCCTGTCGCTTGGTGCTAAACACTACTTCAACTAACAAGCTAGATGGCCTGTCGCGTGGTGCTGAACACTACTACAACAAACAAGCTAGCTGGCCTGTCGCGTGATGCTGAACACTACTTCAACTAACAAGCTAGCTGGCCTGTCGCGTGGTGCTGAACACTACTACAACTAACAAGCTAGCTGCCCTGTCGCGTGGTGCTGAACACTACTACAACTAACAAGCTAGCTGGCATGTCGCGTGGCGCTGTACTGCTTCAACTAACAAGCCAGCTGGCCTATCGCGTGTCGCTGTACTGCTACAACTAACAAGCTAGCTGGCTTGTCGCTGTACTGCTACAACTAACAAGCTAGCTGGCCTGTCGCAGTACTGCTACAACTAACAAGCTAGCTGGCTTGTCGCTGTACTGCTACATCTAACAAGCTAGCTGGCCTGTCGCGTGGTGCTGAACACTACTACAACTAACAAGCTAGCTGGCCTATCGCGTGTCGCTGTACTGCTACAACTAACAAGCTAGCTGACTTGTCGCTGTACTGCTACAACTAACAAGCTAGCTGGCTTGTCGCTGTGCTGCTACAACTAACAAGCTAGCTGGCCTGTCGCTTGGCGCTGTACTGCCACAACTAACAAGCTAGCTATCTTGTCGCTGTACTGCTACAACTAACAAGCTAGCTGGCCTTTCGCGTGGTGCTGTACTGCTACATGTAACAAGCTAGCTGGCTTGTCGCTGTACAGCTACAACTAACAAGCTAGCTGATATGTCGCGTGGAGCTGTACTGCTACAACTAACAAGCTAGCTGGACTGTGGCTGAACTGCTACAACTAACAAGCTAGCTGGCATGTCGCGTGGCACTGTACTGCTACAACTAACAAGCTAGCTGGCCAGTCGTGTGGCGCTGCACTGCTACAACTAACCAGCTAGCTGGCCTGCCGCGTGGCACTGTACTGCTACAACTAACAAGCTAGCTGGCCAGTCGTGTGGCGCTGTACTGCTACAACTAACAAGCTAGCTGATATGTCGCGTGGCGCTGTACTGCTACAACTGACAAGCTAGCTGGCCTGTCGCTGAACTGCTACAACTAACAAGCTAGCTGGCAAGTCGCGTGGCACTGTACTGCTACAACTAACAAGCTAGCTGGCCAGTCGTGTGGCGCTGTACTGCTACAACTAACAAGCTAGCTGGCCTGCCGCTGTACTGCTACAACTAACAAGCTAGCTAGCCTGTCGCTGATCTGCTACAACTAACAAGCTAGCTGGCTTGTCGCTGTACTGCTACAACTAACAAGCTAGGTGGCCTGTCGCGTGTCGCTGTACTGCTACAACTAACAAGCTAGCTGGCCTGTCGCTGTACCGCTACAACTGACAAGCTAGCTGGCCTATCGCGTGTCGCTGTACTGCTACAACTAACAAGCTACCTGGCCTGTCACGTGGCTCTGTACTGCTACAACTAACAAGCTAGCTGGCCTGTCGCGTGGCGCTGTACTGCTACAATTAATAAGCTAGCTGGCCTGTCCCGTGGCGCAGTACTGCTACAACTAACAAGCTAGCAGGCTTGTCGCTGTACTGCTACAACTAACAAGCTAGCTGGCCTGTCGCGTGCCGCTGTACTGCTACAACTAACGAGCTAGCTGGCTTCTCGCTGTAATGGTACAACTAACAAGCTAGCTGGCTTTTCGCTGTACTGCTACAACTAACAAGCTAGCTGGCCTGTCGCGTGGCGCTGTACTGCTACAACTAACAAGCTAGCTGGCTTGTCGCTGTACTGCTACAACTAACAAGCTAGCTGGCCTGTCGCGGGTCGCTATACTGCTACAACTAACAAGCTAGCTGGCCTGTCGCGTGGCGCTCTACTGCTACAACTAAAAAGCTAGCTGGCTTTTCGCTGTACTGCTACAACTAACAAGGTAGCCTGCCTGTCGCGTGGTGCTGAACACTGCTACAACTAACAAGCAAGATGGCTTGTCGCGCGGTGCTGAACACTGCTACAACTAACAAGCAAGATGGCCTGTCGCTGTACTGCTACAACTAACAAGCTAGCTGGCCTGTCGCATGTCGCTGTACTTTACAACTAACGAGCTAGCTGGCCTGTCTCGTGGCGCTGTACTGCTACAACTAACAAGCTAGCTGGCCTGTCGCATGTCGCTGTACTGCTACAACTAACAAGCTAGCTGGCTTTTCGCTGTACTGCTACAACTAAGAAGGTAGCCTGCCTGTCGCGTTGTGCTGAACACTGCTACAACTAACAAGCAAGATGGCCTGTCGCGCGCTGCTGAACACTGCTACAACTAACAAGCAAGATGGCCTGTCGCTCTACTGCTACAACTAACAAGCTAGCTGGCCTGTCGCATGTCGCTGTACTTTACAACTAACAAGCTAGCTGGCCTGTCCCGTGTCGCTGTACTGCTACAACTAACAAGCTAGCTGGCTTGTCGCGTGGCACTGTACTGCTACAACTAACAAGCTAGCTGGACTGTCGCGTGTGGCTGTACTGCGACAACTAACAAGCTAACTGGACTGTCGCGTGTCGCTGTATTGCTACAACTAACAAGCTAGCCGACCTGTCGCGTGGTGCTGAACACTACTACAACTAACAAACTAGCTGGCCTGCCGCGTGGTGCTGAACACTACTTCAACTAACAAGCTAGCCGACCTGTCGCGTGGTGCTGAACACTACTACAACTAACAAGCTAGCTGCCCTGTCGCGTGGTGCTGAACACTACTACAACTAACAAGCTAGCTTGCCTGCCGCTTGGTGCTGAACACTACTTCAACTAACAAGATAGCTGGCATGTCGCGTGGCGCTGTACTGCTACAACTAACAAGCTAGCTGGCCTGTAGAGTGGCGCTGTACTGCTACAACTAACAAGCTAGCTGGCCTGTCGCGTGGCGCTGTACTGCTACAACTAACAATCTAGCTGGCTTGTCGCTGTACTGCTACAACTAACAAGCTAGCTTATTGTCGCTGTACTGCTACAACTAACAGGCTAGCTGGCCTATCGCGTGTCGCTGTACTGTTACAACTAACAAGCTAGCTGGCCTGTCGCTTGGCGCTGTACTGCCACAAATAACAAGCTAGCTGGCTTGTTGCTGTACTGCTACAACTAACAAGCTAGCTGGCCTGTCGCGTGGCCCTGTACTGCTACAACTTACAAGCTAGCTGGCTTGTCGCTGTACTGCTACAACTAACAAGCTAGCTGATTGTCGCTGTACTGCTACAACTAACAAGCTAGCTGGCCTGTCGCATGTCGCTGTACTGCTACAACTAACAAGCTAGATGGCCTGTCTCTTGGCACTGTACTGCTACAACTAACAAGCTAGCTGGCCTATCGCGTGGCGCTGTACTGCTACAACTAACAAGCTACCTGGCTTGTCCCTGTACTGCTACAAATAACAAGCCAGCTGGCCTGTCGCTGTACTGCTACAACTAACAAGCTAGCTGGCCTGTCGCGTGGCGCTGTACTGCTACAACTAACAAGTTAGCTGGCCTATCGCGTGTCGCTGTACTGCTACAACTAACAAGCTAGCTGGCCTGTCGCTGTACTGCTACAACTAACAAGCTAGCTGGCCTGTCTCTGTACTGCTGCAACTAACAAGCTAGCTGGCCTATCGCGTGTCGCTGTACTGCTACATCTAACAAGCTAGCTGGCCTGTCTCTGTACTGCTACAACTAACAAGCTAGCTGGCCTATCGCGTGTCGCTGTACTGCTACAACTAACAAGCTAGCTGGCCTGTCGCTGTACTGCTAAAACTAACAAGCTAGCTGGCCTGTCGCGTGGCCCTGTACTGCTACAACTAACAAGCTAGGTGGCTTGTCGCTGTACTGCTACAACTAACAAGCTAGCTGGCCTTTCGCGTGGCGCTGTACTGCTACAACTAACAAGCTAGATGGCCTGTCACGTAGCACTGTACTGCTACAACTAACAAGCTAGCTGGCCTATCGCTTGTAGCTGTACAGCTGCAACTAACAAGCTAGCTGTCCTGTCGCTGTACTGCTACAACTAACAAGCTAGCTGGCTTGTCGCTGTACTGCTACAACTAACAAGCTAGGTGGCCTATCGCGTGTCGCTGTACTGCTACAACTAACAAGCTAGCTGGCTTTACCCTGTACTGCTACAAATAACAAGCCAGCTGGCCTGTCGCTGTACTGCTACAACTAACAAGCTAGCTGGCCTGTCGCGTGGCGCTGTACTGCTACAACTAACAAGCTAGCTGGCCTGTCGCGTTTCGCTGTACTGCTACAACTAACCAGCCACCTGGCCTGTCTCGTGGCGCTGTACTGCTACAACTAACAAGCTAGCTGGCTTGTCGCTGATCTGCTACAACCAACAAGCTAGCTGGCCTGTAGCGTGGCCCTCTACTGCTACAACAAACAAGCTAGCTGACCTGTCGCTGTACTGCTACAAGTAACAAGCTAGATGGCTTGTCGCAGTACTGCTACAACTAACAAGCTAGCAGGCCTGTCGCTGTACTGCTACAACTAACAAGCTAGCTGGCATGTCGCGTGGCACTGTACTGCTAGAAATAACAAGCTAGCTGGCCAGTCGTGTGGCGCTGTACTGCTACAACTAACCAGCTAGCTGGCCTGCCGCGTGGCTCTGTACTGCTACAACTAACAAGCTAGCTGGCTTGTCGCTGAACTGCTACAACTAACAAGCTAGCTGGCTTGTCGCTGTACTGCTACAACTAACAAGCTAGCTGGCCTGTCGCGTGTCGCTGTACTGCGACAACTAACAAGATAGCTGGCCTGTCGCTGTACTGCTACAACTGACAAGCTAGCTGGCCTATCGCGTGTCGCTGTACTGCTACAACTAAAAAGCTAGCTGGCCTATCGCGTGTCGCTGTACTGCTACAACTGACAAGCTAGCTGGCCTATCGCGTGTCGCTGTACTGCTACAACTGAAAAGCTAGCTGGCCTATCGCGTGTCGCTGTACTGCTACAACTAACAAGCTAGCTGGCCTGTCGCGTGGCGCTGTACTGCCACAACTAACAAGCTAGCTGGCCTGTCGCTGTACTGCTACAACTAACAAGCTAGCTGGCCTGTCGCTGTACTGCTACAACTAACAAGCTAGCTGGCCTGTCGCGTGTCGCTGCACTGTTACAATTAACAATCTAGCTGGCCTGTCGCGTGGCGCTGTACTGCTACAACTAACAAGCTAGCTGGCCTGTCGCTGTACTGCTACAACTAACAAGCTAGCTGGCCTGTCGCTGTACTGCTACAACTAACAAGCTAGCTGGCCTGTCGCGTGTCGCTGTACTGTTACAATTAACAATCTAGCTGGCCTATCGCGTGGCGCTGTACTGCTACAACTAACAAGCTAGCTGGCCAGTCGTGTGGCGCTGAACACTACTATAACTAACAAGCTAGCTTGCCTGTCGCTGTACTGCCACAACTACCAAGCTAGCTAGCCTGTCGCTGTACTGCTACAATTAACAATCTAGCTGGCCTATTGCTGTACTGCTACAACTAACAATCCAGCTGGCCTATCGCGTGTCGCTGTACTGTTACAACTAACAAGCTAGCTGGCCTGCTGTGTGGCACTGAACAATACTACAACTAACAAGTTAGCTGGCCTGTCGCCTGGCGCTATACACTACTACAACTAACAGGCTAGCTGGCTTGCTGTGTGGCGCTGAAAAATACTACAACTAAAAAGCTGGCTGGCCTGACGCTTGGTGCTGAACACTACTCCAACTAACAAGCTACCTGGCCTGCTGTGTGGCACTGAACAATACTACAACTAACAAGATAGCTGGCCTGTCGCCTGCGCTATACTCTACTACAACCAACAAGCTAGCTGGCTTGCTGTGTGGCGCTGACAAATACTACAACTAACAAGCTAGCTGGCCTGTCGCTTGGTGCTGAACACTACTCCAACTAACAAGCTAGCAGGCCTGTCGCGTGGTGCTGAACACTACTCCAACTAACAAGCTAGCTGGCCTGTCGCGTCGCGTGGTGCTGATCAGTACTCCAACTAACAAGCTAGCAGGCCTGTCGCGTGGTGCTGAACACTACTCCAACTAAAAAGCTAGCTTGCCTGTCGCGTGGTGCTGAACACTACTCCAACTAAGAAGCTAGCTGGCCTGTCGCTTGGTGCTGAATACTGCTACAACCAACGAGCTAGCTGGCCTGTCGCTTGGTGCTGAACACTACTACAACTAACAAGCTAGCTGGCCTGTCGCATGGTGCTGAACACTAATCCAACTAACAAGCTAGCTGGCCTGTCGCGTGGTGCTGAACACTACTCCAACTAACAAGCCAGCTGGCCTGTCGCGTGGTGCTGAACACTACTCCAACTAAGAAGCTAGCTTGCTTGTCGCGTGGTGCTGAACACTACTCCAACTAACAAGCCAGCCGGCCTGTCGCGTGGTGCTGAACACTACTCCAACAAACAAGCTAGCTAGGCTGTCGCGTGCTGCTAAACACTACTACAACTAACAAGCTAGCTGGCCTGTCGCGTGGTGCTGAATACTACTACAACTAACAAGCTAGCTTGCCTGTCCCTTGGTGCTGAATAGTACTACAACTAACAAGCTAGCTGGCCTGTCGCGTGGTGCTGAACACTACTCCAACTAACAAGCTAGCTGGCCTGTCGCGTGGTGCTGAACACTACTACAACTAACAAGCTAGCTGGCTTGTCGCGTGGTGCTGAATACTACTACATATAACAAGCTAGCTGGCCTGTCGCGTGGTGCTGAATACTACTCCAACTAACAAGCTAGCTGGCCTGTCGCTTGGTGCTGAATACTTCTATAACAAACAAGCTAGCTGGCTTGTCGCGTGGTGCTGAATACTACTCCAACTAACAAGATAGCTGGCCTGTCGCGTGGTGCTGAACACTACTCCAACTAACAAGCTAGCTGGCCTGTCGCGTGGTGCTGAATACTACTACACCAACATGATAGCTGGCCTGTCGCGTGGTGCTGAATACATCTATAACAAAGAAACTAGCTGGCCTGTCACGTGGTGCTGAATACTTCTATAACAAAAAAGCTAGCTGGCCTGTCGCTTGGTGCTGAATACTTCTATAACAAACAAGCTAGCTGGCCTGTCGCTTGGTGCTGAATACTACTCCAACTAACAAGCTAGCTGGCCTGTCGCTTTGTGCTGAATACTGCTACAACTAACAAGCTTGCTAGCCTGTCGCTTGGTGCGGAATACTGCTACAATTAACAAGCTAGCTGGCCTGTCGCTTTGTGCGGAATACTGCTACAACTAACAAGCTAGCTTGCCTGTCCCTTGGTGCTGAATACTGCTACAACTAACAAGCTAGCTGGCCTGTCGCTTGGTGCTGAATACTACTACAGCTAACAAGCTAGCTTGCCTGTCCCTTGGTGCTGAATAGTACTAACCTAACAAGCTAGCTGGCCTGTCGCGTGGTGCTGAATACTTCTATAACAAACAAGCTAGCTGGCCTGTCGCTTGGTGCTGAATACTGCTACAACTAACAAGCTAGCTGGCCTGTCGCTTGGTGCTGAATACTGCTACAACTAACAAGCTAGCTAGCCTGTCGCGTGGTGCTGAATACTTCTATAACAAACAAGCTAGCTGGCCTGTCGCTTGGTGCTGAGTACTACTCCAACTAACAAGCTAGCTGGCCTGTCGCTTGGTGCTGAATACTGCCACAACTAACGAGCTAGCTGGCCTGTCGCTTGGTGCTGAATACTGCTACAAGTAACGAGCTAGCTGGCCTGTCGCATGGTGCTGAATACTACTACACCAACATGATAGCTGGCCTGTCGCGTGGTGCTGAATACCTCTATAACAAACAAGCTAGCTGGCCTGTCGCGTGGTGCTGAATACATCTATAAAAAACAAGCTAGCTGGCCTGTCGCTTGGTGCTGAATACTTCTCCAACTAACAAGCTAGCTGGCCTGTCGCTTGGTGCTGAATACTGCTACAACTAACGAGCTAGCTGGCCTGTGGTTTGGTGCTGAGTACTGCTACAACTAACGAGCTAGATGGCCTGTCGCATGGTGCTGAACGCTACTACACCAACATGTTAGCTGGCCTGTCGCGTGGTGCTGAATACCTCTATAACAAACAAGCTAGCTGGACTTTCGCGTGGTGCTGAATACTTCTATAACAAACAAGCTAGCTGGCCTGTCACTTGGTGCTGAACACTACTCCAACTAACAAGCTAGCTGGCCTGTCGCGTGATGCTGAATACTACTACACCAACATGATAGCTGGCCTGTCGCGTGGTGCTGAATACTTCTATAACAAACAAGCTAGGTGGCCTGTCGCTTGGTGCTGAATACTGCTACAACTAACGAGCTAGCTGGCCTGTCGCTTGATGCTGAACACAACTTCAACTAACAAGCCAGCTGGCCTGTCGCTTGCTGCTGAATACATCTATAACAAACAAGCTAGCTGGCCTGTCGCTTGCTGCTGAATACTTCTACAACTAACAAGCTAGCCGGCCTGTTGCGTGGTGCTGAACACTACTACAACTTACAAACTAGCTGGCCTGTCGCGTGGTGCTGAACACTACTACAACTAACAAGCTAGCTCGCCTGTCGCTTGGTGCTGAATACTTCTATAACAAACAAGCTAGCTGGCCTGTTGCGTGGTGCTGAACACTACTACAACTTACAAACTAGCTGGCCTGTCGCTTGATGCTGAACACTACTCCAACTAACAAGCTAGCTAGCCTGTCGCTTGGTGCTGAATACTTCTATAACAAACAAGCTAGCTGGCCTGTCGCGTGGTGCTGAATACTACTCCAACTAACAAGCTAGCTTGCCTGTCGCGTGGTGCTGAACACTACTACAACTAACAAGCTAGCTGGCCTGTCGCGTGGTGCTGAATACTACTCCAACTAACAAGCTAGCTTGCCTGTCGCGGGGTGCTGAACACTACTCCAACTAACAAGCTAGCTTGCCTGTCGCGTGCCGCTGTACTGCAACAACTAACAAGCTAGCTGGCCTGTTGCGTGGCGCTGTACTGCTACAACTAACAAGCTAGCTGTCCTATGGCGTTTCGCCGTACTGCTACAAGTGACAAGCTAGCTGGCCTATCGCGTGTCGCTGTACTGCTACAACTATCAAGGTAGCTGGCCTGTCGCGTGTCGCTATACTGCTACAACTAACAAGCTACCTGGCCTGTCGCGTGGCGCTCTACTGCTACAACTATCAAGCTAGCTGGCTTTTCGCTGTACTGCTACAACTAACAAGCTAGCTGCCCTGTCGCGTGGTGCTGAACACTACTCCAACTAACAAGCTAGCTGGCCTGTCGCTTGCTGCTGAACACTACTAGAACTAACAAGCTAGCTAGCCTGCCTCTTGGTGCTGAACACTACCACAACTAACAAGCTAGCTGGCCTGTCGCTTGCTGCTGAATACTACTCCAACTAACAAGCTAGCTTGCCTGTCGCGTGGTGCTGAACACTACTCCAACTAACAAGCTAGCTGGCCTGTCGCTTGGTGCTGGATACTTCTATAACAAACAAGCTAGCTGGCCTGTCGCGTGCTGTTGAACACTACTACAAGTAACAAGCTAGCTGGCCTGTCGCTTGCTGCTGAACACTACTCCAACTAACAAGCTAGCTGGCCTGTCGCTTGGTGCTGGATACTTCTATAACAAACAAGCTAGCTGGCCTGTCGCGTGCTGTTGAACACTACTCCAACTAACAAGCTAGCTGGCCTGTCGCTTGGTGCTGGATACTTCTATAACAAACAAGCTAGCTTGCCTGTCGCGTGGTGCTGAATACTACTACATCTAACAAGCTAGCTGCCCTGTCGCGTGGGGCTGTACTGCTACAACTAACAAGCTAGCTGCCCTGTCGCGTGGGGCTGTACTGCTACAACTAACAAGCTAGCTGCCCTGTCGCGTGGTGCTGAACTCTACTTCAACTAACAAGCTAGCCGGCCTGTCGCTTGGTAATGAATACTTCTATAACAAACAAGCTAGCTGGACTGTCGCGTGGTGTTGAACACTACTACAACTAACAAGCTAGCTGCCCTGTCGCGTGGTGCTGAACAATACTACAACTAACAAGCTAGCTGGCCTGCCGCTTGGTGCTGAACACTACTACATCTAACAAGCTAGCTGCCCTGTCGCGTGGGGCTGTACTGCTACAACTAACAAGCTAGCTGCCCTGTCGCGTGGGGCTGTACTGCTACAACTAACAAGCTAGTTGCCCTGTCGCGTGGTGTTGAACACTACTACAACTAACAAGCTAGCTGCCCTGTCGCGTGGTGCTGAACAATACTACAACTAACAAGCTAGCTGGCCTGCCGCTTGGTGCTGAACACTACTACAACTAACAAACTAGCTGCCCTGTCGCGTGGTGCTGAACACTACTACAACTAACAAGCTAGCTGCCCTGTCGCGTGGTGCTGAACCCTACTACAACTAACAAGCTAGCTAGCCGGCCGCTTGGTGCTGAACACTACTTCAACTAACAAGATAGCTGGCATGTCGCGTGGCGCTGTACTGCCACAACACACAAGCTAGCCGGATTGTCGCTGTACTGCTACAACTAACAAGCTAGCTGGCCTGTCGCGTGGCCCTGTACTGCTACAACTAACAAGCTAGCTGGCTTGCCGCTGTACTGCTACAACTAAGAAGCTAGCTGGCCTCTCGCGTGGTGCTGTACTGCTACAACTAACAAGCTAGCTGGCCTGTTGCGTGGCCCTTTACTGCTACAACTAACAAGCTAGCTGGCTTGTAGCTGTACTGCTACAACTAACAAGCTAGATGGCCTGTCTCTTGGAACTGTACTGGTACAACTAACAAGCTAGCTGGCCTATCGCGTGTCGCTGTACTGCTACAACTAACAATCTAGCTGGCTTGTCCCTGTACTGCTACAAATAACAAGCCAGCTGGCCTGTCACTCTACTGCTACAACTAACAAGCTAGCTGGCCTGTCGCGTGGCGCTGTACTGCTACAACTAACAACTTAGCTGGCCTATCGCGTGTCGCTGTACTGCTACAACTAACAAGCTAGCTGGCCTGTCGCTGTACTGCTACAACTAATAAGATAGCTGGCCTGTCGCTGTACTGCTGCAACTAACAAGATAGCAGGCCTATCGCGTGTCGCTGTACTGCTACAACTAACAAGCTAGCTGGCCTGTCGTTGTAATGCTACAACTAACAAGCTAGCTGGCCTATCGCGTGTCGCTGTACTGCTACAACTAACAAGCTAGATGGCCTGTCGCGTGGCCCTGTACTGCTACAACCAACAAGCTAGCTGGCTTGTCCCTTTACTGCTACAACTAACAAGCTAGCTGGCCTGTCGCGTGGTGTTGTACTGCTACAACTAACAAGCTAGCTGGCCTGTCGCGTGGCCCTTTACTGCTACATCTAACAAGCTAGCTGGCTTGTCGCTGTACTGCTGCAACTAACAAGCTAGCTGGATTTCGTTTGGCGCTGTACTGCTACAACTAAAAAGCTAGATGGCCTGTCACGTAGCACTGTACTGCTACAACTAACAAGCTAGCTGGCCTATCGCGTGGCGCTGTACTGCTACAACTAAC
This sequence comes from Anabrus simplex, assembly GCF_040414725.1. Lineage (NCBI taxonomy): Eukaryota > Metazoa > Arthropoda > Insecta > Orthoptera > Tettigoniidae > Anabrus > Anabrus simplex. The sequence continues at coordinate 45,370,646 of NC_090278.1, read as the reverse complement.
AAGCTAGCTGGCCGGTCGCTGTACTGCTACAACTAACAAGCTAGCTGGCTTGTCGCTGTACTGCTACAACTAACAAGCTAGCTGGCCTATCGCGTGTCACTGTACTGCTACAACTAACAAGATAACTGGCTTGTCCCTGTACTGCTACAAATAACAAGCCAGCTGGCCTGTCGCTGTACTGCTACAACTAACAAGCTAGCTGGCCTGTCGCGTGGCGCTGTACTGCTACAACTAACAAGCTAGCTGGCCTGTCGCGTGTCGCTGTACTGCTACAACTAACCAGCTAGCTGGCCTGTCTCGTGGCGCTGTACTGCTACAACTAACAAGCTAGCTGGCTTGTCGCTGAACTGCTACAACTAACAAGCTAGCTGGCCTGTAGCGTGGCCCTGTACTGCTACAAGTAACAAGCTAGCTGGCCTGTCGCTGTACTGCTACAAGTAACAAGCTAGCTGGCTTGTCGCTGTACTGCTACAACTAACAAGCAAGCTGGCCTGTCGCTGTACTGCTACAGCTAACAAGCTAGCTGGCATGTCGCGTGGCACTGTACTGCTACACCTAACAAGCTAGCTGGCCAGTCGTGTGGCGCTGTACTGCTACAACTAACCAGCTAGCTGGCCTGCCGCGTGGCGCTGTACTGCTATAACTAACAAGCTAGCTGGCTTGTCGCTGAACTGCTACAACTAACATGCTAGCTGGCTTGTCGCTGTACTGCTACAACTAACAAGCTAGCTGGCCTGTCGCGTGTCGCTGTACTGCTACAACTAACAAGCTAGCTGTCCTGTCGCTGTACTGCTACAACTGACAAGCTAGCTGGCCTATCGCGTGTCGCTGTACTGCTACAACTAACAAGCTAGCTGGCCTGTCACGTGGCTCTGTACTGCTACAACTGACAAACTAGCTGGCCTGTCGCGTGGCGCTGTACTGCTACAACTAGCAAGCTAGCTGGCCTGTCACGTGGCTCTGTACTGCTACAACTGACAAACTAGCTGGCCTGTCACGTGGCTCTGTACTGCTACAACTAATAAGCTAGCTGGCCTGTCGCGTGGCGCTGTACTGCTACAACTAGCAAGCTAGCAGGCTTGTCGCTGTACTGCTACAACTAACAAGCTAGCTGGCCTGTCGCGTGGCGCTGTACTGCTACAACTAACAAGCTAGCTGGCCTGTCGCTGTCCTGCTACGACTAAAAAGCTAGCTGGCCTGTCGCGTGGCGCTGTACTGCTACTACTAACAAGCTAGCTGGCCTGTCGCTGTACTGCTACGACTAATAAGCTAGCTGGCCTGTCGCGTGGCACTGTACTGCTACAACTAACAAGCTAGCTGTCCTGTTGCTTGTTGCTGTACTGCTACAACCAACAAGCTAGCTGGCCTATCGCGTGGCGCTGTGCTGCTACAACTAACAAGCTAGCTGTCCTGTTGCTTGTTGCTGTACTGCTACAACCAACAAGCTAGCTGGCCTATCGCGTGGCGCTGTACTGCTACAACTAACAAGCTAGCTGGCTTGTCGCGTGTCGCTGTACCACTGCAACTAACAAGCTAGCTGCCCTGTCGCGTGGTGCTGAACACTACTACAACTAAAAAGCTAGCTAGCCTGCCGCTTGGTGCTGAGCACTACTTCAGCTAACAAGATAGCTGGCATGTCGCGTGGCGCTGTACTGCTACAACTAACAAGCTAGCTGGCCTGTAGAGTGGCGCTGTACTGCTACAACTAACAAGCTAGCTGGCCTGTCGCGTGGCGCTGTACTGCTACAACTAACAAGCTAGCTGGCCTATCGCGTGTAGCTGTACTGCTGCAACTAACAAGCTAGCTGATTGTCGCTGTACTGCTACAACTAACAAGCTAGCTGGCCTATCGCGTGTCGCTGTACTGCTACAACTAACAAGCTAGCTGGCCTGTCGCTTGGCGCTGTAGTGCCACAAATAACAAGCTAGCTGGCTTGTAGCTGTACTGCTACAACTAACAAGCTAGATGGCCTGTCTCTTGGCACTGTACTGCTACAACTAACAAGCTAGCTGGCATGTCGCGTGGCACTGTACTGCTAGAACTAACAAGCTAGCTGGCCAGTCGTGTGGCGCTGTACTGCTACAACTAACCAGCTAGCTGGCCTGCCGCGTGGCGTTGTACTGCTACAACTAACAAGCTAGCTGGCCTGTCGCGTGGTGCTGAATACTACTCCAACTAACAAGCTAGCTTGCCTGTCGCGTGGTGCTGAACACTACTCCAACTAACAAGCTAGCTTGCCTGTCGCGTGCCGCTGTACTGCAACAACTAACAAGCTAGCTGGCCTGTTGCGTGGCGCTGTACTGCTACAACTAACAAGCTAGCTGTCCTATGGCGTTTCGCCGTACTGCTACAAGTGACAAGCTAGCTGGCCTATCGCGTGTCGCTGTACTGCTACAACTATCAATGTAGCTGGCCTGTCGCGTGTCGCTATACTGCTACAACTAACAAGCTACCTGGCCTGTCGCGTGGCGCTCTACTGCTACAACTAACAAGCTAGCTGGCTTTTCGCTGTACTGCTACAACTAACAAGCTAGCTGCCCTGTCGCGTGGTGCTGAACACTACTCCAACTAACAAGCTAGCTGGCCTGTCGCTTGCTGCTGAACACTACTAGAACTAACAAGCTAGCTAGCCTGCCTCTTGGTGCTGAATACTACTCCAACTAACAAGCTAGCTTGCCTGTCGCGTGGTGCTGAACACTACTCCAACTAACAAGCTAGCTGGCCTGTCGCTTGGTGCTGGATACTTCTATAACAAACAAGCTAGCTGGCCTGTCGCGTGTCGCTATACTGCTACAACTAACAAGCTACCTGGCCTGTCGCGAGGCGCTCTACTGCTACAACTAACAAGATAACTGGCTTGTCCCTGTACTGCTACAAATAACAAGCCAGCTGGCCTGTCGCTGTACTGCTACAACTAACAAGCTAGCTGGCCTGTCGCGTGGCGCTGTACTGCTACAACTAACAAGCTAGCTGGCCTGTCGCGTGTCGCTGTACTGCTACAACTAACCAGCTAGCTGGCCTGTCTCGTGGCGCTGTACTGCTACAACTAACAAGCTAGCTGGCTTGTCGCTGAACTGCTACAACTAACAAGCTAGCTGGCCTGTAGCGTGGCCCTGTACTGCTACAAGTAACAAGCTAGCTGGCCTGTCGCTGTACTGCTACAAGTAACAAGCTAGCTGGCTTGTCGCTGTACTGCTACAACTAACAAGCAAGCTGGCCTGTCGCTGTACTGCTACAACTAACAAGCTAGCTGGCATGTCGCGTGGCACTGTACTGCTACACCTAACAAGCTAGCTGGCCAGTCGTGTGGCGCTGTACTGCTACAACTAACCAGCTAGCTGGCCTGCCGCGTGGCGCTGTACTGCTATAACTAACAAGCTAGCTGGCTTGTCGCTGAACTGCTACAACTAACATGCTAGCTGGCTTGTCGCTGTACTGCTACAACTAACAAGCTAGCTGGCCTGTCGCGTGTCGCTGTACTGCTACAACTAACAAGCTAGCTGTCCTGTCGCTGTACTGCCAGAACTGACAAGCTATCTGGCCTAACGCGTGTCGCTGTACTGCTACAACTATCAGCTAGCTGGCTTGTCGCTGTACTGCTACAACTGACAAGCTAGCTGGCCTATCGCGTGTCGCTGTACTGCTACAACTAACAAGCTAGCTGGCCTGTCACGTGGCTCTGTACTGCTACAACTGACAAACTAGCTGGCCTGTCGCGTGGCGCTGTACTGCTACAACTAGCAAGCTAGCTGGCCTGTCACGTGGCTCTGTACTGCTACAACTGACAAACTAGCTGGCCTGTCACGTGGCTCTGTACTGCTACAACTAATAAGCTAGCTGGCCTGTCGCGTGGCGCTGTACTGCTACAACTAGCAAGCTAGCAGGCTTGTCGCTGTACTGCTACAACTAACAAGCTAGCTGGCCTGTCGCGTGGCGCTGTACTGCTACAACTAACAAGCTAGCTGGCCTGTCGCTGTCCTGCTACGACTAAAAAGCTAGCTGGCCTGTCGCGTGGCGCTGTACTGCTACTACTAACAAGCTAGCTGGCCTGTCGCTGTACTGCTACGACTAATAAGCTAGCTGGCCTGTCGCGTGGCACTGTACTGCTACAACTAACAAGCTCGCTGGCCGGTCGCGTGGCGCTGTACTGCTACAACTAACAAGCTAGCTGTCCTGTTGCTTGTTGCTGTACTGCTACAACCAACAAGCTAGCTGGCCTATCGCGTGGCGCTGTACTGCTACAACTAACAAGCTAGCTGGCTTGTCGCGTGTCGCTGTACCACTGCAACTAACAAGCTAGCTGCCCTGTCGCGTGGTGCTGAACACTACTACAACTAAAAAGCTAGCTAGCCTGCCGCTTGGTGCTGAGCACTACTTCAACTAACAAGATAGCTGGCATGTCGCGTGGCGCTGTACTGCTACAACTAACAAGCTAGCTGGCCTGTAGAGTGGCGCTGTACTGCTACAACTAACAAGCTAGTTGGCCTGTCGCGTGGCGCTGTACTGCTACAACTAACAAGCTAGCTGGCCTACCGCGTGTAGCTGTACTGCTGCAACTAACAAGCTAGCTGATTGTCGCTGTACTGCTACAACTAACAAGCTAGCTGGCCTATCGCGTGTCGCTGTACTGCTACAACTAACAAGCTAGCTGGCCTGTCGCTTGGCGCTGTAGTGCCACAAATAACAAGCTAGCTGGCTTGTAGCTTTACTGCTACAACTAACAAGCTAGATGGCCTGTCCCTTGGCACTGTACTGCTACAACTAACAAGCTAGCTGGCATGTCGCGTGGCACTGTACTGCTAGAACTAACAAGCTAGCTGGCCAGTCGTGTGGCGCTGTACTGCTACAACTAACCAGCTAGCTGGCCTGCCGCGTGGCGCTGTACTGCTACAACTAACAAGCTAGCTGGCTTGTCGCTGAACTGCTACAACTAACAAGCTAGCTGGCTTGTCGCTGTACTGCTACAACTAACAAGCTAGCTGGCCTGTCGCGTGTCGCTGTACTGCGACAACTAACAAGATAGCTGGCCTGTCGCTGTACTGCTACAACTGACAAGCTAGCTGGCCTATCGCGTGTCGCTGTACTGCTACAACTAACAAGCTAGCTGGCCTGTCGCTGTACTGCTACAACTGAAAAGCTAGCTGGCCTATCGCGTGTCGCTGTACTGCTACAACTAACAAGCTAGCTGGCCTGTCGCGTGGCGCTGTACTGCCACAACTAACAAGCTAGCTGGCCTGTCGCTGTACTGCTACAACTAACAAGCTAGCTGGCCTGTCGCTGTACTGCTACAACTAACAAGCTAGCTGGCCTGTCGCGTGTCGCTGCACTGTTACAATTAACAATCTAGCTGGCCTGTCGCGTGGCGCTGTACTGCTACAACTAACAAGCTAGCTGGCCTGTCGCTGTACTGCTACAACTAACAAGATAGCTGGCCTGTCGCTGTACTGCTACAACTAACAAGCTAGCTGGCCTGTCGCGTGTCGCTGTACTGTTACAATTAACAATCTAGCTGGCCTGTCGCGTGGCGCTGTACTGCTACAACTAACAAGCTAGCTGGCCAGTCGTGTGGCGCTGAACACTACTATAACTAACAAGCTAGCTTGCCTGTCGCTGTACTGCCACAACTACCAAGCTAGCTAGCCTGTCGCTGTACTGCTACAATTAACAAGCTAGCTGGCCTATTGCTGTACTGCTACAACTAACAATCCAGCTGGCCTATCGCGTGTCGCTGTACTGTTACAACTAACAAGCTAGCTGGCCTGCTGTGTGGCACTGAACAATACTACAACTAACAAGTTAGCTGGCCTGTCGCCTGGCGCTATACACTACTACAACCAACAAGCTAGCTGGCTTGCTGTGTGGCGCTGAAAAATACTACAACTAAAAAGCTGGCTGGCCTGACGCTTGGTGCTGAACACTACTCCAACTAACAAGCTACCTGGCCTGCTGTGTGGCACTGAACAATACTACAACTAACAAGATAGCTGGCCTGTCGCCTGGGCTATACTCTACTACAACCAACAAGCTAGCTGGCTTGCTGTGTGGCGCTGAAAAATACTACAACTAACAAGCTAGCTGGCCTGTCGCTTGGTGCTGAACACTACTCCAACTAACAAGCTAGCTGGCCTGTCGCGTGGTGCTGAACACTACTCCAACTAAAAAGCTAGCTGGCCTGTCGCGTGGTGCTGAACACTACTCCAACTAACAAGCCAGCTAGCCTGTCGCGTGCTGCTAAACACTACTACAACTAACAAGCCAGCTAGCCTGTCGCGTGCTGCTAAACACTACTACAACTAACAAGCCAGCTAGCCTGTCGCGTGCTGCTAAACACTACTACAACTAACAAGCTAGCTGGCCTGTCGCGTGGTGCTGAACACTACTCCAACTAACAAGCTAGCTGGCCTGTCGCGTGGTGCTGAACACTACTCCAACGAACAAGCTAGCTGGCCTGTCGCGTGGTGCTGAACACTACTTCAACTAACAAGCTAGCTGGCCTGTCGTGTGGTGCTGAACACTACTACAACTAACAAGCTAGACGGCCTGTCGCGTGGTGCTTAACACTACTCCAACTAACAAGCTAGCTGGCCTGTCGCGTGGTGCTGAACACTACTACAACTAACAAGCTAGCTTGCCTGTCGCGTGCTGCTAAACACTACTACAAGTAACAAGCTAGCTGGCCTGTCGCGTGGTGCTGAATACTACTACAACTAACAAGCTAGCTTGCCTGTCCCTTGGTGCTGAATAGTACTACAACTAACAAGCTAGCTGGCCTGTCGCGTGGTGCTGAACACTACTCCAACTAACAAGCTAGCTGGCCTGTCGCGTGGTGCTGAACACTACTACAACTAACAAGCTAGCTGGCTTGTCGCGTGGTGCTGAATACTACTACAAATAACAAGCTAGCTGGCCTGTCGCGTGGTGCTGAATACTACTCCAACTAACAAGCTAGCTGGCCTGTCGCTTGGTGCTGAATACTTCTATAACAAACAAGCTAGCTGGCTTGTCGCGTGGTGCTGAATACTACTCCAACTAACAAGCTAGCTGGCCTGTCGCTTTGTGCTGAATACTGCTACAACTAACAAGCTTGCTAGCCTGTCGCTTGGTGCGGAATACTGCTACAATTAACAAGCTAGCTGGCCTGTCGCTTTGTGCGGAATACTGCTACAACTAACAAGCTAGCTTGCCTGTCCCTTGGTGCTGAATACTGCTACAACTAACAAGCTAGCTGGCCTGTCGCTGTACTGCTACAACTAACAAGCTAGCTAGCCTGTCGCTGATCTGCTACAACTAACAAGCTAGCTGGCTTGTCGCTGTACTGCTACAACTAACAAGCTAGGTGGCCTGTCGCGTGTCGCTGTACTGCTACATGTAACAAGCTAGCTGGCTTGTCGCTGTACAGCTACAACTAACAAGCTAGCTGATATGTCGCGTGGAGCTGTACTGCTACAACTAACAAGCTAGCTGGCCAGTCGTGTGGCGCTGCACTGCTACAACTAACCAGCTAGCTGGCCTGCCGCGTGGCACTGTACTGCTACAACTAACAAGCTAGCTGGCCAGTCGTGTGGCGCTGTACTGCTACAACTAACAAGCTAGCTGATATGTCGCGTGGCGCTGTACTGCTACAACTGACAAGCTAGCTGGCCTGTCGCTGAACTGCTACAACTAACAAGCTAGCTGGCAAGTCGCGTGGCACTGTACTGCTACAACTAACAAGCTAGCTGGCCAGTCGTGTGGCGCTGTACTGCTACAACTAACAAGCTAGCTGGCCTGCCGCTGTACTGCTACAACTAACAAGCTAGCTAGCCTGTCGCTGATCTGCTACAACTAACAAGCTAGCTGGCTTGTCGCTGTACTGCTACAACTAACAAGCTAGGTGGCCTGTCGCGTGTCGCTGTACTGCTACAACTAACAAGCTAGCTGGCCTGTCGCTGTACCGCTACAACTGACAAGCTAGCTGGCCTATCGCGTGTCGCTGTACTGCTACAACTAACAAGCTACCTGGCCTGTCACGTGGCTCTGTACTGCTACAACTAACAAGCTAGCTGGCCTGTCGCGTGGCGCTGTACTGCTACAATTAATAAGCTAGCTGGCCTGTCCCGTGGCGCAGTACTGCTACAACTAACAAGCTAGCAGGCTTGTCGCTGTACTGCTACAACTAACAAGCTAGCTGGCCTGTCGCGTGCCGCTGTACTGCTACAACTAACGAGCTAGCTGGCTTCTCGCTGTAATGGTACAACTAACAAGCTAGCTGGCTTTTCGCTGTACTGCTACAACTAACAAGCTAGCTGGCCTGTCGCGTGGCGCTGTACTGCTACAACTAACAAGCTAGCTGGCTTGTCGCTGTACTGCTACAACTAACAAGCTAGCTGGCCTGTCGCGGGTCGCTATACTGCTACAACTAACAAGCTAGCTGGCCTGTCGCGTGGCGCTCTACTGCTACAACTAAAAAGCTAGCTGGCTTTTCGCTGTACTGCTACAACTAACAAGGTAGCCTGCCTGTCGCGTGGTGCTGAACACTGCTACAACTAACAAGCAAGATGGCTTGTCGCGCGGTGCTGAACACTGCTACAACTAACAAGCAAGATGGCCTGTCGCTGTACTGCTACAACTAACAAGCTAGCTGGCCTGTCGCATGTCGCTGTACTTTACAACTAACGAGCTAGCTGGCCTGTCTCGTGGCGCTGTACTGCTACAACTAACAAGCTAGCTGGCCTGTCGCATGTCGCTGTACTGCTACAACTAACAAGCTAGCTGGCTTTTCGCTGTACTGCTACAACTAAGAAGGTAGCCTGCCTGTCGCGTTGTGCTGAACACTGCTACAACTAACAAGCAAGATGGCCTGTCGCGCGCTGCTGAACACTGCTACAACTAACAAGCAAGATGGCCTGTCGCTCTACTGCTACAACTAACAAGCTAGCTGGCCTGTCGCATGTCGCTGTACTTTACAACTAACAAGCTAGCTGGCCTGTCCCGTGTCGCTGTACTGCTACAACTAACAAGCTAGCTGGCTTGTCGCGTGGCACTGTACTGCTACAACTAACAAGCTAGCTGGACTGTCGCGTGTGGCTGTACTGCGACAACTAACAAGCTAACTGGACTGTCGCGTGTCGCTGTATTGCTACAACTAACAAGCTAGCCGACCTGTCGCGTGGTGCTGAACACTACTACAACTAACAAACTAGCTGGCCTGCCGCGTGGTGCTGAACACTACTTCAACTAACAAGCTAGCCGACCTGTCGCGTGGTGCTGAACACTACTACAACTAACAAGCTAGCTGCCCTGTCGCGTGGTGCTGAACACTACTACAACTAACAAGCTAGCTTGCCTGCCGCTTGGTGCTGAACACTACTTCAACTAACAAGATAGCTGGCATGTCGCGTGGCGCTGTACTGCTACAACTAACAAGCTAGCTGGCCTGTAGAGTGGCGCTGTACTGCTACAACTAACAAGCTAGCTGGCCTGTCGCGTGGCGCTGTACTGCTACAACTAACAATCTAGCTGGCTTGTCGCTGTACTGCTACAACTAACAAGCTAGCTTATTGTCGCTGTACTGCTACAACTAACAGGCTAGCTGGCCTATCGCGTGTCGCTGTACTGTTACAACTAACAAGCTAGCTGGCCTGTCGCTTGGCGCTGTACTGCCACAAATAACAAGCTAGCTGGCTTGTCGCTGTACTGCTACAACTAACAAGCTAGCTGGCCTGTCGCGTGGCCCTGTACTGCTACAACTTACAAGCTAGCTGGCTTGTCGCTGTACTGCTACAACTAACAAGCTAGCTGATTGTCGCTGTACTGCTACAACTAACAAGCTAGCTGGCCTGTCGCATGTCGCTGTACTGCTACAACTAACAAGCTAGATGGCCTGTCTCTTGGCACTGTACTGCTACAACTAACAAGCTAGCTGGCCTATCGCGTGGCGCTGTACTGCTACAACTAACAAGCTACCTGGCTTGTCCCTGTACTGCTACAAATAACAAGCCAGCTGGCCTGTCGCTGTACTGCTACAACTAACAAGCTAGCTGGCCTGTCGCGTGGCGCTGTACTGCTACAACTAACAAGTTAGCTGGCCTATCGCGTGTCGCTGTACTGCTACAACTAACAAGCTAGCTGGCCTGTCGCTGTACTGCTACAACTAACAAGCTAGCTGGCCTGTCTCTGTACTGCTGCAACTAACAAGCTAGCTGGCCTATCGCGTGTCGCTGTACTGCTACATCTAACAAGCTGGCTGGCCTGTCTCTGTACTGCTACAACTAACAAGCTAGCTGGCCTATCGCGTGTCGCTGTACTGCTACAACTAACAAGCTAGCTGGCCTGTCGCTGTACTGCTAAAACTAACAAGCTAGCTGGCCTGTCGCGTGGCCCTGTACTGCTACAACTAACAAGCTAGGTGGCTTGTCGCTGTACTGCTACAACTAACAAGCTAGCTGGCCTTTCGCGTGGCGCTGTACTGCTACAACTAACAAGCTAGATGGCCTGTCACGTAGCACTGTACTGCTACAACTAACAAGCTAGCTGGCCTATCGCTTGTAGCTGTACAGCTGCAACTAACAAGCTAGCTGTCCTGTCGCTGTACTGCTACAACTAACAAGCTAGCTGGCTTGTCGCTGTACTGCTACAACTAACAAGCTAGGTGGCCTATCGCGTGTCGCTGTACTGCTACAACTAACAAGCTAGCTGGCTTTACCCTGTACTGCTACAAATAACAAGCCAGCTGGCCTGTCGCTGTACTGCTACAACTAACAAGCTAGCTGGCCTGTCGCGTGGCGCTGTACTGCTACAACTAACAAGCTAGCTGGCCTGTCGCGTTTCGCTGTACTGCTACAACTAACCAGCCACCTGGCCTGTCTCGTGGCGCTGTACTGCTACAACTAACAAGCTAGCTGGCTTGTCGCTGATCTGCTACAACCAACAAGCTAGCTGGCCTGTAGCGTGGCCCTCTACTGCTACAACAAACAAGCTAGCTGACCTGTCGCTGTACTGCTACAAGTAACAAGCTAGCTGGCTTGTCGCAGTACTGCTACAACTAACAAGCTAGCAGGCCTGTCGCTGTACTGCTACAACTAACAAGCTAGCTGGCATGTCGCGTGGCACTGTACTGCTAGAAATAACAAGCTAGCTGGCCAGTCGTGTGGCGCTGTACTGCTACAACTAACCAGCTAGCTGGCCTGCCGCGTGGCTCTGTACTGCTACAACTAACAAGCTAGCTGGCTTGTCGCTGAACTGCTACAACTAACAAGCTAGCTGGCTTGTCGCTGTACTGCTACAACTAACAAGCTAGCTGGCCTGTCGCGTGTCGCTGTACTGCGACAACTAACAAGATAGCTGGCCTGTCGCTGTACTGCTACAACTGACAAGCTAGCTGGCCTATCGCGTGTCGCTGTACTGCTACAACTAAAAAGCTAGCTGGCCTATCGCGTGTCGCTGTACTGCTACATCTGACAAGCTAGCTGGCCTATCGCGTGTCGCTGTACTGCTACAACTGAAAAGCTAGCTGGCCTATCGCGTGTCGCTGTACTGCTACAACTAACAAGCTAGCTGGCCTGTCGCGTGGCGCTGTACTGCCACAACTAACAAGCTAGCTGGCCTGTCGCTGTACTGCTACAACTAACAAGCTAGCTGGCCTGTCGCTGTACTGCTACAACTAACAAGCTAGCTGGCCTGTCGCGTGTCGCTGCACTGTTACAATTAACAATCTAGCTGGCCTGTCGCGTGGCGCTGTACTGCTACAACTAACAAGCTAGCTGGCCTGTCGCTGTACTGCTACAACTAACAAGCTAGCTGGCCTGTCGCTGTACTGCTACAACTAACAAGCTAGCTGGCCTGTCGCGTGTCGCTGTACTGTTACAATTAACAATCTAGCTGGCCTATCGCGTGGCGCTGTACTGCTACAACTAACAAGCTAGCTGGCCAGTCGTGTGGCGCTGAACACTACTATAACTAACAAGCTAGCTTGCCTGTCGCTGTACTGCCACAACTACCAAGCTAGCTAGCCTGTCGCTGTACTGCTACAATTAACAATCTAGCTGGCCTATTGCTGTACTGCTACAACTAACAATCCAGCTGGCCTATCGCGTGTCGCTGTACTGTTACAACTAACAAGCTAGCTGGCCTGCTGTGTGGCACTGAACAATACTACAACTAACAAGTTAGCTGGCCTGTCGCCTGGCGCTATACACTACTACAACTAACAAGCTAGCTGGCTTGCTGTGTGGCGCTGAAAAATACTACAACTAAAAAGCTGGCTGGCCTGACGCTTGGTGCTGAACACTACTCCAACTAACAAGCTACCTGGCCTGCTGTGTGGCACTGAACAATACTACAACTAACAAGATAGCTGGCCTGTCGCCTGCGCTATACTCTACTACAACCAACAAGCTAGCTGGCTTGCTGTGTGGCGCTGACAAATACTACAACTAACAAGCTAGCTGGCCTGTCGCTTGGTGCTGAACACTACTCCAACTAACAAGCTAGCAGGCCTGTCGCGTGGTGCTGAACACTACTCCAACTAACAAGCTAGCTGGCCTGTCGCGTCGCGTGGTGCTGATCAGTACTCCAACTAACAAGCTAGCAGGCCTGTCGCGTGGTGCTGAACACTACTCCAACTAAAAAGCTAGCTTGCCTGTCGCGTGGTGCTGAACACTACTCCAACTAAGAAGCTAGCTGGCCTGTCGCTTGGTGCTGAATACTGCTACAACCAACGAGCTAGCTGGCCTGTCGCTTGGTGCTGAACACTACTACAACTAACAAGCTAGCTGGCCTGTCGCATGGTGCTGAACACTAATCCAACTAACAAGCTAGCTGGCCTGTCGCGTGGTGCTGAACACTACTCCAACTAACAAGCTAGCTGGCCTGTCGCGTGGTGCTGAACACTACTACAACTAACAAGCTAGCTGGCTTGTCGCGTGGTGCTGAATACTACTACATATAACAAGCTAGCTGGCCTGTCGCGTGGTGCTGAATACTACTCCAACTAACAAGCTAGCTGGCCTGTCGCTTGGTGCTGAATACTTCTATAACAAACAAGCTAGCTGGCTTGTCGCGTGGTGCTGAATACTACTCCAACTAACAAGATAGCTGGCCTGTCGCGTGGTGCTGAACACTACTCCAACTAACAAGCTAGCTGGCCTGTCGCGTGGTGCTGAATACTACTACACCAACATGATAGCTGGCCTGTCGCGTGGTGCTGAATACATCTATAACAAAGAAACTAGCTGGCCTGTCACGTGGTGCTGAATACTTCTATAACAAAAAAGCTAGCTGGCCTGTCGCTTGGTGCTGAATACTTCTATAACAAACAAGCTAGCTGGCCTGTCGCTTGGTGCTGAATACTACTCCAACTAACAAGCTAGCTGGCCTGTCGCTTTGTGCTGAATACTGCTACAACTAACAAGCTTGCTAGCCTGTCGCTTGGTGCGGAATACTGCTACAATTAACAAGCTAGCTGGCCTGTCGCTTTGTGCGGAATACTGCTACAACTAACAAGCTAGCTTGCCTGTCCCTTGGTGCTGAATACTGCTACAACTAACAAGCTAGCTGGCCTGTCGCTTGGTGCTGAATACTACTACAACTAACAAGCTAGCTTGCCTGTCCCTTGGTGCTGAATAGTACTAACCTAACAAGCTAGCTGGCCTGTCGCGTGGTGCTGAATACTTCTATAACAAACAAGCTAGCTGGCCTGTCGCTTGGTGCTGAATACTGCTACAACTAACAAGCTAGCTGGCCTGTCGCTTGGTGCTGAATACTGCTACAACTAACAAGCTAGCTAGCCTGTCGCGTGGTGCTGAATACTTCTATAACAAACAAGCTAGCTGGCCTGTCGCTTGGTGCTGAGTACTACTCCAACTAACAAGCTAGCTGGCCTGTCGCTTGGTGCTGAATACTGCCACAACTAACGAGCTAGCTGGCCTGTCGCTTGGTGCTGAATACTGCTACAAGTAACGAGCTAGCTGGCCTGTCGCATGGTGCTGAATACTACTACACCAACATGATAGCTGGCCTGTCGCGTGGTGCTGAATACCTCTATAACAAACAAGCTAGCTGGCCTGTCGCGTGGTGCTGAATACATCTATAAAAAACAAGCTAGCTGGCCTGTCGCTTGGTGCTGAATACTTCTCCAACTAACAAGCTAGCTGGCCTGTCGCTTGGTGCTGAATACTGCTACAACTAACGAGCTAGCTGGCCTGTGGTTTGGTGCTGAGTACTGCTACAACTAACGAGCTAGATGGCCTGTCGCATGGTGCTGAACGCTACTACACCAACATGTTAGCTGGCCTGTCGCGTGGTGCTGAATACCTCTATAACAAACAAGCTAGCTGGACTTTCGCGTGGTGCTGAATACTTCTATAACAAACAAGCTAGCTGGCCTGTCACTTGGTGCTGAACACTACTCCAACTAACAAGCTAGCTGGCCTGTCGCGTGATGCTGAATACTACTACACCAACATGATAGCTGGCCTGTCGCGTGGTGCTGAGTACTACTCCAACTAACAAGCTAGCTGGCCTGTCGCTTGGTGCTGAATACTGCCACAACTAACGAGCTAGCTGGCCTGTCGCTTGGTGCTGAATACTGCTACAAGTAACGAGCTAGCTGGCCTGTCGCATGGTGCTGAATACTACTACACCAACATGATAGCTGGCCTGTCGCGTGGTGCTGAATACCTCTATAACAAACAAGCTAGCTGGCCTGTCGCGTGGTGCTGAATACCTCTATAACAAACAAGCTAGCTGGCCTGTCGCGTGGTGCTGAATACATCTATAAAAAACAAGCTAGCTGGCCTGTCGCTTGGTGCTGAATACTTCTCCAACTAACAAGCTAGCTGGCCTGTCGCTTGCTGCTGAATACTTCTACAACTAACAAGCTAGCCGGCCTGTTGCGTGGTGCTGAACACTACTACAACTTACAAACTAGCTGGCCTGTCGCGTGGTGCTGAACACTACTACAACTAACAAGCTAGCTCGCCTGTCGCTTGGTGCTGAATACTTCTATAACAAACAAGCTAGCTGGCCTGTTGCGTGGTGCTGAACACTACTACAACTTACAAACTAGCTGGCCTGTCGCTTGATGCTGAACACTACTCCAACTAACAAGCTAGCTAGCCTGTCGCTTGGTGCTGAATACTTCTATAACAAACAAGCTAGCTGGCCTGTCGCGTGGTGCTGAATACTACTCCAACTAACAAGCTAGCTTGCCTGTCGCGTGGTGCTGAACACTACTACAACTAACAAGCTAGCTGGCCTGTCGCGTGGTGCTGAATACTACTCCAACTAACAAGCTAGCTTGCCTGTCGCGTGGTGCTGAACACTACTCCAACTAACAAGCTAGCTTGCCTGTCGCGTGCCGCTGTACTGCAACAACTAACAAGCTAGCTGGCCTGTTGCGTGGCGCTGTACTGCTACAACTAACAAGCTAGCTGTCCTATGGCGTTTCGCCGTACTGCTACAAGTGACAAGCTAGCTGGCCTATCGCGTGTCGCTGTACTGCTACAACTATCAAGGTAGCTGGCCTGTCGCGTGTCGCTATACTGCTACAACTAACAAGCTACCTGGCCTGTCGCGTGGCGCTCTACTGCTACAACTAACAAGCTAGCTGGCTTTTCGCTGTACTGCTACAACTAACAAGCTAGCTGCCCTGTCGCGTGGTGCTGAACACTACTCCAACTAACAAGCTAGCTGGCCTGTCGCTTGCTGCTGAACACTACTAGAACTAACAAGCTAGCTAGCCTGCCTCTTGGTGCTGAACACTACCACAACTAACAAGCTAGCTGGCCTGTCGCTTGCTGCTGAATACTACTCCAACTAACAAGCTAGCTTGCCTGTCGCGTGGTGCTGAACACTACTCCAACTAACAAGCTAGCTGGCCTGTCGCTTGGTGCTGGATACTTCTATAACAAACAAGCTAGCTGGCCTGTCGCGTGCTGTTGAACACTACTACAAGTAACAAGCTAGCTGGCCTGTCGCTTGCTGCTGAACACTACTCCAACTAACAAGCTAGCTGGCCTGTCGCTTGGTGCTGGATACTTCTATAACAAACAAGCTAGCTGGCCTGTCGCGTGCTGTTGAACACTACTCCAACTAACAAGCTAGCTGGCCTGTCGCTTGGTGCTGGATACTTCTATAACAAACAAGCTAGCTTGCCTGTCGCGTGGTGCTGAATACTACTACATCTAACAAGCTAGCTGCCCTGTCGCGTGGGGCTGTACTGCTACAACTAACAAGCTAGCTGCCCTGTCGCGTGGGGCTGTACTGCTACAACTAACAAGCTAGCTGCCCTGTCGCGTGGTGCTGAACTCTACTTCAACTAACAAGCTAGCCGGCCTGTCGCTTGGTAATGAATACTTCTATAACAAACAAGCTAGCTGGACTGTCGCGTGGTGTTGAACACTACTACAACTAACAAGCTAGCTGCCCTGTCGCGTGGTGCTGAACAATACTACAACTAACAAGCTAGCTGGCCTGCCGCTTGGTGCTGAACACTACTACATCTAACAAGCTAGCTGCCCTGTCGCGTGGGGCTGTACTGCTACAACTAACAAGCTAGCTGCCCTGTCGCGTGGGGCTGTACTGCTACAACTAACAAGCTAGTTGCCCTGTCGCGTGGTGTTGAACACTACTACAACTAACAAGCTAGCTGCCCTGTCGCGTGGTGCTGAACAATACTACAACTAACAAGCTAGCTGGCCTGCCGCTTGGTGCTGAACACTACTACAACTAACAAACTAGCTGCCCTGTCGCGTGGTGCTGAACACTACTACAACTAACAAGCTAGCTGCCCTGTCGCGTGGTGCTGAACCCTACTACAACTAACAAGCTAGCTAGCCGGCCGCTTGGTGCTGAACACTACTTCAACTAACAAGATAGCTGGCATGTCGCGTGGCGCTGTACTGCCACAACACACAAGCTAGCCGGATTGTCGCTGTACTGCTACAACTAACAAGCTAGCTGGCCTGTCGCGTGGCCCTGTACTGCTACAACTAACAAGCTAGCTGGCTTGCCGCTGTACTGCTACAACTAAGAAGCTAGCTGGCCTCTCGCGTGGTGCTGTACTGCTACAACTAACAAGCTAGCTGGCCTGTTGCGTGGCCCTTTACTGCTACAACTAACAAGCTAGCTGGCTTGTAGCTGTACTGCTACAACTAACAAGCTAGATGGCCTGTCTCTTGGAACTGTACTGGTACAACTAACAAGCTAGCTGGCCTATCGCGTGTCGCTGTACTGCTACAACTAACAATCTAGCTGGCTTGTCCCTGTACTGCTACAAATAACAAGCCAGCTGGCCTGTCACTCTACTGCTACAACTAACAAGCTAGCTGGCCTGTCGCGTGGCGCTGTACTGCTACAACTAACAACTTAGCTGGCCTATCGCGTGTCGCTGTACTGCTACAACTAACAAGCTAGCTGGCCTGTCGCTGTACTGCTACAACTAATAAGATAGCTGGCCTGTCGCTGTACTGCTGCAACTAACAAGATAGCAGGCCTATCGCGTGTCGCTGTACTGCTACAACTAACAAGCTAGCTGGCCTGTCGTTGTAATGCTACAACTAACAAGCTAGCTGGCCTATCGCGTGTCGCTGTACTGCTACAACTAACAAGCTAGATGGCCTGTCGCGTGGCCCTGTACTGCTACAACCAACAAGCTAGCTGGCTTGTCCCTTTACTGCTACAACTAACAAGCTAGCTGGCCTGTCGCGTGGTGTTGTACTGCTACAACTAACAAGCTAGCTGGCCTGTCGCGTGGCCCTTTACTGCTACATCTAACAAGCTAGCTGGCTTGTCGCTGTACTGCTGCAACTAACAAGCTAGCTGGATTTCGTTTGGCGCTGTACTGCTACAACTAAAAAGCTAGATGGCCTGTCACGTAGCACTGTACTGCTACAACTAACAAGCTAGCTGGCCTATCGCGTGGCGCTGTACTGCTACAACTAACAAGCTAGCTGGCCGGTCGCTGTACTGCTACAACTAACAAGCTAGCTGGCTTGTCGCTGTACTGCTACAACTAACAAGCTAGCTGGCCTATCGCGTGTCACTGTACTGCTACAACTAACAAGATAACTGGCTTGTCCCTGTACTGCTACAAATAACAAGCCAGCTGGCCTGTCGCTGTACTGCTACAACTAACAAGCTAGCTGGCCTGTCGCGTGGCGCTGTACTGCTACAACTAACAAGCTAGCTGGCCTGTCGCGTGTCGCTGTACTGCTACAACTAACCAGCTAGCTGGCCTGTCTCGTGGCGCTGTACTGCTACAACTAACAAGCTAGCTGGCTTGTCGCTGAACTGCTACAACTAACAAGCTAGCTGGCCTGTAGCGTGGCCCTGTACTGCTACAAGTAACAAGCTAGCTGGCTTGTCGCTGTACTGCTACAACTAACAAGCAAGCTGGCCTGTCGCTGTACTGCTACAGCTAACAAGCTAGCTGGCATGTCGCGTGGCACTGTACTGCTACACCTAACAAGCTAGCTGGCCAGTCGTGTGGCGCTGTACTGCTACAACTAACCAGCTAGCTGGCCTGCCGCGTGGCGCTGTACTGCTATAACTAACAAGCTAGCTGGCTTGTCGCTGAACTGCTACAACTAACATGCTAGCTGGCTTGTCGCTGTACTGCTACAACTAACAAGCTAGCTGGCCTGTCGCGTGTCGCTGTACTGCTACAACTAACAAGCTAGCTGTCCTGTCGCTGTACTGCTACAACTGACAAGCTAGCTGGCCTATCGCGTGTCGCTGTACTGCTACAACTAACAAGCTAGCTGGCCTGTCACGTGGCTCTGTACTGCTACAACTGACAAACTAGCTGGCCTGTCGCGTGGCGCTGTACTGCTACAACTAGCAAGCTAGCTGGCCTGTCACGTGGCTCTGTACTGCTACAACTGACAAACTAGCTGGCCTGTCACGTGGCTCTGTACTGCTACAACTAATAAGCTAGCTGGCCTGTCGCGTGGCGCTGTACTGCTACAACTAGCAAGCTAGCAGGCTTGTCGCTGTACTGCTACAACTAACAAGCTAGCTGGCCTGTCGCGTGGCGCTGTACTGCTACAACTAACAAGCTAGCTGGCCTGTCGCTGTCCTGCTACGACTAAAAAGCTAGCTGGCCTGTCGCGTGGCGCTGTACTGCTACTACTAACAAGCTAGCTGGCCTGTCGCTGTACTGCTACGACTAATAAGCTAGCTGGCCTGTCGCGTGGCACTGTACTGCTACAACTAACAAGCTCGCTGGCCGGTCGCGTGGCGCTGTACTGCTACAACTAACAAGCTAGCTGTCCTGTTGCTTGTTGCTGTACTGCTACAACCAACAAGCTAGCTGGCCTATCGCGTGGCGCTGTACTGCTACAACTAACAAGCTAGCTGGCTTGTCGCGTGTCGCTGTACCACTGCAACTAACAAGCTAGCTGCCCTGTCGCGTGGTGCTGAACACTACTACAACTAAAAAGCTAGCTAGCCTGCCGCTTGGTGCTGAGCACTACTTCAGCTAACAAGATAGCTGGCATGTCGCGTGGCGCTGTACTGCTACAACTAACAAGCTAGCTGGCCTGTAGAGTGGCGCTGTACTGCTACAACTGACAAGCTAGCTGGCCTGTCGCGTGGCGCTGTACTGCTACAACTAACAAGCTAGCTGGCCTATCGCGTGTAGCTGTACTGCTGCAACTAACAAGCTAGCTGATTGTCGCTGTACTGCTACAACTAACAAGCTAGCTGGCCTATCGCGTGTCGCTGTACTGCTACAACTAACAAGCTAGCTGGCCTGTCGCTTGGCGCTGTAGTGCCACAAATAACAAGCTAGCTGGCTTGTAGCTGTACTGCTACAACTAACAAGCTAGATGGCCTGTCTCTTGGCACTGTACTGCTACAACTAACAAGCTAGCTGGCATGTCGCGTGGCACTGTACTGCTAGAACTAACAAGCTAGCTGGCCAGTCGTGTGGCGCTGTACTGCTACAACTAACCAGCTAGCTGGCCTGCCGCGTGGCGTTGTACTGCTACAACTAACAAGCTAGCTGGCCTGTCGCGTGGTGCTGAATACTACTCCAACTAACAAGCTAGCTTGCCTGTCGCGTGGTGCTGAACACTACTCCAACTAACAAGCTAGCTTGCCTGTCGCGTGCCGCTGTACTGCAACAACTAACAAGCTAGCTGGCCTGTTGCGTGGCGCTGTACTGCTACAACTAACAAGCTAGCTGTCCTATGGCGTTTCGCCGTACTGCTACAAGTGACAAGCTAGCTGGCCTATCGCGTGTCGCTGTACTGCTACAACTATCAATGTAGCTGGCCTGTCGCGTGTCGCTATACTGCTACAACTAACAAGCTACCTGGCCTGTCGCGTGGCGCTCTACTGCTACAACTAACAAGCTAGCTGGCTTTTCGCTGTACTGCTACAACTAACAAGCTAGCTGCCCTGTCGCGTGGTGCTGAACACTACTCCAACTAACAAGCTAGCTGGCCTGTCGCTTGCTGCTGAACACTACTAGAACTAACAAGCTAGCTAGCCTGCCTCTTGGTGCTGAATACTACTCCAACTAACAAGCTAGCTTGCCTGTCGCGTGGTGCTGAACACTACTCCAACTAACAAGCTAGCTGGCCTGTCGCTTGGTGCTGGATACTTCTATAACAAACAAGCTAGCTGGCCTGTCGCGTGTCGCTATACTGCTACAACTAACAAGCTACCTGGCCTGTCGCGAGGCGCTCTACTGCTACAACTAACAAGATAACTGGCTTGTCCCTGTACTGCTACAAATAACAAGCCAGCTGGCCTGTCGCTGTACTGCTACAACTAACAAGCTAGCTGGCCTGTCGCGTGGCGCTGTACTGCTACAACTAACAAGCTAGCTGGCCTGTCGCGTGTCGCTGTACTGCTACAACTAACCAGCTAGCTGGCCTGTCTCGTGGCGCTGTACTGCTACAACTAACAAGCTAGCTGGCTTGTCGCTGAACTGCTACAACTAACAAGCTAGCTGGCCTGTAGCGTGGCCCTGTACTGCTACAAGTAACAAGCTAGCTGGCCTGTCGCTGTACTGCTACAAGTAACAAGCTAGCTGGCTTGTCGCTGTACTGCTACAACTAACAAGCAAGCTGGCCTGTCGCTGTACTGCTACAACTAACAAGCTAGCTGGCATGTCGCGTGGCACTGTACTGCTACACCTAACAAGCTAGCTGGCCAGTCGTGTGGCGCTGTACTGCTACAACTAACCAGCTAGCTGGCCTGCCGCGTGGCGCTGTACTGCTATAACTAACAAGCTAGCTGGCTTGTCGCTGAACTGCTACAACTAACATGCTAGCTGGCTTGTCGCTGTACTGCTACAACTAACAAGCTAGCTGGCCTGTCGCGTGTCGCTGTACTGCTACAACTAACAAGCTAGCTGTCCTGTCGCTGTACTGCCAGAACTGACAAGCTATCTGGCCTAACGCGTGTCGCTGTACTGCTACAACTATCAAGCTAGCTGGCTTGTCGCTGTACTGCTACAACTGACAAGCTAGCTGGCCTATCGCGTGTCGCTGTACTGCTACAACTAACAAGCTAGCTGGCCTGTCACGTGGCTCTGTACTGCTACAACTGACAAACTAGCTGGCCTGTCGCGTGGCGCTGTACTGCTACAACTAGCAAGCTAGCTGGCCTGTCACGTGGCTCTGTACTGCTACAACTGACAAACTAGCTGGCCTGTCACGTGGCTCTGTACTGCTACAACTAATAAGCTAGCTGGCCTGTCGCGTGGCGCTGTACTGCTACAACTAGCAAGCTAGCAGGCTTGTCGCTGTACTGCTACAACTAACAAGCTAGCTGGCCTGTCGCGTGGCGCTGTACTGCTACAACTAACAAGCTAGCTGGCCTGTCGCTGTCCTGCTACGACTAAAAAGCTAGCTGGCCTGTCGCGTGGCGCTGTACTGCTACTACTAACAAGCTAGCTGGCCTGTCGCTGTACTGCTACGACTAATAAGCTAGCTGGCCTGTCGCGTGGCACTGTACTGCTACAACTAACAAGCTCGCTGGCCGGTCGCGTGGCGCTGTACTGCTACAACTAACAAGCTAGCTGTCCTGTTGCTTGTTGCTGTACTGCTACAACCAACAAGCTAGCTGGCCTATCGCGTGGCGCTGTACTGCTACAACTAACAAGCTAGCTGGCTTGTCGCGTGTCGCTGTACCACTGCAACTAACAAGCTAGCTGCCCTGTCGCGTGGTGCTGAACACTACTACAACTAAAAAGCTAGCTAGCCTGCCGCTTGGTGCTGAGCACTACTTCAACTAACAAGATAGCTGGCATGTCGCGTGGCGCTGTACTGCTACAACTAACAAGCTAGCTGGCCTGTAGAGTGGCGCTGTACTGCTACAACTAACAAGCTAGTTGGCCTGTCGCGTGGCGCTGTACTGCTACAACTAACAAGCTAGCTGGCCTACCGCGTGTAGCTGTACTGCTGCAACTAACAAGCTAGCTGATTGTCGCTGTACTGCTACAACTAACAAGCTAGCTGGCCTATCGCGTGTCGCTGTACTGCTACAACTAACAAGCTAGCTGGCCTGTCGCTTGGCGCTGTAGTGCCACAAATAACAAGCTAGCTGGCTTGTAGCTTTACTGCTACAACTAACAAGCTAGATGGCCTGTCCCTTGGCACTGTACTGCTACAACTAACAAGCTAGCTGGCATGTCGCGTGGCACTGTACTGCTAGAACTAACAAGCTAGCTGGCCAGTCGTGTGGCGCTGTACTGCTACAACTAACCAGCTAGCTGGCCTGCCGCGTGGCGCTGTACTGCTACAACTAACAAGCTAGCTGGCTTGTCGCTGAACTGCTACAACTAACAAGCTAGCTGGCTTGTCGCTGTACTGCTACAACTAACAAGCTAGCTGGCCTGTCGCGTGTCGCTGTACTGCGACAACTAACAAGATAGCTGGCCTGTCGCTGTACTGCTACAACTGACAAGCTAGCTGGCCTATCGCGTGTCGCTGTACTGCTACAACTAACAAGCTAGCTGGCCTGTCGCTGTACTGCTACAACTGAAAAGCTAGCTGGCCTATCGCGTGTCGCTGTACTGCTACAACTAACAAGCTAGCTGGCCTGTCGCGTGGCGCTGTACTGCCACAACTAACAAGCTAGCTGGCCTGTCGCTGTACTGCTACAACTAACAAGCTAGCTGGCCTGTCGCTGTACTGCTACAACTAACAAGCTAGCTGGCCTGTCGCGTGTCGCTGCACTGTTACAATTAACAATCTAGCTGGCCTGTCGCGTGGCGCTGTACTGCTACAACTAACAAGCTAGCTGGCCTGTCGCTGTACTGCTACAACTAACAAGATAGCTGGCCTGTCGCTGTACTGCTACAACTAACAAGCTAGCTGGCCTGTCGCGTGTCGCTGTACTGTTACAATTAACAATCTAGCTGGCCTGTCGCGTGGCGCTGTACTGCTACAACTAACAAGCTAGCTGGCCAGTCGTGTGGCGCTGAACACTACTATAACTAACAAGCTAGCTTGCCTG
Organism: Anabrus simplex; assembly: GCF_040414725.1. Taxonomy (NCBI): domain Eukaryota; kingdom Metazoa; phylum Arthropoda; class Insecta; order Orthoptera; family Tettigoniidae; genus Anabrus; species Anabrus simplex. Next base: position 45,347,194 of record NC_090278.1, on the reverse strand, counting down.
TCGCTGTACTGCCACAATTACCAAGCTAGCTAGCCTGTCGCTGTACTGCTACAATTAACAAGCTAGCTGGCCTATTGCTGTACTGCTACAACTAACAATCCAGCTGGCCTATCGCGTGTCGCTGTACTGTTACAACTAACAAGCTAGCTGGCCTGCTGTGTGGCACTGAACAATACTACAACTAACAAGTTAGCTGGCCTGTCGCCTGGCGCTATACACTACTACAACCAACAAGCTAGCTGGCTTGCTGTGTGGCGCTGAAAAATACTACAACTAAAAAGCTGGCTGGCCTGACGCTTGGTGCTGAACACTACTCCAACTAACAAGCTACCTGGCCTGCTGTGTGGCACTGAACAATACTACAACTAACAAGATAGCTGGCCTGTCGCCTGGGCTATACTCTACTACAACCAACAAGCTAGCTGGCTTGCTGTGTGGCGCTGAAAAATACTACAACTAACAAGCTAGCTGGCCTGTCGCTTGGTGCTGAACACTACTCCAACTAACAAGCTAGCTGGCCTGTCGCGTGGTGCTGAACACTACTCCAACTAAAAAGCTAGCTGGCCTGTCGCGTGGTGCTGAACACTACTCCAACTAACAAGCCAGCTAGCCTGTCGCGTGCTGCTAAACACTACTACAACTAACAAGCCAGCTAGCCTGTCGCGTGCTGCTAAACACTACTACAACTAACAAGCCAGCTAGCCTGTCGCGTGCTGCTAAACACTACTACAACTAACAAGCTAGCTGGCCTGTCGCGTGGTGCTGAACACTACTCCAACTAACAAGCTAGCTGGCCTGTCGCGTGGTGCTGAACACTACTCCAACGAACAAGCTAGCTGGCCTGTCGCGTGGTGCTGAACACTACTTCAACTAACAAGCTAGCTGGCCTGTCGTGTGGTGCTGAACACTACTACAACTAACAAGCTAGACGGCCTGTCGCGTGGTGCTTAACACTACTCCAACTAACAAGCTAGCTGGCCTGTCGCGTGGTGCTGAACACTACTACAACTAACAAGCTAGCTTGCCTGTCGCGTGCTGCTAAACACTACTACAAGTAACAAGCTAGCTGGCCTGTCGCGTGGTGCTGAATACTACTACAACTAACAAGCTAGCTTGCCTGTCCCTTGGTGCTGAATAGTACTACAACTAACAAGCTAGCTGGCCTGTCGCGTGGTGCTGAACACTACTCCAACTAACAAGCTAGCTGGCCTGTCGCGTGGTGCTGAACACTACTACAACTAACAAGCTAGCTGGCTTGTCGCGTGGTGCTGAATACTACTACAAATAACAAGCTAGCTGGCCTGTCGCGTGGTGCTGAATACTACTCCAACTAACAAGCTAGCTGGCCTGTCGCTTGGTGCTGAATACTTCTATAACAAACAAGCTAGCTGGCTTGTCGCGTGGTGCTGAATACTACTCCAACTAACAAGATAGCTGGCCTGTCGCGTGGTGCTGAACACTACTCCAACTAACAAGCTAGCTGGCCTGTCGCGTGGTGCTGAATACTACTACACCAACATGATAGCTGGCCTGTCGCGTGGTGCAGAATACATCTATAACAAAGAAGCTAGCTGGCCTGTCACGTGGTGCTGAATACTTCTATAACAAAAAAGCTAGCTGGCCTGTCCCTTGGTGCTGAATACTTCTATAACAAACAAGCTAGCTGGCCTGTCGCTTGGTGCTGAATACTACTCCAACTAACAAGCTAGCTGGCCTGTCGCTTGGTGCTGAATACTGCTACAACCAACAAGCTTGCTAGCCTGTCGCTTGGTGCGGAATACTGCTACAACTAACAAGCTAGCTGGCCTGTCGCTTTGTGCGGAATACTGCTACAACTAACAAGCTAGCTTGCCTGTCCCTTGGTGCTGAATACTGCTACAACTAACAAGCTAGCTGGCCTGTCGCTTGGTGCTGAATACTACTACAACTAACAAGCTAGCTTGCCTGTCCCTTGGTGCTGAATAGTACTAACCTAACAAGCTAGCTGGCCTGTCGCGTGGTGCTGAATACTTCTATAACAAACAAGCTAGCTGGCCTGTCGCTTGGTGCTGAATACTGCTACAACTAACAAGCTAGCTGGCCTGTCGCTTGGTGCTGAATACTGCTACAACTAACAAGCTAGCTAGCCTGTCGCATGGTGCTGAATACTTCTATAACAAACAAGCTAGCTGGCCTGTCGCTTGGTGCTGCATACTACTCCAACTAACAAGCTAGCTGGCCTGTCGCTTGGTGCTGAATACTGCCACAACTAACGAGCTAGCTGGCCTGTCGCTTGGTGCTGAATATTGCTACAAGTAACGAGCTAGCTGGCCTGTCGCATGGTGCTGAATACTACTACACCAACATGATAGCTGGCCTGTCGCGTGGTGCTGAATACCTCTATAACAAACAAGCTAGCTGGCCTGTCGCGTGGTGCTGAATACATCTATAAAAAACAAGCCAGCTGGCCTGTCGCTTGGTGCTGAATACTTCTCCAACTAACAAGCTAGCTGGCCTGTCGCTTCGTGCTGAATACTTCTACAACTAACGAGCTAGCTGGCCTGTGGTTTGGTGCTGAATACTGCTACAACTAACGAGCTAGCTGGCCTGTCGCATGGTGCTGAATGCTAGTACACCAACATGTTAGCTGGCCTGTCGCGTGGTGCTGAATACATCTATAACAAACAAGCTAGCTGGACTTTCGCGTGGTGCTGAATACTTCTATAACAAACAAGCTAGCTGGCCTGTCGCTTGGTGCTGAACACTACTCCAACTAACAAGCTAGCTGGCCTGTCGCGTGGTGCTGAATACTACTACACCAACATGATAGCTGGCCTGTCGCGTGGTGCTGAATACTTCTATAACAAACAAGCTAGCTGGACTTTCGCGTGGTGCTGAATACTTCTATAACAAACAAGCTAGCTGGCCTGTCGCTTGGTGCTGAACACTACTCCAACTAACAAGCTAGGTGGCCTGTCGCTTGGTGCTGAATACTGCTACAACTAACGAGCTAGCTGGCCTGTCGCGTGGTGCTGAACACTACTCCAACTAACAAGCTAGCTGGCCTGTGGCATGCTGCTGAATACATCTATAACAAACAAGCTAGCTGGCCTGTCGCTTGCTGCTGAATACTTCTACAACTAACAAGCTAGCCGGCCTGTTGCGTGGTGCTGAACACTACTACAACTAACAAACTAGCTGGACTGTCGCGTGGTGCTGAACACTACTACAACTAACAAGCTAGCTCGCCTGTCGCTTGATGCTGAACACTACTCCAACTAACAAGCTAGCTAGCCTGTCGCTTGGTGCTGAATACTTCTATAACAAACAAGCTAGCTGGCCTGTCGCGTGGTGCTGAATACTACTCCAACTAACAAGCTAGCTTGCCTGTCGCGTGGTGCTGAACACTACTACAAGTAACAAGCTAGCTGGCCTGTCGCGTGGTGCTGAATACTACTCCAACTAACAAGCTAGCTTGCCTGTCGCGTGGTGCTGAACACTACTCCAACTAACAAGCTAGCTTGCCTGTCGCGTGCCGCTGTACTGCTACAACTAACAAGCTAGCTGGCCTGTTGCGTGGCGCTGTACTGCTACAACTAACAAGCTAGCTGTCCTATGGCGTTTCGCCGTACTGCTACAAGTGACAAGCTAGCTGGCCTTTCGCGTGTCGCTGTACTGCTACAACTATCAAGGTAGCTGGCCTGTCGCGTGTCGCTATACTGCTACAACTAACAAGCTACCTGGCCTGTCGCTTGGCGCTCTACTGCTACAACTAACAAGCTAGCTGGCTTTTCGCTGTACTGCTACAACTAACAAGCTAGCTGCCCTGTCGCGTGGTGCTGAACACTACTCCAACTAACAAGCTAGCTGGCCTGTCGCTTGCTGCTGAACACTACTAGAACTAACAAGCTAGCTAGCCTGCCTCTTGGTGCTGAACACTACTACAACTAACAAGCTAGCTGGCCTGTCGCTTGCTGCTGAATACTACTCCAACTAACAAGCTAGCTTGCCTGTCGCGTGGTGCTGAACACTACTCCAACTAACAAGCTAGCTGGCCTGTCGCTTGGTGCTGAATAATTCTATAACAAACAAGCTAGCTGGCCTGTCGCGTGCTGTTGAACACTACTACAACTAACAAGCTAGCTGGCCTGTCGCTTGCTGCTGAACACTACTACAACTAACAAGCTAGCTGGCCTGTCGCGTGTCGCTGTACTGCTACAACTAACAAGCTAGCTGTCCTGTCGCTGTACTGCTACAACTGACAAGCTAGCTGGCCTATCGCGTGTCGCTGTACTGCTACAACTAACAAGCTAGCTGGCCTGTCACGTGGCTCTGTACTGCTACAACTGACAAACTAGCTGGCCTGTCGCGTGGCGCTGTACTGCTACAACTAGCAAGCTAGCTGGCCTGTCACGTGGCTCTGTACTGCTACAACTGACAAACTAGCTGGCCTGTCACGTGGCTCTGTACTGCTACAACTAATAAGCTAGCTGGCCTGTCGCGTGGCGCTGTACTGCTACAACTAGCAAGCTAGCAGGCTTGTCGCTGTACTGCTACAACTAACAAGCTAGCTGGCCTGTCGCGTGGCGCTGTACTGCTACAACTAACAAGCTAGCTGGCCTGTCGCTGTCCTGCTACGACTAAAAAGCTAGCTGGCCTGTCGCGTGGCGCTGTACTGCTACTACTAACAAGCTAGCTGGCCTGTCGCTGTACTGCTACGACTAATAAGCTAGCTGGCCTGTCGCGTGGCACTGTACTGCTACAACTAACAAGCTCGCTGGCCGGTCGCGTGGCGCTGTACTGCTACAACTAACAAGCTAGCTGTCCTGTTGCTTGTTGCTGTACTGCTACAACCAACAAGCTAGCTGGCCTATCGCGTGGCGCTGTACTGCTACAACTAACAAGCTAGCTGGCTTGTCGCGTGTCGCTGTACCACTGCAACTAACAAGCTAGCTGCCCTGTCGCGTGGTGCTGAACACTACTACAACTAAAAAGCTAGCTAGCCTGCCGCTTGGTGCTGAGCACTACTTCAGCTAACAAGATAGCTGGCATGTCGCGTGGCGCTGTACTGCTACAACTAACAAGCTAGCTGGCCTGTAGAGTGGCGCTGTACTGCTACAACTGACAAGCTAGCTGGCCTGTCGCGTGGCGCTGTACTGCTACAACTAACAAGCTAGCTGGCCTATCGCGTGTAGCTGTACTGCTGCAACTAACAAGCTAGCTGATTGTCGCTGTACTGCTACAACTAACAAGCTAGCTGGCCTATCGCGTGTCGCTGTACTGCTACAACTAACAAGCTAGCTGGCCTGTCGCTTGGCGCTGTAGTGCCACAAATAACAAGCTAGCTGGCTTGTAGCTGTACTGCTACAACTAACAAGCTAGATGGCCTGTCTCTTGGCACTGTACTGCTACAACTAACAAGCTAGCTGGCATGTCGCGTGGCACTGTACTGCTAGAACTAACAAGCTAGCTGGCCAGTCGTGTGGCGCTGTACTGCTACAACTAACCAGCTAGCTGGCCTGCCGCGTGGCGTTGTACTGCTACAACTAACAAGCTAGCTGGCCTGTCGCGTGGTGCTGAATACTACTCCAACTAACAAGCTAGCTTGCCTGTCGCGTGGTGCTGAACACTACTCCAACTAACAAGCTAGCTTGCCTGTCGCGTGCCGCTGTACTGCAACAACTAACAAGCTAGCTGGCCTGTTGCGTGGCGCTGTACTGCTACAACTAACAAGCTAGCTGTCCTATGGCGTTTCGCCGTACTGCTACAAGTGACAAGCTAGCTGGCCTATCGCGTGTCGCTGTACTGCTACAACTATCAATGTAGCTGGCCTGTCGCGTGTCGCTATACTGCTACAACTAACAAGCTACCTGGCCTGTCGCGTGGCGCTCTACTGCTACAACTAACAAGCTAGCTGGCTTTTCGCTGTACTGCTACAACTAACAAGCTAGCTGCCCTGTCGCGTGGTGCTGAACACTACTCCAACTAACAAGCTAGCTGGCCTGTCGCTTGCTGCTGAACACTACTAGAACTAACAAGCTAGCTAGCCTGCCTCTTGGTGCTGAATACTACTCCAACTAACAAGCTAGCTTGCCTGTCGCGTGGTGCTGAACACTACTCCAACTAACAAGCTAGCTGGCCTGTCGCTTGGTGCTGGATACTTCTATAACAAACAAGCTAGCTGGCCTGTCGCGTGTCGCTATACTGCTACAACTAACAAGCTACCTGGCCTGTCGCGAGGCGCTCTACTGCTACAACTAACAAGATAACTGGCTTGTCCCTGTACTGCTACAAATAACAAGCCAGCTGGCCTGTCGCTGTACTGCTACAACTAACAAGCTAGCTGGCCTGTCGCGTGGCGCTGTACTGCTACAACTAACAAGCTAGCTGGCCTGTCGCGTGTCGCTGTACTGCTACAACTAACCAGCTAGCTGGCCTGTCTCGTGGCGCTGTACTGCTACAACTAACAAGCTAGCTGGCTTGTCGCTGAACTGCTACAACTAACAAGCTAGCTGGCCTGTAGCGTGGCCCTGTACTGCTACAAGTAACAAGCTAGCTGGCCTGTCGCTGTACTGCTACAAGTAACAAGCTAGCTGGCTTGTCGCTGTACTGCTACAACTAACAAGCAAGCTGGCCTGTCGCTGTACTGCTACAACTAACAAGCTAGCTGGCATGTCGCGTGGCACTGTACTGCTACACCTAACAAGCTAGCTGGCCAGTCGTGTGGCGCTGTACTGCTACAACTAACCAGCTAGCTGGCCTGCCGCGTGGCGCTGTACTGCTATAACTAACAAGCTAGCTGGCTTGTCGCTGAACTGCTACAACTAACATGCTAGCTGGCTTGTCGCTGTACTGCTACAACTAACAAGCTAGCTGGCCTGTCGCGTGTCGCTGTACTGCTACAACTAACAAGCTAGCTGTCCTGTCGCTGTACTGCCAGAACTGACAAGCTATCTGGCCTAACGCGTGTCGCTGTACTGCTACAACTATCAAGCTAGCTGGCTTGTCGCTGTACTGCTACAACTGACAAGCTAGCTGGCCTATCGCGTGTCGCTGTACTGCTACAACTAACAAGCTAGCTGGCCTGTCACGTGGCTCTGTACTGCTACAACTGACAAACTAGCTGGCCTGTCGCGTGGCGCTGTACTGCTACAACTAGCAAGCTAGCTGGCCTGTCACGTGGCTCTGTACTGCTACAACTGACAAACTAGCTGGCCTGTCACGTGGCTCTGTACTGCTACAACTAATAAGCTAGCTGGCCTGTCGCGTGGCGCTGTACTGCTACAACTAGCAAGCTAGCAGGCTTGTCGCTGTACTGCTACAACTAACAAGCTAGCTGGCCTGTCGCGTGGCGCTGTACTGCTACAACTAACAAGCTAGCTGGCCTGTCGCTGTCCTGCTACGACTAAAAAGCTAGCTGGCCTGTCGCGTGGCGCTGTACTGCTACTACTAACAAGCTAGCTGGCCTGTCGCTGTACTGCTACGACTAATAAGCTAGCTGGCCTGTCGCGTGGCACTGTACTGCTACAACTAACAAGCTCGCTGGCCGGTCGCGTGGCGCTGTACTGCTACAACTAACAAGCTAGCTGTCCTGTTGCTTGTTGCTGTACTGCTACAACCAACAAGCTAGCTGGCCTATCGCGTGGCGCTGTACTGCTACAACTAACAAGCTAGCTGGCTTGTCGCGTGTCGCTGTACCACTGCAACTAACAAGCTAGCTGCCCTGTCGCGTGGTGCTGAACACTACTACAACTAAAAAGCTAGCTAGCCTGCCGCTTGGTGCTGAGCACTACTTCAACTAACAAGATAGCTGGCATGTCGCGTGGCGCTGTACTGCTACAACTAACAAGCTAGCTGGCCTGTAGAGTGGCGCTGTACTGCTACAACTAACAAGCTAGTTGGCCTGTCGCGTGGCGCTGTACTGCTACAACTAACAAGCTAGCTGGCCTACCGCGTGTAGCTGTACTGCTGCAACTAACAAGCTAGCTGATTGTCGCTGTACTGCTACAACTAACAAGCTAGCTGGCCTATCGCGTGTCGCTGTACTGCTACAACTAACAAGCTAGCTGGCCTGTCGCTTGGCGCTGTAGTGCCACAAATAACAAGCTAGCTGGCTTGTAGCTTTACTGCTACAACTAACAAGCTAGATGGCCTGTCCCTTGGCACTGTACTGCTACAACTAACAAGCTAGCTGGCATGTCGCGTGGCACTGTACTGCTAGAACTAACAAGCTAGCTGGCCAGTCGTGTGGCGCTGTACTGCTACAACTAACCAGCTAGCTGGCCTGCCGCGTGGCGCTGTACTGCTACAACTAACAAGCTAGCTGGCTTGTCGCTGAACTGCTACAACTAACAAGCTAGCTGGCTTGTCGCTGTACTGCTACAACTAACAAGCTAGCTGGCCTGTCGCGTGTCGCTGTACTGCGACAACTAACAAGATAGCTGGCCTGTCGCTGTACTGCTACAACTGACAAGCTAGCTGGCCTATCGCGTGTCGCTGTACTGCTACAACTAACAAGCTAGCTGGCCTGTCGCTGTACTGCTACAACTGAAAAGCTAGCTGGCCTATCGCGTGTCGCTGTACTGCTACAACTAACAAGCTAGCTGGCCTGTCGCGTGGCGCTGTACTGCCACAACTAACAAGCTAGCTGGCCTGTCGCTGTACTGCTACAACTAACAAGCTAGCTGGCCTGTCGCTGTACTGCTACAACTAACAAGCTAGCTGGCCTGTCGCGTGTCGCTGCACTGTTACAATTAACAATCTAGCTGGCCTGTCGCGTGGCGCTGTACTGCTACAACTAACAAGCTAGCTGGCCTGTCGCTGTACTGCTACAACTAACAAGATAGCTGGCCTGTCGCTGTACTGCTACAACTAACAAGCTAGCTGGCCTGTCGCGTGTCGCTGTACTGTTACAATTAACAATCTAGCTGGCCTGTCGCGTGGCGCTGTACTGCTACAACTAACAAGCTAGCTGGCCAGTCGTGTGGCGCTGAACACTACTATAACTAACAAGCTAGCTTGCCTGTCGCTGTACTGCCACAATTACCAAGCTAGCTAGCCTGTCGCTGTACTGCTACAATTAACAAGCTAGCTGGCCTATTGCTGTACTGCTACAACTAACAATCCAGCTGGCCTATCGCGTGTCGCTGTACTGTTACAACTAACAAGCTAGCTGGCCTGCTGTGTGGCACTGAACAATACTACAACTAACAAGTTAGCTGGCCTGTCGCCTGGCGCTATACACTACTACAACCAACAAGCTAGCTGGCTTGCTGTGTGGCGCTGAAAAATACTACAACTAAAAAGCTGGCTGGCCTGACGCTTGGTGCTGAACACTACTCCAACTAACAAGCTACCTGGCCTGCTGTGTGGCACTGAACAATACTACAACTAACAAGATAGCTGGCCTGTCGCCTGGGCTATACTCTACTACAACCAACAAGCTAGCTGGCTTGCTGTGTGGCGCTGAAAAATACTACAACTAACAAGCTAGCTGGCCTGTCGCTTGGTGCTGAACACTACTCCAACTAACAAGCTAGCTGGCCTGTCGCGTGGTGCTGAACACTACTCCAACTAAAAAGCTAGCTGGCCTGTCGCGTGGTGCTGAACACTACTCCAACTAACAAGCCAGCTAGCCTGTCGCGTGCTGCTAAACACTACTACAACTAACAAGCCAGCTAGCCTGTCGCGTGCTGCTAAACACTACTACAACTAACAAGCCAGCTAGCCTGTCGCGTGCTGCTAAACACTACTACAACTAACAAGCTAGCTGGCCTGTCGCGTGGTGCTGAACACTACTCCAACTAACAAGCTAGCTGGCCTGTCGCGTGGTGCTGAACACTACTCCAACGAACAAGCTAGCTGGCCTGTCGCGTGGTGCTGAACACTACTTCAACTAACAAGCTAGCTGGCCTGTCGTGTGGTGCTGAACACTACTACAACTAACAAGCTAGACGGCCTGTCGCGTGGTGCTTAACACTACTCCAACTAACAAGCTAGCTGGCCTGTCGCGTGGTGCTGAACACTACTACAACTAACAAGCTAGCTTGCCTGTCGCGTGCTGCTAAACACTACTACAAGTAACAAGCTAGCTGGCCTGTCGCGTGGTGCTGAATACTACTACAACTAACAAGCTAGCTTGCCTGTCCCTTGGTGCTGAATAGTACTACAACTAACAAGCTAGCTGGCCTGTCGCGTGGTGCTGAACACTACTCCAACTAACAAGCTAGCTGGCCTGTCGCGTGGTGCTGAACACTACTACAACTAACAAGCTAGCTGGCTTGTCGCGTGGTGCTGAATACTACTAAAAATAACAAGCTAGCTGGCCTGTCGCGTGGTGCTGAATACTACTCCAACTAACAAGCTAGCTGGCCTGTCGCTTGGTGCTGAATACTTCTATAACAAACAAGCTAGCTGGCTTGTCGCGTGGTGCTGAATACTACTCCAACTAACAAGATAGCTGGCCTGTCGCGTGGTGCTGAACACTACTCCAACTAACAAGCTAGCTGGCCTGTCGCGTGGTGCTGAATACTACTACACCAACATGATAGCTGGCCTGTCGCGTGGTGCAGAATACATCTATAACAAAGAAGCTAGCTGGCCTGTCACGTGGTGCTGAATACTTCTATAACAAAAAAGCTAGCTGGCCTGTCCCTTGGTGCTGAATACTTCTATAACAAACAAGCTAGCTGGCCTGTCGCTTGGTGCTGAATACTACTCCAACTAACAAGCTAGCTGGCCTGTCGCTTGGTGCTGAATACTGCTACAACCAACAAGCTTGCTAGCCTGTCGCTTGGTGCGGAATACTGCTACAACTAACAAGCTAGCTGGCCTGTCGCTTTGTGCGGAATACTGCTACAACTAACAAGCTAGCTTGCCTGTCCCTTGGTGCTGAATACTGCTACAACTAACAAGCTAGCTGGCCTGTCGCTTGGTGCTGAATACTACTACAACTAACAAGCTAGCTTGCCTGTCCCTTGGTGCTGAATAGTACTAACCTAACAAGCTAGCTGGCCTGTCGCGTGGTGCTGAATACTTCTATAACAAACAAGCTAGCTGGCCTGTCGCTTGGTGCTGAATACTGCTACAACTAACAAGCTAGCTGGCCTGTCGCTTGGTGCTGAATACTGCTACAACTAACAAGCTAGCTAGCCTGTCGCATGGTGCTGAATACTTCTATAACAAACAAGCTAGCTGGCCTGTCGCTTGGTGCTGCATACTACTCCAACTAACAAGCTAGCTGGCCTGTCGCTTGGTGCTGAATACTGCCACAACTAACGAGCTAGCTGGCCTGTCGCTTGGTGCTGAATATTGCTACAAGTAACGAGCTAGCTGGCCTGTCGCATGGTGCTGAATACTACTACACCAACATGATAGCTGGCCTGTCGCGTGGTGCTGAATACCTCTATAACAAACAAGCTAGCTGGCCTGTCGCGTGGTGCTGAATACATCTATAAAAAACAAGCCAGCTGGCCTGTCGCTTGGTGCTGAATACTTCTCCAACTAACAAGCTAGCTGGCCTGTCGCTTCGTGCTGAATACTTCTACAACTAACGAGCTAGCTGGCCTGTGGTTTGGTGCTGAATACTGCTACAACTAACGAGCTAGCTGGCCTGTCGCATGGTGCTGAATGCTAGTACACCAACATGTTAGCTGGCCTGTCGCGTGGTGCTGAATACATCTATAACAAACAAGCTAGCTGGACTTTCGCGTGGTGCTGAATACTTCTATAACAAACAAGCTAGCTGGCCTGTCGCTTGGTGCTGAACACTACTCCAACTAACAAGCTAGCTGGCCTGTCGCGTGGTGCTGAATACTACTACACCAACATGATAGCTGGCCTGTCGCGTGGTGCTGAATACTTCTATAACAAACAAGCTAGCTGGACTTTCGCGTGGTGCTGAATACTTCTATAACAAACAAGCTAGCTGGCCTGTCGCTTGGTGCTGAACACTACTCCAACTAACAAGCTAGGTGGCCTGTCGCTTGGTGCTGAATACTGCTACAACTAACGAGCTAGCTGGCCTGTCGCGTGGTGCTGAACACTACTCCAACTAACAAGCTAGCTGGCCTGTGGCATGCTGCTGAATACATCTATAACAAACAAGCTAGCTGGCCTGTCGCTTGCTGCTGAATACTTCTACAACTAACAAGCTAGCCGGCCTGTTGCGTGGTGCTGAACACTACTACAACTAACAAACTAGCTGGCCTGTCGCGTGGTGCTGAACACTACTACAACTAACAAGCTAGCTCGCCTGTCGCTTGATGCTGAACACTACTCCAACTAACAAGCTAGCTAGCCTGTCGCTTGGTGCTGAATACTTCTATAACAAACAAGCTAGCTGGCCTGTCGGGTGGTGCTGAATACTACTCCAACTAACAAGCTAGCTTGCCTGTCGCGTGGTGCTGAACACTACTACAACTAACAAGCTAGCTGGCCTGTCGCGTGGTGCTGAATACTACTCCAACTAACAAGCTAGCTTGCCTGTCGCGTGGTGCTGAACACTACTCCAACTAACAAGCTAGCTTGCCTGTCGCGTGCCGCTGTACTGCTACAACTAACAAGCTAGCTGGCCTGTTGCGTGGCGCTGTACTGCTACAACTAACAAGCTAGCTGTCCTATGGCGTTTCGCCGTACTGCTACAAGTGACAAGCTAGCTGGCCTTTCGCGTGTCGCTGTACTGCTACAACTATCAAGGTAGCTGGCCTGTCGCGTGTCGCTATACTGCTACAACTAACAAGCTACCTGGCCTGTCGCTTGGCGCTCTACTGCTACAACTAACAAGCTAGCTGGCTTTTCGCTGTACTGCTACAACTAACAAGCTAGCTGCCCTGTCGCGTGGTGCTGAACACTACTCCAACTAACAAGCTAGCTGGCCTGTCGCTTGCTGCTGAACACTACTAGAACTAACAAGCTAGCTAGCCTGCCTCTTGGTGCTGAACACTACTACAACTAACAAGCTAGCTGGCCTGTCGCTTGCTGCTGAATACTACTCCAACTAACAAGCTAGCTTGCCTGTCGCGTGGTGCTGAACACTACTCCAACTAACAAGCTAGCTGGCCTGTCGCTTGGTGCTGAATAATTCTATAACAAACAAGCTAGCTGGCCTGTCGCGTGCTGTTGAACACTACTACAACTAACAAGCTAGCTGGCCTGTCGCTTGCTGCTGAACACTACTACAACTAACAAGCTAGCTGCCCTGTCGCGTGGTGCTGAACACTACTTCAACTAACAAGCTAGCCGGCCTGTCGCTTGGTAATGAATACTTCTATAACAAACAAGCTAGCTGGCCTGTCGCGTGGTGTTGAACACTACTACAACTAACAAGCTAGCTGCCCTGTCGCGTGGTGCTGAACACTACTACAACTAACAAGCTAGCTGGCTTGTCGCGTGGTGCTGTACTGCTACAACTAACAAGCTAGCTGCCCTGTCGCGTGGTGCTGAACACTACTTCAACTAACAAGCTAGCCGGCCTGTCGCTTGGTAATGAATACTTCTATAACAAACAAGCTAGCTGGCCTGTCGCGTGGTGTTGAACACTACTACAACTAACAAGCTAGCTGCCCTGTCGCGTGGTGCTGGACACTACTACAACTAAAAAGCTAGCTGGCCTGTCGCGTGGTGCTGAACACTACTACATCTAACAAGCTAGCTGCCCTGTCGCGTGGTGCTGAACACTACTACAACTAACAAGCTAGCTGCCCTGTCGCGTGGTGCTGAACCCTACTACAACTAACAAGCTAGCTAGCCGGCCGCTTGGTGCTGAACACTACTTCAACTAACAAGATAGCTGGCATGTCGCGTGGCGCTGTACTGCCACAACACACAAGCTAGCTGGCTTGTCGCTGTACTGCTACAACTAACAAGCTAGCTGGCCTGTCGCGTGGCCCTGTACTGCTACAACTAACAAGCTATCTGGCTTGTCGCTGTACTGCTACAACTAAGACGCTAGCTGGCCTCTCGCGTGGTGCTGTACTGCTACAACTAACAAGCTAGCTGGCCTGTTGCGTGGCCCTTTACTGCTACAACTAACAAGCTAGCTGGCTTGTAGCTGTACTGCTACAACTAACAAGCTAGATCGCCTGTCTCTTGGCACTGTACTGCTACAACTAACAAGCTAGCTGGCCTATCGCGTGTCGCTGTACTGCTACAACTAACAATCTACCTGGCTTGTCCCTGTACTGATACAAATAACAAGCCAGCTGGCCTGTCGCTCTACTGCTACAACTAACAAGCTAGCTGGCCTGTCGCGTGGCGCTGTACTGCTACAACTAACAACTTAGCTGGCCTATCGCGTGTCGCTGTACTGCTACAACTAACAAGCTAGCTGGCCTGTCGCTGTACTGCCACAACTAACAAGATAGCTGGCCTGTCGCTGTACTACTGCAACTAACAAGATAGCTGGCCTATCGCGTGTCGCTGTACTGCTACAACTAACAAGCTAGCTGGCCTGTCGTTGTAATGCTACAACTAACAAGCTAGCTGGCATATCGCGTGTCGCTGTACTGCTACAACTAACAAGCTAGATGGCCTGTCGCGTGGCCCTGTACTGCTACAACCAACAAGCTAGCTGGCTTGTCCCTTTACTGCTACAACTAACAAGCTAGCTGGCCTGTCGCGTGGTGCTGTACTGCTACAACTAACAAGCTAGCTGGCCTGTCGCGTGGCCCTTTACTGCTACAACTAACAAGCTAGCTGGCTTGTCGCCGTACTGCTGCAACTAACAAGCTAGCTGGATTTCGCTTGGCGCTGTACTGCTACAACTAAAAAGCTAGATGGCCTGTCACGTAGCACTGTACTGCTACAACTAACAAGCTAGCTGGCCTATCGCGTGGCGCTGTACTGCTACAACTAACAAGCTAGCTGGCCTGTCGCTGTACTGCTACAACTAACAAGCTAGCTGGCTTGTCGCTGTACTACTACAACTAACAAGCTAGCTGGCCTATCGCGTGTCGCTGTACTGCTACAACTAACCAGCTAGCTGGCCTGTCTCGTGGCGCTGTACTGCTACAACTAACAAGCTAGCTGGCTTGTCGCTGAACTGCTACAACTAACAAGCTAGCTGGCCTGTAGCGTGGCCCTGTACTTCTACAAGTAACAAGCTAGCTGGCCTGTCGCTGTACTGCTACAACTAACAAGCTAGCTGGCATGTCGCGTGGCACTGTACTGCTACACCTAACAAGCTAGCTGGCCAGCCGTGTGGCGCTGTACTGCTACAACTAACCAGCTAGCTGGCCTGCCGCGTGGCGCTGTACTGCTATAACTAACAAGCTAGCTGGCTTGTCGCTGAACTGCTACAACTAACAAGCTAGCTGGCTTGTCGCTGTACTGCTACAACTAACAAGCTAGCTGGCCTGTCGCGTGTCGCTGTACTGCTACAACTAACAAGCTAGCTGGCCTGTCGCGTGGTGCAGAACACTACTACAACTAATAAGCTAGCTGGCCTGTCACGTGGTGCTGAACACTACTACAACTAACAAGCTAGCTGGCATGTCGCGTGGTGCTGAATACTACTCCAAGTAACAAGCTAGCTTGCCTGTCGCGTGGTGCTGAACACTACTACAACTAACAAGCTAGCTTGCCTGTCGCGTGGTGCTGAATACTTCTATAACAAACAAGCTAGCTGGCCTGTCGCGTGGTGCTGTACTGCTACAACTAACAAGCTAGCTGGCCTGTCCCTTGGCGCTGTACTGCCACAACTAACAAGCTAGCTGGCCTGTCGCGTGGCGCTGTACTGCTACAACTAACAAGCTAGCTGGCCTGTCGCTTGGTGCTGAATAATTCTATTACAAACAAGCTAGCTGGCCTGTCGCGTGGTACTGAACACTACTTCAACTAACACGCTAGCTGGCCTGTCGCCTGGTGCTGAATACTTCTATAACAAACTAGCTAGCTGGCCTGTCGCGTGGTGCTGAACACTACTCCAACTAACAAGCTAGCTGGCCTGTCGCTTGGTGCTGAATATTTCTATAACAAACAAGCTAGCTGGCCTGTCGCGTGGTGCTGAACACTACTACAACTAACAAGCTAGCTGCCCTGTCCCGTGTTGCTGAACACTACTACAACTAACAAGCTAGCTGGCCTGTCCCGTGGTGCTGAATACTGCTACAACTAACAAGCTAGCTGGCCTGTCCCGTGGTGCTGAATACTTCTATAACAAACAAGCTAGCTGGCCTGTCGCTTGGTGCTAAACACTACTTCAACTAACAAGCTAGATGGCCTGTCGCGTGGTGCTGAACACTACTACAACAAACAAGCTAGCTGGCCTGTCGCGTGATGCTGAACACTACTTCAACTAACAAGCTAGCTGGCCTGTCGCGTGGTGCTGAACAATACTACAACTAACAAGCTAGCTGCCCTGTCGCGTGGTGCTGAACACTACTACAACTAACAAGCTAGCTGGCATGTCGCGTGGCGCTGTACTGCTTCAACTAACAAGCCAGCTGGCCTATCGCGTGTCGCTGTACTGCTACAACTAACAAGCTAGCTGGCTTGTCGCTGTACTGCTACAACTAACAAGCTAGCTGGCCTGTCGCAGTACTGCTACAACTAACAAGCTAGCTGGCTTGTCGCTGTACTGCTACATCTAACAAGCTAGCTGGCCTGTCGCGTGGTGCTGAACACTACTACAACTAACAAGCTAGCTGGCCTATCGCGTGTCGCTGTACTGCTACAACTAACAAGCTAGCTGACTTGTCGCTGTACTGCTACAACTAACAAGCTAGCTGGCTTGTCGCTGTGCTGCTACAACTAACAAGCTAGCTGGCCTGTCGCTTGGCGCTGTACTGCCACAACTAACAAGCTAGCTATCTTGTCGCTGTACTGCTACAACTAACAAGCTAGCTGGCCTGTCGCGTGGTGCTGTACTGCTACATGTAACAAGCTAGCTGGCTTGTCGCTGTACAGCTACAACTAACAAGCTAGCTGATATGTCGCGTGGAGCTGTACTGCTACAACTAACAAGCTAGCTGGCCTGTGGCTGAACTGCTACAACTAACAAGCTAGCTGGCATGTCGCGTGGCACTGTACTGCTACAACTAACAAGCTAGCTGGCCAGTCGTGTGGCGCTGCACTGCTACAACTAACCAGCTAGCTGGCCTGCCGCGTGGCACTGTACTGCTACAACTAACAAGCTAGCTGGCCAGTCGTGTGGCGCTGTACTGCTACAACTAATAAGCTAGCTGATATGTCGCGTGGCGCTGTACTGCTACAACTGACAAGCTAGCTGGCCTGTCGCTGAACTGCTACAACTAACAAGCTAGCTGGCAAGTCGCGTGGCACTGTACTGCTACAACTAACAAGCTAGCTGGCCAGTCGTGTGGCGCTGTACTGCTACAACTAACAAGCTAGCTGGCCTGCCGCTGTACTGCTACAACTAACAAGCTAGCTAGCCTGTCGCTGATCTGCTACAACTAACAAGCTAGCTGGCTTGTCGCTGTACTGCTACAACTAACAAGCTAGGTGGCCTGTCGCGTGTCGCTGTACTGCTACAACTAACAAGCTAGCTGGCCTGTCGCTGTACCGCTACAACTGACAAGCTAGCTGGCCTATCGCGTGTCGCTGTACTGCTACAACTAACAAGCTACCTGGCCTGTCACGTGGCTCTGTACTGCTACAACTAACAAGCTAGCTGGCCTGTCGCGTGGCGCTGTACTGCTACAATTAATAAGCTAGCTGGCCTGTCCCGTGGCGCAGTACTGCTACAACTAACAAGCTAGCAGGCTTGTCGCTGTACTGCTACAACTAACAAGCTAGCTGGCCTGTCGCGTGGCGCTGTACTCCTACAACTAACAAGCTAGCTGGCCTGTCGCTGTACTGCTACGACTAATAAGCTAGCTGGCCTGTCGCTGTACTGCTACAACTAACAAGCTAGCTGGCCTGTCGCTGTACTGCTACAACTAACAAGCTAGCTGGCCTGTAGAGTGGCGCTGTACTGCTACTACTAACAAGCTAGCTGGCTTGTCGCATGTCGCTGTACTGATACAAGTAACAAGCTAGCTGGCCTGTCGCGTGTCGCTGTACTGCTACTACTAACAAACTAGCTGGCCTGTCGCGTGTCGCTGTACTGCTACAACTAACAAGCTAGCTGGCCTGTCTCGTGGTGGTGAACACTTCTACAACTAACAAGCTAGCTGGCCTGTCGCTGCACTGCTACAACTAACAAGCTAGCTGGCCTGTCGCGTGTCGCTGTACTGCTACAAGTATCAAGCTAGCTGGCCTGTCGCGTGTCGTTGTACTGGTGCAACTAACAAGCTAGCTGGTCTGTCGCCTGTCGCTGTACTGCTACAACTAACAAGCTAGCTGGGCTGTCGCGTGTCGCTGTACTGCTACAACTAAAAAGGTAGCTGGTCTGTCGCCTGGTGGTGAACACTGGTACAACTAACAAGCTAGCTGGCCTGTCGCGTGTCGCTGTACTGGTACAACTAACAAGCTAGCTGGCCTGCCGCGTGTCGCTTTACTGCTACAAGTGACAAGCTAGCTGGCCTGTCGCGTGTCGCTGTACTGCTACAACTAACAAGCTAGCTGGGCTGTCGCGTGTCGCTGTACTGCTACAACTAAAAAGGTAGCTGGTCTGTCGCCTGGTGGTGAACACTGGTACAACTAACAAGCTAGCTGGCCTGTCGCGTGTCGCTGTACTGGTACAACTAACAAGCTAGCTGGCCTGTCGCGTGTCGCCGTACTGCTACAGCTAACAAGCTAGCTGGCCTGTTACGTGTCGCCGTACTGCTACAAGTGACAAGCTAGCTGGCCTGTCGCGTGTCGCCGTACTGCTACAGCTAACAAGCTAGCTGGCCTGTTACGTGTCGCTGTACTGCTACAACTAACAAGCTAGCTGGCCTGTCGCATGTCGCTGTACTGCTACAAGTATCAAGCTAGCTGGCCTGTCGCGTGTCGTTGTACTGGTGCAACTAACAAGCTAGCTGGTCTGTCGCGTGTCGCTGTACTGCTACGACTAACAAGCTAGCTGGCCTGTCGCTGTACTGCTACAACTAACAAGCTAGCTGGCCTGTCGCGTGTCGCTGTACTGCTACAACTAAAAAGGTAGCTGGTCTGTCGCCTGGTGGTGAACACTGGTACAACTAACAAGCTAGCTGGCCTGTCGCGTGTCGCTGTACTGCTACAAGTGACAAGCTAGCTGGCCTGTCGCGTGTCGCCATACTGCTACAAGTGACAAGCTAGCTGGCCTATCGCGTGGCGCTGTACTGCTACAACTAACAAGCTAGCTGGCCTGTCGCGTGTCGCTGTACTGCTACAACTAACAAGCTAGCTGTCCTACGGCGTGTCGCTGTACTGCTACAACTAACAAGCTAGCTGTCCTATGGCGTGTCGCTGTACTGCTACAACTAACAAGCTAGCTGTCCTATGGCGTGTTGCTGAACTGCTACAACTAACAAGCTAGGTGGCTTGTCGCTGTACTGCTACAACTAACAAGCTAGCTGGCCTGTCGCGTGGCGCTGTACTGCTACAACTAACAAGCTAGCTGTCCTATGGCGTGTCGCTGTACTGCTACAACTAACAAGCTAGTTGGCCTGTCTCATGGCGCTGTACTGCTACAACTAACAAGCTAGCTTGCTTGTCGCTGTACTGCTACAACCAACAAGCTAGCTGGCCTGCCGCGTGTCGCTGTACTGCTACAAATAACAAGCTGACTGGCCTGTCGAGTGGCGCTGTACTGCTACAACTAACAAGCAAGCTGGCCTGTCGCGTGGCGCTGTACTGCTACAACTAACAAGCTAGCTGCACTGTCGCGTGTCGCTGTACTGCTGCAACTAACAAGCTAGCTGGCCTGTCGCGTTGCGCTGTACTTCTACAACTAACAAGCTAGCTGGCCTGTCACGTGCCGCTGTACTGCTACAACTAACGAGCTAGCTGGCTTCTCGCTGTAATGGTACAACTAACAAGCTAGCTGGCTTTTCGCTGTACTGCTACAAATAACAAGCTAGCTGGCCTGTCGCGTGGCGCTGTACTGCTACAACTAACAAGCTAGCTGGCTTGTCGCTGTACTGCTACAACTAACAAGCTAGCTGGCCTGTCGCGTGTCGCTATACTGCTACAACTAACAAGCTAGCTGGCCTGTCGCGTGGCGCTCTACTGCTACAACTAAAAAGCTAGCTGGCTTTTCGCTGTACTGCTACAACTAACAAGGTAGCCTGCCTGTCGCGTGGTGCTGAACACTGCTACAACTAACAAGCAAGATGGCTTGTCGCGCGGTGCTGAACACTGCTACAACTAACAAGCAAGATGGCCTGTCGCTGTACTGCTACAACTAACAAGCTAGCTGGCCTGTCGCATGTCGCTGTACTTTACAACTAACGAGCTAGCTGGCCTGTCTCGTGGCGCTGTACTGCTACAACTAACAAGCTAGCTGGCCTGTCGCATGTCGCTGTACTGCTACAACTAACAAGCTAGCTGGCTTTTCGCTGTACTGCTACAACTAAGAAGGTAGCCTGCCTGTCGCGTTGTGCTGAACACTGCTACAACTAACAAGCAAGATGGCCTGTCGCGCGGTGCTGAACACTGCTACAACTAACAAGCAAGATGGCCTGTCGCTCTACTGCTACAACTAACAAGCTAGCTGGCCTGTCGCATGTCGCTGTACTTTACAACTAACAAGCTAGCTGGCCTGTCCCGTGTCGCTGTACTGCTACAACTAACAAGCTAGCTGGCTTGTCGCGTGGCACTGTACTGCTACAACTAACAAGCTAGCTGGACTGTCGCGTGTGGCTGTACTGCGACAACTAACAAGCTAACTGGCCTGTCGCGTGGTGCTGAACACTACTACAACTAACAAGCTAGCTAGCCTGCCGCTTGGTGCTGAACACTACTTCAACTAACAAGATAGCTGGCATGTCGCGTGGCGCTGTACTGCTACAACTAACAAGCTAGCTGGCCTGTCGCGTGGCGCTGTACTGCTACAACTAACAAGCTAGCTGGCCTGTAGAGTGGCGCTGTACTGCTACAACTAACAAGCTAGCTGGCCTGTCGCGTGGCGCTGTACTGCTACAACTAAAAATCTAGCTGGCTTGTCGCTGTACTGCTACAACTAACAAGCTAGCTTATTGTCGCTGTACTGCTACAACTAACAGGCTACCTGGCCTATCGCGTGTCGCTGTACTGTTACAACTAACAAGCTAGCTGGCCTGTCGCTTGGCGCTGTACTGCCACAAATAACAAGCTAGCTGGCTTGTCGCTGTACTGCTACAACTAACAAGCTAGCTGGCCTGTCGCGTGGCCCTGTACTGCTACAACTTACAAGCTAGCTGGCTTGTCGCTGTACTGCTACAACTAACAAGCTAGCTGATTGTCGCTGTACTGCTACAACTAACAAGCTAGCTGGCCTGTCGCATGTCGCTGTACTGCTACAACTAACAAGCTAGATGGCCTGTCTCTTGGCACTGTACTGCTACAACTAACAAGCTAGCTGGCCTATCGCGTGGCGCTGTACTGCTACAACTAACAAGCTACCTGGCTTGTCCCAGTACTGCTACAAATAACAAGCCAGCTGGCCTGTCGCTGTACTGCTACAACTAACAAGCTAGCTGGCCTGTCGCGTGGCGCTGTACTGCTACAACTAACAAGTTAGCTGGCCTATCGCGTGTCGCTGTACTGCTACAACTAACAAGCTAGCTGGCCTGTCGCTGTACTGCTACAACTAACAAGCTAGCTGGCCTGTCTCTGTACTGCTGCAACTAACAAGCTAGCTGGCCTATCGCGTGTCGCTGTACTGCTACATCTAACAAGCTAGCTGGCCTGTCTCTGTACTGCTACAACTAACAAGCTAGCTGGCCTATCGCGTGTCGCTGTACTGCTACAACTAACAAGCTAGCTGGCCTGTCGCTGTACTGCTAAAACTAACAAGCTAGCTGGCCTGTCGCGTGGCCCTGTACTGCTACAACTAAGAAGCTAGGTGGCTTGTCGCTGTACTGCTACAACTAACAAGCTAGCTGGCCTTTCGCGTGGCGCTGTACTGCTACAACTAACAAGCTAGATGGCCTGTCACGTAGCACTGTACTGCTACAACTAACAAGCTAGCTGGCCTATCGCGTGTAGCTGTACAGCTGCAACTAACAAGCTAGCTGTCCTGTCGCTGTACTGCTACAACTAACAAGCTAGCTGGCTTGTCGCTGTACTGCTACAACTAACAACCTAGGTGGCCTATCGCGTGTCGCTGTACTGCTACAACTAACAAGCTAGCTGGCTTTTCCCTGTACTGCTACAAATAACAAGCCAGCTGGCCTGTCGCTGTACTGCTACAACTAACAAGCTAGCTGGCCTGTCGCGTGGCGCTGTACTGCTACAACTAACAAGCTAGCTGGCCTGTCGCGTTTCGCTGTACTGCTACAACTAACCAGCCACCTGGCCTGTCTCGTGGCGCTGTACTGCTACAACTAACAAGCTAGCTGGCTTGTCGCTGATCTGCTACAACTAACAAGCTAGCTGGCCTGTAGCGTGGCCCTCTACTGCTACAACAAACAAGCTAGCTGACCTGTCGCTGTACTGCTACAAGTAACAAGCTAGCTGGCTTGTCGCAGTACTGCTACAACTAACAAGCTAGCAGGCCTGTCGCTGTACTGCTACAACTAACAAGCTAGCTGGCATGTCGCGTGGCACTGTACTGCTAGAAATAACAAGCTAGCTGGCCAGTCGTGTGGCGCTGTACTGCTACAACTAACCAGCTAGCTGGCCTGCCGCGTGGCTCTGTACTGCTACAACTAACAAGCTAGCTGGCTTGTCGCTGAACTGCTACAACTAACAAGCTAGCTGGCTTGTCGCTGTACTGCTACAACTAACAAGCTAGCTGGCCTGTCGCGTGTCGCTGTACTGCGACAACTAACAAGATAGCTGGCCTGTCGCTGTACTGCTACAACTGACAAGCTAGCTGGCCTATCGCGTGTCGCTGTACTGCTACAACTAAAAAGCTAGCTGGCCTATCGCGTGTCGCTGTACTGCTAGAACTGACAAGCTAGCTGGCCTATCGCGTGTCGCTGTACTGCTACAACTGAAAAGCTAGCTGGCCTATCGCGTGTCGCTGTACTGCTACAACTAACAAGCTAGCTGGCCTGTCGCGTGGCGCTGTACTGCCACAACTAACAAGCTAGCTGGCCTGTCGCTGTACTGCTACAACTAACAAGCTAGCTGGCCTGTCGCTGTACTGCTACAACTAACAAGCTAGCTGGCCTGTCGCGTGTCGCTGCACTGTTACAATTAACAATCTAGCTGGCCTGTCGCGTGGCGCTGTACTGCTACAACTAACAAGCTAGCTGGCCTGTCGCTGTACTGCTACAACTAACAAGCTAGCTGGCCTGTCGCTGTACTGCTACAACTAACAAGCTAGCTGGCCTGTCGCGTGTCGCTGTACTGTTACAATTAACAATCTAGCTGGCCTATCGCGTGGCGCTGTACTGCTACAACTAACAAGCTAGCTGGCCAGTCGTGTGGCGCTGAACACTACTATAACTAACAAGCTAGCTTGCCTGTCGCTGTACTGCCACAACTACCAAGCTAGCTAGCCTGTCGCTGTACTGCTACAATTAACAATCTAGCTGGCCTATTGCTGTACTGCTACAACTAACAATCCAGCTGGCCTATCGCGTGTCGCTGTACTGTTACAACTAACAAGCTAGCTGGCCTGCTGTGTGGCACTGAACAATACTACAACTAACAAGTTAGCTGGCCTGTCGCCTGGCGCTATACACTACTACAACTAACAAGCTAGCTGGCTTGCTGTGTGGCGCTGAAAAATACTACAACTAAAAAGCTGGCTGGCCTGACGCTTGGTGCTGAACACTACTCCAACTAACAAGCTACCTGGCCTGCTGTGTGGCACTGAACAATACTACAACTAACAAGATAGCTGGCCTGTCGCCTGCGCTATACTCTACTACAACCAACAAGCTAGCTGGCTTGCTGTGTGGCGCTGAAAAATACTACAACTAACAAGCTAGCTGGCCTGTCGCTTGGTGCTGAACACTACTCCAACTAACAAGCTAGCAGGCCTGTCGCGTGGTGCTGAACACTACTCCAACTAACAAGCTAGCTGGCCTGTCGCGTCGCGTGGTGCTGATCAGTACTCCAACTAACAAGCTAGCTGGCCTGTCGCGTGGTGCTGAACACTACTCCAACTAAAAAGCTAGCTTGCCTGTCGCGTGGTGCTGAACACTACTCCAACTAAGAAGCTAGCTGGCCTGTCGCTTGGTGCTGAATACTGCTACAACCAACGAGCTAGCTGGCCTGTCGCTTGGTGCTGAACACTACTACAACTAACAAGCTAGCTGGCCTGTCGCATGGTGCTGAACACTAATCCAACTAACAAGCTAGCTGGCCTGTCGCGTGGTGCTGAACACTACTCCAACTAAGAAGCCAGCTGGCCTGTCGCGTGGTGCTGAACACTACTCCAACTAAGAAGCTAGCTTGCTTGTCGCGTGGTGCTGAACACTACTCCAACTAACAAGCCAGCCGGCCTGTCGCGTGGTGCTGAACACTACTCCAACAAACAAGCTAGCTAGGCTGTCGCGTGCTGCTAAACACTACTACAACTAACAAGCTAGCTGGCCTGTCGCGTGGTGCTGAATACTACTACAACTAACAAGCTAGCTTGCCTGTCCCTTGGTGCTGAATAGTACTACAACTAACAAGCTAGCTGGCCTGTCGCGTGGTGCTGAACACTACTCCAACTAACAAGCTAGCTGGCCTGTCGCGTGGTGCTGAACACTACTACAACTAACAAGCTAGCTGGCTTGTCGCGTGGTGCTGAATACTACTACATATAACAAGCTAGCTGGCCTGTCGCGTGGTGCTGAATACTACTCCAACTAACAAGCTAGCTGGCCTGTCGCTTGGTGCTGAATACTTCTATAACAAACAAGCTAGCTGGCTTGTCGCGTGGTGCTGAATACTACTCCAACTAACAAGATAGCTGGCCTGTCGCGTGGTGCTGAACACTACTCCAACTAACAAGCTAGCTGGCCTGTCGCGTGGTGCTGAATACTACTACACCAACATGATAGCTGGCCTGTCGCGTGGTGCTGAATACATCTATAACAAAGAAACTAGCTGGCCTGTCACGTGGTGCTGAATACTTCTATAACAAAAAAGCTAGCTGGCCTGTCGCTTGGTGCTGAATACTTCTATAACAAACAAGCTAGCTGGCCTGTCGCTTGGTGCTGAATACTACTCCAACTAACAAGCTAGCTGGCCTGTCGCTTTGTGCTGAATACTGCTACAACTAACAAGCTTGCTAGCCTGTCGCTTGGTGCGGAATACTGCTACAATTAACAAGCTAGCTGGCCTGTCGCTTTGTGCGGAATACTGCTACAACTAACAAGCTAGGTTGCCTGTCCCTTGGTGCTGAATACTGCTACAACTAACAAGCTAGCTGGCCTGTCGCTTGGTGCTGAATACTACTACAACTAACAAGCTAGCTTGCCTGTCCCTTGGTGCTGAATAGTACTAACCTAACAAGCTAGCTGGCCTGTCGCGTGGTGCTGAATACTTCTATAACAAACAAGCTAGCTGGCCTGTCGCTTGGTGCTGAATACTGCTACAACTAACAAGCTAGCTGGCCTGTCGCTTGGTGCTGAATACTGCTACAACTAACAAGCTTGCTAGCCTGTCGCGTGGTGCTGAATACTTCTATAACAAACAAGCTAGCTGGCCTGTCGCTTGGTGCTGAGTACTACTCCAACTAACAAGCTAGCTGGCCTGTCGCTTGGTGCTGAATACTGCCACAACTAACGAGCTAGCTGGCCTGTCGCTTGGTGCTGAATACTGCTACAAGTAACGAGCTAGCTGGCCTGTCGCATGGTGCTGAATACTACTACACCAACATGATAGCTGGCCTGTCGCGTGGTGCTGAATACCTCTATAACAAACAAGCTAGCTGGCCTGTCGCGTGGTGCTGAATACATCTATAAAAAACAAGCTAGCTGGCCTGTCGCTTGGTGCTGAATACTTCTCCAACTAACAAGCTAGCTGGCCTGTCGCTTGGTGCTGAATACTGCTACAACTAACGAGCTAGCTGGCCTGTGGTTTGGTGCTGAGTACTGCTACAACTAACGAGCTAGATGGCCTGTCGCATGGTGCTGAACGCTATTACACCAACATGTTAGCTGGCCTGTCGCGTGGTGCTGAATACCTCTATAACAAACAAGCTAGCTGGACTTTCGCGTGGTGCTGAATACTTCTATAACAAACAAGCTAGCTGGCCTGTCACTTGGTGCTGAACACTACTCCAACTAACAAGCTAGCTGGCCTGTCGCGTGATGCTGAATACTACTACACCAACATGATAGCTGGCCTGTCGCGTGGTGCTGAATACTTCTATAACAAACAAGCTAGGTGGCCTGTCGCTTGGTGCTGAATACTGCTACAACTAACGAGCTAGCTGGCCTGTCGCTTGATGCTGAACACAACTTCAACTAACAAGCCAGCTGGCCTGTCGCTTGCTGCTGAATACATCTATAACAAACAAGCTAGCTGGCCTGTCGCTTGCTGCTGAATACTTCTACAACTAACAAGCTAGCCGGCCTGTTGCGTGGTGCTGAAGACTACTACAACTTACAAACTAGCTGGCCTGTCGCGTGGTGCTGAACACTACTACAACTAACAAGCTAGCTCGCCTGTCGCTTGGTGCTGAATACTTCTATAACAAACAAGCTAGCTGGCCTGTTGCGTGGTGCTGAACACTACTACAACTTACAAACTAGCTGGCCTGTCGCTTGATGCTGAACACTACTCCAACTAACAAGCTAGCTAGCCTGTCGCTTGGTGCTGAATACTTCTATAACAAACAAGCTAGCTGGCCTGTCGCGTGGTGCTGAATACTACTCCAACTAACAAGCTAGCGTGCCTGTCGCGTGGTGCTGAACACTACTACAACTAACAAGCTAGCTGGCCTGTCGCGTGGTGCTGAATACTACTCCAACTAACAAGCTAGCTTGCCTGTCGCGTGGTGCTGAACACTACTCCAACTAACAAGCTAGCTTGCCTGTCGCGTGCCGCTGTACTGCAACAACTAACAAGCTACCTGGCCTGTTGCGTGGCGCTGTACTGCTACAACTAACAAGCTAGCTGTCCTATGGCGTTTCGCCGTACTGCTACAAGTGACAAGCTAGCTGGCCTATCGCGTGTCGCTGTACTGCTACAACTATCAAGGTAGCTGGCCTGTCGCGTGTCGCTATACTGCTACAACTAACAAGCTACCTGGCCTGTCGCGTGGCGCTCTACTGCTACAACTAACAAGCTAGCTGGCTTTTCGCTGTACTGCTACAACTAACAAGCTAGCTGCCCTGTCGCGTGGTGCTGAACACTACTCCAACTAACAAGCTAGCTGGCCTGTCGCTTGCTGCTGAACACTACTAGAACTAACAAGCTAGCTAGCCTGCCTCTTGGTGCTGAACACTACCACAACTAACAAGCTAGCTGGCCTGTCGCTTGCTGCTGAATACTACTCCAACTAACAAGCTAGCTTGCCTGTCGCGTGGTGCTGAACACTACTCCAACTAACAAGCTAGCTGGCCTGTCGCTTGGTGCTGGATACTTCTATAACAAACAAGCTAGCTGGCCTGTCGCGTGCTGTTGAACACTACTACAAGTAACAAGCTAGCTGGCCTGTCGCTTGCTGCTGAACACTACTCCAACTAACAAGCTAGCTGGCCTGTCGCTTGGTGCTGGATACTTCTATAACAAACAAGCTAGCTGGCCTGTCGCGTGCTGTTGAACACTACTCCAACTAACAAGCTAGCTGGCCTGTCGCTTGGTGCTGGATACTTTTATAACAAACAAGCTAGCTTGCCTGTCGCGTGGTGCTGAATACTACTACATCTAACAAGCTAGCTGCCCTGTCGCGTGGGGCTGTACTGCTACAACTAACAAGCTAGCTGCCCTGTCGCGTGGGGCTGTACTGCTACAACTAACAAGCTAGCTGCCCTGTCGCGTGGTGCTGAACTCTACTTCAACTAACAAGCTAGCCGGCCTGTCGCTTGGTAATGAATACTTCTATAACAAACAAGCTAGCTGGACTGTCGCGTGGTGTTGAACACTACTACAACTAACAAGCTAGCTGCCCTGTCGCGTGGTGCTGAACAATACTACAACTAACAAGCTAGCTGGCCTGCCGCTTGGTGCTGAACACTACTACATCTAACAAGCTAGCTGCCCTGTCGCGTGGGGCTGTACTGCTACAACTAACAAGCTAGTTGCCCTGTCGCGTGGGGCTGTACTGCTACAACTAACAAGCTAGTTGCCCTGTCGCGTGGTGTTGAACACTACTACAACTAACAAGCTAGCTGCCCTGTCGCGTGGTGCTGAACAATACTACAACTAACAAGCTAGCTGGCCTGCCGCTTGGTGCTGAACACTACTACAACTAACAAACTAGCTGCCCTGTCGCGTGGTGCTGAACACTACTACAACTAACAAGCTAGCTGCCCTGTCGCGTGGTGCTGAACCCTACTACAACTAACAAGCTAGCTAGCCGGCCGCTTGGTGCTGAACACTACTTCAACTAACAAGATAGCTGGCATGTCGCGTGGCGCTGTACTGCCACAACACACAAGCTAGCCGGATTGTCGCTGTACTGCTACAACTAACAAGCTAGCTGGCCTGTCGCGTGGCCCTGTACTGCTACAACTAACAAGCTAGCTGGCTTGCCGCTGTACTGCTACAACTAAGAAGCTAGCTGGCCTCTCGCGTGGTGCTGTACTGCTACAACTAACAAGCTAGCTGGCCTGTTGCGTGGCCCTTTACTGCTACAACTAACAAGCTAGCTGGCTTGTAGCTGTACTGCTACAACTAACAAGCTAGATGGCCTGTCTCTTGGAACTGTACTGCTACAACTAACAAGCTAGCTGGCCTATCGCGTGTCGCTGTACTGCTACAACTAACAATCTAGCTGGCTTGTCCCTGTACTGCTACAAATAACAAGCCAGCTGGCCTGTCACTCTACTGCTACAACTAACAAGCTAGCTGGCCTGTCGCGTGGCGCTGTACTGCTACAACTAACAACTTAGCTGGCCTATCGCGTGTCGCTGTACTGCTACAACTAACAAGCTAGCTGGCCTGTCGCTGTACTGCTACAACTAACAAGATAGCTGGCCTGTCGCTGTACTGCTGCAACTAACAAGATAGCAGGCCTATCGCGTGTCGCTGTACTGCTACAACTAACAAGCTAGCTGGCCTGTCGTTGTAATGCTACAACTAACAAGCTAGCTGGCCTATCGCGTGTCGCTGTACTGCTACAACTAACAAGCTAGATGGCCTGTCGCGTGGCCCTGTACTGCTACAACCAACAAGCTAGCTGGCTTGTCCCTTTACTGCTACAACTAACAAGCTAGCTGGCCTGTCGCGTGGTGTTGTACTGCTACAACTAACAATCTAGCTGGCCTGTCGCGTGGCCCTTTACTGCTACATCTAACAAGCTAGCTGGCTTGTCGCTGTACTGCTGCAACTAACAAGCTAGCTGGATTTCGTTTGGCGCTGTACTGCTACAACTAAAAAGCTAGATGGCCTGTCACGTAGCACTGTACTGCTACAACTAACAAGCTAGCTGGCCTATCGCGTGGCGCTGTACTGCTACAACTAACAAGCTAGCTGGCCGGTCGCTGTACTGCTACAACTAACAAGCTAGCTGGCTTGTCGCTGTACTGCTACAACTAACAAGCTAGCTGGCCTATCGCGTGTCACTGTACTGCTACAACTAACAAGATAACTGGCTTGTCCCTGTACTGCTACAAATAACAAGCCAGCTGGCCTGTCGCTGTACTGCTACAACTAACAAGCTAGCTGGCCTGTCGCGTGGCGCTGTACTGCTACAACTAACAAGCTAGCTGGCCTGTCGCGTGTCGCTGTACTGCTACAACTAACCAGCTAGCTGGCCTGTCTCGTGGCGCTGTACTGCTACAACTAACAAGCTAGCTGGCTTGTCGCTGAACTGCTACAACTAACAAGCTAGCTGGCCTGTAGCGTGGCCCTGTACTGCTACAAGTAACAAGCTAGCTGGCCTGTCGCTGTACTGCTACAAGTAACAAGCTAGCTGGCTTGTCGCTGTACTGCTACAACTAACAAGCAAGCTGGCCTGTCGCTGTACTGCTACAACTAACAAGCTAGCTGGCATGTCGCGTGGCACTGTACTGCTACACCTAACAAGCTAGCTGGCCAGTCGTGTGGCGCTGTACTGCTACAACTAACCAGCTAGCTGGCCTGTCGCGAGGCGCTGTACTGCTATAACTAACAAGCTAGCTGGCTTGTCGATGAAATGCTACAACTAACATGCTAGCTGGCTTGTCGCTGTACTGCTACAACTAACAAGCTAGCTGGCCTGTCGCGTGTCGCTGTACTGCTACAACTAACAAGCTAGCTGTCCTGTCGCTGTACTGCTACAACTGACAAGCTAGCTGTCCTATCGCGTGTCGCTGTACTGCTACAACTAACAAGCTAGCTGGCCTGTCACGTGGCTCTGTACTGCTACAACTGACAAACTAGCTGGCCTGTCGCGTGGCGCTGTACTGCTACAACTAGCAAGCTAGCTGGCCTGTCACGTGGCTCTGTACTGCTACAACTGACAAACTAGCTGGCCTGTCACGTGGCTCTGTACTGCTACAACTAATAAGCTAGCTGGCCTGTCGCGTGGCGCTGTACTGCTACAACTAGCAAGCTAGCAGGCTTGTCGCTGTACTGCTACAACTAACAAGCTAGCTGGCCTGTCGCGTGGCGCTGTACTGCTACAACTAACAAGCTAGCTGGCCTGTCGCTGTCCTGCTACGACTAAAAAGCTAGCTGGCCTGTCGCGTGGCGCTGTACTGCTACTACTAACAAGCTAGCTGGCCTGTCGCTGTACTGCTACGACTAATAAGCTAGCTGGCCTGTCGCGTGGCACTGTACTGCTACAACTAACAAGCTCGCTGGCCGGTCGCGTGGCGCTGTACTGCTACAACTAACAAGCTAGCTGTCCTGTTGCTTGTTGCTGTACTGCTACAACCAACAAGCTAGCTGGCCTATCGCGTGGCGCTGTACTGCTACAACTAACAAGCTAGCTGGCTTGTCGCGTGTCGCTGTACCACTGCAACTAACAAGCTAGCTGCCCTGTCGCGTGGTGCTGAACACTACTACAACTAAAAAGCTAGCTAGCCTGCCGCTTGGTGCTGAGCACTACTTCAGCTAACAAGATAGCTGGCATGTCGCGTGGCGCTGTACTGCTACAACTAACAAGCTAGCTGGCCTGTAGATTGGCGCTGTACTGCTACAACTAACAAGCTAGCTGGCCTGTCGCGTGGCGCTGTACTGCTACAACTAACAAGCTAGCTGGCCTATCGCGTGTAGCTGTACTGCTGCAACTAACAAGCTAGCTGATTGTCGCTGTACTGCTACAACTAACAAGCTAGCTGGCCTATCGCGTGTCGCTGTACTGCTACAACTAACAAGCTAGCTGGCCTGTCGCTTGGCGCTGTAGTGCCACAAATAACAAGCTAGCTGGCTTGTAGCTGTACTGCTACAACTAACAAGCTAGATGGCCTGTCTCTTGGCACTGTACTGCTACAACTAACAAGCTAGCTGGCATGTCGCGTGGCACTGTACTGCTAGAACTAACAAGCTAGCTGGCCAGTCGTGTGGCGCTGTACTGCTACAACTAACCAGCTAGCTGGCCTGCCGCGTGGCGTTGTACTGCTACAACTAACAAGCTAGCTGGCCTGTCGCGTGGTGCTGAATACTACTCCAACTAACAAGCTAGCTTGCCTGTCGCGTGGTGCTGAACACTACTCCAACTAACAAGCTAGCTTGCCTGTCGCGTGCCGCTGTACTGCAACAACTAACAAGCTAGCTGGCCTGTTGCGTGGCGCTGTACTGCTACAACTAACAAGCTAGCTGTCCTATGGCGTTTCGCCGTACTGCTACAAGTGACAAGCTAGCTGGCCTATCGCGTGTCGCTGTACTGCTACAACTATCAATGTAGCTGGCCTGTCGCGTGTCGCTATACTGCTACAACTAACAAGCTACCTGGCCTGTCGCGTGGCGCTCTACTGCTACAACTAACAAGGTAGCTGGCTTTTCGCTGTACTGCTACAACTAACAAGCTAGCTGCCCTGTCGCGTGGTGCTGAACACTACTCCAACTAACAAGCTAGCTGGCCTGTCGCTTGCTGCTGAACACTACTAGAACTAACAAGCTAGCTAGCCTGCCTCTTGGTGCTGAATACTACTCCAACTAACAAGCTAGCTTGCCTGTCGCGTGGTGCTGAACACTACTCCAACTAACAAGCTAGCTGGCCTGTCGCTTGGTGCTGGATACTTCTATAACAAACAAGCTAGCTGGCCTGTCGCGTGTCGCTATACTGCTACAACTAACAAGCTACCTGGCCTGTCGCGAGGCGCTCTACTGCTACAACTAACAAGATAACTGGCTTGTCCCTGTACTGCTACAAATAACAAGCCAGCTGGCCTGTCGCTGTACTGCTACAACTAACAAGCTAGCTGGCCTGTCGCGTGGCGCTGTACTGCTACAACTAACAAGCTAGCTGGCCTGTCGCGTGTCGCTGTACTGCTACAACTAACCAGCTAGCTGGCCTGTCTCGTGGCGCTGTACTGCTACAACAAACAAGCTAGCTGGCTTGTCGCTGAACTGCTACAACTAACAAGCTAGCTGGCCTGTAGCGTGGCCCTGTACTGCTACAAGTAACAAGCTAGCTGGCCTGTCGCTGTACTGCTACAAGTAACAAGCTAGCTGGCTTGTCGCTGTACTGCTACAACAAACAAGCAAGCTGGCCTGTCGCTGTACTGCTACAACTAACAAGCTAGCTGGCATGTCGCGTGGCACTGTACTGCTACACCTAACAAGCTAGCTGGCCAGTCGTGTGGCGCTGTACTGCTACAACTAACCAGCTAGCTGGCCTGCCGCGTGGCGCTGTACTGCTATAACTAACAAGCTAGCTGGCTTGTCGCTGAACTGCTACAACTAACATGCTAGCTGGCTTGTCGCTGTACTGCTACAACTAACAAGCTAGCTGGCCTGTCGCGTGTCGCTGTACTGCTACAACTAACAAGCTAGCTGTCCTGTCGCTGTACTGCCAGAACTGACAAGCTATCTGGCCTAACGCGTGTCGCTGTACTGCTACAACTATCAAGCTAGCTGGCTTGTCGCTGTACTGCTACAACTGACAAGCTAGCTGGCCTATCGCGTGTCGCTGTACTGCTACAACTAACAAGCTAGCTGGCCTGTCACGTGGCTCTGTACTGCTACAACTGACAAACTAGCTGGCCTGTCGCGTGGCGCTGTACTGCTACAACTAGCAAGCTAGCTGGCCTGTCACGTGGCTCTGTACTGCTACAACTGACAAACTAGCTGGCCTGTCACGTGGCTCTGTACTGCTACAACTAATAAGCTAGCTGGCCTGTCGCGTGGCGCTGTACTGCTACAACTAGCAAGCTAGCAGGCTTGTCGCTGTACTGCTACAACTAACAAGCTAGCTGGCCTGTCGCGTGGCGCTGTACTGCTACAACTAACAAGCTAGCTGGCCTGTCGCTGTCCTGCTACGACTAAAAAGCTAGCTGGCCTGTCGCGTGGCGCTGTACTGCTACTACTAACAAGCTAGCTGGCCTGTCGCTGTACTGCTACGACTAATAAGCTAGCTGGCCTGTCGCGTGGCACTGTACTGCTACAACTAACAAGCTCGCTGGCCGGTCGCGTGGCGCTGTACTGCTACAACTAACAAGCTAGCTGTCCTGTTGCTTGTTGCTGTACTGCTACAACCAACAAGCTAGCTGGCCTATCGCGTGGCGCTGTACTGCTACAACTAACAAGCTAGCTGGCTTGTCGCGTGTCGCTGTACCACTGCAACTAACAAGCTAGCTGCCCTGTCGCGTGGTGCTGAACACTACTACAACTAAAAAGCTAGCTAGCCTGCCGCTTGGTGCTGAGCACTACTTCAACTAACAAGATAGCTGGCATGTCGCGTGGCGCTGTACTGCTACAACTAACAAGCTAGCTGGCCTGTAGAGTGGCGCTGTACTGCTACAACTAACAAGCTAGTTGGCCTGTCGCGTGGCGCTGTACTGCTACAACTAACAAGCTAGCTGGCCTACCGCGTGTAGCTGTACTGCTGCAACTAACAAGCTAGCTGATTGTCGCTGTACTGCTACAACTAACAAGCTAGCTGGCCTATCGCGTGTCGCTGTACTGCTACAACTAACAAGCTAGCTGGCCTGTCGCTTGGCGCTGTAGTGCCACAAATAACAAGCTAGCTGGCTTGTAGCTTTACTGCTACAACTAACAAGCTAGATGGCCTGTCCCTTGGCACTGTACTGCTACAACTAACAAGCTAGCTGGCATGTCGCGTGGCACTGTACTGCTAGAACTAACAAGCTAGCTGGCCAGTCGTGTGGCGCTGTACTGCTACAACTAACCAGCTAGCTGGCCTGCCGCGTGGCGCTGTACTGCTACAACTAACAAGCTAGCTGGCTTGTCGCTGAACTGCTACAACTAACAAGCTAGCTGGCTTGTCGCTGTACTGCTACAACTAACAAGCTAGCTGGCCTGTCGCGTGTCGCTGTACTGCGACAACTAACAAGATAGCTGGCCTGTCGCTGTACTGCTACAACTGACAAGCTAGCTGGCCTATCGCGTGTCGCTGTACTGCTACAACTAACAAGCTAGCTGGCCTGTCGCTGTACTGCTACAACTGAAAAGCTAGCTGGCCTATCGCGTGTCGCTGTACTGCTACAACTAACAAGCTAGCTGGCCTGTCGCGTGGCGCTGTACTGCCACAACTAACAAGCTAGCTGGCCTGTCGCTGTACTGCTACAACTAACAAGCTAGCTGGCCTGTCGCTGTACTGCTACAACTAACAAGCTAGCTGGCCTGTCGCGTGTCGCTGCACTGTTACAATTAACAATCTAGCTGGCCTGTCGCGTGGCGCTGTACTGCTACAACTAACAAGCTAGCTGGCCTGTCGCTGTACTGCTACAACTAACAAGATAGCTGGCCTGTCGCTGTACTGCTACAACTAACAAGCTAGCTGGCCTGTCGCGTGTCGCTGTACTGTTACAATTAACAATCTAGCTGGCCTGTCGCGTGGCGCTGTACTGCTACAACTAACAAGCTAGCTGGCCAGTCGTGTGGCGCTGAACACTACTATAACTAACAAGCTAGCTTGCCTGTCGCTGTACTGCCACAACTACCAAGCTAGCTAGCCTGTCGCTGTACTGCTACAATTAACAAGCTAGCTGGCCTATTGCTGTACTGCTACAACTAACAATCCAGCTGGCCTATCGCGTGTCGCTGTACTGTTACAACTAACAAGCTAGCTGGCCTGCTGTGTGGCACTGAACAATACTACAACTAACAAGTTAGCTGGCCTGTCGCCTGGCGCTATACACTACTACAACCAACAAGCTAGCTGGCTTGCTGTGTGGCGCTGAAAAATACTACAACTAAAAAGCTGGCTGGCCTGACGCTTGGTGCTGAACACTACTCCAACTAACAAGCTACCTGGCCTGCTGTGTGGCACTGAACAATACTACAACTAACAAGATAGCTGGCCTGTCGCCTGCGCTATACTCTACTACAACCAACAAGCTAGCTGGCTTGCTGTGTGGCGCTGAAAAATACTACAACTAACAAGCTAGCTGGCCTGTCGCTTGGTGCTGAACACTACTCCAACTAACAAGCTAGCTGGCCTGTCGCGTGGTGCTGAACACTACTCCAACTAAAAAGCTAGCTGGCCTGTCGCGTGGTGCTGAACACTACTCCAACTAACAAGCCAGCTAGCCTGTCGCGTGCTGCTAAACACTACTACAACTAACAAGCCAGCTAGCCTGTCGCGTGCTGCTAAACACTACTACAACTAACAAGCCAGCTAGCCTGTCGCGTGCTGCTAAACACTACTACAACTAACAAGCTAGCTGGCCTGTCGCGTGGTGCTGAACACTACTCCAACTAACAAGCTAGCTGGCCTGTCGCGTGGTGCTGAACACTACTCCAACGAACAAGCTAGCTGGCCTGTCGCGTGGTGCTGAACACTACTTCATCTAACAAGCTAGCTGGCCTGTCGTGTGGTGCTGAACACTACTACAACTAACAAGCTAGACGGCCTGTCGCGTGGTGCTTAACACTACTCCAACTAACAAGCTAGCTGGCCTGTCGCGTGGTGCTGAACACTACTACAACTAACAAGCTAGCTTGCCTGTCGCGTGCTGCTAAACACTACTACAAGTAACAAGCTAGCTGGCCTGTCGCGTGGTGCTGAATACTACTACAACTAACAAGCTAGCTTGCCTGTCCCTTGGTGCTGAATAGTACTACAACTAACAAGCTAGCTGGCCTGTCGAGTGGTGCTGAACACTACTCCAACTAACAAGCTAGCTGGCCTGTCGCGTGGTGCTGAACACTACTACAACTAACAAGCTAGCTGGCTTGTCGCGTGGTGCTGAATACTACTACAAATAACAAGCTAGCTGGCCTGTCGCGTGGTGCTGAATACTACTCCAACTAACAAGCTAGCTGGCCTGTCGCTTGGTGCTGAATACTTCTATAACAAACAAGCTAGCTGGCTTGTCGCGTGGTGCTGAATACTACTCCAACTAACAAGATAGCTGGCCTGTCGCGTGGTGCTGAACACTACTCCAACTAACAAGCTAGCTGGCCTGTCGCGTGGTGCTGAATACTACTACACCAACATGATAGCTGGCCTGTCGCGTGGTGCAGAATACATCTATAACAAAGAAGCTAGCTGGCCTGTCACGTGGTGCTGAATACTTCTATAACAAAAAAGCTAGCTGGCCTGTCGCCTGGTGCTGAATACTTCTATAACAAACAAGCTAGCTGGCCTGTCGCTTGGTGCTGAATACTACTCCAACTAACAAGCTAGCTGGCCTGTCGCTTGGTGCTGAATACTGCTACAACCAACAAGCTTGCTAGCCTGTCGCTTGGTGCGGAATACTGCTACAACTAACAAGCTAGCTGGCCTGTCGCTTTGTGCGGAATACTGCTACAACTAACAAGCTAGCTTGCCTGTCCCTTGGTGCTGAATACTGCTACAACTAACAAGCTAGCTGGC
This sequence comes from Anabrus simplex, assembly GCF_040414725.1. Lineage (NCBI taxonomy): Eukaryota > Metazoa > Arthropoda > Insecta > Orthoptera > Tettigoniidae > Anabrus > Anabrus simplex. The sequence goes on along the minus strand of NC_090278.1, from coordinate 45,310,170 downwards.
CTGTCGCTTGGTGCTGAATACTACTACAACTAACAAGCTAGCTTGCCTGTCCCTTGGTGCTGAATAGTACTAACCTAACAAGCTAGCTGGCCTGTCGCGTGGTGCTGAATACTTCTATAACAAACAAGCTAGCTGGCCTGTCGCTTGGTGCTGAATACTGCTACAACTAACAAGCTAGCTGGCCTGTCGCTTGGTGCTGAATACTGCTACAACTAACAAGCTAGCTAGCCTGTCGCATGGTGCTGAATACTTCTATAACAAACAAGCTAGCTGGCCTGTCGCTTGGTGCTGCATACTACTCCAACTAACAAGCTAGCTGGCCTGTCGCTTGGTGCTGAATACTGCCACAACTAACGAGCTAGCTGGCCTGTCGCTTGGTGCTGAATATTGCTACAAGTAACGAGCTAGCTGGCCTGTCGCATGGTGCTGAATACTACTACACCAACATGATAGCTGGCCTGTCGCGTGGTGCTGAATACCTCTATAACAAACAAGCTAGCTGGCCTGTCGCGTGGTGCTGAATACATCTATAAAAAACAAGCCAGCTGGCCTGTCGCTTGGTGCTGAATACTTCTCCAACTAACAAGCTAGCTGGCCTGTCGCTTCGTGCTGAATACTTCTACAACTAACGAGCTAGCTGGCCTGTGGTTTGGTGCTGAATACTGCTACAACTAACGAGCTAGCTGGCCTGTCGCATGGTGCTGAATGCTAGTACACCAACATGTTAGCTGGCCTGTCGCGTGGTGCTGAATACATCTATAACAAACAACCTAGCTGGACTTTCGCGTGGTGCTGAATACTTCTATAACAAACAAGCTAGCTGGCCTGTCGCTTGGTGCTGAACACTACTCCAACTAACAAGCTAGCTGGCCTGTCGCGTGGTGCTGAATACTACTACACCAACATGATAGCTGGCCTGTCGCGTGGTGCTGAATACTTCTATAACAAACAAGCTAGCTGGACTTTCGCGTGGTGCTGAATACTTCTATAACAAACAAGCTAGCTGGCCTGTCGCTTGGTGCTGAACACTACTCCAACTAACAAGCTAGGTGGCCTGTCGCTTGGTGCTGAATACTGCTACAACTAACGAGCTAGCTGGCCTGTCGCGTGGTGCTGAACACTACTCCAACTAACAAGCTAGCTGGCCTGTGGCATGCTGCTGAATACATCTATAACAAACAAGCTAGCTGGCCTGTCGCTTGCTGCTGAATACTTCTACAACTAACAAGCTAGCCGGCCTGTTGCGTGGTGCTGAACACTACTACAACTAACAAACTAGCTGGCCTGTCGCGTGGTGCTGAACACTACTACAACTAACAAGCTAGCTCGCCTGTCGCTTGATGCTGAACACTACTCCAACTAACAAGCTAGCTAGCCTGTCGCTTGGTGCTGAATACTTCTATAACAAACAAGCTAGCTGGCCTGTCGCGTGGTGCTGAATACTACTCCAACTAACAAGCTAGCTTGCCTGTCGCGTGGTGCTGAACACTACTACAACTAACAAGCTAGCTGGCCTGTCGCGTGGTGCTGAATACTACTCCAACTAACAAGCTAGCTTGCCTGTCGCGTGGTGCTGAACACTACTCCAACTAACAAGCTAGCTTGCCTGTCGCGTGCCGCTGTACTGCTACAACTAACAAGCTAGCTGGCCTGTTGCGTGGCGCTGTACTGCTACAACTAACAAGCTAGCTGTCCTATGGCGTTTCGCCGTACTGCTACAAGTGACAAGCTAGCTGGCCTTTCGCGTGTCGCTGTACTGCTACAACTATCAAGGTAGCTGGCCTGTCGCGTGTCGCTATACTGCTACAACTAACAAGCTACCTGGCCTGTCGCTTGGCGCTCTACTGCTACAACTAACAAGCTAGCTGGCTTTTCGCTGTACTGCTACAACTAACAAGCTAGCTGCCCTGTCGCGTGGTGCTAAACACTACTCCAACTAACAAGCTAGCTGGCCTGTCGCTTGCTGCTGAACACTACTAGAACTAACAAGCTAGCTAGCCTGCCTCTTGGTGCTGAACACTACTACAACTAACAAGCTATCTGGCCTGTCGCTTGCTGCTGAATACTACTCCAACTAACAAGCTAGCTTGCCTGTCGCGTGGTGCTGAACACTACTCCAACTAACAAGCTAGCTGGCCTGTCGCTTGGTGCTGAATAATTCTATAACAAACAAGCTAGCTGGCCTGTCGCGTGCTGTTGAACACTACTACAACTAACAAGCTAGCTGGCCTGTCGCTTGCTGCTGAACACTACTACAACTAACAAGCTAGCTGCCCTGTCGCTTGGTAATGAATACTTCTATAACAAACAAGCTAGCTGGCCTGTCGCGTGGTGTTGAACACTACTACAACTAACAAGCTAGCTGCCCTGTCGCGTGGTGCTGAACACTACTACAACTAACAAGCTAGCTGGCTTGTCGCGTGGTGCTGTACTGCTACAACTAACAAGCTAGCTGCCCTGTCGCGTGGTACTGAACACTACTTCAACTAACAAGCTAGCCGGCCTGTCGCTTGGTAATGAATACTTCTATAACAAACAAGCTAGCTGGCCTGTCGCGTGGTGTTGAACACTACTACAACTAACAAGCTAGCTGCCCTGTCGCGTGGTGCTGGACACTACTACAACTAAAAAGCTAGCTGGCCTGTCGCGTGGTGCTGAACACTACTACATCTAACAAGCTAGCTGCCCTGTCGCGTGGTGCTGAACACTACTACAACTAACAAGCTAGCTGCCCTGTCGCGTGGTGCTGAACCCTACTACAACTAACAAGCTAGCTAGCCGGCCGCTTGGTGCTGAACACTACTTCAACTAACAAGATAGCTGGCATGTCGCGTGGCGCTGTACTGCCACAACACACAAGCTAGCTGGCTTGTCGCTGTACTGCTACAACTAACAAGCTAGCTGGCCTGTCGCGTGGCCCTGTACTGCTACAACTAACAAGCTATCTGGCTTGTCGCTGTACTGCTACAACTAAGACGCTAGCTGGCCTCTCGCGTGGTGCTGTACTGCTACAACTAACAAGCTAGCTGGCCTGTTGCGTGGCCCTTTACTGCTACAACTAACAAGCTAGCTGGCTTGTAGCTGTACTGCTACAACTAACAAGCTAGATCGCCTGTCTCTTGGCACTGTACTGCTACAACTAACAAGCTAGCTGGCCTATCGCGTGTCGCTGTGCTGCTACAACTAACAAGCTAGCTGGCCTGTCGCTGTACTGCCACAACTAACAAGATAGCTGGCCTGTCGCTGTACTGCTGCAACTAACAAGATAGCTGGCCTATCGCGTGTCGCTGTACTGCTACAACTAACAAGCTAGCTGGCCTGTCGTTGTAATGCTACAACTAACAAGCTAGCTGGCATATCGCGTGTCGCTGTACTGCTACAACTAACAAGCTAGATGGCCTGTCGCGTGGCCCTGTACTGCTACAACCAACAAGCTAGCTGGCCTATCGCGTGTCGCTGTACTGCTACAACTAACAAGCTAGCTGGCCTGTCGCGTGGCGCTGTACTGCTACAACTAACAACTTAGCTGGCCTATCGCGTGTCGCTGTACTGCTACAACTAACAAGCTAGCTGGCCTGTCGCTGTACTGCCACAACTAACAAGATAGCTGGCCTGTCGCTGTACTGCTGCAACTAACAAGATAGCTGGCCTATCGCGTGTCGCTGTACTGCTACAACTAACAAGCTAGCTGGCCTGTCGTTGTAATGCTACAACTAACAAGCTAGCTGGCATATCGCGTGTCGCTGTACTGCTACAACTAACAAGCTAGATGGCCTGTCGCGTGGCCCTGTACTGCTACAACCAACAAGCTAGCTGGCTTGTCCCTTTACTGCTACAACTAACAAGCTAGCTGGCCTGTCGCGTGGTGCTGTACTGCTACAACTAACAAGCTAGCTGGCCTGTCGCGTGGCCCTTTACTGCTACAACTAACAAGCTAGCTGGCTTGTCGCCGTACTGCTGCAACTAACAAGCTAGCTGGATTTCGCTTGGCGCTGTACTGCTACAACTAAAAAGCTAGATGGCCTGTCACGTAGCACTGTACTGCTACAACTAACAAGCTAGCTGGCCTATCGCGTGGCGCTGTACTGCTACAACTAACAAGCTAGCTGGCCTGTCGCTGTACTGCTACAACTAACAAGCTAGCTGGCTTGTCGCTGTACTGCTACAACTAACAAGCTAGCTGGCCTATCGCGTGTCGCTGTACTGCTACAACTAACAAGATAGCTGGCTTGTCCCTGTACTGCTACAAATAACAAGCAAGCTGGCCTGTCGCTGTACTGCTACAACTAACAAGCTAGCTGGCCTGTCGCGTGGCGCTGTACTGCTACAACTAACAAGCTAGCTGGCCTGTCGCGTGTCGCTGTACTGCTACAACTAACCAGCTAGCTGGCCTGTCTCGTGGCGCTGTACTGCTACAACTAACAAGCTAGCTGGCTTGTCGCTGAACTGCTACAACTAACAAGCTAGCTGGCCTGTAGCGTGGCCCTGTACTTCTACAAGTAACAAGCTAGCTGGCCTGTCGCTGTACTGCTACAAGTAACAAGCTAGCTGGCTTGTCGCTGTACTGCTACAACTAACAAGCTAGCTGGCCTGTCGCTGTACTGCTACAACTAACAAGCTAGCTGGCATGTCGCGTGGCACTGTACTGCTACACCTAACAAGCTAGCTGGCCAGCCGTGTGGCGCTGTACTGCTACAACTTACCAGCTAGCTGGCCTGCCGCGTGGCGCTGTACTGCTATAACTAACAAGCTAGCTGGCTTGTCGCTGAACTGCTACAACTAACAAGCTAGCTGGCTTGTCGCTGTACTGCTACAACTAACAAGCTAGCTGGCCTGTCGCGTGTCGCTGTACTGCTACAACTAACAAGCTAGCTGTCCTGTCGCTGTACTGCTACAACTGACAAGCTATCTGGCCTAACGCGTGTCGCTGTACTGCTACAACTATCAAGCTAGCTGGCTTGTCGCTGTACTGCTACAACTGACAAGCTAGCTGGCCTATCGCGCGTCGCTGTACTGCTACAACTAACAAGCTAGCTGGCCTGTCACGTGGCTCTGTACTGCTACAACTGACAAACTAGCTGGCCTGTCGCGTGGCGCTGTACTGCTACAACTAATAAGCTAGCTGGCCTGTCGCGTGGCTCTGTACTGCTACAACTAGCAAGCTAGCAGGCTTGTCGCTGTACTGCTACAACTAACAAGCTAGCTGGCCTGTCGCGAGGCGCTGTACTGCTACAACTAACAAGCTAGCTGTCTTGTTGCGTGTTGCTGCACTGCTACAACTGACAAACTAGCTGGCCTGTCGCGTGGCGCTGTACTGCTACAACTAATAAGCTAGCTGGCCTGTCGCGTGGCGCTGTACTGCTACAACTAGCAAGCTAGCTGGCTTGTCGCTGTACTGCTACAACTAACAAGCTAGCTGGCCTGTCGCGTGGCCCTGTACTGCTACAACTAACAAGCTATCTGGCTTGTCGCTGTACTGCTACAACTAAGAAGGTAGCTGGCCCCTCGCGTGGTGCTGTACTGCTACAACTAACAAGCTAGCTGGCCTGTTGCGTGGCCCTTTACTGCTACAACTAACAAGCTAGCTGGCTTGTAGCTGTACTGCTACAACTAACAAGCTAGATGGCCTGTCTCTTGGCACTGTACTGCTACAACTAACAAGCTAGCTGGCCTATCGCGTGTCGCTGTACTGCTACAACTAACAATCTAGCTGGCTTGTCCCTGTACTGCTACAAATAACAAGCCAGCTGGCCTGTCGCTCTACTGCTACAACTAACAAGCTAGCTGGCCTGTCGCGTGGCGCTGTACTGCTACAACTAACAACTTAGCTGGCCTATCGCGTGTCGCTGTACTGCTACAACTAACAAGCTAGCTGGCCTGTCGCTGTACTGCTACAACTAACAAGATAGCTGGCCTGTCGCTGTACTGCTGCAACTAACAAGATAGCTGGCCTATCGCGTGTCGCTGTACTGCTACAACTAACAAGCTAGCTGGCCTGTCGTTGTAATGCTACAACTAACAAGCTAGCTGGCCTGTCGCTGTACTGCTACAACTAACAAGCTAGCTGGCCTGTCGCGTGGCGCTGTACTGCTACAACTAACAAGCTAGCTGGCCTGTCGCGTTTCGCTGTACTGCTACAACTAACCAGCTAGCTGGCCTGTCTCGTGGCGCTGTACTGCTACAACTAACAAGCTAGCTGGCTTGTCGCTGAACTGCTACAACTAACAAGCTAGCTGGCCTGTAGCGTGGCCCTGTACTGCTACAACTAACAAGCTAGCTGACCTGTCGCTGTACTGCTACAAGTAACAAGCTATCTGGCTTGTCGCTGTACTGCTACACCTAACAAGCTAGCTGGCCTGTCGCTGTACTGCTATCACTAACAAGCTAGCTGGCATGTCGCGTGGCACTGTACTGCTAGAACTAACAAGCTAGCTGGCCATTCGTGTGGCGCTGTACTGCTACAACTAACCCGCTAGCTGTCCTGCCGCGTGGCGCTGTACTGCTACAACTAACAATCTAGCTGGCCTGTCGCTGTAATGCTACAACTAACAAGCTAGCTGGCCTATCGCGTGTCGCTGTACTGCTACAACTAACAAGCTAGCTGGCCTATCGCGTGTCGCTGTACTGCTACAACTGACAAGCTAGCTGGCCTGTCGCGTGGCGCTGTACTGCTACAACTGACAAGCTAGCTGGCCTATCGCGTGTCGCTGTACTGCTACAACTGACAAGCTAGCTGGCCTGTCGCGTGGCGCTGTACTGCTACGACTAACAAGTTAGCTGGCCTATCGCGTGTCGCTGTACTGCTACAACTAACAAGCTACCTGGCCTGTCGCTGTACTGCTACAACTAACAAGCTAGCTGGCCTGTCGCTGTACTGCTGCAACTAACAAGCTAGCTGGCCTATCGCGTGTCGCTGTACTGCTACATCTAACAAGCTAGCTGGCCTGTCGCTGTACTGCTACAACTAACAAGCTAGCTGGCCTATCGCGTGTCGCTGTACTGCTACAACTAACAAGCTAGTTGGCCTGTCGCTGTACTGCTACAACTAACAAGCTAGCTGGCCTGTCGCGTGGCCCTGTACTGCTGCAACTAACAAGCTAGCTGGCTTGTCGCTGTACTGCTACAACTAACAAGCTAGCTGGCCTTTCGCGTGGCGCTGTACTGCTACAACTAACAAGCTAGATGGCCTGTCACGTAGCACTGTACTGCTATAACTAACAAGCTAGCTGGCCTATCTCGTGTAGCTGTACTGCTGCAACTAACAAGCTAGCTGGCATGTCGCTGTACTGCTACAACTAACAAGCTAGCTGGCTTGTCGCTGTACTGCTACAACTAACAAGCTAGGTGGCCTATCGCGTGTCGCTGTACTGCTACAACTAACAAGCTAGCTGGCTTTTCCCTGTACTGCTACAAATAACAAGCCAGCTGGCCTGTCGCTGTACTGCTACAACTAACAAGCTAGCTGGCCTGTCGCGTGGCGCTGTACTGCTACAACTAACAAGCTAGCTGGCCTGTCGCGTTTCGCTGTACTGCTACAACTAACCAGCTAACTGGCCTGTCTCGTGGCGCTGTACTGCTACAACTAACAAGCTAGCTGGCTTGTCGCTGAACTGCTACAACTAACAAGCTAGCTGGCCTGTAGCGTGACCCTGTACTGCTACAACTAACAAGCTAGCTGACCAGTCGCTGTACTGCTACAAGTAACAAGCTAGCTGGCTTGTCGCTGTACTGCTACAAGTAACAAGCTAGCTGGCCTGTCGCTGTACTGCTACAACTAACAAGCTAGCTGGCATGTCGCGTGGCACTGTACTGCTAGAACTAACAAGCTAGCTGGCCAGTCGTGTGGCGCTGTACTGCTACAACTAACCAGCTAGCTGGCCTGCCGCGTGGCGCTGTACTGCTACAACTAACAAGCTAGCTGGCTTGTCGCTGAACTGCTACAACTAACAAGCTAGCTGGCTTGTCGCTGTACTGCTACAACTAACAAGCTAGCTGGCCAGTCGCGTGTCGCTGTACTGCTACAACTAACAAGATAGCTGGCCTGTCGCTGTACTGCTACAACTGACAAGCTAGCTGGCCTATCGCGTGTCGCTGCACTGCTACAACTAACAAGTTAGCTGGCCTGTCGCTGTACTGCTACAACTAACAAGCTAGCTGGCCTATCGCGTGTCGCTGTACTGCTACAACTAACAAGCTAGCTGGCCTGTCGCTTGGCGCTGTAATGCCACAAATAACAAGCTAGCTGGCCTGTCGCTGTACTGCTACAACTAACAAGCTAGCTGGCCTGTCGCTGTACTGCTACAACTAACAAGCTAGCTGGCCTGTCGCTGTACTGCTACAACTAACAAGCTAGCTGGCCTGTCGCGTGTCGCTGTAATGTTACAATTAACAATCTAGCTGGCCTGTCGCTTGGCGCTGTACTGCTACAACTAACAAGCTAGCTGGCCAGTCGTGTGGCGCTGAACACTACTATAACTACCAAGCTAGCTAGCCTGTCGCTGTACTGCTACAATTAACAAGCTAGCTGGCCTATTGCTGTACTGCTACAACTAACAATCCAGCTGGCCTATCGCGTGTCGCTGTACTGCTACAACTAACAAGCTAGCTGGCCTGTCGCCTGGCGCTATACACTACTACAACTAACAAGCTACCTGGCCTGCTGTGTGGCACTGAACAATACTACAACTAACAAGTTAGCTGGCCTGTCGCCTGGCACTATACACTACTACAACCAACAAGCTAGCTGGCTTGCTGTGTGGCGCTAAAAAATACTACAACTAAAAAGCTGGCTGGCCTGACGCTTGGTGCTGAACACTACTCCAACTAACAAGCTACCTGGCCTGCTGTGTGGCACTGAACAATACTACAACTAACAAGTTAGCTGGCCTGTCGCCTGCGCTATACACTACTACAACCAACAAGCTAGCTGGCTTGCTGTGTGGCGCTGAAAAATACTACAACTAACAAGCTAGCTGGCCTGTCGCGTGGTGCTGAACACTACTACAACTAACAAGCTAGCTGCCCTGTCGCGTGGTGCTGAATACTACTCCAACTAACAAGCTAGCTGGCCTGTCGCGTGGTTCTGAACACTACTCCAACCAACAAGCTAGCTGGCCTGTCGCGTGGTGCTGAATACTACTCCAACTAACATGCTAGCCGCCCTGTCGCGTGGTGCTGAACACTAATCCAACTAACAAGCTAGCTGGCCTGTCGCGTGGTGCTGAACACTACTCCAACCAACAAGCTAGCTGGCCTGTCGCGTGGTTCTGAACACTACTTCAACTAACAAGCTAGCTTGCCTGCCGCGTGGTGCTGAACACTACTCCAACCAACAAGCTAGCTGGCCTGTCGCGTGGTGCTGAACACTACTACAACTAACAAGCTAGCTGGACTGTCGCGTGGTGCTGAACACTACTACAACTAACAAACTAGCTGGCCTGTCGCGTGGTGCTGAACACTACTACAACTAACAAGCTAGCTGGACTGTCGCGTGGTGCTGAACACTACTACAACTAACAAACTAGCTGGCCTGTCGCGTGGTGCTGAACACTACTACAACTAACAAGCTAGCTGGCCTGTCGCGTGGTGCTGAATACTGCTACAACTAAGGAGCTAGCTGGCCTGTCGCATGGTGCTGAATACTACTACACCAACATGATAGCTTGCCTGCCGCGTGGTGCTGAACACTACTACAACTAACAAACTAGCTGGCTTGTCGCGTGTCGCTGTACTGGTACAACTAACAAGCTAGCTGGCGTGTCGCTGTACTGGTACAACTAACAAGCTAGCTGGCTTGTCGCGTGGTGCTGAATACTGCTACAACTAAGGAGCTAGCTGGCCTGTCGCGTGGTGCTGAACACTACTACAACTAACAAGCTAGCTGGCCTGTCGCGTGGTGCTGAATACTGCTACAACTAAGGAGCTAGCTGGCCTGTCGCATGGTGCTGAATACTACTACACCAACATGATAGCTGGCCTGTCGCGTGGTGCTGAATACCTCTATAACAAACAAGCTAGCTGGCCTGTCGCGTGGTGCTGAATACTTCTATAAAAAACAAGCTAGCTGGCCTGTCGCTTGGTGCTGAATACTTCTCCAATTAACAAGCTAGCTGGCCTGTCGCTTGGTGCTGAATACTGCTACATCTAACGAGCTAGCTGGCCTGTGGCTTGGTGCTGAATACTGCTACAACTAACGAGCTAGCTGGCCTGTCGCATGGTGCTGAATACTACTACACCAACATGTTAGCTGGCCTGTCGCGTGGTGCTGAATACCTCTATAACAAACAAGCTAGCTGGACTGTCGCGTGGTGCTGAATACTTCTATAACAAACAAGCTAGCTGGCCTGTCGCTTGGTGCTGAACACTACTCCAACTAACAAGCTAGCTCGCCTGTCGCGTGGTGCTGAATACTACTACACCAACATGATAGCTGGCCTGTCGCGTGGTGCTGAATACTTCTATAACAAACCAGCTAGCTGGCCTGTCGCTTGGTGCTGAATACTGCTACAACTAACAAGCTAGCTGGCCTGTCGCTTGGTGCTGAACACAACTTCAACTAACAAGCCAGCTGGCCTGTCGCGTGGTGCTGAACACTACTACAACTAACAAGCTAGCTGGCCTGTCGCGTGGTACTGAACACTACTACAACTAACAAGCTAGCTGGCCTGTCGCGTGGTGCTGAACACTACTGCAACTAACAAGCTAGCTGGCCTGTCGCGTGGTGCTGAATACTACTCCAACTAACAAGCTAGCTTGCCTGTCGCGTGGTGCTGAACACTACTACAAGTAACAAGCTAGCTGGCCTGTCGCGTGGTGCTGAACACTACTACAAGTAGCAAGCTAGCTAGCCTGTCGCGTGGTGCTGAATACTACTCCAACTAACAAGCTAGCTGTCGTGTCGCTTGGTGCTGAATACTACTACAACTAACAAGCTAGCTGGCCTGTCGCTTGCTGCTGAATACTTCTATAACAAACAAGCTAGCTGGCCTGTCGCTTGGTGCTGAATACTACTCCAACTAACAAGCAAACTAGCCTGTCTCTTGCTGCTGAATACTTCTATAACAAACAAGCTAGCTGGCCTGTCGCGTTGTGCTGAACACTACTACAACTAACAAGATAGCTGGCCGGTCGCGTGGTGCTGAACACTACTACAACTAACAAGCTAGCTGGCCTGTCGCGTGGTGCTGAACACTACTACAACTAACAAGCTAGCTGGCCTGTCGCGTGGTATTGAATACTTCTATAACAAACAAGCTAGCTGGCCTGTCGCTTGGTGCTGAACACTACTTCAACTAACAAGCTAGCTGGCCTGTCGCGTGGTGTTGAACACTACTTCAACTAACAAGCAATCCGGTCTGTCGCGTGGTGCTGACACTACTACAACTAACAAACTAGATGGCCTGTCGCGTGGTGTTGAACACTACTTCAACTAACAAGCTAGATGGCCTGTCGTGTGGTGCTGAACACTACTACAACTAACAAGCTAGCTGCCCTGTCGCGTGGTGCTGAACACTACTACAACTAACAAGCTAGCTAGCCTGCCGCTTGGTGCTGAACACTACTTCAACTAACAAGGTAGTTGGCCTGTCGCTGTACTGCTACAACTATCAAGCTAGCTAGCCTGTCGCGTGGTGCTGAACACTACTACAACTAACAAGCTAGCTTTCCTGTCGCGTGGTGCTGAACACTACTACAACTAACAAGCTAGCTGGCCTGTCGCTTGGTGCTGAACACTATTTCAACTAACAAGCTAGCTAGCCTGCCGCTTGGTGCTGAACACTACTACAACTAACAAGCTAGCTGGCCTGTCGCGTGGCGCTCTACTGCTACAACTAACAAGCTAGCTGGCCTGTCGCGTGGCGCTGTACTGCTACAACTAACAAGCTACATGGCCTGTCGCGTGGCGCTGTATTGCTACAACTAACAAGCTAGCTGGCTTGTCGCTGTACTGCTACAACTAACAAGCTAGCTGGCTTGTCGCTGTACTGCTACAACTAACAAGCTAGCTGGCCTATAGCGTGTCGCTGTACTGCTACAACTAACAAGCCAGATGGCCTGTCGCTTGACGCTGTACTGCCAAAACTAACAAGCTAGCTGGCTTGTCGCTGTACTGCTACAACTAACAAGCTAGCTGGCTTGTCGCGTGGCGCTGTACTGCTACAACTAACAAGCTAGCTGGCTTGTCCCTGTACTGCTACAAATAACAATCTAGCTGGCTTGTCGCTGTACTGCTACAACTAACAGGCTAGATGGCCTGTCGCGTGGCGCTGTACTGCTACAACTAACAAGCTAGCTGGCCTGTCGCGTGTCGCTCTACTGCTCAAACTATCAAGCTAGCTGGCCTGTCTCGTGGCGCTGTACTGCTACAACTAACAAGCTAGCTGGCTTGTCGCTGTACTGCTACAACTAACAAGCTAGCTGGCCTATCGCGTGTCGCTGTACTGCTACAAATAACAAGCTAGCTGACCTGTCGCTTGGCGCTGTACTGCTACAATTAACAAGCTAGCTGGCCTGTCGCGTGGCGCTGTACTCCTACAACTAAAAAGCTAGCAGGCTTGTCTCTGTACAGCTACAACTAACAAGCTAGCTGGCCTGTAGCGTGGCCCTGTACTGCTACAACTAACAAGCTAGCTGACCTATCGCTGTACTGCTACAAGCAACAAGCTAGCTGGCTTGTCGCTGTACTGCTACAACTAACAAGCTAGCTGGCTTGTCGCTGTACTGCTACAACTGACAAGCTAGCTAGCTTGTCGCTGTACTGCTACAAATAACAAGCTAGGGAGCCTGTCGCTGTACTGCTACAACTAACAATCTAGCTGCCCTGTCGCGTGTTGCTGTACTGCTACAACTAACAAGCTAGATGGCCGGTCGCGTGGCGCTGTACTGCTTCAACAAACAAGTTAGCTGTCCTGTCGCGCGTGTCTGTCCTGCTACAACCAACAAGCTAGCTGGCCTATCGCGTGGCGCTGTACTGGTACAACTAACAAGCTAGCTGGCTTGTCGCGTGTCACTGTACCACTACAACTTACAATCTAGCTGGCCTGTCTCGTGTCGCTGTAGTGCTACAACTAGCAATCTAGCTGGCTTGTCGCTGTACTGCTACAACTAAAAGCTAGCTGGCCTGTCGCGTTTCGCTGAACACTGCTACAACTAACAAGCTAGCTGGCCTGTCTCGTGGTGCTGAACACTACTACAACTAACAAGCTAGCTGGCCTGTCTCGTGGTGCTGAACACTGCTACAACTATCAAGCTAGATGGCCTGTAGCGTGGTGCTGAACACTACTACAACTAACAAGCTAGCTGGCATGTCGCGTGGTGCTGAACACTAATACAACTAACAAGCTAGCTGCCCTGTCGCGTGGTGCTGAACACTACTACAACTAACAAGCTAGCTGCCCTGTCGCGTGGTGCTGAACACTACTACAACTAACAAGCTAGCTGGCCTGTCTCGTGGTGGTGAACACTACTTCAACTAACAAGATAGCTGGCCTGTCGCGTGGCGCTGTACTGCTACAAGTAACAAGCTAGCTGGCCTGTCGCGTGGCGCTGTACTGCTACAACTAACAAGCTAGCTGGCCTGTTGCGTGGCACTTTACTGCTACAACTAACAAGCTAGCTGGCTTGTAGCTGTACTGCTACAAATAACAAGCTAGCTGAACTGTCGCTGTACTGCTACAAGTAACAAGCTAGCTGGCTTGTCGCTGTACTGCTACAACTAACAATCTAGCTGGCCTGTCGCTGTACTGCTACAACTAACAAGCTAGCTGGCCTGTTGCGTGGCACTTTACTGCTACAACTAACAAGCTAGCTGGCTTGTAGCTGTACTGCTACAAATAACAAGCTAGCTGAACTGTCGCTGTACTGCTACAAGTAACAAGCTAGCTGGCTTGTCGCTGTACTGCTACAACTAACAATCTAGCTGGCCTGTCGCTGTACTGCTACAACTAACAAGCTAGCTGGCCTGTCGCGTGGCGCTATACTGCTACAACTAACAAGCTAGCTGGCTTGTCGCATGTCGCTGTACTGATACAACTAACAAGCTAGCTGGCCTGTCGCGTGTCGCTGTACTGCTACTACTAACAAACTAGCTGGCCTGTCGCGTGTCGCTGTACTGCTGCAACTAACAAGCTAGCTGGCCTGTCTCGTGGTGGTGAACACTGCTACAACTATCAAGCTAGCTGGCCTGTCGCTGCACTGCTACAACTAACAAGCTAGCTGGCCTGTCGCGTGTCGCTGTACTGCTACAAGTAACAAGCTAGCTGGCCTGTCGCGTGTAGCTGTACTGCTGCAACTAACAAGCTAGCTGGTCTGTCGCGTGTCGCTGTACTGCTACGACTAACAAGCTAGCTGGCCTGTCGTTGTACTGCTACAAATACCAAGCTAGCTGGCCTGTCGCGTGTCGCTGTACTGCTACAACTAACAAGCTAGCTGGCCTGTCGCGTGTCGCTGCACTGGTACAACAAAAAATGTAGCTGGTCTGTCGCCTGGTGCTGAACACTGGTACAACTAACAAGCTAGCTGGCCTGTCGCGTGTCGCTGTACTGCTACAACTAACAAGCTAGCTGGCCTGTCGCGTGTCGCCGTACTGCTACAAATAACAAGCTAGCTGGCCTGTCGCGTGTCGCTGTACTGCTACAACTAACAAGCTAGCTGGCCTGTCCCGTGTCGCCGTACTGCTACAACTAACAAGCTAGCTGGCCTGCCGCGTGTCGCTGTACTGCTACAACTAACAAGCTAGCTGGCCTGTCGCGTGGCCCTGTACTGCTACAACTAACAAGCTAGCTGGCTTGTCGCTGTACTGCTACAACTAAGAAGCTAGCTGGCCTGTCGCGTGTCGCTGTACTGCTACAACTAACAAGCTAGCTGGCCTGTCGCGTGTCGCTGTACTGCTAAAACTGACAAGCTAGCTGGCATGTCGCATGTCGCTGTACTGCTACAACTAACAAGCTAGCTGGCCTGTCGCGTGTCGCCGTACTGCTACAACTATCAAGGTAGCTGGCCTGTCGCTGTACTGCTACAACTAACAAGCTAGCTGGCTTGTCGCTGTACTGCTACAACTAACAAGCTAGCTGGCCTGTTACGTGGCGCTGTACTGCTACAACTAACAAGCTAGCTGTCCTATGGCGTGTCGCCTTACTGCTACAAGTGACAAGCTAGCAGGCCTATCGCGTGTCACTGTACTGCTACAACTATCAAGGTAGCTGGCCTGTCGCGTGTCGCTATACTGCTACAACTAACAAGCTACCTGGTCTGTCGCGTGTCGCTGTACTGCTACAACTAACAATCTAGCTGGCTTGTCGCTGTACTGCTACAACTAACAAGCTAGCTGTCTTGTCGCTGTACTGCTACAACTAACAAGCTAGCTGGCCTGTCGCGTGGCGCTGTACTTCTACAACTAACAAGCTGGCTGTCCTATGGCATGTCGCTGTACTGCTACAACTAACAAGCAAGTTGGCCTGTCGCATTGCGCTGTACTGCTACAACTAACAAGCTAGCTGCCCTGTCGCGTGGCGCTGAACACTACTTCAACTAACAAGCTAGCTGTCCTGTCGCGTGGTGCTGAACACTACTTCAACTAACAAGCTAGCTGGCCTGTCGCTTGGTTCTGAATACTTCTATAACAAACAAGCTAGCTGGCCTGTCGCTTGGTGCTGAATACTTCTATAACAAACAACTAGCTGGCCTGTCGCGTGGTGTTGAACACTACTACAACTAACAAGCTAGCTAGCCTGCCGCGTGTCGCTGCACTGCTACAACTAACAAGCTAGCTGGCCTGTAGAGTGGCGCTGTACTGCTACAACTAACAGGCTAGCTGGCCTGTCGCTGTACTGCTACAACTAACAAACTACCTGGTCTGTCGCGTGTCGCTGTACTCCTACAACTAACAAGCTAGCTGGCCTGTCGCTTGGTGCTGAACACTACTACAACTAACAAGCTAGCTGGCATGTCGCGTGGTGCTGAATACTACTCCAACTAACAAGCTAGCTTGCCTGTCGCGTGGTGCTGAACACTACTACAACTAACAAGCTAGCTTGCCTGTCGCGTAGTGCTGAATACTTCTATAACAAACAAGCTAGCTGGCCTGTCGCGTGGTGCTGAACACTACTTCAACTAACAAGCTAGCTGGCCTGTCGCGTGGTGCTGAACACTACTACAACTAACAAGCTAGCTGCCCTGTCGCGTGGTGCTGAACACTACTACAACTAACAAGCTAGCTGCCCTGTCGCGTGGTGCTGAACACTACTACAACTAACAAGCTAGCTGGCTTGTCGCGTGGGGCTGTACTGCTACAACTAACAAGCTAGCTGGCCTGTCGCTTGGCGCTGTACTGCCACAACTAACAAGCTAGCCGGCCTGTCGCTTGGTGCTGAATACTTCTATAAGAAACAAGCTAGCTGGCCTGTCGCGTGGTGCTGAACACTACTTCAACTAACAAGCTAGCTGGACTGTCGCGTGGTGCTGAACAATACTACAACTAACAAGCTAGCTGGCCTGTCGCTTGGCGCTGTACTGCCACAACTAACAAGCTAGCCGGCCTGTCGCTTGGTGCTGAATACTTCTATAACAAACAAGCTAGCTGGCCTGTCGCGTGGTGCTGAACACTACTTACACTAACAAGCTAGCTGGCCTGTCGCTTGGTGCTGAATACTTCTATAACAAACAAGCTAGCTGGCCTGTCGCGTGGTGCTGAACACTACTCCAACTAACAAGCTGGCTGGCCTGTCGCTTGGTGCTGAATACTTCTATAACAAACAAGCTAGCTGGCCTGTCGCGTGGTGTTGAACACTACTTCAACTAACAAGCTAGCCGCCCTGTCGCTTGGTGCTGAATACTTCTATAACAAACAAGCTAGCTGGACTGTCGCGTGGTGCTGAACACTACTACAACTAACAAACTAGCTGGCCTGTCGCGTGGTGCTGAACACTACTACAACTAACAAGCTAGCTGGCCTGTCGCGTGGTGCTGAATACTGCTACAACTAAGGAGCTAGCTGGCCTGTCGCATGGTGCTGAATACTACTACACCAACATGATAGCTGGCCTGTCGCGTGGTGCTGAATACCTCTATAACAAACAAGCTAGCTGGCCTGTCGCGTGGTGCTCAATACTTCTATAAAAAACAAGCTAGCTGGCCTGTCGCTTGGTGCTGCATACTTCTCCAATTAACAAGCTAGCTGGCCTGTCGCTTGGTGCTGAATACTGCTACATCTAACGAGCTAGCTGGCCTGTGGCTTGGTGCTGAATACTGCTACAACTAACGAGCTAGCTGCCCTGTCGCATGGTGCTGAATACTACTACACCAACATGTTAGCTGGCCTGTCGCGTGGTGCTGAATACCTCTATAACAAACAAGCTAGCTGGACTGTCGCGTGGTGCTGAATACTTCTATAACAAACAAGCTAGCTGGCCTGTCGCTTGGTGCTGAACACTACTCCAACTAACAAGCTAGCTCGCCTGTCGCGTGGTGCTGAATACTACTACACCAACATGATAGCTGGCCTGTCGCGTGGTGCTGAATACTTCTATAACAAACAAGCTAGCTGGCCTGTCGCTTGGTGCTGAATACTGCTACAACTAACAAGCCAGCTGGCCTGTCGCTTGGTGCTGAACACAACTTCAACTAACAAGCCAGCTGGCCTGTCGCGTGGTGCTGAACACTACTACAACTAACAAGCTAGCTGGCCTGTCGCGTGGTACTGAACACTACTACAACTAACAAGCTAGCTGGCCTGTCGCGTGGTGCTGAACACTACTGCAACTAACAAGCTAGCTCGCCTGTCGCGTGGTGCTGAACAGTACTCCAACTAACAAGCTAGCTAGCCTGTCGCGTGGTGCTGAACACTACTACAACTAACAAGCTAGCTGGCCTGTCGCGTGGTGCTGAATACTACTCCAACTAACAAGCTAGCTTGCCTGTCGCGTGGTGCTGAACACTACTACAAGTAACAAGCTAGCTGGCCTGTCGCGTGGTGCTGAACACTACTACAAGTAACAAGCTAGCTAGCCTGTCGCGTGGTGCTGAATACTACTCCAACTAACAAGCTAGCTGTCGTGTCGCTTGGTGCTGAATACTACTACAACTAACAAGCTAGCTGGCCTGTCGCTTGCTGCTGAATACTTCTATAACAAACAAGCTAGCTGGCCTGTCGCTTGGTGCTGAATACTACTCAAACTAACAAGCAAACTAGCCTGTCTCTTGCTGCTGAATACTTCTATAACAAACAAGCTAGCTGGCCTGTCGCGTGGTGCTGAACACTACTACAACTAACAAGATAGCTGGCCTGTCGCGTGGTGCTGAACACTACTACAACTAACAAGCTAGCTGGCCTGTCGCGTGGTGCTGAACACTACTACAACTAACAAGCTAGCTGGCCTGTCGCGTGGTGCTGAATACATCTATAACAAAGAAACTAGCTGGCCTGTCACGTGGTGCTGAATACTTCTATAACAAACAAGCTAGCTGGCCTGTCGCGTGGTATTGAATACTTCTATAACAAACAAGCTAGCTGGCCTGTCGCTTGGTGCTGAACACTACTTCAACTAACAAGCTAGCTGGCCTGTCGCGTGGTGTTGAGCACTACTTCAACTAACAAGCAATCCGGTCTGTCGCGTGGTGCTGACACTACTACAACTAACAAACTAGATGGCCTGTCGCGTGGTGCTGAACACTACTTCAACTAACAAGCTAGATGGCCTGTCGCGTGGTGCTGAACACTACTACAACTAACAAGCTAGCTGCCCTGTCGCGTGGTGCTGAACACTACTACAACTAACAAGCTAGCTAGCCTGCCGCTTGGTGCTGAACACTACTTCAACTAACAAGGTAGTTGGCCTGTCGCTGTACTGCTACAACTATCAAGCTAGCTAGCCTGTCGCGTGGTGCTGAACACTACTACAACTAACAAGCTAGCTGCCCTGTCGCGTGGTGCTGAACACTACTACAACTAACAAGCTAGCTGGCCTGTCGCTTGGTGCTGAACACTATTTCAACTAACAAGCTAGCTAGCCTGCCGCTTGGTGCTGAACACTACTACAACTAACAAGCTAGCTGGCCTGTCGCGTGGCGCTGTACTGCTACAACTAACAAGCTACCTGGCCTGTCGCGTGGCGCTGTATTGCTACAACTAACAAGCTAGCTGGCTTGTCGCTGTACTGCTACAACTAACAAGCTAGCTGGCTTGTCGCTGTACTGCTACAACTAACAAGCTAGCTGGCCTATAGCGTGTCGCTGTACTGCTACAACTAACAAGCCAGATGGCCTGTCGCTTGACGCTGTACTGCCAAAACTAACAAGCTAGCTGGCTTGTCGCTGTACTGCTACAACTAACAAGCTAGCTGGCCTGTCGCGTGGCGCTGTACTGCTACAACTAACAAGCTAGCTGGCTTGTCCCTGTACTGCTACAAATAACAATCTAGCTGGCTTGTCGCTGTACTGCTACAACTAACAGGCTAGATGGCCTGTCGCGTGGCGCTGTACTGCTACAACTAACAAGCTAGCTGGCCTGTCGCGTGTCGCTCTACTGCTCAAATTATCAAGCTAGCTGGCCTGTCTCGTGGCGCTGTACTGCTACAACTAACAAGCTAGCTGGCTTGTCGCTGTACTGCTACAACTAACAAGCTAGCTGGCCTATCGCGTGTCGCTGTACTGCTACAAATAACAAGCTAGCTGACCTGTCGCTTGGCGCTGTACTGCTACAATTAACAAGCTAGCTGGCCTGTCGCGTGGCGCTGTACTCCTACAACTAAAAAGCTAGCAGGCTTGTCTCTGTACTGCTACAACTAACAAGCTAGCTGGCCTGTAGCGTGGCCCTGTACTGCTACAACTAACAAGCTAGCTGACCTATCGCTGTACTGCTACAAGCAACAAGCTAGCTGGCTTGTCGCTGTACTGCTACAACTAACAAGCTAGCTGGCTTGTCGCTGTACTGCTACAACTAACAAGCTAGCTAGCTTGTCGCTGTACTGCTACAAATAACAAGCTAGGGAGCCTGTCGCTGTACTGCTACAACTAACAAACTAGCTGCCCTGTCGCGTGTTGCTGTACTGCTACAACTAACAAGCTAGATGGCCGGTCGCGTGGCGCTGTACTGCTTCAACAAACAAGTTAGCTGTCCTGTCGCGTGTTGCTGTACTGCTACAACCAACAAGCTAGCTGGCCTATCGCGTGGCGCTGTACTGCTACAACTAACAAGCTAGCTGGCTTGTCGCGTGTCACTGTACCACTACAACTTACAATCTAGCTGGTCTGTCTCGTGTCGCTGTAGTGCTACAACTAGCAATCTAGCTGGCTTGTCGCTGTACTGCTACAACTAACAAGCTAGCTGGCCTGTCTCGTGGTGGTGAACACTGCTACAACTAACAAGCTAGCTAGCCTGCCGCTTGGTGCTGAACACTACTTCAACTAACAAGGTAGTTGGCCTGTCGCTGTACTGCTACAACTATCAAGCTAGCTAGCCTGTCGCGTGGTGCTGAACACTACTACAACTAACAAGCTAGCTGCCCTGTCGCGTGGTGCTGAACACTACTACAACTAACAAGCTAGCTGGACTGTCGCGTGGTGCTGAACAATACTACAACTAACAAGCTAGCTGGCCTGTCGCTTGGCGCTGTACTGCCACAACTAACAAGCTAGCCGGCCTGTCGCTTGGTGCTGAATACTTCTATAACAAACAATCTAGCTGGCCTGTCGCGTGGTGCTGAACACTACTACAACTAACAAGCTAGCCGGCCTGTCGCTGTACTGCTACAAATAACAATCTAGCTGGCTTGTCGCTGTACTGCTACAACTAACAGGCTAGATGGCCTGTCGCTTGGCGCTGTACTGCCACAACTAACAAGCTAGCTGGCCTGTCGCTTGGTGCTGAATACTTCTATAACAAACAAGCTAGCTGGCCTGCCGCGTGGTGTTGAACACTACTTCAACTAACAAGCTAGCCGGCCTGTCGCTTGGTGCTGAATACTTCTATAACAAACAAGCTAGCTGGACTGTCGCGTGGTGCTGAACACTACTACAACTAACAAACTAGCTGGCCTGTCGCGTGGTGCTGAACACTACTACAACTAAAAAGCTAGCTGGCCTGTCGCGTGGTGCTGAACACTACTTCAACTAACAAGCTAGCTGGCCTGTCGTTGTACTGCTACAACTAACAAGCTAGCTGGCCTGTCGCGTGTCGCTGTACTGCTACAACTAACAAGCTAGCTGGCATGCCGCGTGTCGCTGCACTGCTACAACAAAAAATGTAGCTGGTCTGTCGCCTGGTGCTGAACACTGGTACAACTAACAAGCTAGCTGGCCTGTCGCGTGTCGCTGTACTGCTACAACTAACAAGCTAGCTTGCCTGTCGCGTGTCGCCGTACTGCTACAAATAACAAGCTAGGTAGCCTGTCGCTGTACTGCTACAACTAACAAACTAGCTGGCCCGTCGCGTGTTGCTGTACTGCTACAACCAACAAGCTAGCTGGCCTATCGCGTGGCGCTGTACTGCTACAACTAACAAGCTAGCTGGCTTGTCGCGTGTCGCTGTACCACTACAACTAACAATCTAGCTGGCCTGTCTCGTGTCGCTGTAGTGCTACAACTAGCAATCTAGCTGGCTTGTCGCTGTACTGCTACAACTAAAAGCTAGCTGGCCTGTCGCGTGTCGCTGTACTGGTACAACTAACAAGCTAGCTGGCATGTCGCTGTACTGGTACAACTAACAAGCTGGCTGGCGTGTCGCTGTACTGGTACAACTAACAAGCTAGCTGGCCTGCCGCTGTACTGGTACAACTAACAAGCTAGCTGGCGTGTCGCTGTACTGGTACAACTAACAAGCTAGCTGGCGTGTCGCTGTACTGGTACAACTAACAAGCTAGCTGGCGTGTCGCTGTACTGGTACAACTAACAAGCTAGCTGGCCTGCCGCGTGGCGCTGTACTGCTACAACTAACAAGCTAGCTGGCATGTCGCTGTACTGGTACAACTAACAAGCTAGCTGGCGTGTCGCTGTACTGGTACAACTAACAAGCTAGCTGGCCTGCCGCGTGGCGCTGTACTGCTACAACTAACAAGCTAGCTGGCATGTCGCTGTACTGGTACAACTAACAAGCTGGCTGGCGTGTCGCTGTACTGGTACAACTAACAAGCTAGCTGGCCTGCCGCTGTACTGGTACAGCTAACAAGCTAGCTGGCGTGTCGCTGTACTGGTACAACTAACAAGCTAGCTGGCGTGTCGCTGTACTGGTACAACTAACAAGCTAGCTGGCGTGTCGCTGTACTGGTACAACTAACAAGCTAGCTGGCCTGCCGCGTGGCGCTGTACTGCTACAACTAACAAGCTAGCTGGCATGTCGCTGTACTGGTACAACTAACAAGCTAGCTGGCGTGTCGCTGTACTGGTACAACTAACAAGCTAGCTGGCCTGCCGCGTGGCGCTGTACTGCTACAACTAACAAGCTAGCTGGCATGTCGCTGTACTGGTACAACTAACAAGCTAGCTGGCGTGTCGCTGTACTGGTACAACTAACAAGCTAGCTGGCCTGCCGCGTGGCGCTGTACTGCTACAACTAACAAGCTAGCTGGCCTGCCGCGTGGCGCTGTACTGCTACAACTAACAAGCTAGCTGGCCTGTCGCGTGGCGCTGTACTGCTACAACTAACAAGCTAGCTGGCCTGTCGCGTGTCGCTGTACTGCTACAACTAACAAGCTAGCTGGCGTGTCGCTGTACTGGTACAACTAACAAGCTAGCTGGCCTGTCGCGTGGCGCTGTACTGCTACAACTAACAAGCTAGCTGGTCTGTCGCGTGGCGCTGTACTGCTACAACTAACAAGCTAGCTGGCCTGCCGCGTGGCGCTGTACTGCTACAACTAACAAGCTAGCTGGCCTGTCGCGTGGCGCTGTACTGCTACAACTAACAAGCTAGCTGGCCTGTCGCGTGTCGCTGTACTGCTACAACTAACAAGCTAGCTGGCCTGTCGCGTGGTGCTGTACTGCTACAACTAACAAGCTAGCTGGCCTGTCGCGTGTCGCTGTACTGCTACAACTAACAAGCTAGCTGGCCTGTCGCGTGGTGCTGTACTGCTGCAACTAACAAGCTAGCTGGCCTGTCGCGTGGTGCTGAACACTACTTCAACTAACAAGCTAGCTGGCCTGTCGCTTGGTGCTGAATACTTCTATAACAAACAAGGTAGCTGGCCTGTCGCTTGCTGCTGAACACTACTACAACTAACAAGCTAGCTAGCCTTTCGCTTGGTGCAGACCACTACTACAACTAACAAGCTAGCTGGCCTGTCGCTTGCTGCTGAATACTACTCCAACTAACAAGCTAGCTTGCCTGTCGCGAGGTGCTGAACACTATCCAGCTAACAAGCTAGCTGGCCTGTCGCTTGGTGCTGAATACTTCTATAACAAACAAGCTAGCTGGCCTGTCGCGTGGTGTTGAACACTACTACAACTAACAAGCTAGCTGGCCTGTCGCTTGCTGCTGAACACTACTACAACTAACAAGCTAGCTGCCCTGTCGCGTGGTGCTGAACACTACTTCAACCAGCAAGCTAGCCGGCCTGTCGCTTGGTAGTGAATACTTCTATAACAAACAAGCTAGCTGGCCTGTCGCGTGGTGTTGAACACTACTACAACTAACAAGCTAGCTGCCCTGTCGCGTGGTGCTGAACACTACTACAACTAACAAGCTAGCTGGCCTGCCGCTTGGTGCTGAACACTACTACAACTAACAAGCTAGCAGCCCTGTCGCGTGGTGCTGAACACTACTACAACTAACAAGCTAGCTGCCCTGTCGCGTGGTGCTGCACCCTACTACAACTAACAAGCTAGCTAGCCTGCCGCTTGGTGCTGAACACTACTTCAACTAACAAGATAGCTGGCATGTCGCGTGTCGCTGTACTGCTACAACTAACAAGCTAGCTGGCCTGTCGCTTGGCGCTGTACTGCCACAACACACAAGCTAGCTGATTGTCGCTGTACTGCTACAAATAACAAGCTAGCTGGCTTGTCGCTGAACTGCTTCAACTAACAAGCTAGCTGGCCTGTAGCGTGGCCCTGTACTGCTACAACTAACAAGCTAGCTGACCTGTCGCTGTACTGCTACAAGTAACAAGCTAGCTGGCTTGTCGCTGTACTGCTACAACTAACAAGCTAGCTGGCTTGTCGTTGTACTGCTACAAGTAACAAGCTAGCTGGCTTGTCGCTGTACTGCTACAACTAACAAGCTAGCTGGCCTGTCGCTGTACTGCTACAACTAACAAGCTGGCTGGCATGTCGCGTGGCACTGTACTGCTACACCTAACAAGCTAGCTGGCCAGTCGTGTGGCGCTGTACTGCTACAACTAACCAGCTAGCTGGCCTGCCGCGTGGCGCTGTACTGCTACAACTAACAAGCTAGCTGGCTTGTCACTGAACTGCTACAACTAACAAGCTAGCTGGCTTGTCGCTGTACTGCTACAACTAACAAGCTAGCTGGCCTGTCGCGTGTCGCTGTACTGCTACAACTAACAAGCTAGCTGTCCTGTCGCTGTACTGCTACAACTGACAAGCTATCTGGCCTAACGCGTGTCGCTGTACTGCTACAACTAACAAGCTAGCTGGCCTGTCACGTGGCTCTGTACTGCTACAACTGACAAACTAGCTGGCCTGTCGCGTGGCGCTGTACTGCTACAACTAATAAGCTAGCTGGCCTGTCGCGTGGCGCTGTACTGCTACAACTAGCAAGCTAGCAGGCTTGTCGCTGTACTGCTACAACTAACAAGCTAGCTGGCCTGTCGCGTGGCGCTGTACTGCTACAACTAACAAGCTAGCTGGCCTGACGCTGTACTGCTACGACTAATAAGCTAGCTGGCCTGTCGCTGTACTGCTATAACTAACAAGCTAGCTGGCCTGTCGCTGTACGGCTACAACTAACAAGCTAGCTGGCTTGTCGCGTGGCGCTGTACTGCTACAACTAACAAGCTAGCTGGCTTGTCGCATGTCACTGTACTGCTACAACTAACAAGCTAGCTGGCCTGTCGCGTGTCGCTGTACTGCTACTACTAAAAAACTAGCTGGCCTGTCGCGTGTCGCTGTACTGCTACAACTAACAAGCTAGCTGGCCTGTCGCGTGTCGCTGTACTGCTACAACTAACAAGCTAGCTGGCCTGTCGCTTGGCGCTGTATTGCTACAACTAACAAGCTAGCTGGCCTGTCGCGTGGCACTGTACTGCTACAACTAACAAGCTAGCTGGCCAGTCGTGTGGCGCTGTACTGCTGCAACTAACCAGCTAGCTGGCCTGCCGCGTGGCACTGTACCGCCACAACTTACAAGCTAGCTGGCCTGTCGCTGTACTGCTACAACTAACAAGCTAGCTTCCCTGTCGCGTGTTGCTGTACTGCTACAACTAACAAGCTAGCTGGCCGGTCGCGTGGCGCTGTACTGCTACAACTAACAAGCTAGCTGTCCTGTCGCGTGTTGCTGTACTGCTACAACCAACAAGCTAGCTGGCCTATCGCGTGGCGCTGTACTGCTACAACTAACAAGCTAGCTGGCTTGTCGCGTGTCGCTGTACCACTACAACTAACAATCTAGCTGGTCTGTCTCGTGTCGCTGTAGTGCTACAACTAGCAATCTAGCTGGCTTGTCGCTGTACTGCTACAAGTAAAAGCTAGCTGGCCTGTCGCGTGTCGCTGTACCGCTACAACTAACAAGCTAGCTGGCCTGTCGCGTGGCGGTGTACTGCTACAACTATCAAGCTAGCTGGCCTGTCGCGTGGCCCTGTACTGCTACAACTAACAAGCTAGCTGACCTGTCGCTGTACTGCTACAACTAACAAGCTAGCTGGCCTGTCGCTGCACTGCTACAACTAACAAGATAGCTGTCCTGTCGCGTGTCGCTGTACTGCTACAACTAACAAGCTAGCTGGCCTGTCGCGTGTCGGTGTACTGCTACAAGTAAAAGCTAGCTGGCCTGTCGCGTGTCGCTGTACTTCTACAACTAAAAAGGTAGCTGGTCTGTCGCCTGGTGGTAAACACTGGTACAACTAACAAGCTAGCTGGCCTGTCGCCTGTCGCTGTACTGCTACAACGAACAAGCTAGCTGCACTGTCGCGTGTCGCAGTACTGCTACAACTAACAAGCTAGCTGGCCTGTCGCGTGTCGCAGTACTGCTACAACTAACAAGCTAGCTGGCCTGTCGCGTGTCGCTGTACTGCTACAAGTAAAAGCTAGCTGGCCTGTCGCGTGTCGCTGTACTTCTACAACTAAAAAGGTAGCTGGTCTGTCGCCTGGTGGTAAACACTGGTACAACTAACAAGCTAGCTGGCCTGTCGCCTGTCGCTGTACTGCTACAACGAACAAGCTAGCTGCACTGTCGCGTGTCGCAGTACTGCTACAACTAACAAGCTAGCTGCACTGTCGCGTGTCGCTGTACTGCTACAACTAACAAGCTAGCTGGCCTGTCGCGTGTCGCTGTACTGCTACAAGTAAAAGCTAGCTGGCCTGTCGCGTGTCGCTGTACTTCTACAACTAAAAAGGTAGCTGGTCTGTCGCCTGGTGGTAAACACTGGTACAACTAACAAGCTAGCTGGCCTGTCGCCTGTCGCTGTACTGCTACAACGAACAAGCTAGCTGCACTGTCGCGTGTCGCAGTACTGCTACAACTAACAACCTAGCTGCCCTGTCGCGTGGTGCTGAATACTTCTATAACATACAAGCTAGCCTGCCTGCCTCGTGGTGCTGGACACAACTTCAACTAACAAGCTAGCTGGCCTGTCGCGTGTCGCTGTACTGCTACAACTAACAAGATAGCTGCCCTGTCGCGTTGCGCTGTAGTGCTACAACTAACAAGGTAGCTGGCCTGTCGCGTGTCGCTGTTCTGCTACAACTAAAAAGCTAGCTGGCCTATCGCGTGTCGATGTACTGCTACAACTGACAATCTATCTGGCCTATCGCGTGTCGCTGTACTGCTACAACTGACAAGCTAGCTGGCCTGTCGCGTGTCGCTGTAATGCTACAGCTAACAAGCTAGCTGGCCTGTCGCCTGTCGCTGTACTGCTACAACTAACAAGCTAGCTGGCCTGTCGCGTGTCGCTGTACTGCTACAACTAACAAGCTAGCTGGCCTGTCGCTGTACTGCTACAACTAACAAGCTAGCTTCCCTGTCGCGTGTCGCTGTACTGCTACAACTAACAAGCTATTTGGCCTGTCGCATGGCGCTGTACTGCTACAGCTAACAAGCTAGCTTGCTTGTCGCTGTACTGCTACAACTAGAAAGCTAGCTTCCCTGTCGCGTGTCGCTGTACTGCTACAAATAACAATCTAGCTGGCCTGTCGCGTGGCGCTGTACTGCTACAACTAACAAGCTAGCTGGCCTGTCGCGTGGCGCTGTACTGCTACAACTAACAAGCTAGCTGGCCTGTCGCGTGTCGCTGTACTGCTACAACTAACAAGCTAGCTGGCCTGTCGCGTTGCGCTGTACTTCTACAACTAACAAGCTAGCTGGCCTGTCGCTTGCCGCTGTACTGCTTCAACTAACGAGCTAGCTGGCTTGTCGCTGTAATGGTACACTAACAAGCTAGCTGGCTTTTCGCTGTACTGCTACAACTAACAAGCTAGCTGGCCTGTCGCGTGTCGCTGTACTGCTACAACTAACAAGCTAGCTGGCCTGTCGCGTGGCGCTGTACTGCTACAACTAACAAGCTAGCTGGCTTGTCGCTGTACTGCTACAACTAACAAGCTAGCTGGCCTGTCGCGTGTCGCTATACTGCTACAACTAACAAGCTAGCTGGCCTGTCGCGTGGCGCTGTACTGCTACAACTAACAAGCTAGCTGGCCTGTCGCATGTCGCTGTACTGCTACAACTAACAAGCTAGCTGGCCTGTCTCGTGGCGCTGTACTGCTACAACTAACAAGGTAGCCTGCCTGTCGCGTGGTGCTGAACACTGCTACAACTAACAAGCTAGCTGGCCTGTCGCGCGGTGCTGAACACTGCTACAACTAACAAGCAAGATGGCCTGTCGCTGTACTGCTACAACCAACAAGCTAGCTGGCCTGTCGCATCTCGCTGTACTTTACAACTAACAAGCTAGCTGGCCTGTCTCGTGGCGCTGTACTGCTACAACTAACAAATTAGCTGGCCTGTCGCATGTCGCTGTACTGCTACAACTAACAAGCTAGCTGGCCTGTCTCGTGGCGCTGTACTGCTACAACTAACAAGCTAGCTGGCTTGTCGCGTGGCACTGTACTGCTACAACTAACAAGCTAGATGGACTGTCGCGTGTCGCTGTACTGCTACAACTAACAAGCTAGCTGGACTGTCGCGTGTCGCTGTACTGCTACAACTAACAAGCTAGCTGGCCTTCGCGTGGCACTGTACTGCTACAACTAACAAGCTAGCTGGCCTGTCGCGTGGCGCTGTACTGCTACAACTAACAAGCTAGCTGGCCTGTCGCGTGTCGCTGTACTGCTACAACTATTAAGCTAGCTGGCCTGTCGCGTGGCGCTGTACTGCTACAACTAACAAGCTAGCTGGCTTGTCGCGTGGCACTGTAGTGCTACAACTAACAAGCTAGCTGGCCTGTCGCGTGTCTCTGTACTGCTACAACTAACAAGCTAGCTGGCCTGTCGCGTGACGCTGTACTGCTACAACTAACAAGCTAGCTGTCTTGTCGCGTGGCACTGTACTGCTACAACTAACAAGCTAGCTGGCCTGTCACGTGTCGCTGTACTGTTACAATTAACAATCTAGCTGGCCTGTCGTGTGGCGCTGAACACTACTACAACTAACAAGCTAGCTTGCCTGGCGCTGTACTGCCAGAACTAACAGGCTAGCTAGCCTGTCGCTGTACTGCTACAATTAACAAGCTAGCTGGCCTATTGCTGTACTGCTACAACTAAAAAGCTAGCTCGCCTGTCGCGTGTCGCTGTACTGCTACAACTAACAAGCTAGCAGGCTTGTCTCTGTACTGCCACAACTAACAGGCTAGCTAGCCTGTCGCTGTACTGCTACAATTAACAAGCTAGCTGGCCTGTCGCTGTACTGCTGCATTTAACAAGCTAGCTGGCTTGTCGCGTGTCGCTGTACCACTACAGCTAACAATCTAGCTGGTCTGTCTCGTGTCGCTGTAGTGCTACAACTAGCAATCTAGCTGGTCTGTCGCGTGGTGGTGAACACTGCTACAACTAACAAGCTAGCTGGCCTGTCGCGTGTCGCTGTACCGCTACAAGTAACAAGCTAGCTGGCCTGTCGCGTGTCGCTATACTGCTACAACTAAAAGCTAGCTGGCCTGTCGCGTGTCGCTGTACCACTACAGCTAACAATCTAGCTGGTCTGTCGCGTGTCGCTGTACCACTACAGCTAACAATCTAGCTGGTCTGTCTCGTGTCGCTGTACCGCTACAACTAGCAATCTAGCTGGCTTGTCGCTGTACTGCTACAACTAAAAGCTAGCTGGCCTGTCGCGTGTCGCTGTACCACTACAGCTAACAATCTAGCTGGTCTGTCTCGTGTCGCTGTAGTGCTACAACTAGCAATCTAGCTGGCGTGTCGCTGTACTGGTACAACTAACAAGCTAGCTGGCCTGCCGCGTGGCGCTGTACTGCTACAACTAACAAGCTAGCTGGCCTGTCGCGTGGTGCTGTACTGCTACAACTAACAAGCTAGCTGGCCTGTCGCGTGTCGCTGTACTGCTAAAACTAACAAGCTAGCTGGCCTGTCGCGTGTCGCTGTACTGCTACAACTAACAAGCTAGCTGGCCTGTCGCGTGTCGCTGTACTGATACAACTAACAAGCTAGCTGGCCTGTCGCGTGTCGCTGTACTGCTAAAACTAACAAGCTAGCTGGCCTATCGCGTGTCACTGTACTGCTACAACTAACAAGCTAGCTGACCTGTCGCGTGTCGCTGTACTGCTAAAACTAACAATCTAGCTGGCCTGTCGCGTGTCGCTGTACTGCTACAACTAACAAGCTAGCTGGCCTGTCGCGTGGCGCTGTACTGCTACAACTAACAAGCTAGCTGGTTTGTCGCGTGTCGCTGTACTGCTACAACTAACAAGCTAGCTGGCCTATCGCGTGTCGCTGTACTGCTAAAACTAACAAGCTAGCTGGCCTGTCGCTGTACTGCTACAACTAACAATCTAGCTGGCCTATCGCGTGTCGCTGTACTGCTACAACTAACAAGCTAGCTGGTCTGTCGCGTGTCGCTGTACTGCTACAACTAACAATCTAGCTGGCCTATCGCGTGTCGCTGTACTGCTACAACTAATAAGCTAGCTGGCCTGTCGCTGTACTGCTACAACTAACAAGCTAGCTGGCCTGTCGCTGTACTGCTACAACTAACAAGCTAGCTGGCCTGTCGCGTGTCGCTGTACTGCTACAACTAACAAGCTAGCTGGCCTGTCGCGTGTCGCTGTACTGCTAAAACTAACAAGCTAGCTGGCCTGTCGCCTGTCGCAGTACTGCTACATTTAACAAGGTTGCTGGCTCTCGCCGTAAGACTAGTGTGACCTGCAGAACACACCCTCCCACATGCTTCAACGTAGCATTTTGAATATCGCTCTTTCGCACCGGCAATGAAAACCAGTTTGCTGGAGGGTGCTGAACCTGTGTAGAGCGAGCGAATTATCGAGACAGCTGTACTTGGCTTGACTTAGATGTTTTTAATTTTTTAAACTTAGTAGAAGGCGTTCTAATGAATATTAATAAATTCTAATACAAAATTATTCACTGGAGCAGTGCTGGGATAGAAGTGGTTCTTTGCAATACGTGCTTGGACGGCTCCAATAAAGTAAAACCAGTAACGCTAGTCTTACCCCTTAATCCATATTAAAGCCGCACTTAACGATCGCATAACCAAAGCCAACCTCTTTGCCGATGATTTATAAGTAGTCATCAAAACTAATTTCTGACACCCAAATGATACCACTAACCCTGTGTCCTGCTCCTGACTTAGAGCAACGTCTATACAAGCCCGTTCGAACAGAGCACAGCTCATGGAAAGCGGGAAATCGCCCATAGACGCATCATATCTATTTCTACATCTACCAGCCGGCTTGTGGGGTGAATTCCGTGAATTCTTCTCTTCGGCTCGCTTACTCTGAGTTTCTTGGAGATTCAACGAGAATGTTTTGACTCTATCCGCCTCGCGAAAATTCTAGCTTATATCACGCTAGCTTTTAAAATGGGGGCTAGCCGCGGACAGTCAGTCACCGGTGGAGTGAGTGTGAGACTCCGTATGTTGAGGTTCGATGGCTGTGCTGAGGGCAACAGATGTGTTAGCTGTCGCCAGTGTCCCATCGAGGTCTGAACGAGAAACTGCTGTGCTGTCGGAGAGCCCAGTGAGTAGCAGGACGGGAGAGTGTCAGAGTATTTCTGGGGACTGAGTCAGCTATCATGTGTGTGAGGACCTGTCTTAATATTCGCTTTGAACAATTAACTTGAAACAAAATGTTGTTTACCGCAGAGAATTCGTGAGCCAGGGCAGCTTTGTAAAACATTCAAACCTTACAACATTTTGACTGATCCTAATAAATAATAAATGTTTACTTTGACAAATATTATTTAAAATATTTTTCTGATAATAATTAATTACTTTTGGAGTAAAAAATTGTCATATTTTAAAGAAATAATAAATTGCGCATTAAGAGTGCATTCCCTTCCATTTTTTACTACACCTCAGTTTTCCATCATGTTTTACTTAGCTCACTTCTTCACTAAATTCAATTTCCAGGCAATTTCCTTAAATTTCCGCACATTTCCAGAAACTTTTCCAACCTGCTCTTCTTTATTTCCCTGTTATAATACCTACTGGATCTTTGACCGGGCGAGTTGGCCATGCGGTTAGAATCGGGCAGCTGTGATCTTGCATCCGGGAGATAGTGGGTTCGAATCCCACTGTCGGCAGCCCTGAAGATGGTTTTCTGTGGTTTCCCTCACACCTCCCCCTGCGGGTGGGGGCGGTAGAATAACACCCACGGCATCCCCAGTCTGTCGTAAGAGGCGACTAAAAGGGGCCCCAGGGGCTCTGAACTTTGGAGCGTGGGTTGGTGACCACGGGGCCCCTAGCTGAGTCCTGGCATTGCTTCCACTTACTTGTGCCGGGCTCCTCACTTTCATCTACGCTATCCGACCTCCCTTGGTCAACACTTGTTCTTTTCCGACCCCGACGCTATTAGGTTTGCGAGGGCTAGGGAGTCTTTCATTTTCAAGCCCTTCGTGGCCCTTGTCTTTCTCTGACCGATATCTTCATTTTTCGAAGTGTCGGATCCCTCCTCTTTTCCCCTCTGATTAGTGTTAAATAGAGGATGGTTGCCTAGTTGTACTTCCTCTTAAAACAATAATCACCACTACCACCACCACTTCCCCCACACCAGGCAAATGCTGGGGCTATACCTTACTTAAGGCCACGCCCGCTTTTTTCCTACTCCTAGGCCTTCCCTATCCCATCGTCGCATGAGACCTGCAAGTGTCGGTGCGACGTAAACCAAACAGTGGATCTTTGACACTCCTTATCACATTTAGAAGGAAGTGCCTGCTTTTACAGTCCTCGGCATCACATACGTGGTTATATCTGTTAAATGTTAAAACTCCCCCATGCCTTCCTTCTCAACCATATCGTACTTCTACGTTTAGAAACTTCCTTCTAACAACAACAACACTTCCTTGAAATAATAAGGAGACCACTTCATATAGGTAGGAGATTTCTTGTCAATCCCTTAACACGAGAGAACGTCTGCAGTCATTCTCGCTCTCTAGTTTCGCCACACACTCCGAGACCAGTCTGATGATACTCAATGTAGAATGATCAATCGGATATTGACTTTTACGGCTTGCCTCATCTTACGAACAGTGGAGATACTTAGTTCAAAGGAAGTTAGTTGAAGCACAGCGCGATCCAAGAGCAAGAGGCATGCTACTTCGTTTCATAGCCAGCAAGACCAGGAGCTAACCTCTGCCATCTTGGTTACATGCGGATCACTATCTACTTCTTGATATGAAGCCGAACGTTGCTTTCTCCAGTCAATCATTTGTAGACTGCTCACAATTGAACGGAACCAGTGTCGTGTGCTGGGCTACTACAAGACCATTCAGCAATTTCTCCGTATCTTCTGCATTCCTGGATAAAATAACTATCGGGGTTTTCATTTCCTCCCCTTGATTTCTTTTACCGGCTGTTCTATACACATTTGGATTGCTGCTTCTTTTTTAAAGCCCTCGATTCTTATCACTGCGGACTGAATTGTATACAATCTGATCCCGATCTCAAACAGCTCGGCCCAATCAACATTACAGAATGCCTTCTCCAGATCTACGAACGCCATTTACGTGCGCTTGTCCTTCTTAATTCGATCCTATTAATTAATGAGCCACTGCAGTAGCCTGCTGTGTTGTCAAGCCACTGCTAATGCTCAACACCTCATCAGTGGAAGTCGTAGCCTAGGAAAGCCCGGCTTTGTAGCTAAATGAAAAGGCCCCGGTACAATTCTTGAAATCAACCTCCTCTACAACAACAACATGAAATATTGTATTTCATTTTAGCAGATCTACCTACGAAAAGAAAATTACCGGTATGTTACTCCTCAGACAGTAGGCATACACTGTCTTCCTGGCAGAAGTGATCGTGACTGAAATACCAGGACTCCGTTATCTGTACAATTAAGCCAGGAAGTCTATGCGATGATCAACGCATGGTTGTTTGAAATCGATCACGTGAATATCAATCAGACACCACCGGTGATCTACCGGGGATGTTAATACGGGAAGAACTGCTGGTCATCCTGTAAAATTCCACATTTTGATTTAATAATAATACATGGCCTCTGGAAAGGATTCGTGGTGTCCTAATGAGGATAAAATGAATTGCGAAGACGTCATAAACGCCCAGCACCAAGAGTACGAGGAGGGAGGCCTACTATTTTAAACTATCGGCAATTTATCTGCATACATTAATTCACTGCCTGTTCTCTTACATACTACACATTAACTTCAAATAAACTAAATCTCGTCTGAGAAGGCAATAGCGCTGAATTAAATAATTTTCTAAGGTATAAACAATAAGTAAGAAGGCCTTGTACATGCGAAACCAAACACATGGACTTGGTATCGTAGTACAAGGGTCAATCGTGTCCGTTCGGAGGCTTCCGGAGAACTTCGAGTCTGATCTCTCTCTCTCGTGGCGAACTGACACACCTATCGGACATTCAGCAGCAAGCCGCACGAGGGACGAGGCTGGGCTGCCTTGCACTCTGAAATACGAGTGGCGAACTGACACACCTATCGGACATTCAGCAGCAAGCCGCACGAGGGAGAAGGCTGGGCTGCCTTGCACTCCCATCGCCTTCAAGTTCTGTAAATGGAGCAACGTTTTTCACCGTTCTCACTTGAGATCTGGTCTTCACCGATAATCTTGGTAGAAAGTACACACAGGCACTTCCTTCGTCGCTGTATGGAACGCAAGAAACTTGCTTAGTAAAGTCATAACCGAGGTTTTCCTCAAACTGCAAGGTCTAACAAATTAAGATAACGACGTGAAGGTGAATACAACACTTTCTATTCAGGCGGTAAGTAAAATACAATTTCAGTGTGACCATACTTATCATATATACCACTTGAGTGGACCAAGAGAAAGCTTTATTGAAGTCAAACTACTTTACCTCGTCTGTTGTATGAACAATATTACAAAGGCAAAATGCAATTGTGTAACTCAATGTGTTTCATAATAATAATAATAATAATAATGAAAATGAAATAGGCGTGGTGCAGGTCCACGGGTGCCGATGTGCGAAGTTGAGGAGCACGGGACAAACATATCGGGCAAATCCCTTAACACTCTTTGTAAGGAAGTTGGGCAGCTTCAGATTGTCTCTCCACTCTTCTGTAAATAGTGCAGGGTCGTAGCCGACGGCACCAGAACCACCTCCCCCCCCTCCCCCCGTGAAATTATCACAATATAAAATAAACAAAAACTGAATTAAACAAGTGAAAGTCGAACATTCACAGATAAGGTCATTCTAAAACCAAGAAATCTCTTAAATTTATCTCATAATAAGCCTCGGAAATTGGATTTTAGATTGTAATCTGAACAAACTCACTGTGCACCTCTCGCGTACTGATCTAGTTTTATCAGCACGCGCTTTCTTTGAAATATACGCCAAAATCTAAAATCCTATGGCACTTCTCCTGTACCAAAATTTTCACACACTAAATGCCAAAGAGCAGTATTTCTGAGCGTATGTCAACGGTTTATTTAGGTGTCTCAAAGCTCTGTCAAATTCTGAGTTCTAAATTGTGTCTCGCTTTCCATCAGCAACTTCTTGTTCCAGAATCTTACCTAGAATATGTCTCCCCCGCCTGCAACAAACAAAATGCAGCGGTCTTCGGTGCCTGCCGAATGCCCCTGTGGTAAAAGCAGATCGAGTACTCTTAAGGCGACTAGAAGGAAACTGTCAAATCCATTTAGTTTGGAGAGTCATTGCAACATATACGAGGATTGGGGCAAAAGTCATGGCAACTTTTTTTTTCTTGTAGACATGTGAACGTATCACAAACGTGTATGTATCATAGGAAGTTCTGCAAGCATAGTGTGTATGCAGAACAACAGATGGCTCTGTGATAGCTGGTAGTAGCGCAGCGAGGGCTGCGAAATCAGTTAGTAGGTGAGTGTCGTGCGAGATGAAAGTAACCCGTGTTGAGCAGCGCGCTACATCAAAATAGCCGTTCGAGAGAGAAATGCGATGGAATGTCACAGTGAATTAGTGGGAGCCCTTGGGAATAATGCCCTACCATACCGTACAGTAGCACGGTGGGTAGGAAAGTTTCAGCAAGGACGTGTGTCAACCAGTTATGAGCAACGTTCGGGACGACCTGTCATTGTGCGGATCGACATGGCACGTGCCGTCATCGAGAAGCTCCTGGATGAAAACGGACGATGGACGCTCCTGGAGTTGGAGAGGGCAAGTGACATCAAGAAACGCACCGTCCACAGGATATTGCGTAATGAGCTGCAACTGCGCAAAATCGCATCGCGGTGGGTGCCGCATGCACTGACGGAAGTTCAAAGATGGGTGCGCAATGCAATATCCTCCGACTACCTTGCACGCTGGCAACAGGACGGCGATCAATTCTTGTCACGAATAATCACCATCGATGAATTTTGGGCCAGGGCATTCGAACCAGAACTGAAACGTCAGTCCGCGGAGTGGCGACATGCTGGATCACCAAGCAGGCAGAAGGTCCGTCAGAATCCTTCTCCAGTCAGATTGATGGTGATCGTCGCGTATGACGTCAGGGTGTCATTGTTTGCCACTTTGTTCCACATGGCAGAACAGTGACCGTACAATACTACATGGACTTCCAGGTGCGACAGATACGACGTGGCGGTCGGGAGAAACGTCCGGATCTTGTGGACAGTGCAATAATCCTGAACGACAATGCAAAACCACATAAGGTAGAGTGTGTAGGGCAGCTACTGCGACATTGGGGATGGGAAGAATTGGAGCACCCACTGTACTCTCCCGACATTTCGCCTGTGACTTTGATCTCATTCGAAAGATTAAGGAACCACTACGTGGTAGGCGATTTGCAACACGAGAGGACATTGCTAATGCTGTGTGCTAACAGGTGACCCGATTCACACCTGGTGCGGCAAATGCTGAGGCAGATGGTATTCACCGCCTCCCACATCGTTGGCAGCGTGTGGTGTCTGTCGCAGGGTACTACTTTGAGGGTCTTTAGGCCCAGATTTGTCATGTCAACTTTATGTGTACTGTGTTGTCATTCTTTTGCACCGGGAAGGTGATATTGACCTGTATACTACTGTAATAAATTGGTGTGTTACGATATTTCAGTGCTATTCATTGTCCACACATGTAGTTAACACCTTGCCCTTTCGTCTTTATATGTCATATTTTCCAACCGGACTGGTATCTTCAAGAAAAAAAATAGTTGCCATGACTTTTGCCCCAACCCTCGTAATATATATATTATTTTGCATCAAAAGGACCGTGGGTGATGACTGCACGTGATTAAGTCCCGGCACGAAGATACCTGGACCAGTGAGGGAAACAGAGAGCATTCGTTAATCTGGCACTGTCAAGGAAATATTTACTGACGGGATAAAATCTGGAATGATGAGGTGAAACAAGGCGTTCAGGCCTAGAAAATAAAAGCTGTATAAGGGCGCCAAAATTCCAGTAAGCAATGTTTACAATATCTACTGCAACAAATACTTCGTAGTAGAATATTATATAAAATTATTTGTCCTTTAATGTAAACTTTTTGGAACTGATTGACGCAACGACAGTCCATGTAGTGTGGGAACACCCTGCCGGACAAGACACCACCAAATGTCAGCACTCAGACCAGAAAACCATCTCTTCAGCTCCTCGACAGCGCTCTTGTCCACATTGTCTCCAGAGTGAAGCCTTTCGGACACGACACCACCAAATGTCAATACTCAAACCAGAGAACCGTCTCTTCAGCTCCTCGACAGCACTCCTGTCCTCATTGGCTCCAGACTGAAGCCTTTCGGACACGACACCACCAAATGTCAACACTCAAACCAGAGAACCGTCTCTTCAGCTCCTCGACAGCACTCCTGTCCTCATTGGCTCCAGACTGAAGCCTTTCGGACACGACACCAACAAATGTCAACACTTAAACCAGAGAACCGTCTCTTCAGCTCCTCGACAGCACTCCTGTCCACATTGGCTCCAGATTGAAGCCTTTCGGACACGACACCACCAAATGTCAACACTCAAACCAGAGAAACGTCTCTTCATCTCTTCGACAGCACCCTTGTCCACATTGTCTCCAGATTCAAGCCTTTCGGACACGACACCACGTAATGTCCAGAGAACAGTCTCTTAATCTCCTCGACAACACTCCTATCCATATTGTCTCCAGATTCAAGCCGCTCGGACACGACACCACCAAATGTCAACACTCAAACCAGTGAACCGTCTCTTCAGCTCCTCGACAGCACTCCTGTCCACATTGTTACAACGGTAGATTCCAAGATGTCTGAGATTATTCATTTGAATAGGAATAAGATCCCATGGGAATTCTGCCAGGTCTTGTAACTCTAGATTCAGAGCTCGTAGTGAACTCAGTTTTAAAATATTTACGTAGCCTTGCTTTGTTAAGTTACTACACCACGCAATTCTAAGGTATTTCAAACTCTGCACATGATGTAAATGAATTATGCCAGTGTCTGACACGCAATTGTTACAAAATATATTCAATGAACAGAGTTCTTTACATTTACGTATGATCATTAAACTGGCATCAGTAATCTTCATACTGCTTATCAGAGCGAGATGGTTTAATACGGGACACTTTTTGACGATTATTTTAATAATGTCATCCTCAAAATGATAACCGTAAAGTCTTAATTCCATTAACTGTGCGACATCTGCATATTGTTTGACGCGATCTGAGTCGTCGTCATAAAAGTTTCTAATTGTAAGTACTCTTACAGTCTTCAGTCTTTCAAAATTATCTATTTTGTTGTAATGTCTCTCGCATGCTCCATAGAAGAAAAGAGACAGTGATCTCAAGTCGCAGGTCGACAGAGCTGGGAGTACACATTCACCAAACATGTTGCAGCAAGATATCCCAAGAGTGCGTAGTGTATCTTGTCTCATGGACAAAAGATAACGAAGGTCGTTCATTTTAAAATTAGTACTCAGAAACTCTAAACGTTCCAGCTTCTTACAATTGTTTGCAAGAGGTTCTAAGTTGATCTCTAAGTTTTTCATTTGAGATCCAGTCAGAAGTAAAACCTTCAAGTTGGTAAATTTCCCAACATCACCACAGTCTGTCAAGAATTGATGCGGAATTCTTAAAAATTCAACTTTTGGACATTTTCCCTGTAAGTTCTCGATAAATTTCAGATCTATGTCCGCTGGACTTTCTATTTCTAATTTTCTCAGCTCTGCACAGTTTTCTGTTATTGCCTGAAGAATTCTATCATCATATTTATTCTTGAGAACCATGTTCTGCAACTTTGGAGACAACTTGAGCATCTCTACAATTTGTTCAGAGCTTGTGTTGTGTTTAGGACAGTACTCAAAGTGTTGCCACACGCTGGCACTCTGCGCCACTTCCCTCCACCACGAACACACGTTCTGAATTGATTGAACTAGATCTTTGTGAGTGCAATACGAGAATATTTTCTCTAGTATCTCGTTAGGCAGAGACTCCATTTCTGAAAAACAAAATAAAACAAAAATAAAACATTGTAACTTCTACCACACAAAGAGTTTATTTGCAAAGAAAGGCTGAGAAGTGCACCTTCACAAACGAGTGCCATGACAGCTGAACAGGGACCAGGGATGTTCTTGTTAACAAGCAGAGGGTGGCTCGGGGGGGGTGACTACTGTTTTAAGGGGTGGAAAGTTCGAACCTAATAAGAAACAAAAAGTAACAAATTAACTTTCAGTGAACAAATCAGTAAGATATTCATTTTAAAGTACACATGCAGGGAATAGATCAATTATTTTTAAAAGTCAACAATCAACACATTATTCTCATGACTGCCGGATGAAATATCACTGTTCGTTTTGGTCATCTCACTACAACAGGAACATCTCTTTTAGCGCCATCATGTACTACGCAGCGGCCAAGTTATTTTGGTTTAAGTTTCAAGGCTATTTAGGTTCACAGTCTCCATTTCTGCACTTCGCTGCTTAATATGTCTTGGCATTGAAGGGTTTCCTATTTTCCCGTTCTGTTTTTTAGCAGTTTGAAAGTGTGAGTGTTGGTACTTGTTTGCTGCACCATTCAGTTGGAGCAAGTTTCACAAGACTGGTCGGATGATCGAGTTTATCCTTTCACTATGTAGGCCCCCTCTGGGCAGGATG
The DNA here is from genome assembly GCF_040414725.1 of Anabrus simplex. Lineage (NCBI taxonomy): Eukaryota > Metazoa > Arthropoda > Insecta > Orthoptera > Tettigoniidae > Anabrus > Anabrus simplex. Next base: position 45,270,349 of record NC_090278.1, on the reverse strand, counting down.
GTAATTATCTTAATGTCCTCTTCTGTGCAATAATGTTCAGATTCATGAGATGTGAAGTCCGTTGCCCTCACACGTACAGGACTTGCATGATTGTCATAATATAAATACACTGAGTGGCAAAAAGTCACGGGAAGACACTGAATGTGATGTTAATAGCGAGTTGCTCCTCCATGAGCCCTCAAAATGGCAGTAATACATTGACTCTTGGTGGTGTTGGAATCGTTCTGGTGGCGTATTGCACTGCTTGGAGCGTACACCGGCATCGACAGCATCCCATAACTGCTGGATGTGGAGTCCAATCACCTACGTGCGGTGACATTGTCCTGTCTTACTTTAGGGCCAGAAAGCGATGCAGATGGTCTGAAAGTGCGCCTGTCAGCTGGACAACGGGCCGTAACGCCGCCCAGACCAGAACTCAGCTACCTACCTTGTAGACGCGCAGGATTCATAGCTTCATGGGGAATACGCCACACTCTCACGCGCCCATCAGCTCGATACATCGGTCCTACCACACATGCACGTCGTTGAGCTCTGTGTCGGCCAGTTGGTCATCTTGCCTCCTCACAGTCCTGACTCCCGACATTCAACTGACCCACAGTAGCCCGTCAAGCGCCCAGTATTGTTCTGCGGAGGTGACGTCATGTTCGTTCTTCCCGTGCGGTGCTTTATACGGGTGGAAACATTCTCTCTGCGAGATTGAAGATGTTGTCCTCGGAAACCAGAATTCGCGTGTAATCTCCGCAATGCACGTTCAAGGTCGGCGACTTGTTGCCATCTGTGATAGACTGGTCAGGGATCATACACGGCACCCCTTCCCGTGATTTTTGGCTACGCAGTGTATGTTCCCCTGGCATCTGAGTTTTAAAGTAGTCAAATTTCTTTCTTGAGTAGAGCAAAATCTCTTGTATTCTGCTCAATTCTTTTTTCGGGGATGTAACAGTTGTTCACGTTTCCCTTACCGTGAAGTGCCCTTCTTCATGTCCATCGTCAATGAATCCAGCTTGCATCTCATTCGGAATGATAAGATTTTCTTCATCGGATATTTGTAGTAAGTTTTCCTTTCAAAACTCCATTATTGCAACTATCTTCAGTTTGAATGTTAGTTCATGCACGTGGCCCATTCTCAGGTTGCCGTGGTAGACACTAACTTAGCATCAAAACGTGTACTTTGAATAAATATATGTTACGTTTCCGGTCTAGGAAGCCAAGAATAACGGCCGAGTGGGTTCTTCGTGCTGACCACACGATACCTCATAATCTGAAGGTCTTCCGAATGAGCAGCGCTCGCTTGGTACGGTTTCTTTTTTAGCTTTTTATTTGTAAATATTTATTGTAAAATACTTGTAATAATTAACGGGAAGTGTTTACTTCAAATTTGTCCGCATTACTGCGCTTGTCGACTTATTCGTGGTAAAGATAAGTTTAAAATAAAGTGCTATTTTATAAAACATTAGTTCGATAATTTGTTAATGACAATGACAGAGAAATTTCGTAAGTACGATAACTATTTCATGAATTAATTCATTAATTATTTGAAATGAGGAAATGCATGAGTGACATACCTTTCGTTTAGTGCTCTTTGAAGAACAACATTCAGGTTGGATGATAGAATTTGCTTATTTTGTGGTATCATTCAGCATTAACAACTATTCACAAATATTACGTAACACCGATGTGACATTCTAGCTTAATTACCATGTTTATTTGCTAATGGGAGGAGAGGACAGTTAACTGGTGGAATGTACAATCACGTTGTCAGGAGTTTGTTTCTTTGCAGATGGACGCAAACAAAAGTTCTGTGTATTTGTATGAACTGAAGGTTGAAACAGAGATTTCACTTACGGTATCTTATTTTTACCATGAATAACTCGACAAACGCATTATTATTGCAGTAATGTGGTCGAATTTCAAGTAAATACGGAACATAATTCCTGATACATTCCACTCTCCGTTAATTATCACAAATATTCTGCAAGAAATCTCTACAAACTGTCATTCAAGATACACATTATCATGCAAAGTTAGTGTCTAAAAACAGAATTCCTCTCTGTAAAATAGGTACTATGAGATGCTTCAGCGTTGGAAAATACTTAACGAGTTCTCAAGAATGATATAAGGTGCAACCACATAAGTAGGCCAGGCATAATGCAATAACTCCTTCCCTGTCTCCATGATCCCGATGCATTTGAGCGTGACATTCCACTGTTTCGTTTATTGGTACCTTTTTCCTGATATATAGAGCCAGTACTTAGCAAAGTATCACGCTTATGACAGAACATTGCGACGTGGTGAGCTCATTCGGCCGCATGTATGATTCACGCTGGATAGTGGTATGGCTATACATTATTCTTTATTTATCTTTTTTGAAGAACTTACGTGTGAAGATGTTTAATGTATTACGTTTTTCTCGCTGAGATTTCCCGTGTTCAAACTTTGCGCGGCCCTATAGTTACCGTTTCCTTATCCAAGCGCAGAATATGTAATTAAATTAATGTAACAGGTGACAAAATAACGGTACATCGGACACTTTTTGTGAGTCAAAGTGCTATGCACGTTTATGATAACTCCAAGTATTTCCAGCCTCCGAAAACACTTCGAGATATCGAACTCTGTACACATTCAAGACCAGACACAATACCTCAGAAATTAGCTGACCTAACGAAGCTGGTGGTAATTGCAGTGCTAGTATGTGTTTGTTTCGATTAGTGGAAGTCCTCTTGTTGAGTATACCTCATAGTAAATTGCATTTCTTTACAGCCTTAGAAAGGCCTCTTTCAGAAGGTGTTTGTCCTTAAAGAGCTCATTCATTCCGGTGGTGATTTATTTTTCGTGTTTTTCTCTGAAAGTTTCTTCTTTATATTTTGACTTACCTGTACGGTATGTTTACACTTTAATAGTGGCAACACTGCTGTAGAGACGCCATGCAACTGAACGTTACTTTACCTCAGAGCACATGGAATCTCCCGTAAGCGAACAGAGGCTCTGGTACTGTTGTCACGATGTTTTTGAAACAGGAACAACGCAGTTGGATAAGGACTGAATGTGCCGGAGATCGTAGAGTTCTTACATAACGTGGCTGGGTGGAAAATGTGGCAGACATGCATCGACCAAGTCGATCTGCCGCATTACTGGACACTGGTGGACGTCACACGAGACACCGGCTTCACATTCAGAAGGAACGATACGATGCTTGGAGCGCTATGAGTACGAAGGAGACGCTGGATGAGACATGAGCCACAACTGCAACGCCAATCGAAAGAGTGACATCACCGCGAAGATAGAAATTTTGCCAGAACCCCAGCAATGTGAAAGTTATTGTTATTCTAGTCTACGACTGTGATGGTGTTATCCTAACGAATTATGTTTTTGTACAGCAGACCATCATTGTGCACTATTACTGTCCATTTTTGTAGCAAAACTTGTGACCAGCTTTGAGAAAGAAGCGGCGACACTTTCCGCAGCACCCCCCCCCCCCATCATTTTGCACGACAAAGCTCGGCTGCACACAGCGCAGACTGTGCTCATTTGTTCGGTCGATGGGGCTGGGAATTGCTGTAACATACACTCTAATTCGCGGACTTCAGACCTTGTGACTTTGACTTGATACTTAAGATGAAGGAACCACTTCGTGGCATTCGCTTCAGTACTGTTCCAGAAATTCGTCAGGCAGTAGACTGCTCCATTTGAACCATCAACACAACAAGCGCTGCTTCCACATCGCTGGCAACGAGTTGTGGACAATGTTGGCGACGGCAGTTAAACATGTATCTATCAGTTACTAGTGGGGCTACACACTGAGCAATATTGAGATTTGTGCGCTTTTCGTTCCTGCTACAGGATGGGGAGAATCTGTTGCTATGTATTGTACCAAGATGTCTCTAATGTAACACTGACTTAATATACCTTACCATTATTTAGCCCCAAGCGCCTCAATGACATGGGCACTGCACAACCATTAGTGTGCACGAAATACGATCCATTAAATGTTGGCATCTTGGATATTACACTCATGTTCATAAAAACCATAACACCTTCAAAGAATAGAGATAGGAAGTTCATATTCTCAGGACATGTACATTAACATGTTCTGATTAGCAATTGAACCACATCGGCTCTCAGGTTCAAGGCGCACCACCATCGACTGCGGCTCTCAGTGTGACTTCAACAGACGTGCAGGATGGCTTGCAGACGTATGCGAGAACCCTGAGTGAGTTTGAAAGGAGGGCGCATTATTGGCATGAGAAAATGTGATGCACCCATCTAGGAGATTGCTGCTCGTATGTATCGGCAGTACAACGGGTGTGTACAGAATGGCTCACAGAAAGCCGTAGAACACTACAAAAATGGGTTCGGTCGCACCGCCCAGACCACAACTCCCCCCACCCCCGCGAAGATCGACACCTCATCCGAATGGCATTGCAGGGGAGATCTGCATCCTCCTCGGCTCTTGCGCAACAGTGCTACAGCGTAACACATCGTACACTATCAGGAGTGACAGTCCGTCACAGTTTGTTACCTTCTGTGTTACCGGCGCGTCGTCCACTTCTCCGCCTACCTTTGACTAATGTGCATAAACATGCTAGACTGAAATGGTGTACGGAATGACGTCACTGGGGACAGGGATGGCAGCAGATAATGTTTTCTGACAAATCCAGGTTACTTTGTTTGAAATTGATGGCCCCATTTTGGCTCGCCGCAGACAGGGGGATAGGCATCACATTGACTGCATTCGCGCAAGACATACAGCGCCAACTCAAGGCTCTTCTGGTGTGCGATGCTATCGGGTACAACCACAAATCACAGTTGATGCGTGGCCAGGTTGACCTACGTGAACCTTTCTGCACGGCACCCCAGCAGGACAATGCTGCACGAACACGTACCCTCTTGTTGTCATAGGATGTTAGACTGCTGTCCTGGCCCGCCCACTCACCAGATTTGTCGCCAATCGAAAACGTGTGGGATATGGTGAAACGACGCGTGCGGCGCTGTGACCCAATGCCAACCACCAGGAACCAGGTGAATGCAGCATGGATGGCTATACCCCAGGACGCATTATACGCGCCGGTGCCATCATGCTGGGAACAAGGTATCAGTGCCCAGTTACCTACTAGACTACAGGAAACATGCTGAACCTATGTGACTGAAATGCTAATCGTTTCTCCAGAACGTACTAATGAACATGTCCTGCGAATATGAAGTTTCTATCTCTAGTCTTTCAAGGTGTTCTGAACACTTGCTTTACAATTCAATTGTCCACAAGTGTCCCTGCAACTAAGCAATGTCATCACTCTGGTGTAAGGGGCTGTGGATTTAAGAGGCGCTTTCCCGCATACAAAATATCACTTCGTTACTTCAAACTCCTGCAGGCACCACAAGGCAGCGTCGATAACACTTGATATCACTACCTTCGAATCGGCTGCAGAGCACACATCTTGTTAATTCAGTTCTAATTTTGGTTTCTGCATCCTACGCGCTTTTTCTCTCAGCGTTGTATATTTTCTGCTTACTGACAACTATGCATGCTATTTCCTGTGTTACGGTACGTTTATTTGGCTGGGTTATAAACTCTATGTACACAATGACAGTGTAAAGTTCACCGGAAGAAAAGCCATGTTGACATTATTATTTCTCCTCCTTCCCGTACGTATTCAGCTGTCTTTCCATTATCATCATTTCGTCACAAACGTGCTATAAATAAATTCTGAATCAGAGTTTGAAGTATACGAAGTAAATCAAGTATCGAAGATTTAAATTACCTAAACTACAAAAATAAATTCGGTAGAGGCTTGCTGGAATGTCTACGTTATTGGAATCAGTTTTCAAACATCGATAGTGTTCCTCACATTCTCCCTGGCGATACAGTCGACGACTGAGGGCTCTAGAGTGTTGAAATATATCCTCCCACTGCAGATAACTACCTTAAAGACGGGCACGGGCAGTGAACCAGCTCCTATTCGTACAGTTTCCGGCGTTAGGGACATTTCTGTTTTATGCTTCTCTCCTTTATCTACTTGTAGAGCGAAGCTTGCTTGAAGAAATTTTAAGAGCAAGTACCCTACACACCATAGAAGAAAAGTGAATGCTGTCATGATAAATGAGATTGAGCCCGATCATCGGATTTCTATGGCTATGGTAGGGTTTGAAATGTCTGAAGAGCTGTAAAGATTCAAACACAGCAAGAATTTTAAAGCAGATGAGCTTCCTACTTGCACAGGAGTTGTTTAGCACACGGAATAGACACAGGAGGTGAGAATGAAGAGACATATTTCGTTTGTCTGAAAGACGGCCACACAGCTAAAGCTGAGATGTGTGCGTTGTTCAAAGAAGCATGTGCCCTATGTTGTCTTCCTTTTCAAAAGGCAGACATAATATCAACCAGTGAAAGTGTTCCAAATAATTAACTGCCACCAAGGAAGTAATCTTACCAAGGTTGCAGGTGTAATTCGAAGGTGCAGAGTTGACTATTGTCGTGCGAGGGCCGGTATTACTAATGAATGTTGAAATGGAAGGTTTTGATGTTGGATTATGATGTTTTTTGTTTAAAGGGGCCTAACATCTAAGGTCATCGGCCTGTGGAGATTTTTAATAATTATACAAGTCTATTTGAATATGCCACCTATGGCTTCAAGAGTTGGACGAATTGTGAGTTGGAAAATGGGAGAGGTCCGATTGACATTCTTGTTGGGGCAGACAAGGACACAGACTCGCTCCTAGGATGAACTGTTCGTGGGGACTTGACGTTTTAGGAATGAAGAGAAGCTGGACACTTTATTAATACGGTATCGATCAGTTATGACAATTTAGGAAGAATCTGCAAGAGAAATGTTTATCACAGAACACCACACCTGGTGAGCACCGTCAAATGTTTCTTTCAGTTAAATATTCACAAGAAAAGTGATCAAATCTTGCCAAAGATTATTCACAATTGCTAAAGGTTTGATATCATTTTGTTTTTAACGTTGAAAAGATTTCTCAGTAGAGGTCGCCACACTACGAGCAATGTCATCAATTCCCGGAAATATTTCAAATTGTGGCTCTATCAAACTAAAAAACAAAATCGAAAATCGCTTGAAGTTCCGCGAAAATAATCTAAAATCGCAAGTTATTTTACTGGTAATATGTTTTATTGAAATCCTAGTCAAATTAACTTATTTACATAACCTTTCTGTAACGTGTTCAATACCTTCAGGCGTTTGTCCACACCGAACGTAGTTATAAGGGCTTACATTAGCGCTCGTAGTGGTGGAAAAAGGCAAACTGCTAAAAATCGGCCGGTTAATGATGACTAAGGAAACGATTGTAATTTCTAGGAATAAATAAGGACTTCATTCCCATACTTTATTATGTTATGTTTACCTAAAATTCGTAGGATATTTTCATCATTGACCTGAACTTGGACCATCAGTGGGATACATTCTCAAAAGGAAGTTAACGCGCCTTAAAGCGAATGCGGTTACATTCACGATCATTTTGGCAATGTGTTTACGTCATTTGCCAGAGGTTACATTAATCATACTAATTGAATAAAAATGATAATGCAATGGAAATTGATATCTCATTACATGAACATATATTAGGAATTCCGTAATAATAATATGTGAATATCCTCATAAATTTTGTATGAGTGATGACATAGTCCTTGTGTGGAATGAAATTACCTAAGAGATGTGCATGGAAATCTTCAATATAGCTTCTCTCAGCTATTGCCTTTACAGTCTTGTCGGAAAGGACGCCAACCGAGTGTGGGCAAATGATTTGTGGAATTTGAGAGTGAGAAAGAGACAACACTGGAGCACGATCCAGAAATAGTCTGTGGATGTGTCTGCCATTATAATGAATATTTTACATCGATAGTGACTCTCAGCAGGAGGGCGTCTGCTAACGTAATCATTACTCTCCTCATCGAATCTGACTGGCACTACGAAAGGCATCCTTCTCCAACTCCTTTGTAACTAGGATTAGTGAGGAGGGACTATCATTGAAATTTATAATTCCCTTCTCTATTTGACTGGAAGAAGTCAAGGAAGCATGCAATTTTGTTCCAAACTCCCCTAGCCGATTGTGTTGTGTTTGCGACTAGGCAAGTGTGCCCCTCATTATGAATATATTTACCCGTCTAAAATGTGAGTGGCATTAGGCATAGTGGCCTTGCTATTATATTGAAAACTCACCAACTCGGTGTGACTGTCATTACGAAAAGGGGTCTGTCATTACAATGATGACAGCACAACTCAAGTTTGACTGGCAGTAGAGAAGGTGCTTACAATTATAATAAAAGCATCTCAATTGTAATATGTCTGGAAGTAGGAAAGGTCGCCTGGCATTGCAATGAAAACTCCCCAAATCGTCTGTCACCGTGCAGTAGGTAATGGGGTCTCACATTATAATGAAAACTTCCCTACTCGATTGTGAAAGGCAGTAGGCAACTCCGCAACATTGGAACCTCCCCCTGCAGTTTTTGGATAACGCCAAGAGACATGTACTGCGTGTACATTTGCTAGTGTGCAATAAAAGTCTGATGTCATAGCAAATGAAGTACCTGTGCTCCAATGCATGATAGACAAATTAGTACAGCGCAGTGTTTGTCAACGCTTCCAAGACCAAAGTTCCAGCACCCTGTCAATAAACGGCAGTCAGACTGAACAAGTTTCCTCCTTCAAATACTTGGGTACTGTGCTAGATGAGGAATGTGAGTCCAAGAGAGAGATAACATCCAGAATAGAACAGGACAGGAGACCATGTTTTAGCATGAAACAGCTATTTACAAAATCGGATCTAAGTGTGCAATTAAGAATGCGAATGATTCGGTGCTATGTATTCTCCTCTTTTCTCTTTGGATGTGAAAGCTGGACCCTTGACCGAAATCTAGAAAAAAGAATTGATGCTTTTGAAATGTATCTATATCGCCGCCTACTTCGAATACCGTGGGTGCTAAAAAATTTCAAAGGTCGAAGTCCTTCATCGCATGAAGAAACAAAAAGAACTACTACTTACTGTAAAAAAACAACCCAATATCTAGGGCACATTATGAGAGGCGAGAAGTACCAGCTATCACAACTCATCATTGAAGGTAAAATACAGTGGAAAAGGTCTGTTGGCAGGAGGCGGAATTCATGGTTGAAGGACATAATAGATGGCAAAATTGCACCTTACAAGATGCTTTCCACACTGCAACATCACGACCGGAGCTGGCTGTGTGGACCGCCAAACTCCGTCAGGAGAAGGCGCCTCAAGAAGAAGAAGAATAAAAGTTTTACTAAAAGAATAGGAATAGCATTAATTCACCAAGAGAGATATTCGATAAATATGCACTTTCATTGAAACCATTTCAGAACAGACGAGGAAAAGAACTGTTTTGATTCTGCAAGTTGGTGATTGATTGATTGATTGATTGATTGATTGATTGATTGATTGATTGATTGATTGATTGATTGATTGATTGATTGATTGATTGATTGACGTAAACATTTCCCCCTCACTAAAACTCAAGAATAATTGGTTAATCGAAATTGAAAAAGATCTTCAAAAATTCAGTACAACAGAGTACATTACATGGGAGAGGAAGAAGAGAAGGAACTACAATCGCGCTCCTTACTTGGGCACAACACTTCGAACAATGAGAGAAGGCTTTCAGCTGACAGGCCTAAAACCGTCAAGATTGGAAGAGCAAAACAGTTGACAAAAGGTTGTCCGACTTACCTGGAGCCTAAGCTCACAGGAGGAGAGCTACAAGACCTTGACACCGCTAGTTCACTCCCCATGTCGGACTCATGTCGAGCCTTCGCCACACAGGAGATGTACTCAGATCTACAAGACCTTGAGATCGCTAGTTCACTCCCCATGTCGGACTCATATCGAGCCTTCGCCACACAGGAGATGTACTCAGATCTACAAGACATTGAGATCGCTAGTTCACTCCCCGTGTCGGACTCATATGGAGCCTGCGCTTACAGAAGAAGATGTACTCAGATCTACAAGACCTTGAGATCGCTAGCTCACTCCCCAAATCGGACTCATCATGGATGGATGGATGGATGGATGGATGGATGGATGGATGGATGGATGGATGGATGGATGGATGGATGGATGGATGGATGGATGGACGGACGGACGGACGGACGGACGGACGGACGGACGGACGGACGGACGGACGGACGGATGGATGGATGGATGGATGGATGGATGGATGGATGGATGGATGGATGGATGGATGCTCACCTTTAAATATTTCTCTCTTAGTACTTCATATATAGCACGGCATGTATCCAGAATGATGTGGCATAACGATGAAGGAGACTATAGCAGAAAATTTAAGGTCCGCATGGCGTTTTCCCGTTGCCAGAAACCTCAATGTCACTACAGGTCTTAAAAAACGCTTATCGGTTCTCTCATTTCACTGTCTTCTCTCCTTATATACGGTGTGATATACTGCAACACCATTAAGAATATAGCCTCGTCGATTTTCAAGTAGTTAAACCAGTCATCTTTTTCCAATTTTAACTCCTTCAGAAGATTAAAATGCGAAAGCCGAACACTTTGCAGAAGCCAGTCTTCTACGTTGTGACTTTTTCCTCTTTTTAACTTGCGGAATAACAACACTAGACAGAAGTACCACGTTGTAATTTAATTGACTTAATCTGGCCATGGTCAGAAAATATTACATGTGCTCGTCCCGATTGGAAATACAGGACTGTGCGAAAGCAGTACAAATGATCGGAAAGTGTAAATGCAGAGTGAACAGTGCAGACAAGTCGGAGCGTGTAATAGAACTCCTGTTCTCAAGAGAAGAACATACAACTTGCTCGTAATTATTAGATATCTCTATTATTCTAGTACGTACCAGCTGCATGCAGTTGCCAAGAGGAACTGTAACTTCTTATCCGGGAAGTGAACAAGGAAGCAGCTTATCAGTCAAGCGCGTGACAGATAACGTGACCATTACTTCTGCCACTTCTGTGAACTGACGGAGTAGAGTTCTCGTTCCTACTCCATGTTGTAGAACAGCAGAGGGCAAAAGGTTCTTCTTCTTCTTCTTCTTCTTCTTCTTCTTCTTCTTCTTATTATTATTATTATTATTATTATTATTATTACCGTGGTTTGGTGGATTAGCAGAGGTGAAAGAAGGTGCGGGGGTGAACAGATCTCAGGCTACGAAATTAAAGTTAATTTAAAATTTAACAAGGTTATATTTTCTTTTCAAAATCAAGAAATAACAAGCATGGCAGGTACAGAGTAGCAAAGCCACTATTCGATAATGTACAATTACAGAGTTACAGGATTTGGGCTCCGAGAGCCAGACACACAATTCTTGAGCAATTAGCCCAATTTTACGATATACAGAATTCAACAAAGGGGCAGAAGACCCCAATCATGCCCAGGAGCACTTGCTCCCAATTACACAGTAAAGCCTCCTCGAGGCGCGCAGAAAACACAATTTTTATTTTGGAAAGAGCAACTAGCTCTCAAAGTTCTAGCCTATCAAAGGCCACACCAAATTCCACCTTCAAACTGTCCTCTAAGGACATAGACACAGGGGTAAAATACCCAACCTACTGAGGCCTATTAAGAGAGAAAAAGTTAATTACATGGCCTCTAAAATACCAATTTGAGAGGAGGCGATCAGCACTCCTAATACATTTTGTTTAAAACCTACTTGGCACTAGGCCGTTAATGCAAGGGCTAATCCCATACTAAAGAGGTGACTTTTAGAAGGAAACAATTTACATTACGTTAAGGAAGAACTGGTTGAGAAAATAAGTTCACCTCAATACAATATGAGTGGGAGCTCGAGAGGGTTAAGCACTCTCTATCCCAATATGTAGCTTAAAAGAGAATAGATACTAAGAGTCTTTACATTTTATGGAAAAGTTACATGGTGGAAAAGCTTCGGACCCGCCCCGAGAGTTAAACTGCTGAGCTAGCAAGAAAAGAAGTTATTAAACGGCCATTACCTTGTTGTTGAACTGCTGCCCGAAGAAAGAGGCGCTTCCCGCTCCCTGCTATGTACTTTACACACTGAAAGATGGTACTGAAGTGGCCCGGAGACCCTAAAATCAGCAGTTTATATACTCTCGCGGAAAGTTCGAGGCGTTTGAGGAATGAGAACACCCTCCCACAAAAACTTTATTGGCTAGGGTTAAGCAATATATCCCCTTTGGGGAAGATACACCTGATTGGTTATAAATTAATTAAGGAAATTCGGGATTGGCTAAATTCAAAAGAAGGGGAAAGAAAGGGTTATACAGCCAACTTAAACAATAACAGAAAGAAATTAGCAAGAAACAAACTTTTGAAATAAAAATTTCTCCAAAAAACAGTTCTTTCACTTCGCACTAGGGTGCACTATTGTAGTTCTTCAGTAGTGTCCTCTAGAAGAGAAAGTTCACACTTCTTACTACAGGTAAAACAAAAATACATCGAAAACGACCCAGTTCAGAAACTTCAAAATTTCCAAGTAGTGACATCTTCTGAGAAACTTGAAAATTAATACATTAGTTAAAGTTCAGACTTCCTCAAGTAGGGGAGTTTCAACAGGCGCAAGGTTTGAATTAGCGACGTGGAGGTGTACCACCCGGTACAATTATTATTATTATTATTATTATTATTATTATTATTATTATTATTATTATTATAATTCGCTGCGGCCATCAAGGACCACGTTAAGTCTTGTTGCATTTGACACTGAACTTGGCCTTCTTTAGAGCCCAAATTTCCCTCATTCTTTGTGAGTGGGCCTGCTTACGCTCCTCTGTCCAATGGGCACCGTGTCTTCTCTTCGGTTGCTCGTCTCGGTTTACCCTGTTCGTCAATATTTTCTTGCGGAAGAGATCTCTGTTAAGTGCGTCTTCAGCTGAGATATGTAGCATTTGAAGGCCTTCTTTGGTATTTCTAAACCAGGGAATTGTGGTTTTGGGGTTTGAATCAAAAAAGTGAAAGATTTCTTTAGTTAACTTTCTTCCGTCCATTCTTTTCGGATGACCGTAAAATCGTGCCCGTCTTTTTCTGATTGTGTCGGTAATTTTCTCTATTTTGCTGTAGACTTCCTTGTTGGATCTCTTTTGATGGCCTCCACTTCTGTACTTTGATCCCAAGATTCCTCTCACAATTTTGCGTTCTTTTTTCTCCAGTTCTTCACGGAGTCCTTTGTTGGCATTTAGAGACAGGGTTTCGGCTGCATATAGAACTAATGGCTTCAGAACTGTTTCATAGTGACGTATCTTGGTGTTTTGGGAAAGGCATTTTTTGCTGTAGATTGTGCGGGATGTTTGGTAGGCTATTTCCAGTTTGCGTACTCGCCCCTGAAGTGCTTCTTTGTCCAGTCCATTTTTCATTATGATCTCACCCAGGTATTTGAATTTGTCTACTCGGGTGATGTCCCCGTATTTTGTATGGAGTTTTGGTGGAGCCTCTTTGATGTTAGTCATTACTTCTGTTTTCTCAAACGATATCTGCAAACCAGTTTGTTCGGCAATTTCCTTTAAAATTTCAACTTGCGCTCTAGCGGTTTCTATGTCGTTTGAGAGGACAGCAATATCATCGGCAAATGCTAAGCAGTCTGTTGCGATCCCCTTAGATTTAGTTCCTATTCTCAATGGACTGTAGTTGGTTTCCTGTAATCTCACCCGCCAGGTTCTGATGATCTTTTCAAGAACACAGTTGAAGAGTATCGGGGATAGCCCATCACCTTGTCGGACTCCTGTTTTGATGTCAAAGGAGTGCGAGAAACATCCGTGGAACTTCACCTTGGATTTTGTATCGGTCAGGGTGGCTCTAATTAATGCCAGCAGTTTCAAATCAACTCCAAATTCATTTAAGATGTTTAGCAGGACTTCCCGGTCAATGGAGTCATACGCTTTCTTAAAGTCCACAAAGACAGACACATACTGCTTGGACCTTAGTGTACAATATCTGATGATCATTTTGAGATTTTGGATCTGTTCAGCTGTTGAGCGACCTTTTCTGAACCCTCTTTGGTATTCACCTATTTGATGTTCGAATTGTGCTTCCAAACGCTCCAGGATGGCAAGTGATATAATTTTGTAAGTCACGGGTAGCAAAGATATTCCTCTGTAGTTGTTGATGTTCTTCGTGCTGCCTTTTTTGTGTAATGGATGGATCAAAGCTATTTTCCAATCTTCGGGTAGGGTCTCCTTGTTCCAAATTTCTTCTGTTTGCTTTTGCAAGATATCAAGTGGTTTCTCTGGTGCATATTTCCATAGTTCTACTACTACTGAGTCTTCCCACTGCGCTTTGTTATTTTTGAGACGGGCAATGTGGCGCTTGATTTCATCTCTGTCGGGTGGTCTGGAATCTGGGTACCTGAGTAAGGGTTCCTTGGTTTCAATGGGGCTTTGCGGTTTAGAGCAATTAAGTAAATTCTTGAAGTAATCTGCCAGAATGCTGCAATTTTCTTCATTTGATGTCGCCAGTGAGCCGTCCTTTCGCTTAAAGCATAGAGATGGTGGTTTATAGCCAGTGAGTTTGCGTCTGAAGGCTCTGTAGTACTCTCTGCTTTCATTCTTCCTAAAGTTTTGTTCTATCTTTTCAATGAGAGATTTTTCGTATTTACGTTTCTCAGTTCTGAACACCCTAGCTGCTTGGGCACGTTGGGTTTTGTAGGTTTCCCAATCATTTTCTGATTTCGTAGGGTAGTACTGTTTCCACGCATTGAGTCTTTCTTGGAGGACTGATTCGCAGGTACCATTCCACCAGGCATGCTTTTTGCTTCTCTTGATTTCTGCAACGTCTTTGGCGGCCTTAACAAGGAGACTTTTGGCGTTGTTAAAGTCACAGTCATTTGGTCTAGCCTTCTCCTGGAACTCCTCGACCCTTTGCCGAAGTTTATCATTGTCGAAGCGTGTGATCTGTTTGGTTGTCTTCCTTGTGTTTGCGGGAATTGGTTTGAATTTGATAAGAGACATATAATGATCTGAGGCCACACTGATGCCTTTCTTTACCTTGACATTCATAATCTCAGGGCTGTTTCTCCTGGAGATTGCAACATGATCAATTTGGAACTCTCCGAGAGCTTGGACGGGAGAACGCCAAGTCATTTGCTTTCTGGGTAGATGGCGAAAGTGGGTCGACATGACCTGCAGGTTGTGATTTTCGCAAATGGACACCAGTCTTTTGCCGTTGGGATTGGTTCTTTTGTGAGGAGGGTAATTTCCTATAACCCTCTTGTACTTCTGTTCACGACCTAGTTGGGCATTGAAGTCACCCAAAAGAAGCTTGACATGGTGCTTGGGGATTTTGTTTAATTTTTCATCCAGTAGGTCCCAGAAATTATCAACTTCGTCTGGATCAGACTTGTTCTTATCGTTTGTAGGAGCATGTGCGTTAACTAGGGCGTAGGTTTTGTTCGCGAATTTAATTGTGAGTATAGACAATCTGTCATTCACAGGTTCGAAATTTGCAACCGATTTAAGGATCTTGGTTCTAACAGCAAACGCGGTTCCAAGCATCACAGCTCCATTGAGGATTCCTCTTTGCGCTTTGCTTTTGAAAAATCGGTAGCCTTCGGATTCGAAAATCTCTTCATCTGGGTACCTTGTTTCCTGTAGGGCCATTATGGATATCTAATTTTCGTGAAGAGCTTTGGTGAGGGTTTTCAGCTTGCCAGTTTGTGTAAGTGAATTTATGTTGAAAGTTGCTAGAAAGGTTTTAGATTTTGGCCTCAGTTTTTGACCTTTCAGGGTACACCGAGACGCTCCGACTCGTCTCTTGCATGATGTCGAGTCTCCCCCAGAATCCGAACAAGACTCGTGCGCCGTGGCGTTCACGACGAGGGATTTATCCGAAGATGTACCCCCTGGGGTATGTTTCTTGAAATGTTGTGCCATCATGCTTTTTTTTAAAGTTAAAAACTTCATTATTGTTCCGTATTGAATAGAGAAATAAGATGTACAATATTATAGGTTAGGATCCACCTTTCAATACTCCGTAATAAGATGGTAAAAAGTAGTTACAACCTGTTTAATGGGACCGGTTTCAACACATTTTAAGTGTCATCATCAGCCAATTTGCGAAGATCTTAAAACAATTAGCACATTGAATACAGGCAAAAAATTAACATTGTATCATAACGTAGCAATTCAGTAAATGTTCAAAACACATTTACTGAATTGCTACGTTATGATACAATGTTAATTTTTTGCCTGTATTCAATGTGCTAATTGTTTTAAGATCTTCGCAAATTGGCTGATGATGACACTTAAAATGTGTTGAAACCGGTCCCATTAAACAGGTTGTAACTACTTTTTACCATCTTATTACGGAGTATTGAAAGGTGGATCCTAACCTATAATATTGTACATCTTATCATGCTTTTTGACTTGACTTTGCTTTGGACGGGTACCCATCCTTTTACAACTAGGGTTGTTAGCCCTAGAGGTTGCCTCAAGATGTTTTCTGGCTTCTGGTCATTTACCAGTCTTCGCCGTAACCCTGGCAAGGGACCAGTTTTTTTCACGGTGGTATTTTATTTCCCTACTACCCTCTGACTCTGCTGGCGGCAGAGCCAGCGAGCTTTCCCAATTCCAATGGGACGCGCCCGATGGAGGTAACCGGTAAATCCCCACACGGGTATTATTATTATTATTATTATTATTATTATTATTATTATTATTATTATTATTATTATTTACAATTAGTTGCTCATAAGCCCATTTATGACCAATTGTCAGGACGTCCATTTGATCCCCCCAGTTGTTTAGCTGGCTTTTAGAAGTATGTTGATGCTAAACTGACCCTTGAATGCATGTCTTCATAGACTAAATAATGAAAATAGTTTTTTTTCTGTATGGTACTCAAATTAAAATTAATGGACTACGAATACGGTGACCGTTCTCCAGAGGCCTGAGGTTTAATTTTCGGTCAGGAAAGGACATAGTTCTTTGAATCGTATCGCAGCGCTCCTGCGTCTCGTCTAAATGATCGAGCCCGATACCATCTCATTCCATCAAGTATCAAGCTAAAAGCCTAGCCACTTCCCACTGAAACCTAAGTTTCCATTAAAACTTCCCCAGATTTAATCGTTTCGTGATAATAAGAACAAGAATAATATAGTGGAGAATTCATTGCAGCCAAATAACCATAATAGTTATACAACATATAAGAATAGATAGAAAAGAATTAGGAGTAGACCATTCATTGCTGTAGTCGATTAGAGGTCCTGAGATGCGATAGCGTTAGAGCAAAGTTCACATATGTATTGGTTCATAGAAACAAGTCGTGTTACATAATTTGTGGTGGAAACCACGGACTGAGAGGCGTCAGTTATATAGAAATCAGTGTGGCTTTCTGTTCTGGCTGTACTAATATTCATGGACATGTTTTTGATACTTGTTTTAAGATATCTTGCTTCCATTTTTTTTCAATTGTAGGCAGGTCGTTGAGTTTTACGTAATACCGCACTGTAATATACGGTACACAGTTACGAAGCTCTGATGATCTCATGCGACTACAGCGCTCCAAGCGGCGAGGTGGAGGAAACGCTGTATGTTCAGTACAGCTGTACTGATTAAAATGCAGTGTAGTGCTAGAAATTGCTCCAATAACCGGACAAATTCACCGGGATTGTCTTTGTTTAGATTTCCTAAAGATCCAGATGTGTAAGCTTAAACAACATTGTCGACATGTAAAGGAACTCCCGTGGGACAAAATTACGGCACCTCGAGTCTCAGAAAACCGTAAATGTTGTTAGTGAGAATTCTTCCATCAGAACACACACTAGAACGTCTAGCACTGAAGGTCTCTTGCCCAAATTATGAGTAATTACCACAATAAAAGACGATACACCACTAAATTTACAAATACCTGGTAAAATGTCTTCATTCTTCCACTTCCAATCGTGTCTTTGCGATGTGTATGGCTGAGCTACATCTAACTCTTTGTTGGGGTCTATATCACTTTCCAATGAAGATTCAGTACTTTCTAAAAAAAATAAACTCTTCATCATCACTCTAAGATTCACATTAAACTTCACTCTCACCATATTCGCATAGGGCCGATGACCTTCGATTTTAGGCCCCTTTAAACAACAAGCATCATCATCACATTCACATAAATAATTACTTGTATTAAGCTGAGTGAAATGTTAATTGCTGCGGTGGCCATCTTGGCATGGAACTGCTGTAGAGGAAGAAGATTTCAGTGATCTAAATGCTTATATGTGGATATTCTTTTAGCAGGATGTCTAAGAAGGTTTACAGAATAGCATACAAGTGCCATCTATGAGTGACATGAACTCACACAAGCAGAAAAGTTCATCACGTCTGAGAAATGTGGTTCAGCTCTTTGGTATCGGCGGAGGACCACATCTTCGAGACGATGTTAGTTGTCAAGTGGGATCCTACTTGGTCCACGATGTCTTTCTAATTGCAGGAAGGCCAGCAAATGATCATTTATTCCTTTCTGGATGTCATCTAGGTCAGCATATGTAGGAAGTCTATTAAGAATAGGTGTAAGATTGAAAGGCACAATGCCTGTTGCTCTAAGACCACTCACTAGGTTTCTTGCAACAACACGCTGATTCTCAGATATTTCGGAGCCACACTATCTATCTTATGAATTGTCGAGAACAAAAGTGATGGTAAAATAGCTTTCGGTAGCACACCTTCACTAGGATATGTTTTTTCCAGTCAGCCAATTCATTATGCCATGCTAATTTGAAAGCATACAAGAAAGAATCGTCTAATGGCTCACGAGTAGCATTAGATGGCAAACAAAATGCATATTATTAGCCTTCCATAACTGTAAAAAATTCTCATTAAAGTGGTAGGAGGGGTTGTCACCAGTTAAGACGACATTTCCTTCCAACCATTCTCGTGAGGGAGAAAGCTAGAGATGGAACGTTGCAGAACTGATCCATCCATGCTTAGTTATGTTTCATCTAAACTTTTCAACACTCCTCTCTTGCAAATGCCATAAATTCCCTCACTCTTATAAATAATGTAAGGTACCAACAGTAATTTTGAAGCATAACCACACATCAATACAATTGTTGCAGAGTTTGCAAAATTTAACTGCATATATTACACCTCTCATATATATTCCTTTCACCTTATCAGGATCATCAGAAACATTGTTTTCATCATAATTAAATATGTTGCATGCAGGCACATCCTTCACAGTTACAGAAAAATTATCAAAGATCGTCGCCATAAGACCTATCTGTGTCGGTGCGACGTAAAGCCCCTAGCAAAAAAAAATTACGGTATCAAAGAACATCCTTAGAATTTTAATCTTGAGTTTGAACACAAGCCCTGCTTACATCAAATACAGTAGAGACAATACACGACACTGAGCGAGATATCGAGGGACAGCTATTGGAGCTCACTCTAGCGGATAGACCTGAACGGTACTGATTCTGTCATAAGAGCACGTGCATTTTTGTGTGACGTTTTTGGTGTTATTTTTGCGTTTTCAGTGAGTTGACATAATTAAAGAGTAGCGTGTGTCATTCCTTGATATCTCCTCTCAACATGAGGGGAAAGGTATGTGCTGTGTTTGGCTGCAGTAATTACGTAGTAGAGAAAAATGCGCGGTCGTTCTTCAGGTTCCCTCGTGACAAGAACATGTAAGTAATATTGTGTTTGCATATCTATTCTTCCAGTGACAGAGATTTTTATAGTACTTCATAATCTTCTGACCTGCTCGACCCATGTTTTAATGGGCTTAAAATATAATACGCATATTTTATTGTATAGTGCAGCAGTTAACCTTCAATACCGATGTGTTGTTGTAGGTGTGATCTGTGGGTTTTGAAATGTCACAGAAGCGATTTGGATAAGGTGTACAAGAAAGAAGGGACGTTACGCTTATATAAGAATTATAAGATCTGTTCAGATCATTTCCAGGCCAGCGACTTTAAAAACCCTCGACTATACAGCCAAGGGTATGTTACATTTTTACTCTAATTGTACGTAAATATTCCTCAAAGCATCACTATCGACAACATTTTCAAACTTTTCTTTCTTTTATCCCTCTTCTCAGATTAAAGCCGGGATTTTATAGATTTTCTTTCTGTTAGTAGGCTTCATGTTAAGAGGAAAATTGTCCAGCTATTAAATGTTAATTCATTGCATCATATGTGTAAGGAATGTGCCGATATTTTTATTGACAAATGTCTTAATGTGATGATACATTGTTTTTAAATGAGGAAAAAAGACAAATCCAACCGTAAGATTTCAGGCAGGTATGTTAAAGCTAAAAAAGTAATGCATAAATGAAGGATCAAGCCATTTCACAGCAGTCCATTTCACACCTTGTTTATATGTCTAATTTCAGTCTTTGAATAATAACCTTCATTCATTTATCCAGAATTGCTTTAGCAACTTCGAAGTTAATATCTCTATACCACTTTCTTTCTAGACGTAATTTATTTATCCATTTCCGTATATACATTTCCATTGATATTTGAATTTAGCGCGATTTGTTCAGGTCAAGTTACTAGGAGCGCCACCGTCGAATTGTCTCCCATTTCAGCAAGGCGAAATCCGTAAGTGTCGTGTATTGTCTCTACTGTATTTGCTTACATCCAAACATGAGATAAAAGAAATATTGTTCATATGAACTGATTAGGAGGCTGATTTTTTGATTCCCTAATAGAGACAGCTATCAGGTGGATTGTCTCTCTTGGGATACCTCTGTCTTTGATGTTTTTTAAATTCGATGCAGCTCTCTGCTAAAGAGTCCCAGGGTGCCGCTTCAGTAAGTATAGTATCCAGTCCCTCCGAGGAACATTATCCTTAAATCTAGGTTCAACATGCCCTTGAAAATGTAAATGAAGGTCTGAACATCTTGAACACTTAACATGAAACCCCAGTCACTGCATGTCAGAAGCCCATTATTGACAGCCAGTTCTTCAATTTCTGAAAACACACTGCATTATAATTTTACCGTCAGTAGCCCAGCACTCGCTATATTCCGCTGCGCGCGGAACGACTGTCGTTTGTTTACACGCTCGGGAAGGATGTTGTCGAGAGGCGCTCAGTGCTGCCAACCTCTGTACTTAGGAACTAATGAGTGGTACTTCGATAGCTGGTGGTGGTGATTATTGTGACACTGGTTAGACCTATGGTCTGGATTGGTTCTTGCCGTGCAGACGGTTAGGATAGGATCTGGACAAGACCATTGGTCTGGACTGTTAGAAGCCGCGAAGCGGACCTAGGACCCTAGTTTCGTGTTGAAACACGATTGGTCTGAACGGTTAGGATTCTTGCCGTGGACAAGACGATTGGTCTGGACGGTTAGGATTCTTGCCGTGGACAAGGCGATTGGTCTGGACGGTTAGGATTCTTGCCGTGGACAAGACAATTGAGTAGCCCATTTGCAAAACCCGCTATATGCACTATAAGAACTTTTTTGCTATTGACGAAAAATCTGTACAAACTATCATAAACCTGATAGAAAGCTGATTCTTTTTTCAAACATTCACAAAAAAAAAAAAAAAAAAAAAACCAACTTGAAATATCTATACAGGAGCCCATAATCTCATGAACGTAGGAAGTTAGCTATTTAAATATTGATTCCGCACATAACTGGTTTTGCAACTGTATAATGTATATAGCAGGTTTTGCAACTCAATGGGTAGCCATTTTATTTTTCTGATAGTTTGCAAAACCTACTATTTTATGATGATAAGGACTTACAAAAGGATAGAGACGGGATTAAAAAACACCAATATACGTGAAAAAATGTATTTCAACTACAACCAGTTCACAAAGTTGTTTCAAAATTTAAGAGGAACAATGTAACATAAAATATGACGAGTTGAAATCTATTGACTTCAAAAGGTGTTAGTTAAGCAGTCACTTTGCAACAACTTGCAAATTAAATAAAATAGTCTTTCACGTTGAGACAAAACAAGAAAAACTTGCAAACTAAATAAAATATTCTTTCACATTGAGACAAAATAAGGAAAACTTTAATTGTTCATTTTGGCCGACAATAACACCCATCAGTGTGAAAACATCAGGTGAGCTTGCAATAAATCCTTGCTTATGTGAAATCAACATCCTCTTCCTCCATTAGTTCAAAATCACTCTGACTGTCATCTTCACAATCGTCAACCATACAGCCTTCTTTCGTAGCAATAACATCACCTGCAAGGAGCGTATTGTAGAACTGCAACTTTTCATTTTCACCAAAGTGGGGGCATAAAAGTCGCCTGATATCCTTCAGTTTTGCTGCCTTCACTTGAACAGTATCTTCAACGTTTTCAATACAAGCGTTTTGCCAGAAGTTTTGTCCCTTCCTGCAAAGACTTTTAGGTTCACAAATGTCAATGTTGTAGAACGGGTCGCCTTGGACTAAAGTGATGTTCTTGTTTTTGCCACGCGTGATCGTAATTTTCTTTGACTTCTGGAATTTGAAATACCACTCGCCTGACTGAGGATTCCATCAGAGTAGGATTTCCAGTTACGGACTGAACAACTTCGACCCAAATGGATTACCGTAACATAGCTCTCTAACACTTTTGTGTAATCCTCTGGGCTCTCAATCACATCCCTTTGCCTGAATTCCCTTTCCAATTTGCCGAAAACTCTGTCTGGTGGAATGAATGAGTGCCCAACAACAGGGAACTAAATCTCAACAGTTCCAACATGCTGAGGAGCTTCAAAAAGCAGCCAGTGAGACAACATTCCCAGCACTGCTTTATTTTTATTTTGACCGCCGCATCCGTCGGAAAACAACGTACAGTTGTAACCTCATCTAAAGCAGAGTTGCATAGTTTGTGATGCAGTGCTGAAGCAATTTGGTTACATCCCTTGGGTTACTCATTTTTGGTCCAAAAATAGCTAAAAGTATTGCTTTTAATTTATGGTGATAATGATGAACCCTGGCATATGGTGAAGTTGTAGAGGTAGAGTTGGCGGGAGTAGTAAGTTGCTTGATCTGGAATTTTCGGAAGTACTAAGTTTTTCTTACAATCGTAGCTCAGTGTTAGTGCATTTTCCAGTACAAGCCGAATCTTATCGTAGAAAGAATCTGCTGGTTTCTTGTGTGTTTTAACTGGAATTTTAAACCATCTCTCTTCTCTGGAGATTTTTCTTGCAAAATATTGTTCTGAGTGCACATGCAAGTAGAGCATTTGACTGAGTATGGACTGTCAAAACTGATATTGAAGTTTTTTGTGAATACCATACGGAAAAATTCATATTCAACGTAGAGATCATCACTTTGGTGTATCTCAACATACATTTTCCACATCTTTTTGTGTTCAAATCACTAGGGAAGTACTGTCGTTTAGTTTTCTTTCCCCGACAATAGTGGCTCTGAATTGGTTTGGAAGTTTTAATAAATGCTTTCACTGCTTCACGTTTTGGCTTACATATTTCAGTTCTACGGTCTCCGTCCCGTGTTTCAGAAGGTGTAGTACCACTTTTCATGAATCTCTGACACAATCGGTTCACACGGTCACGCTTCTCCTGCAGAATGTTTAGAAACGCAGCTCGGCACACTCTCACATTTTCTGTTACATCACCTCTTTGTTTGGGAAGAATAAAGGAGGTGCTTAAATTCCTCCTCCTAGGAACACCCAGTGCAAGACACTTCTTTTTGGGAGTAGTAAGTTGAACATTCTGAAGGATGAAGTTTCTTTTCCACTGCAAGTCTGGTTTCTTGTAATACCTCTGATGTATTTTACGAACATCTTGCATCGACAGCTCATGGCATCGAAAGGTTGCTAACTTCTGGTGTTTACAGTCTGCTTTCTTTGGCAGTCCTTTAGATACGTGTCTGGAAAAAAAAAAAAAAAAAAAAAAAAAAAAAAAAAAAAAAAAAAAAAAAAAAAAAAAAAAAAACTTGAGAATTCTCCGCTAAGGCATTCCGAAAATACATCAACCTAATTAATACAAACAGCTAGCACGTAACAATGAAGCACACTAAGTGCCTCCATTATAATGTTCTGAAAATAAAGCATACCTTGCTCTTTTAGCGACAGTCCTTTTCCACGTTTCAGGGCATCTACTCCTTTTCCTAAATATTGTAGGCCCAGTTTCAATCACTATTTCAATGTCACTAGTATGATTTGCAGTTTGGTTTTCTTCTCGTAATATAGCTATACGTTCACTTGCTTCCATCATTGCAGTCATTACACTTATCACAAGCATTAAAACTAGCTAAACAACACTATCAAGATAAGACCAGAACGACCACGTTGCCTTCCTTTGCCGGGCTCAAAAGCAAACAAATGAGTGCCTCAGAAGCTGCTACCTTCATAGAATAAAGAATCCTATTCTCTGCTCGCTGTCTTCTTGTTTTGATGTAGCATAAACATGTATTCCTAGAGAAAAGAAATCAATGCAGTGATTAGGATAATTTAGCTGGTTTTGCATCTGCATAATCTCTAGCAAGATGGAGGCCATAACAGCTGCGATAAATATAGCGGCTTTTGCATCTCCATATGAATATAATTGGCTTTGCAAATGTATGGTCGATGCACATAGCGCGCTTTGCAAATAAATGAACTTTTCTCTTCCAGTTTTAGAAGGCAAATAACGCATTATGCAACTCAATTTTTAGTGAAATATATAGGTCTTGGAGTAATGAAGGCTGGGGAACCAAAAACTCGAAATCGAATTTTCCGTCATATAGCGGGTTTTGCAAATGGGCTACTCAATTGGTCTCGACGGTTAGAAGCCGCGAAGCGACCCTAGGCCTGTAGTTTCATATCGAAACACGATTGGTCTGGACGTGTGGACGGTTAAGATAGAACCTGGACAAGACCATTTAACGTAAGTATTAAATTAAATTAATGCTGTTGTGCATTTCACATTGTTTCCTTTACATGGTGTTTTATTCTTTGTGCTTTTATTCGGCCGGGGTTGGTTACGCAATGTAGCCTATTTATCAGCATTGATGGCAATGACCATGGGCGCCCGCAGGATCTTTTCCAGCGGGGGGGGAGGGCACATTAACAATTTTCTTGAATATAAAACCAATATAACGTCAGCAACATTAAATTCTTTACAGAAATTTCCAGTTATAACAGATGCTAGATGACTGTCAGTAAGTTCAGTTTATGAAATAATCTGGTATGATATTAAACAATTGAACATCAACATTTTTAGAATTCCAGGGGGGAGGCAAGTGCCCCCCCTTGCGGGCGCCCATGGCAATGACGTCACATTCTTTTTTTTTTTTTTTTTTTTTTGCTAGTTGTTTTACGTCGCACCGACACAGATAGGTCTTACGGCGACGATGGGACAGGAAAGGGCTAGGAGTGGGAAGGAAGCGGCCGTGGCCTTAATTAAGGTACAGCCCCAGCATTTGCCTGGTGTGAAAATGGGAAACCACGGAAAACGTCACATTCTGTTCACTGACTAAAGAGAATGCAAGTAGTTACTTTAGCCATGGCCGATGGTGTGTGCTGCTCTTATTAGGTTATAAAAGTAAATGTACTTCTGGGGGCAGGTGGTGGTTTCCTAGACATCGCAATGAACACATCTCTCCCCTAAACGGGATTCCAAGTAAGATTTGCATTATTTTCGCTTCGTTATAATGTTAAGAACTCTGGGCTGCTTCTGCCAGGCTTACCTCCATACCTTCCATTAAATTTATTATTCAGGATACCCCATGGGATGTTGAAAGTCCTTGAAGCTTGCTACTGTGATAAAAAGTATTGTAACGGCAGAATTACACGCAACAACTACCCGTGTAACGTCACATGGCTGTGGTCTCTACTTTTACGTCATGAACAGGCGACTCCGACCAGTATTTGAAATCGGCCGCGATCGTTTGACTACTAGAATTTGAGTTCTTCTTCGAACTGAGCAATTCTTAAGTTACCGTTCCACACTTTTGGCTGCAAGAACATGATTCACTTGTTCCTGTCTCTCGTATCACTGAAAGTGACAATGTCTGCGTAAAAATAATTGGAAAACGGCATCAGCCTTGAAGAAGAAGTGGCTAATGCGGTAAGAAAGGATGACTGTTACCATCATGGTATAATTGCATTTGATTAGGTTTTATTTGTTGTATGAGTCTCCAGACTGAGAATGCTGTGTTGAATTAATTAGTATTTATTTACTGGGTAACATAAGTATGAATAATTATATATTCAAAATATTAACATTCCTACATGAAAAGAAATGCTTATCACGGTTCCCAACTCCCAGAAAATTCTGACTTTAATAAATTATACTGAATAAGTCGTTTCTTCAACACATTATGTACAGGGTATTAATTAATTAAACGAAATTAGCATCATTTGCATAGTGTGACAAGGTCGATGTCCTGTCTTTGCACTCAATGATACAATACATGTTTCATGGTGCTCCACATATGGTGCACTGACATCTGTTGGTTGGGCTGTGGTATCCCTTGGTTGAACATATTCTGTGATGTAGTCCGTGGGCTGCCACTCTCGTATATAAATGGCGCAGTTGGTAATTGGCCTTTTTCTATTCGTTGCTTGTCATCGCTGGGTGGTGAGGAGTCCGGGATTGATATACGTTATTCTGCTTAGGGTGTATTTTGAGACGCAGAGCATTCTTTTCAGGTAGGCTGTTTTAATTCCCTCTAATCGCTTCAGATTCGAGTATGTGAGGTGGTTCCATATAAACTGTATGCTGTATGAGGCAGTGGGAGCAATCTTCATGTTGAATAGTCTCAGGGCTGTTGTGATGGATAGTAGATTCAGTTTCAATATCTCGAAAGTCGCCTTTGTTGTTCTTACAGGTCTGCCTTCAATGTGCTTGGAAAAGGCATGTTCTGTCACTTGCAGTATGAGTCCTTGGTATTTATGGTTTTTGACTATTTCTAGAACTTCTTCCCTGCAAGTAATCTATCAGTGTTCGCCAGGTTTCCTTCTCTTCTGAATTTCATTATTTTTGTCTCTTCCCTATTTATAACTAGGTCATTTTCTTGGGACCACTCTTCCAATTTGTTTATGGCTTCTTGCAGGGGCTCTCTTCTTTCTAAGAGCAGGATCATGTCATCAGGATACAACCACATCCTCACTTCTTCTGTTTGCATCCTTGGTATCACATCTTGGGTAAGTACGTTAAATATAATGGGGCTTTAGGACCTCCCTGGAGTACTCCGTTTATTTGCCGGATTCCTTTGGATTGCATTAGGCCATCATGGATTCAGATTGTATTATCTTGGAGGATGCTTGCTATGAACTTAAAGATGTGACTTTCTTCGTCTAACACAGGCTTTAGTTTTTCCAGTGTTCTATCCCTGTTTACCCTGTCAAAAGCTTGCTTAAACAATCATCGTGTAGTCCAGGTGAGTACGACTTATTTATCCATGTTAATAATTCGAGTTTAATTTGGCTACTAATAATGTTATGCCGAACTCAATAGCTGCAGTCGCTTAAGTACGGCCAGTATCCAGTATTCGGGAGGTAGTGGGTTCGAACCTCGCTGACGGCAGTCCTGAAGATGGTTTTCCGTGGTTTCCCATTTTCACACCAGGCAAGAGACCTATCAGTGTAAAGCAACTTGTAAAAGATAATGTTAGGTGTTTCTTAGTTAGGTACTTACGGCATAGTCTGTTGGTAACAGTGCAAGAGGTAAAGTGCATAACTTAACCCTGCATTAAGCGAGTGCAATTCAGTAACGGTCTTAGGTGCGTGAATCTGTCATTCATTGTCTAACTCATGTTGTACTAACTAGATAAGGTTTACTACTTATTTATTAACTACAGTAAGTGTATCTGATATCAGGCAGTGTTTATTATATTACAAAATATATTATCATTAAAAAGGTATAATGTTAAGGAAAAAGACAAAAAATACATGGGAATGCTTTTGTCCCAAGTTCCGGTGACTTTCGTTTTACTAAATTCATATCATTCATGGAATTTTTCACATTATTTTAAAATGCCTACTCTTGAAAACAATCCTCACACACATCCATCAGATAGTCAAGGCAGGTCCGTTTTGGCACTTGTACACCATCATCTTGTTTTCTTGGTTTGACTTCGCCTACTTTGATGACAGCAGCGTCTTTTACCTCGGCGTTCCTTGACCGGTGATCCAGTTGTCATTGCTAGGAGTAACTTGGCTCGTCTTATATCATAGGAAATATGAAGTTTTTTTGCTCTCCTTTGAAACTGAGGTTTCTGCTCCAACCAAGCAACATTCAGAAGTCTGTTTTCTTCACTGTGGGTTTGCAATACTTGAGTAAGACAACGAAAACATTACTGATGTGTTCTATGCAATAATAACTGACTTCCAATGTACTGTGTACAGAATTCCATGGAGAAGAGGACAGTTTGTATTCAGTCAGCCTAAACTTACCAAGGGCTGAATTCATTCACATGGATGACAATGGTCCTCCAAGCAAATACACCGGCTAACAGCAAAGTTAGTGTGGCAGCACTGCAGCTGAGATTCAACTGGGTGATAAGTTAAGAGATCACAGAGAGGTACAGCAAGTCCTGCATGCTTAGTTCCTCAGAGATTGAAATAACTATTGTGGAGAAAAGGTGACTGCATGACACCTGTGTTCCACATGCCTAATCTAGGGTTAGGAAAATCTAATAAATCTTTCCTCGTATTATATTCAGGAGAGATAGAAGTGTTCAGCGCTGCTCCTCATGATCCAGCAATCTGTATTAAAGAGTATCTTTACTTTTATAGTAAAGCATCATAAAAATAAGGTAATTTTTCAAAGTAGCTGTGTGAGGGAATGCTCCTATTGGTTGAGGATAGAAATGTGATTCACTTTATCTAATATAGCATGCAGTGCTGTAAATGTTTGGATGCTCACAAACCTCCACACCCTCGTTTCCTGCATTTTACGAGGATTATTTTGAACAATGTTACTATTGCTGTCCGCTGCCCCCCTCCCGCACTTACAAAGAGAGTAAGGCGAGAGATTCCCGTATCAACCTTCACTTTATCTTCACCATCCATAATTAACACAATGCAGTAACTCCACAATAAGCCAAGTGAGTTTTTTGAAGTAAAGTAATAGACCAAATTACAAATTAGGACCTATTAAAAACAATTACAGTGAATCACTCATTAACATGAGGCCTACTTCAGTTCATGACACTCTCCAACAAATCTCACTGCAAAGATTTTAGAATGTAATGAATTAAATTACCACAAGGCAGTTGAAAATTTTACAAACTAGTCCTTGTTTTATTTCACCCGTCAAAAAAAGGAACTACTATCTCTGCAAATAGTTGCTTTATAAGCAAAAATTGAGAATTTTAAGCTACTATATTAGGTGGGATTATAACTTTCACAATTCTGAAAAACATGACACAGTTTCTTGTCCATAGGCATGACCTTAATTTGTCAAATGCCTTGTCTAGTAGAGATATTTCATAATGAATGATCGGAATCTATTTCAGTTTTTAAAAGATAACTTATTTCTAAGACCTTGTCATATTGCAGGAACTCATATTGCAAACTGAACAAAGGGAAGTGTCCTAGAAACTTATTGTCAAAATGATCCTGTTGACATAAACATTTTTGACCCCTGATGTATACCCCTGCTGCATTTTTGACAAATTGTTTTCATGTGCAGGTGAATGCTTTATACTGCACTTGTTTTCAATCCGAGCACATTGTAAGAGTGTTTCAACATCAATTATATGTGATTTTGTAAAGAACAGACAGAGGAATAAATCTTGTACAAAGAAGGCAGTGAGTGAGAGGTAGTAAGGAACCCACCATAAATTTTTTCAAGGACAACAACAGCAAGGGTTGGAGGAAACAATATGCTTCATATCCAGTCACTGTGTGAAAGAGGTGCCCCATAAAATTTGTAAAGGAAAGCAATGGAGCCAAGTGATAAACTCACAAAGATCTGGACTAAAGGCAAGTAAATACAGAGCGGACTTCACGAAAACAAGGCAAAGTTCGAACAATAGCAGAAAGTCTCAATCTAGCCCACATGGGTGGAGGAAGAAGCGATGTCAGTACGAGGGTGCGGAGCTTACATGCCAGTGAGAAAAGCGGCATGTTAATTACCCCCATGTGATTGGTGGAGGCTAAGGGAAACCAAAGTGAAGAATATACTGGAAGGAGAGATCCGAGTTGGTAAATTTAGCCGCACAGAGTATGGAAAGGCATACCTTAATCCTTAGTCGTATCACATCCGATGTCCTTATCTTATTCGCATTTGTAGTCTTATCGGGATTATCAGTCTTAGTATTATCAGTATTAGCATCATTTTTCAGACAGTCTTAGTCTCAGATTTTCAGACTCTTGCTCTTGTGAATCAGCAGTCAAGTTTGTGTTAATTTGTACACTGTACTTATTGACTGGTGACGTTTGTATTTACAGAGAGATGCGATGAGATGCTGTGACATTGTGTTAATATTTAGATATCACTTTACCTCGTGGCAGAGAGATGTGTAGGCACTCTGAACCTCACGTGCGGGTAACTCTTGCAATAAAATAATATTCAGAGAAACAGTTATTCTTAATCAGAGTTATCATTTCATAGTCGAGTCCATCAGAACATGTATGACAGTGGAAGGCTGTTATTCACTGCATAAAGTGACAGAAAACATGTGCTTAGCCGATGTCAAGGTCCAAATTGTGTCCTGGAAATACAGAGCAGTGTTAATTGGCAGTGCGGGAAATGTGCTGTCGGGCGACCGTGGCGCGAACAAATGGGTAGATCCACGATTGGTGAGCAGAGGGAGAGAGACAATGTTAGCACCTAAATTTAATACCAGTACAAATTCTAGGATGCAATAGTAGCCACATAAACTCAGGAGCTCAGTTACACATAGCTCATAAGGTGACCATAATTTTGTAGTGTCACTAGGCTACCAACGAGACTTCATTGCATGAGATAACCAGGAGATGCAGCCGCAGAAGTAGCCGATCCAGGATGAGGGCGCGACGATGGAGAGCAGCAGCTGGACCAACGGGAAGGCAGACCTGATATCTGGAAATCCTACTCTCATTACAATGATGGCCTAAACAGGATGGTGCCGTCTGATCTAAAGTAAGGAGTGACCTGAAGGCTGAGTAACAAACATACCATTTTAATTATGTAGTACTCTACATAGATATTTAGAGGGATTTGTAAATAGTAGTTTTAGTTTGTAGAATTTTGTATTTCTAAGAGGCAATCACCAGTAACGTAAGAGTAAAGCTAGAATTGGTATATGAATCGACCTATTTCATCTCATTTCATCTTGTTTTGTCTGGGTACTTAAGGTAAGGATGCATGGCATTTAGAAATAAATGTAAATAAGGGTCAATCAATGTGGATAATTACGTTTCATCCAGTGATGGTTTTTCCTTTCTTAATAAACGTGCAGGCAAGCTTCAAATATAATGTCAGGTCTAGTGTAATCTAGTAGTATGCATGCTTTGAAACGAATGAGGACAGGCATGGATACATGTGATTTTCTCTGTATGTTAGAGAATAAAAATGATTGTTATGTACATGTTGTCAGTTCTTTGATCCTAATCAATAGTAGAATCATCAAGAGGAGTCCAAGTGTTAAATTAAAGCAGTGAAATAGGTTCAGCTGTCAAATATGTGTTGATGAGTGTTAAAATTTGTCATCAAGGAATGAACTAAATAGTCGGATGTAAATTCAGGGAATAGGTCCTCTTGTGTAGGAAGAGTTCAGAGTTACAGGTCAGGTCATCGTATTAATGGAATGGTCTAACTAAGCGTGGATAGGGTCTTAATTGTAATGACATGATAGTCATGTAGTATCTGATTATAAGGATGAAGGTACCAGAAGGGTAGAGGACGAGTAACTGTTCTAGTACTACTAGATTACAGTAAAGCTTTTGACAGTGTAGACATTGACATATTACTTGTAAAACTGAAGGCTCTACATTTTTCTCAGGGAACGATTGCTTGGATACATTCCTATCTTCACAGACGTCAACAGTGTGTGAAAGGTAACAATGGAATTGTTTCCTCGTGGCACCACGTGAATAGAGGAGTCCCTCAAGCCTCTGTACTTGGACCTGTTCTTTTCGCACTCTTTGTGAATGACATATCGAATTTAAGACATTGCAAATACCACATGTACACTGACGACCTTCAACTCTACACCATACCAACCAAGTATTCCGGTTTTTGCGTAAAATGTACGGATTTTGAGTGTGTTTTACGGTTGTATGGATGAACAATGTTATTGTACGGATTTTGAATATCCGCGCTTGGTTTTGGTTTCTGCGGTCAAATCGAATTTGTTTGACTTTCGATAGTAGCTGGTAATATGAGATTCAGTGTTTGAAATCCGACCGGTAAATGTATCGGTAATCACATTATTGATTATCACCGTGCTTTTGTCACCTACCTCAACTGCTACTTCATTCAATGAGATGTTCCCAAACAAGTAGCAGGCTGTGATTTTGAAGAAACAAAATCCGTGAAAAGTAGCAGGCTGTGAATTTATATAAAACAACTTTAGTAACTGTGTCGTGCTTCATAGCAGCTGAAAGGCTTTGTTTGTGTGCGTGTGTAACATTGGCGGTAGTTCTGAAACTCGTGGAATTGTATGACGAATTTCTAAGCGATTTAGTATTTTTAGTGGTGTTTGTAATGAGTTCAACCAAGAAACAATATTATCAGCCTTTTCGGGAGGCACATTCTGCTTAATTTCCTTGTTTTATACGATCACGGAAAGTGTTCCCAGTGATAAATGAAAACAGATGAGCACTCATCAAGACATAACTTTATGTAAGTATTTAATTTCAGGGGTGATTATTATAACATATACAGTAAAACCTTGATGCATCACTTCTCAGGGGGCAGGGGGAAAATGACGACGGATGCAGGAAAACTAAATGCAGGCAACATAAATAATAGGGGAAAAGCAAAATAATAAAATATGGGTACTGTATTGGGACATTTTTCGTTATGTAAATATATTATAATAATTATTATAAAAACAATAATGGCATGTGTCCTCCTGAGCCGGGTGCAGGTCTTTCGAGTTGTCACGTAGTAGGCGATCTAGGCGATATGAAAATGTGGCCCTACCTAAGATGAATTCTAATGCTTAATTCGGCAAACAGACAACCCCCGAACCGTTGGAATTAACCAAGGAAAGTTAAAATCCTCGACCGAATCGAGACCCATTGAACCAAAGGCCAACACGTGCTAACCATACTGTACACACCGGTATCAAAATATTGCAACCGTGATATAGACCTACGAGTTGAAAATAAAAAGCGTGACTTTTACGCCGTTTAACTTCACATTTTGTAATAACTGAAAACCTTTAAGTCCAGTTCTCTTCTTGCAAATTAAAGGTATACGTGGACATTACGGTGATAACCTGTATTTAGGAAAATATTCCGTAGACCCTTTGCGAACAATAGATTAGATACCCAATACGGCGAGGCTCCCGCAGCTCAACTCAGACGATGTCACAGAGGTTAGAAATTCAACGCACCGAGCACAGAGATAGGAACACTTGTATCTAGGCCTACAACACCAGGCTATAAGAAAAGATTATTGGTCTGGCTTGGTTAGGTCTGGCTTGTAATGAGACTATTAGGCAGTGGGCAACAAAGCTGTCAACAGGCCTCTAGCATCCCTCACACTCCACAAGGTGCGACGCAATTAATCACCCTGTGACTAATTAAAATGTATTTGGCACACTGCGTGGTTTTCCCTTTTTTTTAACGCAGTTGGCAGCCCTAGTCAGCCTATACCAACACAGAAAATGGTGGCAAATTTGAGTTTTACGCTGTCTAGGTTTTAATTCTTGTAGGTAAGAATACTTGTAGGGGTCGGTTACTGGGCCGAGAAGCGTTGTCACCAGGAGGCTCGTAGTGAGGTTGCGCGTGAATAACCTGCACACAGCACTCCAGCCTACAAGATCCTTGTTCAAGACTTGCAACTCCGAATCGCTCGTACATTCTCGCGTATCAGATTGCTGCTATTATATGCTAAGAATATTAAGCTGTCCCTCTAAATTCAAAAATCTTTTGTGTATATTTTCTTACGTACGATCGATCAATGCGGGAAAATTGTGACCGAGGACAAATAATATTTCGACGATCGATGCGATAAAACGATAGTTCGAGAAACGATAGATGTGGGGAAATTCAACATTGGTTTAAATGGAACATTTTTGGGACCGAATAAATTCAACGATAAATATGGGAAAACGACAGTTCCAGGAATGGTGCATCGAGATTCTACTATATTTGACTTGTATTACTATTGTTTATAATCCTCCCGCTGTCCTTTTTCATTGTGTCTAAAGACTGTTACGTATGCGCGTGTTGTTAAAAATTTTCCGCTTGAGGATCTTCCGGATTTCTCTTTTTGAAAGTTGGCAGGTATGCTACACAGACTCTACAGGACAAGTTCTTCAGGAAAATATAAACTTACTAAACATTGACTTACAGACTGTTAGTGAATGGTCTGCTGCCCACAGCCTGCAGTTGAACTCTACAAAGTCACAAGTAAACCTTGTTGGCCATCAAAATCAAATGGCAAGTATTAATAAACGTCCATTGCCGAGAGTAGTTCTTCAGAATGTTGCAATTCCATTTGTACCACAAGTGAAGAACCTCAGCGTTATTATGGACAAATGCATGACTTGGTCTGGACATATCTTACATATCTGCCAAAAGATTTTCTCTGCTCTTCATTCTTAATATAAATATAAATATATATTTCCAATAAAACATGAGTAGAAATTAATCGAGGCTCATGTAATGCCACATTTCGACTATTGTGATGTTGTTTTCAATGATGTTAGGCCACTGTTGTCCCTAAGGCTACAATGTGCTCAAAATGCATGTGTGAGGTATATATGCAATCTAAGAAAATATGACCACGTGTCATCATCTTTCGTAGAACTAGAGTGGTCGCAACTCACGTTCGCCGTAATCATCATACTCTGCCTCTCCTCCACAGAGTCCTTACTACATCATCCCCATCATACCTTTCTTCGTGTTTTCATTATTTCTCAAATGTGCTTAACAGAGATACAAAGGCTCAAACATCGAACCTACTCGTCATTCCTAACCATCGAACTGCAACATTTAATAACCAGAGGTGCCAACTATTACGAATTGTCCGTAATTATTACGGGTTTCACCTCACGATTACGGAATTACGGTCAAAGGAGAAATTCTTACGGAAAAGCTGACATTATCACGAAAAAATAATTTTCTACGGAAGAAGATTAAAGAAGGAAAAATGTTCAATTCTTTCGAGCCTTTCTCCTAAATCGTCATCGTTTCAATGCTTGTAAGTTGGCAGCGATACTTATTCGATCGTTACTTCGTTTTGCTACCCATAAGCGTTGTAAAATTCATTGTGAATGAAGAAGCTCAGGCGCTGCTCTTCTCCACTATGAATCCTTCAGTAATGTTGTATTTGATGTGTTAAGTGTACCTGAAAGTTGACGGAAAGATTGAGAAAGAAGTGAGGACTACATTAAGCACATCTGCACTGGAATCGCTTGTGGTTCAGAAGACGAAAATGTTATCGCAGTGGGAAGGATGCTTCGAGAAAAACTACACTGAAAAGCAACTGCTGCATGAGAAACAAGCTACAAGGAATGAGCAGCATTTAAAGTAAGATTTTATGTAATAATCCTTGCGGTGTAGCCTATGGAGTTCTGCCTGTTTTATCAAAGAACGTACAGGTTGTGTGCAAATTTTATTGAGTAATATGATATACTTTCGAATAGATTGCTAGAGGGAAAGGCAAATGGGGTGTCATTATCGAGAATGAAGGAGCATGCTTTGGACTTAACTCGAAATTTTTCTCGGGGGTAGGGGGGCGATTACTGATAATCCACTTCAAAGGTTGGCACCTCTGAATAACTCATTTTCTGTGTTTGCCGCCCGAGAATGGAATCGTTTACTGGATGACGTCAGAGAAATTCCAACCACAAGGTCATTTAAAAGAACATTAAGAGGTACAGCAGGATACGAATGAACTGTGCATTTCTACTGATTACCACCAGCTATTATTATTATTATTATTATTATTATTATTATTATTATTGTAAGTATGTATATCTCACTGGGGTGAAATTTTATTTCTGTTACAAAGTATTTAGATAATCTTTATTTGTGCTCCACTTAGTATTAATTACAGTAGTGTTAACTTTGGTTCTATTTATTTGTGCTCCACTTAGTATTAATTACAGTAGTGTTAACTTTGGTTCTATGTACAATAATTGGTTTAGTGTGAGAGAAGGCTTAATGGCTTTACCTACGCCAATAAAGACATTTATCTATCTGTCTATCTGTCTATCTATCTATCTCTATCTATCTGTTCTTTCATGCATCATTTACACACTCATACTTCAAGATGTTTTGTTTTCAACCAAGTGCAAAACTACATGAGTAAATATGGTCTTATTACAGTTGTATGTATTCAAAACTCTTCATTCTTACCTCAGGTTAATTTGGTAATCCATAGACTTGGTGATGTAAATATCCAACATTTCCTTTGGGTTCGTCCAGCCGCAGATGTCAAAAAGATGCTGTATAGAAATAAATGGTACTAAATTAATTACTTCAAAGTTTAGATGATGATTAATTAATTTCCCAGGATACCAGGCCACGTAGCAATAAGTTACCTGCAAGCATAGTTTATCAGAAGGTCAATACAGTGTCATATTACATATTATTTTAATCAGAAGGAACACTACTATATTCTCACGTGAGATGAGCCCCTGCAACTGATAAATATAGAAAGTAGGGTCATGTGGGATAACTGTGACCAAGTGTTATTTCTGTCCAACTCCGTTTACACCTTTAGAAACTGAATGAAGAAAAATTAAGTAGGACCATTATGTGTGTTGCCGGAAGACTAACTGAAGAAATTTACTGCTATACACTGCAAGGGTGAAAATGGAGCTGGACAAGAATACTCATTAGATGGAAACACCCCAAAAATGGAATTACTCCACCTGACCAAACCTTCCACAGCGTTCTTTGTTCACTACTGCACATGAAGGGAAAGATTTGCTAACATATACAATTGAATTGATGCATGTAAAAACGAACTAACCATTGTTTTCTGAAATTAGAGAAGAGACTTTGTCACTGATGCAAAAAATTCATTTTGGGAATATAAAATTAACATATTTTTGTTTCCATCTGAAAGAAGTAGCTTTATTTTTAACATTGTCAAGCAACTTTGACAGTTGTTAACAGCAGGGGTGAGACAAATTATGGTCATATGCACTAACTTGATCATATCCATAGCTAGCTATCGTGATAGGGTACGTGCCGGGGACTTGAAGTAAGGTACTATCCCGGCATTTGTCTGGAGGGAATGCACCACACACAGGACAGCCAGTGTCAGCACCGGAATTCGAACTTTAGATCTCCAAACCTCGCAGTTCTTTAGTCATCTCGTGGTGAATAGAGCACAAAATACTGGGCCAAAACTCAAAAACACAAAATGCTTTTACCATTTCTCAGTGATACTATTAATTTTTGCACACATTTACAGTCTTCAAAAGCAGAAGCCATTTTTACTTGGTTTGCAAACAGACAATGTGGCCAATGTTCTTCTTCTCGTCTTTTCCTCTTCTTGCGGCATTTTCTCTTAACTTCTTTACTCTGAGGTCCTCCCGCACTTCTGGGTCTACCTCACTCCCTCCTACTTTCCACTTCCATGTCAAGCATTCTCCTTCCAACATAATTTTCATACCTGCACTAATTGTGGCTATACCAGAGTAATCGTCATTCTTGGACTTTTCTAGATATTTCAGTCACTTTAACGCTGCCTTGTATAAAGTTGTTGTTGATGTGGTCTTTCCTCATAACCACACACAACCATCTTCATTCCAGTTGATTATCTTGTGACTGCACTGTTGGCCAAGCATTGCAGGTCTCACCACATATTTGTTGGGATATTTGGGCAGGTAGCCTATTTATCATCAGCAGACATAGTGGGTCTTGCTCCTTGCCTGGAGCTGGTTTCCTTCCCAGTCTTACTCTGGCCGATTTCCTCTAGAGCTTTTCTCCAGCTTTCTGATTTTATATTCAAGCTGATCTCTATGTGTGCTGCATAGTGCAATATCATCTGCAAATAACAGAGCTGTTCTCTTAGAACATCCATTATCAAACCGAAAAATACAGGCACTCAGTGCAGGTCCTTGATGGTCTGCGTCAATCATACACTGCTTCTAACTTGCGTTTTCGCTCCTTGGTACATGTCCTGAACTTCTCTGGTACTCCCTTGTTGCATTTCCATACTTCCTGACGTGGCACCCAATCATTAGTCTTTTCTAAGTCTAGGAACACCATGCGTAGTTCTTTCTGCACCGGGCGAGTTGGCCGTGTGCGTAGAGGCGCGCGGCTATGAGCTTGCATCCGGAAGATAGTAGGTTCGAATCCCACTATCGGCAGCCCTGAAAATGGTTTTCCGTGGTTGCCCATTTTCACACGAGGCAAATGCTGGGGCTGTACCTTAACTAAGGCCACGGCCACTTCCTTCCAACTCCTTGTCCTTTCCTATCCCATCGTAGCCATAAGACGGCTGTGTCGGTGCGATGTAAAGCCCCTAGCAATAAAAAAAAGTTCTTTCTGCTTTCCTCTGTAATTTTCCATGACCTGCTTAAGAGCAAAAATAGCATCAGTAGTTTCTTCCCTGGCATAAATCTGAACTGTTTTCTTTCCTAAGCCCACCTTCAATAACTTTTGGGTTTTCTGTGTTTTCCTATTTTCACACCAGGCTGTATCTCAGTTAAGACAATGGCCACTACCGTCCCCGTCCTAGCCATTTCTCTTCTCTGCGTTGCCAAAAACCTTCGATGTGTTAGTTTGACATTAAACCACTAGCAAAGGAAATTGTTATCCCACTGGCTACTTTTAGAATTTCTGCAGAAACCTAGGTGCCAGAATTTTGTTGTGTAGGACTACATTAACATGAGCACCTTCAAATACCACCAGACTATTGCCTGAGCTACTCAGCATGACTGGTTAAATTACGCATTACCTTTAGAATAATTCCCTTCCACAGAGGCATACTACTGCTGGTGCGTGTAAAGTTTGGAAGCATTGCCAGAAGCCATTTAACGAAACCAGTTAGTGGTCTCCTTGTATTTCCAGTAACTTTATCAGAGTTAGCAAATTGTTGCCCCTTCTGATGAGATTTAATCCTTAGAAATTGAAAGAAGTCAGGTGGTCACTTATCGGAAGAGCATGGAGAATGCTTCAAGGCAGAAACGTTGCGCCCGGTGAAGTAATTTTTTACCATTACTGATTGATGTGATTGTGCATTGCCATGCAGTGTAAACCGGGTGTTATGCACCAAGTTTTCCAGACTATTCTTCCTGACTGCATCCCTAAGATGGCAAAGGATTTCCACTCTCAGTTCTTTCATTACAATAGGACCTTCTGAAATAAACCCATAATGGCCAAGGTATTCAACATCAAAGTAAACTGCCTCTCATAGTATTCATAGCAAATTTTTTTATCTGAGGAGATTTTTATATTCCCAGGTCATACGAGTATCACCAAGTTTCAACTCCAGTAGTTTCATCGTTCAGAGAACTGTTGTCTTGATCAGTCACACTGCTTGGATACATACATACATTATCATTATAGACTTCTATGCCTTTCAGCGTTCAGTCTGCAATCCCCTGTGAATTTACTAAACATTGCCACAATCATCGATTTGCAACTAATGTTGTGGCCTCATTCAGTTCTATACTTCTTGTCTTTAAATCGTTAGAAACCGAGTCTAAACATCATCGTCTTGGTCTACCTCTACTTCTCGTACCGTCCGTAACAGAGTCCATTATTCTCCTAAGTAACCTATCCTCCTCCATTTGCCTCACATGACCCCAGCACTGGAGCCAGTTTATGCGAACAGCTTCATCCATCGAGTTCATTCCTAAATTAGCCTTTATCTCCTCATTCTGAGCACCCTCCTGCCATTGTTCCCACCTGTTTGTACCAGCAATCATTCTTGCTACTTTCATGTCTTTTACTTCTAACTTATGACTAAGATTTTCTGAGTCCACCCAGCTTTCACTCCCGTAAAGCCAAATTGGTCTGAAAACAGACTGATGTAAAGATAGTTTAGTCTGGGAGCTGACTTCCTTCTTACAAAATACTGTTGATCGCAACTGCGAGCTCACTGCATTAGCTTTACTGCACCTTGATTCAATCTCACTTACAATATTTCCATCCTGGGAGAACACACAACCTAAATACTTGAAATTACTGACCTGTTCTAGCTTTGTATCACCAATCTGACATTCAATTCTGTTGAATTTCTTACCTGCTGACATCAGTTTAGTCTTTGAGAGGCTAATTTTCATACCATACTCATTGCACCTATTTTCAAGTTCCAAGATGTTAGACTGCAGGCTTTCAGCACAATCTGGCATTAAGACCAAGTCGTCAGCATAGGCCAGACTGCTTACTAGATTTCCACCTAACTGAATCCCTCCCTGCCATTTTATACCTTTCAGGAGATGATCTATGTAAACTACGAACAGCAAAGGTGAAAGATTACAGCCTTGTCTAACCCCTGTAACTACCCTGAACCAAGAACTCATTCTACCATCAATTCTCACTGAAGCCCAATTGTCAACATAAATGCCTTAGATTGATTTTAATAATCTTTCTTTAAATCCATAGTTCCCCAGTATAGGGAACATCTTTACCCTCGGTACCCTGTCATATGCTCTCTCTAGATCTACGAAACATAAACACAACTGCCTATTCCTCTCATAGCATTTTGCAATTACATGGCACATACTGAAAATCTGATCCTGACAGCCTCTCTGTGGTCTGAAACCACACTGGTTTTCATCCAACTTCCTCTCAACGACTGATTGCACCCTCCCTTCCAAGATGCCAGTGAATACTTTGCCTGGTATACTATTCAATGAGATACCTCGATAGTTGTTGCAATCCTTCCTGTTCCCTTGCTTATAGATAGGTGCAATTACTGCTTTTGTCCAATCTGAAGGTACCTTACCAACACTCCATGCTAATCTTACTACTCTATGAAGGCAATTCATCCTGCCTTCCCACTATACTTCACCATTTCAGGTCTGATTTCATCTATTCCTGCTGCCTTATGATAATGGAGTTTATTTACTATCCTTTCCACTTCCTCTAGCATAAATTCACCAACATCATTTTCCTCCTCGCCATGAGCTTGGGTGTTCGCAACACCACCAGAATGATTTCCTTCTACATTGAGAAGATGTTCGAAATATTCCCTTCACCTCTCCAGTGATTCCCTGGAATCTATTATGAGTTCACCTGAATTACTCAAAACACATTTCCTTTTCCCCTTCCTTCCTAAGATTTTTTATTACTGTTCAGAAAGGTTTCCCTGCTGCTTGACCTAGCCTTTCCAGGTTATTACCAAAATTTTCCCATGACTTCTTTTTGGATCCAACAACTATTTGTATCGCTCTGTTTCCTTCGTCTAAGTACAAATCCCTGTCTGCCTCAGCCCTCGTTTGGAGCCATTTCTGATAAGCCTTCCTTTTATGTTTACAAGCTGCTCTCACTTCATCATTCCACCAAGATGTTCGCCTTTTCCCATCTTTACACACAGTTGTTCCTAGGCATTCCCTTGTTGTTTCTACTACAGCATCCCGGTATGCCACCCTTTCACTTTCTATATCCTGAACCTGCTTACTGTCTACTGTTCGAAACTTCTCACTAATCATATCCATGTACCTCTGTCTAATTTCCTCGTCCTGGAGATTTTCTACCCTTATTCGTTTGCAGACAGATTTCGTTTTCTCTACCCTAGGCCTAGGATACTTAGTTCACTACATATCAGATAGTGGTCTGTATCATCAAGAAATCTCTGGAAAGCTCGTACATTCCTAACAGTTTTCCTGAATTCAAAGTCTGTTAAGATATAATCTATTATGGATCTGGTACCCCTAGCCTTCCACGTGTAGCGGTGAATAGCCTTATGCTTGAAGAATATATTCGTAACTGCTAAACCCATACTAGCACAGAAGTCCAGCAAACGCTTCCCATTCCAATTAGCTTCCATATCTTCCCCACATTTACCAATCACCCTTTCGTATCCTTCAGTTCTATTCCCAACTCTCGCATTGAAATCGCCCATTAGCACTATTCTATCCTTGCTGTTGACCCTGACCACAATGTTACTCAATGCTTCATAAAACTTGTCAACTTCATCCTCATCTCCACCCTCACATGGTGAATACACGGAGACAATTCTAGTCCTAATTCCTCCAACTGACAAATCTACCCACATCATTTGCTCATTTACATGCCTAACAGAAACTATGTCACGTGGAATGGTATTCCTGATAAAGAGCCCTACCCC
Source organism: Anabrus simplex (assembly GCF_040414725.1). Classification (NCBI taxonomy): domain Eukaryota; kingdom Metazoa; phylum Arthropoda; class Insecta; order Orthoptera; family Tettigoniidae; genus Anabrus; species Anabrus simplex. Next base: position 45,228,131 of record NC_090278.1, on the reverse strand, counting down.
AGACTCTGCCCTTCCCTTTCTAACACCCGTCAAGTACACTTTATAATCTCCTATCCCTTCCTCGTTATCTCCCCTTACCCGAATATCACTTACTCCTAGCACATCGAGATGCATCCTCTTTGCTGACTCAGCCAGTTCTACTTTCTTTCTTCCATAAGCCCCATTAATATTGGTGGCTCCCCATCGAATTCCACTTCGTTTGCCAATTTGTTTCCAAGGAGTCCCTCGCCTGTCGAATGGGAGGGGACTCCGTTACTCCCATAGGTCTGAGGCTTGCTTAAAATGTTCTGAGCTCGGTAAATTCATGAAGCAGGATGCTACCCTACTCCCACATAGTCCAAGTGAGGATCTCTCCCCTAATGGGTTGTGGACCATCGGTGAATTGTATAGTCATAGCCGCCTGAGCACAAGAAGGGCCAGGACTCAGAATATGTCCGAGATGCCCACTCCCATTCCATAGCAACTGGTATCCCGACTCTCAGGACCACGTAGTAGGCCACTCAGCAGTTGCCCATGGTCCACGAACTAGGACGTGACTACAGTAACCCACACCATGAATGCATGATACTTTGTTTCCAGGAGATATGTAGTGTGTGCACATTTTGAACTGAAATTTGAACCTATTGCTGTCTCTTTAGTACCCTTGCTTTGGTCACTCCTCACAACAGTGCATGCTACATTTGTCCCAGTTGGTGATTGGCCGCTCTTTACAATAGAACAAACAACAAACAACAAAGACTGATTGTCATGTGTAGAGAAGAATTGTTATGATTATAAATATTGCTTGGAAATGATGTCATGAACATTACACACATCCCTTACTTCCTTATGCATTAAAAATAAAACCAGGGTTATATTTGAAACATGGCTGAGTTGCTGAGACAAATAGAGTGCTGACCTTCTGAGCCCAGCTTGACAGTTTGAATCCCGACTTTTCAAAGGGGCTACAATTCACCAACCTCATGTCAGTAGACTTATAAGCATTTAAAATAACTTTTATAGGACAAAATTCTAACAGTTCGCCATCTCAGAAACAGTAAATCCAATAACATTATTACTGCAGTATGTTTGCTTTTTATCAGAAATATGGAAACTTTCTCTTTCAGTTCGTAATTATGGAGTCGCCATTTTTCGTGAAATGTGAGCCACGATGGTCATCAGGTGGAGAGGAGTCCTCATATCTTGTAAGTAAAATCAGATATACACTATTTTTTTAAAAATGCCATTTGTTCGCGGCATCGATCTCTTAAAGATCTTTTGCCACTACTTCCACCATATGTTATGAACCTGCGTGTAATTGTAATTGCGGAATTTCAAAGTGTTGAATGTGAGGAAAGGAACGTTAAGGACGACACAAACACCCAGTCCCCAGGCCAGGGATATTAATCATTTACAATTAAAATCCCCTCACCCAGCCAGGAATGGAACCTGGGGCCACCGGGTGATAGGCGGGCGCGTTGGCCCCCTACACTGCGGGGCCGTACAAACACAGTTAATGTAAATACTGAATTAGCCATAACTGTCACTCATACTTGGAGACTGGAACATACATGCTTGTGCATCCATCTGCATGAATAAACTGCAAGTGAAGATGTTACATTATTAACAGTATGTACAATATATACCTTCTTATCTAATGTATCCAGACATGTACTTAAAACTGTTTGTAAATAGGGTTGCCAGATATTAATTTTTTTAAAGAAGACTATCTGCAAACAACATATTTTATTATTTTGAAATCTTTTCCACTATACACTTTAAATCAAAGGTGGTTGTTTCTGTTGTGGACGGAGCTAAATTCAATCAGTATATCCTCTTAGGAAGAAATTAATTTATAATATTGTAGCACACGTTACATCATGCATACCACAGAAGGAATGAAAGTGGTAATTCAATCACACAAGACACTTCTCTAAACATACACATCATGTTCATTTCTCACTTATCAGTATTATATTCAGAATTTTGTTTTTCTGAACGTTTTTGACAGCATGAATGTGATGAAACAAAACTAACAGGCTGACACAAACCTGTATCAAACAACTTATTCAACAGATTCTTTTTTAAAATCTTTTTTTTTTTTTTTTGAGCCATAATTCAACTATCGATTAGCATCTTTCCAGTTGATTACTTCTACCTTATTAAGGAAGTGATAGTGTAGAGTAAAATGGATTATTATATCATCAAAACGGGTGAAATTTGAGAAATGTGTCTATATTCAGGAAACTGTCACACAAATCATCCAGACCTCAGGAAATCCCACCAAAATCTCGCATCCGTATCTCTAGGTGTTCTTTTACATACTGGAAAAACATATCTGGGCAGAGTGGCAGACGTTCTTCCTGTGCCATACTGGCAGGTGTAGTTTGTGATTTGAGTCTTTTGGTCTGGAGCAAAATCACCATTCTAATTCATTAGCTGGATTGGTTACTCCATTTTGAAATGTTTTTGTCAATGAACCACACTTGACTGACCCTCCTGCTATAGACAACTCGCTGCTATGTACAGTGTTGTGTTAGGAAAGGACAAATGCTATGAAACTGTCAACGCTCTATATGCTGGCATTCACCGCACCCATCACTTCCATCTGATTGCTACATGGCTGCAAATGATACAACTTGTGTCATCAGTAAACCAGTGACAGTCTTTATACTAATGAACATAGTTCACAGTTTGTCTGGTTCATGAGGCGTTGAGACCCAATTCCTCTTATCTCCCAGACACAGTTGTGGTGGTATCTGCAGAATTCATGAACAGTGGTCTCATACAACGTCGTCTGACTTTCCCGTTCCACTCTCTCCAATGTTCGATGGTCCCTGTCGGTCAAGGCACGTGATTCTACCACTGTAGTGTACTCCTGTTTCCACTTTACAATCATCTCATCACCAGTGGACTAGGGGAACTTGACAAGGACAGAAATGGTCCTAATGGATTGCTTATTGATTTGACTCAACATTTAAGGACATTAAGTTGCCTTGTTTCTGCCGTTTGCCAGATATCTCGTAACAGTGAGTTACATGGAGCCCTCGGGCACCTGTTACAGCAGCAGGAATGGTCGTAATGACATCTAGGCTCTAGTTTTTATATCTAGAGGGGTGTTCGGGTATTTCTGATCAGATAGTGTATATTACTGAAATTGATCTGACTAAGACACAGGCACCCAGAGTCTTGGTTAAACTTCAACATGTCAACGGGTGAATTTGATCCAAGTAGAGAGCATGTTATGTTTGGGAGTATCAAGTCTCTTTATGTTGCTGATAGCCAGATACTAGATCAGTGGGAGTGCTTTACACAATAACAAAGGAATTCCACCAGAACTTGGATTTAGACAGGGTTGTATACTGTTGTGTAACACATGTGAAGAAAATAATACAATGAAAGCTCTGGATGGATAGGAATATGATGTGTTTCAATTAAAGGCCAAAAAATTAACAATTAGCTCTTTGCTGGTGATAAAGCCTTTTTAGCAAAGAGTCACGAAGTGTTGTTTATATTCATCTAATTCATTGAAAAGGAGACACAGGAACTCGGATTAGAACTGAACCTCATACACAAAAAGTATAATAGTGGACAGAGGAGTACAGTATCATGTTGTATATGTGATTATAAATTCTAGGTAATCAGATGGAAAGAGGTAAAGCAAAGATGTTGGCTGGCTAAGGTGGCAGTGAAAAAATTGACTAGGAACAGATTTTCAAACACCTGAATAAGTCTATAAAGTGTGAAGTGTTTCTAATGGATGCTGTGAAATGAGGAGATAACATTTTGTTGGAGAAAGATGGACTGAACACACAGAGCAGTAGTAATTATGAGTGTGGCTGTTACGATATGAGTAAAGAGCTGGATACGCAGTCACCAAATTGTGAACAACTACAAAGAAGACCTCAACTAAAGATGGTAAAGTGAGGCTCTAAATCTCACCAAGACGAAGAGTCTCGAATTCCTGTGTTGATGGGGTGTCAGTAACTGTAATGATGTAAATGACTGCGGTAGAGTATGGTTCTTGTGTAAGGACCCTCACAAGGACTATTTGTTTCAACAACTGGAAAAGATCCAAAGGAAAGCAGTACGGTTTCTTCTGGGTAAATCCAACAAAAGAGCAAACTTCGGGATTGAAAGACCTGGGAGTAAGGAAGCAAACAGCTCGACTAATCAGGATGTTCTGAGCCGTCAGGAGAGAGATGGCTTGGAATGAGCTTGAGTGGAGATTTTAAAGGTAGGAAAGATATGAAGGTACAGTGAGGCAAACACTTGTTTATAGCAAGAAGGGGGGGTGTGTGATAAATATATTAATTCATTTATATACGATTTAAAACAAGGTTAGGGAAGCAACCAATAGGAAATCTGTCACGTGGGCAACAGCCCTAAATATAGATCACTGTTCATTGATTGATTGATTGATTGATTGATTGATTGATTGATTGATTGATTGATTGATTGATTGGTGCATGAAATTGAGTAAGGAATTGGTTGTGGCCTGTGAATAGGAACTCTTTCAGCATTTGCCTAGAAGTTGAATTGGAAATCCGCAGGACAGCCGAATCTCCTGAATGCAGAGTTTGGTAATATTCAATAACTATCATTGTTAATTTGCCTGATGTTTTCAGGAGCAGCTACGAGCTGTTAATTATGAAGATATGAAAGTTGAGCCACGTACAGAGGAAGGAAACTCAATATTTCTTAAAGAAGAAGATCTTGCTCAGGTAGGTTGTTTATTAGAGCAACTCTTTCCAGTAATGGGCAGGCTTAGAAATATATCTCACACACTTCCTTCAATATGGGCCATTGATAGGTGTTTGGAGCTCATAACGTGAATCTTGTTATTGATTATGTGTTATTAAAACTATATTATATGTTTGCCATAATATGAACCTGAAATAGTTCTTCTGCATATTTACAAAATTAACATTATTCTTCTGTTGAAGATACGTACCTGCATTTATAAAATCTTACTGCTTAGCAAAGCATTCAATATTTGGAGTTATATATCTTAACAGCTGTCCACTTAAGTATATTGTACCAGACATACTCAACATTATTTTACAAATATGGCAGGCTTGAGCAAGGGGATGTTTGATAGCAATCTTTCAAGTGCAGTTTACTCCACATCACTCTGGAGGTCAATAATTTCTAGTTGTAACTATGAGGGGACAGAATCACCAGTTGCAAATATATCATACTGAGATGCAAGAATATCCAAGTCTGGAATTCTTTAAGAAGGAATTCATACTTTTAAATATTGTTAATTAATGTAACTTGAAAGCATTTCAGCCTGTTGAAAACACTAATTGTAACAGATATAACATACCTGTAACCTTATGCACTCCTATGTCTAATGGGGCTCGACATTAAAATGTTAGACTGGCGATCCAAGTCGGCATTACAATAGCTTGTCCTTTCAGCGAGCGTATGATCACTGTCCTGTGTTCCAGTGTTGCAGTGCTATCTAGCACTCTTCAAGAGAACATTTACTATAGTTTGTGAGAATCGTTATGACTTTGTAACCTCTGTTATTCTCGAATGTTTATGAAAGTTTACTGATGATAAAGATTGAATGTAAACATGGCTTCAGCTTCCTTTTTGCTCACAAAAGTTGGATTACAACTGACAAGAACAAAGAGCTGCCAGTAGAAGATAATATAAAGTTGCCTGGGTAGTAGCGGGGTTGCTATGGTAACCTTAACGTCACTGGCTCTCCTGGCAAAAACGCCTTTGCCCCGTGCCTCACTGGCCATGTGCATCCTTCTGATCTCTGAACAATAATGGATTCAGTACCCTGTATGCTGATCTTGCATTTTCTGTTGGGATCCGGATTTCTGAGTCTGGGTTAAAATAATTTGCTATCTATTAGCCTTTGAATTACAGTGTAGTTTCGTACACCATTACACATTATGACCGCCTACCTGATGTGATTTAGGACCAACATTTTCCCACAGGCCACTCGGTGAGACATCAATTCAGTGAGTTTGCTGGAATTATCCTGGTGTATCTTGAACCATAAAGGTAATGGAAGCTGGCATATAATGCTAGACATTGGTGATGTAACATGAACCTGATCCTCCAAGGCAAACTACAAATGTTCACCACGGTTCATATCTAATCATCCACAGTCCAGGTGATGATTTCACGTTCCCGTTTCAGTGTATACAGTCAGCATTGGGGTACACAGTCCCGTGCACAATAGATTTTGTGCTGGGAAACATTAGCCTGATCATCACCATTGTACCTGTAGCCCTGTGACCTCATCACCATTGTGCCTGTAGCCCTGTGCCCTCATCACCATTGTACCTGTAGCCCTGTGGTCACTCCAAACACTGTATGATAGCCTGATCCCCACCATTGTACTTGTAGCCCTGTGGTCACTCAAAACAGTGCATGATAGCCTGATCATCACCATTGTACCTGTAACCTTGTGACCTCATAACCATTGTACTTGTAGCCCTGTGATCTCATCACCATTGTACCTGTAGCCCTGTGACCTCAAAACCAATGTACCGGTAGCCCTGTGACCTCATCACCATTGTACCTGTAGCCCTGTGACCTCATCACCATTGTACCTGTACCCTGTGGACACTCCTAACACTGCATGATCACCTGCAGTCCTGTGGTCACTCCAAACACTCTCTATCCGGTATTTGGAAATTTAGTAACCGACTGAACAACTAAATTTCTATTGTTAAAAATTTATCATGTAAGTGATATGTAAATTTAATTACGAGGTGAATTGGAAATGCGCGGTGTCAGCATGTGTGCATTATGTCATTTTAACTTTGCTACTATTGATATTATTGATGTGCTTTGTTTCCTGCTCCACGTACGGTATGCGTATTGTTTGGGTGTGTTTTTCTCTCCGTCTGTTTTGCCTGATTTTGTAATGCATGCTCTGATTGTGTCGGATATTTTGTGTGATATTCCAACTTGGTGACTTGTCGTTATGTAATCGTTTCTTGCCGATATCTTCCATGCTTAAGCCTTAACTCATGTGCCCAGTGTCGCGCTTCCAAGTTAATTTAATAACGACCATCTTGGTCATTTGTAAAATTATTTCTTATATGAAATGTCACATCCTAAGAATTTAAATACAGTCGACTCTCGATAATTTGAAACTCAAGGGACCAGAGAAAAAGTTCAATTTACCGAGAGTTCAAAATAATAGGAGTTCAAGTAACCAAGAGGGAGGGAGGGAAAAATTCAAATAAAGAAGAGTTTCACATATACTTACTCATTTCTTTCACAACATTTGTACAATTATGAAATGTTCATACAGAAATGTTCATTTGATTGTTCATAGAGAAATGTTCATTTGAATGTTCATACAGAAATGTTCATTTTGAAAAAAAGTCTGTAATTTTCTTTTGAGTGAGCGACTTCCATCTATCATGGTCCAATGAATTTTCGATAGTGGTGAGAGCTGAGAAGAAATCATCACTTGTGTCCGTTCTGAGGGTGTAGGAGCGTAGGGTAGTAAGAGCTGTCCTTGCCTCGCTCAATGTGATTGGAATTGGCGGTTGTTCTTTGTTTTCTTCCTCGTCCTCATCCAGAGAGGCTAAATCCAACAGTTCAGCATCGGTTAGGGCACCGTGGACTTGAATGTAATCCTCAAACCTTAACTCTCCACAGTTAGGTAGAAGTCCCCATCCTGAGTCAAAATTCGTAAATTTTGGTGGCTCTGATGACTGTTCCACGTTTTTGGTTTGCTTATACCCGCACTTTTTGAAGCAGTTATAAATGGTGATAGGGTTGACATTTTTCCAGACCTTATCAATCATGATTATAGCGGTCAAAACTGTTATGTTCGTCTTCTCACCTTTCTCGATGCTATCCAGCACAACAGAAACAATTTCTCTGCGGTAGAGAGTTTTTAAATCTTGAATAATGCCTTGGTCTAATGGTTGCACTCTTGATGTCGTGTTGGGTGGAAAGAAAATAAATTTTACGTGGTCGGTTATTATGCACGGTACAGTGGTCAAAGAACAGCAGGGTTTTTGCGTTTTTCCTTTTTCATGTCACTGTTAACCGAGGTCAGCCCTTCATTAAACAACTCTGTCATCATCCATGCTTTTTTGTTTGACCGATAAGCTGTGGGCAGTGATTTTATTCCTTTGAAGCAGCGTGGTTTGGCTGATTTCCCTATAATGAGTGGTTTCAACTTTTGAGATCTGTCCATGTTACATGCTAGAAGGACAGTTATTCTTTCCTTGCTCAGTTTCCCTCCATGACACGTCTCGTCTTTGAACGTCAGGGTGCGATCAGGAAGACATTTATAAAAAAGCCCAGTCTGTGTTGAATATGTTCCTTGGGTCATAGCCATTCAAAAGTTCATTTAGTTCGTTAATCCATTCGTAACAAATGGAACTATCCACACTGGCGCTCTCCGCAGATCTTTTTAAATGTGATGGCGTGTCGGTTTTTGAAATTTGAAAGCCACCCCTCACTTGCTGCAAATCCTTTAATCCCGAGAAACTGCGCAAAAGACTTGGCTTTTTCCTTCAACGTTTTGTCCTCTACACTGACGAATCCACTTAAGCAAGCACTCTTCAAGATGGGGAAATTCACCCTGATGTGACCTTTTTCTACTCGCACTTAAGGCACCTTCGGTGACGCGATCTTTATTTGTCAAAACCATCGACAATGTTGATGGTAAAATACCGAAATGTTTGGCGACATGTTTTTTTAATTGTCCATCCTCCACAGCTTGAATCACACGCTTTTTTTCACTTATGGAAAGACACTTGTTCTTTCTTGAACTCATTGTGATGCTTACAAATTACACAAATCAAACATTAACATACTGTACAACATTTTAACGTTTGAAAGAAGACTCACGACTGCAAACTCACTCATACATCTCATTATTGATGTAAACAAATGACAGGTCTGTGCACGATAACAATGCATACTGTAATCACAGATTTCAAATTATGGAGAGTAGGGAAGCCCGACTTCAAATTATAGAATGTTGGCGAGCAAGATGCCATTCCTACAACTTCAAATTACCGAGGGGACCAAATAACATTGATTTTTTTCAATTTATCGAGTATTTTTCAAGGGACAAGGAGAAAACTTCAAATTATCCAAACATTCAAATTAACGAGTGTCAAATTATGAAGAGTCGACTGTATTATGATTTAAGTAATTATAATTTTATTATTATTCATGTTGGTAACTCCTCGGTTGTAGAAAACTGAAATTTCTTTGCCCGGTTCTTGAACTTTGAGGTGATTAACACTCACATACCTTATTCTTACGTAGTTTTGATTTCTTCTTGCTTTGTTAGTCACTACCCTAAATATCTATTATGTGGTGAACGCTGAAGGTTTTGGGCAGGCCTTGCCTATTATTAATAAAAATTCAATAGCTTGGGTCGAGAGTTGCAAGCTGACTAGCATGTGTTGTCGCTCTGTTTACTTTATGGAACATAGTTTTATTTTTCCTCCCCTTGTAATATTGTATGGATTTGAGGAATATTTTTCTGTTTACTAGTAATTAACATTTGGTTAATTTTATTAATTTATTGTGTAATGTTGGTACTGATCGCCACATATTCTGGGTTTGTGTGTATTGTGTGTATATTCTATAGATTGACTAAAGGAAGGTTGGACCACGTTCATTATTATTGGCCAGTATTTAATTTACAAAGGTATACCTTAAAGTTTAAACCTTAAAATTAAAATTTAATATTTTAAAAAAGGGATTTGTTCATAATAAATATTTACAAGCTTGTAAACCTTTTCTGCATTATAATTTAAGCTACTGGTTTAAGTACAATTTAGTGATTTAATAATTTATTTTATTGGTCCCTTAACTTATTTAATTTTTAAACATAGGAACCCTTTACTGTAAATTATAATGAATTTCATTCATTTGTTTATTTAATTGTTAAATATTTTGAAAGTAAAATTATTTATCCTTCATTTATTATGTAAAACAAGAAAGGAAATATTTAATTATAAATGCTACGAACTTTTATTCTCTCTAAGTAAACATCTTATTTATTTTTTATGTCGTCTGTTATTTAGTAATTAGTAATGTTGGCCTGGCAACCTTTCAAGCATTAATGTTAAGATCCAGTCCTTTATCCTTGATGCTTTGGCCCTTCACGCGTTATATTTTTGTGCTACTGCCCTCATGGTAAGTAACTGTGTTTTGTCTTCATTTTGCCTTTTATGTATCTGCATTGTTATGTCTGTGTTCTTCTTAATGGGGTTGCACGTGGCATACACCAAAACTCGATATTGCCTTCTTAAGGACTGTGAACCTTTTTGCAGTCAGATCCCCTTTTCTTGTGGAAAATTTCCCTCCGCTTCTGGTAGGAAATGAATTTCACTATCATGGTTTGTGTCTCTACACCCAGTAGTCTTCCAATGCAATGGCTCATGTAATAGTCCCGAAGGCCAAGGCTGGCATGAAGATCTCTCCCTGGCAATGTGTACCGTGATGACGTCGGCACTTCCCCTTCCTTTTCCGGAATGCTGAAAATGTGGATACATTGCCACCACTGGTATTGCTCCAGTTCACCTTGCTTGCTTATAAAGTCACTTTTGATTTTCAAGAGTTTCCTGAAGCTGATCTTGTAATTGTTTGATCAATTCCTTGTACTTGGCTATTAGTTCCTGGATCTGAGACATTAGGGGCTGTAACTGTTCGGCTGTGGGCTGTTTGACAAGACCTTGCAGGTGGTGCCATGCATCTGGCTGGCTTGGGAAGCTTCTTAAGAGCCATTACAAAAACTTACTAGTAGAACACTTCTGTTAATTGAACACGTTTAACTTCAAGCACTGTGTTCCCTGCATTTTACAATTTCATGAGAGAATGTTTGAATGCGATAAAGGGAACACCACTCTCATCATGGCTACTGATGATTACACTGCGAAGATGCATGAGATTTTGGACCCTGAGACCTACCGGAGACCAGCAAAAGGTCGAAGATTCTTCTTAACACCAAGAGCCTTATTAAGGCCTCATCATTGCCAGACAATGTGAAGAGAGATACCTCCAAAAGTGAAGCTCTACCTCCGAGACTATATGACTTGCACAAGATACACAAGGACAATGTACCTGTACGGCTCATCGTGAGTGCTATTGGATCACCGAACTATGATATTGCTAAACATCTGGCCACCTTACTACAACCTTACATCAGTGGCACACAGTTGTACATCAGAAATTCAGGCCACTTTGTAGAAAATCTGAAGAACATCCAGTTAGAAGATGAAGACCTGCTTGTCAGCTTTGATGTGGTCTCAATCTTTGTTATGAGCTCTGGACCACATCATTCAGATTTTCCCCCAGGACATAACCAACTTGTTCAACCATTGCCTTACCTCATGCTATTTCCTGTGGAATGGCTATGTTTTTCAACATGGGCAGTCCTCCGAGTCTGGTGATCACAAATTTCTTCATGGAAAAGTTTGAACAAACAGAACTCATGACTGCACCACTGGAACCTAAGGTGTGGGTGTGCTTCGTAGATGACACCCTTGTGATCTGGAGCCATGGAAAGAACAACTACAGCTGTTTCTACAGAATCTGAATAGTATTAACACCAATATTCAGTTCTCTATGGAGACGGAAAACGAAGAAAAACTCCCTTTCTTCAATGTTATGGGATTGAAGACTGCCAATTCAATCTTGGGGAATCCCAGTGTACCACAAGTCGACCCACACAGACCGGTATCTTCAGAAGATGTCTAACCACCACCTACAACAAAAATAAGGAGTGATTAAGATGATAGCGGACCGAGCTAGGAGAATTTATCAACCTCAGCACTTAAACGGGGAACTCAGGCACCTCAATATGGCCCTACTCACTAACAGGTACAGCCATAAACATATCCAATCCATCCCAGGTGAGCAACAACCATGGAGAAAGAAGAGAGCTGCCGGCAGCTAAAGCCTTTATGCTGTATATTGGGAAAACAACTGACAGAATAGGAAGACTACTGGAGTCCCATGGGGTTAAATCCAACAAAGAAAATCCAGGAACTGCTTAGGTCTGCCAAAGACAAGCGCCATTCTCTCGCCACTGCACATGTCTACAAGATCCCGTGCAGCTGCGGCCAGGTGTACATAAGCCCTACAAAATGCAGCCCCGCCACCTGATTGAAGGAGCACAACAGACAGAGCCAGCTGGGACAAGCAGATAGATCATCAGTCGCTGAACACTCGCTACTACCAGGCCATGACATACAGTACTGTCAAATACTGTGTCTTATCACACCCAGCTACAGAGGGAAGCCATTGAAATTCTGAAGCACACCGACAGCTTCAGCCATAAGAAGGAATCTGAACGGACCTGATTTCCAGTCCTGAAAGCCCTAAATCCTGAAGGACGCGATGGCTGAGGCAGAACAGGAAAAGCAACGGGTGATCAGTTGTCTGTCTCCGCCAAGTCAGGTTGATGTATATGGAACTCCTTAATAGCCAAAGAACAGCCAATCATCGACCGAACCCCTGTACGGCGCACCAATAGGCAAACAGCGTACTGTGGCCTGCACTGTATAATGAGGTAGAATTACAGTACCACTTGATTCCACTGAAAGCTTCGCTGCTATCAAAGTCAGCCGGAACCCTTCAGAATGCCAAATGCAGATGGGACCATCACATGCTTCCGGACCAAGGCTTACAATCCTGGAAAACACTGAAATGATTTGTATTGCCGGCTGTGAAAGCCTCAATAAGCCGTTAGATTTCACAGCGTAACAGATTACGCATTACATGTATCAGAGCGACACACAAGGAAAATTAAAGAAGGCTGTTTCCACCATTGTGCTTCCTCCCTGCTGAAGTATTTAGGAAATAGGAAAACTTCAGCAGTCATTTTAATAACACAGGACCAAAAGATGCGGACGATACAACTGACGCCGTAAAAGATATGATGAGGAAAGTTGAAACCTATCTTGCGATAATTCCTGGAGGACTCACTTCTATTCTACAGCTGTTGGATGTGTGCGTGAACCGACCTTTCAAAGCTGCAATGAAACCATTGTACACTGAATGGATGTCTGATGGTGATCACGCGTTAACAGCAACCGGACGAGTGAAGAAGCTTGAAGTGAGACTAATATGCAGCTTGATCAAGACCACATGGGCCTGCATTCCCAAAAATCTAGTGTCCAAAAGCTTTAAGAAATGTGGACTTTCAAATTCAGTGGACGGTAGTGAGGACGACTATTTGTGAAAAAATGTTAGCGATGAAAGTTTCTGTGGTGAAACTTCAGATGACGATGGTGAATTGCAAATGATCTGAGTATTGGACCAATTTTATTTGTGACTTTTGTGATGATTTTATTAACTGTAAAGTGTTTGCATTTGTATTTGTGGTATATTTGAAGAAAATTAAATAGGTATGCAAGTTATTTGATTTTTTACTTTTTTTCATATTTTGCAATCTCAAATTTAGGGTGCAGGTCTTATCCGGTAGCAGGTGGTATTCGGGATTATATGGTACTTTTTGAATTCCGAACCTACCTCCTTTGGATTGGTCATATTTCTCAGACACTTTCTTGAAATTCTGCCAATTTTAATATTTTTCACAGATTTATTGAAGCATTTCGAATGTTTAAAAGCCTACTGGATATTTCACTGAGCCTACATCTATTTTCAATGAAGTACTTAAATAAATCATCTTACTTGTTGTTAGACCTAATATCTAGGTTAATGGCCCTTAAATAAATCAACCTGTTTTCAAAGTATTGTTTTTAATGTTGAATCACCTACAGCACTCATTTTCGTACTAATATGTAAATCTAGGAATATCTAGTGTTGAGATTATGCTATAACTATGTTTCAGTTCCTATGTTTGTGACATATAATTTCATTTTGAGTTTTGAACATCAAGAAATTCATAATTTCAAATTTCTCTATGTGTTATATTGGTGATGTCAGTCCCCGCTACAGAATGACTTGTTCTTCATCAGTACAAACTACTGTATGTAAATTGATGATAATATTTATTATCTTTTCCTTCTCCCATTTGGCCTCTAATATTGAAGAAATCTTCTTTTCCTACAGGATCCAGGTCTTGAAGATCATGGTAATGATGAACAATCTCCAAATCAGTAAGTACTATCTGATGGAAACAAAGATCTTTAATTTTTTCAATGGCTTTGGTTGATGATTCCAAGAATTTAGGATTTGGAAGACGGTCAGTCCATTTAGTAAATCTTTTCAGTCATAATTTTATATCACTCTTCTTCCAATATTACTCCATTTTGGTATACATGATGTGTGATTTACAAGGATCTGCAGTGTGTAGAATGCCCACCAGAAAGCCTGTTGTTGATAAGTTGTTACCAGTCAATTGCTGTGAGTCAGACAGTACAGAGAGAACTACATACAGCACAAAGCACCCGCAATGCCTCGCATGTGCGTTAGACAGCCAATCCACCAAATGACAGCATTGTGCCATTGCTGGTTCAGCCTGCTTGGTTTTATCCTGCTGTTGCCAGGTTCGGGTCGACCAAGAAACATCACATCAAAGGAGGACCGTATGGTGCACCAATCATTGCGGGATCCCTTAACTTTAGCACCCCATCTGCGAACATGTACTGGTGACTCTACATCATCCTGTGAGTTCCCACACATTGCCTCAAAAATTTGCATCTGCCGGATTGGGTTCCTACCGCCCCATGTGTCGGTTGCTATTGACACCAGAACACCAATGGCTGTGGTTGGAGTATTGCCTTGCCCAGGAGGCATGGACAGAGGATGACTGGCAGTACATAATCTTCAGTAATGAGTTCTGCTTTTCCATAACCTCCAACGACCATCGTGTGCTGGTTTGGTGGCATTAAGGGCCGAGGGCAGATCCTGCCCATATTGTGGAAAAACACAGAGGCCCTGGCATTATGGTGTGGGGAGCCATAGGATGTGCATTCAGGTAACCTCTGATAGTGCTTTGGTAGACTTTGACGGCACAGAGATACAACACAGATATTCTGCATCCACACATCCTACCCCTTATTATGCAGCAACCTTGGACAGTGTTCCAACAAGTTAATGCACATCCACACACAGCACATGTGTCTGTGGACTGCCTAGAGGAATGTGACATCCTCCCATGGCCAGCAAGTTCCCCGGATCTCTCCATTGTTGAACACGTGTGCGATGACATTGGAAGAGGCCTGGTCCCAGTACCAACCTGCAGGATCTGGAGGGACAGCCCTAACAACTGTGGATGAACTCGCCTCAGGAGAGGATCCAAAGGCTGTTTGACACCATTCTGAACTGCATACAGCATGCATTCTGGCCAGGGGGGGGTGGTGGTGGTGGTGGTGGTTGCAACATGCTACTGACCTGGTGTCAACATTTCGTCTGTAAGTGTGCCAACAGCCTTGTCTCCTTCATCCCATATTGTAATCAGTTAAATAAAGGCACATGGTCTTTCAGCATCTGTAGTTTCATTCACTTTCAACCTGTCCTTCTGGGTAATTAACTTTGTGTCAGGCAGTGTACATTAATCATACATTGCTGCTGGAAGAGAAAGAGGAGTACGACCAAGACTGGATGACAGTAAATGATGCTACCTATTCAGAGCACTGACTCAGGAGAGGAAACGACCTTCAAAAAGTGAAAGTATACAGAAGTGTTGTTTATCAAATTGAGGACTTCATGTGGCACAACTGGAGTCCAACTTCATGTAAAGACCTTTCAGCAATATTGATTTTGATGTCTGCTGACATCACAGTATATTGGAGCCATGGGTCGGAGATTTAGACCAAAACAATGCAACACATCAGTGGAATATTAATCGTGTGAGTTGTCTACAAGATTGGAAGAGACAAAATATGGAACAAAGTTGTAAGAGAAGAGCTTGGGGTGACTTCTTTAGTTGATGACATTGTTTGGCCACCTTGTCCATATGGAGGTTCAAAGATGAGTTAAACAAGTTTTTGAGGCTTGACATGAGGAAACCAGAAGATGGAGTAAGGTCAGATTGTCAGTGAAATTCAAAAGCACAGAGGAAAGAACTGAAATGATTTACAGGGTACAACTAAGTACCAGAGTTGATTGAAAAACCCAACGCTGAGAACCAAAAGCAAAAGAAATGGTAAAATACTTACTGAGAGGATGAACCACAGAGCCAAGTTATGAGTGAGTGAACTGTCAAAGTAATGTATGAACGTTCAGCATTTTGAATTTGTGATATATTGCAACAGAGCAGAAGTACAGATGAAGTTACGGGAAGGATATTGCAAAGAAAGTCTCCAAGAACAAATGCAACAAGTCGACATTTGTATCTCAAAATCAGAAAATAATTTTCCAACAAGATTGTTCAGAGTTGTTTACTACACAGCATTGTAGAAACTACTGGAAGATGTGGATATAGCAAAAGATGGATAGAGAATGAAACCATCATTCATATCTTTTAAAAAGAAGTGAAGGCAAATAGTGGACTATTGCAACAAATGGAAAAGAGAAAAATTAAGTTCATTGACTCCTTATGAGATGTACATGTTCCTGTCAGTCGTGATACTACACAAGTTGTTTGGGGGGTAAGTACACATACACATATGGTGTCAAAATATCCCCTATTTCAAAAATAAATAAAAGACATTGAAAGTATGAAGTTTATCACTCGGGCTTTGTCGACATACAATATAATATTTTCCAGTGTAAAACGTTCACTTCTTGTATATAGACTGTTTTCATACCACTTACACATGCATACAACCTAAGGCTGCAGTGCAGTAATGTACTTAAAAGTGCTTCTTACACATTACACATGCATACTGCCCATAGTTTGGTACGGCGGGTGGTATAAGTCGCTACCTCACGCTATACTTCGAACTCCTTCATTCGTCTAATTTAAGACAATTACATTGCAAAAACTATGGACATTCGTTCCTACCTACCAAGCTACTATTATAAAAGTATTGAAGGCCTTAAGTTTCTTCAGTCATTAAATCACTTTCTCAACAAAGAGAAGGTCTTTGAAACGTGGACGTATCACAGAATGTTGAAGTCTTTGTAACCGATAAGGTAGTATTCCGTACAGCAGCAAATATTTGTGAACTCTTAACTTTTGCAAAACAGCAGCATACTTCGGTTACATCTTCCGAAATAACAAACAGCCTGGTCCGAGAAGACTACTTCAACCTTCGACATCCATGATATGACAACACTGATGTGGGAAACGCAGAATACGAAGAAATGATCTGAACCTTCTGTGAAAAGACAGTGCTAGAAAGGAAGAAGAAGAATCACAAAATTACCAGCCTTTTGCCTTAGTGCAGCTCTTGGAGTTGAAAAACATCCGCGTATGGTACTCGTCAACTTCTTAAAATGACTTTATTCAAAAGAGCCCGGAATTAAACTGTCTTCATTGTTAAAGGAAGTGTTACAAGGACCTTCATCTCTCAACACTAATCAGAGGGAAAATAAGATTTCCAATTCTTCAAAGAAGAAATGAATCGGTAGAACAAAGGGAAGGCCCACAAAGGCTTGAAAATAAGAGACTCCCTCGAAGCTAAAAGTAGTGAGATTTGACCAAGAGAGTTTGCATGGGAAAGATGAAATTGAGAAGGCTGACACAAGTGCCAAACTTAGCCACCAATGCCACTCCCATGTTGAAAGTTCTTGGGATCCACTCATGTGCAGACCTCTTTAAATGTGGTGCAAAATGTCTGTATTCCATAGTTTGATGAAGAGAATGTCTTACAATAAACTTCATGGTTGTTATATATTGTACCAGGAAGGCCTAGGTCCTGGCACATATCAATTGAAAAACTTTATTTCAGCGTACAATTTCCATCCGACATGCGAACAGTGGAGCGAAGAAACATTCCAGTACGTACCAGACTCCATAAGCGACCAGGCGAGGTCAAGTGATGTCACCTACCGCTTGAAACTTGCCTCCCCTAGAGATATTTACCGAAATAATTTTTCTCTCGTGAACTTTTGAATGCCTCAACCGATTTGAACAGGACCAACGCTAAATTGTAGCAGACGTTGTAAAAGTAGAATCCTGTAAATTTCGAAGCAATCTGTCCAGTAGTTTCTGAGTTATAACAATATAAAATTTAAGAAGATCGAGCACACTCGGTCACATGACTCAGATCACCACCCCTCCTGATGCAGATATATATGCCACTAGGTCAAGGCTAACAAGCAGTTCAGTTCAGTAGTACAGTCTAGCAGTGCAGTGCAGAGCAGTGCAGTATGTGTGTATGAGACAGAGAGGAGACTGACCCTCGTGCAGTATGTCCATGCAGTATCGAAGACAGTACTTTCCGTCGCGTTTCGCGGAGACGAAATTATGGGATAATCAATCGCTGTCATATTTGTAAAAGACGTCACACCGTACCTACTTTATTGTGCCGCGACTACGATATAATTCACAGACATTTCGAAGTATAACATGTGTGAAATCATTGAAGTACGAAGTTAAATATTGGACATTCACAAACTAGAACATGACGTGTGGACTTAATTAATTTCACATAATATTAAATTACTACAATGGACAGAAACTGTCGTGTACAATAAATCTAACTACTCTAAGACTCATTTTTCTAATACAGTACATCCTTGAACTGTGTCTATTTACGTGTCATATTAGGACATGACTTACTACAGTGATAAACTTGGCGAATATTAAGAACTTTTTCTAAAGTAATATAATTTTATCACCACCAGAAAGTCAGTGTTATCTGCTAGGATAACGATTCAAAGACTGTGGTCAGAGACGGTAATGAGATATATTACACGTAACTTTTCAAGTGTTTGAACTGTGTATTTATGGACGTTCTCAGTGGCGATTTAAAGTAGTGTTTTATGCAGCAAGGACTGTAATCATTCATTTAATGTCATAAAATTAACACACGAACTGAACTGTGTTCAACAGTTGAATGATAGCATCTGTAAATTCTACTTGCACCAAATGAACGTTCCGTGTGCTAAAATCACCTCCACGAGCAGCGGAAATCTTGATGAAATTCTACAAGTTCCAGCTACCTTCAACATCATCTCATCTATGGTACCCATCGAGGGACGTCAACGTGGTTTCTTCGTGGAACATCAAGTTCGAGTCTTCGTTCGCACCGCGCGGAATGTTCCAGATACCCATCAACATTTGTAAGCCAAATTTTCTTTATTAAGTGAGTAGTCACAAACTGACTGACTTTTTCTTATCAATCTTGAACAGTGAATTACTCAAAGCTGCGTGTGACGATATTTCATAGTTTTTCATCATTTCTCAGAAATTCATCTTTAATGATAAATTTATTTTCAAAATTTAATATTCATTACATAGAAAAACTCTAGGATTTTCAAGTGTTCTATATTTCAAGGCTAACAAACTGAGAAACTTTCAACAGAAATTTAATTCTTATTTCAAGTTTCAATTATAAGTGTGTGTTCATTTCATGAATTAATACTTAGAAAGATTTTAGGTGAAGAACTTACACTTCGTGTTTTCACAAAAGACTATAGGATCTATGATATTTATTTATTTTCATGAACTAAATTCAAGAAGATTTACGTTAACATTTTGGATTTCAACAAAATATCTGATTCCTATATTGATATTGCAGGGTGATGAATCATTTAACATTATTAATAAATTGTTTGGAAAATGTATAACCATCTATTATTCGCCCTGCGAATCTATCCTGCTCTGTATCAGCTCCAAATCAACTTCCACTACCTGAGATCCTTCTCATGCCCTAAACCCATGAACTTTTCCTGGTACAATATATATTTAAGGGAGAAGAATTATAATGTTCCACCTAATCAGCACACATCCTCAAGGACTTTATACTGTAAATAATTGCAGGATTATTATTAAAATTTTCCCAGGAGATATTTTGATTCAGGTGAATCATCTGCAGGTAATTAATAACTTAAAAAATTGACAAAAGTACATCCTAAAACTATTAGAACAATGACAATTTGGTGAATGATGTGAATATGTGCAATGAAAACCGTATGGCAATTAAAATCCACTTGTTAAGGCAATGCATCTGTGAAAAACCTAAAATCTACAGTTTTCATCCTATCACCTTAGAATTTTGATCATTTAATGTCAGTATCAGCACAATACAACATACAAAGTTTCAAGTTTCTATCGATAACAGTTTTTGAGATATTCATAAATTTATCAATATTTTTAACAATTTTTGATATATCTATAAAATGCTCCTCATGCCAAACGGCTCAACAGATCTGGCTTAAAATTTAATCATGGTTTCAAAAGACCAATATAAAAGAAGTGATGTGTGGGTTTTAACAAATTTTAATTACACTGAAAGGACCAAATTATTTCACATAGGCTTAACTTTTAAAATATATTTTATGATGATCATGATGAGAAAAAACTAGATTACCACTGAACTATTGCATGTATTTTAAAATTTGCACATCAGTTTGTTATTATGTTGTATCTGAAACTATCCTAAAAGTTTCAAGTAGATTGATGGAAAATTGGGGCATGAGGAGCACTTTGAATCTTGAAAAGTGCTGGAAAATAAATTCTGATGAAAAAGAGATTGAAATTTTAGACATGAACAATAGTCCAGTACCTGAATCTAGTTGACTTAGAACTTCCCAGCACCATATATTGGACCTTCTGCTGCCTTCTTGCTGGCCTCACTAGCAGTTTTGAGAGTTTTAGTTTCCTTCGGGCTGTTTTGAACCCTTGTCACTCCATTGTGGTCAATTCTACGCTTGTCCCTCATGACACTAATTTTCTGTCCTGAAATGCTAACTTTAACACCCCTAACATTAGCTTTTAGTTTCTCACTTGCTTCACAACCCATGTTGAATTCAGCAATTGCTGATGTTACAGCAATCTCCAGTTATTTGACATAAACACTCCCTTCGGACACTTAGCCCAAATTACACTATGCAATCCCCGGGCACAATATATGGTGTGGGGATTTTAACTTCCCCTACTTGATCCTGTAAACTAGTACTTACATTCTTATTCCTGTTACAAATGGCATTTTTCACTTTATCCAACACTTTACTAGGACGTTTCTTCCAGCGACAAGTCTCAATTCCTCTTCCCATTGTGTACACTGATAATTACACAATTTCACAAATCCCAACCTCAAATCTAAGCTGCTTGCACTAAGTAGATCCTGTTATTGTTCATGGATCATTTATAACACACTTATTACAAATATAACATTTAAGAATTTACAGAAAACAGAGTAGGCCAAAACACAAATGATAAACTCAAAACGTGAGATCACAACTCTTTGTTTACATTCAACACGTGGACAATCTCCATCACTGAAATAAGCGCCAATTCAACTTGATATATTGATAGTCCGTCAGAAGAGCCAACATAAAGACCCACAGGAACAAAATTTCTTACATTCAACCCCCGCGCTCAATTCAAAATTTTTGGAAAACAAACCGAAAGATTTTCATGAGAATAGTGTTGATGGGCGGCAACGCCCACTTGCACTGGGCCTTTTAAATGGCCGCTAAGGGCTTTAAAAGGCTGATATTTAAATAAAACAAAGCTCAAAATGAAAGTAAAAGGTATAAACATTATAAGAACGTAAAAAACTAAAAATGGATTTTTTTTCACTATTTTCACCAAATTTCACCGATACATTGCCTTAAGTGGCTAAGTTTTAAAGGCACTTCCATTTCTTTTTGTTTAGGTGTGACATTTGCAATCCTCTTCCTGTGCATGAAGATAGGTGGGTTTGTACGTTACAGTTTTATTTTCAAATATTGTGCCATGTTGTGGGAACTTCTGTATTTTCTGACAGTTGAACTTCTACTTTCACATTTATATTCAACAAAATTTCTTCTTTTTCTTTCTACTAATATAAAACACAATATTTCACACGTACTAGCTCCGTTCAGTGTCAAACAATCACAAGATAATAGAGGAGTTCCCCCTACTTGTCACAGTGTTCAGCCAGATTTAAGATACGACTGTAACATACAGAACAACCTACATTCATTCACAGTGACCACAAGAAGGGGATCACATAAATTGTATCTATAAAGAACATTTTAATGGAA
Source organism: Anabrus simplex (assembly GCF_040414725.1). Lineage (NCBI taxonomy): Eukaryota > Metazoa > Arthropoda > Insecta > Orthoptera > Tettigoniidae > Anabrus > Anabrus simplex. The sequence goes on along the minus strand of NC_090278.1, from coordinate 45,206,144 downwards.
TTGCATTTAATATTTAGCCATCAAACAAGTGGATTTTAATCAACCCATTGTTTTCATTGTACATATTCACATCATTCACTTATATTTCATTGTTTTAGTATAGTTAGAATGTACTTATATAAATTTTTATAGATATTAATCAGCTGAATATGATTTCAATGAATCCCAACCTGTCCTCGTAGAATGTAAATAAATAACTTTCCATTGTTTAATAGTGTAAAGTCATTATGAAGTATATACCTTATGTGGATCGTTATAATTATTCTCTCAGAGTTTACCAGAATGTCTGACATGGCAATATGAAAATACAGGAGAATTGTCAAAATATTGATAAAGTATTTAACAAACTTCAATATTTTTATTGATCTCCATTCATATAATTTTCTTGAAGGTATATATGACGGTTACATGCAAAGGGACCCAAAGTCAGCAGAGCTGAACAAAGTGTTTTTATGTTTTGACTTCTAGCACTACCTGTGGGTCTTATTTACAAACTAAGTTAATTCTTCGCCATCGATGTCCTACTTTTTTAATGCTATTTTGCCATTTTTAGAACCACAAAATCTCAAAAGTGAAAAGTGAGATATCGTGGAGAACATTGGTTTCACATTTGTAAGTTTGGTAATCATAAGGATGAAAAATGTAACAACATGGGGTTGTTCTTTTTACTGAAACAACACCCTTTTCACTAATAATGTTGATGTCATTTTACTCTGAAGGTTATGGTGGTAATTTGTAAGATGTTTGTGATGTTTTGCAGGGCCAAATGCAGAAGTCCACTTTTTGGGACTTCCCTTTTGATGTGTGGTATGTTTATAATGGCCTTCCTTAGTGTGTAAATAGTACCATTATCCTTGATATGACAGCAGACAGGTGAGATGAGATTGTTTTTTACTGTCCAAGTTAGAAATAAATGTCTGTCTGATCATGTATTTCCAATAATTATATGAAAAGTTCCAGGGCTGTCTACAACCTTTGTGTTGAGGATATCCATGTTGCAGAATGTTTGCTTTCAATGGATCATAAACCTGGGGCTGGAGAAACCATTACAATACCAGTGTACTATATGGCTCTGTATTAAATAGCAATATGCTGCAGAGGAAGTAAAACACCTAATGATTATTTGTGGTTCACTGACTTGAAAGGAAATGATATCCTCCTCTTGGTGTATGTTGGAGAGAGTTGAGGGCTAATTTTCCATAAATTCATACAGACCAAGTGAAGTGAATGGGGTGATATTGAATATTTTCATAATCTCAGTATTGTTTTAAAGAGTAGTGCTTTTGAGCTTAAAATCAAGAAGGCAATGAAACAAAAATTAGCTTTAGCACCTGAGTGAGACATTTTAGGGAGACATTTGAGTTTATGTTAAATGTTTAAATACATATATACTGTATTTCATAGTAATGTCATTTAAAGTCCTAAGTAATCATTTATTTAGCTGATGGTTAGTATACAATGTTATATATGTATAAATAAAAACAAATTGGTAATAATATTTGTTATTAAGTTTGAATTTTTTTTGGTGTGATTTATGGAGAAAAAGGTCTCGATCTTTTTTCTACCCTTCACAATTTGTTAGGGAATGTTTTATTCTGTGAAATTCTTTTACAAGGTAAAGCTAATGGAAAGTTTGTTATCACATGTTTTAAAAATATTTTTGCTTGAGAGAACTGTTAATTCACAGACCATTTCTCACATTCACCTATCGTTTGTCACAAAACTAAGAAAGTGGGCTCTGTCAATTTTGTATTTGGCCTTTATATAGTGCATGGCTTATTTTGCTATAAAAGTTTTTAAAATGGAGATTCCAGCTCCTTGGCTGATTGGTATTTGGCCAACAGTTCCTTGGTTGGAAATTGTAAACTTGAGTGTTAATTTCATTGGGCTTGGGGACTTCTTTAGTGTCAGATTTCCTGCTCCTCACAGATGTGTATCTCACTGTAGGGTGTATACTCAAACAACAACTCTGGTGGCTACATGCTACTACTACTATTATTATTATTGATAAACATTATATCTGAGAAGCTTTTGTATACTTCCAAATTTACCACCGTTCATTACAGGTGTGGTAATTTTGTTGTATGTTTTGATTCCTTTACAGAATACAGCCATTAGTCAGGCATCATGTTATGGTAGGTGATGGGATCGACTGCTCTTCTGTGATGAAATGTGAAGAAACATGGACCTGTAACTCTTATAACAAAACTGAGGATCATTCAGCACATTGCACAGAAGATGCTGCAAAATCATCTTCTTCTCAGTTTGAAGTTACCACCCCAGTTTCAAAAGTCAAATATCAAAATTTGCTCTCGTGTGGTAAATGTGGTAGGTCTTACTCTCGTGCTGGTCATCTCGTGGAATTCGAGAACTCAGGTTTTCTGTATTGCAGACGGTGTCATAAGGAATTCACTAAAGATTCTGGACAGAAACTGCAGCAATGTAAACAATGTGGAAAGACGTTCTCCGACATGTATAAATTGAGAAGGCATGAGGCTATACACAATAGGGTCAACCGTCTGAAATGTGATCAGTGTGATAAGGGATTTCGTACTAAAGAAAGTTTGACATTCCATATGAACAGTCATACAGGTGAGAGACCGTATAAATGTTTGATTTGTAATAAAGTCTATGCAAGGATATGGTCCCTCAAGAGACATGAATCTTCCCATACTGGAAGCAAGCCTCATAGTTGTCTAACGTGCGGGAAAGTCTTTGCCGTGCGATATTATCTAACCAAGCATGCTACAACGCACAGTGGAATACGAGCATTCCCCTGTACAATCTGTGGACGAGCTTTCGCTGAGAGACATACGCTTAAAACCCACATGTTAACTCATACTGGAGAAAAGCCATATTCCTGTTCTGTATGTGAAATGACATTCTCGTCCAGGTCGACACGCAGAAGACATATACTAATTCATGTCAAGAACCCTTCGTAAGTAATGTACTGTCTACAACTAAATGACATTTGTTTTGTCCACTTATTGTGTGCTTAGGGATTTCCCATAGAAATTTTCAGTGGCATGTAGTTCGTGTAAGGTTCTAATTTACTCGCAACAGTTTTGAACATTTCCCAAAGCAAAGACATTTTTAAAAATAAAAAGTTATTAACATTGGTTTGTATCTGTATACCATACCAGCCAAGTGAGGAGGACATTCTACTGTGGCTATAGAGTGACTGTGTCAGGGTTCCACATGAGGGATGGTGATGGTATCTCTGAAAACATTCTACCTAAAATTGACTCTAGGGACATTACTGATAATGTCCATCGTGCAAGAAAGGTGTCGCAACAGTTCATAAATATTAATGTCATGTTGATTTGAAACTTCATAATCCAATATTCTCTCAAACTTTCATATCCATCTCTTAAAGGACCAGGACATGGTTGTAAACAAAAATGGTCAGTTAAACTGAGGACCAAAATATAGGCTTCTTCTATTGTTATTCAGGGAGGAGTCTGAAATGTAATTGTAGCAACTATGATTAAAAAACAGTGGAGGTACATACTAAAGAAAAATATTTGCAATATGTTTAATGCAGTGAATGCAAGAAAAGAGTGGAGCTTTGCTTTTTTTAGCACTGCTGATTTTTAATTAGAAGTCAAAACCAGCATCACCATCCCAAGGAGTGATTTTCTGCAATTAACACAATGTGATATGTGATGCATCAGTTGGAATGCACTCAGCTGTTCTGAGCATTTCTCAAAGCAAACACATTTTTTCATAATGGAATGATTAATGTTGTTTCATTTCTAAATATCATATCAGCCAGTGAAAAGGACATTCCACAGTAGCTACGGAGTGACTGAGACAAGAGTCTACACGAGGGAAAAGTAAATGTTGTAAAAAAGTTACAAAGTTATGGTTCAAATATTGTTCCATATCATGAAGTGATGTGCTGGTTTCAGTGTGTGGGTGTGTCGCAGGATATACAAGAGGTCATAATTGCGAACGAGGAAGTACACCTTCGAGCCAGGAAATCAAATGAAGGAAAGCTGCCTATTTTGGTCCCATCTTACATGGCCTGATAAGAGGATTAGGATCATCCAACAGTGGTTTGACATTGAAAATACAGGAACTGTGACATGGGAAACACCAAATACTCCATGATAGTCAGGTATTACCTCTCCTTTGTTATTGAATTTGCCTCAGTACTCTTCCGTATTTTCCATGACATCTACTTCTAGCTTTGAAGAGAGTTTTAGAAGGGATTCACCATTGCCATTCTATTGTGCAACTAGTGCACAGCTGTAAACAATTGTCCTCTCTTTTGCACGTAAATCTCCATGGGGTCCCTTTGCTAATTGGGGACAAGCAGTATTACATGTTGTGCCACTGTCAGATGTGGTCTTATATCTATAGTTATAATGGAGCAGCTCCGAACATTACTGTTGTGGTTTGGTGGTAACAAGTTGGAGTGGTATTCATGATCTTGTACATTGAAACACAACCTACTGCTTGTTATTTTTTAAGAAAGAAAACATTTGAATGTTCCTTTCTCTCTTTTACTAGTTTTGTATTCATTAATAATGTTTGTAATTTTTGTAGACACCGATGTTCTGAAATTTTGCCCTGCAGGAGTTCTTTTACATGCCAGTAAATCTATCAACACAAAGCTGATATATTTAAGCACCTTAATTGGTAATTAACACCAGGTTCATGAATTCATTATGCCATGAATTTAACATTAGAAAGATTGATTTTACACACAAAAAACATATTTTGTTGCATAAATGGAAAACTCAGTTGTGTCTGCCTTAGAAAATTCAAACAATTGAAAGTAATGTCAGATTTATGTTTTCTGACAAGATTGGGACCTTTTGGCCCTCTCCTCCATTTAACCAGATTATCAGATACAATGATATTATATAAAAGAAATATGAATTAATTACAATTATTAACTTAATGAAATACTGTTTTATTATTTTTTTACATCGCACCAACACATAAATCTTACGATGATGAGGGAATAGGAAACGCCTAGAAATAGGTAGGAAATGGCTGTGGCCTTAATTAAGGTTCAGCCCCAGCATTTGTTTGGTGTGAAAATGGTAAACCACGGAAAAACATCTTCAGGGCTGCCGACAGTGGGGTTCGAACCCACTACCTCCCGGATGCAAGCTCACGGTCAACTCATCTGGTGAGGTACTGGTACAGTATCAAAGTGATTGATAAAGGTGATAATCACAAAAATATATGAAAAATATTAATATATGGAACAGAATCCTCACTACATAATGCCTAAAAATAATCAGAGAACTACTGTTAACAATTTATAATTTAGTTGTGAGGAGATGTTGCCTGAAACTGTCAGATGGAGGTAGCTTATTCCACAGGAGTGCTGACAAAAGAGTATGGGTATCATGTTTTACGATGGAGTTCTATAGATAAGTGTGTGTGTCTTTTTAAGTACATTCCAAAATTGTGATTGGATGACCAGTTAAATTAATGTACGTTCAGACAGGATATAGAGACAATTCGGTGAAGAAGTACTAGGGCATGAAGGTTACAGCCTGGTTTTATCTAGCCAAGTTCATTGCAGACCACGGTGGCATGGTCGTAGTTGCTTATATAGTATGCCATTCCCGCATCCAGGAAAGCTGACGTAAATATTTCCCGTCTAGATCTCACGGTTCAATATTGTTCTTTCATAAAGATTTTTATTGTGGGATTAAAACATCGTTGATATGCTATCATCATCGAAATTGATGGACGTCTCCATCTGTCTATCAGGAAATTGCTAGAAAATGGATAATTCTACAGTTTAAATCTGAGTTGATCCTTGTCAGTATGGAAAACATCAATAGCACATCATATTAACCTTAATTAATATCATTTATTCAGGAAAGGGGAGTAGCTTCCTTTCGGAATTTGCAAGGGTGGCAGTCTAGATGATTGACTGATATGGCCTTGTAATAATACACAACATGGCTTAGCTGTGTTGATACTGCTATATAGCTGAAAGCAACGGGGAAACTACAGCCGTAACTAACTCCTGAGGACATGCAGGGTTCAAGTAGTCCCCGATTTGGATCTCCAAGTGGGGGCAATCATCAGCAAGATGGATTCTGACATTCTGCAAGTTGGAGCATGGAATTTTAGAAGTTTGAATCATTGTGGAAGGCTAGAGAATTTGAAACGAGAGATGGATAGACTAAGGTTAGATATAGTTGGTATAATTCAAGTATGTTGGCAGGAAGAACAGGATTTTTGGTTAGACAACTACAGAATTATTGACACAAAATCAAGGAGGAGAAATAGAGGAGTTGGTTTAATAAGTAATAAAAAAATAGGGCAGCAAAAAATAGGACACAAAGCCAACGTCCAGCACAATATGCCTACTAGTTCACAGATGAAGAGGAAATCGAATGAATATGTGAAGAGATAGAAGATTTAATACAATATGCAAAAGTTGACAAGAATCTAATTGTGATGGGAGATGGGAATGCAGTGGTAGGCCAAGGAAGAGTAGGAGAATTTGGATTGGGACAAGGGAATGAAAGAGGAAGTTGACTGGTTGAATTCTGCACTGATCATAATTTAGTCCTTGCTGATGCTTGGTTCAAACACCACAAACAATGTTTGTATATGTGGATGAGACCTGGAGGCACTGGAAAGTATCAAATAGACTTCATTATGATCAGGCAGAGATTCAGAAACCAGATGTTGGATTATAAAACTTTCCCAGGAGCATACGTGGACTCTAACCACAAATTGTTGGTCATGAAATGGGACCTGAAATTGAAGAAATTGAAGAAAGGAGGGGATGCCAGGAGATGGGATGTAAAGAAGTTGAAAGAAATGATTGTGAGAGACTGTTTCAAGGAACACGTTGTACAAGGACTAAGTGAAAAGGCTGAAGGAATCATAATAGAGGAAGAATGTGTAGTCATGGAAAATGAGGTCAGTGGGGCTGCTGAAGAAATGTTAGGAAGGAAGACAAGATCAAGTAAGAATCTGTGGATAACTCAAGAGATTCTAGACCTGATTAATGAACGACAAAATTGCAAGAATGCAAGAAATGAAGACAGCAGAAAAGAATACAGGCGATTAAAGAATGAAGTGGGTAGAAAGTGCAGGATAGCTAAGAGAGAATAGCTCAAAGAGAAGTGCAAGAATGTTGAAGGTTGTATGGTCCCAGGAAAGGTAGATGCTGCATACAGGAAAATGAAGGAAACCATTGGAGAAAGGAAATATAGGTGTATGAATATTAAGAGCTCATATGGAAAGCCACTTCTAAGGAAAGAAGACAAAGCGTAAAGATGGCAGGAAAATATCCAACAGTTGTACAAAGGTAAAGACGTAGATGATTTCGTTCTGGAACAAGAAAAAGCTATTGATCCTGATGAAATGGGAAACCCAATTTTGAGGTCAGAGTTTGACAGAGCTGTGAGAGTCTTAGACAGGAACAAACCTCCTGGAAATTGAAGAAATACCCTCTGAATTACTGATTGCCTTAGGGGAAATGAGCATGGAAATGTTTCTCCATCTAGTGTGTAAGATGTATGAGACAGGAGAACTGCCATCAAATTTTCGGCAGAATATTGTTATACCTTCCCCAAGAAATCAAGTGCTGACAAGTGTGAAAACTACCACACCATTAATCTAGTATCTCATACCTACATGATTGTAACACGTATTATTCACAGAAGAATGGAAAGAAAAGTTGAAGCTGAGTTGTGAGAAGATCAATTGGCTTCAGAAAATATGTAGGAAAAATCGTGAAGCAATCCTGACTTTCTGAACTTGATTGGGATCAGATACTGAGAACAGAAATATCCACAATCTGTACAAGAATCAGTCTGCCGTGACAAGAATCGAGGGCTTTGAAAAAGAAGCAGCAGTCCAGAAATGAGTGAGGCAAGGCTGCAGTTTGTCGCCCTTCCTTTCAATGTTTACATAGAACAGGCAGTAAAGGAAATCAAAGAGGAATTTGGAAAGGGAATCACAGTCCAAGGACAGGAAATAAAAACCTTGAGATTTACCGATGATATTGTTATTTTATCTGAGACTGCAGAAGGTCTCGAGAAATTGCTGAATGGCATGGATGAAGTCTTGGGCTGAATGGTATGGATGAAATCTTGGGTAAGGTGTACAAGACGACAATAAATAATTCCAAAACAAAAGTAATGGAGTGCAGTCGAACGAAGGCAGGTGCTGTAGGTAATACCAGAATCAGAAATTAAGTCTTAAAGGTAGTAGATGAATATTGTTACTTGGGTAGTATGATGGCAAAAGTAAGGAGGACTTAAAATACAGACTAGCACAAGCAAGGAAGAGCTTTGTAAAGAAAGGAAATTTTCTCACTTCAAACATTGACATAGGAATTAGGAAGATGTTTCTGAAGACTTTCATCTGGAGCATGAAATTGTATGGAAGTGAAACATGGATGGTAACCAGCTCAGAAAGAAAGAGAATAGAAGCTTTTGAAATGTGGTGTTGCAGAAGTATGCTGAAGGTGAGTTGGATAGCTCCAATCACAAATTAAGAGATACTGAATCAAATTGGTGTGAGGAGATTGATTTGGTTAAATTTGACAAGAAGAAGAGATAGAATGATAGGACACATCTTAAGACACCCAGGACTTTTTCACTTGGTTTTTGAAGGAAGTGTCAGTGGTAGGAACGGTAGGGTCAGACCAAGGTATGAATATGACAATCAGACTAGAGCAGATGTAGGATGCAATAGTTATGTAGAAATGAAAAGGTTAGCACAGGATAAGGTGGCATGGAGAGCTGCATCAAACCATTCTACTGACTGTTGACTCAAACATAACATTCAAGAATATAAGAATTAATTGGATAAGAAAAGTAAAATGTAGGAATTAATTTTAAAACTTGATTGATATTCATTCTTCTCAAATGTAATAATCATCTGTTCTCATGTAATGGACATTGGTTACTCCATTTGGCTTCTTGCCTTTCCTATCTCTAGCTATTTGTACAATATACCACAATTGAAATGGATTATTATTAATTTTATGCAATAAAATATCCATTGACATGGGAAGGTGTAGGTTGTATCGATCTGAAGGATCATTCTTTATGTTGGTTGTCATTAACGACAAGTTTTGTTAATACATGCTTTTTATTTCATTTCATATCATTTCAGTATAAGCTTCTGGAAAAGATAAGTTTCTCACTCGATGACATAAATCTGCTTCTGTTCATGTTAAAATTACTATGTTAAACATCATCATACTTAATATGAATTAATTTTAATGTAAATAATCATGGGATGTGTTTAACATGATGATAAGATTCTCAAATATGACCATGTATATTAATAAATGACCTAATGTGGGAGTTATTCTAATTACCTTGTCTAGGGAAAATCATTTTCGAAGACACTATATACTATCTACTCTCAATTGTATCCATCACACAATATAGCAGTTATCTATGTTAATCTCTGTTATGCCATCATCATTTGGGAAAAATTTGACTTTAGAATAGCGATATTAAATTAAAATATCAAAGTGCATATTCTTATAAGAATTCTTTTTCGATGATCTGACCTACAATCATGACATTCTGTAAGTTTATGTACGTATAACCACGTCACCATTAATCTACGATATGGATTCTCAGACAATATACTGCTACTGCATGATAATATCTGGTCATAGCATTACATATTCTTCATTCACAACATATAACATTGTTATGTTTTTACCATAACACATTTTACCTTACATCATTTCCTTTTTCTTCACATATTTCAACTATATCTTATCTGACACTCAAATTTATTCACAGTATTGGATCAATATCTAATCAAATAACATTAACATGTGTTCATCCAGCTCCACGGCTAAATTGTTAACGTGCTGGCCTTTGGTCACAGGGGTCCCGGGTTCGATTCCCGGCAGGGTCGGGAATTTTAATCATCATTGGTTAATTTCCCTGGCACGGGAGCTGGATGTATGTGTCGTCTCCATCATCATTTCATTCTCATCATGACATGGGCGTCAAATCAAGAGACCTGCACCTGGCGAGCTGAACATGTCGTCGGACACTCCTGGCACTAAAAGCCGTACGCCATTTATTTTTTAACATATTTTCAGTCTGTCATTATTTAATTCATATCCTATTTTATTACGGTAACATAAATAACTTCTACACATCATAATATCACTTGGCATTGCGTATCGAAGATTCTAAAATTATCCCTCTTTTTAATATTTCACATATGGTACAGGCTAATTGGGTTTCCTTGTTTTCATTGGAACACTTCATTACACTACCTAACTTGAGTTTGTCTTGCATTTGATGAAGACTACCTCTTCCCTTATATCATTGGCATAAATAATCACTCGCAAGTGTATAATGTAATTTAAGTCATTCTGAAGACTCTAAACACACATCATCAATGTAGGCTTTAACTACAGACATACTAACCTTGTCATTACTTATCAATATACATGATTTCAGAAAACCTTATATTTTTCTGTCGCTTTCTGGAATGACATTTGTCATCCACTTAATATAACTTCATATAATGAATATGTTTCTGGTAGATCTCCAATATGTGTGCATATATTTCAATTTGTTGTAGTAAAGAATGGCTTTAATAGTTGTTTATTGTCTCTAGTGCAATATAGTAAATATTCTTTCTTGAATCACGACCTTGTCGTTGCTCTTCTTGTTTGCCGCTGCGAATCAATTTATGTGGCGTATTTTATTACTTTATGTGTATTTATTAAATCTTATAATATGTCCTTTTGCTGTAGACTTATATTGTCCTTTGAATAGTTTTTCTGTCTTATTTTCTTCTCAATTTTTAAAAATTTGGCGCAATTTTTCTCCTTCAGAACACATCCATACAGTTGAATTAGGCTTTCATTTGTAAAGTGTCGTCCTTAACAATTTGAATAGTCTTGGTCACTGTTACTGCGATTTTATTGATTCCGAATTTGCGTTATTCTCAATTCCTTGAAATCTTATGTAATTTATTCATTGTGTCTAACTTCATTACTAGTAATCGTGTCTGTGTTAATTCAATTGAGCTTGATTAAAGGAATAGGGGAATGGCACAGTATCATACACAAGATTTTTAACATGTTGTAATTTATGTGCGAGGGTGGGAATCAGGTCATTGTAAACTACATCACATTGGTCAAGATGAAGTAAAACTAATGCACAGGCAAGTGTCTCCTCGATAGCTGAGAAAAAAATCTTCTGAAATCTGCATACAGAGTTTCGAGCTTAAAATATTTTTCTGGTAACAAAGCCACAATGCAATACTGAATCCATCTCTCTCCCAACTCGATCACATGTTGCAGTTGAGTGTGTATGCAACCTGCTAGTCTTTTAAAATAATGATTACTTTCAGCCATGGCATTGAAAGCATTCTGGACAAAGTTCCGCAAATCATCAGAACATCATGGAGGTAAATTAAGCCCATTTTTTTTCACATATCCTTCTATACTTATACCCTCATATTCTCAGTTGGTTTCGAATCCACAGAGTAAATAAGCCATTCTATCAGTTTGATACTGTGTCTGCTCGCAAACCAGTCTAGAATGTGTGCGATGGATTATACGAGGATAAGGAACCTCGTAACATTGCAACAAACATTTATATTTATGCTGGTTCAGTTATCAGCAAATGTGCCTGTTCCATGATGAGAAATCCAGCCCAGCGAGACACACTAGTCCACTGGCAGCATATTTGTGGTTGGGTCGGGTGCCAGGAGAACGATGAACCAAAGTGGGTCCTTCCTTTGTAGTAGAAGAGGTGACTTCATTAGAATATATTACCATTTTAAAAATCTTTATTGGAATTTTCCACTTGCCTAGATGCTCATCCTCAAGAACTCCCTAGGAATGGCACATCAAGATTTCAAATTGGTGGTCTGTAGTGCGATTTCTTACAGTCGGTTTTTTGGCCAGGAAACTTACCAACTGACTTAAAGTAGCAGCTTTATGAAAGGGATTCCTTTTAACTTCTGTTACTAATCTGGTGTCTTGTTGTGGTGTTCAACTTTTGTTCCTTCTCCCAGAATTTCAGGCAAAAATCCTCATCTCCAAACTGTCCATTCTGAAACATGGAAACATTTAGCTGCTTGGTATGCCGGTCAAGTTCAATCCCAGCCACACATATTTAATTTCGTTCTTTCACCAAGTCATGGAGCCATCGCAAGAGTCAACTGTAAAACCTCATGGAGTGTTAACTTCTACCCTCTATCCAGGACTTCAAGTATTAGCAAAGTATTCAAAATGACAAAATAAAATTCTAGAATGAAAAAGTAATAATATAAGTACATTTGAAGTCTTGTTAATTACTGCATTGTTTGCAGACATACATGAAAATATAGTTCACAATCTCAACCTCAGACCAGTAATTTGTTTTCTAAAGACCTTCACTGAGAATAACTGTTATAAGTTAAGACATACTAATGGGGCTACAAAATAAAATAAACTTACTTCTTAGATACATATCCTCATTTAATTTTATTACATGGTAACATAATAATATATGATAGAAAACAAACTAGCACCTGTATTGTTTGAAACCTGAAATTTATTATTATGACTAGTGTATGGACCCTGTTAGAATACACATTTAGTTAATAATATTGAAATAATGTTATGAAAATAACTGAACATCTATTTATTTTAATCAAGTCATTGACATTGAGAAATGCTTTCACTGAAGAAGAGAATGATATTGTCCCCCTTCTGGCAAACGAACAAATGTGCAAATTGTCAAAAAAGTAGGAGAGCTGAAGGAAGTTGTGATTACTCATGTCAAATCAATTTTTATATTTAATGATTGGTTTTATGTGTTAGCCATACAGAATGAGCTGCAGATGTGAGACTTTGTCAGAGGGTAGACATTATATAAATAATAAAATCTAGACCAAAATTTTAGAACTACACGTTCGTTAGTTCGTCACTTTTGCTAGTTTGCGATAGAGGGGGCGATATGTTCTCAAATCATGTACAATTAATTAACATATATTAACTAGTTTCTTTACTAGTATTTACAAGGCAGATTCTTTTCTCCTGTTTTTTTCAGTGCAGTAAATTGTTATATGTTAGAACGTTGTATGAGCTGCCTTTTTGTTTTGGCTCAGTGAATCATTTCTACACGTATATCGCCAAAGGAAATCAAATAGTGCACATTGGGGAATGCCATTTTGCAAAGATTTGTGAAGCATTTTGTTGCAACATTAAGTCCTAAATCAGCTATATCATATGTTGTGAATTAGGTAACTGGTAATCTTTGTTTATGAAATCTTCTGTTATCTTGTTGAAAAAGGGGAGTTTTTATTCCTTGTGTAATATTGTGTTTTTAACAGATATGTTGTAGAGTTGTTGTGTTCAACAGACTGTAAAGCTCTTGTTAACTGAGTGACCCTGGAAAGTAAGGCTTCCTTCTTAACAAAGTAAAAACGAAGGGAAAGTCCAAAGTCATCTTATGATGACTGTCTGATTAACAATCACAAGCACACAAATTTCTCCACAAAGGTAACCTTTGCCTAGGGCTAATAATCATAGAGTGGAATTGCACGGTACACAGTTACAGGTATCATCTGTCAATTATCGCAAATTTTAAGCTTTACATAGCAAAATATAACTCAGAAACAAATATGCACAGATGTTGGGACACAATGCAGGAGGGGGGATGTACTTAAACTCAATTTCATAATGCAGATTTGCTATTTTATTCAGTATATTTCGATTTTAATTTTAAAAAGGTTTGCTTAAACTGGGACCAGTGCATCTAACAATGTGAGGTAGCTGTATTATTTACAATTTTAATTGTTTTTCCTTATGTGCAGGTCACTGAACAAAAATAAGCATCATGCAGGTTTTTTGATAAAATCCTTTCTTCATAAAATTTTACTTTTATATTTATTATGCTACTTCCCATATAAAATGATGCATTTTAGTAAACTGGGACACAATCAGCTCTATGCATCGAGTGCCCAAAACTACCAGATATATAGAAACCAAAAATAACTCAAGAACACTCTGCCTCATAGGATTTGTGGAAATAGTGCTGCTACTTTTTGGCATTTAATTTCTTAATTCCTAATTCTTGAAGAACACCACTGAGGCAGTAAATATGCCTCACAATGCTCGACTGCCTCAATATTGAGATGCTATCCATAAACTCTTGAAACAGCAACTCTTACCGTGATCTGCCTGTCGACAATCTTGTCATATAGTACATTTACCTCTCAGAGACAAAACCTGCCTCACTGTAAGTCAGCCTGCAATCTACTGAGGCCTCTTCAACAAGTGCGCCATGTCATCATCTCTTATGCCAGCCCTATCCAGATCACTCCACTATGTTCTCTTGTTCCTTCCATTCTGATTGTCTCAAATATATAAGGCCATACAATCATTTGGAGTGTATATAGACCAACATCTAGAATCAACGGCTGTCCACGTCCATACATAGTACCTGATAGAAATGCGGTGAAGCCACACGGCCATGCTGTTAGACATACTCATCACAGGGGCAAGTTGCCTTTAAAGTTTCACCTCTGCTTTCATTTAACTAATCGCGTTCATTCATTGTGTGAAAGTGTCGGTCTTCCTGTATGCCCTTGTTTATTCTCCTGAGGTGATTGAGCAAAGTAACTGAGACAACATTTACAATTCCTCATTTTGTTTGTCGAGAAAACCTTCCATTTTTCTACTAATAAGAGTATTTTGTAGTTTACCACCTTCTTAATGCAATTAATTTTAATGGATATACTTTGTGAGTGACTTTGATTTGAACTTAAAACAGCTTAGGAATAACCCAAGTGAAATTTTCAAACATTGTAAACAATTTTGAGAGATCTTTGTTGTAATTCTGTTTCATAAGTTTTGCATTTTTCTGGTCAGAAAAAATTTGTGAATCAAGCAATTAATCCTGATCCAGACTTTTTGTGATATTCTCTGAAATTCCTTCTTGCTGGTTATATAGTAGTGTAAGAATTTCAGAATTGATATGCTTACTTGTTTATAATACATTTGTTAGTGAAACTCTGCCTTGATATTATTTTATCATGGCAACCTTCTTTAACTTGTATGCTGACTCTTCCTTGTCCAGGCCGTATGTTTGCTTTATGTCACTTCCTTGAGATCATCGGGATTTTAAGATCATGAATTATTTGATTTTGCTTGTTTTTATCTTTTATTGGCATTTATGGTTGCAAATGATTTGTGAACCACAGTCTTCAACTACCACTGTTTGATTCATTGATCAGCTCTATAAGAAATATTGTAATGTGCACTTCATTTTGTCTCAGAATGTGTTTTCATGATCAATGCAGTAACATGTATTTTGTTCAACTCCTAATAAGATCGATACATGTCCAGTATCTTGAAGCCAAATTGTTCACAGAGGCAGGCGATACTGTGATGCTGCCACTCGCTTATCATTTCCTATTTGCAGGTATTCCTAATAATACAATGAATTTATTTTGAATAATAAATTAAAAGTGGTGCAGCAATTTCAAGTCATGTCAGAAACCTTAGAATAATATTTGAAGTTCTCAACCTTGAACAAATACTTATCTTGATAATCCCTATAAGAATAAGCATAATTTAGTCTTACATATTTTCTAATACTTCATGAGTGCAAAAGTAACATTCAGAGAAAATGCTGGGTAAAGTGAAACATTTGGTGTTACTGCCTACTTGCAACCTACAAGCCTAGGAAAAATATTCTGTTATGATTGACTTTTGTGTTATCTTCAATCACTTGTCTGCTTTTTTCTTCGCTGCACATTAAATCTGTAAGTATTCATAATTCTATCTAGTAACTTACAGCAAGATGTGAAAATGTTTGTGTTATAGAGAATTAGTTCATCATTCTGTGCACACCACTTTGCCTGTGTCCACACAGCATCCCTACTTTAATGGATTGAATGCAAAACTGGAGGAGGCAGATAATTTCAAGTATTTAAGCTTTGTATTCTCACAAAACATAACTTGAAAATGAAACAATATGTAGCAAAGCTAATGCAATTGTGATCAGCTGTATTCCATAAGATAGAACTAACTTCAAAGTTTATAATTTTCATGTTCAGTATGGATGACAATATAATTATGTAGTTAAATGAGGTATTCCACCTAATATGAATAGGCCGAAACTAGTACCATAATTAAAATAAATTGAAGTACTAATTTTATATTGTATTGATTATGTGGATTACCTTGTCTACAGTAATTATGGAACTAAATCTCAGTCTGATTGCACCCCGACTGTGCAAGCTATTGAGCAGTTGATAACTTAATGAAGCCAAAGTGGATGTCATTTCTATATGGGAGCAACATTTAGTGCTTGAAATACACGACAAATTGAGCTACATACCATGAACGAGAGAGGGCACAAGGAGCAGTTAGAATGCTGGTAGCTTCCTGCAGGGAGCAATTCTTAGATCACGTCATGGGCAGATGGGTCTCGGCACTTTTTCTACCGTTTTGCATGGCCACACAAGCTAAAATTTTGGCAAGCTATATTTGCTGCCTATTTTAGTCTATTTTTCATTCAGTAGCAAAATGCTTTGGAGTTATCAACTTTCAGATTATGTCCTTACATATGTATAGGTCAGGACTATAATTATTTACTTCTGGCATAATACTGTATTTCCTGCTCAAACTTGTACCACATGTTCTTGCTTCTGTTTCAACTGGTCAGTGCTAGAGTAATCACCAAGGAGCTACAGCACTCGATTGTAAATCTGCAAACATTTACAGAAATTCTCATCAAGTGATGTAGAGTATACAAAGTGTCATATAAATTCTAAATATACTATTAACTTGGTGTGTTTCTGATCATTTAAAAGAAAATCAGTGAAGTGTAATTGTGTCCTCTTAAAATTTAGAACTTGAGCAATATATGCCAACTGATTGTTAAAATGTTGTGATATTACTGTTTAAATCAGCCTATTACAAAGGCAAAGAAATTCAGTGAAGGTCCAAAGCATTGTTGTAGTTAAAACGTGAAGAGTGACCTTCACAAGGTCCAAAAGCATCGTTGTAGTTACGTCAAGCGCAAACTTCAGAAGGTCCAAAAGCATCCTTGTAGTTACAATATCAAGAGTGAACTTCACAAGGTCCAAAATCATTGTCGTAGTTACAATGTGAAGAGTGAACTTCATAAATTCCAAAAGCATTCTTGTTAGTTAGGTCATGAGCCACACCCCGCACGGACAGAATCCTGTTCACCATGCATAATACAACGACACAAGACAAAAACTGAGGTCCGGATAATGACTGGGAAAGGCCACAAGCTACAAGCCTTGAGCTGGAGATGTGCCTCTCAGCAGAATAATACCAAGAGATAAATTTTCAAAACAAAAACACAATGAATTTCAACAAATAAAAAGGAAACACATATTGAAATAATAAAATGAAAATCAGGAGAAAGGAAATTGATTTAAAAACAGGAAAAAGATAATCGATATGAAAGTATACCTACGTAATCACCCTTTTACAGAGAAGTAGGAACAGTATCACTGTGACAGCATACCATCATTCAGGATCACATTATATTACAGTCAGCTGAACCACTTATCAGTGTGCGATTGCATTCCGATTATCACCACCACAAACACAACCCAATCCACGCAGTTCATTAAAAGGTGGTCTTACTTTCCAACAGCTATTAATTTCACCAACTCCACTTATCTCCAATCCCGTATATCACACCTCTCTTTATTCGCTTTTTCAGTGCCCACAACAATACATCCCCCCAAAAAACATATCCTCCTGCGCATCATAGAGCAGACTAAAGGAAATAATTATTCATAGAACTCCCGGAATACAATAAAAAGGAGGACAAACACAAACCGCAAAAAATAAAAATGATGCCATGAGGCAAGAGCATTTGCAGAGCTTACATGAAAGAAGGATAAAACATGTGGGCTGGAAACAATACAAGAGGCTAAGATAGTTGCAAAGGCCGAAAGGAAAATGCACCAACGAGATAGAGAAATAAAATTAAAAACAAGAACAAAATATAATTCAAACAAAGATATTCCTTCTTGATACCCCACCCATTTACACTCTCACCTGTACACACATACAGTCAGGCAACAAAACAATAAGAGCGAAGAGCAGTTCTGAGTCCATCAAGGATTCAGATCCTTCAATAACACAACACCACGGTCGGTAGAAAGGGGTAGGGTCACGTGTATACATAATCATAAATTTAGCAATGGGATCAGAAAGTCCCTATTCACATAAAAAACCATCAAGATGGCAATTCGTACAGAGCGAGTGAAGCCTTGCGGTGACATGAATAGCCATACAGTGTAGATGGGAGGTAGACACAAAAGAATATATGCATGTAGTAATTTCAGGACCATAACATTGAAAATAAACATAATCACACCAAGTACAGAGAATCACGTTTCATTCATACTGTGGGGTAAACAAGAGACATCAACAACCATTATAACATAAATAAAAAGGTGTTTAAATGATATCAGTACCTGAAGTAATATCAAGGTTCAATGAAAGGAGGAGAATGGTAGTAGAAAATTCATTTGAAATGTTTAGAAAGGTTTCTGTACATTGAAAATGCTGTACCTAGATGCATGGAGTCCATCTTATATCTTGTTATAACCTGCCACCTGTATTTTAAGTCAAGGAGATAAGAAGAAAACTTTCCAGTGGAAAGTTAAACAATCCGTGACAGAAAACATAAGGACTGCCATCTTTCATACAATCACAGAAGTTTTGGGATCGTCCCATGTGAAGCAGTGGAAATGGAAATGGCGTATGGCTTTTAGTGCCGGGAGTGTCCGAAGACAAGTTCGGCTCGCCAGGTGCAGGTCTTTCTATTCGACACCCGTAGGTGACCTGCGCGTCGTGATGAGGATGAAATGATGATGAAGACAGCACATACACCCAGCCCCCGTGCCATTGGAATTAACCAATTAAGGTTAAAATCCCCGACCCGGCCGGGAATCGAACCCGGGACCCTCTGAACCGAAGGCCAGTACGCTGACCGTTCAGCCAACGAGTCGGACATGTGAAGCAGTAACGAGCCATTTTGGTAAATACGCCCAGCTCGGGTAGAAACCGAACTTACACAGGAATCAAAAATGGCTCAGACAAGATGGAACTTCACAAGTTCCAAAAGCATGGATGTAGTTACATCAAGAGTGAACTTCACAAGTTCCAAAAGCATCGTTGTAGTTACGTCAAGAGTGAACTTCATAAGGTCCAACAGCATCCTTGTAGTTACAAGATCAAGAGTGAACTTCACAAGTTCCAAAAGCATCGTTGTAGTTACGTCAAAAGTGAAATTCACAAGGTCCAACTGCATCCCTGTATTTACAATGTCAAGAGTGAATTTCACAGGGTCCAAAAGTAGTTACAATTTGAACAGTAAACTTGAAAAAAAAGTCAAATGAAATTAAGCACTTGAACTGCTATTTCCAAGTAGCTCATTGGGGAAACTGAAGCAGGATGAAAGGAATAGAACTCGTTGCTGCAATGGGATTATGTTCCATGTGGCCACTGCAGAGCTGGTACAGTCGGAAGCTCCATACGACTCCATAGAAACCTCCTCCCAGTGCAGATTTCCTGCAGGGTGGCCATGGCATAATGCTCATGTGCCAACTCCAGGGCATTTGAAAGTTTCATAATCTGCACGTCCTGATACAGATTGTACCGGGCGGTACACCTCCACGCCGCTAATTCAAACTTTGCGCCAGTTGAAAATCCTCTGCTGGAGGAAGTCCGAACTTTATCTAATGTATTAATTTTCAAGTTACTCAGAAGATGTCACTACTTGGAAATTTTGAAGTTTCTGAACTGGGTCGTTTTCGACGTATTTTTGTTTTGCTGTAGTAAGAAGTGTGAACCTTCTCTTCTAGAGGACACTACTGAAGAACTACAATAGTGCACCCTAGTGCGAAGTGAAAGAACTGTTTTTTGGAGAAAATTTTATTTCAAAAGTTTGTTTCTTGTTAAATTTCTTTCTGGTATTGTTTAAGTTGGTTGTATTCCCCTTTCTTTCCCCTTGTTTTGAATTTAGCCAATCCCGAATTTCTTTAATTAATTTACGACCAATAAGGGGTTTCTTCTTCAAATTGGATGTGCTGCTTAACCCTAACCAATAAAATGATTGTGGGCGGAAGTTTTCTTTCCTGAAACGCCTCGAACTTTCCGCGAGAGTATATAAACTGCTGATTTTAGGGTCTCTGCGCCACTTCTCTACCATCTTTCAGTGTGTAAAGTACATAGCAGGGGGCGGGAAGCGCCTCTTTCTTCGGACAGCAGTTCAACACCAAGGTAATGGCCTTTTAATAACTTCTTTTCTTGCTAGCTCAGCAGTTTAACTCTCGGGGCGGGTCCGAAGCGTTTCCACCATGTAACTTCCCTAAAATGTAAAGACACCTTGTATTTATTCTATCTTTTAAACTACATATTGGGATAGAGAGTGCTTACCTCTCGAGCTCCCACTCATATTGTTCTGAGGTGAACTTATTTTTCTCAAACGATTCTTCCGTAACAGTAATGTAAATTGTTTCTTTCTTAAGTCACCTCGTTAGTATGGGATTAGCCCTTGCATTAGCGGCCTAGTGCCAGATTAGGTTTTTAAACAAGTGTATTAGGAGTGCAGATCGCCTCCTCTCAAGTGGTTATTTTAGAGGTCATGTAATTAACCTTTTTCTCACTTAATAGGCCTCAGTAGGTTGGGTATTTTACCCCTGTGTCTATGTCCTTAGAGGACAACTTGAAGGTGGAGTTTGGTGTGGCCTTTAATAGGCTTAATGTTGAGAGCGAGTGGCTCTTTCTCGAAAATTGAGTGTTGTATGCCTCGAGGAGGCTTTACTGTGTAATTGGGAGCAAGTGCTCCTGGGCATGATTGGGGTCTTCTGCCCCTTTGTTGAATTTCTGTATATCGTAAGATTGGGCTAATTGTTCATGTATTGTGGGTTTGGCTCTTGGAGCCCATCCTGTAACTCTGCAATTGTAGATTTTCGAATAGTGGCTTTGCTACTCTGTACCTGCCATGCTTGTTATTTCTTAATTTTGAAAAGAAAATATAACCTTGTTAAATTTTAAATTAACTTTAATTTCGTAGCCTGAGACCCGTTCACCCCCGCACCTTCTTTCTCCTCTAACTACCACGGAAATCTCCGTAACACAGATAACTAACAACATTGCCTGAGAAAGATTTGCAGAAGGCTTTGGCAAGTAATTAATATTCTGCATTGAGCATCAAGATGGGTTTTACTAATAAAAAGATTGAGCAACTGATTGAAAACATTTGAATTGTTCCTGTGAGGTGCTTTTTCATATCTCTTACACATTTAGAGATAAAATGAAAAAGGTGAATAAGTGCACATTATAATACTTTTTAAATACCGATTAATAAATCAAACAGCAGTAGTGAAGATCTATGACATACAATGATTTGTAACCATGAACGCACTAGAATTACAATTGCTTATTTAAGTTCATCCTGACTGGATCATTTAACAAAGAATTACAGCATAGTGAGCCAGATTTGTGCCAAAAGGTCAAACTCTATATATAAGAACAAGCAAAGTCTAATTAATCAGGTCCCTAAAATCAATTGTACATTAATACTGAACCCGTGACCCTGATAAACTGATAATATCACCCAACACAACATGTGAAGTGAACAGGAGCAAAATACCATCACTCACATATCACCTTTTACTCTCGCCATGATTTTACCACCACCACAAGTTGTCAGGTACGTGGGTTAACTGCTAGAAATTAAGACCATTTCAAAACCAGAATACTGCTAGACTAATTTGAACGGTTTTTGTGCTAAATGTGAAAAAGCCACAATAATTCAATATGGATGGCATTCAAAGAAGTTACGCATTAGAAACCCCGCTGTGGACTATCTCGATAGCAGTCTCTTGTTTAATATAGTTAGAAATGTTTTATGACCACAATGAAACATAGATTCTAGGAAGACCTTTGATTACTTCTCATTAACCTAAAAGCCTTACGCTTGTAGCTTCATTAAATCATTATATTTTATAAAATATTTGTGTCTAAGTGGCTAAAATTGATACGAATATATACTTTTCATTTCCTAATGTGATGAAACAAAAATTATTACATTTTATCTGTCCTGCTCTCTACTGCAAAACAGACTAATTATTTAGGCAAGATAGCCGACCTAACAATGAATAATTTTATTCAAGGATACATTAATACATTATTCTCGTAAAGTTCGAGAAGTAATAAACCTTACACACTAAAACTCCTATGAATCTATTAACTGTAACAAACTAATAAGAACCCATGTTTCAGATGGTATACTTAATTTAGAAATAAATGGAAGTAATGGTGGAAATAGAACAAAAAATTGATGAAGATGAAAGTTAGAAAATCACGTATATTCACATTATGTACTTTAATCTTATGTTCATAAATAGATATAAAAATTAGAAATTGAGTACCAGAAAAGCTATTTTTCACCATTTTCAAAAAATATGGGTTCTCATTATTTCTGGGAATGATTTCATCCTTGAAGATGTGATCATATACAATATGTCCCAAAAGCACCGACAATGCTTAGTATATTGTGGGGGAAGGCAAAAATCAGTTTTCAAGAAGGGACCCATGGCTTTGACGCTGTGGCACATCGAAGAGTGAGAAGGGAGTGCGTTCTGCATGTTGTCAATAAGCTCAACATGAGTAGCACATCAGGCTCATTACAAATGGGGTTCGATCTGTGTACCACCTACATCATTGTGGAGCCTACACTGGCGGTGCTGAGCCTCGTGCACATGACCCAATATGTGCGGTTGTCTTTGAAAAGTTTCAATCGCTCCGTGGACTCGAGCAATAAGGTCCTCTGCTTACGTTACAGGAGTGTCATACACGATACACTTCCTACTACCTACGTGGAACTGTGCGGCTTCTCTTAGTCGTCTCTCAATTGCCGCAAACGTGGAATGATGTGAGGTACATCTGTTTGGAAAATGTTCCACATACAATCATGTAGCAGCTGTACCTTTGCAATCCACTTTGCTGTATGCAAGCACCATGTCGGTCATTTCCGTTCTGGACTGGACATTTCTAAGGATTTGAAAATGATTATCTCTGTACCTGACAGTGATATCTGCACGATTCTTTTTTCTTTCTGCTTGTTTGAGCATCTAGTTTTAAAAAATGTTGTTTGTTTCACGTCAGCTATCACCGGAGATTTTAAAATTGTTTATATATAATATATTTTGCAAAGTGAAAAAGTCTGGCTGATTATTAAGTAAGTACAGTTTTCTGAAATATTGTTATATTTTCCCTAGATTGATCATGTAAAATATGCATTGCAATTACAAAACAATTATAATGAATATGATTTAAAATAATAACTGTTCAATAATAATAATAACAACAGTAATATGAACGAAAATGGGACCTCTTATGAAATTTTATTTATTTTTATGTGACAATATTGGCTCAAATGATGATGTTAGCGAACATGATATAGAAGGTATGTAATTGTAATTTTATTCACAAACGGAAATATTGACATCGAAATAGGAATTCGAAACAACATCTTGCACTTCATTACGATTGGAATACATTTTACAGTTTACTGTTTGTTCCCGCGCGTTTCATACGTAAGAATATCTACATATTAGTAAAGTTTTCTGCTTTTTAGATGTGAGGGATTACAATTACATAAAATATAACTCCTATCAAGCACTTGCTTGCTGCGACACGCCACGTTTTAGAGCACATTGAGTGATAACACCTACTAATGCACACTCATCAGTTATATCGTAAATTCCCTGACTTAGACAATACTGCCATCTGTTGAAATACTCTCGTAACATGTGAAGAAGCATGATGCAGTTGGCAGAATGTGTGCACAGCTCGTTCTCGATTTTTAGCGAACTGTTAAACCTTACTACGGGCTATGTTTACATAGCAGCATGAAGGTAATTTTGGCCACTGCGAGCTTAGACCAACAAGATTTACTGCACCAACAGACTACAGTAAACAAGTAATGCAGTAGGACTCTGTGGAGGAATATAGCGCACATGAGCACTTTCTGACCCAGTGAGGAAAGCAATGGCGAACTACCTCACTCCTCGTCTTGCCTAGTACGTCTCATTTTGGTGCTGCCATTGGTTTTTGCAGTTTCCTTATAACCGCATAACCTTTGGTGGTACTATTTGAGGATCCAACCAGCCTCTGGGCTGATGACCTAACAGACAGACAGGCAGGAATGTTATTAGGGTGAAGTCATCTATCTGCAGCACAGATGGCTAAAAGGTTCCATGCCTTCTGTATTGACACCAAATTGGAACAAACTGTCACAACCATTCACAGACTGATGCTCTCCAGCGCTCAAATCATGCATTTCCGGGCAGGGGATCCTTCTTGAAATCTGATCAGTCTGACTTCCTGCACAACATGCCAAACCTTGTTGGTGTTCTATAAAGAAACTTTGCAGAAAGACCAAAGTTTCTGAGATTTATGGATGAGGGTAAAGCAGTTTGAATAAAAAATGCAGAAAATTATATAGATCATATTAGAATATAATATAAAAATAGCAGAATATCAACGGATGCTGATGTGCACAAATTCACAGAAATCTCCGAATGAGAAATAAACCTGCATTACTACAGCTATGGCGACATGGGGTTATGTATGACGCAATAAATGGGTCTTCAGATGGCGCGGTTGAGAGAAGGTCTTACCACACACACTACATAAATGCAACTTTTCTTCGGAATGAAGTAATAAATGAACATTCAAATTATCTCTCCGTGCAAATCTCTTGCCGCAAGTCTCGCAAGAATGAGGCTTCTCACCAGAATGTACTAAATAGTGGCTTGTTAAATGACTCCGCCTGGAGAACGCTTTACCGCAGGTCAGGCAGCGGTGTGACTTTTCTCCTGTATGAACCAATAAATGTCCTTCAAGATGATGGCGGCGAATGAACGCTTTCCCACAAATTGTACATGTATATTGCCTTTCTCCATGGGATAATAAGTGATCACATAAAGTACTTCTTTGTCGGAAGGACTTTCCACATTCTGAACAAGAAAATAAACGTTCTCCAGTGTGTGATGACTGATGCTTTTTAAAACTAGCAAAATAAGCAAATGTTTTTCCACATTCAGTACACCGATGATTTTCCTCCCTTGAGTGAACTAGCCTATGACGGTTCAGATGTTCGGGGCGAGTAAACTTCCTACCGCATGAATCACAGGACTTGCAAACATCCTTCTTACTTCTACCCGAATCCTCTCTCGCGCACCTGGTGCTTTCAGATGAGGTTTCCACTCTGAAAATATATCTTAATTTCAATACTTCAGTTAAGTGTCATGTGCACACATAATGCATGTTTCAATAAAATTGAAGAGCAAATATAGGATTCCCTGCCAAACATAGTGAGATTTCAAACATAGGGTCTTGGAAGTCAGCGTAAGGAGATTGGGATCTAACGCATCCATCAATCTTTTGGCATTATTTACACTGGTGTCATTTGTACATTGAGGATTGGTGGCCACTATTTTGAGCAATCATTGTGGAGTACAAAATGATACATTAACTCAGGTTTGGCAAGAATGTAAATAACATAATAACTAAATCTAAACCAGATGTAAAAATTAGCAGCAAATGGTCCAGGAAATAGTGTTTGATCTCTTTAAGCCGGTTTCTCTGAGATTAGGATTCCCATCACAAAATGTTCAGTAGAGCACCCCTTATGCTTTTAGAGTAATATGCTGCATACAATTTGCAAGATTCTCTGGCGTTAATCATCATTTGGCTACAACATACACTAATTTTAGACAAAAAATTAACTACCTTATCTATAAACTAAGCAATCTACAATTATATACAATCTGTGCTGTACGCAATGGGCAGCCATTTATGTACAGCCACTTAAAAAGTGAACAAGTGCAACTATGAAAGGGGACCTCTGGTGAAACCACCAGTATTGCCTGCTGGCGAACAATATGTGAATCAGCTGTCATCCCATGTGTACACATATAATCACCTCCAACACCCTGCCAAAGACTTCTACATGCAGAAAGGCAATACAGTTGCCCATGGTGGCCGATTTGTTTGATGAATATTTCACGGACCTTAGGATGCTTGTTTGGCCCCCCAAGGTCAACCGACTTTGATTCTGTTGAGCACATCTGGGATACTGCGGAGAGGGATGTGCATACCTTTCATCCTGCTCTAACCATTTCCACATACCCCGTTGTACTGCGGGAGGATGTGGTTTATTTATTTCGTATGGCGTATAGAGGGTACAGAGAAACTATATATATATGTACACTTAAAACTATATACACTTAAAGTAGATAAAAACAACAATCGGACAAAGGATCAATCGATGGTAATAAACTTATAATTTAATGTCCAGAGAATTTAGCCAATTCACTGCTTTTTCACATGCCGCATGAAGTTTGTGGTATCCTCCCTGGAAGCTCTGAAGTGGGCACATCATTACAACATGGTGGACTGTATGAGCCACGTCACCGCAGTCGCAATGAGGGCTGGAAATTTTTCCCCACTTGTGGAGCCAGAAGTCGCATCTTCCAAGACCGATCCGCACCCTGTTCAACGAAGCCCAGATACTTCTTGGCAAGTTGAACCGAGCAAGTTTCCTACAAGGGTCAGATATCAATCCTAGTTGGTCAGGGTTTCAAGCAGCCCACTCTTCCCTCCAGGCATTATTCATGTTGTACTGTGACTCAACCAGCCTTTTTCCTAGTTGCCATGATGGATGCCGAGATTTTTATCTTCCATGCTTCTGAGGGTGGCAGTCCTGATGAATTGGCAAGAGTGTATTTGCAGTATTCCTTCTACAGAGCAGTTAGCCTTCGACAGTGAGGAGGATGGATGTTAGTTAATACTGGCAACTATTTAAGTGGTGTGGATTTGAGTGTGCCAGACACTGTCCTCATGGTATCGTTCAGCTGGACATCAACTTTTCCTGTGTGTGTGTGTGCTGTTGATCCATACAGGGCTGCAATATTCTGCAACTGGGTATACTAGGGCAAGAGCTGTTGTTCGGAGGACATTAGCATTTGCTCCCCAACTAGTGCCACTGAGTTTGTGAAGGATGTTGTTATGTGTTTTAACCTTTGCTGCTGTTCTGCAGAGGTGTTCTTTATACGTCAAAGAGCGATCTACAGTATTTTAACTGTTGGCCTCTGAATTGAACTTGTGGAATGTGATGGGCACTCCTGTTGTCTAGATGGAAGGTACCTTTTTTTTTTTGCTAGGGGCTTTACGTCGCACCGACACAGATAGGTCTTATGGTGACGATGGGATAGGAAAGGCCTAGGAGTTGGAAGGAAGCGGCCGTGGCCTTAATTAAGGTACAGCCCCAGCATTTGCCTGGCGTGAAAATAGGAAACCACGGAAAACCATCTTCAGGGCTGCCGATAGTGGGATTCGAACCTACTATCTCCCGGATGCAAGCTCACAGCCGCGCGCCTCTACGAGCACGGAACTCGCCCGGTAGATGGAAGGTACCAATCTCTGTTTTGTTTACATTGGGTTTCAATCGCCAGGTGTTGAAGTATCTATCCATTTTAGGAGATCTTGTGTGAGAATGGCTTCAGCGGTCTCAAAGTTTGTGGACTGTGCTATTAGGGCTATGTCGTCAGCATATATAAATTTTCGGCATGCAGTAGGTGGAAGATCTGCTGTGGAGAGATTGAAGAGAAGTGGAGCAAGAACCCTGCGTCAACCCATCATTTAATCTGTAGGATTTGCTTCTGTTTCCATTGAGATGTATTTGAATTAGGCGATTCCATAGCATGTTGTTGAGCAAGGGTCTTGCAAGGAATAATTTTCAGGAACTTCAGGACCATCCCTTTTCACCAGACTGTATCATGGGCTGATGATAAATCAACAAATACAGCAACAGCCCTGCTCAATATGGCTGGTTAGTGCCAGAAACTGATCACAACAGCTCCTGTTGATCTGAATCATGCCTGTTCAACTGGAATGTGCTGAAGTACTGTAGCCGAGATTTGGTTATAGATCAATCTCTCTAGTAGTTTGTAGCAGATAATCAGTAGAGCAATTCTTCTTCTTCTTTCCGTGCCTATCCGTTTTGGATGTTGGAGATCATGATGGCTATTTTTGTCTTGTTTGTGGCAGAGCGGAACAGTTCAACTGATGACGTATTGCACCAGCCTCTAAGATTGTCAAGCCAAGATATTTTTCTTCTTCCAGGACCTCTTTTGCTGTTGATTTTCCCCTGGAGTATTTTTTGGAGTAGGTTGTATCTATCTGTGTTGTGCATTATATGTCCCAGATACTGCAGCTTTCGGCATTTCACTATCTTGATCAACTGAGGTGTTGTGTTCATCCTTCTCATTACTTCCACGTTTGTAATTCTCTGGGTCCAAGATATTCTCAGGATCCGCCTATAAAGCCATGTTTCAAAGGCCTCCAGCTTCTTCTCTGTGTTTTTATTTAAGGTCCATGTCTCTACACCACATAAAAGAACAGAAAATACATAACAGTGCAGAAGTCTGATTTTAGTCCCTAAAGTTAGATTGTGGCTTTTAAACACATTACTCATTTTCTGGAACACACTTCTTGCTTTTCCAATGCGTACCTTGACTTCTTGTGAGCAATCCCAGTCTTCATTTATTATGGTTCCAAGGTATGTATATTGTTTTACCCTTTCTATACTCTTTTGATTTATAACCAAGTTTATTCCGGAAATATTTTCCTTACTTATAACCATGAGTTTTGTCTTTGCGGTGTTTATTTCAAGCCCGTATTGGCTGCTGACTCTTACAATTCTATCCATTACTGATTGTAGCACTTGGATAGTATCAGCAAATACAATTGTATCATCAGCATACCGGATGTTGTTTAATCTCACTCCATTTATCAAAATTCCTTCTTCTATATCTTCCAAGGCTTCTCTAAATATGTATTCTGAATACAAATTAAATAGTATAGGTGACAAGATACATCCTTGCCTCACTCTTCTCAGGATTTTGACTGCTTCGGTGTGTTCTCCTTCAACACGCAACACCGCTGTTTGATTCCAGTACAGCGTCTTGATGATTCGCTGATCTCTTTCCTCCATTCCAATATTTCTCAAAATATCCATCAATTTTTCATGTTTTACACAGTCAAAGGCTTTCTGGTAGTCTATTAAACAAGCAAATACATTCTTATTTACATCTCTACATCTCTGAAAGAGGACCTGCACACTGAACAAGGCTTCTCTCGTACCTACTGCTTTAATAAACCCAAATTGATTAGGGGCTATCTGATCTTCACACAGTCTGTATATTCTTCTGTGTATCACTCTCAAGAACACTTTCAAGAGATGACTCATCAAGCTTATTGTGCGGTAATCTCCACATTGGTTTGCATTTTGCTTTTTTGGCAAGGTGATGAACTCTGATTTGAGCCATTCCGATGGAATATTCCCGGATACATAAACTCGATTGAAAATTTTGGTCAACCATTTTACATGATGTTCATCCATCAGTTTTAAGAACTCTGCTTCTACTTTATCTGGTCCCACTGCCTTTCCGTCCTTCATCTGATTGATGGCTGTTTGAACTTCTTCTTCTAATATATCTGTGCCACTTATTTCATTTGTATTTTGTGTAAAAGCACATCTAGTGTCATAAAATAAATCTTCTATATATTTTTTCCAGATCTTTTTCTTGTCTTCTAAA
Organism: Anabrus simplex; assembly: GCF_040414725.1. Classification (NCBI taxonomy): domain Eukaryota; kingdom Metazoa; phylum Arthropoda; class Insecta; order Orthoptera; family Tettigoniidae; genus Anabrus; species Anabrus simplex. The sequence goes on along the minus strand of NC_090278.1, from coordinate 45,176,495 downwards.
TCCACCATCAAGTTCCCGGCTTCATCTATTAACTTTCCACCAGTGCCATTCCTGTATTTCCCTGTTACTTCTCTTACTTTCCTGTGTACATTGAAGCTGTCATACCTACTTTGATATAACTCAATCTCCTCACATTGCTCCACTTTTTCGTTTTCTTTTGCCTCCCTGATCTTTCTTCTGATGTCTGCATTTATCTTTCTGTATTCTGCAGGTTTTCCTTTATTGACTCTTCTTTTCTCCATTAGGTTCAGTATTTCATCTGTCATCCATGACTTTCTCTTTTTCTCCTCTGGTTTCATGTACTTCTCTTTTATTTGCTGAACGGCGTTTTGTACTTTAGTTAATTCTAATTTGACATTATTGCTGGTGATGTTTTCCTCTGTGATAATCTTCAAGTTAAGTTCTACTTGCATGTTCTCTTTCATTATTGGGTCTTTGATTTTCCTCAAATTGTAGTTTTGCCTGTTCTTCCTCTTCACTTTCTTCATTTTGACTTTGAAAACTCCAACAAGTGGTGTGTGATCTGAGTTGACATCTGCACCAGGGTAGGTTTTCACTGCGGTGCAACTGTTCCTGAAACGTTTATTTACCAATATGAAATCAATCTGGTTTCTCACACATTTCCCGGGTTTGTCCATTGGAGACTTCCATGTATATAGTCTTCTAGGTGGGAGTTTAAACCAAGTGTTCATGATCACTAAATCATTTGACATCGCAAAACTTTCAAGATCATCCCCTCTGGAATTCCTCTCTCCTAGTCCAAACGGCCCTACAATGTCTGATGTCCTACCTTCCCCCACTTTCGCATTGAAATCCCCCATCACAATTGTCAGATCATGTTTGTTAAGGTTTTTCAAAATCCCATTTATGCTTTCGTAGAATTCTTCTACCTCTTCATCTTCCTTGTCCATTGTAGGTGCATACACTTGTATTATGTTTATGTCAATAGGCCTAGCACTCAGCTGTAACATCATTACTCTGGCTGATACGGGTGTGAAACTTTTGAGACACCTTGCTACTTCCGCTGAAAGTATTACACTGACTCCATGTTCATGCGTTCCATCAGCTCTACCCGAATACAGCAAGAGGTCGATAATTTTCCACATTACGGCCACTTTTCCCAGGCTTCACAACAGCAACTACTTTAGTTCTTCTAGGAAGAGGTGGGAGCCTCCTTTTCATTAGGATGTCACTAAAGAATTTAGCAAGCCATTCCATAGTTCTAGGACCACTGTGCGTCAGTAATTCGGGATGAATACCATCCAAGCCTGCTGCTTTCCCCGATTTTGTTTCCTTCAAAGCAGCTGAGATCTCTGCAACAGAAAAATCCTCGGAGAACTGCGAGTTTGTTTCAGCTTTGGACAGATCTATCTTGCTGATGCTGCTTGTTGTTTTAAGGGGCCTAACATCGAAGGTCATCGGCCCCAGATCTATCTTAAGCTCCTTTAAGATTTGCCTTGTTTCATCCTTTTATTGTGTCTTCTAATGCTCTGGTTAAGCCAACAATTCTGTTTGCTGTATGTTCCGGCTTTATTTTAGAGTTCTTGCTATGGTAATTAGGGGCACTACTACCCAGCTCCTAAGGAGGGACCATGCTTTTCTGCTGGAGTGTTGGAAGTTAATACTAGACGTCAATGTATGCCATTTTTCCTTCCTGGCAGAGTCTAAGCAATGCAGTAATTCATCAGCATCATCCATTTGATTGCTGCGTTGGTATTCTTCTTACAGCTCATTGCAACTCTCGCTCCACCCTGGCATGTATTCCTTTATAAATCCTCGGGGAATGTGCTTCTTTGCTATAGAACACATCAGCCCAGTAAAACGGTTATAGTTTTCAAGAGCTGGTGGAATCCATTGGATGTTGTGTTCCATCTCACTGGTGAAGAGATCCCATTTAGCCTTTGTAAAATTCCATCTGGACACTGGATTTGATCTTATAATTGGAACTTCTATACCAACTTTCAGAAGAACTGGTCTGTGCTGACTTTGGGGAAAACTGTCTAACACTTTTCTTCTGCAGGGGACAGATCTCCCATGCTGGTCCTTGGAAACGAAACAGAGGTCTGGGTTATAGTCATGTTTCCATCTAGCAGGGTGAAAGGTACCTCTCTCTTTGGTATCATACATCAAGAAAATATCTTCACCCTCTGCCCGTTCTAGTATAGTATTGCCATCAGAATTGGTATCTTTATATCCCCAGATGGTATGGCGACTCTTAAAATCCCCTAGGATGGCAGTAGGATGTTTCACATTCTGGATGGCTTCAGTAACCCAGGGCTGGGAAGGAAGTTTATAGATGTTGATAACTTCTATGCCAGCAGCTCTAGTTTTGATGGTGAATATATTATTAACCATGCTTGTACTTAAAGCTTCTACCTGCTCGATGTTGTTCTTAGCGTAAGTTGCTGTTCCATAGCTCTCATGGAAAGTTGCTGCCACAAGACTGTATCCTGGCAACTTACATCAGGACAGGAGTTGGCTTTGGTCTCTGCAGTACTACATCCACTTGGTTGTCATTCAACACTCTTGAAACTATATCACTCACTGCCTTGCTTATGCCTTCAATATTTAGTTGTAATATTGTCAGTGAATGTCCTAGGTCCTTTGTTGTTGTATGGTTCTGAGAAGAACCGTTTGTACTCATGATTATGTTCCTCTATTTGCTGGGATATCCGCAAGAAAATTTCTTTTGGTCCAGCAGCCAATGTTCTTGCTTACTTAGCACCACCCGGGGGACACGTGTAGGGCACTTTAGGGTTATACCTATGGACGTAAAGCAATGATGATCAATATGACTTCCCAGTGCGTCCACTGACAGCCAACTCATAATAGTGTGTTTTTGATATTACATTTGGTTTGGAATTACCTATTTTCATTCACTAGTACATAACAATCATGCTTAAAGTTATAAATATTCAGTTACATTCATTATGCATACAGGAAAATCAAACAAATCTCTGCAGAAAGGAAAGCTAGGTGTATGTATGAATATGGGAGCTCAGATGGAAAACCACTTCTAGAAGAAAAGTCAAGGCCAAAAAAAGGCAGGAAGATATTAAACAAGTGTATCCTGGAAAAGAAGTAAATGATAAGTTTCTGGAAAAAGAAAAATGTGTTGATTTTGACATCAGAATTTGACAGAACCCTGAGAAACCTAAATAGGGACAAGACACTCCAGTAGGAGAAACCAGCATGGGGAGGTTATTCCATTTAGGGCCTGTTTCATCAATTTAACGTTGCGTTAAACTGCTTTAACAGTTTTATTAACAGAATGGCTGTTTCATTAACCTTTGTTAATGCTAACACACCATTAATTCTCCATTAATTTAATGCAGCACTCTCTACACAAGTATTTCTTACATACAAATAAGTTAATGGAATATTAACTTATGTACGTATCTCTGATACACAGATTACATCACTGGTATCTGCCATTATGATGTGAATGACTCTGACACATGGAAGAGACTTTAGAATACCATACAGGACAGAAATACACATCGTTGTAAAGAAATTATGGTGACTTGACATGATATTCTGTATCTAAGGTGTCGTAATTACGAAGAGGCTCAAATTGATTGCCGATTAATGCAATCATCTTCGAAGGCATATAGCCTATGTAGATGCTTCAACAATTTTACCACCTCTAGTCTTGTACTGTTCCAACATGTCTTTCAAATCAAAAATTCTTGTGCTTATTTTCAGGTTGTTGTTTTGCTGCCCAGGTGGTCACATTCACCTGCCTATCGAATTATTTGCTAACTAATTTTCCGCCTTTTATTTTACCTTTATGCGTGTATATCCTATAACACTCCCACATTTCAAAAGTAATTTTTTTTAAGAAAATTTCCAGGGTATTAAAATTACTTCCGCAAAGGATATTTCCAGTCACTTCCCATTAAACTTTTCTTCTGTGCATAGTCTAATTTACTAATCTCGTCCCAAAAGCAAGTAAGTTCAATTTCAAATGGGACCTCTTACTCAACACAAAAAAGAGAATAGTGAATAGCATTATGCCTGCCACCAATCAGAAGAACAAAATAGTGTTAATGATACACGCTGCTCACTTGCCACCTTAGTTAACAAGCTTGTGTTCTTAAAATGTAATTTACATGCCACATTAAAATATTAACAAGGTGTTAATTAATGCTCCGTTAGCAGTGGTTGATGAAATTGGCCCTTACTGTGTAAGATGTATGACACAGGAGAAGTGGACAGAATGTTGTTATACCCATTCCCCAGAAATCAGCTGCTGCCAAGTATGAAAACTATTGCACCATTTCTTTAGTATCTCATACTTGAAAAGTGTTAACATGTATTATTTACAGACTAATGAAAAGGTAAGTTGAAGGTGAGATGAGAGATCAGTTTGGGTTCAAAAGACTTTATGTCTAATTTTAGAGGATCAAATTAAGAAAGACAAAACTATGTACACAGAATATGTAGATCTACAAAAGGCATTCGAATAGTTTGATTGGACCAAGCTATTTGAGATTCTGAAGGTTATTGGAATCACAAAACAAACAGAAGAATTATCTACAATTTGTACAAAAATCAGTCTCCAGTGATAAGAACTGAATGAAGGAAGAAGCAACAATTCACAAAGGAGTGAGGCAAAGCTACAGTTTGTAGTGTAATGTGCACATGTAAAACAGACCTATGGTGTTTCGCACATCACAATGCTATTTACAGGCAACTCACACCTATAAAGGCAATGCAAACCTATGGCGTTCCTCACATAAGTGGACTAACCACAGGGACCTGTACTATCCCGTGGAATTCCTCACATAGTGGGAACTGAGCATAGGTAAGGCTCATATAGGGGTACGAATCACAGGTACGGTAGGACCCACCTCCTGATTCACACATTGTCGCTACTAATCACAAACCTATTGCGTACCAAATATAGTGGTACTACGCGCCAGTAAATGCGACCCATGGTGTTCCCTGCGTGATGGTAATAATTACAGGTAGTCTCATGGTTCTAATTGGATCATCCCTTGGTCACCCCTTTTAGTCGCCTCTTTCAACAGGCAGAAGATACCATGGGTGTATTTTCTGTCTGCGTCCCCCACCCACAGGAGGTTGTGTGTTTGGTCCGCGAGAGGTATTTTATTTCCCACAAGTCGGCCGGCAGGCCAGTTAGGACCCTCCCTATCCGCCACATGGGACGCGCCACGTGGGAGTATCACCTCTCTCCCTGCTATGCCAGCATAGTATGTTCGTGGCTTTTCAATGTTTACACAGACAAGGTGATAAAGAAAATCAAAAAAGGAATTTAGAAAAAGAATCAAAATTCAATGAGAGAAAATCAAAATTCTGAGATTTGCTGACGAACTTGTTATTCTATCTGAGTATGGAGGAACGGCTGAATGGTATGGACATAATTTTGGAGGAAGGGTACAAGATAAAAATTATTAAACCCAAAAGAGTTAATAGAGTGCAGTTGAATGAAGTCTGGTGATGCAGGAAATATTAGATTGCGAAGTGAAGTCTTGAAGGAAGTAGTGGCTACTAGAATAATTGCTGATGACAGACTAGAACAAGCAAGGGAGGCTCACTTCAAACAATGGTATAAGAATTAGAAAGACATTTCTGAAGACTTTCGTCTGAAGCATGGCATTGTATGGAAGGGAAACATGGGCAATAACTAGCTCAGAAAGAAGAGAATAGAAGCATTTGAAATGTGGTGTTACAGAATAACGCTGAAGATGAGATGAAGACGTACAAATGAAAAAATTAATTTTTGAGGGAAATGTTGGCAATAAAAAGTGCAGGGGTAGACCAAGGTATGAATATGACTAGCAGATTAGAGGAGATGTAGGATGTAATAGTTATGTAGAAATAAAAATATTAGCACAGGATAGGGTGGTATGTAAAGCTGCATCTAACAAGAGTATGGACTGATGACCCTAAGAACCACAACAACATTCATTTCTCATAACTATTCACCACACAATTATTCAAGTTACATAGTTCAATGTTTAAGGAATAACATAATAATTTTCTTTTTCAACAGAATATCAATACTTCCCTGTTGCTTCATTTTAATACAAACTGTGTCAAACAGAGTAGTCCATTTAAAACAAGTCCAAATGGGCTGATGACCTAGATGTTTAAGCTCTTTAAAACAACAATGATCACAAGTCCATAGAAACCGTTTTTCATTAGCATCATCACTGAGAAATGAGATATTCTTTTCTTTGCTTTAATTTGACTGTCTAAATAACCTTGTATGCAACATATCTGGACAGTGCACATCACGCACTCGGCTCCAGGTCCCTCCCTCGAGCTTGATGGTAAATCAACTTATTACTATAATATTGCATAACACACTTTTATGGCTAATAAGGAAATGGTAACTTACTCTATCACAGTTGCTGCAGTCTCACTGGATTCTTTCTGCAGGTCCTATAAGAGAACATGTGAGGTACATTATATTGTACATAGGTTGCAGGGTGCATACAAATCGGTGTCAAATATTCTGGGGACATATTCTTCTACGGGCATACAGAATGAGATTTTGTACATTTTGGATCAAAACTGTTTTTTTTAAATTTATAATAACAATTGTTTTTTTCAAACTACAACTTATAAGTTTTTCAGTCTGCTTAACACTTATACAAAATGAACAACTTTAATGACATATATTTATGATCGCACTGTATGCAGAAGTATTTTCAATCAATTTTGAAAAATTCATACCCGGAAAGTTGTCTTCTGTTAGCCATCATGGCTGCCATTTTATGTGCTGAAGTTTGACACAAAGTTATCAGAATTTTAAAGTAAAGAATTCAACTATAGTTCTTGTGTACCCAAGGAAGCCTGAAAGTTCCCTTGAAGCTATTGGTAAGGGGGGGGGGGGGGGGTAAGTTTTACACTAAATTTTCTCCTTCCCCAGTTCTTTCTTTGCTTCTGTTCATTCTTTTCATTTCTTTTCCAGACATTGTTTCTGGTTTCAAAAGTACACGATGCATTGACAACCATCCGTCAGGATCGGTTTTACGGATGTCCCCCACATTCATGGTCATACACCTCAGTTTGGTGACTACCACAAATTACAAGCTTCAATCACGGACACACCAATGTTAAATCAAGACTGTTAGAGTTTACAATTACAATTGTCACTGTCAAGATCATTAGACAGACTTACTTGGAGTGTTTTTTAAAGTTTTATTATGTATAATTATTTTATCAAGAGTTTATGTAATTGAACAGATTCAGATGTTTAATGTTTTTATGTACCAATGATTGTGATGTCTGATGATGACCAAAAATGGTCAAAACTAGTACCAAAACAAAAAAATGAGGATATAGCTAAGATATAGTTGCATTCATATGTGTTTGTGTTCAGTAGGTGTTCCACTCAAAACCAAATCATATGAGACCTGTCCAAGATAGTTGATGGTATCCTTGCTATGTGGTATGTGTATATGTTGGAACAAACAGACTTGCCCAGTCTCTGAGTCAGTAAAATTAACTCCACTTGCCCAGGAATCAAACCTGGGATATGCTGTGCCATTCAGACAAGAAGCTGTATTCACATAACTCAAAATATAGGGTGAGCTTGAGGAATGAGCAGTCAGAATAAACAATATTTAAATCCAATCAGAAAAAGTAGGAACTGGTTGGCTACAGAGTTTGGATGATATAACTCTGAGCTTGCATTTGGCAGATGGAAGGTTCAAACCCCCACAGACGGCAACCCTGAACATAGTTTTCTGAGGTTTCTCATTTTCACATCATTGGATTAAAGCAACGTTCCTAGGTCTTTCCTTCCCCACTGCTGCCATAAGACCTGCCTGCATTAAGATAATGTTAAATAAATAGCAGAAAGAAGAAAACTATGCTAACTACTAATGTGTGAAAAAAAACAAAATTACAAACAAATATGTAGAAAGTTAGAAGTAAGACTACTCACCTGAGTTTCATTCTTTGCTTTCCCTGTTTCTGGATCTTCGTCTTCCACACTCATATCATCAAAAATAAGATCTGGTTCTACCTTTATCTCCACTGTGTTGTTTGGGGAGAATTCTTCAATTGGCTCCTGCAACAAATCCATCAAGTTAATGATCAGTTTATAACAGTTAGGTTCTACAGCTATCAAATTAAATAAATTACCTCAAAACTAAATCATACACGGTACTGCCATAAGTTCTGTCAGTAAAAGCTACATGCGCTGTAGTATGAAGAAGAGTGGCAACACAGAATGTCATCGTCCACAAGGTCACCATCATGACTCCGCCAGTAACCGGCTTGCAGTGTGCCAACAGCAGGCAGCAGTAAAAGATGGAGTGAGGAGTGTATGAGAATCATATTGCTATATTGGCATTGTTTTGTTGGAAGAAAGCAAACTAAGAAAATTTTTTCTGCAATGAAACCATGCAGTATCAACGAACAATTTAAAAAGGAGGACAATCCTATTTACGGGGTAATACTTTTCGGGACTGCAAGAGCGGTTTCAAACAAACTTTGTCACTTATGACTTATTATCAGGAGCCAAAGTGTGTGAAGGTATGACAACCTTAGCACACCTATGAGGGGGTGAGATATAGAAATAATATAAAATAGTGTCGAATCCACTCTTTTCAGGGTCGCTGAGATGAATAATAATGCTCTGAATTCTTTAGAAGTCCAAGCTCTGCCTCCTTTCGCATAGCGGTAAAAAGAAGTGAAAAACAACATTTCCAAAACGACCGAGATAATGGACGTGTATGTATATATTCCCGCATAACTCTCAATGAAAATTGGACCTACTGTCTGGAAAAATTGCCTTTGGGGTAAGAGACCCCTTGCCTCTAAAGCAGAGGTGAAGTGTAAACATTAACCAAATACGACCGATATCTCTGTCTAATCCATAGTTGTAAATTCTAAATTCCCATGGAGGGAATTAGATATTTTTCCACCAATAGAGCATATCAAAAATCAGATCAAAAATTACATGTATGGCTTTTCAGGCGTTTGCTCTATTAACCAGCATTTCGTCTTAGGTCTGACACCAGACTCGTCAGAGTGGGATGTGTCAGACCCTACCCACTGATGCTGGGGTGTATGCAGGTGAATTTGTCAGAAGCCTATTTATGAGGCACAGTCTGACAACTGCATATGCTCTATTGGTGGAAAAATATCTAATTCCCTCCATGGGAATTTAGAATTTCCATTTGGAATTGCTAGGCGGGCATTAATTCCATTGTGGAGTTTTATCTCCCGTATGCAGTTGTCAGACTGTGCCTCATAAATAGGCTTCTGACAAATTCACCTGCATACACCCCAGCATCAGTGGGTAGGGTCTGACACATCCCACTCTGACGAGTCTGGTGTCAGACCTAAGATGAAATGCTGGATAATAGAGCAAACGCCTGAAAAGCCATACATCTAATTTTCGATCTGAATTTTAATCCATAGTTTTCGGGATTGCTGAGATGAAGTGTGACACTCTGGATGCCGTTTAAGGTAAATTTCAGTCCTAATCGGCAGCTGGGTGAGAACTGGTAAAGAAAAGAAAATGTCCAAAGGGACACAGTTTAAAGACGTATGTATGTTCCAGCATACCTCTCAACCAAATTTGGTATATACATGACTTACTACTATAGAAAACATTACTGTGGGGGTCAGATACACCTAGCACCCGTAGGAGCAAGGGTGAATTATAAAAAACACAGAAAGACGGGCGAAATAATAGATAACAACAAATGTTCATGTAGAATCCATAGTTTTTGAGGTCGCTGAGGTGAATAATGAATCTCCGGATGTCGTTGTTCAGTCCCTATCGGCATGAACATTAGAGGAGGTGGAAAGGAATATATGCAAGATGACTGAAATTACAGATGTATGTGTTTTTCATCCAGCCATAGCCCTCGTATAAAATTGGTACATGTATGACTTACTATCTGAAAAAAATACTGTTGGGGTAAAACACCCCTGGAACTCCTAAGAGAGATGGTGAAATATAAAAATAAATGAATTTGACTGATATTAATGTCGAATACATTCTTTACGAGGTCACAGAGTTAAACTGTGACACTCTGGATGCTTAAGGCATACTTCAGCTGCAATCAGTATGGAGGTTGAGAAGGGGAGAAATTGAATGTAAATATAACGGATATTATGCATGTACTGTATGTGGGTATGTTCCAGAATTGCTCTCAACTAAACTTGGTACACATACTATGGAGATGAAAAATCCCAGCCTCCGCTGGGGATGGGGAATGATATGGGCTGACGTGCAAAAAATAATGGAAAATAAACGATATTAATGTTGAAATCAATTTTTTTATATGTCTCTGATACGAGCTGTGATGCTCTTGATACAGTTTAAGTCCACGTTCAGTCTCCATTGAGACAGGAGCACCGAAGGGCTTAAAAGTATACAGTATAAAATGACCGAGATTAGTGTTGAATCCACTGCTTTTGGGGCCACTAGGCTGATTGAGACTGTCACAGTACGTCATGTATAGTATGATGGGTAAATACATATGAGGTGTCTAGTATCAAAACCGGCCAAGTCACTCAAGGCATGTTTTTCAATATGGATGAAAAACCTGCAGATACAAAGCAATGATGGTCAGAAAAGATTTTTGTTCACAATTATATCCTTAATGGTTTAATATTTAAGTTCCACTGTTTTGAGAAATCTAACTCATAATTAACCCATCTTTTTTGTTAATTTAAATTTTGACTTGGCCGTTTTTGTTGCAATTTTGTACAATTTCAGTCTGTTTTTGTAAAACTGTATTCTTTTTAAATTCCAAACGCTTGTGAAAAAAGGCAATTAAATGAAAATAAATTGACATTTTAATTACTTTTCTTTATTGCAATTAAAAAAAGCATTTCAGCATAAATGAGATAATAATAAACGAAGAAGAACATCATAAAGCTGAGGAGAATACAAAATAGGATTTCTCTCACTAAAAGTTTATAGTTTACCTAGATCTTGAACAGAGTAAAATAAAATGATCGTCAATAATAGTCACTTATGTTAACAGAATCATTATTAAGGTAGGTACTCTTCAAACATACTAAGTAATATTGTTGTTGAAAGTCTTCAATTTGCTCTTATTTATAATACAATATCAGGCATTTCTCATGGACTGTTGATGCAGACTTCAGAGACGGTTTTGGAACTCTCATGACCAATGAAAGCTGTTTCACTTGCTAATATTACAGTTTTATAAAACTGCAGTGGTGGAAGATTTCTGACACTATATTATTATTGCTATGGTTTTTAATGTGAGTTAGAACACACACTCACACAAACATGCATAGTTAGATCATCTTATTTTCTTCTCAAATGTGCTCATTTGAATTCTTTTTTAATCTCGAAAAATGAAACATAGAACCTCATATTTTAGGTTTGGCAGTTCTGCGAGGCTAATTTCTGAAAAGACATCAACCTAAAGTCAACCTAACTGCTTCAAGAATCGAACGAGAAACTTCAATAATCTGTAGTAAAATTAAATGAAATATTATTCTTACTGCTCTCGTTTTCGTTGTTGTGATTTCCACTGTTACGTATCTCTTGTTCTCTTTCTGGGGGTTTCATTTATTGATGTTTCCATTATGTGGCACAAGGTATGAAAGTAAATTTTTCAGTTCACCACTCGGAACAAAATCCACGTTACAGCACACAATAATGACAAAATACGAGCACACCGGAAATAGGATTGCTTTGGCGCCAATGACGGTAAGAAGCCCGTGAATACGTAAATCAGTGTTGCAAACGAACAAAAGACAAAATATTATGACTTCAAAGAATATACATTACAAGGAACGATTTTGCCTACTGATATTATCACATTGTTGCTTAATGTAACAACACAAGGTTCCAGACAATAATGCTGCATCATAAAGATTGTCGCTCGTTCCTTGACTTGGCCGGTTTTGAATTCACTGGCTGCATGACTTGGCCGATTCTGTTGCATGACTGAGAATTCAGTGCTCTGTAACATGAAGACATGGACGATTTTAAAGCATATTCTTGTTTCACCTGATAGTGCTATACTTCTACTTCAAATTGATAACCTTAACTCATTTTCGTAAATTTTGTGACTTGGCCGGTTTTGATACTAGACGCCTCATATAATTATTACTTTTTCTGAATGAATCAAATACCTCCCAGTGAATTCTAGCTTCCACAAGGACAAGGTTTTACTCGAAAATTCAATAGCCTAACACTTGAAATGAGATACATCTAAATAACTCTAAAACTACATAATAGGTCGTAAAATCAGCATCTCAAAAATGATTCAATAAGCATTCACTTCTCACTTAACTAACTGGTAATACAAATATTAAAGGTAAACATTCAAAAGCAACCCGGGCAACGGGCAAGGCATGTATGTATGTATTACATCTCCTCCTAATCCACTGCAGCGATTTCAACCAAACTTGGTACATGTAGGACTTAGTATCAGGAGAGAAACTGCATGGGGGTAAGAAACCCCAACTACCCTTAGGGGACGCTGAGGGGTTGACATATAAAAATGTTTGAAAATAGTGTTGAATCCATACTTTTCGCATTGGCTGAGATCAATAGTGATACTCCGGAATTGTTTCAAGTCCGAATTCAGCCTCCTTTTGGGAGGGGGCATGGGGGGTGATGTAAAAAATTATTCAAATATAGTGCCAAATCCATCCTATTCAGGGTCGCTGAGATAAATAGTGACACTCTGGAAATTTTTAAAGTCCACGTTCAGCACACTTTGGGGTGGTGAGGGGGAAGTGATATAACAAAATTATCAAAAATAGTGTCAATCCATACATTTTGGGGTTGCTGAGATGAATAGTGACACTCTGGAATTTTTTAAAGTCCAAGTTCAGCCCCCTTTGGGGTGGGGGCGAGGGGGTAGTGATATAACAAAATTATCGAAAATAGTGTACAATCCATACTTTTCATGGTCGCTGAGATAAATAGTGACACTCTGGTTGTAGTTTTTAAGTCCAAGTTGATCCCCATTTGGCATGTGGGTGAGAACTGGTAAAGAAAAGAAAATGTCCAAAGGGACACAGTTTAAAGACGTATGTGTGTATGTTCTAGCATACCTCCCAACCAAACTTGGTATACACACGACTTACTATTATAGAAAACATTACTGTGGGGGACAGATACACCTAGCACCCCTAGGGGCAAGGGTGAATTATAGCAACAACACAGAAAGACAGGCGAAATAATAGGTAACAACAAATATTCATGTAGAGTCCATAGTTTTCGAGATCGCTGAAGTGAATAATGACTCTCCGGGTGACGTTCAGTCCCCATCGGCATGAATATTAGAGGAGTTGGAAAGGAAAATGTTCAAAATGACCGAAATTACGGATTTATTTGTTTTTCATCCAGCATAGCCCTCGTATAAAATTGGTACATGTATGACTTACTATCTGAAAAAAATACTGTTGGGTTAAAACCCCCCAGGACTCCTAAAAGAGATGGTGAAATATAAAAATTAATGAATTTGATTGATATTAATGTCGAATACATTCTTTATGAGGTCACACAGTTAAACTGTGACACTCTGGGTGGTTAAGTCATACTTCAGCCGCAATCAGTATGGAGGTTGAGCAGGGGTGAAAATGAATGTAAATATAACGGATCATATGGATGTACTGTATGTGGGTATGTTCCAGAATTGCTCTCGATGAAACTTGGTACACACATGACTTACCATCTAGAAAAAATACTATGCAGATGAAAAATCACTGTGTCTGCTGGGGTAGGGAATGAGAGGGGCTGACGTGCAAAAATAATGGAAAATAACCGATATTAATGTCAAAATCCATTGTTTATGTGTCTCTGATACGAACTGTGATGCTCTTGATACCGTTTAAGTAGACGTTCAGTCTCCACTGAGACAGGAGTTGAGAAGGGCTTAAAAGTATACAGTATAAAATGACCGAGATTAGTGTTGAATCCACTGCTTTTGGCGTCACTAGGCTGATTGTGACAGTCTCAATGACAGCTGAAATCGTGTACGTCAAATGTATAGTATGACAGGTAAATACATTTAATTAATACTATTTTTTTAAGGAATCAGATACTTCTCAGTCAATTCTAGCTTTCACAAGGACAACGTTTTACTCGAAAATTAAATAATCTAAAACTTGAAATCAGGTACATCTAAATAACTCTAAAACTACATAATAGGTAAAATCAACATCTCAAAAATAATTCAATAAGCATTCACTTCACACTTAACTAACTGGTAATACAAATACTAAAGATAAATATTCAAAAACTACCCAGGTAACGCCAGGTACTACAGCTAGTGATTAATAAAAACGTGAACAATATTAACAATCTTTCATTTACCTGAACTGTTTAGATGGAGGCCATGTTTTGTATAACAGTGTCTCTCGAAACTGCTGCATTTCAATAAGCTGGGTATTCAAAAAATGTTTACAAATTTTAACAATATTGACCTTGTCCACTTCAATGGTCATGCACGAGTCTCTACTCAAATCATGCCTGTGGGAGATATTCACTACGACGACGTTAGTGTGAGTCAGCTACCCTTGTGTATATTGAAGTTGTAACCTCACATTCTTGGCGTTGTTGTGAGCTATGCCATTCGTCCCACCGATGATAAGCACTGCATCGCCGCTCCTGAGTTCCTAGTTGCTTCTTCTACATTCTCCAGGTCAATTACTGACAGAAGCTCCTAGATATATTTCTCTGGTTGCTGCTATATTCTAGTCGTGTATCACTCCCGCAATTCCCTCTCCTTGGCTATCACCAAACACAGCTACCTTTGCTGATTTAGGCCTAGCTGGGTCTTGATTCTGAAATCTATGCCTAATTTTTAACCTCAGCACAGCAACGGCAGCAGTTCGCGATGATTTGGTTTCACAAGCGCTATCACTTTCTTCCTGAATTTAGGGCAGAAAACCTAATTCTGATGTTTATTCCAGAAATTCAGTTGTAGATTTCTTCTTAGCCGGCCATCCATGAACTACTTGACACCATGTGCTCGAGTTTGTTACTGGTACTGGTATATCACTCGAAGAATGGTCAGTCCCAAATTCTAGTGATCGCAGTCTTTCTTTTAATTCTTGATTTTCTACTTTAATTCCTCATCGTTTATTTTCGGTGCTTCATCGTCAAAGCCGTCGCCAACTACAACATTCCGAACACTGCTCACAAATCCAGTCAACATTTTCATTAGTATTTACGTCTCTAGGGAAATTTGCGTACTCATAATGCCACCATCAATCACATGAATCACACAGCATTCCATTTTTCACTAATCTTCGACATTTTCCACACTTTTTGTCACATTTTACGATTAATTTACTTGGACGAGGGACTAAAGTCTGGCAGGTTTTGTTGTCCCGTTACTTGGCTACAGGAACCATGCCCTCCCATTTCTTATGTTATGCATTCACTTTTGGTTTACTCAGTTCAGTCCGGTATAGTGCTCTTAACATGTGATTTATTCGACTTAATTATTTCACTTTCATTCAAACTACACCGTGCCATCTTTCTGTTTATGCTTTTTTTACAACTGGCTTTATGTCACACCGACATAGACAGGACTTATGGTGATGATGAGATATCCAATGGCTGGGAGTGGGGAGGAAGCATCCATGACTTGAATTAAGGTATAGCCCCACCATTTGCATGACATGAAAATGGGAAACCATGGAAAAACATCTTCAGGGCTGCCGACAGTGAGGTTCAAACCCACTATCTCCCGAATCCAAGCCTAGAACGGTGTGTCCCTAACTGCATGGCCAGCCATCCCTCTGCACCATGCAATATCATATTTCAAGGTGACAGTGAGTTAAGTAAACACAATTCGTTAAGAGGTTTGAAGGTGTAGAAGGAATTGTAGGAATTCTCACCAGATGATGTCAACATTCATATCAGTGAAAAGATGGCAACTTCTACAATCAATCTACATACAGAAACATCCTGTATTGAAACATATATCCCCTGGAATGTTGCAGAAATTTAAACCTAAATGCTCTCAACCAGAAAGACGTCAGACTGTTTCAAACACTTTAGAAGAAAAAAAGAAACACTGATTTGGGCTGATTCATATGTACAAAGAGGGCAGACATCTTCCATTTCCATCTCAACTACTTTAAAACTTTACAAGTTAGAAGAAAATAAATTTAGGCCTGCAAGGGTCTATACCACAAGTGGAAGTCAGCAGCATGTCCATTCGACGTATGGAGGTCGGTGTGAAGGGGTTAAAGAGAACAAAACTTGTATATCATACAATAATTGTCAGTCGACAAAATTTCCATGTGGAAGTATTACACCTCACAAAGAGATAGCAGACACAATTCAAGAAAGTTCTGTGGATCAAAATTCTTCTTGTCCCATTTGGTACATGTTATGGAGGGAGAGCTGCGTGCCTACTTCCGGCCCACCAAGGCCTTTTTGAGGCTTGTCTTTTTCTTTATGATTTGTTATGCTCAATTAAGGAGTGTGTTTGGACTTTTTTGTTTTTCTTCTTCTCTTTGCAATATTTCCTCATCCTCTCGCTGTACTCCTTTTTACGTTGCGCAGTCCGTCCCATATTTAGAGAAAACTGTGTTTCTGAATTAAAATTCTATCTTGAATGGTTTCATCATCTATGCCAGTTTCATTTAGGTCTTTTAGCTAATTATTGTGAATGTTCTTTGTGAGCCTCTTATTATCCATTTTGTGTGATTTCTTTTTCATCCAAATTCCATTTTCACATCATGGTAATAAGATTTTCCTGCTGACTTTCCTTTCTTGTTTTCCGATCATCTTTATTCGAGACTCGCTACCTCTTACAATAGTTTCAGATGCATAAACTACTGTCTTATGTCTTATAGCGATTATGGGATAAGAAAGAGCTGGGTGTGGGACGGAAGTGGCCGTGGCCTTAATTAAGGTACAGCCTCAGAATTTGCTTGGTTAGAATATAGTAATCCATGGAAAACGATCTTCAGAGCTGCTGACAGTGAGCTTTGAACCCACTACCTCCTGGATGCAATTTGCTTTTTTTAATATAGTTCTCTTATTGTCTCTGTTCCGAGTAATGTTGTATGCTCATTGAAGTATTGCAATTCTTTCTTTGTTAGCTTGAACTGTTGGTTCAATAATTTCACCTAGATACTGAAATTTGTCTACCTAAGTGATATTTCTATATTTGGTGTTCCATATACTTTGTCTTTTCATAAGAAATTTGGCTGCTATTTATAGACATTTTCTACGTTGGCTTGTCTATACTAAGGTAATTTCATTATAATGCATTTTTAGTTTTCTTCCCAGTGGTTTAATTTTAAC
This sequence comes from Anabrus simplex, assembly GCF_040414725.1. Classification (NCBI taxonomy): domain Eukaryota; kingdom Metazoa; phylum Arthropoda; class Insecta; order Orthoptera; family Tettigoniidae; genus Anabrus; species Anabrus simplex. Next base: position 45,159,238 of record NC_090278.1, on the reverse strand, counting down.
AGGAATGATTTGTCAGCAAAGCATGCATCATTAATAAGTTTATATTCACCTTGTGAAATACCAAGTTCATGCTGATTAGAAATGCTTTGTGGGACAATCAGTCAGTCACGGTTCCCTAAGGCTTCACGTGTGACATTTATCCTCCAGAAATTTGCAGATTTTCTCTTGCAAAAGTCTAGCAAACATTTGGCAAAGACTTAGCCACTTTAATTCTGCCAAGTAAATTACATCACCTGATATCAGAAACATAGTTCAAAGTACTGGTTCCATACTTATCATTAGGTACATAGCACCATGCTTTGTTAATCTAGCTAATATACCATATAAATTCATCAATTAATTTAAAAGAATGAGCAAAATCTCTCTTGCCACTTAATATTGTGAAAAAAATTACATTTTATAGCACAGTCTAGCTCGAGCAGTCGAGGAGAGAGGTTGCGTAGCGAAGTGCGTGCTGTAAACATGGTTGGCATTGAACAGTACCGGGCCGCTATTGGGAAATGGCAGGCAAGGCAGAAGAAGGAGGTCAGGAATGGATTGGTGACGGACGGATTGAAAATGAGTGAAGCGGTGCTGGTGGTGACAGTGATAGCAGTGTTACTGGTTATTGGGGGGGTGGAAGTAAACCCAGGCCCAAATACCAGTGGAAAATTTAGCGCAGAGGATTTGGCCGCACTCAGGGTGGTTGTAAGTGAAGTGATGCAGGAAAAGTGTCAATGGGATAAGGTGCAGGAAATAAAGGACATGATGGAGGAGCAGAGAAGGGAGATAGGGAACATGAAGAAATGGCTTGAAACGAAGACAGAGGAATCGAGCAGGAGAGTGGTCAATAACGAGAAAGAAATCGAGTTATTGAGAGGGGAAGTGAAGCATCTGAAAGACGAGGTGATGAAGATGAAGAAAGAAGCGGAGGGGTACAGGCAGGAGAGATTGAAAAAAGCCATATTTTTATATGGAATTGAGGAAGGGGCGAGAGAGAGCAAGATTGAGCTGATATTTAAGGTGGTGGAAGCTATACGTGATGTTATGAAGGTAAACTTTAGTGAGGTAGACATTGATGATGTAGAGAGAGTTGGTAGAATCAAAGGTCGGAGGCCAATTAGGGTTACATTGTTCTCAACCCTAATGGCAGATTCTGTGTTAAGAAACAGCAAGAATTTACAAGGGCGGAAAATAGGGGTGAAAGGAGACATGGGAAGAGAAGGAAGTGAAAACGCGAAGATCTTGAATAGGCACCTTTGGAGAGCGAGGAACCAGGGGCTAAAGGCCCGAATAAGAGGTCTGAGGTTGGAGGTGACGAACGGGCGATGGGTCAGAGTTCATTCAGTTTCTAAGCTAAAGGAAATGGACGAAAACGAGAGGGTTGAGAGTGGTGAGAGGTCAAGGCAAGATGGGAAGAAGAAAGAAGAAAAGAAGAGGAGGAGGGACGTGGCAGGAGAACAGGGCATCTCGGAAGAGAATGGGCAATGTAGCCGGGAGACAGAAGATCAAGATAGTGAAGTGGACGGTGAGAGTGGACCGCAAGAAACTGGGAGAGGAGAGTGTAGTGGGGCAGTGAGTAAGAAAGGACAAAGGGAGATGGATTCAGAAGTCCAAAATAGTGAGGGGGAGAGTGGGGGTGAGCAGCAAGAAGAGGTGAGTGCAGGGTGCAGTGGTGTAGCGAAAAAGAAAGGTCAAGAGGAGACAGATCGACAAGAAGGTAAAAAACTTATGAGTAAAGTCAGGAGTAAGAGCTTAAAAGACATATGGGGAAAAGTACGTAAAGGGATGGAGGATACAGAGGGAGAGAGGTCGATAAATACTAGAAGTAAGAATAGAGTGGGAGACCTAGAAGGGAGGGAGGGAAAGTTATAACAATTTTGGAAGATAGGATGTGTGAATATTGAAGGAGTAAGGAGCAAATTAGGAAACAAGAAAGTTAGGGAAGTAATTGAAAGTTTCGATGTTGTGGCACTCTTAGAGACGTGGTTGGAAACAGGGAGGGAGATTACATGGAAGGGGTTTGAGATAAAATATAAATATAGAAGAAAAGAGAGGAATAAGGGACGAGCACCTGGAGGGATGATAGTTCTAATTAGGGAAGAAATTAGTGAAAGAGTAGAGGATATAGAGACCGATATGATGGAAACCATATGGCTGAGATTGAATTTGGGAGAGAGAGAGGGACGGAGGAAGAAAATAAATCTAGCTTTTGTTTACTGCCATCCTAGTAATTCAGAATATGCAAATAAATATTTTTTTGAAGAGTTATTGGTGGATATTGGTAGGATAAGGGGAATGTATCCAGGGGAGGAGGATATGTTGTTATTTGGGGGATTGGAACGCGAGGATAGGAGAACAGAGCCCAATTTATAGTAGGGAGGATGGAATGTGTTTGTTAGAAAGCAGAAGGAGTGAGGACAAAATTACAAATAGTTATGGAGAGAAGCTCCTAGAGATGTGTGCTGTGGGAAACTTGTATATTCTGAATGGGTGGATAGAGGGTGACAGGACGGGGAAATTGACATATGTTACGGAGAAAGGGGGTAGTGTGATAGATATGGTTCTGAGCTCGGAAGGGATGATTGAGGAAGTTGTAAGTATGGAAATAGGAGATTGGATTGAGTCACACCATTTCCCGGTGAGGGTTATGCTGAAAAGAGAGGTAGAGAAGCGTACAATGAAGGAAAATGAGACAAAGGATAAACGAGGGAGGGGTTATAATAAGTACAAATGGACAGAGAAGGTAGGCCGGGATTGGAATAGGGTAGTAAAGGAGGAGTTACATCTTCTGAAATATGGGTGGGAAGGGGCGTTAGAAGAGAATGATACTGATAAAGCCTTGGAATTGTTGCTACATCCAATAAAGATGATAGCGCAGAAGGTGAAAGCTAGAAAAGGAAATAAGAAAGAGGGAGAAGAATGGTTTAATAGGGAGTGTGAAGGATTGCGGAGGAGGGTGATGGACGCTTTAGGAGAATATAGAAGGAAAGGTGGAAGCCAAGAAAGGGAGTTTTTCTGTAGATTGAGGAAGGAGTATAAAAAGAAAATTTCTGAGACAAAAAAGACGTGGTTAGAGGAACAAATGGAAGCCATAAATAATGACTGCAAGACTAACAATTTTGAGAGAGTCTGGGATAAGATTAATAGAATTATTAAGGGTGGAAGGAATATGGAGAGAACGAGTATTGAGGAAGTGCAATGGGTCAGGCACTTCGAGGAATTACTAGGAAAAAAGGGGGGTGATAGATGGAGAGGTTCGGGAGAAGAAGTAATTTGGAGTAATAGGGGAGTGGCAATTTATGACTTGGATAAAGAAATCACAAGAGAGGAAATCCGGGGAGTGATAAGTAGAGCCAGAGCGAAGTCGGCCGGGGGGTGTAATGGTATAAATAATAAGTTTTGGAAGGAAATTAGTAAAAATGAGATAATGATAGAGGGCATGGTGAAACTATTCAATAGGATATTCGAGGGAGGAAATTACCCTAGGGAATGGGAAACAGGAATTATATGCCCTATATACAAGGGAAAGGGTAGTAGGAACGATGTGAACAGTTATAGGGGTATATCTCTGTTGGATTCTCTGAGTAAAATATATACTGGGGTGCTAGCGAACAGAATAAGTGGGTGGGCGGAAGAAAATGGAATTTTGACAGATTACCAAGGGGGATTTAGGAAAAAGAAAAGAACAGTGGATAATATAATGATAGTAAAGACTATTTTAGAAAAGTATAAGAATATGAATAGAAGTACGGTTTATGTAGCAGCAATAGATTTTGAGAAAGCTTTTGATAAGGTAAATAGAGAGGCCCTACGAGAGAAATTAGGTAGGCTAGGGATTTCGGAGAAGATGTTGAGGGCAGTGGAAGGAATATACAGGGACGTCAGGTTTTGTGTAAAATTGGGAGAAGGGAGAATGAGTGGACCATTGGAGTCCAAGGTGGGTTTAAAACAAGGTTGCAAGTTATCGCCCATACTGTTTATTTTATTTATAAACGATATTTTAGAGGGGTTTGGGGCAGGAAATTGGGCTGTACCGGTAATTAATGGTTTGGAAGTGCCAGGACTGATATTTGCGGATGATGTGTTATTGATGACGTTAACTTCAGGGGCGATGAATAGGGCCTTAGAGTCAGTGATGCTATTTGCGAGGAAATGGGGATTGAAAATTAATGGAAATAAGTCTAAAATATTGATAGTACAGGTGAACAAAAGAAGAAAGATGGAAGGGAATTGGGTAATACAGGGAGAAAGATTGGAACAGGTAAGGAAGCTGGAATATCTAGGAGTTATTTTTAATGATAAAGGAACTTGGAGTGACCAGATCAAAAGAATGAAATATAGAGGCTTGGCAGCCCTAGCCTCAGTCAGAAATTTGCTACTCAAGTTCCCGGGGATCAGTTATAAAACACTGAGACTCGTGTTCAGGTCGGTAATAGTGGGGAGGGTATTATACGGAGCAGAAGTTTGGGGGCTGGATGAAAAAAGAGAGGAACTAAGAAAGATTGTTAGTAGTTTTGCTAAGTTAGTGATGGGCTTACCGAGGTGTACAGCAAATGTAGGGGCGGAATTAATGTGTGGGGAGGATTTAGAATCAGAGGGTGTGAAAAGAATAGTTAGATATTGGATGAATTTAAAAAGACAGGAAGGTGGGAGAGTTTTACAGGCTGCATATGTACAGCAAGTTAAGAGCATGTATAAGGGGGGATGGTTAGAAAAAATAAAAGGATATTTAGAGAGGATAGGATTAGGGAACCTGTGGGGGGAGGTTTGGTCAAAGACAGAAGTGAGAGGGATGAAAATACTGGAAAGGAGAATTAGGGATATCCATAGGCAGAAATTATTGGGGGAAAGCAGACTAAGAAATTCGCTGATTGTTTTGACGAAAATAGAGGAGATAGCAGGGTTGAATATTAGATACGTTGATAGGTCAAATCGATATGGGATGATGTGGTGGCTTGTAGGTCTGCCAAGGAATAAGGGCTGGTTACAGGGCAGGGATAAGACAAGGTGTGTACTTTGTGGAGATGTGAATGATGAGTTTCACTTGCTAAGAGACTGTGAGGGAACGAGGGGGTTAAGACATAGATTATTGAGTGCCGAGCATCGGGAAATACTGGGGAGAGGGGATGAGAACGCAATACTGAGATGGATTCTTAAACAATGGGAAAAAGGGGGAGAATTGAACAGGTATTTTTGTGCGACAAAAAAGGCCTGCGAGAGTAAAATGAAGGAGAGTGAGTTAGAAGGTGGGCAGGGGAATAGGGGGGTAGAATAGTTATCTGTATAAGGGAAGGAGATAGTAGGTTAAAATTTTAATGGTTAGTGTATATAGGGACTGAGTATTTAGTTAGGGGAGTTGGGTAAGAGGACAGGATGGCATGGTCTGTTGGTTTTATGATATGTCAGTAATTGTTATTCATTGTAATTTTATTAGGTTATGATGGTAACTATTTGTGAAGACTGAAATATGGTAAATAATTTGTGAAGGCTGAGACGTGGTAAGGGTGAAGTGATATATTTATTGTGATATTTGGAGTTGACGCTGATTGGTAAGTTTTATGATATGTCAGTAATTGTTATTCACTGTAAATTTATCAGGTTATGATGGTAATTATTTGTGAAGGCTGAAATGTGGTAATGGTGAAGTGGTATATTTATTGTTGATGTATATAAGAGAGAGGATAGCATGATAGTGTGGTATGAGATTGAGAGGTGGCATATGAAGCGATGTGTTGGTATTGAAGGGTAGCTGTATTAGCTTTTGGTTTGGTAGGAGGTTTATTTAATGCTAACTAAGTGAGTGTTAAGAGGGACAAGAGTTTTGGATGGTAGAGATTGGAATGTGGTGTTGGTGAAGAGATGGTATATGAGTGTTTGGTATTTTAAGGTGAAGATGGCCTGGTATCTAGATACGATTAAGGTAAGATGTGTCATATTGCTGAAATGAGGTGTTGGAGAAGTGGTGGTATAAAATGGTCGCAGTTATTGAGGACTATGGTTGAAATATGGTGAGAAGCGGTGTTAAGCGGTGTTATTTTGTAAATCTGAGATGTTGTAAATTTAGATTTAGTGGTGTATTGTGGAAGGTATATGAGGTGGATCTGGAATGGAAATTGTGGGTAAGAGGTGGTATCTGAATCCGGGAGTTGGTATGTAGATGGTTTATTTATTGCTGAATTAGTTTAGATTTATCGATTGAAACAAAATGTGGTGTGGGAGAAGTGTTGGTATAGGCGAAGATGGTTTGGTAATGAGATGGTTTAATTTATTGCTGAAACTTTTGGAGTTGGAGAGATGATTGTATTAAGTGCGGGTTGGTAAATATAGTGTATGATGGACTGAAGGGCAATTGCGGAATGTTGGTTGTTATGGTTTGGACAGAGAGTAAGTTAGAGGACAATGAAGATGACGTATGTGCTGAATCCACAAGGACACGTAATGAGTGGTGGTTGCGATAGCAAATGTAATGCTGAGCATGGCTTGGGTTTTAAAATGAGATTAAGCATGGCTAAAGAATGGTCAAGTTGCAACATGAGAGGTAGTAATGCATTGAAATAAAAGTGGTATTTAAGGTAAGTGTGGAGGGAGACCAGTGTTGAAATTTGATTGTAAGTTATTATGATTTTCTGCTGGGTTAGGATTGTGTTATTTATTGTTGTGAACGTGGAGGACTTTTGTTTGTGTTATGGCTGGTTAGAATGTAAGTGCTGACTGTCGATGTTTTGGTATTGATCGGGAGTATGTCAGGGAAAATGAATGTGACGAAAGTTGCTGTAGGCATAAGGACAAGTGATGAGTTTGCTGGATCCTCGAGCTGAGGACTGCTACAGAATTGTTATCATTTTTGTTATTATTTATTCCTATCATTATTATATTTTTATGTATTATATTATTATTATCATTATTTTATTATTATTTTTATTATTATTATTTTTTTTATTATTATAATTATTAATATTGTGTCTTATTGCTTTGTGAACATGTAATGGGGCGGAAAGCCTGTCTGTTCATAAATAAATACTACATACTACAATTACATTTTATATAATTTTTCTGAACTGTATGTGTGACCTATGACCAATCACGGACCCTCCATGTAGAAATGTTTGGCCCTGTAAGAATTAGTTGTTAAGAAGTACAGTGGTTCTACTTCAGACACTGACAACACAAACACTGTCCACGTAGTGAACCACTATAAAATTATTATGTATCAGTGATTCAATATACAGTAAACACATAGAAAGAGACACAAATGTCGATCGGTCACTTGCTTTCTTGGCTTACGCTGTGTGAACCGTCAAAGATAGACCCCAAGTGTAAGTGTACGAATTGTACAGCACAGGAACCTCTACAAAAATGTCCATGATGGCACAAACCGGCTGCCCTCTAGAAGCGATTTTATGCTATAGTCCACTGTAAAAAATATAACTCCTTAAAATTAAAACAATATTTCAATATTATCCTCGAGTTCCTCATCAAAATAAATTGCTTAACCTCCTCCAGTATTTTATAAGGATTACAATAACCGTGTCAGGACATTATTTGCATGAATGGTTCAGAAGTTATGACCATTTTAGACTGTAGTGGTAATATGTGTTGGCAGGATGGGCGAGCGTTGTCTTATATCACATGACGTCACACAGAAGGCGGCCAGGGAGAGAAACAAGTGAGTGCGATGCGGGAAGAAACCCCCCTGGGTTTTCATTGTGTGATATGAAGGAATCAAACATTACATCACCAGGGCCAACAATTTATTTGCAAGTGGTGTAGAGTGTTGTGGCATGAATCCTCCACAAAATTTTGCAGTGCAGAGTGAAATGTATGATACAAGTTCCCTATTCATGTTTTATGCATGACTGAATATCGTGTTTTTATAAGGCCAATGGCTGTAATTAACATTTCATATTGAAACTGAAGTAGGCTCTATTTGTGGAACAGCGGCAGAGTGCAAGACTCTGAATGCAACATTGTGGTTTCAACCATGCAGAGGTAGTCAGATTTTTGAAGGGTAGAAGAAAGGTCAATTTCACACTCCCAAGTTGGAGCACTGGAATGATCTGGAGACTGCTCTGCTGAGTTTCCTTCGTACACCAGGAACAGCAGAGCAGTGAGGCCGGGTCATTCCAGCCTGCCATTTATCAGCTACATGCATGTCCCTCCAATACTCGTGAGATGCTCCATCACGCAGATTGTATTGGAATCACAAAATCATTTGGACACATCCTCAACAACTTTCTGTAGCACATGACTGCTAAAGCTCTCTTCCAACCAAAGAGTAAAGTACAGATTCACTCCTTGACAACTTTCTTTCCAAAATGTAATAATAATAATCTCATTGGCTTTACGTCCCACTAACTACTTTTATGGTTTTTGGAGATGCCGAGGTGCCAGAATTTAGTCCCACAGGAGTTCTTTTGCTTGCCAGTAAATCTACCGACATGAGACTGAAGTATTTGAGCAACTTCAAATACCACCGGACTGAGCCAGAATCGAACCTGCCAAGTTGGGGTCAACCATCTGAGCCACTCAGCCCGGCTTTTTCCAAAAATTAGTTAACATTTCCTAATACTAGAGGAATCAAAATAATTACCTGCTTAATTTCAATATTCTCAAGGTAAGATGGTTCTTCTGTATCTGACAACCAATCAGCCTCATCTCTGTCAGGTTTCTCCATAACAATACTAATCTAGAGGACAGCAGAACAAAGACATTAGTAATGAGACTGTTCAAATATATTTTAAAGGGAACAAGAACATTTTAATGGCATCTTCTTAAATGATGCATTCAATTAACTCTCTCATGTGCACAAACCTCACATCTGCCCAATTAACTGCATTATTAGGAACTCTCCTTTTAAGAGTGCATCCAAAATAGTGACACCACTATACTCCTAAGAACTCAAGCGAAGTATGTTACTATTTCCAGTTAAGTCCGAAAAATGGATCTGGTGGCTTCTCCAAATGTTGTTGTTCTACATGTCACATCTGCTAAGTAAATACATCCACATACAGCCAGAACACTATGACTTCCTACCTAATAGCCAATATGTCCAACTCTGACAAGGATAAAAGCAGCGACGCATCTTGGCATGAAAGCAATGAGGCTGGAAGGAGTTGGCACCACATCTGAACGAACAAGTCACCTAATTCCCAAAAGTTCCGGTGAGGGGGGCGATGAGCTACGACACCACGTTCAATCACATCCCAGATGTGTTCAATTGGGTTAAGATCTGGCGGGTTGGGGGCCAGACAACTGCAAATCACCACTGTGTCTCTTGAACCACAAATCACACTCCTGGCCTTGTGTCTTGTTGAAGAATGCCACTGCTGTTGGGAAACATGGTCTGCAACCAGTGTACGATACTCCTTGGCCATCACGGTGCCTTGCACGAGCTCCACTGGGCCCAAGGATGCCCAGGTGAATGTTCTCCAAAGCATAATCGAGCTGCCACCAGCTTGTCTCCGACCCGCGTACAGGTGTCAAATGAGCTGTTCCCCTAGAATATGACGGATTTGCACCCTCCCATCAGCACGATGAAGAAGGTATCAGGATTCATCAGACCATGCAACACTCTGCCACTGCTCCAACATCCAGTGACAAGGGTCATGTGCCCATTTCAGTCGTAATTGCCAATGTCGTGGTGTTAACATTGGCACATGCATGGGTCGTCGGCTGCGGAGGTTCAACTTTAGGAGTGTTTGGTGCACTGTGTGTTTAGACACACTTGTACTCTGCCCAGCATTGAAGTCTGACGTTAGTCGTGGTGTTAACACAGGCACATGCATGGGTTGTCGGCTGCGGAGGTTCAACCTTAGGAGTGTTTGGTGCACAGTGTGTTTACACACACTTGTACTCTGCCCAACATTAAAGTCTGACGTTAGTTCCCCCACAATCTGCCACCTGTCCAGTTTTACTAGTCTGCTCAGCCTACAACATCCGCATCTCTAATTAGGGGTGGCCACCTAACCCCTCGACGTTCGGACATGGTTTCACATTGGCTTTGCTACTTGTTAAAGAACACCCAACAAGTCGTGCAATTTCCAAAATGGTCATGCTGAGCCTCTGGGCCATCACCATCTGCCCTTGGTCAAACTCGGATAGATTGCGTGCCCTCTCCATTCTGCACATAGACAGCACGCTCACTGATACTTCATGCACCGTGCGTGTCTGACTAGCAGTCATTTCCCATCAGATGATGCTACTATCACCTGGAGGAGATTATATCAATATCATAATCTTCTGTCTGATCAGTGTATGTTTTCTATACATAGTAGAATAGTAGAAATATTAGTTCTATCCCGACATGTCTTTATTATCATAGTCACTTTAGTGCCACTTCAAAATATCCTTGTCAGTAGCTATCATACTCCTTGACAAAATGATGGATGTTGGTTTCTTAATTTTTTTAGCTTTAACTGATCTTTCAAAAAAGTATTCCATTTGCAAAGTTTTAAATTATTTCAATGTAAATTAGAATTACATCACCCAGATCTTGCATGTCAAGTAAACTGCATGCAATTAACAACTTACACAGAACACTTCTGAATGTAAGCTTCTGGTTCAAGACAAGTGCATACAGAGCAATTCCATATATACATGCCAAGGAGGTAACAAGTCAAGATTTGAAGCCAAACTGATGTGACATTTTTAACATTTCCAATACACATATATATATGTTTTTGTTATTTGCTTTACGTCGCACCGACACAGATAGGTCTTATGGTGACGATGGGACAGGCAAGGCCTAGGAATGGGAAGAAAGTGACTGTGGCCTTAATTAAGATACAGCCTGGTGTGAAAATGGGAAACCACAGAAAACCATCTTCAGGGCTGCTGACAGTGGGGTTCAAATCCACTATCTCCCGGATGCTCCTAACTGCATGGCCAACTTGTCCAGTAATATACATATAAATTTGTGAGATATCATTATTCACTACAAAATCATTAGGCTTTGTGTTCATGAAATTTCAATCAAATAAATGAAAATATACAAGACACTGCTAAACATACTCATTGTCATTGTAGTGAAACTCACAAGTTTAATCAAGAAACTAGTTCAAGATATCTGACTTGGTTAGTTGCGATCTGAGTTTGACAAGAGACCACACCACTAGTGGACTGTGATGGTGGCGACATTATACGTTTAGTAGTGATGAGTAGCTTGTGAATGAGTCGTTCAAAATGAAAATCTCACTGCTATGGAGTGTGAACTAACCACTCATTTTCAATGAACTGGTAGTTCAAACTCTTCACAGTTCTCACACTTCATAATATTCACAACTCATTTGATTTGTCTGTCGCTCACTCACTCGCTCTCTTCACCCTCCCACTGTCTGCGTCAGCTCTGTTCTTACACGTATTTCCTTCTTTATATGAGACAGGCATCTCTGTTTATCTTTTCGTTGTCCCTATGAACCATTGTCTAGATGCCGTAAGGCATTGAGTGTCCATAATTACAGAGCTCTGCCATCTGTTGGTAATATCATTAAGTATTATGAAGATTTATTGAGTGAGTGAGATACTGTGAGTGAAGGTAATGAATTTCATGTTTTTGGTCCGTATTGAACTGAGAATAATATATAAGTAATAATAATAACAACGTAAACGTTTCCACCTTTTCAATACTACAATATCTTCACAAAATTACAAATTACACGGTACTAGTTTCGACCCATCTAGGGGTCATCATCAGCCGTATTGGAGCAAAGATCATTTGTGGCGAAATCCTAAGAAAATGTTATTTTAAAGAATAACAAGTGAAATGAGATGTTATGGTAATAGTTAATAATACAAGGAATATACATACTAAGAGGTTTTTAACAAAGAATAAAGTAAAAATGGGGTGTTGTAAAAATTATAATCATGGAAATCAGTAAGTTCTTGTATTGAAATGAAATATGGCTTAGGAAGAGGGCTTAAGGTGGGGCTGAAGGGTGCAGGAGAAAGTGTAACTGTCTTGGAAAAGTACCTTTGATTAAATTTAGGATTGAGTTTAGGTTGGCTGCATTATTGTTTCTGAGGAAAGTGATAAATAGATCGAAGAGTATGTTGGGTTTCTCTGAGATTTCATTGAGATTGTGACTGGCATTAAAGTATTGGTCTAGGTGTATGAAGTAATTTTCCATTATGTTGAGTAAAGGGCCCTTGTTTGCTAATACGAGGATGTCCATGTCTTGTTCAATATTGGTGAAATTATGGTTATAATCTTGCATGTGTTGGCCGATGGCTGAAAACCTGTTGTATTTTATTGCGTTAGTGTGCTCGTGGTATCTGATAATGAAGTTTCTCCCGGTTTGCCCGATGTAGGTTTTTTTACAGGTGGTACATTCGATCCTATAAACTCCTGATTTTAAAAAACTGCTGGTCTTGTTGATGTGTGAAGTACTGTATAAAATGTTCATGTTCTTATTGTTGGTTTTGAAGGCTATTTTAACGCCTTGTTTCTTAAAGATGTTGGTTAACTTGTAGATATCATTGTTGAACGTGAAGGTGGAAAATGTTAGAGGTTTGGTTATTTCTTTTTTGAGGGTAGTTTTTGGGCGATGTTTGTGTTTATTGATTATCCTTTCTATAAAATGATTGCTGAAGCCGTTGAATTTTGCGATTCCGCGGATTGTGTTGAGTTCGTTTTTTAGATCTTTATTGGACATAGGTATGCTGAAGGCTCGATGAACTAGGCTGTTGTATGTGGCTCGTTTGTGGGACTGGGGGTGCACTGAATCATAACCATCAATGATGTAGCTTACCAGGCAAAACAGAAAGCCTTTCAATATCTAGGCCTAAAATTAAAGATAGCCAAATTACGCAAAGACATCGATTTCCTAAAGCAATGTATATCACTTAACTTGACACCTAATTTTCTAAGAAGCAATAAAAAGAAACATCGGACTTCACCTCAAACCATCAAAACTCCAAACAAAACAAACAAAATATGGTTAAGAGACGAAATTAAATTCTTGTACAGGAAGAAATATTTTTTGAATCAGAAATTATACGACACTCACCTCGCAGCGACTAAACTACTTTCAAACGCACAATGGACGCTATTCTATCAAGAAGTAGAGAACAAATTATTCTACGAACTAGCCAAAAAACAGTCAAATTTGGAGAATAAACTCAACAGGCTAAAAAACTGCCAACTACATAACCAACAAACTAGAAACTCCAATAGTAACACGTTCGATCGTACGCAGTTTCATCCAGCTGTTGTAAATCTATCTAACACGCCCTTAAGTGAAAGTGAACACTTAACTTTATCCAAAGGACCGAAACACAACTGGCCAAATTTGAACAGCCTCAACATAGCCGCTACTATGATCACAGAATCAGAGCTAGCCATCAGCAAAATGCCAGAAGACACGCAAAATGAGGTTAGAACCAATGTTAAAAGGAAACTGACTGATATCCTCCCCAATTTAACCAACCCCGCAAATAACCTCAATAATAAAGAAAAAACAAAAGCGCATATACACCCTCAAGAAGAAAATTAAAGACAACGAACTCATCGTAACCAAAGCTGACAAAGGCAATGCAACAGTTATCATGGATAAAAAAGTAAATATTGAAAAAACAAAAAACTTTTTCACAGACAGCTCATTTTCCATAATCAAAAAAGACCCCACCCAAAAAATTCAAAAACTACTTAAACAAACTCTTAAAAACACTTCATTTTTATTTACCGAACAGGAAAAATCCAAACTCATACATATGAACCCAGGACTCCCCACCGCTAAAGCTCTTCCCAAAATTCACAAAACCGGAATTTCCATCCGGCCAATTATCAACTATAGGCCGAGCCCCTTATACAAAATATCACAATTCATCCAATGTTTCTTAAGAAAAAATTATCAATTCTTATCCAAAAAGTCTATTAAAAACACATCTGAGCTAGTAGAAAAACTAAACAAGTTCAATTTGCAACCGGATCACTCCATCCACTCTTTTGATATTGTAAACATGTACCCAAGCATACAAGTATCAAAATTAATTCCGATAATTATAAACAATTTAAACAAAAACAGCCACTTAAGCAAACTAGAGATACAAGACTTTATCACAATATTAAAACTTATCATCGACAATAACTTCTTCACTTTTGACAATGTCATATATCAACAAAATAGTTTGGCAATGGGGTCACTGGCCTCAGGTATCTTAGCAGAAATATACCTGGACTTCCTCGAATACACCAAAATTGACAACGAATTAGAAAACATTCTCTTTTGGGCCAGATATGTCGACGATGTCTTTGTAATCATGAATGAGAAATCAATTAACGCACCCACCACCCTCTTAAGACTCAACAATATTGATCCTCATATCAAATTCACACTAGAATCCGAATCAAATCAAAAAATCAACTTTCTAGATTTAACCATCACTAGAAACTCGGATTCTTTCAGTTATAAAATTTTCAGAAAACCCACTCAAACAGCCTCCACCATTCGCCAAGATTCAGTGCACCCCCAGTCCCACAAACGAGCCACATACAACAGCCTAGTTCATCGAGCCTTCAGCATACCTATGTCCAATAAAGATCTAAAAAACGAACTCAACACAATCCGCGGAATCGCAAAATTCAACGGCTTCAGCAATCATTTTATAGAAAGGATAATCAATAAGCACAAACATCGCCCAAAAACTACCCTCAAAAAAGAAATAACCAAACCTCTAACATTTTCCACCTTCACGTTCAACAATGATATCTACAAGTTAACCAACATCTTTAAGAAACAAGGCGTTAAAATAGCCTTCAAAACTAACAATAAGAACATGAACATTTTATACAATACTTCACACATCAACAAGACCAGCAGTTTTTTAAAATCAGGAGTTTATAGGATCGAATGTACCACCTGTAAAAAAACCCACATCGGGCAAACCGGGAGAAACTTCATTATCAGATACCACGAGCACACTAACGCAATAAAATACAACAGGTTTTCAGCCATCGGCCAACACATGCAAGATTATAACCATAATTTCACCAATATTGAACAAGACATGGACATCCTCGTATTAGCAAACAAGGGCCCTTTACTCAACATAATGGAAAATTACTTCATACACCTAGACCAATACTTTAATGCCAGTCACAATCTCAATGAAATCTCAGAGAAACCCAACATACTCTTTGATCTATTTATCACTTTCCTCAGAAACAATAATGCAGCCAACCTAAACTCAATCCTAAATTTAATCAAAGGTACTTTTCCAAGACAGTTACACTTTCTCCTGCACCCTTCAGCCCCACCTTAAGCCCTCTTCCTAAGCCATATTTCATTTCAATACAAGAACTTACTGATTTCCATGATTATAATTTTTACAACACCCCATTTATACTTTATTCTTTGTTAAAAACCTCTTAGTATGTATATTCCTTGTATTATTAACTATTACCATAACATCTCATTTCACTTGTTATTCTTTAAAATAACATTTTCTTAGGATTTCGCCACAAATGATCTTGGCTCCAATACGGCTGATGATGACCCCTAGATGGGTCGAAACTAGTACCGTGTAATTTGTAATTTTGTGAAGATATTGTAGTATTGAAAAGGTGGAAACGTTTACGTTGTTATTATTATTACTTATATATTACTGTGAGTGAAGTTGGTGCGGAATAACGTGGTGAACAGCTTATTACTCCATGTACTACTTTATTTGTGGTAAGAATGAGTGAACTGGTTCGACCCATCGTTGATGTTTAGGGTTCTCGGTGTGTTATGAGAGACAGGCATTCTTGGTTTCACTGCAGTGTCAGAATTGCTATGAAAGCTGTCATTTACTACAGTCTGGGTCGGCTGTTCAAGCAATAGCAATTCCAGTGAGATAATACCTCATTCTAGTTTCATTTCAAAATTCACCAACTGGTTAATATGTCAATTCCAGACAATACCATCATCTTACTTAACCAAATAAGTTACAGAGCATAACCTTCTCACCACACAACCTTCAGGCCATTTGTTCTTGTCTCTGTCATATTTAATCAATACATGTTGTACTATCACTTCCCTAGTTTTATTCCCCCCCCTCCCCAAAGTTGGCATTTTGTTTCTCCACATTAGATTGAACTATTTGATTTAGTGAGGGTCGAATCAAGTCCAACCTTTTATACCGGTACAACTTATGCTGACGAACAGCTCATGTACTGCATTTTCAGACAAGATCAGTATCATCTTTGTCAGCTACAGCACATTTCACAGTCTTTACTGAATTCTCCAGGATGGTAAGCTGGAGTGTGAATATGCCTGATTCTGTCCATCTACACAAAGTACTCAAATTCAACTGAACTGAAAGTATAATTTCATACTAGTGAAATCTAGAAAAGATTTGTCAAAGCTTTGAGATCTTCTGGTTGGCTGTTGTTTAAGCCACAGGTTTGACTTCTAACTACTTGCTAGGTGCTCAACCACAATGTGATAGAGCTTAGACTTAAAAGCATCCAAGAAATGAATGTGCCAAGGAATTTCAGTGCATTCTCATACACATGAATAACTTTCTGCAGGATTGAGTCTCTTCCTAAGAGATTGTGACCAACTGTTTGCCTTTAGTTCTATATCCTTATCTATAATTGATCATGAGATGGATTTCATTTTTACAATGCTTAAATGGGCACAATGAATTTTATTCAAAAGTTTCTTCCTTATTCTGTGGTCAGCTCACCTTGCCTTTGAAAATAAGGACTTTTTGATAGCTCCCTTTACATCTTTGAAATTAATAGATACCTCAGTTCTGTGAAATTTTATAAATAGGTCCCAATATAATGCATATTGGCATGATCTGATTCCTCCAGAGATTTAGCCAGATCCTGAATATCAAGTGGGAGCTTTGATAGGACACTGGCTGTTCTTTGGCCTTAGTGTTCACATACTCTTTGTTTCTAATAGTGCCAAGTATGCCAATGCCATGAAATGTAGCCAGGCAATATAACGTATACCTCAGGTAGCTTAGATAACCACCCTCTAACCACCCTCTCTCAGCGTAAATTAACTCGACATCCACACGTCATGCATATCTGCAGTGACAAGTACACAGTTTTGAGCGTGCGCTTGTGGAGTACAGCTGTAATGATTTTGAAGCAAGATCGGAGGAGCTGGTTGAAAGTTGAATGCGCTATAGAGGTCGCAAAGCAAGGCAGTGTCACGAGGGATTGCAACAGGCTTGCGGTGAAAGTGCATTACTTTATTGTACTGTAGCACAGTGGGTGAAGGACTTCAAAGACGGATGACAAAATGTTACAGACATGCCGTGGCCCAGTCATCCCACAGTAAGTAATGACGATGTGCAGAATATGAACGCGTTAGTGCTGACAGATCGGAGCACCACTAAGTTAACCCGTTAACGCCGTGCGTGTCCATATGATCACGGCCTGCATTCCTTCATTTAGATTGCTCTCAGTGCTTTGTATAATGCTGGAATTGATTGCTGAATGTGTAGATCAATATTCAAGAAGCATGTGGCAACTGTGTGCAAGGATATTATTACGTGATACATATCGACTCATTGTTTCGGCGCACTTTCGTTTCGTGTCATTGTCACAGCAGCTGAATGATGATGGCGTGCTTCAAGTAAGTTTGATATTTCACATATATTTATGTTTAGATTACACAACTAATATGCTTAACAAGTTTGGGAGTGATCTATGTTCACATTATCATGCAGTTAATTTACATTTAACAGTAAATATTACTCCCATAGGCACTTAAATCATTGCGTGATCGTACGATCACGCTAGGCGCTTGTGTTAGCTATTCACCCTGTGCGTGTATTTGATGGTGGACGTTATGCTACCTGTTACTATTACTGTTATACATCAATTTTCATTGAACAACTTTATTCAATTTACGGTCATCTATTCTACATTTAAATAAATTGCGACTTGTTAACATATATGCAGCTACAAAACCTTGTTTCCCTTTTTATAGGGACAATACGCTCTAAGAAGTATTAGATATTCTTGAATTGGACGAACCAATTGGAGAAGTTAACAGCATTTTTGTTGAAACTCCGACGAAGATTCAGGAGATGAAGATGTTGGTGGTTTGGTTGATAACCTCACAGTCGCCAGCTTTCAAGAAAGGCAGAAATTGTACTCGCTGGCAACGATCGTATAGGAGGTGCAGACGATGATCCCATTTCAGCAGGAACAGATAGGATGGACCAGAATGTGTCGTACTATAGAGTAGGCGTACGTGGAAAGAAATGGTGGTGGTCGCTATTCACATGGCTCCTGGATGTATCCATTAACAATTCATGGTTACTGCTAAGGAGGTTTGGATGTGATTTGTCACATCTAGAATTTCGTCGCCACATTGTGCAAACATATCTACATAAGTTCAAAATAACGCCAATAGGAAGAGGCCGCCCTATCACTTCGAGATACTTTATCCAGCAGAGTAGTGTCACTGACGATGTACGACTTGACAGGATTGGGCACCTCGTAGCGCCCTGCAATCGACTACGCTGTGCTGGAAAGGAATGCTCCAGTAATGTTCGCACCGAGTGCACAAAATGTAATGTTGGACTCTGTGTTCCATGCTTTGTCCTATTTCATACAGTGTGAAGCATACAGTTCTTATATTTGTTTCTATTCGGTAATTTCTGTGAATTAGATAACTTGAATGTAATATATTACGAATATCTTAAGACTTTTATTGCTTTATTTATGTACGTACATATTGTAATTAATGTATATTCTTCATAAATTATCATTTTTAGTTTATTTGTATTTTGTTCATAATTTATCAATATCAATACATAAAATCTATAAATACTAAAGAAATGCTAACACATCCGCCTAGTGTGATCATATGAACACGCCACCTAACGACGAAACCGTGAAAAGTATGAGCTTAATATTTTGTAGTTATGTTATGCTATGGACCTGAAGTGATTTAGACGAATTTCAAAGAAAACGGACGAAAAAAATAATTTCGGCGTTAAAGGGTTAACTAAGTTAACTCCTACTTTATATTGCTCTTAAGTGAGAATACATACTCACATTAACATTCCTAAATTGTATTTATTTATTTATTCATTTATTTATTGACTTGTTTTACATGGCGTGGCTCAGGCTATGAAGCCTGCTGTTATCCCAAACCATCTTATATGCGCTACATTGTACAAACTACAGAGTATTAAGATTTCTAGTTACTTACAATTAATTATAAAATTAAACTTAAATAATAGTTATAAACGAAAGGTAAATTTCTGAGAGTCACTATTAAAAAATCATTAAATACTAATTTCTTAAGTCTATGTACCTTTTATAACATATTTTTTAAAATACATTTCTACTATGTATGTCTCTAATTACAGCTGGAAGGAAATTCCAAGAGCGTATGGTTGCAGGTATGAATGAGTTGCCGTAACCGGTCGCGCAGTAAATTGGGAAGCTCAGCAGGGAAGAGGTTTCTGACGTTGTAGGTATACTCTTTGGAGATGACAAGTATTTAAGATACATTCTCAGATAGCTTGGTGTGTCTGTACGGAGAATGTTGTGAAAAAGCGAAATAGAGTGAAGGTTTCTTCTTTCCGCCAAATATAACCATGACAGCTGTTCAAGACAAAGTGATATATGACAATACCTGGGCATATTTAATACAAAATGGTTGCATGTATTATAAGCCCGCTGAAGTTTAGCATTAAGTGTGGTGTTTAGGTTGTTGTATATTACGTCACCATAATCGAAGATTGGTAGAATTAAGCTTTGAACAAGTAACTTTCTTGGATTTAGTGGAAGGAGAATGCATAAACGTTTAAGAGAGTGCAAAGAAAAGAATACTCGTTGGCATATTTTCTTTGTGTGCTCCGTCCAGTTTAAGTACTTATAAAAAATGAGGCCAAGGTTTTTTACAGTTTCTTTTATTTGTATTGGTGTTGCGTGGAATAGGACTGGGGGAATTTTTAACACTTTTCAGTTTGGTATGATTAGTTTTGGATCCTATTATAATTGCTTGCGATTTGAATGGATTGACTTTAAGACTTTAGTACAGTCTTTTATATTTTCCAGGTCATTGTTTAGTTTGTTAATGTCTAGTTGGATGTTTTTTGGGTTTGTATGTATATAAAGTTGAATATCATCTGCATAGAAAAGGTATTTATACGTTTTTATATGTTCTGGTATGTCATTTAAGTACAGTGAAAATAGCAGTGGCGCTAGAACACTGCCCTGGACTATGCCAACTTCAGTTTGTTGCCAGTGTGATACTTTTGTACCTGCTGCCACCCAATTAAATAAGAGTGCAGCCACGTCAGTGCGCTTGAAGAAAATTTTTGTGCTTGTAGCTTAGCTAATAATATTTCCCTGTCCACACAGTCAAATGATTTACTTAGGTCTAAAAGTACAAGGATAGTCATTTGTCCAGTAGTGTATGGGAAGTATCTGTGTGGTGTGTAGGATTTAGGGGAAGGATCGTCATATTGAGTGAGGTAAGCATGCTTTTGAGTCGTCTAGATTCAGCAGAGTCACATTTTATCATGTCAGAATTAAAGTCACCCTTTAAAATAACATGCTCATACCTGGGTTACAAGTCCTGTAGTGCTTCCTCCAGGTCTTCGATGCATGGTACACAACACCCAGTAAACACTTAACACTGCAAATTTGTAATTCAATAAACAGGAACTCCAGGCCGTTGTGAAATTCACTTGGTGTTTTGCCTAATTCTTTGAATTTCATATCGTTGTGCAGATATATCCCTACGCCTCCCCCACCTTTTCCTACTCTGTTGTTTCTTACCAGCGTGTAACCCTCCATATGTACTAGTGAAGACGGGATACTTGGTTTCAACCACGACTCAGATATTAATATGGCATGGAAGTTGTTGTTAGAGACATAACCTTCAAAAACAATTCAAAAGTTGGCAAAAATGAAGTACTGAAATAATTAAAATATAAAGACTGATCATTAACACAATTATCAACAAACTTACTAAAAATTCATTCAAAAAGAGCAATTTCATCAAAAATACTTTCTTTGTCTTTTGTACATTTGTTTGACAACAATTTTCAACTTTGATAAATTAAATGAATAAAAGTGAAGTGAATTTTTTTAAATATATTTATTACTGCCAACTCCCATCAATAAAGTGTACTATCTGCCTGGGATTGCTCCATCTGATATGAGAAGAAAAGTGGCTGCCAACAATGAAAGGAAAATGATCTCACATCCACACCCACTCTATGGACATGAACCTGCTGGAAGGAGCTTCCTAACAACTACTGAACTGTTACAAGGAACAGCTGCAAAGGCACAAGTTGCCATGTGGAAGAAGAGAACTAGTAATTTGTGTGAATGGATGGAACTGCAGGAATCTCTACCTCCTGGCCACAAAGAGAACTGGCCAATCTGGAAGTCCCTGAACAGACTGCAAGCTGAATTTGCAACAACAAGGGACAACTTACATACGAGGCATTTTCCAATCAAGACAATTCTATGTGGTTGTGGTGAATTTAAAACAACACACAACATCTCTTATGTTATCATTATGCCCATCCACATGCACAATGAGTGATTTGACTCACGTTCTCTCGAAGTGGCTAAGTTTTGGGTGGGAACTGTTTGAAGTCACTTAATGAACACCTCTTTGTGTACTTTTGTCTGTTTCATGCTTCTTTTTTTTAAAAATGTTTCTTATATCATAGTTTGTACTTCTGACAAGAATACATAAATAAAATAATACTGCCAAGTCTTCACGACGTACATGTTTTACCTGGAGATGAAGTAACAAAACCCAAAGACCCAGGTTCAAACACTTGCACATCCACAGTACCTCCTTTCAGTACTGAGAGGAGAGTAATTGAGACATTGCTTCCATTAACTTATGCTAGGCTCCTCGTTTGCTGTGCCTTCGACTCTAAGGTCTTGATATTCCGATTTTGAAGCCCTTTGAATCCTCTTAATTTCTTTTGTTATCTATTTCTACTTCTAAAGTGAGCTCCATAAGGTTATCAGCCAGAAGTCTGGTTGGATCCTCAACAGATCCAACATTAGTAGTCATAGACAACCTGGCCGTCACTCAAGAGGTGCACCAGAGAAATAAGTGTCAAAATGCTTTCTCGGTGAGGCAGAAGGTGCTGTTACATATCAGTCTGCCAAGCTCAGCAACCAACACATTCATCACAGGCACTGCCTTCATAAAGAATGGGA
This sequence comes from Anabrus simplex, assembly GCF_040414725.1. NCBI lineage: Eukaryota > Metazoa > Arthropoda > Insecta > Orthoptera > Tettigoniidae > Anabrus > Anabrus simplex. The sequence goes on along the minus strand of NC_090278.1, from coordinate 45,137,106 downwards.
TCACCACTACTGCTCATACTTTAATATCATCAAAGAATGAGATGGAAAAATAATCTATGAATACCAGATGTCCCCAAAGTTTGGATTTTGTCCATGGAGAAAATTTGTCCCAGGATTTCATCACTTGAACAGTAACAGTCTAACTCATAATTTTTATAAACATACATGTGTATTTACCTTCAACGTGCTTTGTGTTTGGTCTACTCTCTGCACTCACGTTTGCTTAGTTTGCCATGTCTGGATGGTGTGTATGCAGTGCAATCTAATTTGGATATTGGGGAAGTTTGTGGTTCTAAGAGGTCATACCAAGCTCCAGTGGTGTGTTTGTTCTCTACATGCCAAACAATCTTTAGCGTTGGGAATGTCGGGAAAACGTCTGTTGTCCAAGTATGAAGTTTGTAGGTCGAATAAATATTTTAGTGTGTATAAAATGAAACAGAATGGAAAACCAGCATTGCTCGTGTTTATATCTGTTCCCGGAAATTGAGAAAATCTGATAACCTTAAACTAGGCATGTCAAACGACAATGATGCGATAATATGTAGGAAAAAGAGGGGAAAAGTAAATAAGCTCATGTTCATAGACGCAGTCAAAGCAATATTGTTCCATCGCGTACCTGCACCAGTTTGTCAACGAGTTAATAGCAATCGCGTTCAGCTCGAAAGCAATACCACTTGTATTTATCGATGGAAATAGGAAAGCGATTAATTAACTGTATCCCTATGATCTAAGAATAACACACTATAATTTACCTTTATATGCCTCCGAAAAATCCTTTCACTTTGAGCAAATCTAAACTCAAGCCTGTATACGGCAGACACACATCTAAGCGTCCTTATTTTGACGTTCCACTTGCAAAAAATCCCGTATCGCATAGATAAATACCTGCCAGCTTTACAACACAGAGGTCATCTGCTTCCTAACTGCGGGAAACTTCACATTAATAACAATGTCATAATCAGCTCTGTGAAAGTAACCCGGACAGGTTCGATTGGCCTATTCTTCAGAACAACGTACAATATGAGCGTATGTCGAATATTGAAGATGATATAAATATTGTCATGTCTTTAAAAGTATACTTCATCACCGAGGAACCTTGCTAGTCAGCGAAGCATGTGAAATAAAAATACACAATAATGGACACCTTCAAAACTTCGCTTCACGAAAATTCCGTAACTTCCACTGGAAAAATGTCCACATTTCTAAACCTTTCATTCTCCATAGAGTTTCTCTGCTGAAAAAGGTACTTAGTGTAAAAAAGTGTATTACTTCCAACTTACTTCGCGTTAGAAAATCTAGTCAGCAGTACTGATGACGTCATTTCATCATCTTCCAACTGTCCTCTATCTGAGGACGTATAAGTAGAATATGAACAGACCAATACTTAAAGTTTGTTACCATATAATTCTTGCCACAAGGTACCCGGTGGGTGATCTCCTCTGAGAAGTAACCAGTGTTTCTCTTCCCGAATTAATGATGTGTAAATATACTTCCGGTATTATCCCTCACGGGATAAATTTATTAGTGTGAATAGAAACAGAAACTAGCAATCTGATTGGCCGAATTATAAATGGATATTTAAATAATCTATTGTTCATGTGAGAGATCTGTACACAGCTTTGACATAATGACAATAATAATATGGTATAAAACGTATTGCAGATAGTCCAGCGCGAAATGAAGATAATCGGCATTGATATATTGGGAATAAGTGAGATGGAGTGGTATAAATGACTACATGATCTACTACTCTGGACATGAAACCAAAAGGAAAAATAGAGGTTCCCTCATCGTAACAGGGTGCAACAGTCAAACAAGTTTATGCTTCGACCACTGAACCTGAAGAGGAAGATACTGACGAGTTCTATGAAGATTTACGAGAACTAGTACAGTTGACTCCAAAGAAGGTTGTCGCCTTCATTATTGGCGACTGGATTACCACAGTAAGAAATCAGATTGTAGATGGAGTAACAGAGAAACTTGGTCTTGGTACAACAAGAAAAGAAGGTCAGAGCCTCCTAGAGAATTCTGTCAAGACAACTCACTGACCATTACAAACACAGCACTGGTCCAGCTGCCCTATACACGTGCGCCTTGACGAATGGTCAATACCGGTACTGAAATTAGATTGACTGCATACTTTGCTGTCAGAGGGGAGGAGTGCTATACATTCAAGAACTGGAGCTGATTGTGGATCAGATCACCATCTCCTGGCTTAAATTGAAAAGGATACACAAAGACGCAGATGCGATCTTGAATATACAATAGATATTAGAAACAGATTTAAGAGACAAGAAGTGTGCTGTGTTGTTAATGAGACAGCAGTAAAGCATATTCAGATGGTTAACGGTAGTGAAAATTGTTAGAAGAAAGAAGAAAAGCAGAGGGAAAAGATCAGAGGTGTATAAATTAAGTTCAGAGTTTCAAAAATGAGCTAGAAGGGACAAGAATGCCTTCTTGAACGAACAGTGCAAGGAAGTGGAGGAAAATAACAGACCGGGTAAGACGAGGTATCTTTATATTGAAAATTCAAGACATCAGAGGAAGGTTTCAGGCAAAAATGGGGATAAAAGATAAAAATGGTAGAGATATTACAGAAATGGAAGAGATTAAAGAATAAGTCGGAGGTGAGTACAGAAAGAACTAAATACTCCTGATCATGAAGTTATGTGATCTCAGATCCAAAACCAGATATCCAAGAAAGCGAAGTCAAGTTCAGCTCCGGAAAGTGCTGCATGCACTATGCCAATAGATATGGAGGAATTGCCCAGAGAAGTGTTCTTTCGAGTTACATAGAAGAGCAGTGGTGCACGCTACTCGGCGGTATACGTATAGATGGAGACAGGCAGGGGACTCAGAGGTCATTCACTGGATTATGGAGAAAGCAAGAGAATTGACTACGCGTACAGTATTGACCACGACAAATTGTGGCAAGTACTGTTAATCATCAATACCATCTTATTTACACTCAGCAATCTCCAGTCCGATCAAGAAGGTGCACCGAGATCCCTGTATGGAACAACTGAATGGGTCAAGATTGATAAACGCGTATGACAAGGCTGCATATTTTCACCCAGTTTGTTGAACTAATGTGCAGAGAATATTACGAGCAAAGCAAAATTAGAGGAAACAGAAACTGGAAGTAAAATTGGAGGGAGAAATAAGAATACTGGTAATCTTAGATATGCGGATGAGTCTACTCTGATAGCAGAAATTACGGAAAGCTAAAGTGACCCCCTCTGAAGAGGAAAGAAGAAAGTACAAAGGCTGGACTACTGTTGAATGTCAAAAAAACTTTCTTCGTTAAAAAAGAAACCATATTTTATAGTGTCAACATATCCCTCCCCTCTCCAATGGACAGAACCACGGCTCACAACACTTCACCCACCACACACACACACACACACACACACACACACACACACACACACACACACACACACACACACACACACGGAACAGAGCCGATAATATAAGCAAATCTTTGAATATAAAAAAAAACAATCGAAATTTATAAAGCACCAAAGCTAAACAAGCCAACCGAAAAGATAATACACGAATAAAATTGCCCCCGTTTCGATCTGCTTAACTAAAATCACCACAAAATTTACGCTTTTTGAATTAGCACTTAATGAATCTCGGACTCCTTGTCTGAAATGTGGGTTAGGATGTTCTTACCTGTAGTATATTTTCTGAATTTACGCAACGTCTTTCGCCACTCGAGGCAGTTTTCAGGTTATTATTTATCACTAAAACTAATGTTTTACAACATAGCCTACTCTCTAATTCAATTACATATATTATTTAATTAAATTAATTGTTGTATTTACTCGTGATACACAAAAATACATTATAACATGAAGAAGCAACATAACCCTACCCCTCTCCTATGGATAGAATCAGGGTCCATAACACTCCCTCTCAACCCTACTTCCTCTACCCCAAAGAGAATAAGTAAGAGTTGACACTCAACGTTATTTTTAACATCTGTACAGAGCGGCTGCGGCAAAGACGCCGGGAATTGCATGTTAGCGCTCGTAGGGAAAACTAAAATTATCGGGCGGGCGATTAGCGATTAGCGATTAGCGCGGGTCGCGTCGGGTACCCAGGTTCTCACCCTCCCTCCCTCCCTCCCTCCCTCCCTCCCTCCCTCCACTCTTAAATATATTAATTTCTTTTCTTTCATATTTTTCTTCTTCTTTCCTTTCTTTCTCTTACCTTTTTTTTTAAATACTTCGTTCCGAGCAGTGATACGCCTGTGCTTTATTATTATTATTATTATTATTATTACTATTATTATTATTATAATTTTTTCTTTTTTTCTTGCTGGAGAAAAGAAGCTTACCAGCCTGTGCTGCTTATTATAATTTTATTTTTACTAATTCACAAAGCCATGAAGTAAGGGATTAACTGGACTGACCTGTGCTTTTTTCTGCTGAGGAAAAAAGAAGCTAACTTTCAAAGGGAGGGAGAGAGGGAGGAAGTGACCAGAAGGTGAGTGGGATTGGCAATCCTTATCTCTGATTAAGAACTACGACAGAAATAGACACTAACATCACCTCGTACCTCGGTCCCCTTTAACACACAATGAGCCAACCTCAATAGTCAATAGTATCAAGATATGCCACTTATGCAGGAAATGAAATATAAATACAATGTAAGAAAGCTATACACAGGAACCAAAATGATTAAAGGAAACTCACATGCTAAGGAGGGAGTTTGTAGGATTCATAGGTAAATTGAAATTAAACATGATCTTTTGATTTATGAAGCTATATTCTACCTACTATCCACAGTATTACAGGCATAAAAATTGTCTAGAAATTTCCACACATTTTTTGTGATCATAATATATCATAATTTCATTAAGTTACATTCAGTAATGTTAATCACAAATTAATATTCATCAGCCAGAAAACAATACAACACAAAATCATTCGTTTATGAAAGAAAGACTGGAACTGTCAAGTTACAATATAATAAATACTTTTCTCTCTTTTTGCAGTCTAACGTTGCACTGACACGTCAAAAGCTTATGGCAACACCATTTGTATTATCTCAAGAAACTTACTATATGATACATCTTTCAGTCTGTCAAATGAGGCATGTAGGGCCACACACTGAGGAATATTGAGATTTGTACTTCTTTTGTATCTGCTAGAGGATGGCAAGTCACTGGCAGAGTAGTGTTTGAAGAAACCAAGGCATGATAGCACATACTCTGTTCCTACATACTGCATCAAAACACAACATATCATTCAATCAATCGTCTGCATTTAGATAATAAACCATGTCAAACTACAAAATTGTATGCATTCCTTGTATTTACAGTACTTAAAAATGTTCTATTTCATGTGACAGTAAGATATATCTAAATTTCTCTGTTACATGGAAAAGGATAGAATCATGAATATGTTTATGGGCTTAAAAGACAAGAAAGCGATTACAGATTCTGTGATTGTTCCCCTCTTACAACATGCAGGAAGTACAAATAATGCTTCCTTTCAGTCCATCCGCAGGGGAGGAGTTCCAATAAATTGAAAGAAATATGTAGCATCAGGATCTATGTACAATAATATGGCAGCTGACCCAGCACAAAACAATCGCATGCCACGTCACAAGATAGCTCAACCCATTAAGATCTACGTCCAAGGAATTGGTCGCTAATTTATGTACAGAATTATGAACAATATGCTGCTACCTTCCGCAACATTACCGTGTGCAAGGGGCTTTGCTGTGACCTAGTCAAAATGCCAGTCAAAGACAGTGGAAACTCACTTCAAATACGGTGCCATTTGTACCTACTGTATATCAAAGGCAGAAATCTGTGTTAGTGGTTGCAGAGTAGGCTAATCCGTGGTCTGACAGCACTGCACTCCGACCGGCCAACCGAATAGAGGAGGGGTGGCCATGGCTCTACACCTCTAAATTTGAGACACAGAAAGAGGCTGTTTCCCTACCACTGGCTGTCCTGAGAATGGTTTTCCTTTTGCCTGCAGTAAGGCAAATGATGGGACAGTTCCTAGTACGTGTCAAGGCCACCAAACATCTCACCTTCCCCACAAATCTCCTTGCCTAAGATGATGATGCTTGTTGTTTAAAGGGACCTAATATCTAGGTCATCGGCCCCTCATGGTATGAAATGAGACAAAATATAATAGCAATTTTAAAGTCCAAAATCATCTACTGATCAGGGTTCAAAACACAATGATGAAGAATTAATGGATGGATATGAATTTAGAACAATCAGTGGATCCGACCTGTAATGCCCCACATTCCCAGCAACTAGCATTAAGCAGTAGTATTACTGACCAAGGGACTGCTTCTAAAGCACAATCCTGAATTGATGATGCTTGTAGTCTAAAGGGGTTCAAAAACCAGGTCATCAGCCCCTCATAATGGTACTAATCGCCGGGAAAGTAGAACCACGGTATTTGTCATGTTGCGATACTAATCAAAAGGAGCGTAAACTTGCGGATGGTACTACTCACAGATAATGTAATGCACACATGTAACACACACCCATGGTGTTTCTCACATTGCGGCACCATTTACAGGCAACTCAAACCTATAGTGTTCCTCACCTAGGTGTACTAATCATAGGGACTCGTACTATCCGGGTGTTAAATTTTCGTAATTTCTCTCACGAGAAAATAGCTGAACAGAATTCATTGAAAATTGGTATTTTATGTCGGGGAATATGCCACTGCAATGTAGGCTATAAATAATTTTATTCACCCTGGATGGTTGGTCCTATTGAAAAGAACTACATAACAAAAGTTATAAAGAATGCAATTTCCGATCATTAATGTCTTATTCAGTTTTATCGCACCGACTACAATAAGAGTGGTGGTGGTAATTATTATTTCAAGAGGAAGTACAACTAGGCAACCATCCTCTATATATTAGTAATCGGAGAGAAGAAATCGAAGGGGGTCGAGACTATGAAAAAACTAAGGTATTGGCCTAAGAAAGACCAGGGCCATGAAGGGCATGAAAATAAGACTCTCTAGGCTTCCATACGTAATACAGTCGGGGTCAGAAAAGAACAGGTGGTGACCGAGGTAGATGGGTTTTTGATAGATGAAAGTGAGGAGCCTGGCACAAGTAAGTGGAAGCAATGCCACGATTCACCTAAGGGCTCCACGGATGCCTACCCAAGCTCGGAGCCCCCATGGGACCCTTTATAGTTGCCTCTTACATCAAATGAGTTACCAACATCACAAAATTCACAAATACTAATTTAGTTACTTGTACACTGAATACATACCAGTACATATTTCTGTTGAGGAAGATGTGCATACAAATTGCAAATAAGAGAGGAGAGAGATCATAACATATTTCATGTGTTCTGATGAGAAATGTTTCCAAAATACAAAATTTTCAGTGAAAATACCTTTGTTAGAAATGGACGCTTAAAGCAAAACTAAGACTTCTTTATAAAATTCATCCAAACAATATCACATAACACTTCCACTTCAGTATTTGATCATTATCACACAATTCTACAGAAATTATGAGCTCATATAAAGGAACAGACTATGATGACAGTAAACCACGTGTTTGAAACTTTCATTGTTCTGAAAAATAACGCCACAGTTTTTCACTTCCCATTTAGCAGATATGCTTAATGCTCCTTATAATATTAATAATAATAAAAAATGTCCCATGAAGTTTAAATAAATTGTTCGATTATACAACAACTCTACGGCAGGAATTTATAAAAGTCATTATGAATGCAATTAAGACAAATGGAGCCTGAAACATGCAGATGTTTGGCATAATTTGAATTAGAACACAGAACATGTATATACTTGTTTTCCACCTTTATGAACAATTATAATCATGTTATGGGCTTCATAACGATGTCTCATTTTTTTGGCTATGAGTTTGATATAGCACCGATTGATGGCAACGATGGAATGGGTCTCAGAAGGAAGCAGCTGTGGCCGTAATTAAGGTACGGCCTTAGTATATCTGCCTGCCTATTGCAAAGAAGGGAAACCATCTTCACTGTTGCCGTCAGTGGGACTCGAACACTCCACTGCTCAAGTGCAATCTTCCAGATACGTGACCACACTGTGTAACCTACATGCTGGGTGTTTTGTAATACAAAATTAAAAACTTTAATACCCAATCATTACGATTTTGCAAATTTAAATTGTTTAATTTTAAGTCTTCAACAATATTTAACCCATACACAGCACTCTCCCTAGGACCTTTCACTGACCGCACAGCTATCATAACCTAGATATCTGCTAGTTATATAATATTTCAGGTTGCTTTAGATCGCACCTTATGGTGACGATGGGATAGGAAAGTGCTAGGAGTGGAAAGAAAGCAGCCATGGCCATTAATTAAAGTACAGCCCCAGCATTTACCTGGTGTGAAAATGGGAAACCACGGAAACCATCTTCAGTGCTGTTGACAGTGGTTTTTTTTTTCTAGTTGCTTTACGTCGCACCATCACAGATAGGTCTTATCGCAACGATGCGATAGGAAAGGCCTAGGAGTTGGAGGGATGTGGCAGTGGCCTTAATCAAGGTACAGCCCCAGCATTTGTCTGGTGTGAAAATGGGAAACCACGGAAAAACATTTTCAGGGCTGCCGACAGTCAGATTCGGGATGCAAGATTACAGCCATGTGCCCCTGACCACATGGCCAACTCGCTCGTTACAGTGGGGTTTGAACCCACTATATCCCGAAAACAAGCTCACAGCTGCGCGCTCCTAACTCACTTGGTTTATATAATATTAATGCATATTTCAGTCATTGAAAACCTACAAACCTATTTTCCAGTCAGTGACCGGGTCGGGTATGGAATGAACCAAACCAAACCCCATGGCACTACAGCCCTTGGCCTACCAAGCGACCGCTGCTCAGCCCGAAGGCATGCAGATTACAAGGTGTCCTGTGGTCAGCACGACGAATCCTCTTGGCCGTTATTCTTGGCTTCCTGGACCGGGGCCGCTATCTCACTGTCAGATAGCTCCGCAATTCTAATCACGTAGGCTGAGTGGACCTTGAACCAGCCCTCAGGTCCAGGTAAAAATCCCTGACCTGGCTGGGAATCGAACCTGGGGCCTCCGGGTAAGAGGCAGGCATGCTACCCCTACACCACGGGGCTGGCCAGGTATGGAATGAATGAGGCCCAATCTTGTGGCGAGGATAGGAATTGTGCCAGCTGTCAAAGCCTGTCGCACTCCTCTGGGGCAATGATTAATGACTGACAGATTAAATGACAGTGCAGAGTGTTGCTGGAATGAAAGATAACAGGGAAAACCAGAGTTCCTTGTTTTGTACAATAATCCACAAAAGCATGATGAAAAATGAATACCCTACAAAAGGCTGCAAGAACAGATTTTAATCATTTGATATTCAGCATCTCTCTTCATCATGTACAAAATTCTTTACTTGTGCTGGAAGTAATAATATTGGCTACAAATAAAAGGCAAACATAGAGATAGATTTATTTCAAACAAAACATAAATGAAAAGATAGAAAGCAATCCCCAGATGGATACCGACTTGATGTTAGAGAAAAAGGAACCGTTACTCAACCCATTTTACAGACTGACGAAGACCAAAGAATGTTCATCAGCGAGATAAATAACGCAAGCTTTGAGAACATTTACTAAATTAACTGAAAATAATCTTGATAATAGGAGAAACAAATGCATATGTTCAGTCAAGGAGGTTTCAGGAAGACTAGTGTCCACTTTTATGAATGTTATCAACGATGGTGTTTGTAACTACTTCCACCTAGTTGCCAGTGTGTTTCCAGCCAAATTTCAAGATAATTTTAGGCTAGCAGTGGTGGAAACATGAGTTCTCTCCAGTTTATTTATATCGTGTCAGAAGCATACATAAGTTTAAAATTAAAGATAAGGAAAAACATAAAACATAATATAAATACTCCAATGGCGAAGAGCCACATTAAACTATGCAAGCCCAAAACGTTGCTACATCAAGTGCATTTGGCTTCGCTTCAACCAGGTCTTCTGTTGTGCAGCTGAATGGGCATGAACTGCATTGCAGCAAATGGGCTGTGGTCTGCTCTTCTCCACATACATACAAGGTATTGTCCACTTCGAAACCTCATTTTTTCTGGTTTACCCTGCACCGCGCAACACCAGAGCGCAGTCTGTTCAGTGCTCTCCAATTCAGCCAATCTGTGACATGGCCAGGAGGGAGTTCCTGTTTTGGGGTCATCCATTGACTGATCCTCGTATGTTGACTCCTGACGCGCCATTCTTGAATTCTTGCTTGCTGCGCTGTTCCTGCAAGTGTTTCGGTTACTCTCAAGAAGCTTTTCCTAGACTTAAGCCACTGGTGTGGTGGCTCATATCCAAAGGGTGGGCTTCCGATGTCAACACCTTTCTCTTTTCTTTCTTGGCTGCCACTTCATGGCGAATATCGGGAGGTGCTATCCCTGCAAGGCAATACGCTTTTTCCAAAGGTGCAGGTCTCAAACATCCAGTAATAATGCAGCAGGTTTTGTTGAGTGCTACATCAACTGCTTTGGTATGGCAAGATTTGTACCACACCGGGCATGCGTATTCAGCTGCGGAATAGCAGAGCGAAAAGGCAGATATCCTCACTGTGTCTGGTTGTGCTCCCCAAGATGTTCCAGTTAGCTTCCGCACAATATTGTTTCTAGCAGCCACTTTCTGCTTGATGTTCAAACGATGTTTTCTGTAGGTTAAGACACGATCCAGAGTGACTCCGAGGTACTTCGGGGTAGGATTGTGTCGTAATGTTATGCCTTGCCAAGTGACCTTCAGAGTTCGGGAAGCTTCTCTGTTGTTTAGATGGAAAACACAGGTTTGCATCTTAGTTGGGTTTGCTGTTAGTTGATTCTTCTTGTAATAGCCAGCAAGAGTGTCTAGAGCTGTGGACAATGTTTGTTCAATTGCCTCGAAGTTATCCCCCTGAGAAGTGATGACACAATCATCAGCATAGATGAAACTATTCGCCCCGGCAGGAAGAGGCTGATCATTTGTGTAAATATTGAAAAGCATTGGTGCCAACACACTTCCCTGAGGTAGTCCGTTCTTCTGTATCCTCCACCTGCTTCTTTTTCTCTGGAACTCAATGAAGAAACTTCGATTTTGAAGTAGGTTTCTAATGGCACAAGTCAGATGGAAGTCCTTTGTCATGCCGTATACCTTTCCAAGGAGCATTCGGTGATTAACAGTATCATATGCTGCCGAGAGATCTATAAATGCAGCTCCTGTGATTTTCCGGCTTTCAAAGCCATATTCTATGTGTTGACTTAATTTCAACACCTGCGATGTGCAGCTTTTCCCTCTCCTGAATCCAACTTGCTGTGGAATCAGAAGTGGCTCGATTTTATCAGTCAACCTATTGAAGATTAGTCTCTCCAGAATCTTAAAAAGACGGCATAATAAGGAGATTGAACTGTAGCTCCTAGGGTCATTTTTTATCTTTGCCTGGTTTTAGAATGGCTATGACCCTAGCCTTCCTCCATATTTTAGGTAACATGGAAGACTGAACGCAGTTATTCATGAGTTCTAGCAACCAGCACTTCGCAGTAGGACCAAAGTTCTTAATTTGTTCCATTCAAAGGTCATCGAGTCCTGCTGACTTCCCAATCTTACACTTACTGAGAGCTAATTTTAGTTCAGTTAGTGTGAAATGCTTAGTTAACTCATCGCTCTCGTCTGGTTGTCTGACTATAGGATTCTTCCCTACTCCCATGGAAAGCTTTAGTTTTCCATTAAGCAAAAGTTGGTGTGCTATTTGATCTGCACTCACATTGGCATGTGTGTTACCTTGCGTAGGATCATTGCTCAAGCGTTTTAAAAGTCTCCAAGCTTCTTGACTGCTCCTACCCATATCGACTTCAGACATCAACTTCATCCATGTCTCCTTCTTTGCCTGGGAGATAGAGGAAAGAACACTTTGTGCTGCTTGAATCGTTTACTCACTAAATGGGTCTTCTTCGTGAAGCCTGTAGTAATCATGCAGCAAAACAGTTGTTTCACGAGTTATACCTTGAAGGTAGCGTGTCCTGCAGCCTCTGGGAATTGATGCCCATGAACAGAACTTCACGATGTCAATGAATTTGTCATAATCTTGGAGTATAGGAGAGACAGTTTTTATCCTCTCATCCAACATACTGGAAAACCTTTTCCAGTCACCCTTTCGAAAGTTATATCTCCGTCTGAACCGAACTTCGTGTCGTCTTATGGATGAAGAAAGGTGACATATTAGTGGCCGGTGTTGTGTTCTTGGGATGGGTGAACCCATTTCTTTAGAACATAGCTGCACAAAGCAGTTGCTCACAAAGAGAAGTTCTGGGTTATACCCTCGGTGCCATCTTCCACTGTTGAAGGAGGAGGGAAGCTTACTGTCGTGAATAAGGGAAAGCTCCTGAGTTTCAGCCCATGCAATGACGATCTCTCCATTCTCATCTTGTTCAGCATATCCCCAGACGTGACTACAGCTGTTGAAGTCACCAATTACTATTGACTTAGTTCTCTCCAGTAAGAATGCATGTCAATGCCATTCAGAGTTAAGAGAAGTGTTAGGCAACACAATAATTATCAAGATGTTACAAGCTACACTGAAGCTCTTCTTTGGGACCTTCAGAGCAAACGGTGGTGGCCTAGCCCTTTCAGCCCCAGGTCGCACGTTTGTGCGAGTTGTTTTATTTTCTTAAGTGCTAAACTAAGTCACTTCTGTGCTTCGAACTGGACTACAACGATTGTGCGGGTTCTGCACTACATCATTCAATTGTTTTTCGTTTGTCTACATGTCTCCAGGATGCAGCAGCGACTGGTAAACAATGGTGTTAAGAACTGACCATGTGCTCTCAAGGTAATTGCTTTATATTTTTAAAAAATACGACGTTATTGGGCTATGTTTGGGAATGTGTCATTTGTAGACATTACAGTCATTGGTGTTATGACCATTAGTTAGTTGTAAATACAATAATATTAATTTATACTTGCATCAAAGTTCAAGTAGCACGATTGTGGCAGTCAGGCTTTGCTTCAGGTCGGTGGGATTTCTAACCTCAAATTGAAATATTACTATGTAGGCAGTATTTTTGAATTAATTCATATTTATAGAATAACTGTACAATATTTATGGACAATTCCATATTATTTACACTTACAGGGGTATCTGAGGACCAGATAACACATTGTTTGGACAACTCTGATATTAGTGATTTGCGAAGTAATGAAGATGACTGGGCACCCATGGGATCAACACCTCTTCATAAATATGTGCGTTCTGACAATACTATTATAGTTGTGGAATGGAAAGACTCTCAAAGAGTTGTTGTTGCTTCTACTTGTACCAGGATTGAACCCCTAGCCAAGGTAAGAAGGTGGTCCAAAAATGAAGATAAATATATTGAAGTCAACTGCCCTTTCTTGAATAAGTATTACAATGAGCACACGGGGAGAGTAGATATTTGCAATCAACAAGATAGAATTCAAAATATTAAAATCAGAGAAGAGCTAAATATAGAACCATTAGTACAGAACATACAGGAAGCAAGACTGAGATAGTTCGAACATGTAAAACGAATGGGAAAGGAACAGGTAGCAAGAAGGGATTTGGAAAGAGAAATTAAGGGAAAGAGACCATTTGGAAGACCGAGAAGGTGAATGGAACAGATTTGGAAGGACATTAGAGAAACTGGATAGGATGTGGCAGAAGTAATGGAGCAGGAAAAGTGAAAGGACAGAAAGGAGTGGAGGAGGATTGTTAACCACACCCGGGAGACAGGAGTGGGACATTGATGATGATGAATTAGAATGCTACCCAGCATGGTTCAGGACAAAGAAGTGGACCTTGAAATGATTCTCCACTTTCTGGATATGAGCATTGTTAATAGTTGGCTATAGTACCGGGAGAACTGATGAGCAAACAAAGTTCCCAAAAGTAGGATTCTCGATCTTCTCATTTTTGAATGACAGTAGGGCAAGCATTCGTTGCAACTCCAGACAGAGAGAGAAGAGAAGATGAGGATGATGAAGCTGAAGACAAACCTGCAATGAGACGAAGATCTAAACGCCATCTCCTAAGCCTGTCTACAAAAGAAGATGATGGGTACACCCACTGGCCCAATGTTGAGAAAATAGCTTTACCAAGCTCTTGTCAGTATGAAGCTTGTAAAAGAAGAACCAGAACCCATTGCATTAAATGTGATTTATATTTCTTCACTTCAAAAGATAAACATAATGTAAAAAGTTGAAGAATGTTGAAAAGATTTTGTGCACGAGTTTGTGTATAAGTGGGTGGAGGGGGGGGGGGGTAATATTCACCATTGCTGCATATTCTTAATGTAAGTTTTGCTTTTTAATTATTTCTGTACTTGTGAATGTTATTGCTTCCATTTTGACTGTAAACTTTATAAATATGATGTAACACCTAACTAGGCTAAGCCAGTTAAGTAGTATTAAATAAAGCTTAACCAGCACAAAGGTGCTGGTCAAGTTTTGAAAAAAGTACCAATTTTGGAATTTTTAAAATATTTTTCTGTAATTCTACATGTCAAACAATGCATTGCACAGAAAAATTCAGAAAATATATCTCAGGGCTGAAAGGGCTAGGAAGGGTGATCATAGAATACTCTCTGTATTACTCAAATTTCATTCCATGTTAATATAATGTCATTCCAAAACTGAGAAGGCATTTTGTGTTGAATCATTCCCATAACACAAGAACTCCTCAGCGGCAAGTAAATAAATTAATGAATAGCACAAACAGGCAATCATCTTTCACAACGCTGTACATGCGTGCATGAACTGTAGAACTATTCTGGAAGGTTCTGGGAATTAGAAACCATTTTTGTGCACAATAACACGATTCCTGTTAACATAACTTTCAATTTTCACAATTTTACCTGTTTGTAAAATGAAATGTCGTATGGCTTTTTTAGTGCCAGGATATCCCAGGACGGGTTCGGCTCGCCAGGTGCAGGTCTTTCTAATTGACACCCATAGGCAACCTGTGCTTCGTGATGAGGATGAAATGATGATGAAGACAACACATACACCCAGCCCCCGTGTCATAGGAATTAACCAATTAAGGTTAAAATCCCCGACCCGGCCGGGAATCGAACCCGGGACCATCTGAACCGAAGGCCAGCACGCTGACCGTTCAGCCAACAAGTCGGACTACCTGTTTGTAGTGGAATGGGGAAGCACACTGAAGTGCCCTTCAATGCTATATAGCAACTTTCTATTTCTACACATTTATTGCAATATATATACACGACTTGTGAATCGACCTCCTTAATTGAAGAGAGACTTTTGTAGCAAGGAACATAAAATGTGGTGAAGTACATAACAGCATTCTGATATTTTGAATCACGTTCTGAATGCTGAGGAGCGAAGATCACTTTTAAGCAGTGCTGTTTTCAATCATCCGTGCTGCTTGTTGTCTTAAGGGGCCCAACATCGAAGGTCATCGGCCCAGAGCAATCATCCGTAGGCTCTTCCTTTATATTTGAAGGCTGCCCATAATGTCTGTGAACCAATACATGACTTTTGACATGACTCAACTGTGTAAATGCTTTACCACAAACTGGGCAGGAATGAGGTTTCTCTCCAGTATGTAGTAACTGATGAGTCTTTAAATTTCCCCTATGCGCAAACATTTTTCCACAGGTCTCACAGGTATGAGGTTTGGATTGAATATGAACTAACATATGCGTCTTTAGAACGTCTCGTTTAGCAAACGTCTTACCACAGGAACAGGAATAAGGTCTCTCCCCCGTATGAGCTCTCATATGTCTCTTTAAACTGTTTCGCTGTGCGAAATTATTACCACAAATAGTGCAAGAGAAGGGTCTCTCTCCCGTATGTATAACAGAATGACTCCTGAGATGACTTGGGCGGGTGAAAGTCTTATGGCAGGCATTACAGGAATACGGTCTCGCTTCAGTATGAGACATTTGATGTCTCACCAAGTTTCCTTTCTGAGAGTAAACCTTCCCACAAATATCACAAGAATGTTCTTTTCGAGTCCGTAGTTCAGTTGCAGGAACCTCCGAACTCTTGGACAATACTGAGGTTAAATTCCTGAAATTCAAACTACGAATCTTATAATTTTGATAAGAAGAGTGCTGTGAGATTGACACTAGCTATATTAGGCAGACAAAAATTTTAACTGGAAATTACTGTACAATGTGAATGTATCTGAAGGACAACAGAGTTATATTCAGTATAAATTGATACCCAATATCCTAAGAAGTAAAAACATTTGGGGTTTGGCCAGTATTCAGGCCTCTCATGAGTACATGTAAGACATGATCCTTCAAGGCTCCCAATAGTTCTATCATTTATTCTGGAAATTCATCCATCTCCTCTTGCAATTTGTCACCAATTGGTGTGGAGACCTGGATGTAATTAATGTCCTTGGGATGTCCATTTATTTGAAGGAGCATACAGTTGTCTGAGGGTGGTAGACAGAAATATGCTTGACCAAACACTGTGACACTACGTTTTGACAGTTAGGGTCTCATTCAGAGCTCCTTTAATTATATATGGCCCATTAGCTATCAAACGGGTCTTGCACATTCCAAGGACATAAAGTTCATTCTTTCCATTTTAAGGGTGACAATTCTTAACTTCTCTGTCTGAAACAAAATTCTTACATTTGACATATAAATTCTCATTGGTCTGCAGTTGTGTTTGCTGACCAGTTTCAAGTGAGGTCTAGTTTGTACCTCCAAGCCAAAGCACCGGCAGCCAGCTGTGCTTTATGGTCTATCACCTTTCATATTTCATGCATCAACAATGATTTTTCATGGGCACTCGAAAGTGTGCTATTGCCCGTGATCCTTCTGCACGCTCACATCAATCAGCAGCCCTGAGTGGGCAGAGATGCCCCAAACTCAAAGAAGATGGTGATCACCTCTCCACCATACCAAATGACTATTTCCCTGCTGAACCTACCATTGAGGAATTCACCGTATATCTAACAATGTGCACAAATAAGGCACTATCAGCTGGGCCAGCTGAACCAACGCTCTCTTCAGAGATGTTACTCTTCATTACCTCCCTGTTGTCCCGTTAGATGTACAATATCAGTGTTATAGTTTAATATAACAATTTTGTTTAAAATCCTGTATAATTTATACAAATAGTTCATTCTCATAAGGAAATAATGATGTGAAGGTGAAACATGGAAGACAATAATATGAATTGAAATAGGACATTACTGACCACACTGATGAACATTCAATGGAAGTTGAAGGACAAGAGAATTACTGACAAATAAATTCAAACCACAGAAAGCCGAGTAAAATCTTTATAACCCTTCGAGAATTCCAGGAATTGCACAACACATGTGAGCAGTTCACTTTCCATTCACAAGCTGTCAGTGATTATCACATAGTCGTAAAAACACACCATTCAATGAAGACCGACATGTCACATTCAATATTATTTATGTTCACTCCTGTCCAAGCACCTGCTTCCTGCTTCGTGTCCAATCCAAAAAACAATACAAGGCATGAAACCGGCTGCATGCTGCAATTCCCCTTCACATATTTTATCCGTATTGATCCCTCAGTGTTATCATTGTTGATGCTACCCTTATTATTTGTCAAATTACAATTATTATGCTAAATGGGATATCATCAGTAGTTTGTTTCATTGATGATATCTTGATCACTGGAGTTCATCAAAAGTCACATTTGAATAGTTTGAAGGAAATGTGTTCCAGACTCAGTGTCAGTAAGGAAAAGTATCAATTGTGTGCTCAGTAAGAAAGGTTTCATCACATCTCACAGTAAGAATGAAGCCATTCTGAGAACACCAGTTAGATAGAACTCGTCCTGACTCAAATCCTAAGTATGATCAATTACTATTTCAAAATTTGTACCACATTGTCAACCATGGCTACACCCTTGTATAAGCTACTTATAAAAAATGTACCTTTCATATTGAGCAATTCTTTGTGAAGGTACACTTTGAAACCATTAAGAGTCGGTTTCTTCCCCAATCTAATTACATATCAACTTTGCCTCTGACACTGTATGCTGGGATTGGGGAGTGTGCTGACTCAAATTCAGCTAGATTTAAGGGAAGAAGCTACTACCAAACTAAAGTACTTTATTATCAACAAAGGGGCTACAGACATTGTGTTTGCAGTTAGGAAATGTAACCAATACCTATTTTGTAAGAAACACACATTGGCCACAGATTACTAACCCATACTTTCATTTCTTGGCCCAAAGAAAAGACTACCAGTGTATGCAGCTTCAAGCTTGCAGCTCTATGCTGTTTTTTCTTGCAGCATATAATTTCAACCGAGAGTACATGGACACCAAGGCTAATGAACCAGCCAATGGCCTATTAAGGCTTCCACTCAATGTTTAGAATCTGGCCAAATTTCTGGAAGAATCAGACCAAGCCATTGTACACTATACTTGTATTGTGAATTAATTATACAATATTTAATAGAGAATGAGGTGTAAATAAAATTCAGTATAAAGGCAGCTACAGAAAAGGGTCCTGGCATAAATAAGGTATGTACTGGATATGTATAGTTTTCTGAATGTATGTGAGAGCCATTTCCTTATTTTCAAAGGGAACGTGAGATGACCATAGAACGAGGTGTTTTAAAGTGGGCACATGGGGTTATTGTTCCAAAAGTTGCAAGGAAGAAACTTGAGAGTGATACATATTGGTAAAAAAGATGTTCCATGATTTATGTTATTATCCGTCGAAAATTAGTGTATCTCTGTGTATTTTTTTTCCACCATGTTTTTTCATGTGACAATCACATGTATCACAAACATGAACTGAGGTGCTCACCAAAGAAGATATATAAAATTACTTTACTTACTCATCTGAGTGAGATTCCTTCACATCACTTCCTTCATTCTGAGAATCTCCTCTTGCATCCTAAAAACAAAGATAAATATTAATTGCAGGAGAGGATAGAAACAGCCAAAATTAAATGGTATGGAACTGAAAGAGAAATAAGCAGGAAAGAGAGCACAATGAAGACCTAGATAGAAAAGGGTGAAAACAATGAGGAAGAGTATACAAAGGAGAGGAGAAAAAATAGAGGAAATTGTGGAAGCAGTTGTGGAGAGACAGGCAACAACAGAGGATCCAGGATGTGACTGGAAGAGGGAATTGAAGAAGTTCATGATTCCAATTTTCTTCTATTTTTAACATAATAAAGGGTCTTGCTTATAAATCCAGACCATCCAGCAGCAAATTTTACACTCCCAGAGCTAAGCAGCTGTACGGGAGACGACTGCACAGTTCTTGACCTTGCAAAGAGCCCACACGTGTCTGACCTAACATCAACAACCAGTCTGAATCTCAGCTGAACCTGCAAAATGCTGATCCAGCTGCAAGAGTGAGATATTGTAAGTGGCATCTTGCATCATTGAATGATCACTTATTTTACCCGGAACATGTTCTTTTCAGATGAGTCCTGGTTTCATCTTAATGGTCAAGTGAACAGTCATAACTCAACCTATTGGTAACTAATGTTGTGGAGCACAGCAGTGAATGTGTTCACATTGCCGAGTATGTGTTTGGGGTGTCCCTGAACACCATATACTCATACACAATGTATCTAAACATCTGTAACTAATGTTGTGGAGCACAGCACTGAATGTGTTCACATTGCCAAATACAGGTTTGGGGTGTCCCTGAACACCATATACTCATACACAATGCGTCTAAACATCTGTAACTAATGTTGTGGAGCACAGCACTGAATGTGTTCACTTTGCCAAGTATGGGTTTGGGGTGTCCCTGAACACCATATACTCATACACAATGTATCTAAACATCTGTAACTAATGTTGTGGAGCACAGCACTGAATGTGTTCACATTGCCAAATACAGGTTTGGGGTGTCCCTGAACACCATATACTCATACACAATGTATCTAAACATCTGTAACTAATGTTGTGGAGCACAGCAGTGAATGTGTTCACTTTGCCAAGTATGGGTTTGGGGTGTCCCTGAACACCATATACTCATACACAATGTATCTAAACATCTGTAACTAATGTTGTGGAGCACAGCAGTGAATGTGTTCACTTTGCCAAATACAGTTTTGGGGTGTCCCTGAACACCATATACTCATACACAATGTATCTAAACATTGGTAACTAATGTTGTGGAGCACAGCACTGAATGTGTTCACATTGCCGAATACAGGTTTGGGGTGTCCCTGAACACCATATACTCATACACAATGTATCTAAACATTGGTAACTAATGTTGTGGAGCACAGCACTGAATGTGTTCACATTGCCGAATACAGGTTTGGGGTGTCCCTGAACACCATATACTCATACACAATGTATCTAAACATTGGTAACTAATGTTGTGGAGCACAGCAGTGAATGTGTTCACTTTGCCAAGTATGGGTTTGGGGTGTCCCTGAACACCATATACTCATACACAATGTATCTAAACATCTGTAACTAATGTTGTGGAGCACAGCAGTGAATGTGTTCACATTGCCAAATACAGGTTTGGGGTGTCCCTGAACACCATATACTCATACACAATGTATCTAAACATCGGTAACTAATGTTGTGGAGCACAGCACTGAATGTGTTCACATTGCCAAATACAGTTTTGGGGTGTCCCTGAACACCATATACTCATACACAATGTATCTAAACATCTGTAACTAATGTTGTGGAGCACAGCAGTGAATGTGTTCACATTGCCAAATACAGTTTTGGGGTGTCCCTGAACACCATATACTCATACACAATGTATCTAAACATCGGTAACTAATGTTGTGGAGCACAGCACTGAATGTGTTCACATTGCCAAATACAGGTTTGGGGTGTCCCTGAACACCATATACTCATACACAATGCGTCTAAACATCTGTAACTAATGTTGTGGAGCACAGCAGTGAATGTGTTCACATTGCCAAATACAGGTTTGGGGTGTCCCTGAACACCATATACTCATACACAATGTATCTAAACATCTGTAACTAATGTTGTGGAGCACAGCAGTGAATGTGTTCACATTGCCAAATACAGGTTTGGGGTGTCCCCGAACACCATATACTCATACACAATGCGTCTAAACATCTGTAACTAATGTTGTGGAGCACAGCAGTGAATGTGTTCACATTGCCAAATACAGTTTTGGGGTGTCCCTGAACACCATATACTCATACACAATGTATCTAAACATCTGTAACTAATGTTGTGGAGCACAGCACTGAATGTGTTCACATTGCCAAATACAGGTTTGGGGTGTCCCCGAACACCATATACTCATACACAATGTATCTAAACATCTGTAACTAATGTTGTGGAGCACAGCACTGAATGTGTTCACTTTGCCAAGTATGGGTTTGGGGTGTCCCTGAACACCATATACTCATACACAATGTATCTAAACATTGGTAACTAATGTTGTGGAGCACAGCACTGAATGTGTTCACTTTGCCAAATACAGGTTTGGGGTGTCCCTGAACACCATATACTCATACACAATGCGTCTAAACATCGGTAACTAATGTTGTGGAGCACAGCACTGAATGTGTTCACTTTGCCAAATACAGGTTTGGGGTGTCCCCGAACACCATATACTCATACACAATGTATCTAAACATTGGTAACTAATGTTGTGGAGCACAGCACTGAATGTGTTCACATTGCCGAATACAGGTTTGGGGTGTCCCTGAACACCATATACTCATACACAATGTATCTAAACATTGGTAACTAATGTTGTGGAGCACAGCACTGAATGTGTTCACTTTGCCAAATACAGGTTTGGGGTGTCCCTGAACACCATATACTCATACACAATGTATCTAAACATCGGTAACTAATGTTGTGGAGCACAGCAGTGAATGTGTTCACATTGCCAAGTATGGGTTTGGGGTGTCCCTGAACACCATATACTCATACACAATGTATCTAAACATCTGTAACTAATGTTGTGGAGCACAGCACTGAATGTGTTCACATTGCCAAATACAGGTTTGGGGTGTCCCTGAACACCATATACTCATACACAATGTATCTAAACATCTGTAACTAATGTTGTGGAGCACAGCACTGAATGTGTTCACTTTGCCAAGTATGGGTTTGGGGTGTCCCTGAACACCATATACTCATACACAATGTATCTAAACATCTGTAACTAATGTTGTGGAGCACAGCAGTGAATGTGTTCACTTTGCCAAATACAGGTTTGGGGTGTCCCTGAACACCATATACTCATACACAATGTATCTAAACATTGGTAACTAATGTTGTGGAGCACAGCACTGAATGTGTTCACATTGCCGAATACAGGTTTGGGGTGTCCCTGAACACCATATACTCATACACAATGTATCTAAACATTGGTAACTAATGTTGTGGAGCACAGCACTGAATGTGTTCACATTGCCGAATACAGGTTTGGGGTGTCCCTGAACACCATATACTCATACACAATGTATCTAAACATCGGTAACTAATGTTGTGGAGCACAGCAGTGAATGTGTTCACATTGCCAAATACAGGTTTGGGGTGTCCCTGAACACCATATACTCATACACAATGCGTCTAAACATCTGTAACTAATGTTGTGGAGCACAGCAGTGAATGTGTTCACATTGCCAAATACAGGTTTGGGGTGTCCCTGAACACCATATACTCATACACAATGTATCTAAACATCTGTAACTAATGTTGTGGAGCACAGCAGTGAATGTGTTCACTTTGCCGAGTATGTGTTTGGGGTGTCCCTGAACACCATATACTCATACACAATGTATCTAAACATTGGTAACTAATGTTGTGGAGCACAGCACTGAATGTGTTCACTTTGCCAAGTATGGGTTTGGGGTGTCCCTGAACACCATATACTCATACACAATGCGTCTAAACATCGGTAACTAATGTTGTGGAGCACAGCACTGAATGTGTTCACTTTGCCAAGTATGGGTTTGGGGTGTCCCTGAACACCATATACTCATACACAATGTATCTAAACATTGGTAACTAATGTTGTGGAGCACAGCAGTGAATGTGTTCACTTTGCCAAATACAGGTTTGGGGTGTCCCTGAACACCATATACTCATACACAATGTATCTAAACATCTGTAACTAATTTGGAGGCTGATTCCTGGGGAAAGAATGTCCCTACAACCTTATATTTTACAACACAATGACAATGAAGTACAGGTGATGCACACGGCCAATACTATATTGACATTGTTGTTGTGTGTTTCGTTCACCAATTAGGTCACATTAGGAAGAGATGGCAAAATGAACTTGCAAAAAAGCACAACACACATGCAGTTCAAACTTTGCATGGTAGGTTTGTCATAAATCATCAACAGCATTTTGGACACAATGCGCAGAGTGATATTATCCGTGATCAACTGATTGGTTCATAAATTCCATCCCAATGACTGAATGATCCATTGTATCTGACGTTCTTACGGGACAGGCTGTGTGTGCTACTAGAATATGAGCCCCTAGCAGTTCACGATGCCATGTGGTTTATGCACTTCAGTTTACACAAACACCAGATTCTGGACAACACCTTCCTAAAATGATGAAACTTGCATAAGCCCACATTTCTCCATCAGACTTAATCTGCGGAGTCACATGAAATACGCTACTCCGGAAGCTACACAATGAACTGGAACTGCATATCAGTAAAAACAGAGCAGCTGTTTGACAGGACCCTGGTGTCCACCATTCACAAAGTACTCACATCAACGCCATCCATGACGGATCAAGATTATTCAAATCTCAGTCCACTGATGCACTGAATCGTCCACCTGGTAAATGTCTAAGGTTTCTAGTGGTAGAAGGTAAGTATCTGCAGTATCATTAAGTTCCAATATTAAATTCGGCATAGTATGAGATTTATTAACACAGACTAAACAGAATTATTTCAATTACCTTCTCGTCAATTGCAACTTCAGGCTTTATCTCTATGAAGTTCTCGGCAGCAACTGGCTCCTGCAAAATAAAAGTGGTTTACAGCTCAATATTAAATAACATTCAATGTCACAGGATCAATGTTATTCATGTAACTATGCCTTGAATTTCATTAGCATGTATATTTCTATGTTATTTAAAAATGAAGTACAATTAAACTCACATCAAGATTTCATGAACAAGATCACACCACTTTTATTGGTAATATAAATATTATAGTATAATTCATTATTATGTCTTATGTATCCAAGGCAAGATATGCCACCTATTTTTGTTCATATCATGATTGCCTGCAGGAAGATATGTGATATGCAAGCATCCACCCATCCGATGCTGCAGACTGCGTGAAGTGAAGGGAAAGATGCAGAGTGTGGATCCTGAAGCCTGACAGAAAGGACATCATGAAGAAGATGAATAGAGAAGTGGTTGTGATGTAGGATTGAATGATCAGCTGGACTGAAAAATTGACATAAGATGTACTGCTAAAGAAGAGTTGAAGGAAAAGAACAAAATTTCTGCAGTTGATTAAAAAAAAAAAGAAGATAAACCAGTTCAGAAAAGATTGCTTCCTTTTAAATCTTATGGAGGTGATGATAAAAGAATGAGAATGTGTACAGAATATAAAACTGTGGGGACACGCCTCATGTAGTGATCAGCAGAGGACAGGGATATGAGGAGGGACACTAAGATATATCAGATTCAAAACTGAAAGGATACGACCTGATACAGTGAACATGAGAAGACAGGGATATGAGGAGAGCAGCAAAGACATACAGGAAATAAAACTGTGGGGACATGACCTGATGCAGTGATCAGTAGCGGACACGGATATGAGGAGGGACACTAAGATATACAAGATGTAAAACTGCAGGGATACAAGTTTATGCAGTGATCAGCAAGCACAGAGATAAGTGAAGAGCTACTAAGATGTACAGGATGTAAAAATGTTCAAGCAAGTTGCTTTATGTCGCTCGGACACAGGTAGGTCTTATGGCGATGGAGGGACAGGAAATGGCTAGGAGTGGGAAGGAAGCGGCCATGGCCTTAATTAAGGTACAGCCCCACCATTTGCTTGGTGTGAAAATGGGAAACCATGGAATAGCTCTTCAGATTTGCCAACAGTGGGGTTCAAACCCACTATCTCCCAAATACTGGATACTGGCCACACTTAAGCAACTGCAGCTATCAAGCTTGGTGTAAAACTGTGGGGATATGACCTGAAATAGTGATCAGCAGCAAACAGGGATATCAGGAGAGCCACTAAGATGTACAGGATATCAGACTGTGTGGATATGACAGAGAACAGAGATATGAGGAGAGCTACTATGATATACAGGATTTGACCTCTTGTAGTGAGCAGTAGAAGACAGAGATATGAGGAGAGCCACAAAGATATAAAGGATATGACCTGATGCAACAGAGGATAGGGATATAAGGAGAGCCTCTAAGATATACAGCACATACACCCATGAGGATACAGCCTGATGTACTGATCAGCAGAGGATAGGTATATGAGAAGAGTAACTAAGATATACAGGACATACACTCGTAATGTACGGCCTGACGTAGTGATCAGCATATGACAGAGATATGAGGAAAGCCAGTGTCTCCTTCGCTGAATGGTCAGCATACAGAATTTTGGCTCTGAGGGCAAGGGGTGTGATTCGCAGCTTAGCCAAAATATTTATCTTCATATGCTTAATTCCTGTGATGCGGGGATTAAGTATGTTCATGTACACAAATCGCACCACACTAATGAAACTCGCCTTAGTGAATACATCGCTCGTGAAGGCATCCGGATGTAAAACTGGACAATATTATTGGAGAATATCAAGTGAAGAACCAGGTTGCAGACATTTGTCAAGATTTCACTTTA
Source organism: Anabrus simplex (assembly GCF_040414725.1). Lineage (NCBI taxonomy): Eukaryota > Metazoa > Arthropoda > Insecta > Orthoptera > Tettigoniidae > Anabrus > Anabrus simplex. The sequence continues at coordinate 45,111,289 of NC_090278.1, read as the reverse complement.
ACACTACTTATCGAATGCAATTTTATTTCTAAAATGTACAACCTGTGACAATAAAATTTGGTGAATAGTCTTGTACTATCAACACAGATGAACAATGCACGACAGTCACCTTACTGTCCTCTCCCATAACTGTGCACTGCTGAGATCAGTGATACATGTGCTGGAAACTCTGCAAGAAGGCTTCCTTTGGGATGGTGTTCAAAAGTCTTGTCATGTTTCGTTGGATGTCAGGAATATCGCCAAATCTCTTTCCTTTCAAAGCAAGTTTGAGTCATGGGACTTTTTTCCGATGAGGGGATCCTGGAGAACACCATTCCATGCTTTGCCATTTCGTTTCAGGGTCTTGAGACACCAGGTTTCATCGTCACTGACAATACAGTTCAATAAATTTGGTGTCGCATCCGCCATTTCGACAAAATCCTGTGAAGCCTCTAATCGTGCCTGCTTCTGATCGTCAGTCAGGTGATATGGCACAAGACGAGAACACGTTTCCCTCTTCTGGGTAACGATTTGTCGCATGGATTCATGGTTAATGTGCAATTCATCCGCTATCACCTCGCCCTCACCTTCTCAACGTTTTCATCACTGACGGCGGTCGCCGGTCTTCCTCTATGGGGGTTGTCAGAAACACTTTTCTGGCCTCCTCGAAAAGCAGGCGAACCACTCGTACACACACTTCAAGGACAGTGCTTGATCTTCATAAACATGTACCATGCATGCATTTCTTTTGGTGTCTTGCCAAGCTTAAATCAAAACTGTACATTGATCTTTTCGTTGTTCATGTTCCTGTTCGCAGTTCAGAACCAACACACTGTGTCAAACAGGTCTCATACTGACTTTATCCACAGAGCTTTATTGTCATAGGTTGTATTAATGTTATTATTGGCTCCCTCCATGGATCACTGCTAAAATGTTAACAACAAGATCTAAAGATCACAGGTTCAAATCCAGCAGAGATAAGAGAAAATTTGAAGGCTGAAAATGATTCTATATTGCATTCAATCTTGTGTCAGCATGTAAATGATCCTTGGCAACACTGGAGAGTAGATAACAGAGATTTGATCTACTGCCTTTTGGTAGAGTAAAACTGAATGTCAAATCTGATAAGCAGACAGCCTGTACATGGTGCGTGTTGTCTGAGCCATCAGTCCATAGACTGGTATGATACTGCTGTCCATGCCACCCTATCCTGTGCTAACCTTTCCATTACTGCACTACTTCTACATCCTACATCTGCTCTAATCTGTTTGTCATATTCGTCTACCCCTACTGTTCCTACCTCCTATACTTCCCTCAAAAATCAACTGTACAATTCTTGGCTGTCTTATGATGTGCCCTAAACTTCTATCTCCTCTTCTGGTCAAATTTAGCCGAGTCAATGTCCTCTCACCAATTCGATTCAATATCTCTTCATTCGTAATTCTCCTAATAGCAAAGGATTATTATTATTGCCACTAGTATTATTTCCGGTTACACCAGTTACCTTGAATGCAATGAACAAACAATGAGGTTCATTAATAATATTTATTATACATTGCTTTTCCCCAAAAGACCTATCTGTGTTGGATCGACATAAAGCAACTAGCAAAAATATAATTATTGCTTTATGTTCCAATTATAAAAGAGAACTTCAAAAGTTTAAGGGAGAGGTTCAACCTAGTAAATCTGTCCTGTATCCTTACATATACTGCAGTGTAGAACAACACTAATGGTACATTTTTGATTAAAAAAATGGATTCTTTTGGATAACCCATCGAAATGGCTAGCTCACTCCCCTCAAGAGCTGGTAGTTCCATTACAACGAATGAGTTGATTGTATAACGAACTTCAGCTCCAAGAATCACTTGCTCATATCATCAACGTTTGCTATCTTTTAGCCAGTAGTATACCATCCAGTCTAGCTGGCCTCTTGACTGAATGGTCCGCAATGCCCTCAGCGACCTGCAATATGTACGAAGGCTGTAGATCCAATAAACATGACATGAAGCTGAGGTTATCTTTCAGAAACCATGTACAACCACTGTCAGCATCAAGTAGGCACAAACCAAACCAGGGTTTGGGTTAGTTAAGAGGTACTCTGGTAAATTCAGGATATATACTTCTTTAATGTGGACATAGCTACAATATTTATCAACAAATAATACCATCAATATATATCCATTCAGTTTTAGGGTTTTAAAATGAAATTAATATATCATATTATGAATATTTTTAGATTTAAAAAAATAAGTAAATCCTACCACAGTATTGTACCACTGTATATATAAATTTCCCATGAATGCCACCATATCACACGGAGCATTTCATCCTGAAAGACAACATTTTTTGATGCTGATGATGATGTTTGTTGCTTAAAGGGGCCTAACGGCTACGTCACTGGGCCCACAACAAAGCAATATTAGATGTCATACATTACTAGGAGAACACTTCTGTTGCTGCATACAACGCTATACTACTTAATCAGCAATATTAGAAAAGTGCATATATTATTTGAAGACAAGCTTTCACTCTCTTCAAAGAGCCGAGTGACCCTATGGAAGAAGATATTCTGATGTCATCTCTTGTTTGTTACTGAATAGGAATGGAAAACAGAGAGCTCCATGGGAGCTCAGTCAGCACATGAATGACCTCCATAAACACCACACAAACCGTACATATAATTATGTCAAGTCCACTTACAATATTAGCTGAAGATTCTTCTGTACTGGGCAGCCACTCAGGCTCACACTTGATGAAAAGTGGCTCAGCCATTCTGTCCTAGACGCTGAAAGAGGAAACCAAAATAAACCAACACAGTTCTAGCAGACAGTGAAAGTATAACTCTGATAAAGGCATAAGTTTTAACACTTCGTGCATCAGCATACTTCAATCAATCAATCAATCCATCAATCAATCAATCAATCAATCAATCAATCAATCAATCAATCAATACTGATCTGCATTTAGGGCAGTCGCCCAGGTGGCAGATTCCCTATCTGTTGCTTTCCTAGCCTTTTCCTAAATGATTTCAAAGAAATTGGAAATTTATTGAACGTCTCCCTTGGTAAGTTATTCCAATCCCTAACTCCCCTCCCTATAAATGAATATTTGCCCCAGTTTGTCCTCTTGAATTCCAACTTTATCTTCATATTGTGATCTTTCCTACTTTTATAAATGCCACTCAAACTTATTCGTCTACTAATATCATTCCACGCCATCTCTTCACAGACAGCTCGGAACATACCACTTATGATGCAGATGTTGATTCCCATAGGGAACCTAAAATATATGTCCTGAACGAGAAAATTTATAATACCAATATAATGGTCCTTTATTGGACATTATAAATTTTCCAGCTAACTCATTCCTGGTTGCCTGCGTTTCGCCCTCGTGTGCTAAGTTAGGCTCGTCGGTTGGGACTTAACACACCACCCAAGACGCAAGGCTAGTGCATACCGTGGAGGCATCATCATCATCATCAAATGCTTTCATTCCCCACCCTGAGGGGGTGAGGCAGGCCACCTAGAGGGTGTCGCCCTCTCTCTGGCCAAGAGATGCGGGCAGGTTGGGGAGATGTGACGGAAGAAGGAGGTGGGTAAAGGATGTGAATGTGTAGGAGATGGCGAGGTGCTTTATTATATCATAGTTTGAGTGTTTACACTGATGTTATCTTATAGCTATTTTACATTCATATAGATTAGGGGGGTTATATGTTGCTGAAATGCAGCGGGGATGGGTAGGTGCAGTGCCTCTAGCATAGGTGGGTTGATATGCCTGGAATTAGGTATGAGGTTAGGAGGTGGAGAGTAGTTGTGCATTGTTGGAGAGAGGTGATGAGGATGCGAAGAAGGTCAGGTGTGGGAGGTCGCGGGGTGATGTATGCTATGTTGGGAGGGGTGAGGTAGACTGGTGGATATGCTGGGATTGGATTGGGGGGTGGTGGGGTACGGGTGTGAGCGTGGTCAGGGGTACGGCAGTTGGGCGGGGAAGAGGAAGGTTCCACTCTATGATGTTGGCCAAATACTTGAGCTCCTGAGCTGATGAGTTGCTGGACGTGTGGTTCGGATGGCAGCTGTAGTCGGACCATGTAAGTGGGTCCGTGGTTGTTGCGTATCCTTATGGCCTGTTGTGCTGGGATGCCTGCAGTTCGGAGTTCGTGGAGTATTTCTGGCTCGGCGATATTCGGAGAGATTCCACATAGCACACAGATGGGCCGGGCCTGGGGCGATGGTGACTGTTGGATCGATGCTGGAATGTTCAAAGTGTTGACTGACGGCGATGGCGGAGCTAGTTCCTGCGGAGTGATGAGGGGTTGCTGGGGTGAGCGTGACGTGGGATTCGGGAGAGATGAGGACATGACTGGGGAGGGGTGGCAGGTTACGCTGGTAGTGATTACGGTTGATGCCGAACTGCAGGGAGAGGTAGTAATTGTAGTGATGGTGGTGGTGGTGGTTGTTGTTGTCGGGGGTGGAGGCTCATGGAGGAAGGGTATGAGGCCCGGATCTTTCTGTAGCTGGTTCAGTATTGACTGGGGAGGTGATATCACAGAATAGTTCTTGCCTCGGAATGTTGCTCCAGAGGTGAACAGGCGGCGCTCTGCTTCTTCTCCGGTGGTTTGTATTATGATGTGCGCTGTAGGCGTCCTGGTGTGGTAATCGTCTGGTCTGAATACATTAACCACCTGAGGGTCTGCTGCATTGAGCTCTTGGTAAATGTCACTTTTTGAGATTGTAAGGTCTATTGCTGGGATGAATACGTAGGAATGGTGGATGGCGGAGGCGACAGCCAATGAGACGTCTGCCTGTTTATGCTTTGTTGCGGTCGGCTGAGCTGCGATTAAACAGCCGAAAAAAAATCTGGGAGTAAATATATGTGATGAGGTGTTCCTGCCAGAGTAGAAACAGAGATCTTGCCCCTTCCCGTGGAGGCCACTGCATAGGCTATTTGAAGCCACCAGCAGTGCCAATGCACTATGAGTGCTGTGTCTCATTTCCCAAAATAGATGCCTGCCTGGCCATCAAATGATGCAGTTGTTGATTCCCATAGGGAACCTAAAATATTTGTCCTGAATGAGTAAATTTATAATACCAATATAATGGTCCGTTATTGGACATTATAAATTTTCCAGCTAACTCATTCCTCATGTGCTAAGTGCAGAGATCTGTACCCTTTATTTACAATCCCATTTATGTGATTACCCCAATGAAGATCTTTCCTTATATTAACACCTAGATACTTACAATGATCCCCAAAAGGAACTTTCACCCCATCAACGCAGTAATTAAAACTAAGAGGACTTTTCCTATTTGAGAATCTCACAACCTGACTCTTAATCCCGTTTATCAACATACCATTGCCTGCTGTCCATCTCACAACATTTTCGAGGTCACGTTGCAGTTGCTCACAATCTTGTAACTTATTTATTACTCTATAGAGAATAACATCATCCGCAAAAAGCCTTACCTCCGATTCCACTCCTTTACTCATATCATTTACATATATAAGAAAACATAAAGGTCCGATAATATTGCCTTGAGGAATTCCCCTCTTAATTATTATAGGGTCAAATAAAGCTTCACCTACTCCAATTCTCTGAGATCTACTTTCTAGAAATATAGCAACCCATTCAGTCACTCTTTTGTCTAGTCCAATTGCACTCATTTTTGCCAGTAGTCTCCCATGATCCACCCTATCAAATGCTTTAGACAGGTCAATCGCGATACAGTCCATTTGACCTCCAGAATCCAAGATATCTGCTATATCTTGCTGGAATCCTACAAGTTGAGCTTCAGTGGAATAACCGTTCCTAAAACCGAACTGCCTTCTATTGAACCAGTTATTAATTTCACAAACATGTCTAATATAATCAGAAAGAATGCCTTCCCAAAGCTTACATACAATGCATGTCAGACTTACTGGCCTGTAATTTTCAGCTTTATGTCTATCACCCTTTCCTTTATACACAGAGGTTACAATAGCAACTCTCCATTCATCTGGTATAGCTCCTTCGGCCAAACAATAATCAAATAAGTACTTCAGATATGGTACTATATCCCAACCCATGGTCTTTAGTATATCCCCAGAAATCTGATCAATTCCAGCCGCTTTTCTAGTTTTCAACTTTTGTATCTTATCGTAAATGTCATTGTTATCATATGTAAATTTTATTACTTCTTTAGCCTTAGTCTCCTCCTCTATCTCGACATTATCCTTGTAACCAACAATCTTTACATACTGCTGACTGAATACTTCTGCCTTTTGAAGATCCTCACATACACACTCCCCTTGTTCATTAATTATTCCTGGAATGTCCTTCTTGGAACCTGTTTCTGCCTTAAAATACCTATACATACCCTTCCATTTTTCACTAAAATTTGTATGACTGCCAATTATGCTTGCCATCATGTTATCCTTGGCTGCCTTTTTTGCTAGATTCAATTTTCTAGTAAGTTCCTTCAGTTTCTCCTTACTTCCACAGCCATTTCTAACTCTATTTCTTTCCAGTCTGCACCTCCTTCTTAGTCCCTTTATTTCTCTATTATAATAAGGTGGGTCTTTACCATTCCTTACCAACCTTAAAGGTACAAACCTGTTTTCGCATTCCTCAACAATTTCTTTAAACCCATCCCAGAGTCTGTTTACATTTTTATTTACCATTTTCCACCAATCATAGTTACTTTTTAGAAACTGCCTCATGCCTGCTTTATTAGCCATATGGTACTGCCTAATAGTCCTACTTTTAAGACCTTCCTTTCTATCACATTTATTTTTAACTACCACAAAAACAGCTTCATGATCACCAATACCATCTATTACTTCACTTTCCCTATAGAGCTCATCTGGTTTTATCAGCACCACATCCAGGATATTTTTCCCTCTGGTTGGTTCCATCACTTTCTGAGTCAGCTGTCCTTCCCATATTAACTTATTTGGCATTTGTCATTCGCATTTCCTTCCCAATTGACATATGGCAAATTCAGATCTCCCGCTATAATTGCATTTCTTTCCATGTCGTTTCCCACACAGCCGACTATCCTATCAAATAATTCCGAATCCGTTTCAGTGCTACCCTTTCCTGATCTGTACACTCCAAATATATCAAGTTGCCTATTATCTTTAGAAATGAGCCTTACACCCAGAATTTCATGTGTCCAATCTCTAACTTTTTTGTAGCTTACAAATTCTTCTTTCACCAGAATGAATACTCCCCCTCCCACCATTCCTATCCTATCTCTACGATACGCACTCCAGTGCCGTGAGAAAATTTCTGCATCCATTATATCATTTCTCAGCCATGATTCATCTCCTATTACAATATCTGGTAAATATATATCTATTAAATTACTTAATTCTATTCCTTTCTTTACAATACTTCTACAGTACAACACTAACAATTTTATGTCATCTCTACTTGATTTCCAGTTCCCTGTTCCCTTATCACCGGTCCCTAGGCCACACTGTTTCCCTGAATGTACGTCCCTATTACCCTTCCAAACAAATTTCCTAACTTACACGTACCACTGCGGTTTAAATGAAGGCCATCTGAGCGCAGATCCCTATCTCCTACCCACCCATTAGGATCTAGAAATTTCACTCCCAGTTTCCCACATACCCTCTCCATAGTCTCATTTAAATCCCCAATCACCCTCCAGTCAGTATCCCTTCTACACAGCTTGTAAACTACACCCTTTGGCCATGTTCTAACAAGGAGAGGAAGAAAATTACCATTCCTCTTTTTTACATAATCAATTTTAATTTTATCTTACAATTAATTACTGTCCAGCTGTTATTAAAAATATCCATCAACTTAGAAACAGTTCCCAATAGTAGGCTTACCATAATTTCACATTTGTATTGTTGTATGCCATGCTCAGAAAACTAAACAGGCCTTCCAAACACTTTATGGACATTTGTGTGTCAGCCTAAACCAAGAGCAGAAACATTTTCCACTGACCCCTTTCAATGCACCGTGAGTCCAGATGATACACAGACAACTTTCAAATCAAATCAAAATCTCTTTATTAGCAAATGAGGTGTCTACCTCGGTGGCAAATGGTATATTAAAATACATTATTGTCAAGCACTAAATATTAAATTAACAAGAGAAGAAAATTTTCCTATAATACAATATTACACAATTTATGCTAACAATTTTTTCTATTAAACACACAGCTCATCCTTAATAAATTTATATTGTTTACAAAATCCTTCTTATAATATCTCCTGTACTACTTACAAATATAGTCACCTGATATACAGTATGTGGAATTACTTCAAATGATACTATACAACTGGTACAAAATTAAAATTTACATTGCATTTATTTACTTTTTTTTTTATCCACTCTGGAACCTAGCTAGCATAATGACCTGCTGCGTCTTAATCAGAGCCCCTTTTGCCACCACTTTTCAGAGTTCCTTAAGGGCCTTCACAGCTACCGTAGTGGTCCCAGGGCCCTCGAAGTCCCCACTGTACTTCACTCCTACAGGCAGTCCTCTACTTTGGCTGTCCAAACTCCTTAGATTAGGGGATGGAATTAATTTATTCACACACATTTTTTTAATTTACAATAACCTGCACTGGTCGAATGCCCTCTAACACTTCATTTATTTTCTCTGTTGCTGTTTATTCTTTTCTTGAATATCTGCACAGATTTTGGAAAAGGATCAAACACTACCCCTGGTAAACTGTTCCACTCCTTCACACCCTTCCCAATGAATGAAAATTTACCCCAATCACTTCTGCTAAAATTCCTTCTAATTTTATATTTGTGGTCAGTCCTGCCGATCTAATTATTTTCCAACTGAAGCCTCTCACAGATATCTCCCCATGCTTCTTCTCCTGTATAGGCTCTATATAATCCTATAAGTCTAGTTTTCTCTCTTCTCTTACCTAAGTTTCCCATCCAAATTCCTTTAACATTTCTGATACACTACTCTTTCTCCTGAAATCCTCTGTTACAAATCTTGCTGCTTTCCTCTGCACATTATCTATTTCTTTTATTAGGTATTCTTGGTGAGGATCCCAAACACTGTTTGCATATTCCAATAATGGACGAACCATACTTAAGTAACTTTTTTCTTTTAATTCTTTGTTGCATCCTTTAAGTAGCCTCATTATGACATGTAACGATCTGTATGCTTTCCTAGCAATGTCATCAACATGACCCTTCCAGTGCAAGTTACTTTAAAATCTCACACCTAAGTATTTGCACTTGCCATCTTGTGGGATAACTACCTCATCCAAAGTATACTAATTTATATTTCTATTCCTATAGGTCATATCTGCTTATAATCCACATGTTCAGAACTGCGATGCACATATCAGAGAAAGTGTTAACATAATGATGTTACTTGAGGACAGACAGTTTGAGATCCAACGGTGAGGTACCAAATTGTTCTCCACAAAATTTACTTAGCATAGTCACGGGGGTATACTACAGAATTCCTCTTGGTTGCCCCCATACGTGATGTTGATGATGGTGATCTGTCCATCCTCAGCATCATTCAACAGGAGTAGGTTATGAGCCAGAAAGAGATTTCACCTTGTTATTATTTTTTTTTTTGTTTTTTTGCAATGTGCTTCATGTCAAACCGACGCAGATAGGTCTTATGGCGACAATGGGACAGGAATGAGTTAGCAGTGGGAAGGAAGTGGCCATGGCCTTAATTAAGGTACAGGTGTCTGGTGCCTGGTGTGAAAATGGGAAGCCATGAAAAACCATCATCAGGACTGCCGACACTATCTCACAGCTGCGCGCCTCTGACTGCACGTCGATATCGTCACCCACTACACAACACATACACCTTCAAGGCATGGAGCAACTAACTCCTCACGACCAAGTGCCTGAGCATTAGAACACACACAGCTACTATGTACCACACGGCAGAGTGACTGACACAGCTGAATATCAATTAAATTTGTCGGGCAAACACCAAATGGTCACCAGCAGACATCATGTGAAACCTCCCTTCAATAATCTGACTACCTCTGCCAAGTTTGACTTAGCGATACAGAGGCTGACACTCTAGCACATCGGGAGCTAAAAAAGTGAATATAAATTTAACATTACAATCCTTTTCAAGGAGAGCATTTTGTCAAGTTATGTTTAGAGAAAATGCACAGCAAAGAAAATAGTTCCTTCATCATGACACTATTAATGACAGTTCACAGAGAAATACTGTAGGAAAAATTATACTTATTAGTATAAATTACTTGATATTCAGAAAATTAAAAAGGCTGCCAGTCATATTTCGATTGCTTTAATTCTACATCACAGTACCATGACTCTGTGGCATTGCTCTTCTTTATACTGCAAATACTTTATTTTGGAACAGAACCTCATGTCTTCCCATCGTCAATGTTCTCGAAATTCCAACCTTTTTTAATAATTCTACCACCTCCCAAAATTTCAAACTCTTCACTCAGGAACATTACTATGATTATAATGAGGAATTTATTGCTGTTTTCAATAAAAAGCCCTTCAGTAAAATATAGAGTTAATGGATTTTCTATTAACAGATCTTATCCCACAGTCCATCAATTTCTAAACACTTCTATCTCTCAAACTTATGCATCCACTTCCACTCAAACACTACCACAACCAGTACCCAGGCCTCTTAAATAACAAAACTTTTCCTGCTTTAGATGAGAACTGTACAATTTACTTCTCCAATTTTACTCAAACTCCACCATCTTCAAAATCTCTAAACGCTCCCCACATAACTACTTGCAAATCAACTCAAACTTACACTGAATTATTCTCAAAATATAAACTGAACCTAAATGATATGACAATTAAGGGTCAGTTCAACTATAAACTAGAAGCCAGCTATGTGGGAGGTAAATCAGCTGATACTTTGGTGTGCAAGCTACCAACTCCGTGTAAGCGTTATGTAGCTACCCAGAGCTACACACCAATATACGGGGTTGGCTAAGCAAATATTGAGCAACTTCTCACTTTCGACTGAGGTTCTATCTATCACCAGATATATGAAGCTCATTTCAATCATCCTATTTTTCTGTGCTTGCATTGCGGAATATCACCAATAAGCCTAATAAATTATAGACAATAATGTATGTCTAACTTTTGTAAGGTTAATCTATGAGGCTCAAAACCAATACCTGATTCGCCTTAAACATCCCAAGATTTTGACATTTAAATCTTCTTACACCAGTTATAAGCTGTCATGCAAGGCAGCATTTCAGAAAGTTTTCTCATAGTGGAGTGTCCAAGGTGCTCGCTCCAAAACAGAAGGTTCTCGTTGTCTTTGTAATTTAAATGCAATATTATTTCATTCCCTGGCACAGTTCTAAACTCTCTTCTATGTGCTTCCACACATCTTTCTTATGGACTTATTGCCTTTGCATTCTATCTGCAAGCTTTTGTGAATCAATTAAGAACCTTCACTACTGTAGCAATGTGTTCTCATTTAGCTCCTTCTGCTTAATAACTTATTTCATTCTAATGTTTAAATTTATTAAGATAAAGGACAAATGAGTATGCCCTAATTATCCATTTATAGGAAAAGGAATTCAGGAATGGAATGATTTATCAAGGGAATTGTACAATGGATTTCCAAGTTCATTGATATCATTTATAAGAAGAAAAGGTAAACAATTGATAGAGAACCTGCCACTTGAGCGACAGTCCTAAATGCAGGTCAATGATGATTGGAATTAATCATAACATCACTTTCTACAAGTAGAACACACATGTTGTTGTTGTTGTTGTTTGAGTCATCAGTCCATAGACTGGTTTGATGCAGCTCTCCATGCCATCCTATCCTGTGGTAACCTTTTCACTTCCACGTAACTACTGCATCCTACATCTGCTCTAATCTGCTTGTCATATTCATACCTTGGTCTACCCATACCATTCTTACCACCTACACTTCCTTCAAAAACCAACTGCACAGGTCCTGGGTGTCTTAAGATGTGTCCTATCATTCTATCTCTTCTTCTCATCAAATTTAGCCAAATCGATCTCCTCTCACCAATTTGATTCAGTATCTCTTCATTCGTGATTCGATCTATCCATCTCACCTTCAGCATTCTTCTGTAACACCACATTTCAGAAGCTTCTATTCTCTTTCTTTCTGAGCTAGTTATCGTCCATGTTTCACTTCCATACAATGCCACGCTCCAGACAAAAGTCTTCAAAAACATCTATCTAACTCCTATATTAATGTTTGAAGTGAGCAAATTTATTTTCTTGTTTTAACGTTTAGAAGGAAAATCCAAAATTCTTAACCGATTTTTTTGAGTTTCATACCATAAAACAAAAAATATTAGACTAACAGTTTCGTATAATGTAATCAAAATATTGTGCCTTATCTTCACCCAAAAATTTAGTTTAGTGAAAAAACACATTAATTTCCAAAAATGTTATAATCTTGAAATTGTTTTCACCAAGTTGAAGTATTTCATTCATAGAATGTTGTGAATAGGATCTTCTAATTATCAAAAAACAGAAAGGGAGCTAGACATAATTTTTGACAAAAGTTTAAAAATAATTAATCACCAGTGTTACAATGGCTATAAAAATAATAATAATAATAATAATAACAATATTCACAATATTAAGAAAGTACTAGTTTACAACATTCCCACATTCATTAGCTTTAATTTAATCTATCATTGATTTTTCTATCTCAATTTTAAGGATATTTCAATTTATTTGAAATGTGGGAAGGTGTGCAAAAAATTACATTCAAGAAAAACAACACTGAAGTTATAGGACTAAGTTATGAACATAACCCACTTATTTGGGCACCTAGAAACTTGCCTGCTCTCACTTTTAGAAGTTTCTTGTCTTCTTTTAGTTTTCTTCTGCCTCTCAAGTACTGCCTCCTCTGCTTTTGTTCTGCAGTACTTTGATTTGCACCTTTGTGCAACCGTATTGCATCAGCTTCAAGTACACCAGATGATGTGTACTTGCCAAGAGCAATTCCCATCCTCTTCAGTATTTCTATTTCCACTCCGTTCTCCCAGTTGAAATGGCAAACAGCATCCATCACTCCTAATTTTAAAGTATCAAGCCCCACATTTATGTCTCCTTAGGACACCTTCTCCTTACCATGGCATTGAATGACTCATTATTTTGAGTCAATCCATGCAAGGACTTAGCATTTCTGGGTCAGTGAGTCGCTCATATATAGGCTTCACTGCTTGAAGAATGCCAAAAGACAGGCCTGGTTTGAATTAAAATTGTTCTATCTCATTATTTGCTTCAGCTCACTGATAGAGTTCCTAGAGGACACCAATGGTGGGTGGGACGGTCCTTTGTTGCTGTCAAATGGTACAATGTGGCCCATATGCCATTTGACATGGCGTGAATACTGCTTGTGTTGGAACGTAAGACAATTCCAAATAATTTTGCATCTTATCGATGAGTGCTCCTGTCATTTGCGGAATTCATAATCACAGTTGCTGCAAAACAATGCAAGGGACATTCCCTAACCAAATCTCAGAATTTCTAGGTTTTTTACAAAAACTGTATTACAGCTGAAGCAACTAGAGCAAGCTAATGCAGATAACATATGTGTAAAGCACTCTATGTCAATAATAATAATGTAAATGTCACTAACACTCTCAGATTCAATATTTACAGACGAAAGTTTGGACTGAGAATCACTAGCAAATGATTCCTTTACATTAGGCCTACCTTCCGTCTCACTATTTATACTGATAGCACAAGTAACACTGACATTCACCTTCCTATGTCTGTTTCCATGAAATTTTCTCTTATACAAGTATTGACATCTGTTAGTCAGAACTATGAACTATGTACTCAGGAGGCATGTCACACCAAAGAGGTAAATTTGAGTAAGAAAATCTGACAAGATGTTTACATGTAAGCAGGACATTGCAGCCACGCCCCTTATCACGGGTGCACGTGGCTATTTAATTCTTATTTTCAGATACTTACAGTTGGAATATATGTGTAAATTATATCTCATTTTGAAATAGAGACTTCAAGCTTTCATTTCCAGTGAAAAAATTAAAATGGCATTTTTGGATGAAAAAGGCAATTTTGAACATTAATACATACCTTTTAAGAAATCTCTTCCTTGCTTGTGCTAGTCTGCATTTTATGTCCTCCTTACTTCTGCCATCATACTACCCAAGTAACAATATTCATCTACTTCCTTTAAGACTTCATTTCCTAATCTAATATTTCCTGCATCACCTGCCTTCGTTCGACTGCACTCCATTACTTTTGTTTTGGACTTATTTATTTTCATCTTGTACTCCTTACCCAAGACTTCGTCCATAACATTCAGCAGCTTCTCGAGATCTTCTGCAGTCTCAGATAAAATAACAACATCATCGCCAAATCTCAAGGTTTTGATTTACACTCCTTGGATTGTGATTCCTTTTCCAAATTCCTCTTTGATTTTCTTTACTGCCTGTTCTATATAAACAATGAAAAGGAGGGGGGACAAACTGCAGCCTTGCCTCACTTCTTTCTGGATTGCTGCTTCTTTTTCAAAGCCCTCGATTCTTATAACTGCAGACTGATTTTTAAACAGATTGTAGATAATTCTTCATTTTTGGTATCTGACCCCAATCACCTTCAGAATCGAAAATAGCTTGGTCCAATCAACATTATCAAATGCCTTTTCTAGATCTATGAATGCAATGTACGTGGGCTTGTCCTTCTTCATTCGATCCTCTAAGATTAGACGTAAAGTCAGGATTGCTTCACGTGTTCCTACATTTCTTCTGAAGCCAAATTGATCTTCTCCCAACTCATCTTCAACTTGTTTTTCCATTCTTCTGTAAATAATATGTGTCAAAATTTTGCAAGCATGAGATACTAAACTAATGGTGCAATAATTTTCACACCTGTCAGCACCGGCTTTCTTGGGAATAGGTATAACAACATTCTGCCGAAAATCGGATGGGACTTCTCCTGTCTCATACATCTTGCACACTAAATGGAATAACCTTGCCATGCTGGTTTCTCCTAAGGCAGTCAGTAATTCAGAGGGAATATCATCAATTCCAGGTGCCTTGTTCTTATTTAGGTCTCTCAGAGCTCTGTCAAACTCTGACCTCAAAATTGGGTCTCCCATTTCATCAGCATCAACAGCCTCTTCATGTTCCAGAACCAAATTATCTACATCTTCACCTTGATACAACTGTTGGATATGTTCCTGCCATCTTTCTGCTTTGTCTTCTTTCCCTAGAAGTGGCTTTGCACCTAAGCTCTTAATACTTATACACCTAGACTTCCTTTCTCCAAAGGTTTCCTTGATTTTCCTGTATGCAGCATTTACCTTTCCCAGGACCATACAACATTTGACATCCTTGCACTTCTCCTTCAGTCATTCTTCCTTGGCTACCTTGCACTTTCTATCCACTTGATTCTTTAATTGCCTGTATTCTTTTCTGCCCTCTTCAGTTCTAGCGTTCTTGTATTTTCGTCGTTCATCAATCAGGTCTAGTATCACCTGAGTTATCCACTGATTCTTCGTTGGTCTTTTCTTCCTTCCCAACATCTCTTCAACAGTCTTACTAACTTCATTTTTCATGACTATCCACTCTTCCTCTATTGTGTTTCCTTAAGCCTTTTCATTTAGCCCTTGTGCAACATGTTCCCTGAAAGAAATTGTAGCTGGATTTGGTCTACTAGGTATTCTATAGCAAGTTTTTACATGAGAATGAGGCGGACACCGTGTTTTCCCACAGGTGCTAAAGCATGTTCTTGGTTCAAAATGGGACCTGAAGCAAATAAGGAGAGAAGAGGGGGATATTAAGGAAAACTCCTTAGAAAAATAAGGTCCTGTCCTAAGAATTAATGTGAATATGAGACTCACCTCCGGCAGCATGTATGATGTGTGTAATCCAATGTTAGAGAAGACAGTGAGAGTCGAAAGACACTGTGACCAATGTATCAGTGT
The DNA here is from genome assembly GCF_040414725.1 of Anabrus simplex. Taxonomy (NCBI): domain Eukaryota; kingdom Metazoa; phylum Arthropoda; class Insecta; order Orthoptera; family Tettigoniidae; genus Anabrus; species Anabrus simplex. The sequence goes on along the minus strand of NC_090278.1, from coordinate 45,095,402 downwards.
TGGAGGGGAAGGGGGAGAAGTTGATCAGGGGAAGTATTGAGGGGAAATAGCAGGATAGGTAAGAAAAGGGAAGGGGAGAAGGAGGGGCTTAGAGTTAAAGGCAAGGTAGGAAGGAGAGAAGGGAGAGGGGAATTATATAGGGCAATATGGTGAGAGGGCGTGGCGTGAGAACATTTTCTGTATGCTTTGAAAGACTGATTTGCTATTGGAAACTTTTCTGAGTCTGAAAAATGCTTTTAAAAATCAAACAATTTTGGTTTCTCAGAAATATCATTTAGATTTAAACTAGAATTAAAATATTGATCCAAGTGAATGAAACAACTCTCAGTGATGTCAAGCAAAATACCTTTATTGAGAACCTGTAGAACTGTGAGATCCTGATCAATGTTAGTAAAATTATGCTGAAAATCTGTCATATGCTGCCCCATTGCCAAAAACTTAGATACAATGACTTTCACCAGAAATAATTTATATTATCACATAATTTATCCATTAAAATTTTACATCATTAAATTTGTATACACATTATAACTACTTCAGGTTTATTCTTCCCTTTTTATATAACTGGTTGGCATATGCTGTCTTGAAGGCTTTTCTCTTACAACGTTTCATCATCACTCGCAATCTAGGCTGAAATCCAGGAAAAGTTTCCTCCAGACATCAAAGTCCTTGAAAGGATCACCAGATAAGGCAAGACTTTCCTTGTGTAAATCTAAGCAGCAAGAATGGATGGAGCCGTGTGAACATCTTCCGGCTGGCTACAGTGAAGACTGGAGTGTTTGGAGGTTCCTTAACCGATTAAGAACTGGTGTCGGCAGGGCTAAGTCCGCACTTAAGTTATGGGGCTTCACATCAGAAAACAGCAAGTGCGACTGGGGTGAACAACATGTAGCAATGTCCTCTCTGCCCATTCTCACGCTCAGAGCAAGACAATGCCATAGGTGTGGCTCAGTTTTGGAAAAGCACCATCTAGATGTACAGTAAATTTGATCAATTTCCCCCTGTTTGTTAATTTTTGTAAATAGTCCAATTATTACTTTATTTTAAATGTATGATTAGGCATGCTTCTGACATGAGTAAATAAATAAAGTACTATATTACATCCACCATATATTCATTATTACATTTATTTATTTATTTATTCATTCATTCTTTACTTCATCATTCTGCTTAATTTTTCATATTTTCTAAAAATCCACATATCAATCAATTAACAAACTATATCTTAAAATCTCCTTACAATATTTTATTACAATGCTGTCCAGTAAACCCTTCCCTTATGTTTAATCAGCCCTTTCCTACTGCATAGCACTCCAGTTTCTGCAACCTGCTTGATTTCTGCAAGACACTTTGATTCCTGCATCACAATCCTGTTCTACAATCAATCTCAACAAATGAAACTTGGTACCAGTTTTGATGGCATCAGCCTGAATGTTGTTGGAGTCATCAATCCATAGACTGGTTTGATGCAGCTCACCATGCCACCCTATCCTGTGCTAACCTTTTCATTTCTACTTAACTACTGCATCCTACATCTGCTTGTCATATTTATACCTTCGTCTACCCCTACCGTTCTTACCACCTACACTTCCTTCAAAAACCAGCTGAACAAGTCCTGGGTGTCTTAAGATGTGTCCTACTATTCTACCTCTTCTTCTCATCAAATTTAGCCAAATGAATATCCTCTTGCCAATTCGATTCAGTATCCCTTCATTTGCGACTCGGTCTATCCATCTCACCTTCAGCATTCTTCCGTAGCACCACATTTCAAAAGCTTCTATTGTCTTTCTTTCTGAGCTAGTTATCGTCCATGTTTCACTTCCATACAATGCCACGCTTCACACGAAAGTCTTCAAAAACATCTTTCTAATTCCTATATCAATGTGTGAAGTGAGCAAATTTCTTTTCTTAAGAAAGCTCTTCCTTGCTTGTGCTAATCTGCATTTTATGTCCTCCTTACTTCTGCCATCGTTAGTTATTTTACTACCCAAGTAACAATATTCATCTACTTCAATTAAGATGTCCTAATTTAATATTTCCTGCATCACCTGATTTCGTTTGACTGCACTCCATTACTTTTGTTTTGGACTTATTTATTTTCATCTTGTACTCCTTACCCAAGACTTTGTGCATACCATTCAGCAGCTTCTCAAGATCTTCTGCAGTCTCAGATAAAATAACAATATCATTGGGAAATCTCAAGGTTTTGATTTCCTCTCCTTGGATTGTGATTCCCTTTCTAAATTCGTCTTTGATTTCCTTTACTTCCTGTTCTATGTAAACACTGAGAAGGAGGGGGACTAACTGCAGCCTTGCCTCACTTCTTTCTGGATAGCTGCTCCTTTTTCAAAGACCTCGATTCTTATCAATGCAGACTGCTTTTTATTCAGATTGTAGGTAATTCTTCGTTCTCGGTATTTGATCCCAATCCCCTTCAGAATCGTAAATAGCTTGGTCCAATCAACATTATCAAATGCCTTTTCTAGAACTACGAATGCAATGTACGTTGGCTTGTCCTTCTTCATTTGATCCTCTAAGATCAGACATAAAGTTAGGATTGCTTCACGTGTTTCTACATTTCTTCTGAAGCCAAAATGATCTTCTCCCAACTCAGGTTCGACTTGTCATTCCATTCTTCTGTAAATAATGCATGTTAAAATTTTGCAGGCATGAGATACTAAAGTAATGGTGCGATAGTTTTCACACCTGACAGCACCAGCTTTCTTGAGAATAAGTATAACGACCACATGCCGAAAATCGGATGGGACTTCTCCCATCTCATACATCTTGCACACTAAATGGAATAACCTTGCCATGCTGGTTTCTCCTAAGGCAGTCGGTAATTCAGAGGGAATGTCATCAATTCCAGGTGCCTTGTTCTTATTTAGGTCGCTCACAGCAATGTCAAACTTTGACCTCAGAACTGGGTCTCCCATTTCATCAGCATCAACAGCCTCTTCTTGTTCCAGAACCAAATTATCTACATCTTCACCTTGATACAACTGTTGGATATGTTCCTGCCATCTTTCTGCTTTTTCTTGTCCTAGAAGTGGCATTCCACTGAGCTCTTAATATTCATACACCTAGATTTCCTTTCCCCAATGGTTTCCTTGATTTTCCTGTACGCAGCATATGTCTTTCCTAGGACCATACAACCTTCGACATCCTTGCACTTCTCCTTCAGCCATTCTTCCTTAGCTACCTTGCACTTTCTATCCGCTTCATTCTTTAATGGCCTGTACTCTTTTCTGCCCTCTTCATTTCTAGCGTTCTTGTATTTTCGTCATTCATCAATCAGGTCTGGTATCTCCTGAGTTATCCACTGATTCTTAGTTGATCTTTTCTTCCTTCCTAACATCTCTTCAGCAGCCCTGCTGACTTCATTTTACATGACTATCCACTCTTCCTCTATTGTGTTTCCTTCAGCCTTTTCTTTTAGTCCTTTTGCAACATGTTCCTTAAAACAATCCCTCACACTCTTTTCTTTCAACTTATCTAGATCCAATCTTTTTGCATTCTTGCCTTTCTGCAGTTTCTTCAGCTTCAGATGGCATTTCATGACCAACAAGTTGTGGTCAGAGTCGATGTCTGCTCCGCAGAAATTACAGCACAGATACTTGGTTTTACTGGTACTCTGGCTCAACTACATGCCCTTTTCTCTGAGAATCCTCATGTACTGTTCCTGCTCTCCTCTTGGTTTAGGAGACAGCACCTCCATGATGAAGCTCAAACTTTACTTCCCAAACTACATTCAAACAATGACCCACAAAAATGAATCATTCCTGAATGTTTCCAAAATGGCAATAGGAAAAAAAGCCTACTCTGTCATCCAACCACTGTATCTGCCTACCTGTCTGGTGATTGCTGTCAGTGTCAGTATGGAAGCTGCTGCTGCTCCTCATCTTGTCTTGGTGTTTGTCACCTCCCTTCCAGACTTCAAGAAGAGGTTATCAGGAGTATTGGAATAAGAAAGAGAGAAGGATCAAGAAGAAAAAGGCTGGAGGTTTGAGAACAAGAGTTTAAAGGATGCAAGTGCAAAAATGGTGGGAGCAAGTTGAAAGAAATATAGAACATATGGAGGCTTAAGTGTCTAGTAAAAAGATCAATACACACTGTAAAATGAACTGCTCTACCTTAATTTTCAAAAAGAGAAATGGTATTTCCATTTTGTAATCATTCAGCCTCTCAACATCACTTGTAATTTCTGTTTCTGGCTACATCCCTTCAGTGTTCTTCATACCTGAAAGGTAATGGATGACTCAGACTGTGTCTTTAGCAAGGATTATTATTTCCAACCTGTAAATTACAAATTGCTTCAATTGAAATAATAATGGTGGAACACCTTAACCAGTTAAATAAAGAATTCTGGTCAACCAAAAGTATAGAAAACACCTGACAAAACTAGAGGCCTTGACAAATTAAAAAGAAAAAACATTGTCTCAATCCTTCATTTTTTTTTTCTTGGACTACTCTGGACTTACAGTGTGGTGCATTATTCTGCACTAGTCAGTGACATGTAATGTACATCTGAAACATGAGCTCATTCCTTCCAGTATATGGATATGCATGGTAACATCATGTCTACCTTTGTCCTTGAACACTGTTGGAATGGCAATGGATACCATTTGACCTAGCCAGTGTTTCTTTGGGCATCAAGGTGGATGGACACCGTTTATGTCAAACTAGAAGGCAATGTTGGCAACTGTGCCAGGTACTGCAGGTACAACATGGCCATAGCATGACACATATTTTCCATAATTGGTGTGTTGCCCATTTTCTGATGAACTGTGTCATTCCTGATGTGGTGGAATAACAAGATACCCAGCATTTGCATCTCAATGGGATGAAATTGGCGTTCAGTGCTTTTGTTGATCAGATGTTTCACAATTACCTTCCCAAAGATCATTATGAGGTACACCACTGAAAGGTCACATGCTATCTCTCAATAAAAGCAATAAATCTTGCCCAATAGTACAAATAACACAGGCAAGATCAAAAATTAGTACAGTAGTAGACAGATTTGGTATGAGGATGTAAAGGTTAAAACAAAACTGAATACTCCAAAAAAGTAACACTCTTGAATATATAGCTGATTCTGTCAGAAGTATCAAAAGTATCCAGAAGTATTTATGATCAGAGGGGACCAAAGGGCATTACTTCCCATTGCTTTCGTATATGATATCCTACTCACTAGGTCAATAGTGTTAGGTATGCAATATAGTCTATCACAGTTTCCTATTTTGATATCAGGCAAATATTAAGGCTATACCTTAATTAAGGCGATGGTCACTTCATTTTCAGTCATAGCCCTTTCCTATCCAATCACTGCTAATGTGTGCCTGTGTGATATAAAACAAATAACAACAAAAAATCTCTGATTATAATTATCTAGCTATTAAGATCACCATTACAGCCTGCAGTACATTCTTCTAAAGCACACACAGTTCACTTGAAGTGAATGTCAGAAATTGAATATAAGTTATCATAAGATACAGTAAGTTATCCTGTTTAGGTTGCATTATGTTTATTTCAGTATTTCTAAGAACAGAGATAGTAATAAAGCTCTTACTGAATAGACACTGCCACATAACATTCAGTTCATATTCTGTAACCGAGGTTCTTCAGTATTTCGATTAAGTTGGAACAAATGGCTTCATATTCATTAGCTTTTAGACAGTGTATTGTTAACTCCCCATTTCATGACTTATAGTGATTAAAATATTTTGAAAACTACTGAAAAATTGTATGTGGTTAAGTATAAGAGAGGTCAACTATATCGAAAAGTAAATATTTATCTAGCAACAGATCCATGACCAGAACCACCCTCAGAGCAGGTGTGAAAGATACAGTTCCAAAACCATCTAAATCTGTGCACGAGCCTGCTAGGAATATTTTTCTTAACTGTCCAACCTGAAAATTGCTGCAAATCAAAATGTTGTCAATCTGGGTGACTATAAGGTCTTCGTAAAAGGGGAGACCCTAATGAAATGTATATTCTCTCTCTATTACTTCAATCTACACAAAATTTAAGTAATTGATTACTATAGCCCTAACTAGCAAATTATTTTTAATTTTGCCTAAATAAAACAAATCTTTCTGAAACAAAAAAAACTTTTAAAGTTGATCCACTTTCAAAATGTTCCAAGTACAGGATTTTTGGTTTAGAATTCCAAAACTAAGTTATGTAGGTTATAAAAGTTAAAGACATAGACTAAAATATTTTCAGGTTTCAGTGCTTTATTTTTAATAATATTTTGATTGCCATGCATCATACAAAATCACTTTTTGATACCTTAACAATAAACACTTGTCATTGTTACAAATTATTTAAACTGCATACTGAAAGGAATGAATACATATATAGGTGCACATGCTTAAAGGCAATCAGATTAAAACTTTTGTGTTGAGGAGTATTTTGAATTCTAGAAAATCTTATTTGTGATTAATTTAAAAATGCGAGAATTTACATTAATTTCAGATTTACAATTAAAAGTACCGAAGTCACGTTCCCCTGTCATCAATAAAACCAGCACATTAACTTCTTTTACTGTTAGACTTCCTTTAGCAGAATTCCATATGTCACCCACCCTAATCACAGGGTCTGCAAACCACTTTACACCAATTCCCTGCCATGTAAGCATAGTCACTAGTCTCCCCTGTTACTACCGAAGGTAGTGGTAGCTATTGTGTCGCTAACCCTACAGTTTAGGGACCCTGCATGCTGATAAAACATCCTGCGTTTACTGTAAATCTTGCAGGTTGGCACTATGAAGCCATGATTTGCAACTGCTGTATTGTGAAAATCACTACTGTTACATTTGCGGGAATAAGGAAAGCATATTTACTTTTTCTGTAAGACTGTAATTTGGGTTAAAACAAGTAAATAGAATTGTGGCATGTATTAACATATTCGCGGCCGATGACGACACATATGTGTCATGACTCCATTTTCACTTAGTGCCGATGACGACACACGTGCGTCACACTCCGCGCCAAATATTAAAGCTCGTATTTCCGCCAATATGTATGTAAACAAACAGACCTCTTATCTGTGCATTGTTATGGTGTTATTAAACATATGCGCCATCCGGGCATCAGATCAATTGTTAGTTACAATCTCTGTAGCCATTACAAGTCGGCATATGTTTCTGTGATGTCAAGAGAGAACAGTGAAGTTTCATAACCTTCTCTCTGTAAGTAACGTCTTAGAGGGATAAACAGGCGATTTGCAATTAATGATGATAGTCTGGAAGCTCTCCTGAATGCTAGTGACAGTGACAGCATTGATAATGACGACAGCGATGACAGTGTGGAAAGTGACTGTAGCCATCTGAGTGAGAATCTTAATCACGGAAGTGTGTGTCGAGTGTCTACTCCCAATTCTCACATTACAGAAGATGAGGAAGACGTAAGTAATATCTCATCTCCAAATCTCACCCCAAATAACATGGGCAATATTTCATGGGTCATTTCTTGGGAGTTCAGATTCGTCCTCAATGAAACAGATAAACTTTATTGGTCGGTCGGGAATTAAGGTTCCACTGCCAAGTAACGTGAAACCCATTGGTTATTTTCGCTTGCTTGCAGATGACAACTTGCTGAATAACATTGTAACTGAAAGTAACGCATTTGCAGAAGAGTTATTTTTGCGAGGAAATGTCACTGAAATGTAGCACACTGTTTTGACTAGTTACATTGTACAGCTTATGGAGTAGGCCTAAGGTTGTTACGTTGTTCACACAGCAATAATAAGATTCTACTGCACAGAATCTTTGTGTGAAATGTTCAAAAACTTATTTTTCTGTTGTTAAGAAGTTCTACATTCGAACAAAACATTATTTTCCTCGTTTCACTTCATTACCAGTCATGACGCACCAAAGGCGAAAAACTCATCGGTAGTGCCGCTGACGCAGTGTGTGCGTTATGGCTCGTATGTACATAAATAATATTGAAATAATTAAAATAATAATCTAAAATGTATAAGAACACAGAAATGAAGTCCTTTAAGCAAAAAAAAAAAAATATTATGGCACCACGGTAATGGCTGCCGATATCCAAGCGGCCGCGAACGTGTTAATGTAGTTGGTGTTAAATGATGAAGCCAGCATTTTTTAATACAGTTTTATTTCATCCATTTCATATGTACAGAATTCAACTAGGATGTGTAAACAAGAACTCCTCCATAAAGAAACGCTCCCTCCCGTAAGTACAGTTTAACTACCACACCAAGTGAAGTTCATAACCTTCGTACCAACAGAGCTACCAGTCCTCTTTTCTAAAATATCACCAGCATCTTTTGAGCCACTCTCCTTAAATTAATTAACTGATGTTTCAGCATGGGCTATTTTCCTATGATCTGGAAACAGGCAAATATTGTCCCACTTATGAAATAAGGCAACAAATTTAATGTTTCATGTTACTGACCAATTTCTATTCTACCCACACTGACCTCTGTCTTTGAAAAAAATTATACACCAACGTCTCTTCGCGTTCACCTCGCCCCATATCTCAACCAATCAGTATGGTTTTCTACAAGGTGACTCTTTGCTAACAAACCTGGCAACTCTGCATATCTTTGCAGTACATGCCCCTGCAGCTAAATCACAGCTCGATATCTGCTATGTAGACATATCGAAAGCTTTCAATTCTGTAGACCACAGTCTGCTGCACCATGAATTCTCCAAAAAAATAAACATACACGGCTGTCTTCTGACCCTTCTTGCTGGCTTCCTACATTACCACTGGCAGAGAGTAGTAGTCTCAGACACATCATCCTCATGGTTGACTGTCACTTCCGGTGTCCCACAAGTCAGTGCTCTTGGCCCCTTGCTGTTTTCCTTGTTTATGAACGATCTGCCATCCATACTCAACGAAACAGGAAAATACCCTACTTTATGCTGACGACTGCAAGATTCTTAGGGAGATCAGGAATCCAGGAGATGCAGCTCTTCTACAACCCTCACTTGGCATTCTCTCGAACTGCTGCTGTACAAAAATGCAGCCACATGACCATAACGCTATGTAAATATCCTTTACTGACATCATATTGCCTATAATACTAATAATATAATAATAATAATTCCCTATGGGAATCAACATCTATATCATCTGATGGCCAAGCAGGCATCAATTTTTGGTAGTGGGACAAAGTCTTTCATAGTTCATTGGCACTGCCGGTGGCTACAATTAGCCTACGCAGTGGCCTCCACGGTATGCACTAGCCAGCGTCTTGGTAGGTGTGCTAGGTACCAACTGATGAGCCCAGCCTAGCACACGGGGGCGAAACGCTGGCAACCAGGAATGAGTTAGCTGGAAAATTTATAATGTCCAATAACGGACCATTTATATTGGTATTATAAATTTACTCATTCGGAACAAATATTTCTGATTCCCTATGGGAATCAACATCTATATCATCATATTGCCTACTCGACAAGCCCATCACCATAGTTATGTAAGAGCATGACTTAGGTATAATATTTGATAAAAAATTACAATTTAAGACCCAACTAAGACTATGAAATTACAACGCATTCTCTAGTACTTCACAGAAATTTCTGATTCCACTGCTCTTCATCATTTCTTCCTCACAATTATTCAACCTCTCTTGAACTACTGCTCTCCAATTTGGACAACAGCCTCCGCGTCCAATATTCACCAGTTAGACTGAGCAGTGCCCATCTTTGCTGTAATTGTTAGGAACAGAAATGAAAAGCTCAGAAATCTGTCTATGCAGCAGGTATTAAGGGCAATAAATGTGTCACCGCTGCACATCAGGTGATCTGAGTTTCCTCCACAGCATCATAAATGGGCACTACCACTTGGAACACCTCGTCTCACTCTTCTCTCTCCGTGTTTCTTCCCGCTCCACCAGAAACAAAGACTTTCTCCACAGTCCCCACACACAGCACACAATACTTCAATGATCTTTCCTAATCTGCCTCCCAACATTCTTTAACAATATTAATAGAAGGCAAGAGCTTGATAGAACTTCAGACAAAAGTAGATTCAAGAGGGGTGTAAATTGTCCCTTAAGCATAAGTTGATGTGAAGCGGTTATACCGCTATCTTGACCCACGACAACTTGACTATGAACAAGGACATCATGGTTTTCGAATTGGACAGTTATTATTAGTAGGCTGTTGTTATCTTTTGTCATGTTTGTTATATTTTTTCATGAATGTTTACATTTGTTAATTAGTCTGTTGACAGTACAAGTGAAATGTGATCAGTATAGCTGTATCTTGTGATAAATAAATAAATAAATAAATAAATAAATAAATAAATAAATAAATAAATAAATAAATAAATAAATAAATAAATAAATAAATAAATAAATAAATAAATAAATAAATAAATAAATAAATAAATAAATAAATAAATAAATAAATAAATAAATAAATAAATAAATAAATAAATAAATAAATAAATAAATAAATAAATAAATAAATAAATAAATAAATAAATAAATAAATAAATAAATAAATAAATAAATAAATAAATAAATAAATAAATAAATAAATAAATAAATAAATAAATAAATAAATAAATAAATAAATAAATAAATAAATAAATAAATAAATAAATAAATAAATAAATAAATAAATAAATAAATAAATAAATAAATAAATAAATAAATAAATAAATAAATAAATAAATAAATAAATAAATAAATAAATAAATAAATAAATAAATAAATAAATAAATAAATAAATAAATAAATAAATAAATAAATAAATAAATAAATAAATAAATAAATAAATAAATAAATAAATAAATAAATAAATAAATAAATAAATAAATAAATAAATAAATAAATAAATAAATAAATAAATAAATAAATAAATAAATAAATAAATAAATAAATAAATAAATAAATAAATAAATAAATAAATAAATAAATAAATAAATAAATAAATAAATAAATAAATAAATCAATCAATCAATCAATCAATCAATCAATCAATCAATCAATCAATCAATCAAAAATTCAGTTGAAATGGAAGAAAATTTCATTATTAAGCTAACCTTGTCTTGCGACGACATTGGTTCAGTTCGTAAACTTAACCTCTGTGTATTCTTATTGTGTATTATCACAGCGACAGTCCGACAATTAATAGCAAATTTCAAGAAGGGAACTGAAGTGAGGACAAGAGAGAGTGTTTGATCATTTACTTGGCTAAGGGAAACTCCATTACTACGGTTAGTTTGTCTCAAGATTCCAATATATAACTAGTCAAATTGGCAGCAGTGATTAGGGTGGTGATAGTTGCCTTTTAGTGTATAGCCTTACATGCCATGAACTGAGTATCATGAGAAATATTTGGAATAATGAAACAGTCTAAGAGTCATGAAGGCTGAACTATTTATACATTCTAACTATTAAATGAAATGTGCAGAATTTTCAACATTTCTAAAATCCAGCAATAGAAAATAACCTCTCAAACCTGCATAAACATAGAACAGATACAACTTCAAAGTAAAGACCTTCAGCTGTACTGGTATCAGATCCAAAATGTAATCCATAACTAGGCATTAAAAATAATATTAACAGGTAAATTTAATGTAATGAACATGTCCAATGCAAGTTAGCAACCCTAGGCTGCAGATCACGGATTCAAACCCAACAGAGTTTATTGAGGTGCCAATGTGTAGGAAATAGTAAAAATATACAGAAATGATATGAAGTGATACCAGATGTAGCAGTGATGAAAGATCCTTCCTTTAAGCTACCCAAGGACCCATCATACCGCCCATAGAAGATTATGGAAATGTGTTAAAAGTCAATCCGGACCAATTAAGAACCGGCATGGTCAAGTTTGTCAACTTTGAAATGTGTGAAATGTGATCATAACCTTTATAGCTAGTGGCTGGCTGTGATAAACGTAAACTTTTTGTCGCCTTTGGGTAGAGTTCACACCATGTCTGGCCAGAGGGCGGCCACATTTGATGAAATAACAAATGTGTCCAATTTTAACCGGTCATGGTGTGTTTGAGATGCAACCACTCAGTACTCGAAGTGTGTGAAATAACTAGTGATCAAGTTAAATTCATCTACTGTTCAATCAGGCAGGGCAGTTGTTGTGCAATGTGTGCCAGAGATCAGAAACTGAAAGTGTGAGGAACAAAATTCATTTTCTTGTGTCAGAAATTCATTAATTTATTTGTCATAAGTCTGTACAGAGTTCTCCTCCACATTCAACAGACACAATGCATGAATAGAATATTGCAGGAATGAAAGAGTGAATGAAAAAAACTTCTTTTCCAGTCATGGAACTGCCACCAACTGTGGAGGGAGCACTTCTAAATGAATGTGTGAATGCGTGAATGAATGACTGATTTCTAAGTTTCATTCTTGTTCCGTATTGATAGCTGCGAAAAAATCATAAAAAAAAAGAAAGGTTCCACCTAATCAATACTTATTTATTATCACATGTATAATAGGATGAGTTTCGACCTCTTACAAGGTCATCCTCAGCTACATTAAAATCCTATGTTTGCATTCTGTATTATGGCTCATTCCTAAAAGCTTTATGACATATTCTGAAATTTAACAACATTATTTTGATTACACTTTTGTTAAGAGTTCCAATGTTACAATATAGCTAAAATTATGACAAGTTAAATACTCTTATTGCATAATATAATCACCCAATATACACATGTAATCATAATAAAATGGATTTGTCTTTTTTTTCTAATGCATAATGTAAGAATAATTTACCATAGGCTTTTGCCTATCCAGTTAAAACAAGTTCCATCTTATAAATGTTTAGTCATATATGAGGTGATCTTTGTTGATATTTGTGAATATTACAATAGTAAATTAGCAGTAAAATACGCCAGTCAAGTGTAAGTATGCTAATGGCTCAATAAAATATATTACTTATCTACATTAAAATATTAGCTAACATGGTTGAACGTGCTTAAATGCTCTTTTGAAAGTCTAAAACAGTTGATAACAATAAATCTTGCGTTGTTTTGTGGTATGTATTACATAGAAATAATGTGAAATTTGCCCATTATACAAACATATAAACACATTAAAGTATTTAAAACATTGCAAGGTATGCTTAGACGCAAATGTCTGTTTGTAGTTTAAAATAACAAGTGACAGCACATTCTTATGTTGTTTCAAAAAGACTGATGGACATGCAAGTTAAAAGTCTGAATTTGCATAAGCCTTAGCCGATACACTTTGTGTAAAACTCAACCACTTTATCTTTCTAATTTTGTTTTCGTGACTTGAACCTGGCTTGTTTGACTTGGCTGATGTTCTGGAAATTGTTCAATTTGAATGACAAGGTCGTAATTGTTGGTCGCTCTTTCCTTTCTTATGATGTTGGTGTTAATAAATGTCTGTAAGTCAAAATAAACGAATTAGAAATTTTGAATATAAGTTGCGTACTATTGTATGAGTTCTGAAATAATCTACTTACTGTTGTGGAGTGGTTGAGATGTATGCTGCTTGGTTGTCTGTCGCGTATTGTATCTCGTACTTCTGGTGTTGGTGTCGCCTGTTGTGAGTGGGGGAAGCTTCGGCGTGTGTATGGGCAGAGCCATGTATGTCCGCTGTCTGCGCTATAGCTTGCGTATGATGTTGTTTGTTGACTAATCTGAGGTAATCCTTCTTTATGATGGGAATAATCTTATTAAATAAAATATTAGTTTTCTCAGTTATTTCATTAATATTGTAATTGGGGTTTGTATATTGATCAAATGTTATGTACGGTTCTTCGTTTATATTAAGCAAAGGACCTTTAGGATTTGTATTTAATATTTTCAAATCATTACCTATATCTGTGAATTTATGCTTGTACTCGTGCATGTGCTGACCTATTGCAGAAAAATGATTATGCTTGATGGCATTGACATGTTCATTATATCTGTTCGCAAAATTTCTACCAGTACGCCCTTATGTAACTTGTAAAGCAGTTATTACAATAAACTCCTGACTGAAGATATTTATTAATACTGTCAAATGTCTTGGTGTTATGTATGCTGTGCCTACTATTACGTGTAGTTCTGAAAGCTATTTTAAGATTATGCTTTTTAAAGATATTAGTTAGAGAATATATATTCGTGTTATTAAAAGTGAAAGTTGCATAATCTTTCTTGGGTTGATCTAGTTTTACCAGTGTAGTTTTGGTTCAAGATTTGATCTTTCGAATAATGGAATAAATCATTTCTTTTTATAACCATTTTTTCTGGCTATTTCGTGAATTAGTTGTAGCTCATCGTTAAGGTCAGTTTTAGATAACGGTATACTAAATGCTCTATGAATCATGGTATGGTATGCAGGTCTTTTATGGGAATTAGGGTGAATGGAGTCCGTTTTTATAGTGTTTATTGTATGAGTAGGTTTGCGGTAAATTTTGGAGGTCAGGTGTTTTTCGTGCCTAGTAATCGCCAGATCAAGATAGTTTAGCTGACAGTTATTCTCGGATTCTTTAGTAAATTGTATATGCATGTCTATGGCATTTATTTTGTTCAATACAGTGTTATCGTTAGTTGTTCTGTTAATATATAAGTAATAATAATAACAACGTAAACGTTTCCACCTTTTCAATACTAAAATATATTCACAAAATTATAAATTACACGGTACTAGTTTCGACCCATCTAGGGGTCATCATCAGCCGTATTGGAGCAAAGATCACTTTTGGCGAAATCCTAAGAAAATGTTATTTTAAAGAATAACAAGTAAAATGAGATGTTATTATGGTAATAGTTAATAATACAAGGAATATACATACTAAGAGGTTTTTAACAAAGAATAAAGTATAAATGGGGTGTTGTAAAAATTATAATCATGGAAATCAGTAAGTTCTTGTATTGAAATGACATATATAATTTTATATTATGGCTTAGGAAGAGGGCTTAAGGTGGGGCTGAAGGGTGCGGGAGAAAGTGTAATTGTCTTGGAAAAGTACCTTTGATTAAATTTAGGATTGAGTTTAGGTTGGCTGCATTATTGTTTCTGAGGAAAGTGATAAATAGATCGAAGAGTATGTTGGGTTTCTCTGAGATTTCATGGAGATTGTGACTGGCATTAAAGTATTGGTCACAATCTCAATGAAATCTCAGAGAAACCCAACATACTCTTCGATCTATTTATCACTTTCCTCAGAAACAATAATGCAGCCAACCTAAACTCAATCCTAAATTTAATCAAAGGTACTTTTCCAAGACAATTACACTTTCTCCTGCACCCTTCAGCCCCACCTTAAGCCCTCTCCCTAAGCCATAATATAAAATTATATATGTCATTTCAATACAAGAACTTACTGATTTCCATGATTATAATTTTTACAACACCCCATTTATACTTTATTCTTTGTTAAAAACCTCTTAGTATGTATATTTCTTGTATTATTAACTATTACCATAATAACATCTCATTTTACTTGTTATTCTTTAAAATAACATTTTCTTAGGATTTCGCCAAAAGTGATCTTTGCTCCAATACGGCTGATGATGACCCCTAGATGGGTCGAAACTAGTACCGTGTAATTTATAATTTTGTGAATATATTTTAGTATTGAAAAGGTGGAAACGTTTACGTTGTTATTATTATTACTTATATATTATTCTCAGTTCAATACGGACCAAAAACATGAAATTCATAACCATTAAAGTTGTTCTGTTGTCGATGATGACGAATACGTGATCAACAAATCTGCACCAGAAAAAAATTCCGTCTATTTTTGCAAAGTGATGTGTATTCTAAGTGATCTTTGTAAATTTCTGCTAGTATGCCGGACGCGGGAAACCCCATCGGTAAACCTGCTTGCTGATAAATTGTATCATGAAACCTAAAATAGTTGTTATTAACTGCAAATTCAAGTAACGTCATGAATTCTTCAATTTCTAAGGTACTTAATCTGCTGTAAGTTTTGAGATTGGTTCTAATTATATTTACAGTTTTTTTAGTAGGGATGTTTGGATACATATTAGTTATATCGTAAGAGGCTATGGAGTGGTAATGTTCTAACTGTAAATCTCTTGTTTTATTATAGAAGTCTATTGAATTACTTTGCAATGTTTTAAATACTTTAATGTGTTCATATGTTTGTATAATGGGCAAATTTCACATTATTTCTATGTAATACGTACCACAAAACAACGCAAGATTTATTGTTATCAACTGTTTTAGACTTTCAAAAGAGCATTTAAGCACTTTTAACCAAGTTAGCTAATATTTTAATGTAGATAAGTAATATAGGAACAAGGCACCTGGAATTGATGACATTCCCTCTGAATTACTGACTGCCTTAGGAGAAACCAGCATGGCAAGGTTATTTCATTTAGTCTGCAAGATGTATGAGACAGGAGAAGTCCCATACGATTTTCAGCAGAATGTTGTTATACCTATTCCCAAGAAAGCCGGTGCTGACAGGTGTGAAAACTACCGCACCATTAGTTTAGTATCTCATGCCTGCAAAATTTTAACACGTATTATTTACAGAAGAATGGAAAAACAAGTTGAAGCTGAGTTGGGAGAAGATCAATTTGGCTTCAGAAGAAATGTAGGAAAACGTGAAGCTATCCTGACTTTACGTCTGATCTTAGAAGATCGAATCAAGAAGGACAAGCCCACGTACATGGCATTTGTAGATCTAGAAAAGGCATTCGATAATGTTGATTGGACCAAGCTATTTAAGATTCTAAAGGTGATTGGGATCAGATACCGAGAACGAAGAATTATCTACAATCTGTATAAAAATCAGTCTGCAGTGATAAGAATCGAGGGCTTTGAAAAAGAAGCAGCAATCCAGAAAGGAGTGAGGCAAGGCTGCAGTTTGTCCCCTCTCCTTTTCAATGTTTACATAGAACAGGCAGTAAAGGAAATCAAAGAGAAATTTGGAAAGGGAATCACAGTCCAAGGAGAGGAAATCAAAACCTTGAGATTTGCCGATGATATTGTTATTTTATCTGAGACTGCAGAAGATCTCGAGAAGTTGCTGAATGGTATGGATGAAGTTTTGGGTAAGGAGTACAAGATGAAAATAAATAAGTCCAAAACAAAAGTAATGGAGTGCAGTCGAACGAAGGCAGGTGATGCAGGAAATATTAGATTAGGAAATGAAGTCTTAAAGGAAGTAGATGAATATTGTTACTTGGGTAGTAAAATAACTAACGATGGCAGAAGTAAGGAGGACATAAAATGCAGACTAGCACAAGCAAGGAAGAGCTTTCTTAAGAAAAGAAATTTGCTCACTTCAAACATTGATATCGGAATTAGAAAGATGTTTTTGAAGACTTTCGTGTGGAGCGTGGCATTGTATGGAAGTGAAACATGGACGATAACTGGCTCAGAAAGAAAGAGAATAGAAGCTTTTGAAATGTGGTGTTACAGAAGAATGCTGAAGGTGAGATGGATAGATCGAATCACGAATGAAGAGATACTGAATCGAATTGGTGAGAGGAGATCGATTTGGCTAAATTTGACGAGAAGAAGAGATAGAATGATAGGACACATCTTAAGACACCCAGGACTTGTTCAGTTGGTTTTTGAAGGAAGTGTAGGGGGTAAGAACGGTAGGGGTAGACCAAGATATGAATATGACAAGCAGATTAGAGCAGATGTAGGATGCAATAGTTACGTAGAAATGAAAAGGTTAGCACAGGATAGGGTGGCATGGAGTTCTGCATCAAACCAGTCTATGGACTGATGACTCCAACAACAAGAAGTAATATATTTTATTGAGCCATTAGCATACTTACACTAGACTGGCGTATTTTACTGCTAATTTACTATTGTAATATTCACAAATATCAACAAAGATCGCCTCATATATGACTAAACATTTATAAGATTGGAACTTGTTTTAACTGAATAGGCAAAAGCCTATGGTAAATTATTCTTACATTATGCATTAGAAAGAAAAGACAAATCCATTTTATTATGATTACATGTGTATATTGGGTCATTATATTATGTAATAAGAGTATTTAACTTGTCATAATTTTAGCTATATTGTAACACTGGAACTCTTAACAAAAGTCTAATCAACATAATGTTGTTAAATTTCAGAATATGTCATAATGCTTTTAGGAATGAGGCATAATACAAAATGCAAACATAGGATTGTAATGTAGCTGAGGATGACCTTGTAAGAGGTCGAAACCAGTCCTATTATACATGTGATATCCCATCATAGATGTGATAATAAATAAGTACTGATTAGGTGGAACCTTTCTTTCTTTTAATGATATTTGGTGGCTATCAATACGGAACAAAAATGAAATTTATAAATCAAGATATTAGCGCCAACCAGGCAAAGCATGATGCGTACAAATATAGGAATATTAGAATCAAATTCATGAATACAACTAAGAATATTGCATTTTAAAAAGAATGCCTCGCTTATGACTTAACTCCAAAGTTTTTAAATATATATAATAATAAACACAGAAACACCAAGCAAACACGTGATACCTTGAGAAAAACTAATAGAATTTGGATAAAAACCGAAATCAAATTTTTCTATCGTAAAAAACAGTACTAGAATAATACACTATATCCCCTACACTTGAAAGTGTCCCAAGAACTACCATGCAGCTATTGGGATCACTTCCAGCATGTCACAAATAAGAAAATAGAAAATTTGGCCATAAAAAAGCAGAATACCTTAAATAAAAAACTAGAGACTTTAAAACCTGTCAAAAACCTTACGAACACTACGTTCAGCAAAGCAGAAAATGAAATATTAAGCAAAGGACCTAAACATAATTGGGGCAACACCTCAATATTACAGAACATCACAACCGCTGTAACAGAAAAAGAATTAGCTATACAAAGAATTCCACATGAAATACGAGAAGAAGTCAGGCACAATATAGCAAAAAAACGACCACAATACGTTGGCAAAGTAAAAGGTAGCTTCTCTAATAATAAAGCGAACAAAACACATACAAATAGTCTTAAGAACAAAGTCAGGCAAGATAATCTCCATATAACAAAAGCTGACAAAGGAAATACAACAGTAGTTATTTACAAGGATGAATACATTCAAAAAACAAAGAGTGTTTCAACAATGATACGTTTCGTATTATACGCAAGGATCCCAATAACACAATACAAAGAAACCTAAAAAGCTTACTCAAAAACACACGTTTTTGCTAACCGAAACTGAAGCAAATAATCTAATAACAATGAACCCCCAGCTACCGAATGCAAAAGCTCCTCCTAAAATTCATAAAGAAAACACACCGATGAGAACCATAATAAATTACAGATCTAGTCCTACATATAAGCTTTCTAAATATATTTTAAAAAATTTAAAACCATAATTTTTTCAAGCTAATAAAAGCATACGTAATTCAATAGACTTCTGTAATAAAACAAGAGATTTACAGTTAGAACATTACCACTCCATAGCCTCTTACGATATAACTAATATGTATCCAAACATCCCTACTAAAAAAACTTTAAATATAATTAGAACCAATCTCAAAACTTACAGCAGATTAAGTACCTTAGAAATTGAAGAATTCATGACGTTACTTGAATTTGCAGTTAATAACAACTATTTTAGGTTTCATGATACAATTTATCAGCAAGCAGGTTTACCGATGGGGTCTCCCGCGTCCGGCATACTAGCAGAAATTTACAAAGATCACTTAGAATACACATCACTTTGCAAAAATAGACGGAATTTTTTTCTGGTGCAGATTTGTTGATCACGTATTCGTCATCATCGACAACAGAACAACTAACGATAACACTGTATTGAACAAAATAAATGCCATAGACATGCATATACAATTTACTAAAGAATCCGAGAATAACTGTCAGCTAAACTATCTTGATCTGGCGATTACTAGGCACGAAAAACACCTGACCTCCAAAATTTACCGCAAACCTACTCATACAATAAACACTATAAAAACGGACTCCATTCACCCTAATTCCCATAAAAGACCTGCATACCATACCATGATTCATAGAGCATTTAGTATACCGTTATCTAAAACTGACCTTAACGATGAGCTACAACTAATTCACGAAATAGCCAGAAAAAATGGTTATAAAAAGAAATGATTTATTCCATTATTCGAAAGATCAAATCTTGAACCAAAACTACACTGGTAAAACTAGATCAACCCAAGAAAGATTATGCAACTTTCACTTTTAATAACACGAATATATATTCTCTAACTAATATCTTTAAAAAGCATAATCTTAAAATAGCTTTCAGAACTACACGTAATAGTAGGCACAGCATACATAACACCAAGACAGTTGACAGTATTAATAAATATCTTCAGTCAGGAGTTTATTGTAATAACTGCTTTACAAGTTACATAAGGGCGTACTGGTAGAAATTTTGCGAACAGATATAATGAACATGTCAATGCCATCAAGCATAATCATTTTTCTGCAATAGGTCAGCACATGCACGAGTACAAGCATAAATTCACAGATATAGGTAATGATTTGAAAATATTAAATACAAATCCTAAAGGTCCTTTGCTTAATATAAACGAAGAACCGTACATAACATTTGATCAATATACAAACCCCAATTACAATATTAATGAAATAACTGAGAAAACTAATATTTTATTTAATAAGATTATTCCCATCATAAAGAAGGATTACCTCAGATTAGTCAACAAACAACATCATACGCAAGCTATAGCGCAGACAGCGGACATACATGGCTCTGCCCATACACACGCCGAAGCTTCCCCCACTCACAACAGGCGACACCAACACCAGAAGTACGAGATACAATACGCGACAGACAACCAAGCAGCATACATCTCAACCACTCCACAACAGTAAGTAGATTATTTCAGAACTCATACAATAGTACGCAACTTATATTCAAAATTTCTAATTCGTTTATTTTGACTTACAGACATTTATTAACACCAACATCATAAGAAAGGAAAGAGCGACCAACAATTACGACCTTGTCATTCAAATTGAACAATTTCCAGAACATCAGCCAAGTCAAACAAGCCAGGTTCAAGTCACGAAAACAAAATTAGAAAGATAAAGTGGTTGAGTTTTACACAAAGTGTATCGGCTAAGGCTTATGCAAATTCAGACTTTTAACTTGCATGTCCATCAGTCTTTTTGAAACAACATAAGAATGTGCTGTCACTTGTTATTTTAAACTACAAACAGACATTTGCGTCTAAGCATACCTTGCAATGTTTTAAATACTTTAATGTGTTTATATGTTTGTATAATGGGCAAATTTCACATTATTTCTATGTAATATGTAACACAAAACAATGCAAGATTTATTGCTATCAACTATTTTAGACTTTCAAAAGAGCATTTAAGCACGTTCAACCATGTTAGCTAATATTTTAATGTAGATAAGTAATATATTTTATTGAGCCATTAGCATACTTACACTTGACTGGCATATTTTACTGCTAATTTACTATTGTAATATTCACAAATATCAACAAAGATCACCTCATATATGACTAAACATTTATAAGATGGAACTTGTTTTAACTGGATAGGCAAAAGCCTATGGTAAATTATTCTTACATTATGCATTAGAAAGAAAAGACAAATCCATTTTATTATGATTACATGTGTATATTGGGTCATTATATTATGTAATAAGAGTATTTAACTTGTCATAATTTTAGCTATATCGTAACATTGGAACTCTTAACAAAAGTGTAATCAACATATGTTGTTAAATTTCAGAACATGTCATAAAGCTTTTAGGAATGAGGCATAATACAAAATGCAAACATAGGATTGTAATGTAGCTGAGGATGACCTTGTAAGAGGTCAAAACCAGTCCTATTATACATGTGATATTCCATCATACATGTGATCATAAATAAGTAGTAATTAGGTGGAACCTTTCTTTCTTTTTATGATATTTAATGAATGAATGAGTCGAAAGCTACGGAACCCCAGCAGCTACATGTCAGAAATGTACCTGCAGACCAATGGTCTAAGTGCACCAGTCCAAAGGCCAGACTTAAACAACCCAGACCAATGGCCAGACTTAAACAACCCAGACCAATGGGCACGCAGGCAATACAGTTGATGCAAGTTTTATTACTATGGTGATGTTGTCCAAGTCATCCTCGAATAATCAGGCTCTTCATTGTCTACAATTGGAGTTCACGCAACAAAATTAATAGAAAATCTCAACTATAGACCACATAAAGAGATCCAGTACTCTGCCACCTGGTAGAGTAAAATAGGAAAACAAAATTGACATGCAGGCAGTATAGATGACGTTAAATCAAAATTTCAGTACATGGTAGCTGGGCCCATACAAGTATTATTATGTACAGAATACTACAGTAAATTAATGTCAGAGTTATTAGGCCGATATTTGTTTCCTTTAAGCACCCATATTTGATCAGTAATAAAATAAGTAGCTTGAGGTAGGCAACATAGCTTCTAAATGAACAATTTGACCACTAAACCCGCAAGTGACTCATAGCCGTAGTTGAACAAATAAGATAATATAATGGTTATCCTTGCATCCTGTTCTCCTCTAGAGATGTCATAAGGAAAGGGACTGTAGAGGAAAGGAAGAGGGCCATGGAGGGAGAGAAGGGAGGATGCAGTAAGTTCTGTAAGGACCTGGAAAGTTAAAAGAGAGGAATGGATCTAGAGAGGGCTGAGGTGCTGATTGTGGGCGGTTCTATTTTTAGGCATGAGGAAAACTATGCGGAGGAAAGAGACCCAGGGTATAGTGTTACCCAGGAATTATTAGGTTAAGATACATGTTAAGAAAAGCAGAAGCGCAGAACAGTATGGAGAAGGTGGTAATAACATGTAGGAGGCATACTGACTGCGAGGTGATCAGGTATTTAAATAAGACATCGGAGTCAAGACATTCTTGTACTTTGACGACTACAGGAGGGCCTCTGACTTTGAGTAATGGGAGCGTTTGTGGGACATTCTTTAAATATAACATTTCTTTATGTGGTGCAAGATGGAAATGATGTGATATACTTAGTTATATTTGTTGATTACTTGCTAATTTGTTGTTAAAGGAAAGAAAAAACATTAAGAATCTATTGTTACAGAGATTTAGGATAAAGATTTAGGTGAAGTAAAGAATTATCTCAGAATCAATATTTGTTATGATTATGAAACAAATGTAATGACACTGAGCTGGAAAAGCTATATTGATTCTTTAGCTGTGAAATATAAGATTGTAAATTCAGAGTTGTATAATACCTTAATCAATAAGACATAATTGAATAGTAATACAAGTAATGGTTTATATGTAGCTTGAAGGGGACATTCACAAGTTGAATAAGTGTTCCTTTCATGAGATGTAGTGATCTACTGTTTAATTTGGTCTGAAGTGAATGTCTGAAAAAGATAATATTTTAAGTGAATTATTGGGAAAAGAAGGGAAGCTTGAAGATCAAGATTAACATACAGCTATATCGGACTCACCCCTATGTTTCTCACAAATTGTGTGCACTTGGCAAGAACACCAACACCAGACTGACTGTTAAGGGGGAGCAGAAGTATAGCTTATGATGGCAGGACTTGGAGAAGGGATGTGTGAGGAGGGACGCATAGGTAGGGATGAACTGATCGGTGATTATATACGACACGATATTAAGCTTATGGTATTGAATAGGTGGACCTTTCTCTTCCCTTTGATAGTAATATTCATGAACACTTTTCATGTGCCATCTACAGTACGATACTCTTTTGTTTCCATGAACCAAACTAACAAGTATATCTTGCACGGTAAGCTGATAAGTGACTGCATTATGAACTATAAATACCATATAATAAACCCTTCATTTTAACAAAAAGACTAGGGAAACTGTTGCCACCTGGGTGACAAACGTAAATGAAGCCAGAAGCCAGGTAGTTTGGTGACTGGATCAGTGTTTCAAACTCCCTTTTAAGAACAGCACATTCATGAATAAATAACTGCATTGTATATACCGGTACTGCTGCTAGCAGAAGGTTAATTATGCCATTTTTCTGTTTCTTTTACTGGGACAAGGGTACATTTAAAAAGTAACATTCTTTAGATAAAGAAGTCAATGCTTGTTTAGAAGTCAGATAAACCCATAGTTAAGAATTTCAGTCGGAATTATTAATTTATCCAGTAAATTGCGAAAGCAAGTGTTAGTTTGTAACTTGATCGAGTGAGCGATAGTCAAATCCAAATGGAAATGAAAGAATAAAGCATGTTTTCACAAAGAAGGTGTAAATGTGAAGAAGAACAAGCAGAACGGTAAATATGGTACCTATTCTTAAAAGGGAAGTTTACACACTCGGCGAGTCGGCTATCACCAAACCACCTACCTGGTAGTTCCGGATGGCGACTTAACAATTTGGAATGTTCGTTTGTCTTTCCACCTACGACACAACTAAGTATTATAGAGGTTATATTCAATTCACCGTGAACTCTGTCTTCACCGAACACCTCTCTTCTCGCTGCTTTGTTGATCGCCAAACTGCCAAACTCTTACTTGCATCTTCGTACAGCTACATAAACACCGGCAAGACAGGATCTTGACCCCGTAAGAAACTTTCTTTCAAGAGATCAAGATGATACATTTACAAAACGTCGAGTTTAAAAACAAACCTCCGGGCTACGAAGCAGAAGAAGCAACCGAATAAAGGTTGCTATACCCAAGACCAGAAAGGAAAAGCAGAGAAATAGTCTAATTTAACATCCTCGAATTAATTAAATTTCTCTTTGCAGGTGTCATATCCTCGACAATATAGATATTAATTATATTGGCGATATCGTGACAGAATTCATCCCTTCGTTTAAATCACATTCGTGGTCTTATTTGATGCTGGAAGGTAGTTAAGCTCGGGCCGACAATTTTCAGAAGTGGCTAACCTCTGATAGGTTTAATAATAATAATAATAATAATAATAATAATAATAATAATAATAATAATAATAATAATAATAATAATACCCGTGTGGGGATTTACCGGTTACCTCCATCGGGCTCGTCCCATTGGAATTGGGGAAGCTCGCTGGCTCTGCCGCCAGCAGAGTCAGAGGGTAGTAGGCAAATAAAATACCACCGTGAAAACAATAAAAAACTGGTCCCTTGCCAGGGTTACGGCGAAGACTGGTAAATGACCAGAAACCAGAAAACATCTTGAGGCAACCTCTAGGGCTAACAATCCTAGTTGTAAAAGGATGGGTACCCGTCCAAAGCAAAGTCAAGTCAAAAAAACATGATGGCACGACATTTCAAGAAACATACCCCAGGGGGTACATCTTCGGATAAATTCCTCGTCGTAAACGCCACGGCGCACGAGTCTCGTTCGGATTCTGGGGGAGACTCGACATCATGCAAGAGACGAGTCGGAGCGTCTCGGTGTACCCTGAAGAGTCAAAAACTGAGGCCAAAATCTAAAACCTTTCTAGCAACTTTCAACATAAATTCACTTACACAAACTGGCAAACTGAAAACCCTCACCAAAGCTCTTCACGAAAATCAGATATCCATAATGGCACTACAGGAAACAAGGTACCCAGATGAAGAGATTTTTGAATCCGAAGGCTACCGATTTTTCAAGAGCAAAGCTGTGATGCTTGGAACCGCGTTTGCTGTTAGAACCAAGATCCTTAAATCGGTTGCAAATTTCGAACCTGTGAATGACAGATTGCCTATACTCACAATTAAATGCGCGAACAAAACCTACGCCCTAGCTAACGCACATGCTCCTACAAACGATAAGAACAAGTCTGATGCAGACGAAGTTGTTAATTTCTGGGACCTACTGGATGAAAAATTAAACAAAATCCCCAAACACCATGTCAGGCTTCTTTTGGGTGACTTCAATGCCCAACTAGGTCGTGAACAGAAGTACAAGAAAGTTATAGGAAATTACCCTGCTCACAAAAGGACCAATCCCAACGGCAAAAGACTGGTGTCCATTTGCGAAAATCACAACCTGCAGGTCATGTCGACCCACTTTCGCCATCTACCGAGAAAGCAAATGACTTGGCGTTCTCCCGTCCAAGCTCTCGGAGAGTTCCAAATTGATCATGTTGCAATCTCCAGGAGAAACAGCCCTGAGATTATGAATATCAAGGCAAAGAAAGGCATCAATGTGGCCTCAGATCATTATATGTCTCTTATCAAATTCAAAACAATTCCCGCAAACATAAGGAAGGCAACCAAACAGATCACACGCTTCGACAATGATAAACTTCGGCAAAGGGTCGAGGAGTTCCAGGAGAAGGCTAGACCAAATGACTGTGACTTTAACAACGCCAAAAGTCTCCTTGTTAAGGCCGCCAAAGACGTTGCAGAAATCAAGAGAAGCAAAAAGCATACCTGGTGGAATAGTACCTGCGAATCAGTCCTCCAAGAAAGACTCAATGCGTGGAAACAGTACTACTCTATGAAATCAGAAAATGATTGGGAAACCTACAAAACCCAACGTGCCGAAGCGACTAGGGTGTTCAGAACTGAGAAACGTAAATACGAAAAATCACTCATTGAAAAGATAGAACAAAACTTCAGGAAGAATGAAAGCAGAGAGTATTACAGAGCCTTCAATCGCAAACTCACTGGCTATAAACCACCATCTCTATGCTTTGAGCGAAAAGACGGCACACTGGCGACGTCAAATGAAGAAAATTGCAGCATTCTGGCAGATTACTTTAAGAATTTACTTAATTGCTCTAAACCGCAAAGCGCCATTGAGACCAAAGAACCCTTACTCAGGTACCCAGAATACAGACCACCCGACAGAGATGAAATCAAACGCCACATTGCCCGTCTCAAAAATAATAAAGCGCCGGGGGAAGACTCAGTAGTAGCAGAACTATGGAAATATGCCCCAGAGGAATCACTTGATATCTTGCAAAAGGAAATAGAAGAAATTTGTAACAAGCAGACCCTACGCGAAGATTGGAAAATAGCTTTGATCCATCCATTACACAAAAAAGGCAGCATGAAGAACATCAACAACTACAGAGGAATATCTTTGCTACCCGTGACTTACAAAATTCTATCACTTGCAATCCTGGAGCGTTTGGAAGCACAAGTCGAACATCAAATAGGTGAATACCAAGGAGGGTTCAGAAAAGGTCGCTCAACAGCTGAACAGATCCAAAATCTCAAAACGATCATCAGATATTGTACACTAAGGTCCAAGCAGTATGTGTCTGTCTTTGTGGACTTTAAGAAAGCGTATGACTCCATTGACCGGGAAGTCCTGCTAAACATCTTAAATGAATTTGGAGTTGATTTGAAACTGCTGGCATTAATTAGAGCCACCCTGACCGTTACAAAATCCAAGGTGAAGTTCCACGGATATCTCTCGCATTCTTTTGATATCAAAACAGAAGTCCGACAAGGTGATGGGCTATCCCCGATACTCTTCAACTGTGTTCTTGAAAAGATCATCAGAACCTGGCGGGTGAGATTACAGGAAACGAACTACAGTCCATTGAGAATAGGAACCAAATCCAAGGGGATCGCAACAGACTGCTTAGCATTTGCCGATGACATTGCTGTTCTCTCAAACGACATAGACACCACTAGAGCGCAAGTTGAAATTTTAAAGGAAATTGTCGAACAAACTGGTTTGCAGATATCGTTTGAGAAAACAGAAGTGATGACTAACATCAAAGAGGCTCCACCAAAACTCCATACAAAATACGGGGACATCACCGAGTAGACAAATTCAAATACCTGGGTGAGATCATCATGAAAAATGGACTGGACAAAGAAGCACTTCAGGAGCGAGTATGCAAACTGGAAATAGCCTACCAAACATCCCGCACAATCTACAACAAAAAAATGCCTTTCCCAAAACACTAAGATACGTCACTATGAAACAGTTCTGAAGCCAGTAGTTCTATATGCAGCTGCAACCCTGTCTCTAAATGCCAACAAATGACTCCTTGAAGAACTGGAGAAAAAGGAACGCAAAATTGTGAGAGGAATCTTGGGATCAAAGTACAGAAATGGAATCCATCAAAAGAGATCCAACAAGGAAGTCTACAGCAAAATAGAGAAAATTACCGACACAATCAGAAAAAGATGGGCACGATTTTACGGTCATCTGAAAAGAATGGACGGAAGAAAGTTAACTAAAGAAATCTTTCACTTTTTTGATTCAAACCCCAAAACCACAATTCCCTGGTTTTGAAATACCAAAGAAGACCTGCAAATGCTACATATCTCAGCTGAAGACACCCTTAACAGAGATCTCTTCTGCAAGAAAATACTGAAGAACGGGCTAAACCGAGACGAGCAACCGAAGAGAAGACACGGTGCCCCTTGGACAGAGGAGCGTAAGCAAGCTCAATCACAAAGAATGAGGGAAACTTGGTCTCTAAAGAAGGCCAAGTTCAGTGTCAAATGCAACAAGACTTAATGTGGTCCTTGATGGCCCCAGCGAATTATATAATAATAAAAATAATAATAATAATAATAATAATAATAATAATAATAATAATAATAATAATTAAAAGAGCACAGATAGATATGACAAGTGAAGGATCAGTGGCGTATACTGAGGGCTACCAAGGCTATCAGTGAAGCCCAAATCTCAATTGTGGATGATGGAAAGCTAAAGCTCATTTTAATGTAAGCTTTTGACACATACCTCCATTTACAAAACTTGAAAGCAATGAGAAAAAACGTCACATGTATTTCTGAGACCAAAGCATCGGAGGCTGATATTGCAGCCCAGACTCTCGTCCCTCTCCCCTCAACTCGCCCCACGCGGCTTGCTGGGAGCGGGCACTGGGATGATATGTGTGCAAGACTTCGGACCATCACATCGCCACTGCTAAGTGTCAACCATGCGTTACTTCCTCACCTCATACTTCTCACTTAATTACATAGTGCTGACACTTCACTCCCGTTTACTTGTACATCCATGTAGGAAAACACTGCAGAGCTGCTCTTATAGGAGCAATATAGTGCAGGTCTATATGCCTACTAGTTCAGCGGATGATGAAGAAATCGAAACAATATACACTGACTGACAGAGCAAATGCAACACCAAGAAGGAGTGGTCAGAACTTTATGCCAATTGCAAGGTAGACTGACGTCACTGAGGTATGCTCATGATGTGAAATGCGCCGCTGTGCTGCGCACGTAGCGAACGATAAATGGGACACGGCGTTGGCGAATGGACCACTTCGTACCGTGATTTCTCAGCCGACAGTCATTGTAGAACGTGTTGTCGTGTGCCACAGGACACGTGTATAGCTAAGAATGACAGGCCGCCGTCAACGGAGGCATTTCCAGCAGACAGACGACTTTACGAGGGGTATGGTGATCGGGCTGAGAAGGGCAGGTTGGTCGCTTCGTCAAATCGCAGCCGATACCCAAAGGGATGTGTCCACGGTGCAGCGCCTGTGGCGAAGATGGTTGGCGCAGGGACATGTGGCACGTGCGAGGGGTCCAGGCGCAGCCCGAGTGACGTCAGCACGCGAGGATCGGCGCATCCGCCGCCAAGCGGTGGCAGCCCCGCACGCCACGTCAACCGCCATTCTTCAGCATGTGAAAGACACCCTGGCTGTTCCAATATCGACCAGAACAATTTCCCGTCGATTGGTTGAAGGAGGTCTGCACTCCCGGCGTCCGCTCAGAAGACTACCATTGACTCCACAGCATAGACGTGCACGCCTGGCATGGTGCCGGGCTAGAGCGACTTGGATGAGGGAATGGCGGAACGTCGTGTTCTCCGATGAGTCACGCTTCTCTTCTGTCAGTGATAGTCACCGCAGACGCGTGTGGCGTCGGCGTGGAGAAAGGTCAAATCCGGCCGTAACTGTGGAGCGCTCTACCGCTAGACAACGCGGCATCATGGTTTGGGGCGCTATTGCGTATGATTCCACGTCACCTCTAGTGCGTATTCAAGGCACGTTAAATGCCCACCGCTACGTGCAGCATGTGCTGCGGCCGGTGGCACTACCGTACCTTCAGGGGCTGCCCAATGCTCTGTTTCAGCAGGATAATGCCCGCCCACACACTGCTCGCATCTCCCAACAGGCTCTACGAGGTGTACAGATGCTTCCGTGGCCAGCGTACTCTCCGGATCTCTCACCAATCGAACACGTGTGGGATCTCATTGGACGCCGTTTGCAAACTCTGCCCCAGCCTCGTACGGACGACCAACTGTGGCAAATGGTTGACAGAGAATGGAGAACCATCCCTCAGGACACCATCCGCACTCTTATTGACTCTGTACCTCGACGTGTTTCTGCGTGCATCGCCGCTCGCGGTGGTCCTACATCCTACTGAGTCGATGCCGTGCGCATTGTGTAACCTGCATATCGGTTTGAAATAAACATCAATTATTCATCCGTGCCGTCTCTGTATTTTCCCCAACTTTCATCACTTTCGAACCACTCCTCCTTGGTGTTGCATTTGCTCTGTCAGTCAGTGTATGAGGAGATAGAAGATTTAATACAATATGTAAAAGGTGACAAGAATCTAATTGTGATGGGAGACTGGAATGCAGTGGTAGGCCAAGGAAGAGAAGGTAGTACAGTAGGAAAATTTAGATTGGGAGAGAGGAAGGAAAGAGGAAGTCGGCTGGTTGAATTCTGCACTGATCATAATTTAGTCCTTGCCAATACTTGGTTCAAACACCACAAACGACGGCTGTATACGTGGACGAGACCTGGAGACACTGGAAGGTATCAAATAGAATTCATTATTATTAGGCAGAGATTCAGAAACCAGGTGTTGGATTGCAAAACTTTCCCAGGAGCAGACGTGGACTCTGACCACAACTTGTTGGTTATTAAATGCCATCTCAAATTGAAGAAATTGAAGAAAATAAAAGAATGCAAAAAGATGGGATCTAGACAAGTTGAAAGAAGAGTGTGAGAGATTGTTGCAAGAAAAATGTTGCACAAGGACTGAATGAAAAGGCTGAAGGAAACACAATAGAGGAAGAGTGGATAGTCATGAAAAATGAAGTCAGTAGCGCTGGTGAAGAAATGTTAGGAAGGAAGATAAGATCAACTAAGAATCAGTTGATAACTCAGGATATACTAGGCCTGATTGATGAACGACGAAAATACAAGAATGCTAGAAATGAAGAGGGCAGAAAAGAATACAGGCGATTAAAGAATCAAGTGGATAGAAAGTGCAAGGTAGCTAAGGAAGAATGGCTGAAGGAGAAGTGCAAGGATGTCGAAGGTTGTATGGTCCTAGGAAAGGTAGATGCTGCATACAGGAAAATCAAGGAAACCATTGGAGAAAGGAAATCTAAGTGTATGAATATTAAGAGCTCAGATGGAAAGCTACTTCTAGGGAAAGAAGACAAAGCAGAAAGATGGCAGGAACATATCCAACAGTTGTATCAAGGTAAAGATGTAGATAATTTGGTTCTGGAACATGAAGAGGCTGTTGATGCTGATGAAATGGGAGACCCAATTTTGAGGTCAGAGTTTGACAGAGCTGTGAGTTACCTCAATAGGAACAAGGCACCTGGAATTGATGACATTCCCTCTGAATTACTGACTGCCTTAGGAGAAACCAGCATGGCAAGGTTATTTCATATAGTGTGCAAGATGTATGAGACAGGAGAAGTCCCATCCGATTTTCGGAAGAACGTTGTTATACCTATTGCCAAGAAAGCCGGTGCTGACGGGTGTGAAAACTACCGCACCATTAGTTTAGTATCTCATGTCTGCAAAATTTTTGACACGTATTATTTACAGAAGAATGGAAAAACAAGTTGAGGCTGAGTTGGGAGAAGATCAATTTGGCTTCAGAAGAAATGTAGGAACACGTGAAGCAATCCTGACTTTACGTCTGATCTTAGAGGATCAAATCAAGAAGGACAAGCCCACGTACATTGCATTCGTAGATCTAGAAAAGGCATTCGATAATGTTGATTGGACCAAGCTATTAATGATTCTGAAGATGATAGGGATCAGATACCAAAAACGGAGAATTATCTATAATCTGTATAAAAATCAGTCTGCAGTGGTAAGAATCGAGGGCTTTGAAAAAGAAGCAGCAATCCAGATAGGAGTGAGGCAATGTTGCAGTTTGTCCCCTCTCCTTTTCAATGTTTACATAGAACAGGCAGTGAAGGAAATCAAAGAGACATTTGGAAAGGGAATCACAGTCCAAGGAGAGGAAATCAAAACCTTGAGATTTGCCGATGATATTGTTATTATATCTGAGACCGCAGAAGATCTCGAGAAGTTGCTGAATGGTATGGATGTAGTCTTGGGTAAGGAGTACAAGATGAAAACAAATAAGTCCAAAACAAAAGTAATGGAGTGCAGTCGAACGAAGGCGGGTGATGTAGGAAATATTAGATTAGGAAATGAAGTCTTAAAGGAAGTAGATGAATATTGTTACTTGGGTAGTAAAATAACTAACAATGGCAAAAGTAAGGAGGACATAAAATGCAGATTAGCACAAGCAAGGAAGAGCTTTCTTAAAAAAAGAAATTTGCTCACTTCAGATATTGATATCGGAATTAGAAAGATGTTTTTGAAGACTTTTGTGTGGAGCGCGGCATTGTATGGAAGTGAAATATGAACGATAACTAGCTCAGAAAGGAAGACAATAGAAGCTTTTGAAATGTGGTGTGACGGAATAATGCTGAAGGTGAGATGGATAGATCGAATCACGAATGAAGAGATACTGAATCGAATTGGTGAGAGGAGATCAATTTGGCTAAATTTGATGAGAAAAAGAGATATAATGATAGGACACATTTTATGACACTCAGGACTTGTTCAGTTGGTTTTTGAAGGAAGTGTAGGTGGTAAGAATGGTAGGGGTAGACCAAGGTATGAATATGACAAGCAGATTAGAGCAGATGTTGGATGCAATAGTTATGTAGAAATGAAAATATTAGCACAGGATAGGGTGGCATGGAGACTGCATTAAACCAGTCTATGGACTGATGGCTCGATCTGTTAAAATGAAATGAAATCTTTCAGGTATAGTGTTCTCTTCTGCTGGTTGGATTCGAAGCCATGATCATGGGTCGGACACCACCACTGATCTCCCAAAGAAGCTAATTAACCAGTGAATGATGGTTACGACAACTGTAAAATTCATTTTTATTCAATAATAATAATAATAATGTTGCATGGCATCTGTATCGGCTGGGTGGTGTCCTAAAGGGGATGAAATTAATGGTGAAGACGTCATAAACACCCAGTTCCTAAGCCAGGGGAATTAACAGTATGAGGGGATTGATTCTGAAAATTGAACCGGGCTCATTGGACCAAACGCAAGACACAAAGCCGGACTTTAATTTGCTAAACCTCAAGCTAACCATCTCCACTGATGAGGGGTTGAGCATAGGCAGTAGCAGAGGCCAGGGCAGTAGCTTGTGAAGCAGCCTTGACAACACAGCAGGCTTCTCTATTCTCTATTGCCTGTAGCTCAAAATCCTGAAGGCTTGACGTTCACTAAACCAACCTATGTAAAGGGGTAACCTAAGTCTAGTGGTACCTAGCCCACATCTTGATCCCAGCATACGCCACTGTGATGGATGAATATATAGAGAAGGAAACATTTAAAACTTAATAAAGATACACATTATAGGATAGGGGCATTAGATCTACAATAGACTATATCAACCAAAACTGACTTTGGATTCAGAGAATCTGTTAGGAACATAGGTACAGGTGTTCCGAGGATTTTTCGATGATATAGTCCATTTTTGATTTGCAATGAAATATTATTAGGGCTGGGATAGAGAAAGTGAAGTCCTATTTATGGGTACAAAAAGAGACATCTTTGTAGAATAATGAATATTTCTGGCTATTTGACGTAAAAGGGAAGGCGAATCAAAAATGGTCCAAACTAGAAGTGAAGTAGAAAGAAAAATGTATGCTAATGAAAGTATCCTAATAGAGGGAAATAAGCGTTCGAAAGGTAAATAGGGTACCGGTAGACCTACCTTTGGAATGGCTGAAACAGTAAATGCACATAGGCCTATATAAGGAGGTACATCTGCCAAGCTATTGATATGAATTTTAGAAAGGAGTGTGTAATCAAAGCTGAAAACTAAACTGTATCAAAACTAACGAGATAGAAAGAAGTTGCTAGCGTGTCCGCTACAGTGCTCTGGGTGTTGATATATTAGTGCCATATTTTAAGGGACTTGAGTCTCCAGTACCCAACAGAGTCATCTGCTTATGGTGTGGTGATTTTCTTAGATTATTAGAGTAGAAGAAATTACCCGCATACATTATGCCGGCTACATGTACAACATACAACTGCCCAAATAGCAGAAACTGTTCAAAGGATATATCATATACTAGCAAATGTACCCATGCTTCGCTACGGTATTCTACATTGTATACGGATATCGAAGTAAATTACTGTACATGAAGTGAATAAAAAATTTTAAACTGCATGTCTCTTGATGTTATCCGAGAAACGGCATAGGAAGGTACGCAGACATTGTTTCCAATGTACAGTGCAAGTTGAGGAGTTGTGATGACAATGACAGGTCCACTTCTCTACCGCAATTCACTATACGTAACATCAGTCACATTTTGTTAGGTAATTTTTTTTATAAATGGTGGCACCCTTGCAAGGGGGCATCTATTCCTAACGATAAAGAGAATCAGCTAAAAGAGTTTTGAAAAATGCACGCTCCCTTGCTGTCTGCTAGTCAAATCGAAAAGGGAATTATACATTACAATTGTACGCAGGCGTTGGAGCAGGTCCCCATTCCTACTGCCAGTTAAAGTCGATGTGGGGAGTACTGATTACAACAGCAGACGCCCTCCAGCTGACATTCACTATTGATTTGTAACGTATTAATTACAATGTCAGACACACCCCCTTCTAGATTGCTACAAATCGACTTCAATGAATAATCGTAGATCGACATACGGAAGTGTATGCATGTTCACCTACATTTGCAGAATATCTGCTGCTAAACGGTGCATGATATCGAAAAGTTGATTGTACGGTGAGACACCTCTGGCCTCATATTTCCTCGTATCTCATCTATTTAAAGGTATGATTGAGCAGAAACGTTGAATAGGGTGAAATTTGTGTAAGATTTTCACACAGTGAATTACTTTTCATACAGCTTCAAACAGAATTTGGCTCACATATGGTTACTGGGTGGGCCAATATTTGTGTAGAAGTTGATGATCCCATCTTTCCTATAAGTGAATCAAACCATCAATTACACGTGTACAAAGTGGAAAATTTAGGTAAATCCAGAAATACAGCCAAATTTAACGCACAAAATAGCTATAATTTTGCCAAATTTCAATTTTCTAACTTGTCTGGGAGATTGTGCCGCCATTTTCATATGGAAGAGGGGGTTAAAAATGAGGATTTTCAGGAAACTTTTAAGCCCATGAAACCTACAAGTTATCGTTCTGGATAAATATCACCATTGTGTTCTTAAGCAGATTTGAAACTCCCAGCGTGTCCCCCTCAGAGAATTATGAGAATTTTAGATTTTTCTAGGCAACCCGAAGTCATCAGCTTGTCTGGCACCAAGTTTTAAGTTTCTAAGATGCCTAGAATGGTCTCATTAAATCACGTCTGTTTTCATTTTGATGCCTTAATTTTTTATATATATATGTAGTACAGTATACATAGATCGCTCCAAACTGACTTGCATTCATTAATACAGATTATATTTCACCCGCTTTCCTAGTGGTTCTAGGAGCGTCTTACTCGCAAAGTATGTTTTCCAGGTAGTAAGTCATACTTGAAAGTCACACTGGAACATACACACGTCCACTATCTCAGTCATTTTTGACAATTTATTTTCTAACCTTCTCACCCCCTATGCCGAAGGGGGCTGAAGTTGGACTTTAAAAATCCGGAATGTTACTATTCATCTCAACGACCCGGAAAACCATGGACTCGGCAGTATATTCGATTATTTTTATATCTCACTCACCCTCCCGCACCCTAAATGGGGCTAAACATTGATTTTTAAGAAATCAGGTGTGTTAGTATTCATCTCAGTGACACTATTTTCGATTATTTTTAAGTTCAATCCCCTCGCCCCCACCACAAAGGGGGATGAACTTGCACTTATAAAATATCTGGAGTCTCACTATTCATCTCGGCGACCCCGACAAATATGGAGTCGACACTATTTTTGATTATTTTTATATACCACTCTCCCATTGTCCCCCCATCACGAAGGGGACTGAACTTGAAAAAATTCCGGAGTATCATTATTCATCTCAGCGACCCCGAAAAGTATGGGTTCGACACTACTTTCGATTATTTTTATATCTCAGCCCCTAAGAATTCCGGGGGTGTCCTACACCCACGTGGTTTGTCTCTTGATACTAAAAATTCAAAGCGTACAATTATCCCCGGCGACCCCGAATACTATGTCTTCGACACTATTTCCCCAAAGGGGGATGAACTTGGACTTATAATATATCCCGATTCTCACTATTCATCTCAGCGACCCGACAACTATGGATTCGTTACTATTTTTGATTATTTGTATATATATCATTCTCCCATCGCCCCCACCACGAAGGGGGCTGATCTTGGACTTTAAAAATTTCCGGAGTGCCGCTATTCGTCTCATCGACCCCAGGAAGTATGCATTCGACACTACTTTCAATAATTTTTACAGTATATCCCCTAGACCCCCGCCCTTAAGCATTCCTGGGGTGTTATACCCCCAAGTGGTTTGTCTCCTCATACTAAAAATCCGAAATGTACAATTCACCTCGGCGATTCCTAAAACTATGTATTCAATACTATATTTGATTAACTTTATATATCACTCCCCCTCGCCCTCCACCCGAAAGGGGGATGAACTTGGACTTATAAAATATCAGGTTTCTGAATATTCAACTCAGCGACGCTGACAACTAAGGATTCAAAATTATTTTAGATTATTTTAATGTATCATTCTCCCATCAACCCCCTACCAAGAAGGGGGCTGATCTGAGACTTTAAAAAATTCCAGAGTGTCCCTATTCATCTCAGCGACCCCGAAAACTATGGATTCAACACTATTTTCTATTATTTTTATATAGTACCCCCCATCGCCCCCACACCGAGGGGGCTGAACTTGGACGTTAAAAAATTTCGGAGTGTCACTATTCATTTCAGCGAGCCCGAAAAGTATGGATTCAACACTACATTCGATGATTTTTATATCTCAGCCTCCTCGCCCCGCCTGACCCTAAGGGTTCCTGGGGTGTATTACCCCCACATGGTTTGTCTCCTGATACTAAAAATCTGTTGTGTCACTATTCATCACAGCGTCCCAGAAAACTATGGATTCAAAACTATTTTCTATTATTTTTATATATTACCCCCATCGCGCCCACCCCGAAGGGGGCTGAACTCGGAAATCAAAAAATTCCAGAGTGTCACTATTTATTTCAGCGAGCCCAAAAAGTATGAATTTGACACTACGTTCGATTATTTTAATATCTCACCCCCTCGCCTCCCTGCCCCTAACGGTTCCTGGGCTGCCTTACCCCCTCGTGGTTTGTCTCGTGATACTAAAAATCCGGAGTGTACAATTCACCTCAGCGACCCCGAAAACTATGTATTCGACACTATTTTCGTTTAATTTTATATATCACTCTACACTTGCCCCCACCCCAAAGGGGGCTGAACATGGACTTTAAAAAAATCCGGAGTGTCACTATTCATCTCAGCGACCCCGAAAAGTATGGATTTGACACTATTTTCGTTAATTTGTATATCTGCCTCCCTTGCCCCCATCCATAAGGGTTCCTGGGTTGTCTTACCTCCACGTGGTTTGTCTCCTGATACTAAAAATTCAGAGTGTACAATTCAACCTCGGCGACCCCGAAAACTATGTATTCGACACTATTTTCATTTCATTTTATATATCACTCCCCCTTACCCCCACCCCAGAGAGGGCTGAACTTTGACTTTTAAAAAATCGGGAACGTCACTATTTATCTCAGTGACCCCGAAAAGTATGGATTCGATACCATTTTCAATTTTTTTATACCTTTCCACCCCTGACCCCCACTCCTAAGGGAGCTACGGATGGCTTACCCCCACAGTGCTCGTCTCCGGATAGTAAATCATAAGTGTACCAAGTTTGGTTGTAACTGCTCGAGTGGTTTAGGAGGAGATGTGTCACTTTCACACATACATCCATTTTTATATATAGTAAGATTTCAGGTACCATACCGTAAATATGAACTTTTGTTGGCTGTATTTGTACAGCATGTGTACAGTCGGCCTGTTTTTCTTTTCTTGTAGGTTTCCCTTGAAAAATAAGGAACTGACGAAAAAATGGATAATAAATCATGATTAATGGAATCCTACAGAAGAGAATTTCCTCTGTTCACAACGTTTTGAAAAAAAAAAGTACCTACAACGTATTCAACAATGAGAGGGGACGCTTGCTGTCCAGAGCCATACCTACAATTTTTGAGTTTCCAAGCCACCTTATGAAAAGAAAAGAAACACGGCATACTAGACATCTATCAACTGTACAAAGCAATACGAGAGCCTCCACTCATACACCATCACTGCCTCAATCTTCGTCCATGAATATGGAATTGAGTTATTGAGGTAACGGTGATATTTAACCTTGTCCTATCTATTATTATTATTATTATTATTGCTTGTTGTTTAAAGGGGCCTAACATCAAGGTCAATGGCCCATTATTATTATTATTATTATTATTATTATTATTATTATGGGGATACCCGTGGAATGCAGAGGTGAAAGAGTGTGCGGGCTGGAATGCGTCTAATTACAAGGCCGAGATATGAATTAAAATTGCATTAAAGGTTATATTTTCGAAAATAGCAAAACTTAACAATTTGCACATAAAATTTCAAACTTTAACAAATAACAAGTCAAATCATGTACAAGACCAGAAAAGCCAATATTTAGAGACAATTTAACAATCTGGGCCCAAGCCCTAATTTTTACAATTTCTGAGCTCTCAGCTCAACTTTACCAGGGTACATTCTTGTCCAAAGGGCAGAAAAGCCCTTTATTCAAGGAGCCTTTGCTCCAAAAAACATATCAGGCCTCCTAGAGGCACTTTTGCCACATATAAAAGAGTTGACCCGCTCTCAATTTTCTGAGCCTATCAAAGGCCACAATAAACTTTACCATTAACTGCCCTCAAGGCACACTTACAAAGAAACAGAAGTATCTTGTACCCTACCAACTGGGCCTTAGTAGAAAAATAACACGTTAAGTTAATGGCCCAAAATGCAAAATGAATGGAGGCGTGAACTTGCACTCCTAAACACAAATTTCAAAACCTAAAAGGCACTAGGCCGATGAAACAGGGGCTATTCCCAAGCTATGGAGGTGACTTGTATACAGAATAAATTTAACACAGTAAGGAAGAGTAGAAAAACGGTTACGAAAACGTAGTCACCTCAAATCCAAAATGAAGGGGAGCTCGAGAGGGTAAAGCACTCTCTATCCCCGATTTACAGTTAAAGATATATGATGTTTTACAGAATTCTACATGTTTAACAGATAGGTTACATGGTAAACGTTTCGGACCTTCCCCGCGGGTTAAACTGCTGAGATAGCAAGAAATAAAGATGTTAAGTGGCCATTACGTTACTGGAGATCTGCTGCCTGAGGAAAGAGGCACTTCCCGTCTCCTGCTACACGTCCAGGCACTAAGTTAACTGTTGATGATGTGGCCGAGAGACAACAAAATCAGCAGTTTTTATACCCTCGAGGAAAATTCGAGATCTTTCATGAATAAAACAGCCACACCCACAGGCATTTATTGGCTAGCTAAAAGTTACACATCAAAATTGAAGAAGAAAGACACGATTGGTCAAAAATTAATTACAGAAATTCTGGACTGGCTCAATTCAAAACTGGCGGAAAGAAAAGATTAATATTGCCAACCCACAAATGAATGAACGAAATTTAGTAAAGAGAAAACTTATGAATACAAAATTTCTTCAAGAGTGTTCCTTCACTTCACACCAGGGAGCATGATCATAGTTTTTTAGTAGAGACATCTATAAGAGAATGTCCACACGTCTTGATCAATGGAAAACAAAACAAGTTGAAATCCACACAGTATTGACAACTACATAATCACTAAATTTTCGGTAGTGACATTTTCTGATAAACTTATGAGTTGATCCAGTTTTTAAAGTTCGGAGTTTCTCCTGTAGAGGAGGATTTATTAGCGCAAAATTTAAAACCGCGGCATAGGGGTGTACCGCCCGGTACAGTCCTCCCCCCCAAATGTCCTTCCAAGGGGTGACACAGAAGAAGTTTGGTGTTTTACCAAAAATTAATCAACAATAGAAGAAAATTTCTATTTCCTTATAAATAGATTGGTGGAAGAACATGGAAGAAACATTTATAACTGAAGAGAAATTTGCCAAGTCCATAACGCTGATTGGTAGAAGAATTTTGACCAAAGCAGAAAAAAATTAATTCCAAAGGCCTTTTTGTGGATAGCTAGTTAAGCTACAGATTTAGAGTGTCTTTGTTGCCGTAGAATGCCAACTACATGACGATAATTTTGACGGCAAGACCAGCCTCCACTGCCGATGTCCAGTCGAGGTCCTCCGGACCCCTCAAGTACCCTGAAATACCTCTCTCCCGCACTATGAGAAGGTTAGTCGTGGTGAAGGACACCGCAGATGCAGAGTTTATTTACAGTCCCCAGATAAGCTGGCGGTTGGTGCGCCGCATATTAGCCTTTGCCGGGAGATGGACTCCGGCTCGCCATACACAGGAAGACATCACGGGAGTTTAGTAGGCCCTACGCCACTTCGGCAGCTGTACTGCGACGAACGGCTGCAGGGCACTGAAGCAATAAAATCTCGGCGGCAGAATTGATGTTTGTAACTTGTGCTTTAGGGTACGATCTTGTTGGTGAGGCTGAGGGGCCAGCGGCATGGACTTTCTTTTAAAGCCACTAGTATGGTTTAGCAGGAGACGGGAGCTTGGTAATGGCCGTAAGGGAAAGGACAGCAGAGTAACCGGAGAGGAAGGTCGTACATATTTATACAGAGCAGATGAAAAAACAAAGGACAGAAGGCCAAACATTTATAGAAAATATAACCTTTACACCGTTGCAAGACACAGATGGCAAGTTAACAACTAAATTACACAGGTTTCAGCTGAGACAGGTGAACACTAAAGATCCTCTCGGTGGCTGAATTGCTCACTAATAAAGTTACTGGAGTTAGAATATCTAAAATGATACACGGCCCATGAAATCTGGGGGCAAACTTGCCCGCGGGAACAAAGATTTTGACCATTACCTGATCTCCTATTGTTAAATTGGTGGGCCTCCGTCCACGATCATACCATTCCCTAACCTTTTCAATAGAAACTTTAAGATTGGCCTTAGCCTTCTTCCAAAGATCTCTAATATTATTTGGATCTATTGTCTCGGGTAGAATATCATTAAGAGACCACAGGTTAGAGAGCGGCGTGTTGGGTACAAACTTAAACATTAGGGAAGCCAGAGTAAACTTATAAGATTCATGAACCGCCGAATTCAAAGCGAAAGCTAACCAATGCGAGGACGTGTCCCACCTAGAATGATCATCATGATGATAGGCAATTAGAGCCGACCTCTGATTATGATTGACCCGTTCAGCTAGAGATGGTTGAGGATGGTATGCAGAAGTTGTTATATGTGAGATGGATAGATCAAAACAGAATTTATGGAAGAGATTGGAGGTAAAGTCTTTAGCATCATCAGACACTAAATATTGACATGGACCAAAATGAGCAAAGATGGAATTTAAACACAAAATAGTAGACTGAGCGGTAGACAGCTTAGTTGGAAATAACCAGGAAAATCTTGTGAAACCATCCACACACACAAGAATGAATTTGTTGGCGTTCCCCTTTGATTGGGGGAAGGGTCCTACGTAGTCGATATAGAGGTGTTCCATGGGGGCGCAACGCTTGATGAGAAGACAATAGCCCTTGCTTAGTGGACATGGTAGGTTTACAATGCCAACAAGTTTTACAAGCTTTTACCAAGTCACGAATTTCACCGTCTATACCTTTCCAAATGAACATTTCTCGCATCTTTTCTCGGGTTTTAAAACTGCCTAAACGACCCCCTAATGGGGTCTCATGGTTGTACTTGAAGATCATAGGTACAAGGACAGCTGGAACCACAACTTTCATCTTATCATGCCCCGACGGGCAACATAAAACACCATTCGTCAAACGTAAGGGACAACATGTTCCCCAGAAGAAAGGGTTTCCATAATAGGAGCCAGCACTGGATCTTCACGTTGGTATTTTTCAAGATCCCTAAAAACATGGGAGCATCCGTTAGTATGGCATTTACACCAGGAGATATGGACTCGGGAAGTGAAGAAATGCGTTCTTGTTCAAGGGGCTCTACATCACTGGAAAACATACGACTTAGTCTGTCAGCTACAACATTTTCAGTTCCTCTTACATGCCTAACATCAAATAGGATTGCAGAAATTCTGATGGCCCAGCGGGCTATGCGATCAGTGTGACGCGGCCTAAGACCGAACTTAAGGCTTGGTTATCTGTCTCCAAGTCGAACTTGACATGTTCCAGATAGAGGCGGAACATTTCTAGCGCAAATAAGACTGCTTTTTTTTTGCTAGGGGCTTTACGTCGCACCGACACAGACAGGTCTTATGGCGACGATGGGATAGGAAAGGCCTAGGAGTTGGAAGGAAGTGGCCATGGCCTTAATTAAAGTACAGCCCCAGCATTTGCCTGGTGTGAAAATAGGAAGCCATGGAAAACCATCTTCAGGGCTGCCGATAGTGGGATTTGAACCTACTATCTCACGGATGCAAGCTCACAGCCGTGTGCCTCTACGTGCACGGCCAAACTCGCCCGGTAAATAAGACTGCTAAACCTTCAAGATCATTAA
Source organism: Anabrus simplex (assembly GCF_040414725.1). Taxonomy (NCBI): domain Eukaryota; kingdom Metazoa; phylum Arthropoda; class Insecta; order Orthoptera; family Tettigoniidae; genus Anabrus; species Anabrus simplex. The sequence goes on along the minus strand of NC_090278.1, from coordinate 45,052,609 downwards.
TGGAATACTTGGCTTCTTGAGCCGATATTGTCCTAGCTGCATAGGCGATGGGTCGCCTTCCGAGTTCAGTCTCTTGAAGAAGGACTGCAGCCACTGCCGCCGACGACGCGTTGGTTTGGACGATGAATTTCTTCGAGAAATCAGGCATAGCAAGAACAGGGGCATTACACAGCGCTAATTTGAGGTCTTCAAAAGCGGCTTGTTGAGAAGGTCCCCACTCAAATTTGACGCCTTTCCTACGGAGTAAGTTCAAGGGCGCCGCTCTATTATAAAAGTTAGGAAAAAATTTGCAGAAGAAATTCACCTTGCCAATGAATCTGGCAATACCTTTGATGTCCTTGGGAGTTTTGAAATCACGGATGGCCTGTGTTCTAGAATGATCTACAGTGACACCATCAGGCGACACAATATGCCCTAGAAATTACATGGAAGGCTTAGCGAAAGCGACTTTGGACAACTTCACTGTTAACCCAGCCTTACGAAGGCAACTCAGGACCTCTTTCAGATGTTCTAGATGTTCTTCAAAGGTCTCAGAAAATACGACATCATCAAGATAATGGTATAAGTACTCAAATTTGATGTTGGAGAAGACCCTATCTAGCAATCGCGTAAGCACAGCTGCTCCCGTGAGGAGCACGAAAGGCACGCGGTTGTATTCATACAAGTTCCAATCCGTGGTAAAAGCTGTCAGATGTTTAGATTCTTCAGCTAGAGGGATCTAATTATATGCCTGATTGAGGTCTAAGATGGTGAAGAATTTAGCTTTCCAAAACCATGAGAAACAAGAGTGAAGGTCTGGAAGGGGCACAGATTGTAAAACCACCTTCCGATTTAAATCCCTGTAGTCAACCACAGGCCCGAAGCCACCTTTGGATTTCGGAACTAGAAAAATAGGTGATGAATACGCCGACTTTAAGGGTCGAATAATACCATCATTTAACATCTGATCAATGATCTCTTTCAGAGCCTTCATTTTAGGTGGAGATAACCTATAAGGAGGAAATTGGACAGGAATCGAATCCGTAACCTCAATCTTGTATTCGATAAGGTTAGTAATGCCAAGAGCATCGGAGAAAACCTCTGGAAACGACTGACACAACTTACGAATACTACCAGCCTGTTCCTCAGGTAGATGTCTAAGGTCTAACAACATCTCACACTTCCAGAGTTAAAAGTCATTAAAATGCCCATACACGCTATGTGTCAAACAAAACGTCAAGAACTTACCGGAATCACTTGGTATAAAAAAATTTTAACTGATGTATATGAAATTATAAGAAACAGTCAGTGGTAGTAGGTTGTCTTTCAGTGTTTTTCTTACAGTACAGATGAACAAAAATGTTTCTCAGTTCAATTATTTTATTATATTTTTTATTATTTTATTTCAAGAATTTTATAAACTTTGAAACAGCATATTGAGATTTTAACCTTGTGAGAAGGTGGTACAGACTGTTATGTGCGGTAGGTCTTTGGGTATGTTGATCTTTCGAGTAGGCGGTCAATATTTAGTGCGATACAGAATACCTTATCACGCTACAAAACCCTCACCACACTGTTCACAAGACCCACCTTGAACCCACTACTCCTCCAACATGATCCTTCCCCTCTTCCCCTCCTGACATGATGTATAAAGAAATTTAGTGTACATATTTCAATGTGTAACTACACCAGTTTTAATTAATATGTCCTTGGTAATTTGTTTGTGATTTGTTTTATGGCTGATGATGACATTTAAATGTCGAAACCGGTCCCATGTTAAATAAATGTTGTGAATAACATCTATACAACACGTAATTAGTATTGAATAGGTTGAACTCATCTGTTTGATCTGAGTTCAATATGGAAACAACAATGAAACTCATATCTTTGAATAACGTTAAGACTTATGTTAAATTTGTTACAATTACAAAGGAAAAAATATTCATAGATATGTATAATATTTGGCAGTGAACGTCAGTAAAAAGGGGAAGATATACAGTCCGACTGAAATGAACACAGGACTTCTGAGTACTTACAAACACTTTGTCTCAATAGCTTATGCCTTTAGTAACAAAACACCATTTATCAGAAAACGGAGAAAGTAAATGATCATAAAAATATTTGTATTATTTGCACAGACAAAAGTAGGTTTTATGGCAACAATGGAATGGGAATGAAGAAAGAGGCACCGGTGGCCTTAATTATGGTACACCCAAAGCATTTGTCACGTGTGCAAATGGCCTGCCAACAGTTGCGTTCAAACCCACCATCTTCCAAATGCAAGCTGTTAGCTACGTGACCCAAAGTGAGTGGCCATTTGCTCACCTTGTGTAACCATTAACCTGCTGAAGGAATCTAACCAATGTCCCTTTTTCCGCACCATGTAGTTGTTTACTGCCTTGCCAGCGCATAGCTACAACACAATGATTATGAATACGTCTTACTTTCTATAACATATCGGCTTAAGAGAATGAATGATGGCTATGGTATCGTATGCTATACTTTCACGTGTATAAATATGACAATAGAAATCATAGTTAAATGCTTTTAGAAGAATTATACAAATCTTTCTACCCTACAAGGGACCACACTTTATTAGAAAATGAAATTATACAACTAAGAAGATTAAAAAGGAGAGTCTAGCGAAATGTGCACGTTCACGAACCAGTATGCATTGACATGTGTCTGCGAAGACTGAAGCGGACAGAGAACGCCTTGCCACACAACGTACAACAAAATGCTTTTGTTTTAGTATGTGTCAACACATGCATTTTAAGTGCACTTCGCCGACAAAAACCTTTACCACACGTAGAACAGGTATGTGGCTTATGGCCAGTATGTGTTAGAACATGCGTTTGAAGATGGCCTAACTGAGTAAACGCCTTATTACAATAAGTACAAATATGAGGCTTTTCACCAGTATGAGTTAGTATGTGCGTTTGAAGTAAGGCTTTACGTGAATAAGCTTTACTGCATAATGTGCATTCATACCGTTTCTCGCCTGTATGAGACAAAATGTGCCTTTGAAGGTCAAACTTTCGAGAATACACTTTTCCACAGAACGTACAGTCAAAGGATCTGTTGGCAGTGTGCTTGAGTTTGTGAGTTTGCAACGCAGATTGCTCTACAAATCCCTCACCACACACCTTGCATACATGAACATGCTCCTCTGAATCTTCCAACACATCATGATTCACACTTAAACATTTACTTACGGCTGCATCATATGTCATATTGGAATGAGAATACTCCTCCATGTCCTCCTCTTCTTGAAGGCAAAGACAGTGATCACCTGTATATGTCGTACCACACCTATTACAACTGAAGAGTTCTGATGTTTCGTCATCTTCATCACCACATGATTTGAAATGGAATAACATGAGTTGCTCAGCCTCTCCTACAGAAGCAGACTCTGTTCTGATGATTGTAGTTTGATCACCCTCGTCTGTTGAATATGCCCTGGTTTCTTCTGGCTGTGTGCTCTGTGAAGCAGATAAGGGAGGCTGAATACTGCAAGAGAAAGAGAAACTGTTTCAGTCAGGAGCATCCAGAAATAAACTAATTTCATAAGACTCAAGAGGTATGTATATATTACTTAAGTGGACTTACACCATCCAAGACAAAGGTAAGGTAAGGTAACATAAGGGTAAGGGTAAGGGTAAGGGTAAGGGTGTGTTCTGCCTGAAGGTACGACCGAACCTCCGCAGAGGTGTGCCCGAGCCGGAGTTTACGTGCGGTAGGGTGGCCAGTTCCTTTCCGCTCCTCCATTCCCTTACCCCCACCAACAGCGCGTGCCTCCCCAAGGCACTACAGCCCTTGAAGGGCCTTGGCCTACCAAGCGACCGCTGCTTATCCCAAAGGCCTGCAGATTACGAGGTGTCGTGTGGTCAGCACGACGAATCCTCTCGGCGGTTATTTTTGGCTTCCAAGACCGGGGCTGCCATCTCACCGTCAGATAGCTCCTCAATTCTAATCATGTAGGCTGAGTGGACCTCAAACCAGCCCACAGGTGTAGGTAAAAATGCCTGACCTGGCCGGGAATCGAACCCGGGGCCTCCGGGTAAGAGGCAGGCACGCCACCGCTACACCACGGGGCCGGCTCAACAGCGCGTGGCAACCCATACAAATCTTGACCACGCGCAACTTTGGAGATCTTACGGGATCCGGTGTTTCAACATGGTTACGGCCCTTGGCATCCAAGAATAAAAAATTACTTTTGTCATGTTGAACAAAAATGAACCACAAATCTGTTTCAGAGTTTAAATGGACTTCCTTGTGATCAGAGCTGGGAGACATTTAAACAATCTCCAGTTAGCCTTGCATACAATTTATATTTTCTCAACACAGTATTTTTAAAATAGCTTAAAAAGCTTTCATGATAACTGCACAATATTTTGGAAGACTGACCTTCCTGAATCTCAATTTCCAGCATTTACTTAAAAGGAAGTTTGTTATAAAACATCATCTGATGAAATATGTCAAAATAACAAGAAAATATTTTTCTTCCGTTCACAGAGGTTCACATTTGACTTACAAAAATAAAGAGAAATCACTTCAAAATGTCAAAAATTTTGGAAGCAATTTTCAAAATGATCTAGCCATCAAAAACTAGGATAATAGAAATAATAATGTTATTGGTTTTATATTCCAGGAACTATATTTACAATTTTTGGAGACAATAATTATTATTATTTTCAAGCAGAAAATTAAAAATAAACTTAATTACTTATTTTTCATTAATTCTGAATTTAGTGCATCCTCTAGTATTCCATCGAATATATTCTAAATATTCATAACAGACAGCCTTCCAAGAGGACTTAACCGAATGTAAGCCACCACTGCTTGTCCTCAGGTGTGCAGTGATACCTGCCTTGGTTCCAATCTTGTTCAATCTCATGACATTTTGATATATAAACATCAAATTCATATCAGTTATGAAAATCTCAGAACATGATTTTCCATCTTTATGAATTTCTACTAGTTCTAAAACTTTAGCAAAACATGCTTTCTATTCTGCATCCGAACTGACATTTACAACTCTGATGCTTACTTGCAAGGTGGTCCCGGAACCTCAGAAGTTGATGTACACACTGTGCCAGAATTTTTCACGTGTTTGTTCCAAGACTGAGTAGATGTCTTATAATGACATGTCTGTTTACAAGTATTTAGGAATGTACACTAAAGTCGATCATAATTTTTGATCATATAGAAATATAACATCAAACTGAAACTACACCACTGAATTGTCACTTACTTGAAGAGAAGCAAAATCTCACATTACAAAAAGAATGATCATTGCTAATTGGAATATCACAGACATGGGTTTTTCCACAGATACCTATCCTAGAGGAGGCAAGGAGGCAGCACTGCATGACCTGTTGTAGAACATAGTCAGTCTGAGACACCCATATGCTATGGGTTAAAGCAAAATCCATATTTGATTGTTACATAAAAATAAATACAACATGGCATGATTAAATTCTTGTGGATAAAAGGTGCTTTGATTGGGAGAATTGTAACTGTGCTCCCACACACTGCCAAAGCAACACTGGGTAGTTGGAACTGATTGGAATTTTCAGTTTAGTGTCATCTTTGAATCAGTAAACAGAAAAGTGGACTTCAGAAGAGGAAGTTAACACATGTTTTTACTTACTTGTCACTAATTCTATTTGTGGGATAATAACGTAGAAGAAAGACTGTTACGCAGCTGCCAATAAAAAGAATCAAGTGAATCCATCTTAGAGACTATTCTTGAAAATGAACTTGACAATTTTAGCAGAGTCTGTACAATTACAGCTAGCAATGGAAGGTTAAGAAATATGTACTGACTTGAGGATCAACAAGACAACACAAAGTTCTAATACACTCCATACAGTGGCTTAAAAAACACTTAGATTGTGGAATTTTAATTGGATGCCATCAGTCATCATCAGACCAAGTGCCAAACGTTTGTTTCCAGATATTTGTGTTTAGGTTTATGTGTAAATTCTAGCAAACATAATTTTGCTAAATATGGTATTCCTGGTGTTGTAGGATAACAGATTGTACCTTCTCACCAAATTTCAACATTTTTACACTCACAGTCATAGGTTTCCTTGAAAAAATGGCGCTTAGTGTACGGATGCAATTTAAGGTATTTCTTATGTGTGAATAATGCATCGCAACTGAGTAAGACTTCAAAAAATTTAACATAACTGCAGTTGTGGTTAAAACCTGAATATTCTAATGCCCGGAAAGGCACACCAAGTGCTTGAACCACCGTGAGCCATGCCACAACTCTGTCATATTATTCAAGTTTTATATGGAGAAACTCTACAAGGGGAGCTATTCACTACAGCCACTGCTATAACCACTTACTGATTTGACGAATTTCAACTGACCTGAGTCAAAAATAAATGTTAAGAAGTGGGCCATTGTAGTATATACAATGCAATGGATATTTCCTTATGGATTTTCCTTCATGATATGTCTATTATGTTCTCAGAGTTTTCCGCTTTAGACACACATTAGGTGCTAAGTGGAATGGTAGTCTCTCATACCATTACGGGTCAATGAACTAGATGTTAGGCCTTTTTAAGCAAACATAATTATCATCAGAATGGCAGGCCCTTAAACTAAGCAAAGGATATGAAGGTCATTACATGTGATCAAAATTACCTTATTCCAAGAAAAATAAAGTGATTCTGATGGAAAGTATTGCACTTTTAATTATTTATCTCATTATTTATTTTATGGTTATTCTTTAATTATTTTTCTCATAATAGGAGCGCAAAATGTGATTACAATATTTGGTCCCAGAAATTCACACAAAACACTGGACAGATAACACGATTGTTAATCTCAGTTCATTCAATCTCGAAATCAGGTTCTCCATTGAATCCATCTATGTCGTCCACGACGTCACAATGTCCTTGAGTTTCTGCTAAAATTGTTTGGCATCTGCAGGTATTAAGTGCATCAGCAACTCAAGATATTCAAGATTGGCTTCAGAGATAGGTTTCCCATTTGGCTACAAAGGTATTAATGCCTGATGAAATGGAAGTCTAGTCGTCTCAATCTTGACTAATTTAGATTTACTTCCAGAGATTCAGCATCAAATTTAGTTATGACATGCAGAGTGAGCGGCTGTAATTTCAGGAGTTGGATTTCTTTCACTTTTAGCCAGTTTATATTGGAACCATGGACGTCCGTTATCCGATTCACAATCATGTTTTTCAAGTCCCACTGAACTGAACAACGACGTGTTTTCCATCTGATGAACAACAATGGCGTTTTTCCGCCTGCAGTTTCTTATTACAATTTCAAAGTCCTCTACTGTGTATAAATGCAGGTAAAATTTTAGGGCAGGCACAAAATCTTCAATGTCACTGCTTTCATTATTCTGATCTGGAATTCACTGATTTGGCGCGTATTACCTCACATAAAATCTTAAAACCTGTTACAGTGAAGCCTTCGCAGCTTTTCAAACAAATACATCAATACAGAAATACTGCACTCTACCGTATTAGATACCGTTCAACAATCTCATTTTGATACTAATCTTAGAAAGTTCTCCTAGAGAATGATTCTCTGACGTAACCTTTTGAGCAAGCTGCATTAGTAGCATTACTTTCAGAAGTACTCCATATGTCACTGAACTTTATAAACCAATCAATGTATCACCACCTCAATAACATATCACTATCAAAAACGCGGGCTCCCTCATTGTCATCCATGACGCAATGCGAGGTCTTATGATGTCGCATAGTCTACTGATGCAATTTACAATTTAACTGATCCCTGCTATGTCACTTAAGATTTCCATTCACTTACAACTAATGCTCTTTTGTAACGCAGTGAGGAAATTATTATAGGTAGTTCAAGCTTTCTTCTACGAGACGGTGCTAAAATCTCAATTTGCATCTAATGGCGCTTAGTCTACTGATGCATAACTCCATCTAAGTGTCAGTAGCGACATCACTTATAAATTTACAGTATGACCAGAAACTTAAAATATAGCCAATTTATAAAAATAGTACTCTCAGAAAACATTTAGGAATCTTGACTTACTTGATTTACTTAAACCTTCTAAGAGTGACTTCATAATAATGACGAAGATGTAGGAACATTGTGTTCTCTGAGCAGTACAACTTTTTACACAAATGTGAACAAAGAGCAGGCAGTAGAAATCAAATGTATATCAATACGAGCACTTTATCTTAAGAAGGTTTATACATATCACTTCATCCTTCAACTTAGCCTTAATCTCCTCATTCGAATACCAGCAATCATTATCACTACTTGCTACTTATGAGACCACCCAGTTTATTCTGCTGTACAGTAAAGATGGTCTGAAAACAGATCTATATGAAGATGGTCACATTTGAGAACTTTCTTCTTTACTACAGATTATCACTGATTACAACTATAAGCTTACTGCGTTAGCTTTGACACAGTTTGATTACACAGTAATTAGCATATAACCACCTTGGGAGAATACACATCCACCTGTTTAATTTCTATATTCCCAAGATGAAGGTTCCTTTCCCAACCAACATTACTTGACTCATTACACTTCTTTTCAAGCTCCACAATATTACATTGCAGCTTACCATTAGGAAGAAGTTATCCACATACTTTTACCCTCCCTGCCATTTTAGGCCTTTCAGTAGATGATCCAAGTATGTTATGAACAACGTGTGCATAATCACTTAATTGCTTTGAATCAAGAACTCATTCTACCATCAATCCTCAATGCAGGCCAAAATACACCTTTGTTTGCTTGCAATGGGTAACTTACCCTTTCTCAGTATGACTAACATGTTCTCTTTGGGTACTCTGTCACATCCCCTAACTAGATGTACGAAACACAGACATAACTGTCCACTCCTGTCAAAACACTTTTCAATTATTTGATGCATACTGGTATCTGATCCTCACAAGTCCGTGCGGTCAGAAACCACACTGGTTTACAAGCAATGCAATGCTGACTATTGATCCCACCCTCCTTTCGTAAATGCCTGAGAACACGTTGCATGCTATACTGATGAATTAAATATTGCAATTGCTGTTGGATTCCTTCCTGTTACCATACTTACAGATAGGTGCAATACTTCCCAGCTTGTAAATTATGAAGAATCTGTGGCACTAGAAGCGAAGAGTTTCTTATAAGCCAAGAATCTACCATCACCACTATGATACCTATGATAACATAATCGAGATGAGTACTTACTGCTTTCCATGTTGTTGACTGATGATTTGATCAGCAAAGGCATCTTCTTCATTTACATCCTAAAAGAAAGCAAGGTATCGTCATTAAATGTAAATAATTTATTCTTCTCGTAGATATTTTATTAACATATTCACATCGGAAGACGAGCCAGGCCTGTCACCTCTGTCAATTTGCATGATGGCTCTTGTCAGCCTTGCCAAGTTATCTTTTACTACTTCTTTTTTATGTCAAACCGATACCGACAGATCTTATAGCAATGGTGAGATAGGAATGGACCAGAAAAGGGGAGGTAGAGCTCCAGCATTTGTCTGGTATGGAAAACCATCTTCAAGGCTGCAGACAAAGAGGATCAAACCCACTATATCCCATATGCAAGCTTAACTCCATAGCCACATGTTCCGTCCCTCCCAGGTTTTATGAATAACTAAGGAATGTGTCTGTCCTACCTTTGTGTTTGTTATTGCCCAATTTTTAGAATTAACAACAATATGAACCCTATTTGAAAGCCCTGTGGCATGGAGGAAAGAAATCTGTTAATCTGATTGAAGATTCTGGATCAGATATAAGGGGTGATAAAACAGATTGTCATCCACAGCCACAATGTAAATGTGAGAGAAAGCATAAATAAGAGCTGCAGAGATGAAAGCACTACAGGAGTGTGCAAGTTGTTATGTTAAACACTGAATTTTTCTGTAAGCTCTAACCATTACCTCTCAGCTAATAAATTAGTTATGATACATGATAAGTCTTCAGGGATGCTATTCAGTAAATTTATTACTTATGACAATCTTCTTCTTCGTCCTAGCATTTTCCTGCTGGTGCAGGGTCTGCTGTTCTAATCTTGGCTCACCATTTTAAACGGTCATGGGCATCATGTGGTCTTAAGTCAAGAATCTTCATATCAGCATTCACTGAGTCACGCCAGCTGTGGTTGTATAATTTAAAGGGGACTGGTGTAACTACTGCCATCTATGACTGTTTATGTGTAGAATTTAAAATGTATCACCTAACAATGCCCCATGAACTGCTAGACAGCAATTGGCTGCAACCTGTTTATTGCGGTCCCTCAAATATCTTGATTAGACGACGTGGAGTAACTTCTATAGCTTTCATTCCTTGACTCAGCTGTGTGTTTGTCAACTGTCGACGTGCGTTTACCTGTGGTCCAACTATGTGAACAGGGAGTCGCCATCTGATTGACTCCAAGATGGCTGTGTTTGAAGAGACACTCTGTCTAGCCATTACGGCTAAGGGACGGAAAAAGCTGTGGAGCCTTTATTTATCTGAACCTACCTTGCTAAGTCATCTGGATATTTTAATTTACTCTTAAAGTGGCTGATTAGTGTCTTGTAATTTTAATTCCTTCTGTAAAAAGGATTATTTACGGACTTCTTCGTTGCTAAGTTTGGTAACTTCATACTTTGGACAAGGTAACTTGTCTACCATCACTGTGTTTGTACAAGGAGTTTCCACATGTCTGGCTGAAATATAATTGCTATACACTGCGTGGATAATTCCTGTGTTATTGTATGAAAATGCCTCAAATTTGGTCTTCATCGGCTCAAATAATATTTGAAGCAGTTTAAAAGAGTTCCCCTTAAATTTGAGGTGATATCCGGTGTGTACTTTGACGGCCTTAAAACTAAAACAACTGTGGTCTCTGTAATTGGGTGTTCTTTCAGTATTATATTTAAAGACTATACTAGGCTCTGCCAAGGCCTAGTAGCATGGAAATATATTTCTTTTCAAGATTTTACACATGAAATAATTCCCTTATCCATATGAATCTTTGGCTTTTGCCAATCCAAAATGGCCGCGGCACTTTCCAACATATAAGTGTACGCGCTAATTCAGTCGCTTCCGTGTATTTCAAGACGGTAATCAACCAAGTCCTTAATGAAAATAAAATACAATTTAGGGTATATAGGCCTACTTACATATAAGAATGTTTGTGAGTGAATTAATGAGTAGCTGTTCTACGCATCGCTGTTAGCGCAACGGTTAAGTCAACGTGTTACATACTGCAAGACTGCAGGTTCGAATCTGACCCTTGGCGGATTTTTTTAACACAGGGGTATTGTTTTATCAAGGAGAATTACTACCCCTTTGTTAGTAAGTTATGCAGCCGCTTACCGTTGAAAGGAATTATTTCATCCGTACAACTGGTAAAACAGTCTAGGCGAAGCAGCAGCATCGACGTACCAGAAAAGTAATCCCAATGTACATAGAGCAGTGGCAGCTGCATATCAGCAAAATAATCGCGAAAATCAGAGGACAATTCAAACGCGATATGAGCAACATCACCCGGGGGTCCGAAAAGAAAGACGATTGCGTCCATAGAAAATTAAGTTTCGTTCCGGGATGTCTTACGATCCTGAAAAGAATTACGAAGACAAAAGCCTGACAATCATTGGTACAATGATCCATAAAATCGAACTGCGCGAAGACTGTTTTTCTCACGGACAATTTTATGTTGACTGTTCCAGAGTAAGTTCTCCAAGTAGCTTAATCCTTTTGGCACCAGGCGGAAGAACTGCCAATATCGTATATAAAGAAGTTCTAAACTGAATATTTATATTTAAAATCCTTCTTTTCTTTTTATGTGATACGTATGATTTTACGTCACTTACTCGTTGATTAAGTATATTTAAGTTCATGTTTTCTAAAGATTTTTAAGTTATTTGATGCTTAGATTTTAGATATAGTTAATTATATTTCATTTCTTTAAATATTTAAAATTATAATTTAGTTCGATAGCAAATATTTGTATTTTAACTCTGTATTTTTATTTCATAATTCAAAGTTAACTTTTAAGATTAAGACAATTTAAATAAGCTCACTCATATCTTTAATATTTCATTTTTGTTTCATCCCATTCATTAAGAAGGCAAAGAAATTGTTACAAATGAAGTATGTAAAATATTAATATATTTATATTTCGAGATCACAGGGAATTTTAAATGTCATTTAATAGCAAACTCGGAATACACGTGAAACTTTTCAATTCTGGCCGAACCCGGGACGGGAAAACACATCATTTACGTCTTACATTTCTTACGGAAATCGATGAACGCATGGGATTGGTTCGGTGGCCTTCAAAAAAAAATTTTAAATAAAAAATATAATGGAACTAAACTCAAGTATGATGCGAGCAAAGCTGCGGGCAAAGTGCTAGTTATTTATATGATTTATAAATAATGTTTTAGAGGGCCATGGAGGAGAGGCATGGCATTGCCCTTGGACAGGGAAAATGGAGGTTCCGGGGTTGCTATTTGCGAATGACCTGTTGATTTTGGATTTGACGGCAAGTGGGTTGCAAAAAGGATTGGACGAGGTAGTTGAGTATACTAGGAAGTGGTCTCTCAGAGTAAATGTAAGTAAGACTCAGATAATGGTGTGTAGGAAAAGGGGTGGGAGAAAGAATATGGGAGTCTAGAGGCTAGATCACGGGAAACACTGAGTATCTAGGTGTAATAATTAGTAAGAATAGTTCTTGGAAAGATCAGTGTAGGTGGGCTAAATTTAAAGGAAGAGGTGTGGTATTAGAAAAGAAATTTCCAGATGTTAATTACAAAATTCAGAAAACGGTGCTTAAATCACTGGTAAAGGGCAAAATTCTATTTGGGGCAGAAGTATGGGGAATGGAGGAGGGAGGGGTGAACTAAACCAGGTGGTGGCAAAATTTAGTACAATCATGATGGACCTCCCGATCTGTACAGCCAATGCCAGTGCCAAATTAGTCTGTAAAGAATCGATGGAGCTTGAAATAGCTAAGAGGGTGTTCGAGTACTGGATTAGATTGGAGGAAGGGAAGGGTGGGGCTTTAGTACAAGAAACATTTAGTTTTCAGGGAGGTATGACGGATGAAGGTTACTGGGTGAATACGCGCAAAAAATAGTTGCAACAGATTGGATTGGGGGTATATGGAGATGTTTGGGAGAGGTAGGAATAAATGGGCACGGGAAAGGATAAAGGGAAGACTACTAGATATTGAAAGAAAGAGTTTAATAAGGGAATCTTTATCAGTATTAAATAATTTGGTGGAAGTAATAAACCCAAAAACTGAGTTTGAGGGTAGAAGGGATGAGAGAGGTTTGTATTGGTGGTATTGGGAGTTCCGAGGAACAGGGGAAGGGTAAGTAGTGAGAATAATGGTAGATGTGTGTTATGTGGAGAGAGGTGGGCGGACCTGCATATTTTGAATCAATGCCGAGCTTTGGAGGAGATAAAGATTAAACTACTAAGTAAGAAGGAACTGGGTAAGGTAGGGGAAAGCTGTAAGATGACATCTTGGTTATGTAGAGAGTGGGTGAAATGAACGAATATAGCAAAATTCTTAAATGTGGCTAGAGCTAGATTTATAAAGAAACTGAGGGAATAACAGGGGTTGTAAAGATAATGTTGTTCATGCCGAGGAAGGAAGGGGGAAGGAATTCTGATCAGAAAAATGGATATCCACCCTGAACAGATGCGGGAAGGGTATAATGGTGACCATGATATCATAAGAGGGGCTGTAGTGTTAGGGCAAGGGGGAGAGCACCTTGCCCTGTGGAAAGGTGATCCGCCCGGGGCAAGTTGTTGGGAAGTACATCGAGGAGTGGTACGATGGGAGGATGTAGTAGATTGAAGACTTGAGGAATACGAGAGTAGATGTGTTTATGAGAAGAGATGATAACAATGGAAAGCCTGAGAAAATAAGGTAGAAGTTGAGAAAAGGGAAGGTTGATTAGACTCTGAGGGTAGTGTAAATTTAAGAAGTTGGTATATAGTTCAAGTTTATCGTTGATGGTTGAAAGGATGCTTAGTTGAAAGCTAGTAAAAAAGTAGTGAGAAGACTGAGTGAACTAATGGACTTGGAATGGAGAAACATCTGTGTGTAAATGAGGTGTGGAAAAAAAAAGGGAAAAAAATTTGGTTTGTTCAAGTGTATTTGTATGAGGAGGGAGGATAAAGGAAGGCGTATGTAATAGTAATTAAGGTAGATTAAGTGGGACTGTCGTTAAGGAAAAAATGTTGGCAGTTTGGAAACTATGAAAGTATGCCATAGTGTTTAAACAAAAGTTAAATTGCTTTAGGTGCCTTGATGTGGGGTTGTAAAATGATGGATTGTTGATGTATAAGTCTCAGGTTTATTAAGATGGAAGAATTGGGGTAAGTCTAATGGTTTGATGTGTGTAAGTGTCGTGCTGCAGGTTGAGAAGACTGAGTGAACAAATGGACTTGGAATGGTAACTGTTTGTCTGTGTGCGAGTGAGGTGTGGAAAAAAATTGTTAAATTGTTTTAGGTCCGTTGATGAGGGATGTAAAATGGTTCTTAGTTGATGTTTAAGTCTTAACTTTAATAAGGTGAGACGTAGTTCGCGGGAATAATGCAAGAGAGAGGAGAGGGTGATGTATCAAGGGAAGAGGGAGGGGTGCGGACTTGACCGACTCCAAAGAGGTTAGGCTTTAGCATGTATGCACTGGAAGAAAAAGGAGAGGGAAGATAGTGCGCTGACAATGGAACAGAGTAGGTGTGACGTACATAGCAGAAGTGTGTGGCAGGCCACATGTTGGTCTGGTTTCCGCGAAGGTGGCTTGTCACACATGGTAGGGAAGGAACGCAGTGTCAGCAAGTCTCGCTGAGATATGATATCTGTTCTCATGTGGCGAGGCCGGTGGCTGCTGTCAGCGGGTTGGTGGGCATGTGTTCCATACCAGAGGTGGCGCAGCGACCAGTCTACTAAATTTTTCAGGTGGTAGGTAGGAGTAGGTGATTAGGGTAGTTTGTAATGCGGTGGCATCCTGCATGTGTGCTGGCTTTCTGCGTACGTGTGGGATGATACTGAGTAGATGTAGAGGTAGTTAATTTAGTTAAGTAGTTTTAAGAGAGATGTAGTGGCTATTGTTAGTTTGTTTTTGTTTCACTCTGTCTTTATTACATGTAAGCCGATGGTGTACACTAGGATGGGCAATAAAGATATGCATGCATGCATGTATGTATGTATCTACATACATAGTACTTAGTAACTTGTCATGTTAAAATTTCCGATTGTGTGTCACGGATTATCGTGACCACAGTGTTTTCAAAGACTCACTTCTCCAAGGTTTTAATACTACAGTGGTGAATTGCAATTTATGAACAGTATCCGTATGGCACGCAAATCCTGTGACAGATTGAAGTTTCCCAGATGCTATGTACACACAATACCCTTGGTGTGTCCACCCCTTTAGGTACGTGCGCACAGGATTTAATTACGTAGGTTTCCATCATCTATGCTGAAATGTGGGCTAGGTTATCCTCCTATTATGGTCTGTGACAACTGCCATTGCCTGGGCTCGCATCAACTATGTATGGACAACATTTAATTGGCAATATGAACATGGTACTGACCGCAACGTATTAATCATCTCGGTCCCATTAACAATTCTGCTGACGACACTGGCTTGGTGCTGCTGCCATTATGTAATAAGGCTAAAAGATTGTGATAACTTCCATCTCTATGCGTATTTGCCTTGTGTCACATTAATTCAATCTGGACAATCTGCGTGAACTGTCATGTTCGCCAGTTACTAACTGTATTTACTGGTCTACACAAACTGTGCCTATCGCCCTACCCTCGTATGTTCTATCGGAGGGTGAGGCTGTGGCGGTTTAATTTAAAGGGGACTGACATCATCTATGACTGTTTATGTAGGAATTTAAAATGTATCATCTAACAATGCCCCATGAACTTCTAGACAGCAATTGGCTGCATGGAGTAATTTCTACAGCTTTTATTCCTTGACTCCGCTGTGTGTGTGTCAACTGTCAACGTGCGTTGACTTGTGGTCCAACTATGTGAACAGGGAGTCACCATCAGATTGTCTCCAGGATGGCTGTGTTTGAAGGGACACTCTGTCTAGCCATTGCGGCTAAATGACCCTAGTTAGGAGACGGAATAGGCTATGGAGCCTTGCTGAGACATCTGGATATTTTAATTTACTCTTAAATTGGCTGATTAGTGTTGTGTAATATCAATTCCTTCTGTAAAAGGATTATTTACAGACTTCTTCGTTTCTAAGCTTGGTAACTTCATACTTTGGACAAGGTAACTTGTCTACCATCACTGTGTTTGTACAAGGAGTTTCCACATGTCTGGCTGAAATATAACTGCTATACACAGCGTGGATAATTCCTGTGGTATTGTATGAAAATGCCTCAAGTTTGGTCTTCATCGGCTGAAATAATATTTGAAGCAGTTTAAAAGAGTTCCCCTTAAATTTGAGGCCTAGTAGCATATTATTACCATTGTTAATATTTAAATTTGTCGTTCTCAGATGTGTTCTACTTAATTTTCTTGGGTTGTTAATATTACTCATTGGTTTTCTTGGAACTCATTTATATTCTATATAATATTGAAGGTGCTATTATCCGTTTGGAACTTAATTTGCTTTTTATTCCATGCCTGGTAACCTTATTTTGTTGTTGTTGCTCCATCCTACAACGGTCATGTCACTGTTCTGTCAGGATAGTGGGTACTGATAAGATATGACATAATTTGATAAGCAATACATCACCGTTACGAATGGATTGCCTTTCGAGAAGCGTTATGGATCAGACGCTTGTGATGTGTAGAGGACAAGAGCTGATTGATGATGACTGTGGTTTATTGTACCTCATATTAAATAACATTGGTGATGTGATTTCAGGAATGTGATCGCTATGATACTTCTACCATTTAATGTGTGATGAGATTTGGTGAAATTAATTATTTTTTATGTAAATGTGTCATGTTTGGTTCATGCTTGTGGGTTACTGTAGTCACGTCCAAGTTCGTGAACCATGGGCAACGGCTGAGTGGCTTAGTAAGTGGTCCTGAGAGTCCAGATACCAGTTACTATGGAATGGGAGTGGGCATCTCGGACATATTCTGATTCCTGGTCCTCATTGTGCTCAGGCGGCTAGGACTATACAATCCACCGGTGGTCCATGACCCGTTAGAGGAGAGATCCTCATCTGGACTATGTGCAAGTAGGGTAGCATCCTGCTTCATGAATCTACCAGGCTCAGAACATTTTAAGCAAGCCTCGGACGTATGGGAGTGACGGAGTCCCACTCCCATTTGACAGGCGAGGGACTACTTGGAAACAACTTGGCGAACGAAATGGAATTCGGTGGAGAGCCATCAATATTAATGGGGCTTATATGGAAGGAAGAAAGTAGAACTGGCTGAGTCAGTGAGCAGGATGCATCTGGATGTGCTAGGAGTAAGTGATATTCGGGTAATGAGAGATAACAAGGAAGAGATAGGAGATTATAAAGTGTACTTGACGGGTATTTAAAAGGGAAGGGCAGAGTCTGGGGTAGGGCTCTTCATCAGGAATACCATTGCACGCAACATAGTTTCTGTTAGGCATGTAAATGAGGGAATGATGTGGGTAGATTCATAAGTTGGGGGAATTAGGGCTAGAATTGTGTCCGTGTATTCAACATGTGAGGGTGCAGATGAGGATAAAGTTGACAAGTTTTATGAACCATTGACTGACATCGTGGTCAGGGTCAATGGCAAGGACAGAAGAGTGCAAATGGGCGATTTCAATGTGAGAGTTGGAAACAGACCTGAAGGATACGAAAGGGTGATTGGTAAATGTGGGGAAGATATGGAAGCTAATGGGAATAGGAAGCGTTCTTCTGTGCTGGTATGGGTTTAGCTGTTACGAATACATTCTTCAAGCATAAGGCTATTCACCGCTACACATGGGAGGCTAGGGGTACTAGATCCACAATAGGCTATATCTCAACAGACTTCGAATTCAGGAAAGCTGTTAGGAATGTACAAGTTTTCCGGGGAGTTTTCGAAGATAAAGACCACTATCTGATCTGTAGTGAATTAAGTATCTCTAGGCCTAGGGTAGAGAAAGTGAAATCTGTCTGCAAACGAATAAGGGTAGAAAATCTTCAGGATGAGGAAATTAGACAGAAGTACCTGGATATGATTAGTGAGAAGTTTCGAACAGTAGACAGTAAGCAGGTTCAGGATATGGAAAGTGAATGGGTGGCATACAGCAAGTGAATGCCTAGAAACAACTGTGTGTAAAGATGGGAAAAGGCGAACAACTTGGTGGAATGATGAAGTGAGAGCAGCTTGTAAATGTAAAAAGAAGGCCTATCAGAAATGGCTCCAAGCAAGGGCCGAGGCAGACAGGGATTTGTATGTAGATGAAAGAAACAGAGCAAAACAAACAGCTGTTGAATCCAAAAAGAAGTCATGAGAAGATTTTGGTAACAACCTGGAAAGGCTAGGTCAAGCAGCAGGGAAACCTTTCTGGACAGTAATAAAGAATCTTAGGAAGGGAGGGAAAAAGGAAATGAACAGTGTTTTGAGTAATTCAGGTGAACTCATAATAGATCCCAGGGAATCACTGGAGAGGTGGAGGGAATATTTTGAACATCTTCTCAATGTAAAAGGAAATCATCCTGGTGGTGCTGTGAATAGCCAAGCTCTTGGGCAGGAGGAAAATGATGTTGGTGAAATTATGCTTGAGGAAGTGGAAAGGATGGTAAATAATCTCCATTGCCATAAGGCAGCAGGAATAGATGAAATTAGACCTGGAATGGTGAAGTATAGTGGGAAGAATGGGATGAAATGGCTTCATAGAGTAGTAAAATTAGCATGGAGTGGTTGGTAAGGTACCTTCAGATTGGGCAAAAGGAGTAAATGCACCTATCTATAAGCAAGGGAACAGTAAGGATTGCAACAACTATCGAGGTATCTCATTGATTAGTATACCAGGCAAGGTATTCCCTGGCATCTTGGAAGGGAGGGTGCGGTCAGTTGTTGAGAGGAAGTTGGATGAACACCAGTGTGGCTTCAGACCACAGAGAGACTGTCAGGATCATATTTTCAGTATGCGCCAGGTAACTGAAAAATGCTACGAGAGGAATAGGCAGTTGTGTTTATGTTTCGTAGATCTAGAGAAAGCATATGACAGGGTACCGAGGGAAAAGATGTTCGCCATACTGGGGGACTATGGAATTAAAGGTAGATTATTAAAATCAATCAAAGGCATTTGTGCTGACAATTGAGCTTCAGTGAGAATTGATGGTAAAATGAGTTCTTGGTTCAGGGTACTTACAGGGGTTAGGCAAGGCTGTAATCTTTCACCTTTGCTGTTTGTAGTTTACAAGGATCATCTGCTTAAAGGTATAAAATGGCAAGGAGGGATTCAGTTAGGTGGAAATGTAGTAAGCAGTCTGACCTATGCTGACGACTTGGTCTTGGCAGATTGTGCCGAAAGCCTGCACTCTAATATCTTGGAACTTGAAAATAGGTGCAATGAGTATGGTATGAAAATTAGCCTCTCGAAGACTAAATTCATGCCAGTAGGTAAGAAATTCAACAGAACTGAATGTCAGATTGGTGATACAAAGCTAGAACAGGTCGATAATTTCAAGTATTTAGGTTGTGTGTTCTCCCTGGATGGTAATATAGTAAGTGAGATTGAATCATGGTGTCGTAAAGCTAATGCAGTGAGCTCGCAGTTGCGATCAACAGTATTCTATAAGAATGAAGTGAGCTCCCAGACGAAACTTCGGTCTGTTTTCAGACCAACTTTGCTTTACGGAAGCAAAAGCTGGGTGGGCTCAGGATATCTTATTCATAAGTTAGAAGTAACAGACATGAAAGTAGCAAGAATGATTGCTGGTACAAACAGGTGGGAACAATGGCAGGAGGGTACTCAGAATGAGGAGATAAAGGCTAATTTAGGAATGAACTCGATGGATGAAGCTGTACGCATAAACCGGCTTCGGTGGTGGGGTCATGTGAGGCAAATGGAGGAGGATAGGTTACCTAGGAGAATAATGGACTCTGCTCTGGAGGGTAAGAGAAGTAGAGGTAGACCAAGACGATGATGGTTAGACTCTGTTTCTAATGATTTAAAGATAAGTGGTATAGAACTAAATGTGGCCACAACACTAGTTGCAAATCGAGGATTGTGGTGACGTTTAGTAAATTCACAGAGGCTTGCAGACTGAACGCTGAAAGGCATAACAGTCTATAATGATAATGTATGTAAATGTGTCATGTTTTGACATGTCGCCGACTTGTGAATTTTTCTAGTCTCTACTTCGCCTACAACCACTTGTGTTATTTTGAATTAGTTTGTTGGGATGTGTTTATTCCCCTCCGGTTTATCTTCTTAATTTTATTTCTTGTGTGACCTTTAAATGGTGGTGTTTATAATGCTCTTCAATACGGTAGTAGAAAAATTTGGTCTACGAAAAGGTGTACCCCATTCTTTTTTAACTGAGAGCTCTGAACCCAATACAATCATATCACCACTGATCTAAGAGATCTGCAGTTGGCGAGTAAAGTATATTTGTGATTTAATATGGTTTCAGTGAATGGAATTAATTTCTTACTATTCTTATTTATTTAGTTGAATGTTGTTGTTTCTTTTAAAATGTTATGGATTATTTATTGGTGTTACTCTCCTTTTAAAAATATAATTTGTTTCATTTTGATGTAGTTAAAATGATTTAGTGTTTTAGGGTATTTCACATGAATTGTTTTATCCTATTCCCCTGAATTCTCTCTCTGTTGAGTTTCATTTTTGACCTTTGGTTCTGCCAAGATTCCATCGCTTCCCAGTCCTGTGTCTGTGTTTTTGTCGAGGCCTACGCTTAGTTGGCGTGATTTCGCACTGGGATGGCCTCTTGTCTCTTTTGTGTTTGGGCTAGCAATCGAAGGGAGTGGAAAACCTAAATCAGAGAACTGGTAGGAGTAAACTAAGATTGTCTGGACATGTAAACAGGATGGAGACCAGGTGATGGAGATGAAGTTCGAGTGAGATGGAGACCTAGAAACGTGGACTGGGACAAAATGATGGAAGAGGAATGGTAGAAGGAGGAGGATGATTCAGCAACTGTATATTTCTGAGATGACACACACACCTGCGTAACATGCAGACAATGTTTATAAACAATTGATAAAGAAATTGTTAAAGTTTGGAAGGTCCTGATCTGTATCAACTCCTGATTCCTGTTGAAATGCATAAAATTACTTATTTGTTCAAATCTATCCACTCCGATAACATACCCAATAACTTGCATTGACAAAATAGAATTTTTAGCAAAATAGCTTCATAGTTCAGACTTTTGCATTATTCACATAAGCATAAAAAGAGCAATTATAACGTATATCTTGTCCTTGGTGACTGGTTTCCCATTTTGCATTCTGGAACAATGTGTTAAGAATAAGTCCCTAGCTTGGATTCTTTTTTTTTTTCAGCATATATATTTGTTTCACTAACTATTATTTCCACTAACTCATCTGTAAAGAACATACTACAAACCTTCACACCATCACATTCCCCAACTGCTTTGTTCTGAGGTGCTGGGTTCCCTATAAACTGTTCTACTTAACCCAGGTGATAAAACATTTTCCCCTTAGTCATGACATGCACTTTGCCATTTTGTGAACAATCACTCATGTCTGATTCTGAACCAAAGACTCTGTGTGTACTAATATCATAAGCTTTCATGAGAATCACTCAACTGTTCTCCTACTCAACTCTCGATAACCTGCACGTGATTGTAGAAGCCATCTCCACTCATGACAGAAAGAATGCGAGACAGTGGACGATACGGAAGAAGCTGAGGGGAAGTCTGTCTCAAGAGAGCCGTGAATAGACAGAATTTATGATTATGCTGACAGTCTTGTTCTTCGTCAAGAGGAAAGAAAGTCGTAATGTAAGATATGCACAGAAGGCACTAGATAGCAGACAAATGCAAGTAATTGAAAATGGTATGCTTTGTAGATCTAGAGAAGGCATATGACAGAGTACATAACATTAGCAGTACTGCAGGGTTATGGGATTAGGGATTGATAGTTAAGTTGACAATCGGGTCAGAGTCTCCGAATTCATGCAGAATGAGTTCTTCGTTCAAACTAGTTGCAGGAGTTAGACAAGGATGTTGTTGTTCATAGTATACAAGGAGTATTAGCTGAAGGATATAAAAACGCAGAGATGAATGCAGTAATAAATATGACCTACGCTGACGCCTGTGCTAATTTCTTCAGACATCACAAAAGAGGCAGTGAGTATGACATGACTAAAGTGATATCAGAAGGTAGAGAATGCAAAACTGGAACAGCAGATCATTTCCCAGAATGGCAGTATCGTAAGTGAAACTGGATCAAGGAGTAGCAAGGCTAATGCAGTAAGCTCACAAATGTAATCAACAGTAATCTCTAAGAAAGATGTAAGTTCTCTGATGACACTACCTACACATGATGTATGGGAGTGAAAAAGAGAGAATAATTGCTTTAAAAAACAGGAGGAGGGTATTTGGAATGGGGCGATCATGTCTAAACTTGATGGATGAAGTAGGTGGTGGGGTCATGTGGGGCAAATGAAAGGCGATACATTACCTAGGAGGATGGGTGATAAGAAAGATAGAGGGAGACCAAGCGATGGAAGTTAGACTCGATTTTTTATGATTTTATGAAAAGGGTCTGGAAATAAACAAGGTCTTAGAGCTAGCAGGATATAGCATTTAGCTAATTCACAGAGGCTTGCAGACGGAATGCTGAAAGACAAAACAGTTTATAATGAAGATGTATATATGTATAAAATATTAGCAGACACTTTTCACCAAAAGTCACTTTCACATGATCATCATCACTGTACAGGTGCAGTTTCCCAGCTAGTTACTAACTTTCAAAGAAATGGGAAAAAAAAAAAGATATAAGTGGGGACAAATGACTTGTCTGTGACAACATTCTGCAATTAGAGAGTCAGTTCAATATATTTTAATAAACAAGTAGCCAACAACAATTATAGTATGTGATGATATGCATCATATATACCACCATTTCAGGCCCAGGGTACCCCACACAAGGGGTTGTAAATGATATTTAGACCATCAAATTGTCCATTATTTAAAAAATTCCCACTCCAAAGCTCGGTCCCTCCTTTGTTAATTTCATTCTTTAGGGATTCACAAAATTTTGTTATGTAAGTGCTTTATTTTGAGAAATTATTTCTCTACAGTATGTTATAGTTTGTCATACTGGATAGAGCAGGCCATATTTGAACACATGATTGAAATGTACAGACACTGACATGTCAAAAACAGACAAAATATTAAATACTTAAAATGATGATGATGCTTGTTGTTTTTTGAAGGGACCTAACACCACACTCAAAAAGCTTGCAACCATACGTGTGTCTGGTGTAAGTTCACAAAGCAAATTAAAATGTACACTTGGGATGACTATTTGTCTTGTGTCTTGAAATATTCATTTAATTCAGGGGATATACACTACTATGGATGACTAAATACTACGTGAGGTGACACCAAACTCTCCAATGTGATGGATTTGTTAACTTTTATAATACCCTCTGTAATTTCTCAGAAACAAAGTACGAAATTCCTGAAACCAGCTGCCTCTGTGGATTAGTGGTAGAGTGCTGAAGACAGCAGGTTCAACCCAGGAAGAGATAGCCAGATTTTTGAAGGACGGAAAAAAAGGCAATTCAACACTCCATGTCATACAATGTTCGCATGAAAAAGATCTCCGCTATTTTCAGAAAATTTCATTAAAACTCAGGCACAGTCACCAAAGACAGATTTGATTTACTCTGCTGTCTAGTAGGCCTAGAGTAAAACGGTACATTGAAACTGATGATCGGACAGCCAGCTGGCATCAGATTAAAATGTCTGGATACGGTAGCTGAGGCAATACAATTATTATTATTATTATTATTATTATTATTATTATTATTATTATTATTATTATTATTACTGGTAATATTATTGGAAACTGACAAATTCCTAACTACTACCATACCAAATCTGGTAACATTGCCTTTTCTGAGCTTCAGTGACATCGTTTGTAGGAACCCATGGTATGGTGACAACAGCTCCAGCATGTGGCCTTGGCTCCACGCTTCCTCCCTCACAACCACTCACTTGTTTGGCTTCTTTGCTCCTACCGTCCCTTTCTTTCAGCGTTAACTCTTTATCGTAGGTGACTATTGCAAAAACTTCACAGAAGAGTATTGGTAATTGCAGCCTCTCTTAAATTAAGTGCTGGTGAGTGTGTATTGAAATAAGACCTGCACCTTATGAATTTGACACACAGCCTACAATGATTTGGTATTCATGTAATCAGAATGACCAACTAAATTTAGTGAAGGTTTGTAAGTTTTATTTGCAGAACATCGTAAGGAAAGTATAAGAGAGTCGATGGAAAAGTGTTAGCGTTCTGACAAGGTCACACTGTCATACATGAAACGATCTCAGGTTTAGAATTTAAGGTAAGCTGATGATTGGCAGTACGATTTATGCACAGAAACAGGACGAGAACTTCACGTATTATTAAGAGTTATAGAAGTGCACTGAGATATACTGATTTCAAAATATTCTCTATCATTTCCCATTAAGGAATTACAATAAGAAAACTTTTTACCTGAGACCCCGTTTCTTCTTTCACACTTGAATCCTCTGGGACATCATCTGGTTCGACCTTCACCTCTACAAAATTACTCGCACAGAACTCCTGAAAAGCAAGAAGACTTGTATTTATTAACCACGACACGTTTCAGCTCTGGGAGACAATGTCAGTACATAAACATTACAAACATATGAACATTAAAAGGCGATTTTAACATTAATACAATTCATTGAAAGATGCATGGAAGCAGTATGATATTTAACAGAAATCAAAACAAAATACAGGAGTTCATTAATGAAAAGTTAGTAGAATCACCACAAGATGGTCGAATATATATTACAAAGTTCAAAGACATCAAAGAAGAACATAAAGGAGAATTTCACACTTGAAGGGCATCACGTGATAATCTCACCTAGAAGAATGCAGTGGGTAGTGTGGTGTATTGATCAGGTGGTTATATAATCATTATGAATATGACTACTTGTAGTGGAGGTATCATACAATGATGTAATTAATTCTCAAAATCATATAATTGGACGGTGTTCATGCATCAATTTGTACCACCTATCGCCTAAAGTATTGATCTAACTGCTCGAATACTCTTGGAGCTCTGTTTGAATTTAAGCAGCTGAAGAAGAAGAAAATTTTAGCGCCCCTATCATAACACGATCGTTCATGGTGTGGGTTACTGTAGTCATGTCCTAGTTTGTGAACCGTGGGCAACAGCAGAGTGGCCTAGTAAGTGGTCCTGAGAGTCGGGATACCAGTTGCCATGGAATGGGAATGGGCATCTCGGACATATTCTGAGTCATGCCCCTCCTTGTGCTCAGATGGCTGGGACTAAAAAAACAACCGGTGATCTATAACCTGTTACAGGAGAGATCCTCACCTTGACTATGTATCAGTAGGGTAGCATCCTACTTCATGAATTTACCGAGCTCAGAACACTTTAAGCAAGCCTCGGACCTATGGGAGTAACGGAGTCCCACTCCCATTTGACAGGCGAGGGACTTCTCAGAAACAACTTGGCGAATGAAATGGAATTCAATGGGGATCCATCAATATTAATGGGGCTTATGGAAGAAATGAAGTAGAACTAGCTGAGTCAGTAAAGAGGATGCATTTGGATGTGCTAGGAGTAAGTGATATTTGGATAAGGGAGAGATAACGAGGAAGAGCTAGGCACACAACATAGTTTCTGTTAGGCATGTAAATGAGCGAATGATGTGGGTCAATTTGGCAGTTGGAGGAATTAGGATGAGAATTGTCTTAGTGTATTCACCATGTGGGGGTGCATATGAGGATGAAGTTGACAAGTTTTATGAAGCATTGAGTGACATCATGCGAGATTTCAATGCGAGAGTTGGAAATAGAACTGAAGGAAACGAAAGGGTGATTGGTAAATGTGGGGAAGGTATGGATGCTAATGCGAATGGGAAGCGTTTGCTGGACTTCTGTGCTAGTATGGGTTTAGTTGTTACAAATACATTCTTCAAGCATGAGGCTATTCACCCCTGAACATGGGAGGCCAAGGGTACCAGATCCATTATAGACTATATCTTAAACATCTTTGAATTCAGGAAATCTGGTAGGAATGTACGAGTTTTCCAGGGATTTTTCGATGGTACAGACCACTATCTGATCTGTAGTGAACTAAGTATCTCTAGGCCTAGGATAGGGAAAGTGAAATCTGTCTGCAAACGAATAAGGGCAGAAAATCTTCACAATGAGGATATTAGACAGAAGTACCTGGATATGATTAGTGAGAAGTTTCAAACAGTAGACAATAAGCAGGTTCAGGATATGGAAAGAGAATGTGTGGCATACGGAGATGCTGTAGTAGAAACAGCAAGGGAATGCCTAGGAACAACTGTGTGTAAAGATGGGAAAAGGTAAACATCTTGGTGGAATGATGAAGTGAGAGCAGCTTGTAAATGTAAAAAGAATGCTTAACAGAAATGGCTCCAAAGAAGTACTGAGGCAGACAGGGAGTGTACCTGGATGAAAGAAATAGAGCGAAACAAATAGTTGTTGAATTCAAAAAGAAGTCGTGGGAAGATTGTAGTAATAACCTGGAAAGGCTAGGTCAAGCAGCAGGGAAACCTTCCTCGACAGTAATAAAGAATCTTAGGAAAGGAGAGAAAAAGGAAATAAACAGTGTTCTGAGTAATTCGGGTAAATTCATAATAGATCCGAGGGAATCACTGGAGAGATTGAGGGAATATTTTGAACATCTTCTCAACATAATAGGAAATCTTGCTTGTCGTGTTGCAAACAGCCAAGTTCATGAGGAGGAGGAAAATAAAGTTGGTGAATTTACGCTTGAGGAAGTGGATAGGATGGTAAATAAATTCCATTGTCATAAAGCAGCAAGAATAGATGAAATTAGACCTGAAACGGTGAAATATAGTGGGAAGGCAGGGATGAAATGGCTTCATAGAGTAGTAAAATTAACATGGAGTGTTAGTAAGGTACCCTCAGATTGGTCAAAAGCAGTAATTGCACCTATCTATAAGCAAGGGAACAGGAAGGATTGCAACAACTATCGAGGTATCTTACTGATTAGTATACCAGGCAAAGTATACACTGGCATCTTGGAAGGGAGGGTGCAATCAGTGGTTGAGAGGAAGTTGGATGAACACCAGTGTGGATTCAGACCACAGAGGGACTGTCAGGATCAGGTTTACAGTATGTGCCAGGTAACTGAAAAAACACGGAAAACCATTTTCAAGGCTGTCGACAGTGGGGTTCGAACCTACTATCTCCCGAATACTGGATACTGGCCGCACTTAGGCGACTGGGGCACGTTCACTACAAAGATGTTAGTGTGAGTAAGCTTCCCTAATATATATTTAAGTTGTTACCTTACATTCTTGGCGTCGCTGTGAGCTACGTCATTCATACCACCGATGGTAAGCACTGCGTTGCGACTCCCGAAGTTCCTACTTGCTTCATCTACATTTTCCAGGACATTGCTGATAGAAGCTCCCAGATATACTTCTCCGGTTGCTGCTACGTTATCATCGTTTATCACTCCTGCAGTTCCCCTTCCTTACCCATCACCAAACACAGCTACCTTTGCTGATTTAGGCCTAGCTGGGTCTTGATTCCGAAATCTAGGCATAAATTTTAACCTTGGCATGGCAACGGCAGCGGTTTGCGACATTTTGTTTTCACACGCGCAATCAATTTCCTCCTGAATTAAATTATTTCATGCTGAAAACCTATTTCTGATGTTTATTTCTGGATATTCAGCTGTAGTTTTCTTCTTAGCCGGCCAACACTGAACTACTTGACACCACATGCCGAGTTGTAAATGGTACCGGTATATCAGTCCCAAATTCTAGCGATCACAGTCTTCCTTTTAATTGTTGACATTCTACTTTAAGAGCTTCATTGTCCTTTTGTAGTAAGTTTATAATTTCTAATGCAGTTTTGTATTCCTCACTGTTTATTTTTGATGCATCATTGTCAATGCAGTCTCCAGTTATAACATTCCAAACATACTGCTCACAAATCCAGTCAACATTTTCATTAGTTTTTACGTCCCTAGGGCAATTTCTGCACTTATAATGCTACCATTGATCACATGAATCACACTATTCCGTTTTTCACGATCTTTGACATTTTCCACACTTTTCATCACATTTTACGATTAATTTACTCAGAGGATAAAACACTATCAGGCACCATGATGTACTCTCCTTCTCCATGAAATCAATCACTTCTTCTGACTTTCCAGTCAGTGACTCAAGGTTCATAACGTACTCACACAACTACACATCACCGTAGTCTAGAGTGTTGTTATAATGGGGTCACCGCTCCCAAAGCTACTACCAGCAGGTGATGAGGCTGCACCTAACATGGAGTACAGACACCTTTCGCAGCCATCCCTAACCGTGCAGGGTTTCAGTGTCATTTCCTACACTGAGGGGACCATCACTCCAAATACGGAAACTCTTCTGCTCAAAGGGGATTTACGATCGCCCAACACTCGGTGTTGAGACACTGGCTGTATAGTCCACTGCAGAGGGGTAACAAGCCAGTCAATAATTAATTCATTTCAGATATTAATTTAAAATCCTCCTTTTCATTTTGCTAACTAATGTTATAAGGCATATCAAAATGTTGTACTGGGAATTTGTGTAGGGTAAGTTGGCAAAATATTTGGAACACTCTTGTGATAAAGACATGCAGGCCACATAGTTAGGAATTAACAGTGAAATGGGATATTTCTTCTAGTGGAGATGAAAAAAGTGGGACAGGCAGTGACAGTTCACATGAAACAGGCATTAAGTGTAATAGTGTCATACCTCCTCAATGTACTACTACTACTACTACTACTACTACTACTACCAATAACAAATGTGAAGACGACAGTGATCTTAGTAGAAGTGGCAAGATACAAATCAACATGATGATAAACCTAAGCACAATTTTCAATTCCAAAACCAAAAATCACTCGGATATTTTAAAAATAGAAATATAAAATCTTTAAGATTAAAAGACCTCATAGTTTAGTGATTCAAACAGAGAGATTAGAGTGTATGTGAAATAATTATTACTATGCCAATAATCAATTAATTGTATTTGCAAAATTAATTAGAGAAACTGTAAATTATAATGAATTAATTTGTTTTAAACATAAATGACTACAAAACAAATCACAGAACATATAGATGGATAAATCATGAATCATAAAAAATGGAGAGGAAGATAGCAGGTGAGTCAGTTGTGCCTGACATTTTCTGCTGTTAGGCATCCCAACAAATATCACTGGTGGCATGATGGCCGATTCTCCTTTGCCGTACACAAACCAACAATCGCCTTCAACCACTTTCTGCATCATCACCTTTGAAAAAAACATGTACTGTATGCGACAGGTACAATGCATCTAACTGCCATACGGTTATGTAACAAGTATGTGCCAATCACAACATTCCAAGCACACTGCTCACAAATCCAGTCAACCTTTTTATTAGTTTTTATGTCTATAGGGCAATTTCTGCACTTATAATGTCACCATCGATCACATGAATCACACAGCATTCAGTTTTTTACTAATCTTCGACATTTTCAGCACTTTACATCACATTTTACAATTAATTTACTCGGAGGATAAAACAATACGTCGTCATTACCGGGCACCATGTTGTAATAATTATGAAATGAACGTTATAAATGATGACGTACTGGTGGTAAAACGAGTACGCATTTGTGAGGTGGAAGTAGTTGTCCATCAAATAGGCTTTTGGGTAAACTACTTTCTGAAGTCACCGTAGCGTCATAGGTCAAGTAGGGTGCTGTTAATACAACTGCGTTTGGTAGCCTGATAATTTTATTTGCATTTTGTACTTTGAGAATCATCCACAAAGCCGATGTATCGGAATGCCCCCACATCATGGGTTATTTATTTACTATGTAAGTAATTCATTTATTTATTTTTTAATCTGTTTAACCTCCAGGGCTGGTTTTCCCCTCAGACTCAGCGTGGGATCGCACCTTTACTGCCTCATAGGCAGTGTCCTGGAGCATGAGACTTGGGTTGGGTATACAACAGGGGAGGAGGATCAGTACCTTACCTGCTATGTTCAACAGAGGCCTTGTAGTAGGATGGAAAGATCGGAAGGGTAGCCTGGAGAAGAAGTGCAAAACCATGGAAAACCACTTCAAGGATTGCTGAGGAGGGAATCGAATGCCCCTTGACCTCCCAAAGCTGAATGGACCCCATTCCAGCCCTCATACTACTTTTCAGATCTCGTGGCAGAGCCAGGAATCAAACCTGGCCCCTGTGGGTGGCAGCTAATTATACTAACTACTACACCTCAGAAGCAGATATTTATTTATTTTTGCAATGTTTTATACCATTAGGGCTGCTTATGTGGATGTTTTATAAGCAGGGCTGGACAAGGACAGAATGGTTGTCGGTTTGAATCTGCTTGACTGAGCAACAGTCTGTTAATGCAGTAAGTGTTTGAGTAGATAACCTTCTGCAGTAATGCACTTTTCAGCATGCCATTGAACTGACACTCATGCTTGTTGTAGCATTGTAGATGTTACGGATTCACAGACTTCTGAAATACGGTTCAACGGTTTTCAGGATTTTCCCAGCTGCTGAGCGTACACTTCAGATAGTCCCATAGGAAGAAGTCCAGTGGCGTCAAATTGGGCGATCTAGCAGGCCAGGTGACAGGTCTTCTTCCTATCCAACGACCAGGATGTATAACATTCAGGTAGTTGCAAACATCTGAGTGGGGGGGGGCCTCCTTTGTGTTGATACCACATGTTTACACACTCACCTACGGGCACATCCTCTAGCAGCAATGGTCTTGAAGAAACTGTAGGTACAAGGCTCCTGTCAAATGATCCTCACAGAAATATGGCCCTATTAAGTGATCACGCAGTATAGCACACCAGATATTTACTCCCCATCATGCCTGACATTCTGCCTGCCTTACCCCGTGGGGATATGCAATAATCCAGTAGTACATATTATGATGATTCACAGAGCCATTATTATGAAATCGTGACCCATCCGAAAAGGAAATGCGGGATCATTTGCCACTTGTGTCAGTATCCGAGCACATAAATCACCAGGAGTTTTGAAATCTCATCTGTGGAACTCTTGATGTAGCTGCAGGTGATATGGACGAAACAAACTGGAATGTAAGATCCCTACAACAGGCAACTGGCTAATTTTGGCCCGTTGTGCTACTGCCTGGATACGAAGTTATACGCAAACATCGCTCCCCCCCTCCTAAAAGTACTTGCAATCGGTTATCGTCTGTGTGGAAATCTTCTGTGGTACAAGCGCTGTGTTTCCTTTGCATTCTGTCTTGCTTCACTGTAGATAAGGGCATGTCAACATACTCATCTGTTGAATATCTAGCGAAGAAAAGATGAACAGTGCTAGGCTACACCAAGTGTCAGGCCAGTACACATTAAACACGCATGCTATTGGTCGAATGTGGCACGAGTGACCTTGTATTTGATCCTCAAAGCTCAAATGTGTATAAAAATACTTAGCGCTTGTGGGATTCAAATCCACTTACCAACGGCCCATGCATGAGCACGTCTGTGCTTAGCCAATCACACCACTGTGACTCTTGCCTCAAACTTATCAGAGAGCATACTTGGTGTACAACTACTCCCCACTTCACAAACTCTCACATATTTCTTTTCAGTAAGCCATAGCTTTTAGCATTAACTTCATATCCAATCGAAAACTTTTAATTGGCACAAACTTCTTATGTAACCATATGACAGTTTGATGCATTGTGCAAATACCTGTCACATACATGTTTCTGCAAAAGTCTTTGCTGAGGCGATGCAGTAAGTGCTTTAAAAGCGACTGTAGCATGGTATACGGCAAAGGAGAATTGAACATCAGAACACTGACATTCATTGGGATTCCAAATAAAAGAAGAAGTCTAGTGCAGCAGACTCTCCCAGCATATACCTTCAAAACTAAGCTGAGTACAACAATTTCAATAAAACCTGACATTCTGCTTAATTTATGTTGGCAGTTTAAGCAGAACGATAGCATTTTAGATTGGCAGGCAGATAGACAACATGCCATCTTTTGGTTAAGTTTTGCCTCTTTTTTCACTGTCAAGCATCTGACTACTTATCAAGCTGGCACTAAGAAAATAAAAAACCTTCCAAGATTTTCAGCATTTATGATATCAAAGTGTACTTACAAATTTTGGGAATTCTTCTGCGTTTGACTGCACTGCTGACTCATAATTGACAAAGTGTGGCTCTTCCATGGTATTCACAAAACTAAAATAAGACAATAAAAATAAATTCACAACTGCATGGTACAGACCTTCAGCTTAT
Organism: Anabrus simplex; assembly: GCF_040414725.1. NCBI lineage: Eukaryota > Metazoa > Arthropoda > Insecta > Orthoptera > Tettigoniidae > Anabrus > Anabrus simplex. Next base: position 45,020,155 of record NC_090278.1, on the reverse strand, counting down.
TAGATATAGTATATGATGGAATACATATTAACTCATATACGCTCAGCGAGCCGATCTATCGGCTTTGTGTTCGGATGGCTGTATTGGTACCTTAATGGACTCCCAGATGTCAGGAAAAGACAGCAATAGTTGCTTTTGGATTTAGTTTACACTTTTCTTGAGAGACAGAGACATTAAGCTCACCTGTTTGGAACAAATGAAGTTATCAAACCGGGTGTGTTTACCGCATGGCAAGCTGAAGTGTGCCGCTTGCGAGTCAGTCTCATTTAAGCTTCAAATTACGTTTTCCTTTGTTTATTTTTTTACTATTTAATAGATTATTGTTTATTATATTTTGTTTATATTCAACATTTATCGGTGTTCTCAAGTTAATTTTAGTTTATCATTTCGTGTTATTAGACTTTCGTGCCATGAGTAGGCCAATATTTTTAAATGGCAAGGCAAAGTTCTAGGCTAAATAATTCCGATGCTTTGGATGATGACAGTGACTTCATAGCCGGTAGTGATTCAGATTTCAGTTCGTCTCATTGGCTGAATGGTCAGTGTTGAGGCCTTCGGTTCAGAAGACCCGGGTTTGATTCGCTGCCAGGTCGGGGATTTTAATTGCCTTTGATTAATTCTTCTGACCCGGGGCCTGTGTGGTTGTGTTTGTCCCAACACTTTCTTCTTCATATTCAGACAACACACTACACTACAAACTACCACTCTAACACCGATAGTGATTGCCTCCCCCCATATAGGGTTGGCATCAGCAAGGGCATCTGGCCATAAAACACGAGCCAAATCCACATGTGCGACACAGTTCGCACCCGCACCCCCACAGGTGTGGGAAAAGCTGTAGATGAAGAAGAAGAAGAAGAGTGATTCGGATTTTGCAGGTAGTGATGATAGGAGAATGTTTTCCAAAACACAGATGCCGATTCCGGAAGGTAAGTGTACAGTTCCTTACGTCAAGTGCTATAACTCATGACTAAATAAGAATACAAAAAACAAAATTATATCATCTTATACAGAATTAAATGCTCTTATTTTCAGAATGTCTGAACAACAATATCACTAAAGAACATATTACTTTTTTTAGTATTTGAAAACCAATTTTTTTGTAATATATTTTCAAATTTATTTTGCAGTAAAATATGCCATGAACAATTTTGGGATTTTTTTCCTAAAACGATATTAAATAGTGTACTATTGTGATATTTTTCAATTTTGTATCTGGGTATTTCTTTATACGGCAATTTTTTACTTTTTAACGTGCATAATCATGAAAAATGGCCTGAGTGTTTTTGGCTTGACTGGTGAAAATAGCCTGAGAGCAAAAGGGTTAAGTATGGAACAAGAATGGTCAATTGCACACTGATTGAACCAAATACACAACCTTCGACTTCACGTTAGATGCTCTACCAATTGAGTTATTTGTTTGTTAAAGCTTTACTAACAGGGGTACGATCAGAGGTTAAGCATCCAACATGGCAGGTGGACATGGCTGACGTCATAACACATTATACTTAGGTGGAGCTAATGACAAGACCACTGGTCTGGTTTAGCAAGATAATTGGCTAGTAACAAAATCACTGGTTTGTATTGGTTAGACCATTGGTAGAGCCCTGCACGGATGCGGATATCTGCGGATTTATTGTATTTTATGTATTGGCGGATGCAAACTGTATGACAGTGCAGATAATTTTTCTGATAATTTCTATGTAATGAAGCTTATTAATGTTCACTCAGGCACACTCTTGTTTTTGCTTGTGGTTAGGCGACCGTTGACAGTGGAGAGCCTAGTGACCATAAAGCCGTAAATCTGACTGTAACATAACTGGCTCCTGCCAGCAAGGAACAAAGGTCAATACATCGGTAGTTGTTGCAAGAGAAAATCCCTCGTAAACCTGTGATTGTGCCAGGTACCAGGCCTATTGTGTTATGTTAACAGAACTCTCCGTTTCAATTTATTGGGTGTAACGTACTGTAGTTAAACATTTACAATATCGGCGGATAATCATTCACGGATAAGGATCTCCATCTGTGGATACAGGTGGGGATGAAGGAAGTGCGGATGTGGAGCGGCTGTGGATAACATATTTTATATCCGCGCAGGGCTCTAACCATTTGTCAGGGGGCAAGAAAAGGGGGTATGTGGATGAAAGCCCCCATGTTGGATCCATGAAGCAGCCCACGAGCCTCTAGTATCCCCTGTGATGTTACTGGCTAGAGAGGAGACAATTGGTCTGGCTTAAAACTCTGAATTTCACTCGTTCTGTGCGTGTATATTCTCATCGTAAATACGTCCAACACATGCCAGACACTTGCAAACTTCACAGTTATCTTCATAGAATGTGGCCAAACATGATGTGAGCTCGATAAGAGACAGAACAAACTGCTCCAAACAATAGGAAAACAGAATAAGGATGCATTTCCCAGACTGACATAGATATACACCTACAGTCAGGTCAGAGGGTCCCTGGTAACCATAAAGGAAGGATCCCTCGTCTCAGCTACACATCCTTTGATCGTATTTTTCTCATTCATAAACATGCACCCCCATTTGTTCAGTTGAAGGCATCTGAGCTACACTTTGTACTACAGCAACCTAATAAGCCAATGTTGGAACAATTTGAAATATCCTGAATATAAAAGTACATACTTCAATAAGACATTATAAACCTACAGATATGCAAGTTAACCACCTTAAAAGAGCTAAACAAAGGATTGAAGACAGTACCTTGAATTGTAGCATAAAGAAGTTTATAGTCATCACAATGCAGGAATCTCCTGGTTGATATTTCTGCTGTCGACATCTGACACACTGTTGGAGTGGCCTACAGTATAATTACATGACACCTATCCATTTTCTGCTTGAATCCTCCCTCACCAACCTAATGTGTTCCCTTCACTGAAATTTCTTCACATAGGGTACAAGGTTAATCATCAGGACGATTCTGGTTTGAAGGTCTGTGAGAGTGTAGCTCCTGTCAAATAACACCAAGGCTCAATGCCACCATCTGACAGACAAGTTACCATGAACAGCATCATGTCCAAAGGAACACTGTGGAGTTTCTAGTCTCCGCTGCTTGGCTGCCTACAGGACTGTTCTTATGTTGAACATTCGGAATAATTCTTCACCTCAAATATCAACATTTATAGAGATTAAACACAAATTTTAACCCTCCAGTACAAACATGACAAATCATAGTGCAAGTGCTACATCGGTCTGTAAGTCCGAAATTATAAGCATGCATATTTCTTACGTTTTAAAGCAAGTAAATAATTTATTAAAGAGAAACCACACTAAAAAAATTGATTATTAAGCCTTACATTGTTACTGTTAACAATAAAGAGGAAATAGAAATAAATTCACCATTGTCAGGAGAACACACACACAGAAATAAACACTCCTAATGATTAACTAGAAAACTATGATAGTGAGAGTTGTTACGAAGATGCAATGAACAATTCACAGTCACAGTCGATTACCATGTTCATTCCTTCTTTTCAGAACAAACTGGACAAACAACCACAATGTGCTCCAAGCACATGAACTTCACACACAAATAGCACTTGTATTTTGCTTTATGATTTTTCTTTGAGTCAGAGTATGCACACGGACCATCCACTTTTTCTTCCTGTATAGGCACCGGCATGTTCTCAGCTGGAATGTTACAGATCTCTTGAATTCTTATTCGAGTCAGTCTTGGATCTTGCTTGAATGTGGATCTTCTTTTTAGATGATATCCAATTAAATCGAATGCTAGCCTTTCTAAGAAAATTCTTCACATCATATTAGCTTTAGGATTGTTGCTGTTCATGATCACAAAAACATTTATAGCTACTGTACCAGGAAAGCCTAGGTCCTGGTCCATATTAATTGAAAGAAACGTTATTCCAGCATAAAAAGATCCGACCGACGTACGAACATCTATGTAAAGAATGTTCCAGTATGTGCCAGACCCTACGAGTGCACTAGGCGGAGTCAAGTGACGTCACCTGCCGCTTGGAGCTCACCTCCCCTAGAGATGTTTCTCGAAAGAATTTTTCTTTTACCAGCTTTTTAACACATTAACCAATTTCAACGGGACAAACGCTGAATTATAGCGGACGTCATAAAAGTTAATCCCTGTGAATTTCGAATTAATTCATCCCATGGTTGTTGAGTTATAATAATTTAAAGTTTCAACGAAATTACGTAATCACGGTCACATGGCCAAGAGAGATGCTACCCCTCCCAGCGCTGGTATCTATATATGCCAAGGCCAGAAAGGAGCTTTGTCTAAGCTGAGCACTTCTCAGTGCTCGCTTCTCTCTTTCAGGATTTTATTTCAGGATGGCCACGACGAACTTCAGGGACGGTCCCAATGGCATGGCGTTGGCGAGAGGAGTCTACTACAGGGGAGGTCGCCTCTGCACAACGCAGCAATGGATGGAGGACCACCCAGAACCGAGGACACCGTCCTCACCGAGGGAGCAGGACGCGTCGCAGACCGAGTTGGGGACGGAGCCGCACAGGGACGGGTGCGACCCCCCTGAAGGCTTTTTCTTCTCTGAGGGCTACACCGATCCGGAGTACGAGGCGCTGCTCGTCTACTACAGGCCAGGTCGCCCTGTTCATTCCGAACGGGCCCTAGTCCTGGACAGAGTGCGGCGCCCCCTCCAGGGAGGCAGGAGGCTACCGACGACCATGTCCGTGGAGAGCTTTCTACCAGGAGGCCTCATCATAAGGCATCACGACCAGGAGCGGATGCACGACGTGGAGATGGAGCTCTCTACTCTGTTTCAGGTCGTCCGTCTACCAGGGAGGGACGGCGTGCCAGGGACGAACGCCGGCCCCCTCAGGAGGAGTGCTGAGACGGAGACCAAGGAGGCCATCACCCAGACGCCGAGGAGGTTAAGGCATAGGGCGGTTAACACCGACCTAGTCCAAGCCACCCAGCCGGAGACGACCGCCGCCACTACGGAGGTGGAGCATGCCGCCCCCTGGCGCCGCGACTGTGCGACCCAGGCTGAGCGACTCGGAACTGCGAAGTGGACGCAGACCGCTCCTCCAAGGGCCACCTCCACGAAGTGGTCACAGACCCGGGCCTACCAGGAAGGGCCTGTCACCCGGGCGCAATCTAGGAAGGCGCCCCTGATGGCGGATGGCAGCACAGCAGTGGAAAAGGACGCCCCATGGCGTTCGGAGACTGCTACCCAGGCCCAGCCTGCCATCGTGTCTGTCGAGCTGCAGACCTCGATGTGCGCCCTTCAGGACCGGGAACGCAGTCGAGTGGTAGCACTGACCGACGCCGCCGCCACCAACCAGGAGAAGGAAGAAGACGGCGACGCAGCGGAGCCACCAGCCACCCCGGGGTCACCAGGCCGGGAGGAGGGCCACCAGGACGAGGCCTCTTCCACCGCCGAGAAGAAACCCCAGGGAAGAAGAAGACGACGACGCCGGACCAGGAAGCAGAAGGCGACGCCGGCCCACCACGAGAGGACTGCCCAGCTGCAACGCAGGACTGCTCCCAGGACAGCAGTCAGCCGAGGAGCCAATCAGGAGAGGACCTCAGCAGGTAGCGGCAGTCAGGTGAGAACAGAACGTCCCCCTCAACAGCTCTTGCAGTGTTTCCGCTGTTTGAGGTGGGGCCACCGACAGGTCAGCTGTGGGCTCCAAGTAAGGTGCAACCGTTGTGGTGGTGATCACCATTACACGGCCTGCGCTACACTTAGGGAGGCGCCGGTGTGCGCCAACTGCGCGGGGGGCCACCCGGCCTCCCATCGCAGTTGCCCTGTATACCGGGCCATGGCGCGGGCAGAGAGGAAGGAGGCCCGGCGCCATGTCCCACAACCATCCAGCAGGTCCCTGCCTCGGCGGGCTTGACCTCATTCTCCGGGATTGGAGACTGGGTACGAGGGACCTCAAGGGGGTCGGGCGGTGCGGCAGGCACTAGTGGCTATTGCCGCATGGCTCGGCAACCGGCACAGCCCGCGCTAGTCACAGCAGTGCCCAGAAGGACTGATCCCCTGAATAACTGGAACGGCGAGGAATAGGCTTATGACGGTGCATGATACCTATTCCCAACTAACACAATTACCTGGACCTCTCCAGAACCACATCCTTGCATGTGCCATCTACAAAATGTCAGGTTTTACATGTAGGCACCTTTCTATTTCCGCCTATGTGGTTTTGTCCTGACCCTTACTACCTGATTACACCACTATTTATACCCACCACCACATCTGGCCTGGTAGCATGCTGAGCATGGGGACAGGCAGATACTCCTGTAGTATCACACTTCCACTCCTCCCTGCTATCTTTTTCTTCTTAGAACTAATAGCATGTCGGAGGCCATGTAGATTGAGTCGATGGTCACGCGGGGGGAGCGGGCTTCGGGGGCCCCCCGAAAAAAAAACAAACGCCAGCAAGCAGTACAAGGACGAGTAGACAGCTGTGTGAGTGAGACAGAGGAGAGACCGGCCCGCGTACAGTATGTTCGCGCAGTCACGGTGAAAGTACTTTCCGTCGTATTTCCGGAACGCGAAATTATATCGCCGACAGAATTATAAAAGACGTCGCACTATATTTAGTATATCGCGTCGCGACTATAGTCTAAACCTAAAGACATTTAAGAATGTAATACGAGTGAACTTATTGTAGTGCAAACATTAACTATTTTACGTTCACAGAATATGTCATTACGTGTAGACTTATGATTTTGAACTTCTGCAGAAACTAATGTGTAGAATCACCAGAACTCGTTTCTTTCCGAGTATTGAACTGTATTCCTTTATTCATGCCACGTCAGTATACGATTTACAGTAATTTGAGTGAAAATTAAGAACTTTTCTGAGGTAATATAACATTATAATAACAGGATAAGCAGAAAATAATTCTTAGTGACTTAATGACTGTGTTCAAAGACTGTGATTATCGACTTGCCTTTTCAAGTGTGAACTGTGCATTTATGAACGTTTCAATAACGACTGTAAATAATATTTCGTACAGGAAGGACTGTGATTCTTTATTTAACGTCTTGAAATTCAATTACGCCATAAATAGTGTTCAACAGTCAATGACAGTGTCAGTGTTAACTACTCGCACTAAGTAAATTTTTCGTGTGTGAAAATTCACCCTAACGAGCTGCAATTCTACATGATCCAGTTCCAGCCGTCATCACCTCATCGGGAACGTCAACATGGTGTGTCAAGGGAACATCGCCGATCCTGATTCTCCACGGAACATTCCAGATGTCCATCCTTCGACTTTGTAGTAACATTTCTTGCCATAAGTGAGTAGTAACAACCTGACTAAAATTTTTTTTTTTTAATTTGTGAACAGTGGAAACTTCAGTGCCACGTGTGAACAAATATTTCAGAGTTCTCATAATTTCTCAGAAGTGATTAATTTAATTTCAAATTTCAGTTTCATATCTCGTAGAAAGACTTTAGGCTTTTCAAGTGTGCTATATATCAAGGGTTACGAACTGAGAACTGAAAACTATTAACCAAAATTTAATTTCTCATATCAACTTACAATTATAAGTGTGCTTAGGTTTAGAAAGACTTTAGGTGGAAATTCAATACCTCATATTCTCACATATGAAAGACTTTGAAATCAGTAGTATTTATGCCATTTTCATGAACAGAATTCAGGAAGATTACTTTCAAACTTTTAATTTCAATGCCAGATTTGAATCAAAAATCATATCGCAGGGTGAAGAATTAATAAATTGTTTGAAAAAGATTTTTTAACCATCTATTATTCGCTCTGCGAGTCTATCCTACTCTGTATCAGCTCCAAAACCAAGTTCCACTCCCTGAGGTCCTACTCATGCCCTTTGCCCACAACTTTTCCTGGTACACTACTGGCAAGTTTACCTGGCACAGTTATACCCTGCACTAAGCTTATCAACCAACATGAACACCCCCTTTTGTGTTATTATACAACAGGATTATCGGTGTTGGGGTCAATTTTGTCGTCACGATGCATTGTAGGTAAAAGCTGCACATTTCTTCCTTTTCTAGGAATGCATGATACTAGGGTGGAATTCTCTTGCAACCCAAACATGCTGGAGCCGACAGCTCTATTTTTGCACTCCAGAAATTCACGAGGTAACTGCCTTTTGTTTTTTCTTATACTACCAAGTAAAGTCAATTTATGGTTTTTCAACAAACTTTCAGGTAATTCTATGCTGGTGAACCAATTGTCCATGGTCATATTCCTACCTGTATTCGCAATAGGTTCCACTAATCTTTCAACTACTGCTTTTGCGCTAGTATCAACAGAATATGGGCCATCGGGCTGTTTACCTCAAGGTTTGATGTATAAAACATTTTAGAGACACTAACGCATAGATATTAATCCCATAAATATTGGGTTTGCTTTGGATAAAATGGCAGAAGCCACATCTTCCCCTGAATGCCTCAAGTTTTTCGTTAACAGTCGTATAATCAAATGGGGTGTAGTTAGCTTGACAATTTGCCATTAAAATATCAAATACATCCCGAATTGCAGCCAACTTATCTGTTTCTTGTCGGTGCAATCATGTTTCTTTATTGTCAAATCTAATATGCCTCAGCGGAAACCTATACCTCTCCAGTGACATAGTGAGCCGAAACATCTCAATTGATGTACCGTTAGTGTTCAAGTCCGTTGCGTTCAAATGGTTTGTCTTACGTACACCACAAAGGTACAAGAGACCTAACAAAGCCTCCATTTCCACTAAGTCAGTAGGTCTTGCAGTTCATTATTCTTGGTCATAAGGTTCACGGGAGGAATATGCAGTTTTCATTTTGTGACACTGTCTGTTCCAATGAAGTGCGGAACATTATGTTGTTGTTTATGTTGTATAGAAGTCCCATTATCAATATCTTGCTCATCCTATATCTCCTCCTCGACCTGTTCAGACTCCGAATCTTCTTCCCGACATTCAAGGTAATTTTCTTACACAAAATCTTCTGCAGCCACGTCATTCCGTTCAGATTCCAGTAGTAATTTCAGCAGGTACTCATGTTCACGTTCGTAATTCATTATGTTTCATTTCCAGCAGAAAGTAGCACGGGTACTAACTTCAGCCTGAGAGACCAAAATAAAGGACTTCTTGTTAAGAACTTGAGCCAGGCACTTAACCTTCACGCAACAATAAGTAAACTGACCTATTTGAAGGTACCAATGAGCAAAGCATAAGCGAAGCATGCGCACTAAAGTTATAGGAAAATAATTGGGCGGTCGGTCTTGGAGACCAGATGTTAGTACTGGAGGATTAAGCTGAAGAAATTTATTCAGAAAACAAACATATAATTCCAAAAATTTGTAACTCATTGAATAATTTCATGGAAGTACCTTCTCAAATGTACAACTTCATTGTTTTCATCCTAATGAATCAATGTGAATTTTAAAGTTGCTATTATCCTGCGAGTGGTCACTAGCCGAAATGTAACGTGAGTGGTCGCGTGTGAGACTTTCTCTCACATTAAAATAAATATGACATTTTTCACAGTTTTGTGGGGCGTAAGGCTGAAATTTACTACTGAAAATAAATGCAAGTTCTACGTTATATATTTTAGATTAAAATGAAATGATTAGCTGTGTGAAAGAGAGGGATGGCATACCGCTTTTAGCGCCGGGAGTGTCTGAGGACAAGTTCGGCTCGCCAGATGCAGGTCTTTTGATATGATGCCTGTATGTGACCTGCGCGTCATGATGAGGATGAAATGATGATAACACATACACCCAGCCCCCATGTCAGCAAAATTAACCAATTAAGGTTAAAATTCCTGACCCCACCGGGAATCAAACCCGGAACTTCTGTGACCAAAGGCCAGCACGCTAACCATTTAGCCATGGAGCCGGACATGATTAGCTGTTTATTAAAGACAAAATTACTACTTAAAAAAACATATGCAATGTACATAAAAAAACTTCTGTCCTGAAGTTGTAAAAAATAAAATCTCACACATGCATTATATCTAGTAATATTTACGTACAGAGCAAGGTACAAAGCAATAATATTTTCAAAAGCAAGAAGTGCTCATAATACAAATACTAACGCGTACAACAGGAGTAAGTTTCCCGCTCCACTTCAAAACAACACGAATGTCATTGGTCGCGCGAGAGAAACACTCATGCAGCAAGCACGCACGCACGCACGCACACATAGCAACCTTTGTTCTGACTAGGGGAGGGGGTGCTTACCCTTCAAATGTGAATCGCTCTACTCACGACAGTTAAAACCTCAGCTAGAAGAGGGAACAGTCACCTCCCTTTCATCACTGTGAAGTAATATCAAAATAAAAAATAATGTGAGAGAAAATCTCATATAGCGATCACTCGCGGGTTAATAAACCATAGGACTACGCTATATAAGTTACTGTGCAACAATCTGGACCCATGAATATGCATTACAGTCAGCGTCCTTGGCAAAATAAGTACATCATCCTTTGGAGATATTTCATAGCACCGAGCTAGTTGGCTGTGTGGTTAGGAGCACGCAGCTGTCAGCTTGAATTCAGGAGACTGTGGGTTCGAACCCCCAGTGTCGCCAGCCCTGAAGATGATTTTCCTTGGTTTCCCATTTTCATGCCAGGCAAATGCTGGGGCTGTAGAGTTCGTTAATTAAGAGCAAGGCCGCTTCCTTTCAACTCCTAGCCCTTTCCTATCCCATCATAGCCATGCACCTATCTGTGCCAGTGCGACGTAAAGCCAATTGTCATATTTCAAAACACGTAAGGTTTTCTTAATATTTCTGACAACCCTTCCTGTCTATTCCTGTTACTTTAATATCGATTGTATATCATATTAATTTACTTAGGCCGATTTTCTCCATGCAGGAATAATCGCATACAAGCCGCACAGTATAAACCAGAACTATTAAAATATTAACATCTCAAGATAATTAATCCTCTATACCGGTACCCATTCTTAACGTTTATATACTATTTAATAAAATACAATGAAATTTCGTCTCTATTCGCGAATAAAATATGAATGGTTTTCTTCATGCATGACTTACTGAAATTAGTAAGGTAGGCCTATGTCAACTTTCATCGCTCATATGAAGGAATCCCACGAAAAATAACCTCTAGAGACAATTTCTTTCTCACTTGCCGATAACTTCTGTTGTAGATGTTGTTGTACACGATATTAACAATATGTTCATTTTTCAGGGCGAACAAATTACACGTTCTAAACGGACATAGCAATCACAGTAAACAATGACGTACCTCTGCAGTTGTATTGGAGAACAATAGCAAAATCGTAAGAAGTCAAAAACAGGTCACACCGAACGTGCAAGAAATACGTCATAAATAATGGAACGCCGATTATACTGACTACGGTACTGAAATGTTATAAGTAGTGGTTCCATTTCTGGCAAACCGTTCAAATTCAAATACTGTATAGGCCTACTGTATATGGAATTAGGTAAGGACTACGTCAAAAAATATCATCTGGGCATATTCGACAAAGCACTAGCATATTTTTTCAATAATGTATAATGTAATTGAAAAGATATTTAACATTTTGTCTGTATACCAGTTATGAATATATAAAAGCAGGAAACCTAGAATGAAAGAAACATTCTTACTAATGGCCAGTCGTTCTTCGACATAAAACTGCTTGACCACGTACCGTTGTAAGGCTGTACAAGTAGGCTACATGTAACGAGACATACGGAATTTTAAACATTTAGCCTACGCGGATGGTCTCTTGCAAACTTCACCTTATTTAAGGAGATTAGCAGTTCGAAACAATGTGGGACAAAATGTAAATATATATTCTAGGCTTGATTTTTCTCCCAACAGTTTTTTTCTTAACCCTCAAACACACGCGTATGGGGTGGAATCCACCCCAGGTCATTTTATTTCCTAGTGAAATGTACAAATAACTCTCCTGTGCTCTCCCCGCTCTTATATCTTTCTGGCTGGATCCCTGCAGACAGAGTCATTCTTACATAATCTATCTTAAAATCTCCAAATAATACAGTAATTCATATTTTACAATACAATTATATGCGGGGTGGAAAGCACCCCCACGCGTGTGTCTGCGTCCTAAAATTTGGCGCGTGTGCTTGAGGGTTAAGAGATCAAAGACAGTAAATGCGTAGCTTATGTCTAGAAAGGCAAAAAATAAAATAAAAGAAATGCACAAAAAAATGAGAAAAAATCCTTAAAAATTAGTAGGGTATTGCTCATAGACAAGGAAATATCTAGGAATGATGGTCAATTGAAAATACATTGTAAACTGTCTTTGAACTATTGCATATTTATTATCAGGTCAAAGACAGGAGCTATACCTGATGAATGGAGAGTTGCTATAGTAGCCCCTGTATATAAAGGAAAGGGTGATAGACATAAAACTGAAAATTACAGGCCAGTCAGTTTGACATGCATTGCATGTAAGCGTTGGGAAGGCAATCTTTCTGATTACATTACACATGTCTGCAAAATTAATAACTGGTTCGACAGAAGGCAATTCGGTTTTAGGAAAGGTTATTCCACTGAAGCTCAACTTGTAGAATTCCATCAAGATATAGCAGATATCCTGGATTCAGGAGGTCAATTGGACTGTATCGCGATTGACCTGTCTAAAGCATTTGATAGGGTGGATCATGGGAGACTTTTGGCAAAAATGAGTGCAATTAGACTAGACAAAAGAGTGACTGAATGGGTTGCTATATTTCTAGAAAATAGATCTCAGAGAATTAGAGTAGACGAAGCCTTATCTGACCCTGTAATAAATAAGAGGGGAATTCCTCAAGGCAGTATTATTGGACCTTTTGTGTTTTCTTATGTATATAAATGATTTGAATACAGGAGTGGAATCAGCAGTAAGACTTGTTGCGGATGATTTTATTCTCTATAGAGTAATAAGCAAGTTACAAGATTGTGAGCAACTGCAAAATAACCTCGATAATGTTGTGAGATGTACAGTGGGCAATGGTATGATGATGAATAGGGTTAAAAGTCAGGTTGTGAGTTTAACAAATAGGAAAAGTCCTCTCAGTTTTAATTACTGCATTGATGGGGTGAAAGTTCCTTATGGGGATCATTGTATGTATCTGGGTGTTAATATAAGGAAAGATGGGATTGTAAATAAAGGATACAGATCTCTGCACATGGTTATGAGGGTATTTAGGGGTTGTAGTAAGGATGTAAAGACCGAGCTCGATAGCTGCAGTCGCCTAAGTGCAGCCAGTATCCAGTAATCGGGAGATAGTGGGTTCGAGCCCCACTGTCGGCAGCCCTGAAGATGGTTTTCCTGGTTTCCCATTTTCACACTAGGCAAATGCCGGGGCTGTACCGTAAGTAAGGCCATGGCCGCTTCCTTCCAATTCCTAGGCCTTTCATATCCCATCGTCGCCATAAGACCTATCTGTGTCGGTGCGAAATAAAGCAAGTAGCAAAAAAAAAAAAAAAAAAGATGTAAAGGAGAGGGCTTATAAGTCTCAGGTAAGACCTCGACTAAAGTATGGTTCCAGTGTATGGGACCCTCACCAGGATTACTCGATTCAAGAACTGTGAAAAAATCTAAAGGCAAGCAGCTCGACTTTTTCTGGGTGATTTCCGACAAAAGAGTAGCATTACAGAAATGTTGCAAACTTTGGGCTGGGAGAAAGGAGACGAGCTGCTCGACTAAGTGGTGTGTTGCAGGTTATAAATTTTATCTTCTTTGTCTGTATTGAAGGTCTACTTGTGATACAAATTCTTATAATTTTGTTAATTACCACCTATTCAATACAATAAAAACATAGTACAAACTTACATATTTATTAAGATGTTTATATGGTACATGTTTCGCTCCCTTTTCGTGAGCATCATCTACCAACTATCATTCACTTAAGGTTGTATAAGATCATGAAACAATTCTTTTGGATCAAGATTATTCCTATAAAACTAATTGACAAATCTTATAACATTTTAAGTCACAAACAATAAAATTATGTCTTTAAGATAAAACTTTTTGTCAAAAATCTATCTAAGTCTAACATTTTATTGACGAAACTCATCTGGTGGACATCTTTTAAATTGTTTAAAAATAAAAATTATATATAATACAAGAAGTGCAAACAGAACAACAAGTAGTTCTCAAGAGGCTAGGAGTAACACCAAACAATTACACAGCAGAAAGAAAAATATACCAACAAGACATTATGGAACGTACGAGAACCCATTATATCAAAGGACAGCACGTTAACCATTTATTCTTGGAGCTGAATGAGGCAGATGTTGAAGAAAGTAGAAACGAAGAAGGTGTGTAAGCAGAAGGTGGTAATTTTCCATGTTGGTTCCAACAACATAAGGCAAGCAGGAATGGTTACTGACATACTTGCGGAAGTATGGGTTCTGGTTATTATAGCACGGGAGAAATTTAAGGAAGACGAGATTTTTATTACTGGGATACTGTGTAGCAGGGATGAGGGGTGGAGAGTGAACTACTATGAAGTAGGTATGTGGGAAAATGGAAATGAGATTTTTAAATCCTAACCCGTGAGTAGGAGATAGGGATCTGTAGTGAGAAGGCCTTTACTTAAACTGCTATGGTAAGTATAAGTTAGGGAGTTTGTTTCCAAGAGTTATAGGGAGGTACATTCAGAGAAACAGGGTGTTTTTGGGAGCAGTGTTTAGAGTATAGGGGGTTGAAGCCCAGGAAGGGTAACAAAGTTATAAATGTTAAAGTGTAGAAGTATTGTAAAGAAAGGAATAGAATTAATTAACTATATATATATTTACCAGATATTGTAATAAGAGTTAAGACATGGCTGAGAACTGATATTATGAATTCGGAAATTTTCTCACAGAACTGGAGTGTTTGTTGTAGGGAAAGGATAGGAACAGTAGGGTAGGGAGCATTCATTCTGATGAAAGAAGAATTTCTAATATTTTCAGATATGTTGACGTGCCAGAATTTTGTACTGCAGGAGTTATTTTATGTGTAAGTAAACCTACTGACACAAGACTGATGTATATGAACACCTTTAAATAGATTCAGATTGACCTTGATTCATACCCGCAAAGTTAGGCTGAGAAGACTGTTCTCCGGGCCACCTTTTTGAGTGGACTAAAGTAAAAGAAAGGTTTATAGGCCAGGGGGAGAAACACGGGTAAGAGGGGCTGCACCTACGGTGTTGTCATGAGGTAGTAGAGAGACAAGGGTGTGCGTGTTTTATGCCAAGTTACGGCAATGGTGTACGCAATGCGGAGCTGTCATACTTCTGCGGTAGATGTCTTGATCCCGTGGGTGCAGTCACTATCATATTACATTTGAAACAATAGGGGAGGAGTGGGACTTCACTAATACTACGCAGTGGCCTCCACGGTATGCACTAGCCATGTGTCTTGGTAGGTGTACTATTTACCAATTGATGAGCCCAACTTAGACACGGGAGTGAAACGCTTGCAATCAGGAATGAGTTAGCTGGAAAATTTATAATTTTTAATAACGGACCAACTATACTTGTTTCTGTTTTAATGTGAATACGTTAATGCATTAATTCTTTCAAAAGTGCTCAAGTTATAACCGGTGAGCTGTCAATCAATCAGTCACTACTGATCTGCATTTAGGGCAGTCGTCTGGGTGGCAGTTTCCCTGTCTGCTGTTTTCCTAGCTTTTGCAAAGAAACTGGAAATTTATTGAATATCTCCCTCGGTAAGTTATTCCAATCCTCAACTTCCCTTCCTATAAAGAATTATTTGCCCCAATTTGTTTCCTTGAATTCCAACTTTAATTTCACATGGTGATCTTTCCTACTTTTAAGGACACCACTCAGACTTATTCCTCTACTAATGTCATTCCATGCCATCTCTCCACTGGCAGCTCCTGTGTATTAGTCTTCGAGTAATCCTTTCAGTTACACGCCGTTCATTTGGCAACCAAGGTGAGTGTGACAAAGCAATGACGATACTTCTGCTATAGTCTGTTCAAAAAGTGGTCCAGAGTACAACGCTCCACCATCCGAGCTAATCAAACTGGCAGATCAACATCAGTCTGGGCCGTCGTTGGGCGGGGCATTGTATCATATTTCCAAACAGTCAGTAATATTATTAATAACAATGTAAGTCACAAGTGTACTGGTGGTGCTTTTCAAAACAAAATTACTTAACTCAGTGCAGTAGAATATTCCCTGACTCTGACTAGTTCTCATCTGAATTAGGTTTGCGAGGCCAGTTCCTTCCTATAGTGATACCCTCACTCTTTGAAAGGTTTACCTTAGGCAGTAGAGCACTGGCCCTCTGGTGGGTTCAATCCTGGCTCATTCTCATGATATTGAAGGTGCTCATATACATCAGTCTCTGGCCAATAAAGAACTCCTGTGGGACAAAATTCCAACACCTTGGCATCTCCAACAACCGTAAAAGGAGTTAGTGGGACATAAGCTTTTTTTGTTTTGCTATTTGCTTTACGTGGCACCGACACAAATAGGTCTTATGGCGACGATGGGATAGGGAGGGCCTAGGAATGGGAAGGAAGCGGCTGTGGCCTTAATTGAGGTGCAGCCCCAGCATTTGCCTGGTGGAAAATGGAAAACCATCTTCAGGGCTGCTAACAGTGATGTTCGAACGCACTATCTCCCTAATGCAATCTCACAGCCGCATAGTGAAGTGACTTTTCAACAGCTTGTTGTGAGTTTAGAGCACATGTTATTTTGCTATGTGTACACACAGGAGAATGAGCGCATGATATTACATTGGTTCTGCACAGGGTCCATATCAACATGAAAGGTGATTTATAGTTTGATAACACTTAAAAGGAATGCATGGAGCAAGTACACATTCATTAGGAAGGAAACACAC
The DNA here is from genome assembly GCF_040414725.1 of Anabrus simplex. Taxonomy (NCBI): domain Eukaryota; kingdom Metazoa; phylum Arthropoda; class Insecta; order Orthoptera; family Tettigoniidae; genus Anabrus; species Anabrus simplex. The sequence continues at coordinate 45,003,391 of NC_090278.1, read as the reverse complement.
AAGATGCAGTTAGTTAAAAGAGCACAAACATCATACTGAATTACTTGGAAGAACAAAACACTCAGCACCAAAGAATCCAGCGTCTGTCCCACTGGCTTGGCCAGTTGCTCAATGGTAGCAGACGATTATTCAAGTTTAAAAACTTCATTATATATCCATATTGTATTGAGAATAAAATAGGAACAAAATAATGGCTCCAGCTATTCAATACAAAACAATGCTATAATGTTAATTACAACATTTAATTATTAAATGGAACAAATATGTCCATGTCTGTTTTCAAAGTTATTTTGGCTGAAGATGATGCAGAATAAGCATTGAAACTGGTTCCATTTAATAACTAAATGTTGTAATTACCGAGCTCGATAGCTGCAGTCACTTAAGTGCAGCAATTATCCAGTATTCGGGAGATAGTAGGTTCGAACCCCACTGTTGGCAGCCCTGAAGATGGTTTTCCGTGGTTTCCCATTTTCACACCAGGCAAATGTACTTGAGTTAAGGCCACGGCCGCTTCCATACCACTCCTAACCCTTTCCTGTCCCATCGTCGCCATAAGACCTATCTTTGTTGGTGTGACATAAAGCAACTTGCAATATATATAAAGGTTGTAATTAATATTGTATTGTATTATTTTGTTCCTATTTTATTAACAGAGGATTAGGATGGTGGAAAATTGTTGTAGTTATGGTGAATGGTGAACACCGTTCATGTCTGAAGAATATGGCAGCCATACCATTCGCTGCATGTTTAGGCAGCTGATTGACCACTTTGGCATGATGGACAAAAACGTAAAGCACTTAGCCCACAGTGGCATCAATGCATACTCTACCAGGGTACTTGAACAATTCAAGCCACTGCAGTGAGTTTGAGCATGTGCTGTGAAGTACTTTGAATCAAGTGCCATAATACAGTCAGAACCATCATTGCTAAAGCACTTCATCTGTCTAAATAATCTTTCATTCCATCCCTGAGGAGGTGGTAGGGAACACTTACTCTCTGGCCAAGATCACTGCATCTAAGAAACCTTGGCATATGTGAGGAAGTGCACTGTGTTGCACACAAAGGTGGCGATTGAAAAATCAATATAATTGCTGTAAACAGGTAAAAGAATGAAGCCGAAATTATTGATCCTACCATCAGATTGATTTTCAACTCCAGAAACTTTCAAAAAGTAGTTGGTGAGACGTAAAAATAACATTATAATAATTTGAATCTTGGCCAGGAGAAGAGGATGTCCCTAGTTCTCCTGCAGACAGGTCTCTTCCTGGGCATGAGGGGAACCATTTTGAGGAGGCTTGTGAAATAGAGGGTGAAATACAAACTGGAAATGGAATTACAAGACAGAATTGTCACCCACATAATAAAGTACTTCCTGGCTGTAATAAGACATCATATCCATGGGGCTACACAGTAACGAGATCCACCTAGCCTTATGTTCCTGGGAGGAACTCCTGACCAGGTTTAAACCTTTTTGGACTTCAGGAAATATTTGTAAAATTTATTGTGGACTATTCTGTATCATTAAGGCAAACCTATATTTTAGGTCAGATAATAAATAAATAAGTATATCATTCATTCAGGCTGGCTCTGCATATAGGAGGAAATCCCAGGAATAAATTTTATTGTAGTGCAGTTCCTAACTTCTAGAATTCCATAGCATAGCATTGGATGCAAGTAATGAATGCTTGTATATAGATGTTTTACTTACGTGTATAGTAAGCAAAGAGTTTGACTATTCGAGGAGCGGTAGCTAAGATCAGATAAAGATGCTGGGATGTTGCTTCATTCAAATGTTCAAAAATATGGGTAGCATTGTGTAAATATCTCACTTGCTTAATTTTTAACCAGCCGAACATCTCATAAAGGGAGTTACACGAGTTGTATATCCCTGTGGTCTAATTCTTCTATTATCTTTTATTCTTTAGATTTCCCTGTACTTTGGGACATCCACAGTATCTTTTGCTGTCTACCTGTTCCTTCCTACTTTGAGCTGCTGTTTTACTAATTTTGTCACTTCTTGTCTTCTAGAATTTTGAGTTATGGAAGAACTGGTGTTTGTCAAATGTGAGCTACACTGCTTATCGGAAACAGAAAATGACTCTAACATTGTAAGTTTTAATTTATGTCACACATTTATGAGGGTGAGTCAGAAAGTAATGCTAAACTGAACTCTTTGCAACTTGTATGTAGTCACACCAATAGATGTCAAAACAGGAGCAATTGCAGGCTCTTATCTTGTATTGGCTAATTCCTCTGGCTCAGGGTCTGGGTGTTCATTTCCATCTTTACAGATGTGAGGCCACTCAAAAGACGTGCACCAGGCTTCATTATAAAGTGTGAGTTTTCTTCCCCTTTGAATGTAGTTTCAGGCCACACTTCAAACATAGGGTCATGCACATACTATGGACGTTATTGAGTATACTGCGTAGAGCTCAGATGATTTTATACCATTGATTTGGAAGTAGTAGTGCTCCTGAATGAACTCATTAGCCATTCACAATAATGAATTAAACCGTCATACATGTGGAAGAGTGAATAAGGTCAATGCCAAATACACAGGATAGATTGGGATCTTCTGGGGACCACCTCAGCTCATTTGGAACCACAACGAATTTATAATCTATCAAAGAAACTATTTTAGTTTATTTTGGGTCAAATGGGTTCACTGATGAAGGGAATGCATATTGTTCCTGAAACTTGTATGAATTAATAAAGTAATTTCCAGTCATTTAAAGTGTATTGACATGGTGGACCCTATGTAAACTATGGTATTTTAAATAGTTTCTTTGATAGATTTAGACAAGTCAGTACAGGATCAAGTAACATACCTATTTTAGTTAAGTTTATCAACAACAAATTCATAAGTCGCTGGATAAAGTGCGAGCTGGTTCGAATCACTGGATGTGTTGCCTTATATTTTGCCTTGCTTCATGGGCTTGTCATCTCACTTAATGTTTTCATTGAATGGATATTTATGTGGTTTGGTGATAAGGTCTGGAAGCAAACAGTATGGCTGGTGGAAGGGACATAGGGTACGGGGACACACGTTCGCTAATGCAGTGTGCGCTTTTTGATTAATGAACATTTTGGCACGCTGTTTAACTGTGACTCTGACTTATTGGAGCATGTTAGTCTCTCAGTATCTTCCATCTGTTAACAGCTTCAGGCCCGGTTTCATCAACACATGTTAAATACATACTAACAAGTAGTTAGTTAATACGGAGTTAAAATTTTAACATCTTGCTAGGTTTCTTGCGTTTCATCAAACTTTTCTTGTGAAATGTTAACTAATCGACTGTTAACTCTCCCAGTATTGCGAACTGGTGCGAATCAAGGAGGCAGTGGTACGAACATGCTGTTTTACAGCGTGCTCCGATGCGCTTTTGTTTGCGTACAGCTGTAAAATATGGCACGAGAAGTGAAACGGAATCATAGTTTTAATTTTTCCTCCTTCGAAAAAGTGTTGTTAATTGAATTAGTTAGTAAATGTATATAAGTTATTCAGTGCAAGTGCACGGATGGCTTGACGATAAAACAAAAGGACGAGGCATGGGAGAAAGTCCGCGATGGTTTCAATGGGGTTAAGAGATACTTTTTTAGCGGGTATCCACTATCACCTAACAAAATAACCTTGTTAATTGTCCAACTTCAAACTGTGCTCCGATATGGGAGTTATTAAATATTGTATTGTCGTGTGCAGAACCAGACCACCTAGCAAGTATATCCCTGATTTGGAGGTTAGGCTCATTAATCAGCTGAACATTAACAGAGAAATATCCCTTCCAATTAGGATATATTTCGGCCCAATTGCCTCCAGGTTATTGGATTCTTACATGTGTGTAACCTATTGCACCTAGAACAAACACTAGGAAAACGGCTTATTTCATAGAAGTCGCGGATAATTTGCTGACGTTTTTCTACTGAAGGGAATGTAATGTTATATGCCTCCTCCTCATGGATGCTATTGCTGCAGACACTCGTCAAACAACTCTACTAACAGTGGCTTTAGAAATTCCAGCATTGTCTCCGACCATTATGTAAAAATAACCAGTAGCAAAAAATCGTAATATTATCAGTACCTGCAACATTGGAGAAAGAGGTTAAGTTTCTCTTCATAAGATATTCTAACCTCACTCGAATTTTGTCAACAACCTTAGCAACGACTATTTTCAATAACCTGTATCTATGAAGAAATTCTGCATCCGCCAAATTTTCAAAAGTCATTACATCGCTGAACTCTTCTTCGATCAGGATTGTTTTGTAAAAGATCTAAATAGAGCAATTCCGCATCAAAAGCGAGATTCACAGCAGCCATTTTGGAACAGGTTGCTAAGTGCTAATGTTAGCCATTTAACATTGGAAATGGCTGATGTTAACTTTAATACGCAGTTTAACATTTGTTAATGTTAACAGTTGATGAAACGCAAATTTTCTTAAATCGTATGTTAAAATGATTTAACACCTTGTTAAGTACTAACATGTGTTGATGAAACCGGGCCTCAGTGTTCTTAGCATTTGAAGAATGGTTGAAAACTTAAAATTCAAGGGGGCACAAGACTCATGCTGTATAAACTGAACGAGTGATGTGACAAGTGCACAAAACCAAGTGATGTCAGTTTCAGAAGTGGTGTTGTGAATTTTCCAAGGATTGAATGCCTGTGAAGGATACAGAGTGGACTACCATCAGGGACAGTTGAAAGTGTTCAGTGTTCAAAATACCTCGCTAATTTTGCTCAAATTAAATTATGCTCTTCATTTTGACCTGATAACAGGGAAACTTACTTTTTGATTCATATCAGAAATTAATAATTAACAAATGTGTCTCTTAATTGTACAAAAAAAAGTTTACTTGTTACCTAAACATGTCTCTTTTCTTGTTGATAAATTTTGATATTGTAACTACTTTGGACTCAATGACATTTTTATAGGTGGTGCCAGAACTAGTGGAGGTAAAGGTTGAAGAAGATTATATATTTCATGATACAGCCGTAGAAGAGGCCATTTCAGAAACAAACCAAGCGGTCATTCTCAGAGAACTTCTAACTAAGGTGATTTAATTCTCCTTCTGTAAAGTCATCATCTTCTTCCTCTCTGACAGACATCTCCTCTTTTCCCCATCTTTGCTGTTTTAAGGAGTCATTATGGAATAAAATGCTTCCTTCTCCTAGTTCAGGATCACTGTAAACGGAGGAAACATTAACATAGGATGGTTGTTGCTAGGGTGTTGAAACAGATCCTCTGATCATTTGCTGTGTATAGCAAACTGCTTAGTGTTGCATGCAAGGCAGCACAAGCCTTCTGTTGCTGGGCTAATTTCCTTCACCCGGACTGAGACGTATACCCCTTAGTTCCATGAGGTGGCATGTGCCAACTTCAGTTGAGGAACCAATGAAGATGAAGTGAAGGAGGTGGAAGAAATAGTCTGTGGTCTCTGTACAGCAGTCAGACACTTGCCATGGTAATGTGATGGGGCATAACAGGAATGTAGGGAACAGTTCAAACACTGATCCCTCAACCTGGAGGGGACTCACATTCCTACCCTTCCTTATTCATTTTCCTGTTCACATAGATATTCAGATATTTCCTTCCTCTTGTCTAGAGCTTTTGTGGTTCAGGTGGCAATGCACCACTGAAATGAGTGGCGTATGGCTTTTAGTGCCAGGAATGTCCGAGGACATGTTCGGCTCGCCAGGTGCAGGTCTTTCCATTTGACGGCCGTAGACGACCTGTGTGTCATGATGATGATGATGATGAAGACAACACATACACCGTGCCCCATTGCCAGAGGAATTAACCAATTGTGGTTAAAATTCCTGACCCTGCCAGGAATCAAACCCGAGACCCCTGTGACCAAAGGCCAACACGCTGACCGTTTAGCCATGAAGCTGCTGGGTTCTGTGGTGTAAATCCCATTCCCAAGCAAAGGCAGGACAGGATTTTCTCCAAGTACTCTGGCTTTCCCTGTCATCTTTCATTCCAGCAACACACTCCAATATTTCATTTGATCTGTCACTCATTGGCCCAGAGGTATGTGACAGGCTTCGGCAGCTCGCCTTGCTTAATTTTAGTCCATTCCTGACCCGGTTGAAACTGGGAACCGGCTCTTCCTGTTGCGATCCACTCTGTGTAATAGCTTAACAATGTCAGCCAATGACTAACTATCAAGTGAATCTGTCTCCTTACAGACATTTTAAACCAAGAGCATAGGTACGCCATGCCATGTGCAACTTTGTGCTGCCATCTGTCGTAGGGATTGTGAACTAAGTATGGATGGTGTATACTGTTTTCTCGACCTTTTTCTATGGATATATTGACCGGACCTATCAACTATTTCCTTTGCGTTCAGCAACTTGAAAGTCATGAATTTTAGCCCTCTGACAACTGATCAGTGCGACCCTCTCATGAGACTATTTTGTTATTTTTAAGAACTGTAACGATGGCTCGGCTGATAGTTCGTTGATAAATGATGATTGCTATGGCAGAAATGAATACTGAAAGGTGTGTTCTCACGCATCAGGTGCCTTTGCATTTCAGTGATTCAGAGGGAAGTATTTCGTTATGTAGAATAGGAGTGTATTATATGCACCAAAACTTCCAATGAAGTGTATAATGTTCAGGTTTCTCTAAGCCCCTGAACACCTAATCATTGTTATTTAAGTCCCACTAACTACTTTTACGGTTTTGGATACACAAAGGACCAAGCTTGATAGCTGCAGTCACTTAAGTGCGCACAGTATCCAGTATTCGGAAGATAGTGGGTTCGAGCTCCACTGTCGGCAGCCCTGAAGATGGTTTTCCATTTTCACACCAGGCAAATGTCCTGTCCAATCATCGCCAAAAGACCTATCTGTGTCGGTGCGACGTAAAGCAATTTGAGACGCCAAGGTGCCGGAATTTAGCACCGCAGGAGTTCTTTTACGTGCTAGTAAATCTACCGACACAAGGTTGACGTATTTGAGCACCTTCAAATACCACCGGACTGAGCCAGGATTGAACCTGCCAGGTTGGGATGAGAAGGCCAGCACCTGAACCACCTGAGTCACTCAGCCTGGCTCGTGAACTACCTATGAGGGATTCTCTTGTCATGGAACCAGCCTTCTTCAGGTTTCTCTAAGCCCCTGAACTACCTATGAGTGATTCTCATCCCATGCTAACAACCAGTTTACTGAGCGAGTTGGCCATGCGGTTAGGGGCGTGTAGCTGTGAGCTTGCATCCGGGAGATAGTGGGTTCGAACCCCACTGTTGGCAGCCCTGAAGATGCTGGGGCTGTACCTTAATTCAGGCCACGGCTGATTCCTTCCCATTCCTAGGCCTTCAAGTCGTGGCATGATGTCAGTTTTGAGGAAAACATGTTTATTAACCCTTCTGAGTGGGAGCAGTTAAAAATCTATCCTTCACTGGATGCAGGAGGAGCATTTAAAGGCTAGCATACCTGTGCACCAAACTGTTTTATGATACCATATCTCTGTTCATTTCTAACCAATTTCGATTTCATTACAAATAGTTTTTTGGTTCACCATGTATAGTGCGTTTAGTTTTGTTATCGTTGAAGTCAGGTAATTTGCATATGGATTCAAGTTTGTCTAGAGATATGAATCAAATAAGGGCGCGACATTGGTTCAATTTATCGAGAAGTAAGACCTAAAATGTAGTTTCTGTACTATTCCCATCAACACGAAGGGTAATAAGGTAACATACATCTCATTTTCATTGACTGGAATCATTTCCCTTACCCTAGGTCGAAATGGAAATGACATTCCTTGGGACTTGATTTAATGCTATTTGTAGTGATTTGTTTCTGTTACACTCAGCTGGACAAGTTCAAGTGAAAAAGAAACGTTTGGAAGAATTTACTGGTTGAAGGATATTTAGAGCTAAACCTTGGGGTGAAAGCACCTTACTAAGTGTTTATTTCTTACCATTTATCTATGTCATCCCGGTAAAAAAATATACGCATAACTAGACCTAGCATGAATAGTGTCGGAAACAGCAGTCTCTTCTGTATCATTTCAGACTCATCACAGTCTAATTCGGCAATATCAATATCGCTGTCATCAGAATCATCGCTAAAACTATAACTACTATCCTCATAATCACTAAAACACTCATTTAACATGTCTTGTGTAGCATTGCTAGAAAAATTTTCCTTGTTTACCGATGCCATTGTGAGAAATGGACACGACAATAGTCGATGAACTTTACACATAAATTACTTGGCAAAAAAATCATTAAAATGGATGGGTAGATACGTGAAACGAAAGAATGAAGTTTTATCTAAGGTGGCTGTGAATAGACCTTGGACATAGTTCGAAAGTAACTCACGAGATGGAACGATATTGCAGATCTTATCTAGATGTGTGTATGACATGTCATTCCACAGCAGCAGACGGCTAGTGTATGACATGTACTACACGTTGCTCCATGCTGAGGTTAAAAGAAACAAGAAAAATGGAAATAGACCACTCAATCATAATGTGACAAAAACATTTTTTAAGTTATACAAAGCTTGTCTCAGCGTTTCAGAGTTCCTCTTGAGGAAATATACATTTACAAATAAGCATTTGTACACTGACACTCATACTTAACATTTACACAAGAAACAGGTTAACTTCTTAAGAGACTATATGGCTAGCGTGCCCACACCATGCGCTTGGGTGGTTTGTTTATTCTATTCCACTTCGGATGAGTATTTCCCCTTTTCTGCACACTTTATATTGCAGTGGGGGTCTCTAAAAGAAAAACATATTTCATTGCGCTTCGGGATGAAAAGAACTAATCTAACTGTAACCGGCAGCTGGTTACACGACATATAGTAAAGAATAGGAAAACTTATATCATACGAAATTTTAACACCTTTAATGCAAACCAAAACACCAGATAAGCTGCATCAAAAATATAAACAAATGAAACTCAGGTTGGGCAAAGTGACGTGATGACAGAAAGGATGTGGAGCAGGCGTGTGAACCTTACCTTGGGCCATGAGGGTACGTAGGTTGAGGATTTCAAGAAAAATCAACAGTGATCCCTTGAACTGTGATATTTTTCCCAAAAAACATTACAGACAAAATTAATCAAATTGCAATTCAGATTACCGTAGGCTAAAACATACTAGTTTAAGTGTAATTTACCAAGGGCTATTCCCTTAAGTCAAAGAGGCTAACCAGAACAAAGTGTAACATACAGAGTACAATGTTTAAAGGTAATACGAACCACTTGATATTAAAATTATACATAATGGAAACAAGAGGGAAAGTAGAAAGACAAAAACTTGACGCAGGAACTTAATCTCAACCAAAATCACTTCTGGTGTGCGGTAGAGGAACAAGTGATGCAACCCCCAGGTAAATGAAATTTACCAATTAATTACTCATTTACCAAAGCAAATGGGAAGTGTCTCCAAAACCAAACAGTGCTACCCTGCTGTAATAGCTAACGCATCTTAATAACTGAGTGATGAATCCGGGTGGTAGGGGTAAACTCCTATGCGAAAAGAAAAGTAAACATTAAATTTACAACAAGATGGAAATAAAACCAACAGTGGGAGGATCGCTGAAGTGCGTCTGCTCGCTAGACTGACTTGCCTCGCTCTCTTAAGAAGGCTGAGGCTGGCCCTAGTCCGATCACCAGGTAACTATTCAGGCCACAAAAGCTTAACTCTCGCTACCCAGATTCACCAATCAAAACTCCTGTTATTTTCTCCAACGTAAATGTTTATCGAGAACCTTCCATCTTACGAAACTAGTACACAACTAGAATATGCTTCTAATGTTTATTTAGAACCTTCCATCTTACGAAACTCGTACACAACTAGAATATGCTTCTACAATTGACAGGGGCTGTCACCCCCCTGTTCCGAAAGTCCAAGTCACGAAAATTTCCAGAACCTTGCAAAATCTCACTCAACAATAACAACCCTTTACAAATATTCAATAATAGTTACGTGTCCAAATACAACACATATTTCTGTTTTCCTTTCTACAAAACCTGTCACACTAACTGTTCACATAAAAATATGCTGAGTTGTAGAACATCCTACCAAAATATCTACCTCAATAACAAGTATCCACTTGAATACAAATCAGCTGCAGATCGGAACCACACAATAAAAATCACATAAATGGCAAATATTCACAAGTCAAAGAGCAAAAATATGTCAGATCATCTCTGGCATCACCAAGAAGAGCATGCCGCATTCAGGCAAATGTCAACCACACAGTCTCAGTGGAAAATTTAATGAAATACATTTTACACTTTCAGCAATCACTTCCTATTCAGTGTAGGTTCCTGAAATTGTTACATGACACAAAACCAATCATCTGGTGGACCTTACAACATCAAAGAAAAGTCAGCGTGGCCTCCTGAAGTAAATTCATGGCACAACATTCAAGAAAATAAACAGAGTGTTCAGTGTTGGTCTCAGCACAGTCATATGATAAAGGACTAGTGAAAAGTCTCGTCTACAGCATCAACTGTAGTAATATGGACAAAATACCAATAAAATCAATAAAATAAGGCGCTATACAAAACTCTCCTCAGTAGAAAGGCATATCATCCTCACATACCACACAGCCAAATGACTCAATATTAGAGATTCAGTCTCCCCAAATTGCAGCAAATACCAAAAAATCCGGGTTCCAATGCTTAACACTCGCTGCTTACAAGTCTACCCAAGGCAAGTTACTCAAGCATGAAAATGCAGGCCTTAAAGAATGAGGAACATGTTCCCTTACTCATCATCACACACATGTCCTAAAGTTGCCAAATCTGATACAAATATAGATGGCATCATCTTACTTTCTCTGTCTAAAATACAATACCGCACTGGTCACATATAAGAGCACTCATGCTCATTAAGTTACACTTTAATTAAAATAACCATCTCTGCTATAATATTGTACAATAACTAGAAGACTGAGAAATTACCACCATAGACATCATTGTTTGAAAATCTGAAGCGTATAAATCTCATATTTAGTCACGTATTGGCTGAACACAAGCAAGGTTATGTTACAAGGAGATTCCCACCTTCCAATACCTGTCAGCTAGTTTATTATATACATAACATAATCCAGCTTAATCTCTGAGTATGATACTAAATAGAACATGTTTCGTTCCAATTATGGAACATCTTCAGCTAAAAGATTTAACAAAAATTGACACGATAAATAAAACACTCGTGATGATTATGATGATGATGAGATAAAATGTTCATTCATGTTGGGTTAAAATTTTCCAACAAGTCGATGTCCATGTTAAGGAATAAAATCAACATAAGTGGTCTTCTTTTTAGGCTGGAGAAGTACGTACTTGTTGAATCTTGAGGGTAAAATTAAGAATATAAAAGATTTTCTTAAAATATGATTGTTGGGTGAACTCTTGAAAACAACCGTAGTTGAACTTAAAGTTAAACTGTTGAAATAAGTCTCATAGTCAGTCGTTGTGTTTAGCGTCCTCCCTTATGCTGTGTCATCAGCTGACTTTTTATATTCTTAATTTTACCTTGAAGATTCAACAAGTATATACTTCTCCAGCCTAAAATGAAGACCTCTTACATCGATTTTATACATTAACTTGGACATTGACTTGTTGGAAAATTTTAACCCAACGTGAATGAACCTTTCATCTCGTCACCATTATCATAATCATCACAAGTGTTTTATATGTCATGTCAATTTTTATTAATTTTTTTTTTTTTGCTATTTGCTTTACGTCGCACCGACACAGATAGGTCTTACGGCGACAATTGGGACAAGGAAGGGCTAGGAGTGGGACGGAAGTGGCCGTGGCCTTAATTAAGGGACAGCCCCAGCATTTGCCTGGTGTGAAAATGGGAAACCACGGAAAACCATCTTCAGGGCTGCCGACAGTGGGGTTCGAACCTACTATCTCCCGAATACTGGATACTGGCCGCACTTAAGCGACTGCAGCTATCGAGATCGGTTTTAAATCTTTTAGCTGAAGATGTTCCATAATTGGAACAAAACGTGTTCTATTTAATTTTAAACTCAGAGATTAAGCTGGACTATGTTATGTAAATAATAAACCAGCTTTAAAAAACTGACATCTATTGGAAGGTGGGAATCTCCTTGTAACCTAACCTTAGTTGAAAATCTGAAAGTTACTGAAATATCTTACACGTTCAACTCAAGAAAATCACATTAACTCATTGGGCCCGAGCCACAGAACCGTTCCGTGCTTCATCTCGGTGGACCAAATGCCGAACCACGGAACTGTTCCGTTGTCTCATTTTACTACGTAATTCAACTTTTCCTCAAGAGATGGCAGAGTGGGTTGCATTTGTGATTTGTGTAGGGATTCTTTCTTTGCAATGTTATATGCTCTTTGCTAATATATATCGATAGTGTGCTTGGTAATATTAGTTTGAAGTGGGCTATCTCTCGACTTTGAGATTCGCTTGTAAACAAGATGGCTGCCAGTATAGAACTGATATTTACCAATATATAACCCCTTTTAGGAAGTAATGATGATTAGGAATGTAATTTTTTCAGTGAACTTAGTAGTAATATTAGTATTAGTGTTAGCAATGCTCCTGAAGAACAAATAGATCTGGAAATCGAAGAGGAAATGCAAAAAGAAGGCCGTTTTACAGCTCAGCAGGCGGACTGAGTACAGACCCATGATGCTAATAAAATAAAATGTTTTACTGTATTCCTTGTTCCGCAATTTGTGGTATTAAAGCCTTTTGTTTTCATGTATATTTAAATCTTTCATGGTCTTGTAAGTAAGAAATTTCTCACGACATGGATCGACACTATATTTCCTCCAAAATAATCCCAGCGCCAATGCAGTTTCAATCCAACAAATATGCAGGGCTCAATGGGTTAATAACAATAATAATACCGTAATAATATTTAAAGACATGTGATTGTAATATTTGCGGAAATATGAAATTGAGGAAATTATGAACCAATCACAAATTCACACCAATAATGACAACAAACTCTTGATGCCACAAAGTGCACTCATATTGACAATGAAATAATCATGAAGATGATGCTAACCAAGCTCCAACAACACACACATTTTCGTCCATACTTCATGCAATAAATCGGAAAGATGTTATAGCATGTTCTCGTCCACTTTGAAATCACATCTAATCTTTCCTGACTTTACTTCACGTCCCTTTTACATTTATATTTAAGCCCAGAGACGTTCATTCCATCTCAAACATCGAAGATGGACAAATTATGAAACATGGCTAAAAGCAATAACCTGGCTTATAAAAATAAGAATCACTCAGCTATAGAATCTTGATAAAAGAAAAAGGCAAGCGGTGACTTCATGCAATCAGCCCACATGTACTGTTCAGTTATTTATATTTTAGTATACAAGCTTCCCAACAGTTTACTGAGATAGAACAGCTAAACCTACTGAAATTTCATAATAAACCCGAATCTATCCCTGTTGCTTCATTAAAACAAGTGCACAATTACATTATGACATTGCAAATCGAATACTCACATTTAGTCAATTACACCGCCTGCTTTTGGTCAGCCAGCTCCTATTCTTTTTAGGTAGCAGCCATTCTTAGTGTGATGTCTTCAAATTGAAACTCTTGCAGTCCGTGGATCTCCACCCTGGCATAGAAATCATGTTCCCAATGTCTTGCTGCTGCTTCTGCTGCTTTGTTCCGTTCATTCACGGTACTACAGTGAGGTCAGTTACTATCTACAACACTCGGTTGTAGCTTCCCTGTGACCATAAAGACCAGTTCTCATTCATCTTCGTGATGACTCATTGCTTGTGTCAGTTTTCCCTTTCATTCCGAACTTCACCCGTATTATGTCACAATTCTACAAATGGTCACAGTACACAGTGCTATCTATCAGGCATTCATATCCCATGAAAATCTACTTTACTCCACCTAGACATAAACTTGAAATAGGCAGGCAACTATACATTAAATGTTCATATTGAATTGTTCTTTCCACCTAAATTTTACGCACACTAAAATGTCGAATTTATCAGAGTTCACTTCCACCCAGAAATGCTAGTGCGTAATGATCAAGTTGTTATCTCCGCATTGTTCTTGCAGGCTCCCCATGCGTACAAAATATTCTTGCTGGACTGAGTAGTTCAGACGGTTGAGGCACTGGCCTTCTGACTCTAACTTGCATGTTCAATCCTGGTTCAGTCTGGTGGTATTCTATAGTGCTCAAATATGTAAGCCTGATGTCAGTACCTTTACAGGTGCATAAAAGAACCTTGCAGGAGTCAGTTCTGGCACCTCGGCATCTCCAAAAACTATGAAAGTAGTTAGTGGGGCATAAAGTAAATAACATTGTTACAAATATTCTTAGTTCGCTTCTAATGATGAATAACTAAGTAAAGTCTGAGCATATTGAGCTAGTGTTAAAATGTCCCAACAGCCTTATAATACCTGACTTCTCTAACTCTGATCACATGGTAAGTAGACACTTCTTCTCATGACTTGACTACTTCGAAGACTCCTGCCAAATTGACAGCTAACCCACGCACTGGTAACTTTTATTAATGTGCCTCCAGAACTGCTGGCCTATGCTCTCTCTCTTGCTTTAGCCATTGTCTTGCCAGTATTGAAATGATGCTACCTTTCCATTGGTTCAAATCTTCACGTCACCTATGCTTACTTCAAACTCATGTCGTATGACATTCTAGCCTCGTGTCAGGCTTCTGAAATGTGGTCTGTTGGTCTCTGCCATTGTCTTCCATCATTCCCTTGTTCTAAAGTATGTATGTGAAGGTCATGCGCATATCAGGTAGCAACTCTTCTTCCTAAATTTAGCTTGCAGACAATAGACCAAACTTCCTGTCGAATTTTGAAACGTATGCCCTAGTCCATCTCAGTTACGAAGACTTGGTAATAAAATGAACGTTCACTATACTCTCAATAAATGATAGCACAGCAGTAAAATGAACACTTTAATACGGGCTCGTATCCTCTACAAATCATGTGGTTTGTGTTTCAGTGGGAATCTCAGGAATAACTTTAAAGATTGAAGTAATTCCTTTACCATTCAAAAGATTAAGATTATCAGTGACTACATAACATGACAGTGGCTCAGTAAGGAAGCAAATACTTTTAGAAAATAGAGTGACATGGCGGTCCAGTTTGGGTCGCATGGCTGTGATCTTGTGTTCAGGAGATGGTGGGTTCGCATCAAACCATCAGCAGCTTTCAAGATGGCTCTCCGTTGTCTCCCTTTTCCCAACATGTAAATGCTGGGCTGTACCTTAATTAAGGCCAGGGGTGCTATCTTCCCAGTACAAAGCCTTTCACTTCCTTGCTTTATGAAATATGTTATATATATATCAATAATGCAACCTTTAACCAGTAGAAAAGTAAAAGTAGATACATTTTATGTCCAGGGCCCTTAAATGTGAATAAGCTGTTAGTGGATAACTGTACAGCCAGGACTCTAAACACTTCTCTAACTTCCTGTAACCTGCGAATGCCAGAGTTTTCTACTTTTTATTTTTATTTAATATTCCAAGCAGTTACATATTAGAGAACATTGAAGTCATTTTTGTAAAAATTGGATGGTTGGTTTCTAAACGACGGTCTGGTACCACATGGTATTGCACGGTGTTTGACGTAGCTTTTGGGTAAAACATACAAATTGTTACCTCATTAGAATATCATGAAATTTGGTGCTTAATATTGTTACAGAATATCACTTACAAATTCTTTACCAATAAATAAAAGATCAGATGTTATTGATAGGTTCATTTGTGACATCTGTTTAGGAATTCCACCTTTTCCCACTTTTCACTAATGTGAAATGATGAAAAGCAGTTTACATGGACACACTAGATTGACACATTCTGTAGTGTATAGACCATCGAACCTCAAGGTGTCAGATACTCGAAAGAGAAAAGAAGTGACAACAACTGTATTTATTTCTCTTCAAAATACCACCCAAATACATATATCTTAATAAATATTTTTCACCTACATTATTCTGATGGTGCTTCCATATGAAGGTGCATGCAACACATCAGGTAACTCATTATGGTCTCTCTTGTAAATTCCAGCTGCTGAATATCAGTGCCTGATTTCCTCAACAGCATTCGGGAATTGTTTGCTACAATGTCTACAAGCTATGTAAATATTGGAGACCACCACTTGTTATCATGGATACCAATCTTATATAGGGCTAAGTTTTTGTCCACATGATCGGTGCCACCCATACAGCTGTTGTACTTACAAATTTGTTTGGACATAGGACTGAGGTTTTCTTCTTCTCAGCTTGACTGTATCAACTAACGTTTGACATTGGTTGTATACCATGGCCTCCGGAAACAGTCAAACTATTTATTGGGATGTAGAAACCAATAACATTAATAACACCCTGGTAGGATGACATAATATTAACAACCATGTTGTCAACCCAGAATCAACAAAGTTGACTCAATTGGTCCATGGAAAAATTCCACGGGTAGTTGTTAGGTCCATCCGATAATATTTATTGTAAAATTAATTTACATAATTATTATTCATACATGTTGCAAAAGATGCCCACTTTCTTCATCAGCAAAGTTGACTTCATAAACCAAAATTCCTTTTATTCTAAGATCTACACTAAAAACACAAATAGTTAAAAAAGTAAAGAAGAAATTAACACACATACTAAAATGTTTCCTTTGTAATGATTGTACTAACAGCTGTTATGTTTGTCCTTAATTTTGAGGAAGCACCGTAAAAGTTCATATTAAAAACCACCATTGATCTCTTGGATGAACTAAAAAAAATTTAAAAATCCTGTTAAAAATCCTACTAAGGAAATCTTATCCTCCACAAAGTTATGGCCTTTTTATCCCTTAGGACTTATATAGAATGAGTTACCCCATAATACAGAGCTTATTGAACAAACTCGTCCTAAGAAGGTTCTTGTCCAAATGGAAACAGAGCAGATCAAACAATCCTGCCACGCCCTTGAAATGAGTGGCTGATATTATTTAGGAACAACCTCCTGTATTTATGGGCTGCCACTAAAAACAAGGCAAAACATATATAATTTTATCTACACAGTTCTATTAATTGAAGAAACTCAAAATTATAAATTATAATTACTGCACCATTTCAGAGCTGTAGAGGTGGAGTCTCAGAGGACAAGAGTCACAGTTTTGGGGATAAGCTGGAAGGGCCCTTATTCTAAATTAAGAAGAAAATCAAACTAGAATAATGCTGTTAAGTTGAAGCCTGATGCTAAATATCATTATGTGAAATAATGTGACCGAACTTACATAATGTAGTGGGGCAGCGAACGCCTTCTCGCTCTCCAGCTAGACACGACCTAACAGCAGACCTGACCTTAATAAAGAAGGCGAGGGAGCTTTTACATGAACAACAGATGTTCTTCACTCACGTTTTCATTTAAATTATCGTCAACATTTTGTTTATGTGCCAGATAAATTTCTAATCTCTCTAGGATGTACATACATTTTCCTTTACTAGCATAATATATTAATTTACTCAGTATTGCTATGAATGAATATTATTGTGCATATGTTCACAAATGGCTGAATATCTAGCTTGATGTATGGTGTTCGTATGTTCTTTATGACTCACCACTATGCACAGCAATTTTCCCCTCTGCTTTTTTTGCAGCGTATTTAAATGTTCCTCATTTATTTTTATTCTTTTCTGTGGAAGAAGTCAAAGGACAGTCGTTTGGGACTCGGTTTTCTCTAATGGTCCCTGTAAACCGATATCGTTGTGAACGAAGGTGATTCGCTCATTTGAATCCAGTGAACGAATTGTTGCAGTAAATTCTATAGAACAAATATTGAACAACATCAAATAGCTGCAGCTTTACCAAATTCTGTTTTATACCGTGTATTCACAAAGGAACTTTTTTTGTGATAAACTTGTAAAGACACTAAGTGTCCAACAACTGTGATCAAACACCACAATTTGAAGCAAAATCTGATTGGCTTCCCTCTTAAGAACTGCTTAAACCCTTATCTCTCGTAGGCCAAGTCCTGTTCTGCTATAAACTACTGATGATATATTTTCTCTGTGATATTTATCAATGGTCTTAATTTCCACATTTTGTCATCTGCAGCCATAGTGATATTATCTGAAAAATGAATGAATCTCATTATGTGAAGAAAGCTATCTTGACAGGATATTGCTGACCAGCTCATTATGAACGTCAGCTGCATTCTCCCAATATCGTCTTTTCCCAAGCACTTGCACATAGCCACTTAGAAGTAAAATGGCAATTAATATTTTCATTTCTTTGGGGGTTACTTTTGGATCTTCTTCATTTTTAAAACAGGCATACTTGCTGGCTTCAGAGCACAAGAAATTCACAATTTCATCATAAAAAATCAACTGAAATATTTCTGCCGGTGTCATATTTTGAAAAGCAGAAAAATTCACACCAGGAAAGTGGACTGTTGTAGGAACTAGGTCATCTGCCATCTAGGTAGCTGGTGGATGAGCTGGTGATTTCGATCTCTTTTTGGACCATGAATGATTACACTACCCAGCATGATTTTTGCGGCAAAGCATCTGATACTTGATTTTAACTAAATAAGGTCTCCTGATTTCAGAAATGTGATTGGTTCTACTGTATCACATCTAGTTTTCGTGTTATTTGCCATTTACTGTCTGAAAATGTGTCATTGCGGCACAGTGCTGCTTTGTGATAACAGCAAATCTGCTGTTTGTGGATACCTACAAGAGGAGCTTAAAGGCTGTACTTCATGACGGAAACCTTCTAGCTCCGATTCCTGTGGCATATTCGGTTTCACTAAAAGAAAATTACAATATATCACAATGCAAACAGTTTTAGACAAAACCAAGTATCATGAGTGTAGTGACTTGAAGGTGTACTAGGACAACAAGCAGGCTACAGTAAATTCCCTTGTTATTTATGTGAATGGGTCAGCAGAGCTAGGGACAAATACTGGTCTACACCTTCCTGGCCCAAGAGACAAGTTTTGACACCTGGTGTGAAAAATGCTACAAATGCTTCATTAGTTGACCCACATAAAGTTATTTTGCCACCGCTACACATCAAACTGGGAATCATGAAGCAGTTCGTTAAGGCCTTGGACAAAAGTAGCCCCTGTTTCAACTACATTGCAAGCAAATTTCCACATTTATCTGATGCAAAAGTCAAGGAAGGCATTTTAATTCACCACAAATTAGTAAGCTTCTGAAATACAGAAACTTTGAACAGATGATGAATGCCGTGAAACTTGATGCATGGAATTGAATAAATAATGAAGTTCCTAGGAAATGTAAAGGATGAACAATACGAAACAAAAGTGAAAACGATGTTGGGTGATCTGAAAGAGTTGCATAGAATGAATCTGAAACTGCACTTCCTTCATTCTCATCTCGATCAGTTTCTGAAAAATCTTGGGGCTGAAGAAATGGGAAGGTTCCATCAGGACATCAAGGAGGCAGAAAGAAGATACCAGGGAAGGAACCAATGATGGCTGACTACTGTTGGTGTTCGAAAAGAGAAGACAAACTTGATGCAGTCAGATGCTGCGGAGCCAAGCGTTCATTCTAAGCGGACATCTAGGACTGTTAATTGTGTTTACATTTATGAATTCATAAATATACTGAATGAAAATTACATTGTTTGCTTGCAAATCATGTTTAATTGTCAAAATAAAATGCTTTCATTGGCTCAGAGTTGTCTGTTTATGTGTTTTTATGTAAATCAGTATTAGGCCTATATTACAATAAATCCTAAATATTTCATTGTAATTTTATACTCAATAATTATTCATTGTATATAATAATTCAAGACAGTATTCAACTATTTCAAAATATATAATAATTCAAAGAAATATAAATATTTTGAAAATTATCAACATTTTTCAGTACTTTTTAAATGCAGTATTCAGGTCTATCTCTTATTTCTTATTTTGAATACCTATTGCAAGAAAACGTGACGTGATATGTATCGACGGACAACAGATTTGTGTTTAGTGACCCAAAATTCGTTAAGATCACCTATAACACCTCTTGCCGCAAGAAAAAAGTTTGAAAATGCTGGGTTGTGTTATCAGACATAGATTCTCTACTGTAGGACTTCAGCTGCTGCTTGTAAGGTTCCTCGGCTAAATCTTCATCAGATAATACATTAGATTCTGTTGGTTGAATACGTATCCTCTTCTCCAAGAACATTTATAACCCCCTCCAATGTCAAGCCACTGAAATGAATTTCACACATCATTAGACGCAATACATCACCCTCTCCACTTGCATTATGACATGGATATTTTTAGAAAAATCTACTTATTCGTACAATGACACATATAAATTATTATTTGCAACTACAGTTTGAATTGTCTCTTTAGAATCATCCATAGAAGTATGGAAGAGAAAAGTACTAATAATATTATTGTTTTTACGTCCAACTAACTACCTGTATGTTTTTTAAGATGTGGAGATGCTGAAATTTTGTCCTGCAGGAGTTCTTTTATATGGCAGTAAATCTTCCAGCATGAGGCTGATGCACCGGACTGAGCCACTGAGCCACACAGACTGGTAGGGGAGAAAAGGAAGGTATGGTACCAGCGGGATAATTAGTATCTAACAGCGAACACAAAAATACTGACCAATTGCTTGTTATTTCAAGTCATGGACTGATAGATGATAATAAACCATGTGATACAAAATTGTATTGTCAAAGTTTATAAACAAAATAAAACAACTTAGACGGGCAGTCGTATTTATTCCTCTTGCATGATCTCAAATTCCAAGAAGTTGTTGCCATCAACAAACTCACTGTAGGGAGTATCATCACCTTGATAATGTGAAGCAGAGTTGCCAGTTTTAAGGTGTGAGTAACGATCAGAATGAGAAAATCTGAAGTAAGGTGCACTGGTACCGTATGGAACTGCATGGCGTTGCCTGATTAAGATATCTAGATATTTTCTCGTACTGGCTTTCCGTTGATATTTTCTGCCATTTATATAGAAAAATACATTTCGATTGATAGAACAGTCATATGAATTCGTCTACCTGATGTGTGTTCACACATCTCAGACTGTTATACAGTTTTTAATATTCTGCAAAAGGAAGTCAGCATTCACTTTAAGAATTGAATGTGCATACGTCTGCTAGGTTGCACATTTCAAGTATACAGCAAGATTATCGTTAGCTTGTAGAACTGGAATATTCAAGCAAAACTTCTTTTTTTTTGGAATTTGTTTTATCGCACCGTCACAGGTAAATCTTATAGTGACGATGGAATTGGAAAGGCCTCGGAGTGGGAAGGAAGCGGCCATGGCCTTAATTAAGGTACTGCTGTGAAAATGGGAAACCATGGAAAACAATCTTCAGGGCTGCTGATACTGGGGTTCAAACCCACTATATCCTGTTGCGCGCACCTAACCACACGGCCTACTCGCTCGGTGCAAAAGGTTTTGAAGAAGGTACATGCCACTCTAAAACATTATGAGATATGGTGCAAAAGATCCGCCCTGGAAGAAAAATTACCTCTTGTTACAGTAATGTATTCCTTATGAATTTCACAGATGGCTCCATATTGACATTAACAAATTCATAAACCTATTCATGAAAATAAATTATTTAGTTTTTATGGTGCCATAATCTGAGGCTGTTTGATGGGATGTGAGATTTTGTTCTTATTCACTTGCCCAATGCCAGCATTCTTTCTCTCCCCTCCTGGTCTCTCTTTCCTTTTCATAGACCCAGTTTTAGCAAGAGCTAATTTATTGAATTTATACATTTAAACATCAGGTTCCATATTGAGATTAAAGAAAAATTACTTTATAAGTACAAAAGATCATGGAGATTGCCTCTTCCAGTACTTTTCAACTGTCAGATTGCCTAGACTCTGTTCATCATAATGTATGTGTTCAATTCTTCAGTGAATTTTTTACTAAGTTTTGAATCAAGAAATTTTTAAACAAACCAGTACACAATTTTTATAGTATAATGTGTCCATTTATTTTAACATTTACAGAAAAGTGTTTAAGGCCTGTTTTTAACTTCTTGCTGCCATGTGATTAAATGACATTAGTTGAATCTAGCTGAAGTTGCCACAAGAGGGCTGAAACCTTTTTTAGTTTAGGTGTCACTATTTAATTGTCAAATAATAGATGTTAGGTATTGAACAGGTGGAACGTTCATATTAAATTCTTTTTATGAATTTTATCTTTGAATTCCCATTTGGAAGACAAACATCATGAAATCTGCAGTTGAACTGAAACCGATATTACATTACAGTCTATCCACTTCATGTCCATATCTAAGAACCATAGAATTGTTTAACCATCTAATCCATGCCTTTATTTGCCTTTAACAATTTTATAAAGGCTGTTAAGGGAACAATATATTGTATACACTTGCATCTTTTTTTTTAATACCTGAGCATAAGTGAATGTAGCTGATGATGTCTGCAAACCATATGAAACATACTATTAATGATTGGGTGGTTAAACAATTCTTTGATTCTTATACTACTTTACAGAGTGCTCCACTATCAAAACACATTCCCTTTTTAAGCAACGGTCCATACAGAACGTACACCGGCAAAATAAGTGTATTATTTAAAGCTGAACTGTTACTAATGTGGCTTCATTTATCGGTCTCACCCTCAACTTATATGGCCGCACAAAGTTGCACAACTGTAAAATAAAAATCCTCCTTTAGAGTCCCATATTGTACTGGTGATGATGTAAATGAACTTCTTTCGTTGTAGGAAGAGCAGCCAGCAGGGACTACACTTCATGAGAATGAGTAAGTTCACTTTTTTATTCGTACAACTGATAACATGACATACCTCCCACATCCATGCTTCACTTCTGTGTCAGTACCGGAAGAGCAGACAAGCACAAACATGAAAAGAAGAGAGGGCAAGGGCACTGTCATTTTCACACAGAGTGTGATCTCTCTTCAGGTACTAGATCAATGTGCTTCTAGTCTCTTACCATCTGTATTTGTATGTGTATGCAGTCTTCTCATATGAAGGCTGAAGATGTGTCACAATGGCCTCTCGATCAGTGTTGATGCTTGTCCTGATGACCATGACAGTCCTCATCTCCTCTTCCCACACATATTTATCATAATGGTGGTCTTCTTTGTTTTCCCATCTTTCTACAGATGACTTGACTTGTCAGTTCAGCACAACCTGCAACAAATACTGCTATATTCATGCCTAGCTTCTCATACAGAAACATATGTTCTAAAGGTGTGTATTTTGTCAGCAAAGTATAACCCAGCTCCTGATTATGAGTAAGTGGGTTCACCAAACCAGGGAGACTTGTAAGCCAAGAGCATCTCAGACGTGAGTAGTAACAGTAAAATCTGTGGTAGCTATAATTCCGTGGTATGTGTGGTCCACCTGCTTGACATTCCGTAACAGCAAAGGCTAAACCACCACCCAGAAAAATTAATTGACTGTTATTCCATCTCCCATCCTTCCATTGAAACCAACTGACTTGATTGCTCCCTGTGTCTGTAGATATTCATCCCTTCCACATAGGACAGTCAGGTTTCTTGAAAGGTCGGTATGAGATATGTCTGATCCCTTCACCTGCCTGGTACTATCATCACACAGTCAAACATATCTGACACCATAGATTCCTTAATGTAGGAAATTAAGAACAGTTGTTTCATATTGCGTCCATCTTAAATATGCACATTTTGCTTCGCACAAATTGTCGTCTGCAGATGCAAGCCATATACAACTGAAAATAGGTTTGGAATATCATCGGATTGGCAAATTGTTGAGCAGGGTATATGTAGCCCTGTTGCGAGTGCATACACACACATTATTCAGTTGCTTGCTTACAATAAAACAAACGTCACTGCCTACAGTCCGTGTTGAGCCTGGTGTGAACTATCCCAATTCAGGTGAAGACTGGTACTAGTGTAAACATTGCATTATGAACTTAGCTAGTTTTTGCATTTCATGTGCAAAGGGTATTTCCAGTTTGACCAAGCCTAAATTTTGGCATTGATTCAATAGTATACATACACAGTCAGCAGTATTGTGCCTCGTAGCAGTTATCCAAAGTGCAATTTCGGAAATGTGAACAGGGTATTGTGAGGCCAATGGTGTGACTGAGAGACCGAGGGAAGTGAACCAATGGTGATAACGCCATGTCATGATATGTGCTGTGCAGAGGAGATCAATTTCGATTGCTCAACAAGAGTTTATTTCTTGGAGGCGACTAGGGTTCATATATCTGAACAAACTGTGTGCCATCGGGTACATAGTGCCCAATTAAGGTCATTTTGAATGATGAGACATGTTCATCTATTGAACTGACATCATGATGGACTACACTTCATGAGAATGAATTGCAAATTAGATAAATAGCATAATGCATGTTTGCAGATGAAATATGGTTATCTCTTAGGCCAGATACACGATAACAGCATGTTCAAGACGTGTGTGGGCTGGGATTCTGCATGGCCATCGTGAGGGATGTTAATTGCCCAGTGGTACAACAATGATATGTTTGTACAATCCTTCAGCAATTAGTATGTTCCCTCTACGTCAATTGAAGTGAACGGGTTTCAACCATATGAATTGACCAGCTAATGCGTCGAGCATGCTTGGGACAGATTGAAAACATCTGTATTCTTATCATCCTCAACCACCACAAACATTTCCAGACATCATTAAAGTTGCCCTGGTGGAAGATGAAGCCAGTGTGCTGATCGTAAGAATGCCCATGCCGCAGCATGTCAGAGACCTGAACAAAGCCAGAGAAGGTATACATGATACCAAGGGGGAGTGCAGAAAGTACAATATTTATTTAGGAAAACAAATTGTAACCGTTTCAACATTACTGTTTATTTGCGTTATATATTGGAAGAAATAATTTGAGTTTGTAAAAGTTTACATCTCCGGGTTCTGGTATACTGTAACTTTATTATTGCATTGCATCCTTCATATTCTAGACTATATTTTGTGTACATATATTCAACCCTCTACCCTTCCAGCCTTTGATATTGGGTAGCATCGAGATTGGAAGAAAATAAAGCACAGTTCATAAATAGAAATAATGAAATGAAAAATTGTTCATGCACTTGGCACTGTTTGTGGTGATCTTCCACTAAATAAAGTAGCACTTGACATTGAAAGAAATGTATGACTGCTCTATAGTTTATCCGAGACACTGCTGTCGTCATGAAATAATACTCAACACTTTGACAAATATATAAGGTTGAAATGAAAAGCGCAGTTCGTTGTTAGGCGCACTTGACATTAAATAAAATAGTTGACTGTTTGAGAGTTTATCAAAGACAATGCTGTCGGTCACACACAAATAATTTACACACTCTTCAGAAGAAATAATACACAATATTTTTTGAATTGGATAAAGAACACAGTTTGAGTTTGGAGTGAAACACTGCCCACTGTACAATTGACTTCTGGTGTGTTCTTACTCGTCCCTGATGAACACCATCTGAACACTAAACAGCATGATACACACACATGTCCTTCCTCAAATGTTGGATCCGCTATGATAAACTGAAATATTGGTACTTCCTGATGTACAAACACCACACTAACACTTTCCACTGATTGCAGATTTCTTCATGACCTGGATAAATACACAGAGCTCTCTTTCTTCCAAAAGTAACACTCTCACTGACGTGTCTCTTTCATTTGGGTAAACCTGATACTTTCAGGCAGAGCCAAGGCCATGTTTGTTGTTCAATGAACATGGATCATTTGCTGAAGGATATAATATGGCAAGGAGGTTTGAATTGGGTTGAAATGTGGTAAGCTGTTTGGCCTAACCTGAAGAATTGGTTTTAATGGCAGAATGTTATGAAAGCTTGGAACTTGAAAGGAGGTGCAGTGAGTGTAGAATGAAATAGATGTCCGCAGGGAAGAAACATTGTAGTACAAACCAAACTGTAACATTTCAAATTGTTAGAATGTATTAATTGAAATGCAGCAAAGCTAATGCAATGAGCAGTATTTTGTAAGAAACAAGTCAGCTGCTGTACAAAGGAAGCTGAGTGGACTTGATTTATCTTATTCATAAGTTGGAAGTAATGGACAGAGAAGTAACAGGGGTGATGTCTGGTAAACCTAGGTCGGAACGAGGAAATATAATGAACTTCATATATGTATAAACCAGCATAATATCAGAATTATCTGAACTTTTATTTGGTCCATAATCAATAGGCCTAGTATTTTAATATATAGCAGACGTTACGAGTTTGCAATGGGATTTAAGTCAGGGAAGTTGTTAGTCCACTTCTACCTGTCCAGTGTCATTGGGGTGCTTGCGACCAGAAAGACTGAAATGTGTACGAGTTTGCTTCTGGTATATCTTCCAAATATCTGCCTCTGTGGTGTAGTGGTTAGAGTGATTATCTGCCACCTCTGGAGGCCCGAGTTAGATTCCCAGCTCTTGCACGAAATTTAAAAAGTGATACGAGGACTGGAATGGGGTCCACTTGTCCTCCAGAAGTCAAGTAAGTAGAAGGGGATTGATTCCAACCTCAGCCATCCTCGGATGTACTTTACTGTGGATTCCTACTTCTGCTCCAGGCAAATACTGGGATTGTACCTAACTTAAGGCTACAGCCGCTTTTTTCCCTTCCAAACTTCCCTTCACCCACAAGGCCTCTGTTCAGCACAGCAGGTGAGGCCAACTGGGGAAGGTACTGCTCCTCCTCTCCAGTTGTACCGCCGGCCAGGATACTGCTCTTGGCGCTGAATGCAAGGGAAAAACAAGACCTGGAGGGTAAACAGATTAAATAAATAAAATATCTTAAAAATAATCAAGCAGTTTAGTACAAGAAATGTGAGTCCAGTAGGAACGTAGGCTCCCAGCAAGCACGGGAGACAGTATAGGACATGCGGGCCCTGGAAGTAGGTTACGCCCACATCAACTTGATTACTTGTGCTCTTAAATTGCTATTTAAGAATAAAAAAGCAATGCTTTATAGTTAACACATCACCACACTCAATTAAGAACGAGATATAAACAAACCTACATAAATATAGCCCGGATTTACTATTTAATTTATAATCGCACGAGTTATGTCTCAGGGAAGTTCCAGGTATATTATAGCTAGGGCTTGGTACAGGAGGAAGAGTCCTATCTACAAGAAAACTTGAAAATTCTTTAAAGAATGAAGTTTATTCAATTAAATGCATGTTGAATTACATATCACCTTGGTGTAGATTTTCGTCGTCTATCAGGTGACCCGTACTCCCAGGTCGCCATGCTGAACTGGACTGGAACTTTCTGCAGGCCTCCTTCGTCACCATGGAATGGACCTGGAACACCCAGGTTGGTCCGACATGGGATCGAACTCGTACCTCTGAAGTTCGAGACGATCTTGCGGGGTAATCACTCGTTTTATTACTCACAGGAGTGTCCACAGTCCCCCGACACTTATTTGATACGAGCGTTTGATTTAATTTTGATATAATATGAAGTTTGATCTTCACTAGTCCGTTGTAGATAGAATTTAAATGTTATTTACAGATGAAGATCCGGATAGCATCAAATTAAATTAAGAAAAGAAATAAATCACAGTTCGTGAACATAAGCTTTAGAAATAACGAAACTGAACACTTCACACATTATGCACAGTTCATGGTTGCTCTCCACTGAAATATGGTCGCACTTGACATTAGAATAAATATATGACTCCTCAAGAGTTTATCCAACGGACACTGCTGTCAGTAATGCACTAATAAACTATTAACACACTTTGAGGAAATAATAACGTTGACAATCATTCTGCACAAAACAAAATTCAACAGTGTTTGAATTAAGCATCGTCCACTTCGACCCAGAATTTGAAGAAACAATAAAGTTAGCAATTGTTATACACAGTTGTAAATTCAATTCACGCATTCGGTATCGTTCACGTGTACCGGTACCCAGAGTTAATCACTTGTGACGAAGCACACGAGTAGGTAATCACTTGCATGCATGGTAGTGAAAAGTTTGAACACTTGCATGATCACTTCTACTTAATAAATGAAAGAAAATAAGCTGACTGAGTTTTAAGAAATTCCACAGTTAATAATATAATGCAGTAGTGTGTCACTTTGAAATATACAACACTCGTTGATCAGTAACTCAGTTCCACAATTGTAAAGTGGTAAGAAACTAACTTCCACATATCGGAGTTTCCATACGCGCACAGAATCTACGTCGACTGTAAAGACTTGTCGGAGTTTCTACGCGCACAAACACTAAGTTTCAATCAACTGACAGAATCTTAGTCCACAGGAAGACTTGTACAATTCGAAGATAAATTTGGGCAGTAGTTTGTCTCGACGAACAGAGCAATGGTGTAGCGTCGTGAGTCAGACTGGACTCCAGCTGTAACTGACTGACTTGGTTGGGTCGAGCTCGTGTTACATACGATTTGTGTGTCTACGTCATTTCTATAAAGTGGAATAACTGGAGAATCTCTCAATGGATTTACTTGAAACTTGTCATTAGGGATGTATACATGATTCTCTACAAAATGACGTATCCCTTGAGTTGATACGATAATTATTGCAGGAATTCTGAAAATCTCCTAGTCGAACATTCGGGAAGGTGTGACGTTTCTTCTAGAACACGCCAATCCATGCTGGGTAGCACGTGGCAGGAAAGACGGGTAGCCTATCTTGCTCCTGCCTCCACGTCACACGTACAGCTGTAACTGCCTCAAGCCGGGTCGCTTCACCGAGCGTAGACAGACAAAGCTCGCAGTAAATGTTTTGCGTAATGATTGAATATTATTTATCTTAAGAAATACGACATGTACCGCGCATTACTGGTACAATACATTCCACAAGGGGGTTACATAATCTTAGAGAAGGAAGGAGAGAATACAAATATAGGTCACCCCAAGTCTTTGGACTCGTTTTAATGTAGGTATAGCCACCATAATATATCACATCAGGACGCGTCAGTCAGTAAATACATGTTCTCCCCATATGAGGAATTCATTCCTCTAATACGCCCTGTATGTGTGTTTGGCAGAATATAAAGATCTAGTTGCCATTTTACACATAAACATTTACAAAGTTGGTGATTCAAACAAATCGCACAACGGTAACTAAAGCTGCCAGCCATTTTCCGACTACAACAGAGAAAATTTAATCTGCATAAATAAACCAAATGTCAGGGAATGGAATATACAAAATATCCGGTTCATCAAAACACGGTTTTACGGTATATTCCAAGCCTCCTTAAAACATGTGGTACGATCTACAAATTGTATTCTCGACTTGCTTACTGATCCCATTTAATATTCACCTCCATCATCTCATCTTCTCATGAAGAATTATGATTCTTGTGATGTCTGTGCATAATATTTTCTAAATTCTAAAATACTTTGCGGTTTAGTTACCGCTCAGCAGTATGTGTGGCTATTGTCGAAATATCTCAAAATTAAAAGCATTTTGCTTCGGACGAGACAGAAGGTTGAGGGAGTAGTATTAAGTGATGAAGTCTGGTGATTCGTGGTGGAGTAATGTTGACGGTATATTTAGCGTTAACCATATTGCACGTAATGGCGGTACTATGTCGAAGTCTTCACACGTTTGCCACAGAATGTCAGGAGTGCCGCCACAAGCTCACGCATCAGTGTTGATTCGAGAATCACGAATAGGAACTTAACTGTGTTTCGCTACCCATCCTACTTACGTATAGGTGTATTTCTATTCCGTAAATTGGAATTGACTTTGAAGGAATTGCAATTTTAACCAGCTGAAGAGAGAACTCAGCACGTTATCGCTAATTGCTTAAGGGAATGGTGTCAGGAAAGGGAGTACGGAACTAAATAGGCTTAACTAGAGTTGGGGACGGAGCGAGTAATACCGATGAGTAATCCGGTTGTAGCGGTAGAGCGCACCACCGATCCCCTCCGCTTACAACTGCGAGTACTCGCGGAGGACCTGAGCACAGTGTAGCGCACAACACGTACGAAAGTACCTGTATTCAATCTGTGTGTTTCGAATGTACTTATCTATTTCCTAAGCTTGTTATGTTTTGTAGATAATGTAAAGTCTGTTATATTACATTTGTGGTGTTAGTGTGATATTTAAACATATTCGTAGACAGTAGTTATATTTTTAGAACATTTAAAGGAATTTAAAGAAATTTTTACAGAACGTTGTTCCACAAATGCCACGAAAACCGTCGGATGCCTGGCAGTTTTTTGACACCACTGATAATAGGAAACACGCAAAATGCAAATTTTGTGGCCGCACAAATGCGACGGGTGGTGGCACATCAAATATAATATAATATAATATAATATAATATAATATAATATAATATAATATAATATAATATAATATAATAACTGTATTTATTGAAGCAATCTACTGATAGCTGTTTGGCATTGGGACGTGTAGTAGTATGTTGTCAGATATGTTTTGTAATCACATTTGCAAAGGACATTCCAGTCAACGTTCATTTACGTAATTACTTTTGTCATCATGTAGATGAAATTATGTCAGTGTTTTTCATTATATTCTGATAAGATTCTTTATATTCAGGTTATTCTTCTCATTAACAGTGTACCGTATCACATGAACTTACGAAATAATTGTTAATACATTACTTTTCTGTTAACTTCCAATCCCCTTCTATACAAACCCTTTCGGTAGGTATGTGCCATACATTGTTTCACTATTCGAATGATTTAACTATACGAGTTACTAACATTTATTCCACATCCTACCTCCTACTCCCTAGCAGTTACGTATATAACAATTATAGTGAATATATATGCAGTTATTTACAGTTGTTACGTTGTGAGAGAAGGGTATTAATAGGGGGATGCAATACCTTCGCAGTGCCATACCTATAACGTGTTTAAACGTCCCGCGTCAGGACATTCACTCGGTAGTTCACTCGATACTACCGGGTGATGACGTCGCAACAACTGCTCCGCTCCGTCCCCAGCACTAGGCTTAACTAGTTATTCTCTACGAGCGTCGCGAACTCTGGCGTCCGTTTAAGAAAGGAAACATACCAAATTATTATCATACGTGATACAGTTGGAGTAGAGCATGAAAATTCATTAAAGTAGGAACTAGATGTGATCGCCTGACGTGCCTACACCCTTGGTAAAGAAATCTACCCTGAAACTTAGTGACATAACCTGTATGCTAAGAGAACACGCCGCTGTCAGTACAAAGTCCAGGTCGTACAGTGCATGTTGTCTTCTTGTAGGACGTCGGTTATATCACAAGCTCTTTCAGGCAGGCATGAACGATTTGATACTTCTCTTGTTAGAATTTGAATGCTAATGACTGCTAGATTAATTTTTCATTATGATTTTACAGTGATGAATTTCCGCCAGTTGGTGAAACTTGTACGCACAGGAATGATGACACTAAGCATCAGGAATCTACAGGATGCTGTAAAAGTCCAACCATACGACGTAAAATAGAACGTTGGATCTGCCATGTTTGTGGAGAGACCTTGAAGACGGGACCACTGTGGAGGGATCATATGTCACTGCACAGTGCACAGAGTTCACCTCAAAAGGATAAGAAACCGTTTACTTGTGATGTCTGTTCTCGGACATTTACCCGCCGTACTCATCTCAGGACCCATATGACGCTACACACAGGACAGAGGCCGTTTGTTTGTACTTTATGTGGTAAGACTTACTCAAAGAAGGCGGACCTCAACAATCATATACTGGCTCATACTGGAGAGAAACCTCATAAATGTTCTATATGTAGCAATGTATTTGTGCAGAAGTCTAATTTGACTAGGCACATGCAAATTCACGCAGGGAAGAGACAATATACCTGCGAACACTGCGGCCAAGAATTTAATCATAGTTCCCTTCTCAGAAATCACAAATGTATTCCTACTTCACAAGTGAAGCCTTTTAATTGTAGCTTGTGCAGCAAGTCGTTCGGTCGGAAATCTCTTCTTAACTCACATAATTTGACTCACACGGCGGTGAGGCCGTATAAATGCACTCTGTGTGGCAAAGCGTACATCAAATTGAACGATTTAAACAACCATGCCTTGAAGCACACAGGACAAAAGCCTCATTCCTGTCTAACGTGTGGCAAAGCATTTATGCAACCGTCTGTTCGCAATAGGCATATGTTGATTCACTCTGATAAACGACGTTACTTATGTAGTAGGTGTGGTAAGGGGTTCATTCAAAGGTCGCATCTCGATGCTCACATGTCAGTCCACACGACGTAAAATGTAACTGCGTCCCAGTTTTATCTATACCTTTTGATATAATAAATTATATTATGTTCATACTAAGGGTACGAGGAATCACCTGATTTAACGTGTCCAAGTGATCGGTATTTGAATTGCTCGTAACCATACAGCTGCTGCAGTTGTCACTGCCAACTATAACATTACACTGGACAGCAGAAAACTTTCCCTATCAACATTCATCATATACGAATAGAGAGCCAAAAGTCTCTTCTATAAAATTATGGCAAGAGTAAAAAAAAGATCATATGAAATAAAATAAAAATTAAATAACAAATTAATACTTCTTCCATACACAGAATATAATGTATTCTTAAACACGAGGTTTTGAAACTTTCTTATTCACGTAACACTTTTCAAAATTTGCTGTTAAATCTCGCAAGACAAAGTAGTTATCCACCCTGACACTTCTGACCTAATTGGATTCAAGTTTAAATATTCCTTTATTCTGCCTTTTCTTCCTGCATTGTCATCAAAAAGTCTTGAATACCGAATGTACTATTAAAACTTAAAAAACATGAATTCTTGTACTTTCAATTGACAAACGTGCACAATGAAGTAAAAGACCAGTAAAATATTCTTTTTTATTATTATACCTTCAAACTACATACAAAAAGATGTTCTTCCCAATTGTCTCTGTTCAAGTGTAAGCGTTTCTATTTATATCCACTGTAAAAATGCAATGTGTTGTATTTTCGTTTCTTTTCGAGCAAGGCTCAGGCCACTAAATTCTCTAAATTTTCTCCATTCAAGTTACTAACCTGACTGCACTTTCTTGAATGCAGCAAATTCTGTTTCTACTTCAGAATAATTGACAGGTGCCTAATTAAACGAATAAATTTGGGACAAAAAGTTGCCGAATTGCCCGCTTCTTGCATGACATATTTACATTTTCAACTTAGCATTATTATTGTAACAATTTTTCAACTTGTTCACTAACTGTTAAAGATTAGACCTGTAAATTACCAACTTTGTTATTGTGTTGGCAATTTTCCAGAATTGGATTGTGTGTAAATTAATTCATGCATTACATGCTATTTATTGAATGTCACTACTGCACATTTATTGCAAGTTTCATCATCGGCCGGAAGAATTTACGACGTAAAAGAGAAAAATGTCAGTGGAATGATATTGCGTGTAATTGGTACCAACAATGAAGTATATACTGTCGCCTTGGTGATATTTCTCATGTACTAAAGGAACTGAGGGAGTATACACAAGACGTGTGGAGCAAGCAATGGATTACCAGCACAAACGGCCGGCTAACAAGGGAGTTGTTCTTTCCAAATATTCAAGACAGACTACAAAGTAGCTTATTGCAACATGAACACATTATAACTCAGTTTCTGACAGGACATGGAAAGTTTGGATCATACTTCGAGAGGTTTGGAACTAGTATTCAGAAACCCCACAGCTGTACCTTTAAAATGCCACAAACTGTTCCTCATCTTTTATTTGAGTGTCCAATTTTTAACAGGAGTAGATATCAATTATTAATGCATTTAAAGATGTGTAATAAAAATACCAAGCACCTCCCACTATGGTATTTCAGAGAAGATGCTGTTATAATGAATTTGTTTAATTTCTCCACCTAATTTATAAGTCGTCTTTATTTTTATTCAATTTTCATGTATTAACTTAGTCTCACTATCTATAGCCCTAATATACTACTTGTAAAATAGGGTTTGTAATGGGATATTCAATAATAATAATAATAATAATAATAATATATACTGTAGTGTAGGTGAAATTCAATATATTTCCATATGTACAGTCTAGGAAATTATATAATCTCTTCCCGACTTAACTGCATAGAATTTATTGCAGTGAAAATTCTACCATATTTGATTAGAACAAACATTTAACAAAAGTGATACTTGCAGGCTATGGTATCTCCTTATGTGGCAACACGAACAGTTGCTTTCAAGATTACTTTTAATGCTATAATACCAAGTAGGTATATGATTTAATTACTTCAAACAGAAATGATTAAACGCCTATAGTTTTGTATTCATTTTCTGCTTTTAGAGGATATCACAGAATTCATATTGCCGTACTTTAGACGTATTGATTCTGCTACACGTGCAGTGCATGGGCTAAACACGGAATGTGTCTAGAGAACTTCCATAACCTGTTTATAATCATTCGGCTGAGTCAGGAATGGAATGGATGACGGCCCGTCTAGCGGTAATGATAGGAATTGTGCCAAATACGGTAGCCTGTCACACTCCTCTGGGACAATGATGAATGACATATATGAACTGATATTAGAAAATGTTGCTGGAATGTAAGATCAAACCAGAGTACCACAGAAATACCTGCCCTGCCTTGCTTTGTCCAGCACAAATCACACATGGATTGACAGGAATATAAACCACAGAACCCAGAGTTGAAAGGCTGGTGAGCAGCTGCTGAGCTATGGAGGCTAACATAATGTGCTTGTTATTATTATAAAATATTTCAATAGCTTCACTAGCCTTCACCACATATTGTGCAACAGTATTTCACAGCCATTTCTTTATTTAAATATATTGCTTACAAAATGCTTAATATAAATTTGAGAATGTTATTGCACTTTAAACGAAGAGAACACTATGTTTATGACTTAACAAGTTATTGCGAGTACTCAATTATCTCTCCATCAAGTAACTTAACATAACTTTTTACCATAAAAGATGAGCTGGACCAGGTTCATCCTCATTTTATTTCCCAATTATGAAATTTTCAACATATCACTATCTTCGAAGACCGTTCTCTTCTTTAATTCATTTCGAAGTTTGTGTAAAATTGACTTGGCGACTTAACAAACTAAATGAAATTTTGAGTTACATTCATTTTATAAAATGAGCTTCACGTAGCATTAACGGTAGATCACGTAGAGTGGCTTCAACAAAACCTGTGTGTATAATTTAACAAGTTTTTTTGTGATGAGTTTGGACATTTTGTTTCTGTACTTCTTCAGGAATGAGATTAGTCATTATTTTCAGGGGATGTATTTTCTCCTACCAGAGCATCACGTGAAGGATTGAACACTTTGCGTTTCTCTTCGCTGTTTCGTATTTGCATTGCGTAAAACGGAATTTACTAAACAATTTGAAAGACTTTTGTACATCTGGAAGCGTGATATATATTATTATTATCCTTATTGTGCATTTTACAGAGATAGTTAAGTTTAAATAAAGTGGCTCACTGATATATCGCGACGAAAATGACCATTAATTCATAAATAATGTATTTCCTGTAGTCAACAAAGATAACAAAAGACTGAAAATTCATGCATTCACACCCACACAAATAGAAGGAAGAACTGATTGCATTCAAGTATGGTGTTACTGAATACATGTTTATTACTGTTCTCCCCCATTTGGCAAATAGTATCTGGGTGTAAAGTTTGAAGTAATTGATATTCGTCTTGAATAATGCAGACAACTTGCTGCATGCCAGCTTCTAAATCGTCGACGCATGCCTATCTCTGGATCTAGATCCTGCTGCACTGCTGGTACTGTTAGGTGCGCCTGTAGGTGGCGTTGGTACAATAACACTAAGGATATCACTGCATGTGATAAGATGCAACTAAAAGGGGCCCCAATGGCTCTTAACTTGGGAGCGTTTGTTGGTGACGACGTAGATCTTACCTCAATCCTGGTCCGCCATGCTCCTCACGTTTATATATCCTATCTAACCTCACTTGTGTCAACTCCTGTTTTTCTCGACCCCGAAGTTATTAGGTCGCGAATCCTAGAGAGTCTCATGTTCACGCCCTTCGTGGCCCATACCTTCCTTTGGCCGATATCTTGATTTTTCGAAGTGACCGATGCCTTCCAAATTTCTCTGATTGTTATTAGAGGATGGTTGCCTAGTTCAGCAAAGGCTCCAAAATTTCAACGTCGCCTGCTTAACACCATCACCATTAAATACCAACACAGCATAACTTAAAACTATAATCATCACCACCACAACTGCTTCGTCATCTTCTGGTGTTTCATCGATCGGTGTTCGTTTAATTAATTCTCGTTGGCCTTCGTGGAATTCTGGCATAATGTTACTTGTTTCTTTGACGTTGGGGGTTGAATTTTGGACACACGCATTTGGTTAATGTTACCCGTCATCAAGTTTGGCTGAGTGATGAAGACGTCCAACTTTTTGATGGCTGTTCTCGATTTCCACATATTTTTGTTATTCGCATAATAGCGCGCCTGAGAGTGTTCTCCCATGTGGCGAAGTGGCTGGAACACTGGGCGTTTACAAAATTTCTGCAACTCTTTAATGGTGAATGTCACAGGTGTAGTATGTATTGGAAAGTGTTTATTGAAGACTTTATTTGTTAAACCTTCCGTATGTTCTGAAGTGTGGTGATTTGTGTAATGTTCGATAACGCGTGGTATTTCTGTACTTACTGGAAGTATCCAGAAAGGTTTTACATGAATTTTTGAACAGGGTGTGTTGCTTTTGTTGGTTATGTATTCTAGAAAGTATGTTCTGACTGTTCTGGAAATGGGAAATTCGCGATTGTGCGTATTCGAGAAAGTTATTTAAAGTTCGCGACTGAAGTAGGAGTTGTGATTGGTGAATCTGGGTGACAACAGGCGGGCTCATGCGTTCTGATTGGCTACTCCAAGGCCAGGGTTCCCCTTATAATGAGAGCGAGGCAGCACTTCATGGTCTGTCTTGGTCTGTCTGTGGTCTATCAGCAGTCTATCCGGTTGTCCGAAGTTTTGACGCCGTCTCGCTACCGGGATGGGCCACTTTGTGGGTAAGCACTCTTGATTTCCGTTCCAGCGTAAATTTCCTGTAATGTTCGTTGGCTTTTTCATATAGGAGTCTGCCCTAACCTCACCTAGTTTCTGCTGATGTTTCACTGAGTGTGTAGTAGCTTTTGGTACTGTGTAATTGTATTTAATTTCCCTCCTTTACTGTGTTTAGTGTTTGTTTAGTGTAACCGCTGTAGTAACGGTTCCAGTGAAAATTGTCTAGACGCAGTGCTCCATGGAAACCACGATGGAAAACCACATCCTATTACAATTCGATGACCGATGATGAAGATGGTGTTGATAGCCAAACATCATTATTGTCCCATTTTGATTTTGCATCGATGATGACTACAAAATATATTATTTATTCTTGAAAAGGATGACAATTCCCCTCCGATTACTCCCAAGGATGCAGGGATGCCTTTGAAGGACTCTCTTGAATTTTTCACATGCATAACATGAGTGAACAATCCGTTCAATATCGTTGTCGATCATTTCCAATAAACATAGCGCCAGCAACGGTAGGGTCTTGCATCACATGTACGCTGAACAGGCATTTCCGGATTATATGACCTGAGAACTTGAGCATTAAATGTTGAAATGTTAACATTCCGCGAGATGTTCTTACCTCACTTGATTAGTTTTGCCTTGAAATTTCAGTGACAGCTTTAATCTTCTATGGTAATACCAAAACGTCGATACGCTCTTGAAAAATGAACATTTCTGGTTATTCATGTGTAAATCGATGTGGTGGAAGTTTTCTCGGCTAATGGTTTGTGTAGTAGGCAGTATTCATCATGTTTTAGAACAATGAGAAACTAAGCAATAATAAGAAGAAGAACCAGTAAGCAGAGTTCGGGAAGCGTGTAAAAACCCAAAGGATTCAAAATTAGGATGTGAGAAGAATCGATCGCAAGTTCAATAACAATTGTATTTTGAATTAAGAGCAGCAAGTAAGATGACTGATATACAAGCGTAGCAATAACTTCAGTTAAGACTTGAGAAAAGTACAATATGTCAATAACGTGAACATTGATTACAATAAAGACATTTCAGATGCAATTAAATACCCGAGTAGAATTCCACAATATAAAGAAGAATCGCCTATACTGGGAAAGGAAAGAGAGATCACAAGCAGGGACAAGAGATAGGACATCTCCAAGCAAAGTAAAAATACGGATTATTTTCACAAGTATCGCCACATCAGGAAGAGTCTGTAACGCATTGACGGAGAATATTGGACTTAATGTTCCAACGGTGAGACATCGTGATGCTTCAGGCACAGCACTCGCACCAAAGTAAGGAGGATATATGATGGCTTGAGTAGAGGCGAAAAGCGGGAAACTGAGGCCCAAGTAAAAAGTACGTTAGTAATCTCAGTACGCAGCACGACGAGATGTTGAGCCCTACACACCACTCTCAAGACTGGACTGATCAAAGTCTCAGTATATATAGGGCGTGAAACGTTTTTAGGCATATTCGAGAAAGTTGGCAAAAATGACGTAACGATGATGCGGTGAGAGGCATGCGGTAGTATGGCAAAGGTTAATGAGATAGCATGTACAGTAGACTTTTGGGAGAATGTTACATCGAATATTCCTAACTGACAGAGACAGACAATTCTCTTTTGCAGCTATATGTACAAAGATCTCATTGCTAGTTGCTTTACGTCGCACCGACACAGATAGGTCTTATAGCGACGATGGGATAGGAAAGGCCTAGGAGTTGGAAGGAAGCGGCCGTGGCCTTAATTAAGGTACAGCCCCAGCATTTGCCTGGTGTGAAAATGGGAAACCACGGAAAACCATCTTCAGGGCTGCCGATAGTGGGATTCGAACCTACTATCTCCCGGATGCAAGCTCACAGCCGCGCGCCTCTACGCGCACGGCCAACTCGCCCGGTAAGATCTCATTGAAGGCTTTTCCTGTTTTAGTAGTCTATCCCAGAGGATTTAGTCAATTCTGAAGGTGCAGTTTTTGCCAAATGAAAGTCGATTCATCCTGTATGTTTCTCGCTTGACTTTCGATTGACTGGAACTAGTAGATAAGTTTTATTGCGATCTAATCGGAAATATAACGGGAAATATATAGACTTCCGTATTTCTTCCATTTTGAGGATCGGGCCGAGTGCATCTATGATACAGTCGCACTCCTCCGACCGCTTTTGGGAAAACGACGAGTGGGGTCCCCAGGCCTGAATGAAATTGATGAACAAGAACAACGAACAGCTGCATCGGCTGTTTCAATTTACAGCATGGATCAAATTACTACAATGTCTTCAGATATTTTCGAAGAGAAGACTGGATCCATTCGAAATTTCAAGGTAGCTTTGAGATTTCGGGAAAATACTAAACATAAGTTTCTAGAAATATGGCTTTGAATACAGTACGATGTAGATTGTAATCAAGTGTTACCCCGAATTCCGAGGATGAATTGTGCTCTGGAGTCGATGCCTTGCCATCTCCAATATCTGATCTTACTGTGGCAACATAATCGGCGATTGATTGTTGTGCAGTCTGGTACTTCAACAACAGTTGATTTGCGGCCACAAGTATCCTCACTTCTGGTGCAAGATTTTTCCCTAAAACGTTCATCGTGTATTTGTTTCTTGGGCGAATTTCGGGGTGAAAGCGCTGCTAACATGTTGACAAAATCAGCGCTAATTGAATTTAAAAATAATTTGGCACAACATTACTTATTATTATTATTATTATTATTATTATTATTATTATTATTATTATTATTATTATTATTATTATTATTATTATTATTATTTATGCTCTACATTTCAAAACGAGTTTCATAATTTTGATACTATTCCTCAGAACGAAAAATATTTTCAGAAGTATGTAAAAAGTACAGTTACTCCCCGTAAAGTTGGTGGCTCAGGAATACTTTTTGATTACTGATCCAATATTTTTTCATCCACTGTTTGTTAAATTGCACGAATTTTTCGATTTGTTTGCCGTCCATCCTAATATAACGCACATTTGTTATGTTGAACGATGATGTGAAAGTGAATAAAATATTAGATGTTTAACCACAATTTATAAATATTGTAACTGTTTACCTGGTGATCCGGATTAGATTTTGTAATTTGCAGTCGTTGTTTTCGGCGAACTCCACACGAAGGTCAGATCCTTCGCCGCATAATTGTTTCCTTCCTCTTGTTTTTTATCCCCGGTGAACGTTTTTCTCATTCATGCCGGACTATGTATTGCTTTTATCCACGTTACATCATGCTAGATATCAAAGCATAATTTCATACCAACACAAAAGTAGTGATTGCATTTGAAGGTTAGTAGTTTTCTACATTTTGTGCCTGGTCTAATGTGGCAATATAATGTATTGTTTAAAATATAATGTTACGGGAAGTAAAATACACCTCTTTTTACAACAACGTCATTAACATGCATCATCACCGTGAATTGTGAAGTGCTGTTATGTTGCCTTTAGAACTACAAGAAGTAGCCTTGTGCATGAATGGAATGAGGGAAAGAAGTAGTACAGGAAGCAAAGAGCAGGAATGCATTCCAGATGATCATTTTGTTTCAAAAAAGGAAAGGGTTCAAGCTTGTCTTCGTCTGTTCATTGAAGAAAGCTCCTCCAAATGAAACGGCCATGGGTGCATACATAGTATGGAGAAATCCTTCGATAATGTGAACATCGTGTTTCAAAGTGTATGAAATGTGAAACTCG
Organism: Anabrus simplex; assembly: GCF_040414725.1. NCBI lineage: Eukaryota > Metazoa > Arthropoda > Insecta > Orthoptera > Tettigoniidae > Anabrus > Anabrus simplex. Next base: position 44,962,754 of record NC_090278.1, on the reverse strand, counting down.
ATTATTGACACTAATATAGCATTTTATCTAAAGACAGACTGCTCTTGAAGGAAAAGATCAAGATGAGAGGCTTTGTAAGGTGAGGATGTGGAGTTTCTCCTCTCACTATTCAAGATGCTAGGAGACAAACCAACATGGGATAAAAGTTGACGTTCATAGCTTTCAATATGATCAGAATTGCAGACGACATCGATATGACAAGAGGCGTGCAATACGAAGACTCAGGCTGTTACCTTGAAATACCCGACACGGAAACAGATTATACCAGCAAAAATTGCGCTCGGGAAACAATTTTTTATGAAAATATCCCTTTTAACATCAAAGCCATTGTCACAAAAATGTTATCATTCGTGAAGTTTTGCTTTATCTGCGTCAGAAACCTGGACACTTACGAAGCCACATCAAATCGTTGTATCGGACCAGTACGATGGGGCACTAGGCAGACTATCCCTAGTTCGATTATGTTTACATTCAAAGTTTGGAATGATATCTGCCTACTCCACTGGACGCTTTATTGTAGATTTGACCGTCTGAAAAAATTATCGAAACATCTTGTAAATGATCCAGCTGAATCCATTCAGAGGGATGAATTCCAGCAGGTGATCCTCCGTACGTTATATTTTTGCGTGGCAACAGTACCATACTGATATTGAAGACACCGCTGATGGGCCTGACACATTAATGTTCTATCCTTGTGCTGAACTACTCTCAATCGCGTTACTTCCACGTTAAATAATTTGCTGGGATTGTGTTGAAATCTTCTCATTTCTAGGTTCAGGAGTAAGAAAACTCTTTCAGCCTTTTCTCCCGAAAATGTTAGGGATCAGCGTTCCGTCTTATTGAGGACTCTTTGGAAGAGGCTTTTACTCTCTGGTGTTGTATAAAGTCTGTGGACTGTGTTCCAGTCTCTCAATGTCTGTCTCAGTTGGAAGTAGTGATGGGTCGAACTTGCTCTTTTGAGGGAGCTAGCTCATTCGCTCCCGCTCCTAACTGAGAGTCGTTCAAAAGAGTCGACTCTTGGGAGCGGGAAGGTAGGAGCGAGCCAGGAAGTCAGAGGCCGCTCACCGCTCCTGGTTCGTTCGTTCATTCGTTCATCCGGTTTAGGGCAGACGGCTCTTTATGACTTCCGGTCGCTCTTCATGACTTCCGGGAACGAATGATATAGCGCAAATAGTTTATATTTTCCACAACAGATGGCAGCACAACGTCCAGTTTAGAAAGCTACTCTTGAAATAAAACAACTAATGTATGCACTTCTGGCAACATTGGCAAATAATCTAACGATAAAGCTTTATATACAGTAACGAGGAAATGTTTAACAAATATACAGTATTAATGGATACCGGTAACATCTAATATTACTACTTCGTCCATGTTCCTTTCTTCTTAAAATGATGCTTTTCAAGACTGAATGCACCGTGACGAGACGTATGTTCATGATATTGGCAATACTTACACGTTAATAAATAATTGTTTAAGAATGTAATGGGATGTAAGTTACTATAGTATAGACTAAGCCATGAGTTATTTATTCATAAACGCCCAAAATAGCGTGATTTTACATTTTCTAGATTAATCATGACTCCGATTTTATTTGAAGGAGCGAGATGGCGCGAGATAGTTCACCTTTCCCACAACAGATGGCAAAACAATATACAGTTTGGTACGCTACTCTTGGAATAAAACAAATGTATAATGCTGGCAACATTCGCAATTAATCCAATGATAAAGTTTTATACACAGTAACGAAGAAACGTGTCACAAATATACAGTGTTGATTGATAACATCTAATATAACTTTGCCTAAGTTCCATTCTCCTTAAAATGATGTCTTTCAAGATTGAATGCACCGTACGGGACGTATGTTCGAGATGTTGGCAATTCTTCCGTTCGACCCCGACAATCCAGATAAGCATAAGAAGAATCTCTATCCTGTGCACGTAGTTTACATTTCACTCAAAAGATGTCATCAGAAAATCCTCTTTCGACTGGAGCTGCAGAAAGTTTCTCACTTGACACTCCGCGTTGGGACAACAGATTCTTTCATTCATTAATGGAGCGTAGAAACATAGCTGATTAAACGCGATCTTTAACGAAAATAATGGAAACTACTATCAGCACAAATGTACATATAACCAAGTATACTACAGTACGCATAGCATTTTGCCTATTTTCCGTGTACAGTATGGTCACACTATCTTCTACTATTTTTTTCAAGAACGATCAAACCGTATGAGTCGTATATGTTCGATATATTGGCATTCCTTACACTATCTAAACTTACTTATTCTTCTACTTCCGCTTCGACCACTTTTCCCACACTTGTGGGTTCGCGGGTGCGAACTGTTCCGCAAATGTGGATTTGGCCCTGTTTAATAATAAGTAATAATGTTACTGGCTTTACGTCCCACCAACTACATTTACGGTTTTCGTAGACGCCGAGGTGCCAAAATTTAGCCCCGCAGGGGTTCTTTTACGTGACAGTAAATCTACCGACACATGGCTGACGTATTTGAGCACCTTCAAATACCACCGAACTGAGCCAGGATCGAACCTGCCAAGTTGGTGTCAGTAGGCCACCGCCTCAACCGTTTGATTCACTCAGCCCGGCTGGCCCTGTTTTATGACCGGATGTCCTTCTTGACGCTAACCCTCTGCGGAGGGATGTAATCAATATTGCGTATTTCTATGGTGGTTGGTATTGTGGTGTGTTATCTGAATATGAAGAGGAAAGTGTTGGGACAAACACAAACACCCAGTTCCCGAGCCAGAAGAATTACATTCCCGACTTGGCCGAGAATCGAATCCGGGACCCTCTGCAGCGAGGGCCTCAATGCTGACCATCCAGCTAAGGAGTCGGACTTCTTACACGTCAATAAATAATTATTTGAAAATGTACTGTGGTATACACGTTGGTATGAGTTATTTAGCCTATATTTTAAAGCCGAAACTAGTGTTATTTTCTATTTGCCTTAATTCGATTTAAAACAACGGTATGTTATTGTATCCACTGTACCGTAAAACCGAAAGATTTTGGCAATATGTTAATTCATAACTACGAACGCATTTAAGAAACAGGTGAGGATTTGTCAGAGTATTTCTTAATTATTTCAGACAGAATAAAATTACGCCGTTTCTACTTGCCGAGTGGTCTATTCAGTATTCTGGATAGCGACTGTTTGTTCGTGCTTAGTTGAGGTTAGTTAACCCGAACTTCGTCTCGTTTATTTGTTCCTAATCTACTGGATCTATACTAGGCCCTACATCCTTCATAGATTATGAGTGCATACAGGAAGTGAACAGGTAAGTATTGCTCAATAACACGTTTATTTCATTTCATTGTTTCGTTACGTTGCAAGTTGCCAGAACTATGGCACAAAAACGTACCTAACAAACAGACCACAACCACTGCACTCAGACCACTGACTGAATGCGGGAAGAGGCTAGACTGGGCAGCCTATAAAAAAGAAAGCGGCTTTTGTACGTCACGTGTTTATCTGAGGCATGGTATTGGCTAGAAATGAACGAGAGTCGATGTGACGAGCTAGCTCTTTCTTGGAGTCGCTGTTGATAAAAGAGTCGGCTCGTGTTAGCTCTCAGGGAGCAAGGAGGGAGCTAGCTCATACAAGAGTCGACTCGTAAATGAACGACTAGCTCTCAGGGAGCAAGGAGGGAGCTAGCTCTTACAAGAGTCGGCTCTCATTGAGAGAGAGTCGTTCAAAAGAGTCAGTTCGTTCATGAACGACCCATCACTAGTTGGAAGTCAGTCGTAGATGTTTCAAGATGTAATAAGCTGGTGTACTTAAAGAGTAGACTTGTGCATTTTTATGCTGTGTCCTGTGATGTTGAATAATCCATTATTTTAACTAAACAAATGGTACTTTAACGTGGTTATGTTACTCTCCGCATAGCCCGATAGAAAGTTCGCCTACAAGGTTATGGGCCCAGATCGCCAGTCTGCTACTGAAGTATCCAGAGTATTCCAGAAGTATCCAGAAGTGTCCAGAAAATCGATAGATCTGCAAGGTTTCAGAAAGTTCCAGTGAGTTGTTTTTGGTGTGTTTGCATAAATAATGACAATGGCGGTGACAATAGAAACAATGACAGTTAATAAAATGTATAACATTCAGCAGTTTTCGGGTACCGATGTTGGGAACTGGTCGTTTAGAATGAAGAGTGTATTAAGTCAAGCTCAAGTGTTAGAAGCTATCGAAATTGTTGATTTTGCTACGAAAGCAGGAAATGCCGGTTTGGAAGCAAAAGCCCGGGCGTTGCTCATTGCTGGTGTAAGTAATAATCATCTTAATATTCTGAAACAGCAAAAGTCAGCTTACGCAATGTTCAAGAGTTTATAAGATAATCTTGAAAGGAAAGGGGCAAGAAGTCGTTTATAACTGAGGAGATGCATATGATGGTTGTAGTTCATTAGCAGAACATATGAAATTGGAGGATTATTTCACACAATTGAAGGATACTGATAGTGAGTTACCGGTATCTGTTAGTTTCAATGCCTCGTATTTATGATTCAGTGGTGACAGCTCTTGAAACTAAACCAGGCTTAACCTTAGACTTTTGGAAAAATCATCTGTTAGAAGAAGAAGAAAAAACAGAAGAAACTTCAAACTTCTGTTATCAGAAATGATCACATTCTTCTCTGCTTTCGATGTGGTAAAGCAGGTCGTTAACAATGCCATTGTAAAGAACGTTCTAATTCTTCATCTAGAAGCTTCTACAGAGGAAGAGGATCTTCAAGGTCAATAGAACATGTTCTGCTAATGTACTACAACCATCACATGTAGTCTCCTCAGATATAAACCACTTCTTGCCCCTTTACTCCAGTTTCCACGAGCCGTGAAAATACTTAATGGAAAAATAGACAGCAGGGGAAAAAATTTAATTACTAAAGAAAATGCCAAAGTGACATTTTATACAAGAGATGAAAATTAAGTTCATAATGAAAGTGAGTTAAGGCAAAGTTTAAATTCATGTAACTCTGATAAAATTGGGTGTAATGTAGAGGAAAATAAGCAAGTTAATATTGATAATAATCTTGTTTGGTGTGTGGATTCAGATTTTTCTGATCGTTTTGTGCCTGAATTAGATGTTTCTGATACCTATGTGAAATTCAGACTTCCAAAGAGGGTAAGTGTAGCCAAAAAGTGCATAAACATTGGGGCAAATGGTAGGGGGAATATTCATGCTAATGGAACAATTGTTCCTTGTACTATTAAAATGTATATTGTGTACCAGAACTCAGAACAAATCTGTTGTCAGTGTCAAAGTTGGAGCAGGTTGGCTGCTAATTTATATTTCATAGGAGTAGTGTCCAAGATTTCTTGAATACAGGTAATAGATTGATACATTCAGGACAAATATGTATTGATGACAAAAGGTCCCACGAGCCTCTGGCTCGTGATAGGGACAATACAGTACATATTTTCCTTAAGGTGACACAATAATTACATATAATATACAATAGGTCTGTAAAATGACAAGTACATTTTTGGATAAATAAGACATACTTCTTTAACATATCAGCGTCATATTTTTCAGAAGTATATTCAGATATCGCATGGCTGTAGGGTATTAAATATGGACAATATATTATTGTATTAATTAAAGCAGGTTATACACAGATTATATTAAGATATCTGTATAAGAGTAATATTCCTTCAGGTTTTCTTAAAACATATAACTGATTTAAAGTTCTTTATAACAGGAGGAAACACATTATATTCCCTAAACATTGATATGTGTATGCCTTTCAGTCCATACTTTACTGAATTAGCGTGAGAGGGATATATCCTTAATGGTCCTGCAGTTTCATATCTATGAATTTCACTAAAATGGGAGTTAACAATAGAGTGGGTTAATGTCCTGTCTAGCTTATACATAAAGACTGATGATGAAAATGCAATTTGTTTATGGAATGGCAAAATATTTTACTCTGAAAAAACTTCATTTGACAGTTTGAGTAAGGGGAATCCATACATTATTTTGATCGCCCTTTTTTGTAGGATTTCCAAATTATTAACATAATCTTTCCTACATCTTCCCCAAATGAAGTTTATGTACATTAGATGCGGGTGGATCATGGCATAATATATACACTTCAATTGTTGATCAGAGATATTACTGTATCTTAATCTGTGCATTATTCCTATCAAAGGGGTAATTTAGCTCGTTTCACTGTACACTGCTAAGATGAAAGTTGAAACTCTAATGTTAGCTATCGTAAAACTTTGAAGAATTACAAGGCTAATGAAGAATTAGAGTTATGGCATAGAAAGCTAGGTCACTTGAGTTATAAACGTATAAATCCTTAAGCAAAGAAAGGTCCAGTAAACAGATTACGTAACTTAAGAGATGTTAGATTTGAAAAATAAAATTGCGAGAATTGCATTCTTGGAAATGACTAGACAACCATTTATTGGTAAAGGAGAAAAGTTAATTAAGCCCTTAAGAGCTTGTTCATCCTGATTTGTGTGGTCAAATTAAACCTCTAACATGGGATGGTTATGAATATTTTGTTACATTTACATTTTACTATGTTTTATGTATTAAGGCATAAGCATGAGGCCTATGACAGATTTGTTGAATATTTTAATGCTTCAACAAATCATTTCTCTAAAAAGGTGTTAAGAGCAGACAATGGTGGTGAATATACACTGACTGACAGCAAATGCAACACCAAGAAGGAGTCGTCAGAACTTTATGCCAATTGCAGGGTAGACTGACGTCACTGAGGTATGCTCATGATGTAAAATGCGCCGCTGTGCTGCGCACGTAGCGAACGATAAATGGGACACGGCGTTGGCGAATGGCCCACTTCGTACCGTGATTTCTCAGCCGACAGTCATTGTAGAACGTGTTGTCGTGTGCCACAGGACACGTGTATAGCTAAGAATGCCAGGCCGCCGTCAACGGAGGCATTTCCAGCAGACAGACGACTTTACGAGGGCTATGGTGATCGGGCTGAGAAGGGCAGGTTGGTCGCTTCGTCAAATCGCAGCCGATACCCATAGGGATGTGTCCACGGTGCAGCGCCTGTGGCGAAGATGGTTGGCGCAGGGACATGTGAACGTGTGAGGGGTCCAGGCGCAGCCCGAGTGACGTCAGCACGCGAGGATCGGCGCATCCGCCGCCAAGCGGTGGCAGCCCCGCACGCCACGTCAACCGCCATTCTTCAGCATGTGCAAGACACCCTGGCTGTTCCAATATCGACCAGAACAATTTCCCGTCGATTGGTTGAAAGAGGCCTGCACTCCCGGCGTCCGCTCAGAAGACTACCATTGACTCCACAGCATAGACGTGCACGCCTGGCATGGTGCCGGGCTAGAGCGACTTGGATGAGGGAATGGTGGAACGTCGTGTTCTCCGATGAGTCACGCTTCTGTTCTGTCAGTGATAGTCACCGCAGACGAGTGTGGCGTCGGCGTGGAGAAAGGTCAAATCCGGCAGTAACTGTGGAGAGCCCTACCGCTAGACAACGCGGCATCATGGTTTGGGGCGCTATTGCGTATGATTCCACGTCACCTCTAGTGCGTATTCAATGCACGTTAAATGCCCACCGCTACGTGCAGCATGTGCTGCGGCCGGTGGCACTCCCGTACCTTCAGGGGCTGCCCAATGCTCTGTTTCAGCAGGATAATGCCCGCCCACACACTGCTCGCATCTCCCAACAGGCTCTACGAGGTGTACAGATGCTTCCGTGGCCAGCGTACTCTCCGGATCTCTCAGCAATCGAACACGTGTGGGATCTCATTGGACGCCGTTTGCAAACTCTGCCCCAGCCTCGTACGGACGACCAACTGTGGCAAATGGTTGACAGAGAATGGAGAACCATCCCTCAGGACACCATCCGCACTCTTATTGACTCTGTATCTCGACGTGTTTCTGCGTGCATCGCCGCTCGCGGTGGTCCTACATCCTACTGAGTCGATGCCGTGCGCATTGTGTAACCTACATATCGGTTTGAAATAAACATCAATTATTCTTCCGTGCCGACTCTGTTCTTTCCCCAACTTTCATCCCTTTCGAACCACTCCTCCTTGGTGTTGCATTTGCTCTGTCAGTCAGTGTACTAGTATTAATATGAGAAGTTTTTGCATAAGTAATGGTATAAAGCTAGAATATACAGTTCCATACAATTCAGAAATGAATCCAGTGTCAGAAAGAATTAATAGAACCTTAGTAAAAAGGCTAGAACTTCATTGATTGAATCTGAGTTACCCAAAGTAATGTGGGGAGAAGCAATTTATTGTTCAACTTATGTAACGAATAAAAATCCAATTGTTCTTTGTAACAAAACTCCTGGTGAAATATAGGAAGGTAGAAAATCCAATTTATGTAACCTAAGAGTTTTTGGTAGTATTGCTTTAAACATGTGCCTAAAGAGTTCAGGGGAAAACTAGACCCAACAGGTGAAAAGCTAGTTATGGTAGGCTATGCTCCAACATGGGTGGAAGTAAAGAAACCAAATGTTGAAACGTTCATAGATACTAAGTGGGTATTTACTAAGAAAGATGTGGGCGGTTAAAATTGTGAACAAAGCAAGATTAGTTGCACGTACTTTTTTGCAGAGTAACATGAATGAAGATAATTATTCACCTGTTGCAAAATTAGAAACTTTAGAAATATTGTTATCAAATTCAGTTCAAAATGAATTGGAACTTCATCAAATGGATGTAAAAAGTGCATTTTTGTATGGGGAGATGAAGTAAAATGTATTTTTGAAACCCCACCAGGTGTGGAAGTTCAGTCTGGTCCTGTACTCAAATTGAAAAAGGCACTATATGGACTCTGTAATACACCAAAATATTGGCGTGAAAAATTTAAGGATAAAATGGAAGAGTACGAGTTTCGTAGGTCAGAGAATGATTATTGCTTATACATCAAAGATTGTATGTGTTGGTTTATGTGGATGATTTGTTAATTTGTTGTACCAGTGATGATTTGAGAGAAATTAACAAACTGAAAAATTTCGTAAGCCTGATATTTATGATGAAGTTAACAACTCACTTTACATTGATCAAACAAGCTATGTTACGAGTGTCCTGCACAGATTTAATATGTCTGAGTGTAGATCGGTTACATCGAGGTGTACTTCTCCTCTCAACGTTTTCGATGTGGCCTAGACGGCGTGGAAATTGTGTCATATTAACTCTACCTTCGTGGTATTATCTTCTATTCTGTTTCTTACTACTTCAAGTTTTATTTAAAACGCATGTGCTTTAAGCATTGCGCCCATTAAACTTCATAGAAACTAAGGGAAGTAATGGATCTTGTACGTGCTGAAACCTACTCCTAAAAGTTTGAACTACGATGCTCCGCCCCTTGACCAATGAGAGCTTGCTCTTGCGAACGATTCTTGTGGTGGGTGAGAGCGGCCATTATTGAGTGGAACGTGGACTGGGATGGATCTATGCTTGGCGTCTCTCTGGTGTAAGTGGGTTTCGCAGGCCGACATGGACGTTACATGAAGAAAATTGTAAGAGGGCTTCTCCTCTTGCCCTCATTATGTTTTAAACTCTTCTAACAACGCGGGATCTGCACTAGTCTGTATGTCTATTGTAATTTATTGCCTTGGTTTCTTCATCAAGAATGTGAGTATCAAAATGGCGTTATCGCGTCATCTTAATCCAGTGGAACTTTTCGGCAGTTTTAAGAATCTTATTTTCTTCAGCTTCATTCAATTTGAGTATCTGTCATGTGGTGAATGAGGACTCTAAATTTCTGTCAAAGAAAAATCTCGGCTCTTTAAAAAACCGTATTATTATTATCTTATATATTGCAACTTTTCGTGTTGTTGGTAAAATATTTTAATAATGTATCTGGGGTGAAATTGGAATATCTAATTCTTATGTGGAAAATTTTTGGTAGATCTTGTAATGTCTACATTATTCAACCTTATCAAATCACCCCAAGTGGAATCAGTTTTAAACCATTTGAGTTCTAACCAAGTGGACAGTAATTTAAATTAATCTTTCTCTGTCTTGTTTTTAATTTTCCTTGATTTTTTCTTGATTCCTTTCGTGTAATTTTTTTCCTTTCCCTTTGTTTTGTTCCGGCTTCGGTTTTGGTGGTTACTCTTTTGCCATGCTTTATACATGACGTTGGTGTGTCACTATGACAACAGGTCTTGTTTTGGGATTGTTAGAGGGGAGATTCTTCTGATGTGGATGATGTTGGTTAATTTCTCTGACTCTTCCGTCTTGATGTAATGATTTTTACTACTGTTTGATTTTCCCTTTAATTTATGGAATCTTGCGCTCGCTTTGGGGCAATTTTATTTTAAATATCCAGTTATTATTTACTCCGGTATGAAGTGTAGTTGTGTTTATTTTATCTGAAGTTCCGTAATCTTTTCCCTTGGTGAGAACTCTGTGGTTCGTAAAGTTTTTTTTCCTACGGTTAATTGTGAACAGATGTTACTATTTACTTCATCTTATCACTGGTATCTTGAGGCCTAATTCGTGTTATGAAATATTTTTTTTCTCCTTTCCGTTGGTCGACCACGATATATTATATACTATCCTTTTCCGTGGTATGTTAATTCAATCTTATCTTCACCTTGTTAATTTTTCCTGCGTTGTTGGTCTTCATTCCTAATATTTTTGAAAAAAGATTTTCATTTACTAAATGAATCCAATTTATTTATATTATCAAAGAATTTGTTGTTCTTCCTTTAATTACTTGGTACCAGGTACAAAGTGACCTTCCACGTGTTTTGATGTCACACCCTTTTATTACTTGAGGTAAGTTTCTTCCTTGTTAATTTTGGTCGATTTTGTTTGTGGGTGTCTAATTTCGCTTCCTGTTTGCCTATGTATACTAGGTCATCGGTGTACCAGCTAGTTGTCTCTTAATGTTACTGCCATTGTCGAAGTTTGTTTCGGGTTCATCTACGTAACGGAACATCGGTACGAACACCTATGGACAAGAGTTCTATAATCAATGAAGATTATGTAATTACTCCTGATAAGCAAGAATTACCTAGATCACGTATTGGTTCACTTATGTATGCAACAAATGGCTCAAGACCTGACTTAGCTTTTGCAGTGTCCTATCTAAGTAGATTTCAATACAAGCCATCTCATGAGCTATGGTTAGCGTTAGAAGCAGTATTGTAGATCAAACAACTGTGATGTGTTAACTGGATATACAGATGCAGGCTTTGCTATAGGGGTTGATCATATGTCAACTTCAGGAAATGTACTTAAGGTGTTTAATAACAGGATAGTTTGAAAATCTAAGAAGCAAAGTGTTGTGGCATTAAGCACTGCAGAAGCAGAATTAATCCCTTAATTGAAGCACTGAAAAGGCAATGTTCCTGAAAAAGTTTTGGTAGACTTAAATATTGTTATAGGGTGTACAGTATAACCACATTTGAAGATAATCAGAGTACAATAAAGGTTTAAATAATCAGAAGCGAATGAAGCACATAGACATTAAGTATAAATTTGTAAAACATTAAGTGGAAAAGAAGCATGTATATGTAGCATATATTGAAGTGGACAAGCAACTAGCTGAAATGTTAGCTATGTAATTCTTACAAATGTATCAAAGGAAAATGTTGAAATATTCAGGTTGTGTAAATGTAAATATGAGCCTAAAAATGAGGAGGGAGCGCTAGGGATGAATATTCCCTCATACTGAGGAGCTTTTAACTGTGTGGTGTTGTTTACTCTGTGGACTCAGTCAGCTGTGTCCCAGTCTCTCCATGTGTGTGTCAGTTGATGTGTGAATCAGTTGGAAGTCAGTCGGGTTGTTACAAGATGTATACTTAAAGAGTGGACTTGTACATTTATATGGTATGTCCTGTGATGGCGAATAAACCAGTATTTTAACTAAGCAAGTAGTACCGGTATTTTGTCATGTTTATGTTACTCCCCACATAGCCCGATATATAGTTCGCCTACAAGAAACAGTTGAGGTTTCCTAAAGTGCCAATGTAGACGATGTCACTAAGTTGCAGCCATTTCTTCCGTACCTGCCCTTTACAATTCTTAAAAGGGTGCACAGTATTGTTTTTCAAGGTTAATTGAAACACCGTCCGTAAGTGACAAAATTGTTTTATGCCTTGTAAGACGTCGTTCATCAATTCCTGATATTTTAGCATAATGCAGCAATGGCTATTGAGTGTTGGTAGTGCTCTTCTGCTGCTGTAAGTACAACAGGTCATGCAGTTAAATTATACATTTAAAGTTATTCGAACAAAAATTCGGTTTATGTAGTAACAAACTAAATGTTGGAGGTTGTGTGAAGGAATGCTATCGACAGCATCTTTCAAACGTCACTTTTCTCACAAGGTAGTGTTTCAGTAGTTGCTGCGAGATGTCCGTTTTACTGAAGTTACTCTACGTTGCATGAGACGTGTTTGTTGCCGTTAAAGCTTTATTTTTCAGTAAATATTTCAGTTATATAAAAAGAACGCACGTTAGGAATTACTTAGGAGCATCCAATAAATTTAAATTACAATGAAGGATTGCTGTTGGTGTAATTTCAAACTCCCACACAAATCAGATAACATCGCATGCTAAGCTTGAAGAAAGCAGTCGGTGTGCGGAACGTTCGCCTAGTAGAGATGAGAAGACACAGAGAATCTTAAGGAAGTGTTAACAATTCTGAAGGAGGTAAGGAAATAAATGGTGGATTTAAGGAAAGAAATTCAACAAATTAAGGACACGCAGTAAATTCAGGAAAGGAAAATGGGCAGATCTTTATAACTATGTCACGAAAAGCTAGACAGTAACTGTGCTATGATTGCTGAGCTACTCATGATGGAGCCCCTGAAAAAATAAAAACTCCAGCATATACATACATATCGGGAGATTATGAGGCGTAGATCGCGACTAGGAATGTCCAGGTAAAACAGCCTTGAACTGGACATGACTCTCATTACCAATGCAAATAAATATGGGACTAATACTACTAGCAATGAAATTCAAATTAAGATTAATGGGGGTTTATTGATATAACGAAATTAAAATCAGAAGAAAGAAAAGAAGCAAACATTTAAAAAATATAAATAACCAAAGGATACATGAGCAGAGTCTGTTGGGTTGATGTGGTAATATCATTTCGTGAGCAAGGCATTTTTCAACTCCAAGATAAAATTACATTTATGGCGAGCTCACCGCTTTCAAGGTAATCTCATTTCATTTTCTGACAGTACAAACGTAATCCACAAGGGTCAATTAGATCCTTCCTTCCGCGAGATTACAGTCATTTTTCATATACGCGTCTTTAAACTCTGCCATCATCACAGTATACCCAACAACGGTAAGCTCCACGCATCATGGAGAAGAAGAAAAAACTTCGAGCAAATAATACAAAGGAACGCAGGTATCGTCATGGCACAGAGGGGGAACATCTATGGACCAAAGAAGCAATTATCAAAACCCAAAGAGAAAAATAAGGCATGCTCATAGCCTAAATATAAGAAAAACAAACATGGCGGCGTCGCGATCGAGATTGCTTCAAAGCCAACATAAATATCACCGCACCCCAAATATAAGGTGCAGAAACAAGATCAAAAATGAAAATTGAGCTGAGCGATACGTGATCCTTTTACTCCCCTCATTCGTCAACACACACCCAAACATCCAGACATTGCCGGTATCGGCAACACAATGAGTTCAACTCCAGCCAAGGGTCGAATCACTATTCAAATACTATGACTCTCACGCTCATCGTCAAAGGTCTCGTACATGTCGGAAATAGCGTGCACGGTGCAAACAATTCAGTAGTGGGATCAGTATTACTCTATAGAGAATAACATCACATGCGAAAAGCCTTATCTCTGATTCAACTTCTTTACACATATCATTGATATATATAAGAAAATATAAAGGTCCAATAATACTGCTTTGAGGAATTCCCCTCTTAATTTTTACAGGGACAGATAAAGCTTCACCTACTCTAATTCTCTGAGTCCTATTTCCTAGAAACTGAGACACCCATTCAGTCACTCTTTTGTCAAGTCCAATTGCACTCATTTTTGCCAGTAGTCTCCCATGATCTACCCTATCAAATGCCTTAGATAGGTCAATCGCGATACAGTCCAATTGACCTTCTGAATCCAGGATATCTGCTATATCCTGCTGGAATCCTACAGGTGGAATAACCTTTTCTAAATCCAAACTGCCTTCTATCAAACCCGTTATTAATTTTGCAAACATGTTTAATATAATCAGAAAGAATGCTTTCCCAAAACTTACATACAAAGCATGTCAAACTGACTGGCCTGTAAGGCAGAACCATGGTGTCGCTCATATAGGGGTACGAATCACAGGTACTGTAAGACCCATCTCCTGATTCACACACTGTCGTTACTAATCACAAACCTATTGCGTAACTAACATAGTGGTACTACGCCCAAGTAACGCAACCCATGGTGTTCCCTGCGTGATAATACTAATTACAAGTAGTTTCATGGTTCTAATTGGATCATCCCTTGGTCGCCCCTTTTAGTCGCCTCTTACGATAGGCAGAGGATACAGGGATGAATTCTTCGTCTGCCTCTTCCACCCACATGGGGTGTGTGTTTGGTCCGCGAGAGGTATTATATATCCCTCAGGTCCGCCAACAAGCCGGTTAGGACGCGCGACGTGGGAGTATCACGTAAGGAGCCGGTCACTTTTATTTTAAAGGTTTAAACAATTGAACATTCAAGTTGTTTGAGTAAGAAAGAAAATACTTGTTAGTGCTTTTCCCGCTGATGATGATCAGGTGCCGTAAAGTGGACGTAGACTCAAGTCAGATCCTTCAGTAGCATGTTCATGTTGGATTTGACGGAGTCAATCCATCTCCATGCTGGCAGGCCTTGTCTCCGAGACCCTTCCACCTTCAAAGTCCCAATTCTCATCATATTAAATCTAAATAAAAAAATACCTCACTTATTGCATGACGAATTTTTGCTATTGCTGCATAGTACCATCACGTTTTTCCTAGCCCTGAAAATGTTCGTTGTCATCCCTTGTGAAAAAAAACATGATTTCCAACTCCCTCGCCACAGTTCCGTGATAACAGGAAAGGGCCGTGAATTCCTAAATTTCACAGGATAAGTTGCAACTTCGAGAAGCTGAACATTAGCCTCAGTCTTGCTTGCCGGGTAGCAGTGAGATTGCTGTACAACACAGTGAGCCTGTTCGTGCTAGTATTTCACATTCCACTCACAAGTTAGAAATGTATTTTGTGTTGAGTGGTGGCAAATATTTGTCGCGTGACAGCCTAAGTCTAGATTAGGGACATCATTGTATGAAGTTGACTAGCATGGTGCATATTTGTCTTGAGATAGCTTAATTATGGATGTCCGACTCGTTGAATGATTGGTCAGCGTACTCGCCTTCAGTTCAGAGGGTCCCGGTTTCTATTCCCAGCGGGGTCGGGGATTTTAATTGCTTCTGATTAATTCTTCTGTTCGGGGACTGGGTGTTTGTGTCCGTCCCAACACTCTCCTCTTCATATTCCCTATCTGTTGTTTACCTAGCCTTTTATTGAACGATTTCAAAGAAAAAGGAAATGTATTGAACATCTTAAGTTACTCCAATTCTTTAATAATTGAATATTTGCCCCAATTTGTCCTCTTGAATTCCAACTTTATATTCATATTGTGATAATTCCTACATTTAAAGACGCCGCTCAAATTTATTCGTCTACTAATGTCATTCCACGCCATCTCTCCGCTGACAGCTTGGAACATACCACTCAGTCGAGCAGCTCGTCTCCTTTCTCCCAGTTCTTCCCAGCCCAAACAATGCAACTTTTCTTTATAACGCTACTCTTTTGTCTGAAATCACTCAAAACAAATCGAGCTGCTTTTCTTTGGATTTTTTCTATTTCTTGAATCAAGTAATCCTGGTGAGGGTCCCATACACTGGAAATATACTCTAGATGGGGTCTTACTCGAGACTTATATGACCTCTCCTTTACATCCTTACTACAACCCCTAAACACCCTCACAACACGTGCAGACATCTGTACCCTTTATTTACAATCCCATTTATGTGATTATCCCAATGAAGATATTTCCTTATAATAACACCTACTTACAATGATCCCCAAAAGAAACTTTCACCCCATCAACGCAGTAATTAAAACTGAGAAGACTTTTCCTATTCATGAAGCTCACAACCTGACTTTTAACCCCGTTTATCAACATACCATTGCCTGCTGTCCATCTCACAACATTATCAAGGTCATGTTGGTACTTATACCAGCTTGCCTTCCGTTGTTAGTACCAACGTGAAACACTACCGCCTTCTCCTTCCCCTCCTCCTTCTATTCTACTTTCCTCAACATTTGTCTCAATCTAATTCCTGGATAACTCTCCACCCTGATTCCCTTTCCTCCACACACTTTCCCCACATGTCTGACGATGGAATCGTCCCATGATCAGAGTCTCAACCCTACCCACCTCAACTGATCCCCTCCCCTACTGGCCAGCCCTATCTTTCCTGATAGCTGCAGAAGCTACTTCCTCCTCCCTTTCTCCCTCCCACAACCTGTTCCACCTGTCTTTTCCTATCCTCTACTCTGGATTTCCCTTTCCTAGCTTTTTCCTTGCTCCTACTTCCACACATCTCAACAACAGTTCCCTGTTCCTCATTTTCCTTCTGTTGTTGTCTTAGAGTGACTAGTACCAATTTCTCACGACACATGCTCTGAATTCTGATCCTGAATAGAGCCCTTCACCTGCAATCTCCTTCCCCTACGAGCATTTGACCACCTGTCTTCTACAATTCTCCACTTTCCTTCCCATTCCTCTTGTACGCCTACTGTAACCTGTACAGTGTTTGAAAGAGGCCTACCTTCCTTCCTATCTCCCTCATACCCCTCAGTGCCTCGCCACACCCACAGTTCCCACACTTTCACTCCTTATCCGTTCTTTACGGAAAAAATCGAAACTGAGACGGCGATCTTCTTTGTTCAGTGCCTACAATTGTAGTAGGTCCTGCTTGACGTAAAGTGTGCTAGTTCTTGATGTTTGTTGATTGTTGTTCTCCTTACTTCATGTATTCTTTGCGCTGTTAGACGTTCAGAAAAGGTTTTAAGCATGTGAACCCCTAGTTCTAATGCATATTCAAGCATTCTTGGACAATTAAAAACTGTTTCCTTTGTTCCAACCTCATTTAATCAATCACAAGCGTTCGACTTATATCGAAGTATACTGACAATGTCAGTACAATACAGGAAACACACTGGAGGCTGTGCTAATAGCCTGAAGACTATACGCAAGAGCATGCAGATGACGTCTTGGTTTAGGCACCCCCATGAGCGAGGAGCTCGGTCTTTTTGTCTACAGCAACCCTCAAACGAGAGATATTATTATTATTATTATGCACTTTCCTTGTGTTGTACTTGTACGATTTACGAGTGGTAGATGGAGAAAGAGCAAGCCCTACATACACGAAGGAAGTGTCTCCAACCCCACATGTATGTTTACATAAACTCCCCTGAACATTTACATATAGACAATTTTAAATTTACATATTTACTCTCCAAACACTGCACTCTTAGAATAATAATTATCTTGGTTTATTCTATACGCACTCATTCCCACACGCGCACGCATACACATTCAACTGTACTGCACCCATCCTTCTTGCAATTCTAATTTATAATTCACATATGGGCTTCTATTTACATGTACATTTTCTCTACTGCGTGGAGAAAGTGAGGAACAGGAAGCAGGTTTACTTCAAACTGTAGAAGTTTCCAGATACGACCAGACCGTGAGTTATATCCATTTTATCCATTCATTTATCACCTTTCCAGATCACACCTGGAGTTAGTATTACAGTTGACCACAGGGATCCAGCACCTCCCTTGTTGCTGCTGGCCACAGCTCCCAGAATGTACTAAAGCATTACATCGCCAGTAAATAATTCTGAACAGGTTTTCGTAAGAAGTTTGCTTTACATTGTCGGCGGGGAATCGTTTCAATTTGAGTACCGGTAAATGTGGTACCGGTACGCATTATTTTTCTGCTTGCAGTCTTACTAATAAACGGTGTATAACTTTTATACGAGGTTTATACTCCGTTTATGTGTAATTTGTTACTAATTAATCCTCCTGTATACACATTTTTTGCTATTTGTTTTACGTCGCACCGACAGAGATAGGTCTTACGGCGACGAAGGGACAGGAAAGGCCTAGGATTGGAAGGAATCGGTCGTGGCCTGAATTAAGGTACATTTGCCTGGTGTGAAAATGGGAAACCACAAAAAACAATTTTCAGGGCTGCCGACAGTGGGGTTCGAACAAACTGTCTCCCGGATGCAAGCTCAGCCCCCAACTGCACGACCAACTCGCCCGGTGTATATAGGGCCTACATCTGGCATAGTTATTCACTGAATTACTTATACAGACCAGGAAACTTGTATAGCAGCGAGTGACGAAAAAGAAACGAGTGATCAGTTTATTTAGTGGCATTCATTGTCTGCAGTAATAATCGTGGTGAAATACCCGACGTATCCACTGAGCACACATTGAAAGAACGGAAAGCAACGTTGAAGATCTCCACAATATTTTTAACGTACAGTAGAAGACAGAACATTTTAAAGTTATGGAGGCTGGAAATGTTCGTAAAATAAAACACTTTAAGATGCGGAGTGACCCATTTCTCTTAGATGAAGGAAGTTTTGAAATTAGATATCGATGTACGAAGGAGTATTGTCGAATTGTGATTAACACAGTCAGAAATGACTTAGAGATCCTAGAGGTGGCTTTAAATCTGACGAACTACAAGTTCTAGCAGCACTACGGACATGAGCACGGAAAGAGGATAGTAATTATTATCAGAGACAAGTATTACTATCGAAAGTTTCTTCTTAATTTGAGGATCTATTGTGCAGCCTTCTGCCTTTGTTCTTTGATCTGCGGACCCCCACGCACAAGCACGCACTCGCAAACTACACAGACTTCAGAAACACAATCCACTTGTCCTCAAGAATTGTACATTTATCACTGATTTTTGTTTAGATAAATATTATCCTACTTATAAAATGAACACCACTGCATACTACAGTGTGGAGATTTAAATGGTTGGTTAATCCCTAGTGGCAAATCAGCCATCCAGCAGCGTCACGCGTGAAACGTAAACATACGAGACGTTCACGTTCTTCCTGTCATAAACTAAGGGAGACATAATAATCACAATTTCAAAATCATGATGTCACGATTAGAACGACACTTAACACAACATAATTCTTTTCACTCAAGTTAGAACTTTCAAAGTACTGAGTTAGACTTAGAACCGTAAGATTCTCAAATAAATAGTCTTGCCATAATTGAAACTTTATACAAAGGCTGAACCACATATAGAGTTTCTCTCTAAATATGACATTAACAATTAGAATGACACTTTAATATAATTATTTAACTCAAGATGGAATCTTGAAAATCCTGAGTTCTACTTAGAGTAGGAAGATTCACAATTTAAATAAAAGGTCTTCTCACAATTGATCAGAAGTACAAAGGATGAAACATGTATAAAGTTCCTTTATAAACATTAAAAGCTGTGAACAGTCACTCATTTTAAAAGATGTAAATTGTTTCTATGGGAACTGTACTACAGCTGTGGATACTTTCCTTTCATTTGAATACTGAAATATTTTTAAAAATGTGGAAGTTGTAATATTAATAAGAACTACATGGGAATTTTTCTCGCTTCAATGCAGGGTCAAAGGAGCAAAAACAAGAATAAAGAAAAATAAATAATGCAAAGAGAAATAAGTTGAAGTAAAATTTGAAAATAAAAGTAAGTAAATTGTCAGGCTAAAAAGGAAAGAGAAGGTAGGGGGACAAGTGGAGGTGAAACAGGCAAGAGAGAGAATGGAACGATGGAGGGTATGGTGAAGGATATGCATAATGTAAGAATGTGTTATGCATAATATGAAAAATAGACCTGCAGTTAGGAGTTTTGTTATTAGTAAGAAGTAAAATAAGAAAATCAAACAAAATTCTTGGTTCTCAGAGATGTCATTGAAATTTAGGCCTGCATTTAAATATTGGTCCAAGTGAATATAAAAATTTTCCATAGCATCAAGCTTGGGACATTCGTTTAGGACATCCAATATCTCAATATCTTTATTGAATTCAGTAAAGGTATGGTTAGAATCCTCCATTACTGAAAACGTGTTATATTTTATTGCTTTATCATGTTCCGCGTACCTGATTTTGAAGCAACAACCTGTTTGACTTCAATATGAGCAAGAACATTAATTAGAGCCAATATATAGACTTGATTTTAAAAAAGTTTCCCTTTTTAATAGAGGAGGGGTTAGTAAAAAAAGAAATCATAACATTTTGTTTTTGAAACATTTTGTGACCTTATATACATCCTTGTTAAAAGTAAATGTTGAAAACTTAACATAATTTTATTTGTTTCTTGGTATGGTGGTTTTAGTCTGATACCTAAATTTGTTAATAATTATTTCAATAAAGGCCTCCTTTAAGCCATTAGCTTTAGTTGTAGAATAGATAATTTTTAATTCTCTATTCAAATCAGTTTTGGACATGGGAATCTGTAAAGCACAATTTACCAAACTATAATACGTGGTGCTCTTGTGCGTTTGAGGGTGACATGAGTCATATCTAATGGTAGTAGTCATTTGAGTTGGTTTTCTGTAAATACTGTAAGTAAAAGAGGAGGGATGTTAATTATTAAATCCAGAAAATTGATTGATCAATTAGTTTCTGATTCCAGGGAGAATTTGATGTGCTCATCTATATTATGAAGGTTTTCTAGGGTAAAATGTGCATCAATAGAATCATCATCAATGATTACAAACGTGTCATCCACATCTGGCCCATAACTGAATATGAGCAAATTTAACATCGTTATCAATTATGGAATGCTCTAGATAATCGAGGCAAACCTCAGCTAAAATTCCCGAGGCCGGTGACTCCATAGTCAAACCATTTTGTTTGTATACAACATTGTAGAATGCCGGGCTGAGTGGCTCAGACGGTTAAGCCGCTGGCCTTCTGACCCCAACTTGGCAGGTTCGATCCTGGCTCAGTCCGGTGGTATTTGAAGGTGATCAAATACGTCAGCATCGTGTCGGTAGATTTACTGGCACGTAAAAGAACTCCTGCGGGACTAAATTCCGGCACATCGGCGTCTCCGAAAACTGTTAGAGTAGTCAGTGGGACGTAAAACAAATAACATTTTATTTCATTGTAGAATGTGGAGTAATTATTATTAATTAAAAACCTTAAGATGGTCATAAAGTCTCGAATTTCCAGTTTGCTAAGCTGACTGTTGGCAAATAAATTTCTGTTGATAATTAAAAAAGTAAGGTAGTATTGATAGTCAGGTACTTGTTAACAATATCGAAGGAATGTGTAGAATGAAATAACTTAAGTTTAAGTTACCTAACTTTCTGAGGCTGATTAGTTCTATGGTATTCTTGATTGACTTATCTGAAGAATATTGTTTTCTAAGAAGCTGTTCAATGAATTGTGACATTGTATATAGTGGGCTAGATGTATAATTAAAGATTGGTCGAACAGTCCAATGCTGCATGGTAATGGCATGAGGAGTCCTTTTTAACATACAAAATTCACAGCAAATGTTGAAATAAGTAAACTGACAGGCACAAAACTTGTTTTCATCATATGGGCAGGGACAATGCCCTTTGCATATTTTGTTGTGCACAAAAAATTCTTATTTTATGACAGTTTAAAGGCGAAAATCAGATCAACAGGCATGTAATTTCATGAAGAGTGCTTATACTTTTAGCTCTAAATACAACACATCTACACATTAGCCTAGTTACATGAAAGGAGCTTAGAAATGACTAAAACACAGTCCAAGTTCAATGGAAGCCTGCTTATGTATTTTAACTTAAGAGGTCTACAGTATCTGTTCATTTCCTTGGTGTCATATCATAATTGTCTAAACTTTAAGCTTATAAGTCAGTAGTTTTACAAGCCATACTATATAAATAAGCATGTAGAAAATCAAGTATGCTTGACTGTTGTTTAAAAGGGCCTAACATCTAGGTCATCAGCCCCAAAAATGTTCAACGAAAACAGAAATTAAGTTCAACTCTCTGCATCCTATTTGCAAACCTGTATACACAGCACACAAATGCTAATTGAATTCTCAAGAGAAATTTACTTATATACTATGAACATTTCCAAACATCCAACCGTAAATACAGTACAGTAAAGCACAGTAGCATTCAGTAATCATGCACTGACAATCAGAACTGCCAAACATCACAGGTGTACAGAGTTGTGTGATTAGGATTTACTTCGGAGAATACAATGATATAAGTTGAATATTGGATTTTCACGACCGCACTGTAATCAAACTGGGCGAGTTGGCCATGCAGTTAGGGGCGCGCGGCTGTGAGCTTCCATCCGGGAGATAGTGGGTTCGAATCCCACTGTCAGCAGCCCTGAAAATTGTTTTCCATGGTATCCCATTTTCACACCAGGCAAATGCTGGGGCTGTACTTAAAGTAAGGCCATGGCTGCTTCCTTCCCACTCCTAAGTCTTTCCTATCTCATCGTTGCCATAAGACTTCTCTGTGTCAATGCGATGTAAAGCCACTAGCATTGTAATCAAAATCGACTTTCAACCTATTAGGTCCTGCTATGTCGATTTCTATTACAATGTGGTCATTAACAGAAACTTTGCATGCACTCCAGTGTGAAAGCAGTAGTGCCAGACCTGTAGCATAGATCCTCTCCAGCAGAACAATGATGACCTCGGCATCCATAGCACAATTGGTAGAGTAACCAACGCGAAATTGAGAGGTTTTAGGTTTGGATCCCACCGGTGTCCAGTTGGCCACTCTTGTCCCTTACTGAACATCTCTTCAACACATAACATGCAAGTAACATGACCTAATAGATTGAAAGTTGATTTAGATAATAGAAGTTGTTTCAGTGTTTAACAGATAATAATAATAATAATAATAATAATAATAATAATAATAATAATAATGTGTAGTGATTTTATTTGTGTCTACTTAGTTTTGAGTTACCTTAGAAATATTTTTTACTTTCACATTGTTTGAAGGTAATTTTGTAACAAGAAAATCATCAAAATAAGAAAAGGATATTAGAAAGAGTACCTCCACCCTAGCTGTTCACAGGTACAATTTCTGAATAGTCAATGATCCCGTTTAAATAACAAAACGCATTCAGTGATCGCCAGACAGGCATTTGATATTTTTCTCTCTTTTATTGGAATATTTTACTCTAATATAAAGTGTGAAGACCGTTCAGTACATTTTCTTGCATTACTGGGAAAAATGCCTACACTATTATTTATAGGGTGAACAGTCTGCTGTCATGGATTAGAGTTAATATTCACCTAAGTTTCTCCTTATTTGAGTGTAAGGATTAATACTCAAGATTACTGTGTAGGTGGCACCTGGATTTGGGACACGCATTTCGTGGATAGGTTCAAATCCCAGTGTGCGCAGCACTCAAGATAGTAATCCAGCATTTCCCACCAAGCATATGCAGGATCTGTACCAAATTTAATGAAAAAGTTTCTTCCTTCACAACAGAGGCTGGACATATCTATCGCATAATATCCCTCTCTGTCTGTATAACATTAATCAAATTGTAGAATAGTCATTCTTACTACTCTACGAAGGATGTTGCACCGAATGAGTGATCACATGATGTCTCAGCTCTTCCACATTCAGAAATATTCTGCCACAAATTGTGCAGGGATGCGGACGTTCAGCAGAATGCAGAGCTCGATGTGTTTTCATTGTACCACGCAGAGTGAATCCTTTGCCACATATATCACAAACGTGCGGTCTCTCCCCAGTATGGCTCATAGTGTGAGACTTGAGCCCCTTATTATGCCTGAAAGTCTTCCCGCAGATAGAACAGGCAAAAGGTCGAACCCCTGAATGCTTGAGCAAATGGGATCTCAAGCACACTCTCTGCCGAAACGCTTGACCACAAAAATTGCAAACGTAGGGTTTCTCACCAGAATGGCTTAGTAAGTGACCCCTCAATGATCCTGGAAATCTGAAAGCACGGCCGCAGATAGTACACACAAATTGTTTTAACTGTGTGTGTACGGCTTGATGCATCATTACGTCCCGACGATGACGGAATGTTTTTCCACAAGTTTCACACGCGTGAGCTCTTTGATCAGAGTGTGTAAGGAGATGCGACTGAAGGTGCCCTCCTTGTTTAAAAGCCATTCCACATGTGGGACAAACGAACGGCCGATGATTTTCATGTGCCAACTCGTGCCGTTTTAGTGAACCTTTGCTATTAAATGACTTTGAACAGATACCACACGTGAACGTAATACCGTCAATAGAACAGCTCCGATCCTCGTGTATTAACGCATGTTTCTTGAGGTGTGCAGTGTGCTTAAATGCCTTCCCACATATGGAACAAGGGTAAGGTCTATAATCATCATGTGCTGATTGATGTCGAACGAGGCCTGCCTTGTGGCTGAATGTCTTTGAACAAACCGTACAAGGAAATGACTTTTCCTTTCTTTCCTTTGATGTATAGTCATCCTCGTCATCGCTGGGGTTACTCGAGGTTTCCAATCTGGAAAGTAAAGCGAATAATGTAAAACTTTAAATACAAACAAAAAATACAACTAGTTGAGCAACGCAAGTTACTGACAGTAACAGCAGCAATAAACTGTTGATGGCAAGAGTCAGCCAGATTCTCATCTCTTTTTAGTGGATACCTTTTTACAAACAAGAGTTAAATTAAATACATTTCTGGCTTTGAGTACACAACGAAACTGTTGTTTTCTCGGTCGTCCAAATGCATGTTTTACTATACAATATTGTCATATTTAATTTAAAATTGTAGAAAAGATTATTTTTGCTTACAAGTATGTTCAAGCCATTTTCCAAGTATTGTGGTGAAAACGCTGAGTAATTTTGTTTGTATTTAGTTGTTTTTTGCTTAAATGAAGTTTTTTTTTGCTAGTTGCTTTACGTCGCACCGACACAGATAGGTCTGATGGCGACGATGGGACAGGGAAGAGCTAGGAGTGGAAGGAAGCGGCCGTGGCCTTAATTAAGGTACAGCCCCAGCATTTGCCTGGTGTGAAAATGGGAAACCACGGAAAACCATTTTCAGGGCTGCCGACAGTGGGATTCGAAACTACTATCTCCCGAATACTGGATACTGGCCGCACTTAAGCGACTGCAGCTATCGAGCTCGGTAAAATGAAGTTTGGAGGCAACAGGTTTTGCTAGCAGAGAACTGACAAAATGGAAACGATAAAAGTGTTTTGGAAGTGATCAGTTAGCTACTAGATTTCAGTGCAAATTTAGGACAATACATAATCCCTTTCCCATCGTAACTCCAAATTTTAAAGTCACATTCCAGTATTTCTATACTTCCACCAAACATAATCTGACACCTACTCGTGAATTATGACCACACTATTATTGGCTCCTTATCTGTTTATTAAGGTTGGCACATCAGGTAATTTTTGTTTAGATTTATGGCGGCATGCCCTTCCTGTGTGAGGGATGTACTCACTGTTGTGTGCTCCTGTGGCTGTGATAGTGATGTGGGAATATAAGCAGTCGTTTATAAGGACAAACTCAAACAACCAGTCCCCAGGATAGAAAATTAATGGTTCACATTTTTTGGATGTGCTAGTGAGCTCTGTATTATCTCAGTGATAAAGTAGTTAATAGCTATAGAAATTTAGCAAATTTTGTGTGTGAGTGATACATTTAGTTCCTCACATATTGGCGTTTATTGTTCTTCATAATTTGAGATTAGTGGAATTTATTTACAATTTTCACACTGAGTAGTTCCATAGGCGTTCGCTAGATTGCAACCTGTAATTTAGGACTGGGTGAAATAAGAAATCTGTATTTCTTTTAATATTATTATTATTAAAATATCACTAGGTTTGTTGATAAAATACTTACAAAGACAGGATATTAAAAAGTGTCGTAACTTCGGCAGCGGTCAATGTGTATTAGTGCAGGCATTGCCAGGCTATTTCAAATAGCATTTCAACGGTTCCAGCTATCACGAAATAACTTTAAATAACTCAATACTTTTGTAAATTTTGTGTGAAGAATGGATTTCAACACAATACACAGCATTTCACTGGCGAAATACTTAACAGTCATATTGTTTTTGATTATTGTCGCTCTTCGTAATCAAATATTAGCGCTGTTGGCTACAGTTGTGAACAAAGTGTGTAGTGTATCAAGAAAATATAATAAAAATCAGCTGATTCTTGTATTCCAATCATTAGTAGTTCTGACTAGGCAGTTAAAGTATCCTAATTTATATTTCACACCCTCGGTATTTAAGTATTAATGAGCGGTTAGCTAATAATCAAATTCCTACATCCCGATATTTGCAATTCACGTTCCGGGCGTAGATTAGACAGAAATATTTTAGAGAAATTATTGTAAATAACCTCAAATGTTTCAGCATTTAAGGACACTTTTACTGTCTGCCCGCTTAGTAGGGAAAATAATATAGTAATCCACCATGTGTAATAATCACATAACCACATTTCAGTTGAGAACTGAAGTGTAGATACGGTATATCAGATAGTATCTCGTCTGTTGTATTCGTGTGTATTTTTGTGCAAACAGCAGGTTTCATTTCTATTACAGCATAGTCTGATAAAGTAGTACTAATATTAATCTGTCTATATGTTTCAACTTTGTTGGTAATCCTTGAGTACCGGTAGTTCTTCGAATATCTAACTTTAGGTCTAATTGGAAATTTCATTTCTATTTGTGCTTAGTAATAACCTATTGTAATTAGGATACGTCTGAATGTAGTTTAAAAATTATTGTAGTGTTTTATAGTAACTTATTAGAAATTAGAGTGCTTATTTTATTATTCTGAGTAGTCTTGCGAACTTCCAACTTTAAATGTAATTTCTTTTTCTGTTTGTGCTTAGTAATAACCTGTTGTAATTAGAATACGTCTGAGCGTAGTTTAAAATTATTGTAGTGTAGTATAGTACCTTATTAGAATATAGTGTGTACATTCTATTACTGTGAAATATTTGTGCAGTATAGTGCGATTACTGTCATTCTGTTTGAGCAATACTGTTCCGCTGACAGAGTAGTAGTGTGCACAATGTTTAATAGCGGGAAGCTTTATATATGTAATGTGTACTTTGACTCTACAAGAGATATTAATGTGGATGTGCCCGTGGAAAACTTTCTCCTCCCCATTTCTTGTTTATATGGCCTGGACGTTCTCGTATTATGCTTGCAAGCTGTGTTTATCAACTGTTTATCTTAATTTGTATGTGTTTGAATGTATGTTTTATCTGGCTTCTATTCTTCCATATCCATAATAAAGTGATTACTTTTCCCTTTGTCCCGCGTGGCTCCAAAGTCATTGGGAATGTCTTCACGCTCTGGAGTGTTCGCTTTGTCCTCCCTCTCTTGCTTCCATGCCCCACGACCAAGCCTCTCGACCCTTGTGGCTCTCCAATGAAAGAGGAGTCGCTTCAAGACGTGACCTTGTCTTTAACAATTCTAAGTCTTGTTTTGTCTTATCCACTGCCATGTTGATTTTGACTATTTCAACTTCACGCTATATTGTATCTCCTTGATATATTATTGAGTTTGTGTGTTCTGTTTAAATTCATTATTGGCAATTGCGACCATCTTAACTCCACTGAATTCTACTCTCAGAACAGTGAAATGGCACAATATGCAGAACTTTTCTTTAGTGTTAGGTTTTTATGTTTCTTGATAATTTTATTTATAAATGTTCTACTGAATCCATTATTGTCGGCTACTCTTCGAGTGGTTCTTGTTTCTTTTCTTGATTTTTTGGGGGATAATGTTATTTTTAGAGTTCTATCTACCATACTGTTGTAGGCAGACATCTTGTGTATACCAGGGTGTAATCAAGTTTGATGAATGGTGTTGCTGGTATATGTTGGTTTTCAATATATTTCAAATTATAAAAATTATCGATATACAAGAGTTGATCACGGCAAAGACAAGGCCTTGATTCTATCAAAATAGAAAGAACTCCTTGTATTGCAATGATAACATATTGAGTCTTTAAACAATATTATACGATATAAAAAGCTGAAACAACAGCAGGCATACTGAAGATCTGCAAGATTAAAACGATAAAAAATTGAATCTAAACAGATACTCATTGAAATTGTTATGTTAGAAGGCCTTGAATACAGCATAATGTTGTAGCTAACTTCATATATGTATTTTCATCTTCCTATTGACCAAGACAAGACCGCCATCCATTTTTAAGAAGACTATGGGGCAGGTTGTCTGGATGAGGCCAAGCTGAGATGATGGCAAAGAGTGACACATCTCCAAGGACATCTGGATGGCCAGCGGCGAAGTGCAAATGTCAAACCAGAGCTGCAGATGACGATGCAGAGATAAACCAATCCCGGATCCGAAGGAGTTATTCATTAAATTAAGGTAAATGATTGCGATATAAATTCTAATGTAGACATTTTAGTTGTTTATAAGATGTTAGATCGTTGATATCTTCGAAATGACTCAATTACTTGCGCAATAGTTATACATTTGTGTCGACATACATGGAGACAGGTATTCTTCCTAAGACCAATTCTAATTACGGAGTGTGTTATGAAATACCATTGCAATGAAACCAAAGAATATTGGCAGGTTATGGTTAAGGTATACCAGAAGTGCATCAAATAGATCATATTCTTGTATAGTCAACGATTCATAGGATGGAGACGTCCATCATCATCACTAGCAAATAAAACGTTAATAAGATGCCATCTTCTTTTTGGAACTAACGTTCAAAAAAATAATAAACATCAAACTCGGAGATTAAGCTAGCCTGGATTTCTTTAATGTTCCCACCCTGGATGCTGGAAGGGCTTAATATTTACGTTTAACCCAATGGCTGCCAAAATTCGATGTAAGTCGATGCTCTGTGAATCTTAAAGCTGCTATGATGCGATGATATCTGATCCTGTTAAGGCCGGTTTTGGAATACAGTTTGTTCAGGTTTAACGCAACAGATGACTCACATATGCATGTTGGCTGATCCATGGTATCTCTAACTACAAGTAAATACCATTTTCTCTTTGACAAAAAGAATAAAACAATTTCTTCTTTTTTTTTTCTTTTTTTTTTGCTAGTTGCTTTACGTTGCACCGACACAGATAGGTCTTATGGCAACGATGGGACAGGAAAGGCCTAGGAATGCGAAGGAAGCAGCCGTGATCTTAATTAAGGTACAGCCCCAGCATTTGCATGGTGTGAGAATGGGAAACCATGGAAAACCATTTTCAGGGCTGCCGACAGTGGGGTTCGAAACTACTATCTCCCGAATACTGAATACTGGCTGCACTTAAACGACTGCAGCTATCGAGCTCGGTAATAAAACATTCTTATGTTCCATTTTTTTGAGAGGTTGGCACGTGCTAGCCATGTCGTATGCACCACGAAACTTACACAGCAAGTTTGTTTGAAGCGAGGCATTGTTTTTATTGTGTTTTTGCCAATTATACTGCAAATCTGTATAGGGTAAGATGGTAAAATATTAGTCGGAACACTTGTACCAAAAATACATTCAGGCTATATTATAGAAAGTGACGGTGGTATATCTTCTAGTGATTACACCAGTGAGTCAGACAGTAACAGTGTGACAGATATTAGGGCTAATAATGTTATCCCTCCTCAAATTACTACTACTACTACTACTACTACTACTACTACTACTACTACTGACGAAGGACAAAAGTAAAGACGGCAATGATCTTAATGTTAGCCAGTTAAACGAAAGTCAACATGAAGATTTTCAATTTTCAGTTTTGTAAATTAAAATCATTTGAACATTTTTAAACATGGAGATTTAAAACAGTTCAGCGATTCCAACAATGACATTAACATGCATGTGAAATAATTATTACTGTGTCAAATACTAATTCAAATTTGCAAAATTAATTACAGAAAGTGAACATTTATAATTGATTATTTTTTTTAACATGAAGTAATAAGCTCCAACAAAGTAAATCACAGGATATATTCATAAATACATCATGAATCATTTAAAAAAAAACTTCTATATAGTTTCAAAAGTGGGGCATGAACAAGATTTTGAGTAAGAACTTACATTTTGCCTTAATTTAGGTTGGTAGTTTTAACAGTACTACAGGATTTTAGCTTGGAAGGGAAAGGGTTAATAACAGCAATATATATAAGGTCATTGCCTTTGCTGGCAGGACCTAGTGTTTACAGTGCACTATGTCTTCTGGTATAGGCTAGAGTAGTTTTGTCACTTTCATTGATCTGTCTCTGTCTTATCCTTGGCTTTGACGATATGAAAGTGACTGAGGTATGAGCGATGCTAGTAACACCATTCCTTCTGCAGCCAGTCCCTGCTATGAATGGTGTGAAAATGTTGCTCATAGGGTCGGTTGGTGCATGCATTTCAGTGGGCTTGGCAGAGTGATATTAATAGCAACTTCTGGCTCAGTGAGGAAAGCAACAGGAAACTACCTCACTCCTCGTTTCCCTAGTACGCCTCTTCAGTGATGCCTAGGCAATTTATGACAGCTGATGGTGGAGCTGTTGAGGATCCAACCAGCCTTAGGGCTGAAGACTGAACACACATACATATAAGGTCACTAATGTTTCTAAAGAACATAATATAAAAGGAGCATATAGGACCAATCATACTAATACCCAATCATTCCTTAACCCCCACACCCTAAATAATAATAATAATAATAATAATAAACAAACCAAATCCAGAATATAAAGTTTAGTGTCAGGAATCTCAACCTACATACATTGGACAAATAGATAGAAATTTTATAACAAGATATACAGAAATCTTAATGCCATTAAATGTAACTGTTTCTCTGCGATGAGTGACCATCATAAGGATTCTGGTCATAAATACTATGTAATGAACAAAAGGGCTCTTTACTCAATATTTTAGAGGGCATCTTCATTAACAATGATGAATACAAGAATCCTGCATATAATTTAAATGAAATAAAGGAAAAATACAAATGGAAACTTTCACGCCAATCATTTATGAACAGTACTACAAAAAAGATAAGTCCCACCCACAACATACAAGAACCACACCCTCCCATACGACATTCACACAACTCAGTCCACACCTTCCTGCAAGACCTCCCTCTCCCTGCAAGAGCAGTAACCATATTAAAGTGCTAGGAACACGGCACCTGAAAGGCAGACTTCAAAAACCAACAAACCCAGGACAGTTAAGTGGACAAAAATGTAAGGTATTTTAACACTAATACTGATTTTACTGGACTGTAAATATTCCAAATAATAAGGACTTTACAGTGTATACATCTCTTTTAATCTGAAAATACTTTAATTAATATATGTCACTGAAGATGACTCATAAGTAGTTGAAACATGTCTTCATCTTAAGGGATGAGATAATGAACTGAACAAGAGGACATATTACTGTAAAAGACCAACTTAACTGGGGAATAGTTCCATAACGCTAGTGGGTAATTATTCAGCGCAACGTGCACTTTTGGAATGGGTAGTCCCTACAGTAGCGTGCGGCAGATGTAAATACTCATCAGAAAAAAATATATTTTACTTGAATTACTTGAATTATTAGTGATACAGTAGAAATTCCATGTTATGTTATGTTTTTAGTGTTTTTCTTGTAAACAGTGTGTTCATACAAAAGTGAATATAAAAAGTGTTCCTTTCATTATTATTATTATTATTATTATTATTATTATTATTATTATGACAGTTTTCAAGTTTTCAGATTTGCATCAATAGATTCTACATATTTTCTGGTTCATAGGTCATTCAGAAACTGCGCACAGTGTGGTAAATACAGAAGCACGGGCAAGCACAAAGTGCCACGTCACATTCCTCACAGCAGTAGACAGTTTCCCGTCGCCTCTGGTTTGACAGGCACACAATACAACGTTTTCTTGAGTGATTCGTACTTCCGGTTGGCGGGTCCTCACATAATTCAACGTCTCCCCTAACCAAGCCATGTTCACGTCACATGGAACAGTTTACTACGATACACAGACCAATTTACAAAAAGTTATCAGAACATGGACAATGGAGTTCGCAGAACAACTGTATCGTAACAACAACAACAACAACAACAACTCACAAATTTAGTAATTTAAATGTACATATGCACAAATAAATTCTTTACGAAGAATCTGGACTGGTGTGAGACCGGATAAAAATGAATAGGACAGCAATAATCACATCTAATATGAATGGAATTAGTTTAAAATTACGATAGTAGATGGCAGAAGTGATTAAGAATAGGCAGATGCCTATAGGCTGCTAACCCTATGTAAGAACCCTATGTAAGAACCCAATACTCGTGCGACAGCTGTTGACGCCTTTAGACGTCAAACCCAGTTAAGGGGTTAAGAATGAAATGAAGTCTAGTATATAGCCAACTCATTAGTGAACTGAAATCTGAATGAAAATCAATGAGGACCAACCGATATCAGAACAAAGTGAACCGAAAGATAGATAGTATAAGCAAGGACAGTGAGAGTTAAAGTTAGCACATGAAGTGCGCTCTCTCGAAACCGAGTTGAAGAAGTGATGTGCAGGACTAAGTGGTAAGGAAGCGGTCAGAAGCAATACCCGAGGTTGTGGACTGCAGAGTTTGAAATGCCAACTGTGTTCAGCTACATGTGAAGACTCAGCCCACCGATGGACTGCCATGGAAATTCACCGCTATATTCCAGCGACCAGCCGATGTGGCTCTGGATGAGCCACTCTGGGAGGAACCCCAGTCCTTGCATTACTTGAAGAACATAATCATGTCGAGAGGTTCTCTGTCATTCATAGATATGAGGAAAGTTTGGCAGTTCTTGTGTTAATAAATACAGAGACATAGATGCAAAGATGCTTTTCCAGACTGAACTGTACCCATATGTCACATATATAGTTGTTCATAGGCAGCCACATTCAGGGATGCAATTAATTCTGCAAATATTTCTAATTTCACCAGTGGCAAAAAGAAGTAGTAACGTGTACACATTTTCATGGTGGTATTTTCACGCTGCCCAGAGACATTAAAACAAAGTGACTACCTCCTGACAATGACTAACACCATCTTCAACTAGTCAAGAAGATATTTGAGGAGAAAAAATTAACTGGACCACCCAGTACATACCTCCATCAACACATCAAAGTAGTCGAGGATGCAGGTCAGAACAACTATAGAGTAAGTATTACTTTGAAGTATGAAGATAATCATGCATTAGGAGAACAATAACACAACTTACTCATTTAAATGAGATCCATCGTCCTCTGTTTCCTCCTTCATATTCTGTTGAAAAAAAAAATGTTAATTAGACAAAATATGCACTGCACTGGAAGAAGGGAGTAGTCCTGTTTAGGATAAACATACTCACATCATCTTCAAACTTCCGCATCAATAATATTATCTATATTGTGCAAAAGGCCAGTATCTAAATAAAAAGAGAAATACATGAACAAACTATTTTTTTCAATTGTTATGCTATCTATTTTTGTTATACGTATGGTTGATGATGGCCTAATATCAATAGGCCAAAACTAGTATGATGAATAAAATAAACTGAAGTACTAATTTTATATGTCACTTTTCTACAATAATTATACTGACATCAATATGGAACATGAACATTATCAACTTTGGACTGACCGGGCGAGTTGGCCATGCGCGTAGAGGCGCACGGCTGTGAGCTTGCATCCGGGAGATAGTAGGTTCGAATCCCACTATCGGCAGCCCTGAAAAAGGTTTTCCGTGGTTTCCCATTTTCACACCAGGCAAATGCTGGGGCTGTACCTTAATTAAGGCCACGGCCGCTTCCTTCCAACTCCTAGGCCTTTCCTATCCCATCGTCGCCATAAGACCTATCTGTGTCGGTGTGACGTAAAGCCCCTAGCAAAAAAAAAAAAAAACTTTGGACTGTGGTGTCAAAGATCCAGCCATATCTCAATGACGACTACAGTCTACCAACAACAGCGGATGAGGTGGGCACAAAATCATCAACAATGGACTGTGGATGATTGGAGAAGTGTTGCCTGATGTGATGAACCCAGATTCCAGGTTCTTTACATTGACAAAGAAACATGTACACCGATTATCATCGGAGGTGCATTGGTGGGGGGGGGAGACAGGCCAGTGGAGGAAGTGTGATGTGTTGGAGCCTATTAAGCTGTCGATACTTGGTTGTTATTGGATGTCAAAATTGTTCCACATCCAACAGGACAATGTACCATTCCACACTATCATGACTGCTCAGAGAAACATAAAAGTACATTTGCTTTAACGCCAAATCGCCTGGTCATGCACCTCATTGAACATTTCTGATTGAACTAGGGGAAGCGGGTTCACGGTACATCACTACCACCCAGTAGTGCATGCCAACTGACAGATTACCTAATCACAATACGAGTCCAAAATATCTTGGCGTTTCCTTGGACCGGACCTTATAATTCAAAGCAACATCTTTCGAACTTGTCGAAGAAACTGAAAAATCAAAACAATATTATTCAGAAGGTAACTGGTACTGCAGCAAACATCCTTTGTTCTTCAGCCTTAGCACTGGTTTTCTCTACTGCTGACTATTGTGCTCCAGTGAGGCTTAATAGACCATATACAAAGTATACTGACCCACGACTGAATACCAGCATGTGTCATATATCTGGTACCATCATATCAAGTCCAGGCCACTGGCTCTCACTAATTTGCTGACTTATAAAGATCCAGTGCTCTTGTTCAAGAATACAACAATATCTGCAAGAATCCTCTGCTACCTCTTCTAGTCTTCAAAGACTGAAATCACGACATTGCCGTGTATCTGCAACATAAAATATTGGATTCAGCAAGAGAATCTAACTAGCCTCTTTCACTCCAACTCCAGCACCTAAC
The DNA here is from genome assembly GCF_040414725.1 of Anabrus simplex. Classification (NCBI taxonomy): domain Eukaryota; kingdom Metazoa; phylum Arthropoda; class Insecta; order Orthoptera; family Tettigoniidae; genus Anabrus; species Anabrus simplex. The sequence goes on along the minus strand of NC_090278.1, from coordinate 44,927,873 downwards.
CTACAAGAAGTGTCCCTGTTAAGCTGAGCAACGCAGTGGAAGGTTGGGTAACCAATCCCAGCGGGAAGCTGGGTCAGTGAACTGATCAGTGCTGGGGGCTTCAAGGCTTACAACCTTGATAGTCAACAACTCTTCACTTTTGGGAGACCAACTATACACATTTGTGTGACAGACTGTATCAAACATGAAGTATGAAAACAATAATGACAGATCCCCAGGTGGTAACCCATCCACCCCTGTTCATGATGGGGCATATAGGTCATCGGATTCTGGGCGACCTATACCTTCATGTGACCCAGTCAGAACTAAAAGAAAAAGGAACATCACATACCTAGCTAGATCAATATTAACTCCCTGATCAAGACCGGAAAACTTAAGGACAAGAACATCAGCACTGCAGCCTTACAAGAGACTAGGTTCCCAGATGAAGATGCCATGGAGTCTCAAGAATATAGAATATATAAGGGAAAGCCTGGTATTAGAGTCATGATGAATGTACCCTTCATGGGGACCGGGTTCGCAGTACACCACAAACTAGTTGCTAGCATACTTGGTTTCTCTTCGCCCAATGATAGAACTTCAGTAATATCCTTCAGGCCTAACAATAGGGGATACTCTCTGGTTAACTTCCATGCTCCTACCAATAACTCTAACAAAAAAAACCCAGAGACTACAGATCAGTATTGGGACACCCTTGAGGAGACCCTAGACCACATCCCACATCATCATACGACAATATTGCTAGGAGATTTCAACGCTCAGATTGGGAGAGAACAGAAATACCGGAAGAACCAACAAGAATGGGAAATGGGTAATCAGTATGTGCACCAAGTATCGATTACTCTTGAAGTCTACGGCTTTTAAACGCCTACCTAGGAAGGCCATGACATGGCGCAGCCCAAAGAGCATGATGGGCGAGTTCCCAGTTGACCACGTAGCAATAGACAAGAAGCACCACTGCAACATTATGAACGTGAAGGTTTTACGAGGAGCTAACATAGACTCCGATCATTACCTGTCCATGATTAAGATGAATCTGAAACCACTGTATAAGACCAAGGCTATGCTTATGAAGAAAAAGAAGATTTGTAGGTTTGATATCACCAAACTTAAAGAAGACAATGCAAGTTACCAAGAGAATCTGAACCAATATATCAATAGAATTAACACCACTACAAAATGGGACCCAATTGGGGATATTATAACAGACGCTGCTCAGAAGACGATCCCCTACAGACCTAAAGAAACCAAGCACCCATGGTGGTCTAACAAATGCGATGAGGTTATAGAAGCCAGGCGACCAGCATGGCTCACATGGAACCATCATAAAAACGAAGCCAACCTACAAGCCTTTATTAAACAAAGAAAGAACACATCCAGCATCATACGAGGGGCGAAAAGAAAATACAACAAAGAACTGATTAAGCAAGCCGAGGAGGATTTTGGAAGAAACAACTCTAGAGACTTATACAAAGGTCTAAAACAACAGACGACCCTGTTCACACCCCAAACTTTACACCTCCAGAGAACAGACAGATCACTGAGCCTCAATGATGATGACTGCATCAAGAACCTAGCTGATTATTCCCAAGGACTTTTGAATGCTGAAGAACTTGCACAACACCTCCCAGTTAGAGAACCAGCTAACCCGGACACCAAAGACATCCCTCCTCCCACCTATGAAGAAGTAAAAGAGACCACTCAACTTCTCAAGAGCAACAAAGCCCCTGGAGAAGACGGAATAGTAGCAGAAATGTTGAAAGAAGCTGGTGAGAAAACATTCAGGCATATACACAAAACAATCCTGGACATATGGGCTAAGGAAAGGCTCCCAGATGATTGGACATCAGCCGTTATCTACCCAATCCACAAGAAGGCAAGCAAAACAGATCCCGGCAACTATACAGGAATATCACACCTTTCAGTATCGTATAAAGTCTTTTCCAAGATTCTGGAATGGCATATAACAAGACAACTGGATAAAGAATTAGGAGAATATCAAGCAGGGTTCAGAACAGCAAGGTCTTATGCTGAACAGATACAAAATCTGAAGACCATCCTTCAATATAGAAAGAAAAGATGCCGACAGTGGGTAGCTATCTTTGTCAAATTTCAGAAGGCATATGACTCTGTGGATAGAATCACACTCTTCAACACCTTAAGAGAACTGGGACTAAACGAAAAAATTAACAGGTTGGTGCAAGCCACCCTGTAGAGCACCACCTCCAAAGTTAAGTTTAGAGGTCAATTATCGAAGAGCTTCACAATCAAAACAGGGGTAAGGCAAGGAGATGGTATTTCATGCATATTACTTAACTGTGTCCTGGAAAAGATCATAAGAGAATGGACCAGGTCATTACCTGAGAACACCGGATTACGGATGGGGTTTAAAGCAGACAACTTGAAGATTCCAAGCCTGACCTTTGCTGATGACCTTACTTCATTAGCAAACGACATGCATGAGGCCACTATGCAGCTTCAAACACTGCATTCTATAGCAGCTAAAGCGGGTCTCTTGATCAACATTGGAAAGACCGAGTTTCCCCTACAACAATGGGAGTCAGTTATACAAAGCATATCAAGAGAGCTAAAAACGTGAAGTACCTCGGAGAGAGGATATCGGAGGACCTAAGTGAAACGATGGCTCTTGAACAAAGAAAAATCAAATTAGACAAGGCCTACCATGCCTGCAGAAAACTGTATGCCTCAAAGCATTTATCAAAGAATGTAAAACTGAAGCACTATAATGCAGTAGTCAGACCATCAGTCTTCTACGCAGCAGAATGCCTATCCCTAAGTAAACAGACCCCACTGAGAGCGCTGGAAATGCAAGAACGGAAATTCCTGACAGGAATAATAGGGCCAAGGATCCTACCAGAAGGAAGGTGGTGGTACAAACCCATAGATGCCATCAGAAGAAAATGTCTGACTTTCTAGGGACACCTATACAGAATGGATCCTAATAGATTATCCCATAAGATCTTCAAGGTTGCTAACAAAGGCAAAGCTACTGGATTCCCCTGGACAAAGCAAGCGGACAAAGATCTTGCAAAGCTTAATATTAATCAAGCCACCATAACTGACAAGAATGCGTATCGTTCAATGGTCAAAACTACACCTTTCCTAACATCCCTTACATCAGCTAGCCACAAAGGAGCTGGGAATTGGTCAGAGGAGCGCAGGAAAGAATTCAGCAAGAAAATGAAGGAATACTGGGCCAACAGGAAGGCTCAAGAGGCCGCTAAGAACACAATCCAGTACGCTAAAAGGGGCAGACGATGACAAAGGCACAGCTAGAACACAAGCACCACGGTCCACAGATGGCCTAAACACAAGAAAAAAAGATAATAATAATAATAATAATAATAATAATAATAATAATAATGTGACTCTTTTGGACACTCTCCGCTACCATGGTGGATCGATGCCTCACTGAGTGGCCATGCTTCTCTAAGTGGTAGTGCACCTTATCAGACAGGTGGTAACAATATAATGGCTATTAATGCAAAACTATAACAGACCTGTTATATTTTTCACCCATATATTTGTGCAAGGGGTCATTTCCTTCTTATGCCTATGTTGTTGTTGTTTGAGTCATCAGTACCTAGACTGGTTTGATACAGCTCTTCATTCCACCCTATCCTGTGCTAACTGTTCATTTCTACATAACTACTACATCCTACATCTGCTCTAATCTGTTTGTCATATTCGTCTACACGTCCCTCCAAAACCAACTGTACAAGTCCTGGGTGTCTTAAGATGTGCCCTAACCTTCTATCTCTTCATTCGTGATTCTATGATTCTACCTAACCATCTCACCTTCAGCATTCTTCTGTAACACCACATTTCAAAAGCATCTATTCTCTTTTTTCTGACCTAGCAATGTTTCACTTCCATACAATGCCATGCTCCAAAAGAAAGTCTTCAAAAACATCCTTCTAATTCCTATGTCAATGCTCGAGGTGAAAAAATTTCTTTTCTTAAGGAAGGCCTTCCTTGCTTGTGCTCGTCTGTATTTTATGTCCTCCTTACTTCCACCATCATTACTACCCAAGTAAAAATATTCATCTATTTCCCTTAAGACTTCATTTTGTAACCTAATATTTCCTGCATCACCAAACTTTTTTCGACTGCACTCCATTACTTTTGTTTTGGACTTATTTATTTTCATCCCCTATTCCTTCTCCAAGACTCTGTCCATACCATTCAGCAATTTGTGCAGATCTTTTGCAGAGTCAGATAAAATAACATTATCATCGGCAAATCTGAGGGTTTTGATTTTCTCTCCTAGAACTTTGATTCCCTTTCCTCTTTGATTTCCTTTATTGCCTGTTTGATGTAAACATTGAAAAGGAGAGGGGACGATCCTTTTTAGATTGCTGCCTCTTTTTCAAAGCCCTCGATTCTTACCAATGATTTTTGTATAGACTGTAGGTAATCCTCCTTTCTCGGTATCTGATCCCGATCACCTTCAGAATCTCAAACAGCTTGGTCCAATCAACATTATTGAATGCCTTTTATATATCTACGAAGGCCATGTACGTGACCTAGTCTTTCTTAATTCGGTCCTCTGAGAACAGACGTAAAGTGAAGATCGCATCACGTGTTCCCACATTTCTCCTGAAGCCAAACTGATCTCCCAACTCAGTTTCAACTTGTCTTTGCACTCTTCTGTAAAAAATATGTGTTAAAATTTTGGAGGCACAAAATATTAAACTAATGGTGCGGTAGTTTTTATACTTGTCAGCACCGGCTTTCTTGGGAATAGGTATAACAACATTCTGCCAAAAATCGGATGGCACTTCTCCTGTATCACACATCTTATACACTAACCGGAATGACCTCTCCATGCTGCTTTCTCCTAAGGCAGTCAATAATTCTGAGGGTAAATCATCAATTCCCAGTGCCTTGCTCCTACTGAGGTCTCTCAAAGCTCTGTCAAATTCTGACCTCAAAATTGGGTTTCCCATTTCATCAGCATCAACAGCCTTTTCTTGTTCCAGAACCCCATCATCTACTTCTTTACCTTGATACAACTGTTGGATATGTTCTTTCTCTAAATGTGGTTTTCCATCTGAGCTTTTAATATTCATACATTTAGTTTTCCTTCCTCGAAAGGTTTCCTTGATTTTCCTGTATGTTGCATCTACCTTTCCTAGGATCATACAACATTCAACATCCCTGCACTTCTCTTTCAGCCATTCTTCTTTAGCTGTCTTGTAATTTCTATCTTCTTCATTCTTTATTTGCCTGTATTCTTTCCTGCCCTCCTCATTTTCTGCATTCTTGTCCTTTCCTTCTTCGTCAATCAGGTATAGTATCTCTTGAGTTATCCATTGTTTCTTAGCTCATTTTTCCTCTCTCCCGAACATTTCTTCAGCAGCCTTATTGATCTCATTCTTCACTACTGTCCATTCCTCCTCTACTGTATTTCCTTCAGCCTTTTCATTTAGTCCTTGTGCAACATGTTCCTTGAAACAATCCCACACACTCTTTTCTTTCAACTTTTCTAGATCCCATCTCCTTGCATTCCTTCCTTTCTTCAAATTCTTCAGCTTCAGATGGCATTTCATGACCAACAGGTTGTGGTCAGAGTCCACATCTGCTCCTGGAAAAGTCTTGCAATCCAGCACCTGGTTTCTGAATCTCTGCCTAATCATAATCAAATCTATTTCATATTTTCCAGTGTCTCCAGAACTCGTCCACATATACAGCCGTCGTTTGTGGTATTTGAACCAAGTGTTAGCAAGGACTAAATTATGATCGGTGCAAATTTTATCGAGCCGGCTTCCTCTTTCATTCCTTTGTCCCAATTTGAATTTTCCTATTACGTTACCTTCTCTTCCTTGGCCTACCACTTCAATCCAGTTTCCCATCACAATTAGATGCTCATCAAGTTTTACGTATTGTATTCAATCTTCTATCTATTTGTATATACCTTTGATTTCTTCATCATCCGCTGAGCTAGTAGGCACATATACCTGCACTATTGTGGTGGGCATTGGCTTGGTGTCTAACTTGACAACAATAATCCTTTCGCTATGCTGGTTGTAGTAGCTTACCCATTGCCCTATTTTCTTATTCATTAATAAACCAACACCCTTGTTTGATTTTGTGTTCATAATTCTGTAGTTGCCTGACCAAAAATTCTGCTCTTCCTGCCAACATACTTCACTTATACCTACTACATCTAACTTTAGTCTATCCATCTCTCTTTTCAGATTCTCTAACCTACAACGATTCAAACTTCCAACATTCCACGCTCCAACTCGCAGAATGTCAGTATCCATCTTCCTGATGATGGTCCCCTCTTGTGTAGTCCCCACCTGGAGATCCAAATGGGGGACTATTTTACCTCCGGAATAGTTTACTCGGAAGGAAGCCATCATCAGTATATAATTCATACAGAGAGAGCTGCATGTCCTCGGGAGTTAGTTACGGTGCAGTTTCCTCTTGCTTTCAGCAAGCCGCGTTAAGTAATATTACAAGGCCATATCAGTCAATCATCTAGACTGCCACCCTTGCAACTTTCGAAAGGCTGCTAACCCCCTTTCGATGAAATATTCGTTAGTCTGGTCTCTCGACAGACACCCACCCGATATGGCTGCACCTACGACTCGGCTAACTGCTTCATTGGGACAAACAAGCTTCCCCACCAAGGCAAGGTCACATGGCAAGTGATAAATATCATTATTGATCCGTATAGAAGATACTATATGTAGGACGCTAAAATGTTTATTATGTCACCTATTCAATACATTGGAAATTTCATTCAAACACTTAGGAATTTATTATGATGCCCTCAAAGAAGGGTGAAACATGTCTCATATGAAAATAATAATAAATTCCTAAATGTTTAAAATTTCTAATGCATTGAATAGGTGACATAATAAACTTTTTAGCATCCTACAAGGTCACATGGTTTGCAATATAAGAAGTAAATTCAGAAATAACTTTTGTACTGAGTTATCTAAAACTTTATTTGACTTCTTGAATTCAAAGCTCCGTACTATCGAAATTAAACAGAAAACATTAAAGCATACGGCTCCTTGGCTGAACAGTCAGTGTCAGAGGACCCCGGGTTCAATTCCTGGGCCTGAAGACTGGGTATTGGTGATGTTTCCAACTCATATACTACACCAGATGCTGGCACATTAAATTACATAGGTAATTCAGATTTCAACATTTCAAGTGTAGGCCTACAAGTACGTGACCCACAGCAGTATCAATATTTGAGTATTTCTGCATTATTTCCGGAGTAGAATCCTAAGCTTTAAAGTTCATTTAAGGTTCTTAAATATCATACATTTACTCAACTCATATCTTTGCAAAAAGAATGTGCGATTTCAAGTAGTTTGAAAAACACTAGCCTAAGCTATTCAACAGTCTATCGGGAGATGTGTTTCAGGACACGGACTAGGATGAAAAGTATGTCATTAATATCATTGGGGGCCGATGACCTTCGATGTTAGGCCCCTTAAAACAACAAGCATCATAACATCATTGGCAAAAACCTTTCCAACTTGAGATTGCAGGACGATGATATTCTGTTTTCAGAAAATCACTCAGAGCTTCAATTTATGTTGCATGACAGTGTAAGAGTATGGTAATTAAGTGGGATTATTGACCCTGTTAATGTGAAAAAGCAAGAAAGGACAGAAGAATGTGTTGAAGAATACATCCATTTCAGAGCAGGCTACATAAAGATATTGTGAGAAGAACAGTGACTGCCTGGTCACTTGAGGGAGGTAAGGGACACTCACATACAGTGCTGAGACATGGCCCTGAAATAAAAAAACAGTCCAGGAGCGAATGATGGAAAGAAACTTAATGGGCATTTCTCTGCGGGATTGTCTCCATAAGAGACATAAAGGTGGACTAAAGGACGTGATATCATCCAAGAAGTGGAGCAAGATAACTGTGAGAAATGCACAAAGGTAGTAAAAGCGTGGTAGCATGTGTAGGTGGTCAGATATAGCGAGGTCATTGTGGAAGACAACCATCCAAAATAGAAGAACCTGGAAGGTCTTTGTTCCAAAAGAGGCTTCATCAGGCACTTATAGTCCAGCTGTTGACTGTCTGTCCCTGACAGATTGTGACGAAAAGAAAAAATAAGAATAGAGAAGAGTATTGCCAACCTGTGGCGATTTGAAACTACTGATTTTAATATTAAATCATTGAAACCTACACCCTTCATCGATTTGATATTATTGTTTTAATTAAAGTTATTTTACCACAAAAAATACTAAGAGTTCTGCTAGTGGTAGAATAATCATCACGGTTTGCAATGTCTGAAATCGCTGGTACACCACATTTAAGATTTAACAGCAAGCACTAATCACCGTCCAAGTTGTCACGACTTTCTTGTACTGCTAGTAATAATGCTATTTGCTTTACATCCCACTAACTACTCTTTTATGGTTTTTGGAGATGCCAAGGTGCCAGAATTTAGTCCTGCAGTTCTTTTATGTGCCAGTAAATCTACCGACACGAGGCTGATGTATTTGAGCACCTTCAAATACCACCGGACTGAGCCAGGATCGAACCTGCCACGTTGGGGTCAGAAGGCCAGCGCCTCAACCGTGTAAGCCACTCAGCCCGGCTGTACTGCTAGTGCGGCGATGCCACTTCTTTGAAGAGAAACACGTGGCCTCAGTTGCTCGCTAGCCTGCATGAAGTGCATGCGTTCACGGTCTGTGTAAGCCGTTTGTTTTTGTTATTGTGACATGGCCAGTGGATCATCGGAAAACGACTAAGAAAAAATCAGTTGTTACAAAGGCCAAAGCCATGAATTTATATACCGGTTACGTGAATATTTTGAGAAATAGCGTGATAATGGTGGGCCTCTTCTTCTTGTTATAAAAGTGGTGGATCGAGTTTGTGATGCTTTAAAAGTAGGTAGGACAACTGTGAAAAGCGGATCTTAATACACCCTCTGAAGTGCTGCAAAGACCAAGACATCACTAGATCACGCGTGATCATTTACTTGGCTCTTGGAGGGAAGACCAGTTTAATAAAATACTGAGAGAACTTGCCTTTCGTTGGAAGAAATTTTCAGGGAGAAAAGTTGTGATGAAAAGAAGTGAAATTGTAGCATGGCAAGGTAGATTTTTGAGGGAAATTCTGAAGATTAGTCCCGATAGAGTGGTGTGGTTAGATGAAACGTGGGTAAATGCCGGACATTCCTAAACGGTAGCCTGGACAGATGAAACTCTAGCAGGGACTTTCAAAACACCTATTGGGAAGTGAAGTAGGCTTATTTTGCTTCATGCAGGTGGTGTTTGTTCCGGGAGCTATGCTTCTTTCCAGATCAAAGAGCATTTAAATCTAAGAATTTCATTTTTGTCCGTATTGAACTGAGAATGGAAGATAGGAAACTTAAAAGGGTCCACCTTTTCAATACAAAATTGTTATAGTTTATTACAACATATATTTACATTTGGAACTAGTTTCGACGCTGTTTGGCGTCATCTTCAGCCAAAATGTGGGAAATAGCCTAGCATGTAGACATTTATATTACACAAGGCGTTATATTAAACAATACACATCTTGCAAGGAGATAAAAACAGGGACAAATATAGAAACAAATGAATCGTTGAGAAAGCAAAAGTTATACATATTAAAAATAACCTTAACCACACATCTTGTAGTGCGAAAATATTCGCCTTGAATGGTTCCTGAATACAAAACGCACGCGCACACATTTCTGAAGAGCCAGCAGGCAGGAAAAAGTAAAGTGAAACCTTAAGAGTTCTTCTGAGAAGAGTTTATCATTTTTTTGTGTTCCGACTAACTAATGAAGTTTCCCTTGAGTTCCTGATAAATACACACAACAGGAAATTCTCCTTCACTCTCAACAATAGCTATAAAGACTAACGGTAAATTTCATTTTAAATATTGTGCAGAGACGTGAAATGTTCAAGATCATGCCTTCACGTCTCTGCACAATATTTAAAATGAAATTTACCGTTAGTCTTTATAGCTATTGTTGAGAGTGAAGGAGAATTTCCTGTTGTGTGTATTTATCAGGAACTCAAGGGAAACTTCATTAGTTAGTCGGAACACAAAAAAATGATAAACTCTTCTTAGAAGAACTCTTAAGGTTTCACTTTACTTTTTCCTGCCTGCTGGCTCTTCAGAAATGTGTGCGCGTGCGTTTTGTATTCAGGAATCATTCAAGGCGAATATTTTCGCACTACAAGATGTGTGGTTAAGGTTATTTTTAATATGTATAACTTTTGCTTTCTCAACGATTCATTTGTTTCTATATTTGTCCCTGTTTTTATCTCCTTGCAAGATGTGTATTGTTTAATATAACGCCTTGTGTAATATAAATGTCTACATGCTAGGCTATTTCCCACATTTTGGCTGAAGATGACGCCAAACAGCGTCGAAACTAGTTCCAAATGTAAATATATGTTGTAATAAACTATAACAATTTTGTATTGAAAAGGTGGACCCTTTTAAGTTTCCTATCTTCCAGATCAAAGAGCACTCGTGAGTATCACGAAGAAATGAATGGGATTACTTTCACAACATGGTTTAAAAATTCTTTGCTACCAAACATAAGTCCCAATTCTGTAATCGTTATGGACAATGCCCCCTATCAGTCAGTGCAAGTAAACAAAGTACCGATAATGAAAGACAGAAAATATATCATTCTTCAGTGGTTGGTGGGACATAATGTATCGGGGATATCTGCAGAAATGACAAGGGCGGAGCTGCTACAAAGTGTAAAACTCCCTAAGCCTAGATTTTGCACCTACGACGTGGACTCCATCGCTTTGGCTCAGGTTCCGCCATATGAATGCCACTTCAAACCAAAATCAAGTTAGTTTGGGCACATGAAAAAGGATATGTTGCCAAAAATAACAAATCTTTCTGTCTCACTGATGTTGAAAGCTTAGTGCACGAGGCAGTCAGACTTGTTTCAGCGGATAAGTGGAAAAGTGTTGTGAGTCACACCTGGGAAGATCTATATAAGGCAAAAGAAGCTGATGGGATTGTAGAATGTCGAGTGGAAGAACTTATTATTTCCCTGGGTAAGGATAACGGCAGTGACTCCAGTGACACTAGTGACAAGGACAAAGACACCGATATTTTGTGAGAGTGTAGCGTATTCCCTTTGGATTAGTCCCTGTGAGTACATAATTTGTTTCATTTTATTACAATATTTAATTATTTCAGCACTACTATTCTATGAGCATGTTGAAGTTTTATTGTAACAGCGATGTTTTTATTGCCATGTTGATACTATCTTCAGGGTTTCATTTTCGTTCCAACTTATTTTAATACTATTCACACAGTTTGGTTTTAATGATATTTTATATTACGTCTATAGTCTACTGTTTTTTAGTTACAGTTATTCTATTCTCTGATTGTGCTTAATTTTGACTGGAATGTTTTGTTATTATATTTATGGTGTTCTTGGAGTGCAGTTAATTTTAATTGGAATGATTTATTATTATGATTACACTAGTGTTGGTTTTCAATATATTAGAGGTAATTTTCGCACATTTACGTACGCATTTCTGCCGCATTAACACAGAATCTGATCGATGTATACATGAAATATTTTAGGTGTGTGTCTTTGTTTATATCATATGGTTCAAAATTGGCAACAATGTCTGAGAAACATCTGGGCTGGACAGCCAGCGGCTCGACTGTAATTGAGCTGACAGCTTCCACCAATGTCATAGTCATGTGCAGCCTGGTGTCTAGTTATAGTAATTAGCTCCCTCTGGGGATCAACAGAGAATGCTTGAGACACCTTGACCAACGGAACGAAAAAAAGAAATTCTATCTTCTGGTCACAAGAAGAAATTTATAACGTGGAGGACTTTGAACAGATTACGAGCAGATGTCAGAAGAGCCAGGGAGAATTTACACTTCCCAACCAACACAGTAACAAACATTCCTGCACTTGGTCACATGTTTAGGTTGTTCTGGACTGACATACAGTGGACTGACAATTCATGTAACATGTGAGTAGAGAATGAAGGTGGCTCCGGATAACAAGATTGCGGAAGTAGTTGGATTTTTGAAGGATGGGAAGAGATCCATGACATACTTCAATATCTCGTCTAGCAAAGTATAACACAACACCAAAATTGATGCACAGGCTGGTCAGATGGCAACTGAGACTATACAACTGTTATTTTTGTTATTATACCAATAACTGTGGCTTCTGTGTAATAATTTTCAAATCTGAGTGCAAGCCTGAGCATAATGTTCAACAACCATTTACAGTAAATTAACTTTGACAGGCTTTCCAGAAGCACACAGATTATACAGGGTGATATCTAAAATAACTTGACAAAGATACTGAAATATGTTTTTAGTTTCATTTTTCTAATATATATATTTGCTTTATGTTGCACCGACACAGATAGGTCTTATGGCGACGGTGGGATAAAAAAGATCAAGGAGTGGGAAGGAAGCAAGGTGTAAAAATGGGAAACCACAGAAAACCATCTTCAGGGCTGCAGACAGTGGGGTTCGAACCCACTATCTCCCGGATACAAGCCCACGGCTGCGTGCCCCCGAACCGTATGGCCAACTCGCCCTGTACAAATATTACTAAGGGGCTCACAACTGTCAATACCTCCTGATATTATGTATTAACTCAATACTTTTAAATAGATCTGCAATGTTCTCTACACCTACATTGCACAATCAGGTGTGCGATTATTTTCACAATCCCAGAAGTACTTCCCGAGGAAACACGGCACTTCTCCTATGAGTGTGATATTATACAATATCATCACAGTGCAGGAGAACACATATACAGCTGTGAGATGAAGGCGTGCATGCCTCTGAAGAGGCCCCATGGACGGCAAATAGAGCATGTTAGAAGACATTTCACTTTAATGAGAACTACATCCTTGAATATGCAATGTGCATTTTTTTTAAATGCTGGGCTGAGTGGCTCAGACGGTTGAGGCGCTGGCCTCCTGACTCCAACTTGGCAGGTTCGATCCTGGCTCAGTCCGGTGGTAATTGAAGGTGCTCAAATACGTCAGCCTCGTGTCGATAGATTTGCTGGCATGTAAAAGAACTCCTGCAGGACTAAATTCTGGCACCTCGGCACCCCCCAAAAACCATAAAAGTAGTTAGTGGGACGTAAAGCAAATAACATTATTATTATTAAAAACAGTAAAATTTCACAGGTGAAGCTTCCATGGTGTGTAGAATTATTTAGTATATTTTCAGGATTGAACTGTGTTGTTGTTATCTGTACATTACATACGTCTGATCTCCACGGAAAGAAAAATCTGTGAGGCTATCGAAATCAAGAAACATCGGATTATGAATTTAGAGGAAGGATATAAAATCAGTAATTCTTGGATGCCTATCATTCATAGTTTAACACAACATTAACACGCAGGCCAAACCTCCAATTACACAAGCGCATGGGCAAGCCCCACTACCTGGCTGTGACACATACTTTCCAAAATTCTCACGAGAGAGACAGGGGCTTACGTCAGCCAGAAAGGCTAGGATATATCAGACCAAGGTCAGGAACCACTCTAGTATGCGATTGCTGCCTGGGAGAGTGATGACCTCACATCAAGTAGGGGTATTTCAGTCATCTTGAAAGAGAATACTGCAATGTATTCGAAACATCAGCAAACTGTATGTAAGGTACAGATAACAACAACACGATTCAACCCGGAAAACAAACTAAATAATAGTACAATTTCAATTAAAAAGAACCAAATTGATACCATTACCAGTATGTAACAGAAACTGACTCTCTAGGAAAGGACTGCAAGTAAATTATGGTCAAATTACTAGTGGTGAAAATAGATTTTTGATATCTTCAGGTTCTGAGTCACTCTGACCTTTCTTAAATGCTTTGTACTTTTCGATCAACAGATCCCTATACAAGCACTTTCGTTTCAGCACGTTCGTTCATATTTACGGCAAAATAATACTTGATAAAACTTTCAGAACTCAATTTATGCACAGACATAAGCTCTAAACAATGCAAAATGGAAGCAAATAGTAGTTGTAAATAACAAGTGGTGCTTATTTAAATGTGGCAGTGAGGTTGATAACTAAACACTGACCGGGCGAGTTGGCCATGCGCGTAGAGGCGTGCGGCTGTGAGCTTGCATCTGGGAGATAGTAGGTTCGAATCCCACTATCGGCAGCCCTGAAAATGGTTTTCCGTGGTTTCCCATTTTCACACCAGGCAAATGCTGGGGCTGTACCTTAATTAAGGCCACGGCCGCTTCCTTCCAACTCCTAGGCCTTTCCTATCCCATCATCGTCATAAGACCTATCTGTGTCGGTGCGACGTAAAGCCCGTAGCAAAAAAAAACTAAACACTGCACAAAGTGTCTTATTTTAATCGCCAAAACAGAGGATATTTGTCAAGTTATTTGAAAATCCAGCCAGACACTTTTCATGCTGTCAAAAAGAGGACATGGGGTAATGATGGCCTTGATTTTATCAGAGGTTGGCCAATGTATTGCTCATATTTTTGGTGATACAAAGTTCAGTTCATCATTGTAGCTTTACAGAGTAGGACACTGGAAAAGAGCCGGATGAAGTTTTCCTCCTTTATGTCATCAATTCACAAGAAAAATACAGTACTTGATTTTGACAATTCATGATGTTTATAAGGTAAAGTAAATATTATATATTTCAACATAATATTTTATTTTGTATGGTAATTTGGCAATAAAGAATGATTGTATTTTAAGGTGTAAATTTAAAATTATAACATTATTATATGCACTTTCCCAGATATGCATTTCACTGAGTCAAGTATGACTGTACGTTTAGTTCGCAGTGCAGGTAGCCTTAGTAATGATCACTGGTTTTTGTGATGCGATAACACGTACATCTCATGTGCTTGGCAATGCTGAAACACTGAAATGAATGAAGGCATGCTTTTGTTAGCAAGATCCCTAATTTTAACCAGTACGTGGTAGAATTCTCTGTGGAAAAGGACAGTTCAAGTATAGGATGTGCTGTGTCACTTTTATTAAAAACTTGTTAATTATTACTTGTTTTACAGTTTATTGAATCTGTTAAAGAAATTATGAATTAGGTTATGCATTATGGTTTTATCTTAACATCAAAGAACTCAATGTGCATTTTCTGTGCCTACGGCTTATAGCTGCCAATGCATTCCAGGGAAAAAAGACATTTTAGAAAACAAACAAGATTCTAACTGTTGTAACATGTGGTAGAGTCTCAAGAACACAAGAAGTGACATAGTCACAAAGGAGAGAGCCAACTTGATTCGAGTTACTTTTAACGCATTTGACACTAGTGTGAGTCAGATAACAGCTATCGCAGGACCCCATTATCTTGGTCAAACAATATTAACATGCTTTCTTATTTCCTCAAGTTTAAAAATAGAACATCTGTGTGAGCTTGCAGTTGGGAGGTAAGAGGTTTGAACTCTACTGTCGCAGCCCTGAAGATGGTTTTCCATCCTTTCCCATTTTCACACCAGGCAAATATTGGAGTTGCACCTTAATTAAGACAATGGTTGCTTCCTTCCCACTCCTAGACCCTTCCTATTCCATCGCCGCCGTAAGACCTATCCGAGATGGTGCAACGTAAAGCAACTTGTGCGAAAAATATCTGCATCCTGCATGATCCTTTACAAATTAAAAAGTGTTGTATAATCCTCTTTTTCAATACAAAATACCATCAATATTAGATGGAACAATATATATATGTTTCAGCCTATCTAAAGGCCATCCACAGTAGAAGCTCAAATATCACATTTATGCAATCAAATAAAAACACTGATAAAGTGGTGGAATTAAAATGCAATGATCATGATTGATATATTAAAAACATGTTGAGGTAGAAAATCTCTAGTCTAAAAACTCATTTGGTTGACATAAAACTTTAAGAAGTGGAACACTGTGCATAGCGAGAGCGTCAATAAAGGGAATAGTGAGTAAAGTGATAACCATGAATACAGAATGAGATTTATAACATGCAATGAAAGATCCTCTCTAGAAACTCAACTACACTACTGAATAGCAGAGTAGCAAGCCGGGTACAGTAAGCCAAAGTCACATAAGGTACAGATTCACCTAGAACAACCTAAGTGCCTCAATCTATTTAAAAACCTCCACCAATTTGCAGGAGGCTCAAAATTCGGTAGATAGACTTCCATACTCTCACTGAAATGGGCTAGAAAACAAGAACTTGAACCTTGTTAAAGTGACTCTGTATAAATGTATAAATTCAGAGGGGAACTAACAGAACTGTAAGATGAGAACAGGTGTTACGCTAACTGCCCAATGGGGAAACGTATTCGTAATGGACGACCACAATAACAGAAAGGCTCCACACTGAGAATTGGTTACAGCAAGGACAAAATAACAGCCAACTGCCTTGCCTTCATAGATGACCTCATACTCCTAGCACCAAGTAAGAAGGAAGCTATACACCAGCTGTCCTCTCTTAACCTTTTTGCTGCCAGGCACAAATGTAGAGTTGAGGTCGAAAAGTGCCAGGCTGTTTTAATGGAAAATGTAGGCTTTCAAGTTAAATTAATGTAACTCATCTCTTTTTAAATTCATCAAAGCAAAACTTAATCAGGGAGTGCAATATATAGTCATCTAAATTCAGGATAACTTCCAGATCATTACAAAAAAATTTCCTTACCTTATTCATTAAACCGACTATGTTCGCGCGCAGCTAACATGTGAGTTGTGAGGCTCCCAGAGAATGTAAAAATAGGAGGGGTAAAACAGTGAAGTGTGCATTGAAACTGTGCTTGTGTTCTGTGTGTAAAGCGTGTTTAACTGATAGCTAAGTACCACATACGAAAAAGCTACGGTCTCATAATTATCTTTAAATTATTGATTGCTTTGTGAAGTAGCGTCATGCCTGCATCCAAGCCCAGAGGAAGTGCTGCCAACCCTAGCGTGGAGGACACCATTCGGCGCGTACTCCAGGAGCCGGACGTAGCGAAGGTGCTAGTCGATGCGATTGCAGCCAGCATAGAAACTAAAATTTTAAATAGAGTGGAGGAGGCACTGTCCGAGTTCAAGACTTTGAATGAGGAACTTAGAAAACAACTGAGTTTAAAGGACAGTGAAATTGAACAATTGAGGCAAAGCTTGGAGGAGCTAAGGACATCGTCTAAAGAAGAAATTATCTCTCGGACTGATGACCTCGAGCAGTACCAGAGGAGAGACAATCTGCGAGTGTTTGGTGTGCCTGAGAGTGAAGGGGAAGACACTGACCATCTTGTACTGGATGTTGCACGAAAAATAGGAGCTGACATTCAGTTAGCCAATATTTCGCGCAGCCACCGTGTTGGTCCGAAGGCGGGGCAGAAACCTCGCCCGATAATAGTTAAATTTGTGTCATACAGAGATCGCAGCAGACTGTTTCATAATAAGAGGAAGCTTAAAGGGAGTGGGGTCACCATCCGGGAAGATCTGACGACCTGCCGGCTGAGCATCCTTCGTGCAGCAGTGGAGCTCCACGGACTGCGTAACGTGTGGACCAAAGACTGCACCGGTCATCATTCGGAAACCAGACGGCAGCAAAATCCGAGCAACACGGATGGAACACATCACATTGTAAATATTAAGATAACATTATTTTCCATAGTTATGAAATTCCGTTGCCCACTATTCTGAACTGTAACTTTGAAATTTCAGTATTGCTATATTTGTATATACATTTCCTATTCGTAACACTTCATTTTTAATTTTAATTAACTTTTGAATTTAACCAAATACGTATATTTGCGTTCTTATTTCTTATGATTACTATTAATGTAATATTTTTAAATAGTTTCAATACTTTACCAGTAATATATACTTCATTAATTTAAGACAAGACACCCCTAGTTTAGTTGCCCTTTAAAAATATTAGGTAATTTTATGCACAGTTAATTCATTACCTGCACCCTTGTACTTCAGTTAACGATAATTTTCTCCTAGCCCCTAGTGTTTATTTGTCTATTTTGGTGATTTACATTCTACCAAGTTGGTTACTGTCACGAGTCATAATGGACATTCCTCTGACGTCACCTGTTTATCTCAGCAGCCACCAGGCCATGTACCCTCTCCTTTCCTTCCGCTGTCCCCGCTCCCCCCACCCTCTAGTTCCAACCCTGACCAAAGTACCGCTAACATTCTTAAGAACTTCGTCTCGCAACATCCTAGAGCTCTTCACGTCTGTCATATAAACGGCCAAAGCTTATTAGCTGCCAATCGAATGGATGAGCTTACAGAAATATTCACCCCAGTTGTTTTCCATGTCCTACTAGTGTCTGAGTCACGTTGACAGATAAGAGCCCGTCTTCTTTGTGTCAACTTGAAGGCTACTCGCTTCTGAGAAATGACCGCACACACAAGCGAGGTGGAGGGGTATGTGGCTATTTCTTAACCAGCCTCAAACCTGAAATGTTAGGTCATTCACCAGGCAGGTATGAGAGAAAACCAGAATACATGTTCGTAGAAATAACAGCGAACGGGATTAAAGCACTTGTAGGAGTAGTTTACAAACCTCCGAATATAGGCCACTTAGAAGACTTTGAAGCTGACTTAACTGAACTGCTGCCAGACTACCCCCACACAATAATTATGGGAGATTTTAATACAGACATAATTGACGTAACTTCTCCCGAAACCACGCGACTTAAAACATTGTTTCAATCCTATAATATGGACATCTTGCCTCTCTCTGCTACTCACCACACATCTCATTCGCACACTCTGTTAGATCTTATAGTTACCAGCAATTCAGATACAGTTCTCAATGTTGGTCAAACCTCTGTACCTGGTATTTCTGCACATGAAGCAATATACATCTCGTATGACCTCCGGCCACTGAAACGCTCCCAGAAATTTATTACCTATCGACCATTGAAAAATATAAATAAAGATAGACTCTTCCAGGACGCAAGCAACATACCCTGGCATAACATAACGACATATAACAAACTAGACGACAAAGTCACTTTCTTTAACAGCAAAGTAACGGAATTATTTGACAAGCATGCCCCAAAGCGGTGAGCGAGAATATCTAAAGAACCCTCTCCGTGGTTAAATGACGACATTAGACAACTAACGAAACAAAGAGACTGCGCCCACAGACAATACAAAAATGACCCTACTGTACAAAATTTTGACGAATATAGGAAGTTAAGAAACAAGACAACACAACAAATACGGAATGCTAAACTGCGGCACGCTTACAGTTTAATTACGCCGAACGGGAGAACAGCGACGACATTGTGGAAATCTATTAATAACCTTGGACTTACGAAGAACAAAAACAAAGACGAAATTACAGTACCTCTCGAGGCTCTTAACGAGTACTTTATTGCTAGTTCCTCCGCAGTACGACCTGTCGACAAACAGAAACTTATGAACCATTACGATACACACCCCACCCCTGACAGAGATAAATTCTATTTCAGTCACGTGACACCCCTCCAAGTCAGGAAAGCAGTCCTTAGGATAAGCACAAAAGCGAAAGGAATTGATGATATTGGGACTGACATGGTGAAACTAATTCTTGATTTTATTTTACCAACCTTAACCCATATAATCAATTTCTCTCTTCTATACTCCACATATCCAACTCTCTGGAAGAAGGCTATTGTGCTACCTCTTCCGAAAAGTCAAACGCCTTCAAACGAGGGAGACTATCGTCCAATATGTATTTTATCAGCTTTATCTAAAATCTTAGAATATATAGTCCATAAACAAATGTCAGACTACCTTCAAACGCACAATCTCCTTAATCCTTTCCAGTCCGGTTTCCGACAAGGACATAGTACAACTACAGCCTTACTCAAAGTGACTGAGGACGTTCGACAGGAAATAGACAGAGGACGAGTCACAGTTCTAGTACTACTAGATTACAGTAAAGCTTTTGACAGCGTAGACATTGACATATTACTTGTAAAACTGAAGGCTCTACATTTTTCTCAAAGTACGATTGCTTGGATGCATTCCTATCTTTACGGACGTCAACAATGTGTGAAAGGTAATAATGGAATTGTTTCATCGTGGCGTCACGTGAATAGAGGAGTTCCTCAAGGCTCTGTACTTGGACCACTTCTTTTTGTACTCTTTGTGAATGACATCTCATCGAATTTAAGACATTGCAAATACCACATGTACGCTGACGACCTTCAACTCTACACAGACTCTACAGCACAAGACCTTCAGGAAAATATAGACTTACTAAACATTGACTTACAGACTGTTAGTGAGTGGTCTGCTGCCCACGGCCTGCAATTGAACCCTACAAAGTCACAAGTAATCCTTCTTGGCCACCAAAATCAAATGGCAAGTATCAATAAACGTCCATTGCCGAGAGTAATCCTTCAGAACGTTGCAATTCCTTTTGTACCACAAGTGAAGAACCTCGGCGTTATCATGGACGAACGCATGACTTGGTCTGGACATATCTCACATATCTGCCAGAAGGTTTTCTCTGCTCTTCATTCTTTATATAAATATAAATACATATTTCCAATAAAACTTAAGCAGAAATTAATCGAGGCTCTTGTAATGCCACATTTCGACTATTGCGATGTTGTTTTCAATGATGTGAGGCCACTGCTGTCCCTAAGGCTACAACGGGCTCAAAACACATGTGTGAGGTATATATGCAATCTAAGAAAATATGACCACGTGTCATCATCTTTCCTAGAACTAGAGTGGTCACGACTCCACGTTCGTCGTAATCATCATACTCTGTCTCTCCTCCACCGAGTCCTTACTACATCTTCCCCAACTTACCTTTCTTTGCGTTTCCATTATTTCTCAAATGTGCATAACAGAGATACACGGGCTGAAACATCAAACCTGCTCGTCATTCCTCACCATCGAACTGCAACATATAACAACTCATTTTCTGTGTTTGCCGCCCGAGAATGGAATCACTTACCGGATGACGTCAGAGGAATACCAACCACCAGGTCATTTAAAAGAGCGTTAAGAGGTACAGCAGGATACGAATGAACTGTGCATTTCTAGTCCTTTACTGATGGTGTTAGTACATTATTACTACTAGCTATTATTATTATTATTAATATTATTATTGCTGTTATTATTATTATTAGGCCTATTATTATTGTTGTAAGTATGTTTATGTCACTGGGGTAGAATTTTATTTCTGTTATAAAATATTTAGATTGTCTTTAACTGTGCTATACTGAGTATTAATTACAGTAGTGTTAACTTTGATTCTATGTACAAATTGGTTTAGTGTAAGAGAAGGCCTAATGGCCTTAACTACGCCAATAAAGACATTTATCTATCTATCTATCTATCTATCATTAATTAATTAAAATAATTTATTCAGGAAAATACAAGATGGAAAATTTGACTATTCCTACTACCACAGGCTTAAAAATGTAGTAAAAATGAACACAAGAGGGCACATATACATACCATAAAAGCATTTTGTTTGTTCTAAAAATATCTGCAGGGAATTCACAATTCTGAAATTCTAAAATGTAGCATATACACCAACGATGGCATCCATGCAAGTAAACATAATTAAATGATGACGGTGAAAATAAACAGCCAAATAGCTAATGACCGACGAGTCAAGTGGTGTCCTCTTGGATTTCATGGACGGTGATTCCGATGTTGGTGATGCAGAACGTGACTGTGCATAAGCAAGCAAGCGATAGTGATAATGTCGATAACTGATACTGACTGGAATGTTGACCAGGACTATGCTGTGCAGTTCCTGGACTCATTCGTTCTTTAATTTCCACCTCTCTTGCACCACTCTTCTTACGCTTCGATGCCATGTTTTTACGAGTAGTGCGTCATCAAGTCCAGAAACTTCAAATATTGCTCGAGGTTGTCGACAGACAGAAAATAAAAGAATGTTGTCAGAACACGGTAGCTTGATCTCTCATTAATGGTCGTGCCAAAATTAGGCATCAAAGAAAAGCGTCTCTCGGAGCAACACTGGCAAGTTTTGTTCATTTTTTTTTAGGATCACTCACAGCGACTCTGTCACTAAGAGCACTAAAGTGCATCCCCAACATGATCCTACTGCAGTGGGTAACCAGGGGGGTCTGGTGCACCAAGCTGGAGAGCGGTGTGACTCAGAAACTTACAGATCAGATGATCATGGGGCCGAACAGCAACGGTCATACAGTTAGCTTCAACACTGTGGAGGGGACCAAGAACAACTAGAATCAGATCTACAACACAGAAACGTACAGAATGCTGTCCTGAAATACAGCTGACACAGGAACGAAAAGACAAAATAGTGAGCTAACAAGAAAGCTGGCCAGAATTAAGAACCAGATGGGCCAAAGAAACCCCATCCTCTAGGAACAAACATAAATATACCATAACCACATTTCTTCCTCCTCCTTCTCAGTACACTGATTTTAACTGTAGGCTTCAGAGCAAGAAAACTTTTCTTTTCCAGCTCGTGAACACCATGAATCCCTATAACAGTCTAAATATGACTAAATGATATCACTTTAATTGAAACTCATTCTTAAATCAGAGGAAACAGAACATAAATTGAATAGCAATCCTGGAAATTTGCATTCGGCAATTTTATACGAATGTGCTTTCCAACACTGAGTCTGCAATATACGAAAACTATTTGATTCATGGTTATGAGAGAAATAGAAAATTTATAAATGGGATTTTAAATTTGAAAACTCTGTACTATTCAGTACTGTCTCTATATTGCTGCAGTATACGAGAAAAATGACAAAACTATAGAAAATCTATTTGTGGACTGTGAAGCAAGAGAGAAACAAATTCATGGAGCAAAACTGGAAGAGAACAGAGATTTAGAGAAAGCCTAACAGATTGGAAGGAAAGTAGATAAAAGAATAAAGATCAGCAATGGATAACAGTAGCCAGGAATTTTACTTTCAAATAGATTTAGCAGCAAGAAAAGTTTGAAATAATTTTAGCAGAGGCTTGCAGACTGAACGCTGAGAGGCATAACAGTCTATAATGATAATGTATGTGCAGAACTCACTCCAACAAGTGCAAGCAGTACGACTCAAAGATTTTTAAAAATATGGAGGTAAGTATTAAAAATATTTACAGGTTTGATTCATTTTGTGCATATCAATTTATAAATTTACTCATTCAGGACAAATATTTCAGGTTCCCTATGGGAATCAACATCTATATCATCTGATGGCCAAGCAGGCATCAATTTTTGGTTATGAGACAAAGTGCATTGGCACTGCTGGTGGCCAGTAGCCTACGCAGTGGCCTGCACGGTATGCACTAGCCATGCGTCTTGGTGGGTGTGCTATTTACCAACTGAAGAGCCCAACTTAGCACACTGGGGCAAAATGCTGGCAACCAGGAAGGAGTTAGCTGGAAAACTTAGATTGGTATTATTGAGAACCACAGGAACATTGTGGATAGTGGTGGTGGAGACATGGTGTGGGGCGGCATCACAGACCTGCACATCTTCGTGGGTGGTCTGAGGAACGCTGTGAACGGTCGGAGATGCAGGGATGAGGTACTGAGACCACATGTTCGACTCTTCAGAGGTGCGGATAGTTCAGACTTCCTCTTAATGGATAATAATGCCCGACCGCACTGTGCTGCTCTGGTGGATGAATTTCTGGCTGGGGAAGACATTCATCGTATGGACTGGCCAGCGAGGTCTGCAGATCTGAATCCTACAGAACATGCCTGGGATTCATTGGGGAGGCGAATTGCATCCCGTCAGCCTCCACCAAGGACCCTCCAAGACCTTTTGAATTGCCCTTTCGAAGGAATGAAATCAACTGCCACAAGAGCTCTTGGACCATCTGATAGAGAGCATACCACGTCGCTGCGAAGCATGTGTGGCTGTTAGGTGTAACCATACACTCCATTAACAGCATATTTTGTTGTGGAAGATATTGCCAAGTTTTGTTAGTTGTTGTCAAAGGAGTGCCTTAGATGTCAGAACCTTTCTGACACTGTTTTCTTGGACGAATTGTGTGACATATGGTGTGTGATTCAGCTTCCATTTGTTCAGCAATTCGTCTGACATTCCTATCACGCGATATCGCCTCGTTTAGTGATTCTGCTTAACTTCTGGACACTCAATGTTTTCTATACCTCTATCCTCACAATAAATGCACATTAAAATTTGTTCAATGGTTTACACACTCAGGCACTGTATTCACAGAGGAATCTTTCAAATTACTCAAAGTAAAGATTGAACACAAAAAATACTTTTATTATTAGAAAAATAAAACAGAATTACCTCAACTTCTGATTCCTCCTTGATTAAAACTTCTACCATGTCTTCTATTCGGCCAAAAGATGAAGGTTCTGGTTCATCCTTCATCAAGTAATTTGACTCCTGAAAATCAGTGAACAAAGTCTTGAAAGTTGTAAACAATGAACATTGACATGATGTTATTTTCGAAAGCAGCAACACCGAGAGGTCTCATACCAAATACAATCTGAAAGGTTCTCAAGAGGTGTTTGCGGGAACTGACAATGCTATCTGGGCTTCATGATACATTTAAATATGCATTTGTCACAACCACTTCACTTTTAAAGGCATGCCCTGGATGTGAAGGTTGATACGATAGCTCACAATATATCAATAAATAAAATTACGAATCAAGTCAAGATGAACATAATAAGATAAGCATAAGGGCAAGTAAATGTGGGTAAAGAGAGCAACAGAAAGAAGAGAAAACAAAATATGAAACCACAAAAGGACCTGCACAGTCTCCACACCAAACGGACTGGTTTTAACACTCAACTGAAGACCTGTAGCATGAGGGAAAAAAGACAGAAAGGGAAGACAGAAGGGAATACAAGTGAGCATATTGACTCTTTGAAATCTTTTTCTCTCTCTGCACATGCATGCCCTTCCTAGTATGTAATCACTTGTTTTCATCTTCATTTTTACATTTTCCCACTCTTTATTTGTAGAAGACAATGCTGCCTCCCTGAAGCTGAGAAACATATATGATTCTTCCAAAGGACAAGAAGGAATGGGAATGAAAAAGAGAGAGAATGAGAGTGGATGAAGATGTTGACATTGTGTCTGTCTCTTCTTTCTGTTGCTCCTTCTTCCTACTCTGACTGTGTTCCTATTTTTTCTATATATGCCTTGATTTGTAACTTGTTCATTCCCTTCCCGTTTGCTCACTTTCTCTTTGTGTTCCTTAATATTTACCACCTGTTTTCATCTTATAGGCTCTGCCTCTTTCTCTTTTATAATCAACATTTCTTATCCTACAATTTCCACATCAAGATCTAGAAGCGCAAGTTCCTGACCAAGCTGGCAAGCTGGAGGCAGAGAAGAAAGGGACGCAGGACTCATATAAAGATCAACTAAAACTCCATCAGAACTTCAATATAGCATACAAGTGTCTTCACTCAACAAGCATTCTTACTGACCAAAGAACTTGCTATCATCTGCTTGTTGCTGTGTCACAGCGCTTTCGTGGAAAAATCAGCCGGTGTACCACCTGAATGCCTTATCTAGCTGATGAGTTGCTAGGGGCTCTAAATAAATCTAGGAGAGAGAAGTGGCACAGAAGTACAGCAGGGATGGACTTCACACGCTCTAGTCATAAAGCTTGAAACCTCATAAGAAAACTTGGTAGTGACCCTACCATGAAACGCAATGAACTCGAACACCATTGCCTCCAGACTGACACAAATCTCTAGAGCGAAGATGGATAAGGTACACACAAGGAGTGTTAAGAAGCAACTAAGAACGAGAAGATCACAGTTGACAACCCATCCGGAGTATTCCTGTGATTTCAGTACTGAAGAACTGGACAAGGCTCCATCCAAGATAAAGATAAATAAAGGCTGCTGGTCTGGATAAAATCTATCCTGAGTTTCTGAAGGCCATAGGCCCTGGTACAAAACGTTGGCTTGTCAAATTCTTCAATGAAATTCTATGAACTGGTAAATTACCTAAGTTGTTAAAACAAGCCAAAGTAATTGCAGTCTTGAAACCAGCAAAGGAAGGAACTGATGCTTCACATTATCGACCAATTTCACTCCTTAGCGTAATCTACACGATGCTCGAAAGAATGATACTTAAGCATATCCAGGAAGCAATAGAGTCATCCCAGTTGAAAAGAGGGGTTTCAGAAAGAATCGTAGTGACAACACAGATTGAAGCAGGATTCCAGAAAAGACTGAAGACTGCTGCAGCTTTTGTCGACCTTATATCAGCCTATGACACGATCTGGAGAGAGGGACTGTTGCTCAAGTTTGTTCAAGTCATCCCTTGTCAGAAGCTAGCATGCTTATTAAACAACATGTTATCCAACCGTCGACGTGCTGTATTTCTGAATGGTGAAAGAAGCAGGTGGAGATCTCTAAATAATGGTCTACCTCAAGTGTCACTTTATTTCTTGTTTCAATTTAACTGTGATACAGTTCAATACAGAACATTATGAAATTTTTATCTTTAAATACCTCAAGGGTCAGTATTATCTCCCATTCTATTCAATCTTTACATCTATGACCCGCAAGAGCATACAGTTTGCAGACGATCTAGCTTTAATAGCTCACAGTATGGATTTGGCACACTGTGCGGATGTACTTGCAGAGGACCTACCTTCCATGTGTAAATATTTTCACAAATGGAGACTCAAGCCAAATCCTAGTAAAACGGAAGTAACAGCATTCCACTTGCATAACACGGAAGCTAATCGGAAGCTACATGTTGTTTTTAATGGAACAGAAGTCTCCCACAAATTCTTCTCAAAATATCTGGGTGCCATACTGGATCGATCCTTGTCGTTCAAACAGCATTGATTGAATCTGTCAAAGAAGCTGAGTACAAGAGTAACTCGGCAGCAACTGGGGTGCAGTCTTCGCACTGCTTCACTTTCTCTAGCATACTGCGCTCCTGTGTGAGAAGATTGATGTACAGCTCAATGAAACCATGAGAGTTGCCACTGGTACAGTGAGGTCCACTCCTACTCAGTGGCTGCAAACATTGTTCCTCCAGATCTGAGGAGAAAAGCAACGAAAGTACAGTTGTTCAAGAAGATCTTAGCACACAGGAACTCACTCTTGTTCAATGCTTTACGAGATCCACCTGTGATGAGGTTAAAATCCCGGAGTCCACTCTGGACTGATTTACACTCCTATGAAAAATTCAGTGTAACAGCAGAATGGAGACAGTGATGGGAACAATGTCCACCCATCAACGCCTTTCTGATTAAAGATCCAACAAAGAAAGTGCCAGGTTTCGATCTTGGGTGGTAAAAACCATTTCAGAACAGGCCACGGTAGGTGCCGATATATGATGAAAAAGTGGCGATATTGTGAAAGTGCTGTGTGTGAGTGTGGTGTTGAGAAGCAGACTCTGCTTCATGTTGTTGTGAGCTGTCTACTGTCAGCATTTAAGGATGGTTTACAGGCTCTGGATGAATTGACACCAAGTGCAGTGGACATTCTAGTTTAATTACCTCTATATTTTAAATTATATGCTCATTGTATATTTTTTACATTATATTTGTAAATGTCATAATAATAATAATAATAATAATAATAATAATAATAATAATAATAATAATAATAATAATAATAATAAAAATTATAATAATAATAATTATAATAATAATAATTATAATAATAATAACTGCCCAAAGTTGATTCACTCTGACTTCTGTTTCCCATTAGAGTATACTGAGGACAGTTTTTCACCATCCAGTTCACCACTTCAGGTTTCAGTTGTTTCCAACAGACATTTCTCAGCATTTAGCAGCATCCCTTGACATCAGACCATTTTAGAACCAGCAGCATCAACATAAATCCTGTGGCAGTGGGAATCGACAGAAATTTCTTAATTTATTGTCCTAAAAATTTGTTGTTGTATAAGATTTTGTTCTGTTTAGACCTTTGGACTTGAAATAATTCTGTTTTAGAAACTCTTATTTATGTGTTTTATCAAAATTATCATTTATCTGTGAATTTTAATATTTTCATTTTTTGTCAAAATTCGTGATCGTAAGTTATGAATTTCATTGATCACTATCAAAGGGTACGAAGGGTCCACTTATTCAATACTATTAGTTTGTATAATGTCTTATAAAACTGGGACTAGTTTTGACCCCATATACACTGACTGACAGAGCAAATGCAACACCAAGAAGGAGTGGTCAGAACTGTATGCCAATTGTAGGGTAGACTGACGTCACTGAGGTATGCTCATGATGTGAAATGCGCCGCTGTGCTGCGCACGTAGCGAACGATAAATGGGACACGGCGTTGGCGAATGGTCCACTTCGTACCGTGATTTCTCAGCCGACAGTCATTGTAGAACGTGTTGTCGTGTGCCACAGGACACGTGTATAGCTAAGAATGCCAGGCCGCCGTCAACGGAGGCATTTCCAGCAGACAGACGACTTTACGAGGGTATGGTGATCGGGCTGAGAAAGGCAGGTTGGTCGCTTCGTCAAATCGCAGCCGATACCCATAGGGATGTGTCCACGGTGCAGCGCCTGTGGCGAAGATGGTTGGCGCAGGGACATGTGGCACGTGCGAGGGGTCCAGGCGCATCCCGAGTGACATCAGCACGCGAGGATCGGCGCATCCGCCGCCAAGCTGTGGCAGCCCCGCACGCCACGTCAACCGCCATTCTTCAGCATGTGCAAGACACCCTGGCTGTTCCAATATCGACCAGAACAATTTCCCGTCGATTGGTTGAAGGAGGCCTGCACTCCCGACGTCCGCTCAGAAGACTACCATTGACTCCACAGCATAGACGTGCACGCCTGGCATGGTGCCGGGCTAGAGCGACTTGAATGAGGAAATGGCGGAACGTCGTATTCTCCGATGAGTCACGCTTCTGTTCTGTCAGTGATAGTCACCGCAGACGAATGTGGCGTCGGCGTGGAGAAAGGTCAAATCCGGCAGTAACTGTGGAGCGCCCTACCGCTAGACAACGCGGCATCATGGTTTGGGGCGCTATTGCGTATGATTCCACGTCACCTCTAGTGCGTATTCAAGGCACGTTAAATGCCCACCGCTACGTGCAGCATGTGCTGCGGCCGGTGGCACTCCCGTACCTTCAGGGGCTGCCCAATGCTCTGTTTCAGCAGGATAATGCCCGCCCACACACTGCTCGCATCTCCCAACAGGCTCTACGAGGTGTACAGATGCTTCCGTGGCCAGCATACTCTCCGGATCTCTCACCAATCGAACATGTGTGGGATCTCATTGGACGCGTTTGCAAACTCTGCCCCAGCCTCATACGGACGACCAACTGTGGCAAATGGTTGACAGAGAATGGAGAACCATCCCTCAGGACATCATCCGCACTCTTATTGGCTCTGTACCTCGACGTGTTTCTGCGTGCATCGCCGCTCGCGGTGGTCCTACATCCTACTGAGTCGATGCCGTGCGCATTGTGTAACCTGCATATCGGTTTGAAATAAACATCAATTATTCGTCCGTGCCGTCTCTGTTTGTTCCCCAACTTTCATCCCTTTCAAACCACTCCTTCTTGGTGTTACATTTGCTCTGTCAGTCAGTGTATATTGGGTCATCTTCAGCCACACTCCAATTGGAAGACATAAGCAACATCTATAACCAATAATGATATAACCACTGATATGACATAATTTATAGTCTTAATTTAAACCATTAATGAAGTCTGAATAACATATCTACATTTTAAATTAAATAACACATCAAAAATGTTGTAGTTGATGGCAAACTATTTTGTCGTTTCTACAGCCATTAATGTTTTTGAGTTGATCTGGGAGTTGGTATCATTTTCTGTGTAGACGAGCAACTTGACTGATATTTATGTTTGTTCAATAGTAATATGGGTCAAGACTTATGTAGCTCTATGGGGAACATTCGTACTTTGAACAGGTTTTCCTTATTATCAATGTAGTGATCTATTGTTTAATTAATTTGGAGGTGAATGTCTGAAAAGAAAATATATTACATACATACATTATCATTATAGACTGTTATGCATTCAGTCTGCGAGCCTCTGTGAATTCACTAAACGTCACCACAATCCTCGATTTGCAACTAGTGTTGTGGCCTCATTTAGTTCTATACCTCTTATCTTTAAATCATTAGAAACCGAGTCTAACCATCGTCGTCTTGGTCTACCTCTACTTCTCTTACCCTCCAGAGCAGAATCCATTATTCTCTTAGGTAACCTATTTTCCTCCATTTGCCACACATGACCCACAACTGAAGCCGGTTTATGCGTACAGCTTCATCCATTGAGTTCATCCCTAAATTAGCCTTTATCTCCTCATTACGACTACCCTCCTGCCATTGTTCCCACATGTTTGTACCAGCAATCATTCTTGCTACTTTCATGTCTGTTAATTCTAACTTATGAATAAGATTTCCTGAGTCCACCGAGCTTCCACTCCCGTAAAGCAAAGTTGGTCTGAACACAAACCGATGTAAAGATAGCTTCGTTTGGGAGCTGATTTCCTTCTTACGCAATAATGTTGACCGCAAATGCGAGCTCACTGCATTACCTTTACGACACCTCGATTCAATCTCACTTACTATATTACCATCCTGGGAGAACACACAACCTAAACACTTGAAATTATCGACCTGTTCTAGCTTTGTATCACCAATCTGACATTCAATTCTGTTGAATTTCTTACCTACTGACATCAATTTAGTCTTCGAGAGGCTAATTTTCATACCATACTCATTGCACCTATTTTCAAGTACCAAGATATTAGACTGCAGGCTTTCGGCACAACCTGCCATTAAGACCAAGTCGCCAGCATAGGCCAGACTGCTTATCACATTTCCACCCAACTGAATCCCTCCCTGCCATTTTATACCTTTCAGCAGATGATCCATGTACACTACGAACAGCAAAGGTGAAAGATTACAGCCTTGTCTAACCCCTGTAAGTACCCTGAACCCCTCATTCTACTATCAATTCTCACTGAAGCCCAATTGTCAACATAAATGCCTTTGATTTATTTTAATAATCTACCTTTAATTCCATAGTCCCCCAGTATAGCGAACATCTTTTCCCTCGGTACCCTGACATATGCTTTCTCTAGATCTACACAACATAAACACAACTGCCTATTCCTTTCGTAGCATTTTTCAATTACCTGGCGCATACTGAAAATCTGAACCTGACAGCCTCTCTGTGGTCTAAAACCACACTGGTTTTCATCCAACTTCCCCCCAACGACTGATCGCACCCTCCGTTACAAGATGCCAGTGAATACTTTGCCTGGTATACTAATCAGTGGGATACCTCGATAGTTGTTACAATCCTTCCTGTTCCCTTGCTTACAGATAGGTGCAATTACTGCTTTTGTCCAATCTGAAGGTACCTTACCAACACTCCACGCTAATTTTACTACTCTATGAAGCCATTTCATCCCTGCCTTCCCACTATACTTCACCATTTCAGGTCTAATTTCATCTATTCCTGCTGCCTTATGAAAATGGAGTTTATTTATCATCCTTTCCACTTCATTAAGCATAATTTCACCAATATCATTTTCCTCCTCCCCATGAGCTTGCCTGTTCGCAACACCACCAGGATGATTTCCTTTTACATTGAGAAGATGTTCAAAATATTCCCTCCACCTGTCCAGTGATTCCCTGGGATCTATTATGAGTTCACCTGAATTACTCAAAACACTGTTCATTTCCTTTTTCCCTCCCTTCCTAAGATTCTTTATTACTGTCCAGAAATGTTTCCCTGCTGCTTGACCTAGCCTTTCCAGGTTGTTACCAAAATCTTCCCATGACTTCTTTTTGGATTCAACAACTATTTGTTTCGCTCTGTTTCTTTCATCTACGTACAAATCCCTGTCTGCCTCAGCCCTTGTTTGGAGCCATTTCTGATAAGCCTTCTCTTTACGTTTACAAGCTCTCACTTCATCATTCCACCAAGATGTACGCCTTTTCCCATCTTTACACACAGTTGTTCCTCGGCATTCCCTTGCTGTTTCTACTACAGCATCCCTGTATGCCACCCATTCACTTTCTATATCCTGAACCTGCTTACGGTTTACTGTTCGAAACTTCTCACTAATCATATCCATGTACTTCTGTCTAATTTCCTCGTCCTGGAGATTTTCTACCCTTATTCGTTTGCAGACCGATTTCACTTTCTCTACCCTAGGCCTCGAGATACTTAGTTCACTACAGATCAGAGAGTGGTCTGTAACATCGAAAAATCCCCGGAAAACTCATACATTCCTAACAGATTTCCTGAATTCGAAGTCTGTTAAGATATAGTCTATTATGGATCTGGTACCCCTAGCCTCCCATGTGTAGCGGTGAATAGCCTTATGCTTGAAGAATGTATTCGTAACAGCTAAACCCATACTAGCACAGAAGTCCAGCAAACGCTTCCCATTCCCATTAGCTTCCGTATCTTCCCCACATTTACCAATCACCCTTTCGTATCCTTCAGTTCTATTCCCAACTCTCGCATTGAAATCGCCCATTAGCACTATTCTATCCTTGCTGTTGACCCTGACCACGATGTCACTCAATGCTTCATGAAACTTGTCAACTTCATCCTCATCTGCACCCTCACATGGTGAATACACAGACACAATTCTAGCCCTAATTCCTCCAACTGACAAATCTACCCACATTATTCGCTTTTTTACGTGCCTAACAGAAACTATGCTGTGTGCATGGTATTCCTGATAAACAGCCCTACCCCAGACTCTGCCCTTCCCTTTCCAACACCCGTCAAGTACACTTTATAATCTCCTATCTCTTCCTCGTTATCTCCCCTTACTGGAATATCACTTACTCCTAGCACATCCAGATGCATCCTCTTTGCTTACTCAGCCAGTTCTACTTTCTTTCTTCCATAAGCCCCATTAATATTGATAGCTCCCCATCAAATTACATTTCGTTCGCCAAGTTGTTTCCAAGGAGTCCCTCACCTATCGAATGGGAGTGGGACTCCTTTACTCCCATAAGTCCGAGGCCAGGTTAAAACATTCTGAGCTCGGTAAATTCATGAAGCAGGATGCTGCCCTACTTGCACATAGTCCAAGTGAGGATCTCTCCTCTAACGAGTTATGGACCACTGGTGAATTGTACAGTCCTAGCTGCCTGAGCACAAGGAGGGCCATGACTCAGAATATGTCCGAGATGCCCACTCCCATTCCATAGCAACTGGTATCCCGACTCTCAGGACCACTACTAGGCCACTCAGCCGTTGCCCATCGTTCACGAACTACGACGTGACAACAGTAACCCACAACCATGAACCACATGCAGGTTGCAGGTTGCAGGTTGAGAATATTTCAGAGAATTCCGGGAAATGTGGGAGAATGCTCTGAGTGTTTACATGAGCTATTTGTAAGGAGGTAGGGTAAGGCGAAAGAATGTCTTGAATTTGATTAGCGGTACTTAGGGTGGGGACTGGGAGATACAAGTAGTGAACTGCTTGGGACTGTGGGTTAGAGAGGCTGAAACTTGAGGCATTTGTTTCCTGGTTGCTTGTTGCTGCCAACTTGAAATTTAACTGTACATATAGAAGGAAAAACTACACTAGATAAAATTACAAAACTAAAAATTGAAATTAATGATAAAAATGTAGGGTATAGCTACAGTTGAAATTCTGATTAAAGTTCTATACAGCGGTGTTTAGTTTATAGAATGTCGGCTCATGGTTAGCGAATACAATTGAGATCCTCGCGCTTTGACACAGGTATTTTATGAGTTCCCTGCTTAACATAAACTATGTCATCCTTCGACTACACGTTCCGTACACTGAATTTACTTATAGCGTTCTGCAGAAGTCACAGTCTCTCTGGGGTTAGGTGCTCTCTAATTGTTTTGTTTGTAACTTTGAGTTTCCTTTTCTTTACAAACATTGCATTTCTTTTCCGGTACAAAACAAACTTCACAATTATGGGTCTTGGACAGCCATTTTGACCTTTCTCAACCCTATGTGATCAGTCTGTTTCATCCACTGTGAGTTCCACCCCAATTTCACGAGCAGTGTCAATGACAATATTGTCTGTGTTTTCCAATGCAGTTTCTTCCACACCAAACACACGCAAGCACTGTCTTCTTTGATACTGCACTAAACTGTCTGTTTTAATTTGCAGCTCCCTTTTTAATTCCCTTATGGCCAAGTGTAAAACTACTCTCGTATACAAGTGCCACCTGCAAGTGTTCCTTTAGGATGTAAAACCCCTAAGCAAGCAGTCAATGCCCCGATAGTTTTTCAAATTTGTGAAAACATTTTGCAGATGAGAGTTTATGCGCCTATTACATTACTATCTAATGAGCTGCATACTTATCTCAAGTTCGCTTGAATCATGGTCATTTTGTTGCTGTAATTCTTTCCCAGGTATCTTCTACTGCTATCTTTTCTCAAGTTCACTACAATCATGGTCGCTATGCTGTTAAAATTCCTTCCCAGGTATACTGTACCCCGATCTTTTCTCAAGTTCACTACAATCATGGTCGCTATGCTGTTAAAATTCCTTCGCAGGTATACTGTACCCCTATCTTTTCTCAAGTTCACTACAATCATGGTCGCTATGCTGTTAAAATTCCTTCCCAGGGATCCCGTACCCCTATCTTTTCTCAAGTTCACTACAATCATGGTCGCTATGCTGCCGTAATTCCTTTCCAGGTATACTGTACCCCTATCTTTACTCAAGTTCACTACAATCAAGGTCGCTATGCTGTTAAAATTCCTTCCCAGGTATACTGTACCCCTATCTTTTCTCAAGTTCACTACAATCATGGTCGCTATGCTGCCGTAATTCCTTTCCAGGTATACTGTACCCCTATCTTTACTCAAGTTCACTACAATCAAGGTCGCTATGCTGTTAAAATTCCTTCCCAGGTATACTGTACCCATATCTTTTCTCAAGTTCACTACAATCATGGTCGCTATGCTGTTAAAATTCCTTCCCAGGGATCCCATACCCCTATTTTTTCTCAAGTTCACTACAATCATGGTCGCTATGCTGTTAAAATTCCTTCCCAGGGATCCCGTACAACTATCTTTACTCAAGTTCACTACAATCATGGTCGCTATGCTGTTAAAATTCCTTCCCAGGGATCCCGTACAACTATCTTTTCTCAAGTTCACTACAATCATGGTCGCTATGCAGTTAAAATTCCCTCCCAGGTATACTGTACCCCTATCTTTTCTCAAGTTCACTACAATCATGGTCGCTATGCTGCCGTAATTCCTTCCCAGGTATACTCAAGTTCACTACAATCATGGTCGCTATGCTGTTAAAATTCCTTCCCAGGTATACTGTACCCCTATCTTTTCTCAAGTTCACTACAATCATGGTCGCTATGCTGTTAAAATTCCTTCCCAGGTATACTGTACCCCTATCTTTTCTCAAGTTCACTACAATCATGGTCGCTATGCTGTTAAAATTCCTTCCCAGGTATACTGTACCCCTATCTTTTCTCAAGTTCACTACAATCAAGGTTGCTATGCTGTTAAAATTCCTTCCCAGGGATCCCGTACCCCTATCTTTTCTCAAGTTCACTACAATCATGGTCGCTGTGCTGTTAACTGTGGATCAAATAGACATGTGTACACCAAGTGCCCACGTACAGTAATTCTTCTGGACCTGGATAACCTGGCAACAGTAATTCAAGGTGACTAACTGCCGCTCCAAATTTTGTTTATTGTAATTGCATGTTAAATGATGATTCATCTCATTCTAAAGCTGATGTTATGTCTCAGTCTGAACCTTATGTAAATTTTCCATAATCTTGTAGCAATTCTGATATTCCCCTTGTAAGTTACTTTACATATGCCTAGAGGTAAATAATGAACCCGTATGTGCATTGGTAGGTTCAGGAAGTAGCATCACAATGATACATGAGAATTGGTATAATTCCATAAAACTGTTTGTAAGTAACCTCCCCTGAAATCAGAATCTTTAACTTGCCACACTGCTAATTCTAAACCTCTGAATAAAGTAGGATTTCTAAATGTCAAAATCAGAATCCGTGCTTTTACATGGAAAATACCTGTACTAGTTTCCTAAGATATATCTCGTCCATTCATTTTAGGTGCAAATTTTATTGCTCAAACTGGTATGATTTTGGATCTGCAGTTCAATGAAATCCATTCTAAATTTTCCATAAGAATATGTAAGTTGTGTAATCGCTCCCCTATTCTTCCTCATCATGTCAACGCTATTCCTCAAGATACTGGTGAAGCCAAAGTTTTTGATTTTCATAATTTGCTGGATGACCAGGCCAACCAACTCAAGAATCTCTGCGATAAACTTCTAGACATAATTACTGACAAGTTACGGGTAACTGATAACATCCCTGTTCGTTCTCCTCCGTATCACCTGTCTGCACCTAAAATGAAAGCCCTTAAAGCCATTATTTACCAAATGCTTGCTGACGGTGTAATACGTCCCTCCAAATCTGCTTATTCTTCTCCCATGTTTCTTGTCCCTAAACCGCAAGGCAGTTTCCGCCTAGTTGTTGATTATCGGATGTTAAACAGTAACTTGTCTTTCAATCTGTTTCCCACCCTGATCTTCACTCTTGTTTTTCTTTCTTTACTAACACCAAAACTTTTACAACTTAAGATTTGAATCAGACACATTATCAGATCCCTCTTGCTGAGGAATCCAAGCACCTCACTGCTTTTGGACTGATTGGAACCTCTATGAATCTGAAAGACTTCCATTCATAATGAGTCCTGGAACAGCTGTCCTTACTCGTCTACTTGATAATATTCTATCAGACGTTAAATTCAAGTTTGTTTACAAATACCATGTTGATTTGGTCATTTTCAGTGAAACATTTGAAGAGCACCTTATTCATCTCAATAAAGTACTTGAAAGACTGCATAAAACAGGCCTAACCCTTAAGGCTAGCAAAGGTTACTTTCGTCAAACCAAACTGTCATTCTTGGGGCAAATTGTGTCAGAGAAATTTGTCTCCTTTGATCAATCTCGTACTTCCCTCATCCAAAATTTCCCCCGCTTAAGATGCCAAAGCTGTTGCCAGATTCATTGGAATGGTCAATACCCTTTGTAAATTCATCCCTAATTTTGCTGAAAGAGCAGCTCCGTGAAACACCTTAAGAAAGGATGCCAAATTTATGTGCGGAGATGCCCAAATTGAAACCTTTTATGATTTGAAATCTGCCTTGTGTAACGCTCCTGTTCTGGTGATGCCAGATTTTTTTAAACATTTCATTCTTCAAACAGATGCCTCTTCGACAGGTATATCTGGTGTTCTTCTTCAGGAATTTGCTGGTGGACACCGTGCCATTTCTTGTGCTGCACAGTGCTGAGCAGAACTATACTCTTTATGAATTAAAGGCTTTAGCTGATGTTTTTTCTTTAGAATGGTACAGAATGTATCTTGAACATCTTCCTTTCGATCTTGAAACTAATAATCAGGCACCGAGTTGGGTATTGGCTAAACCAAGACGTACCGGTCATCTAGCCTCAGTAGAATGTTCTATCCCGGGAGTTATGATTCTCAATCAGAGTTATCAGACCCCTCTGCTAACCAAGTTTTGAGCTTTGTGAATGTAATTTTAACTAACTCGCCTTTTCTTTTCAAAGATATTTCCAAACATCATGAATATGATCCTGAATTGAAGGCTATTATTGACAGGATTAAATCTGGTGAACGTAATCTTTCATTCTTAAGAATGGTGTTCTATGTTGTCCTGCTTGCGGTAGAAGAGGCCCCAAAATTGTTGTTCCATCTAACTTGGTTACTGCTCTTTTCAAACATTTTCATGAATCCCCAGTTGGTAGTCATCTTGGTGTCTTCAAAACTACAGAGAAAATCCATAAACATTTCATTTGGAAATTCATAGATGGTGAAATCTGTACTCTTGTCAAATCCTGCAAAACTTGTAACATTCATAAACCTGCACCTAATACCCATCTAGGTCTTATCATCATACCATTGCCTACCGCCCATCTCACAAAATTATTGAGGTCATTTTGCAGTTGCTCACAATCTTGTAACTTATTTATTACTCTGTACAGAATAACATCATCTGCGAAAAGCCTTATCCCTGATTGCACTTCTTTACACATATCATTGATATATATATATATATATATATATATATATATATAAGAAAACATAAAGGTCCAAAAATACTGCCTTAAGGAATTCCCCTCTTAATTATTACAGGGACAGATAAAGCTTCACCTACTCTAGCTCTCTGAGTTCTATTTTCTAGAAACAGAGCCACCCATTCAGTCACTCTTTTGTCAAGTCCAATTGCACTCATTTTTGCCAAAAGTCTCCCATGATCTACCCTATCAAATGCCTTAGACAGGTCAATCGCGATATAGTCCAATTGACCTCCTGAATCCAGGATATCTGCTACATCTTGCTGGAAACCTACAAGTTGGGCTTCAGTGGAATAACATTTCCTAAACCCTAATTGCCTTCTATCAAACCAGTTATTAATTTTACAAACATGTCTTATATAATCAGAAAGAATGCTTTCCCAAAGCTTACATACAATGCAGGTCAAACTAACTGGCCTGTAACTTTCAGCTTTATGTCTATCACACTTTCCTTTGCTACTATAGCAACTCTCCACTGATTTGGTAAAGTTCCTTCATGCAAACAATAATCAAACAAGTACTTCAGATTTGGTACTATATCCCAACCCATTGTCTTTAGTATATCCCCCGAAACCTTATCAATTCAAGCTCCTTTTCTAGTTTTCAACTCTTGTATCTTACTGTAAACGTCATTGCTGTCATAGGTAAATTTCAATACTTTTTTAGTATTAGTCATCTTCTCTATCTGGACATTATCTTTGTAACCAACAATCTTTACATACTTCTGACTGAATACTCCTGCCTTTTGAAGATCCTCGCATACACAGTCCCCTTGCTCATTAATGATTCCTGGAATGTCCTTCTTGGAACCTGTTTCTGCCTTAAAGTACCTATATATACTACCCATTTTTCACTAAAATTTGTATGGCCACCAATTATGCTTGCCATCATGTTATCCTTAGCTGACTTCTTTGCTAGATTCAAATTCCTAGTAAGTTCCTTCAATTTATCCTTACTTCCACAACCATTTCTAACTCTATTTCTTTCCAACCTGCACCTCCTTTTTAGTCCCTTTACTTCCCTGTTATAAGATAGTGCATCTTTACTTTCTTACCACCTTTAAAGGTACAAACCTATTTTCACATTCCTCAACAATTGCTTTAAACCCATCCCAGAGTCTGTTTACATTTTTATTTACCGTTTTCCACCGATCATAATTAATTTTTAAAAACTCCCTCATGCCTGTTTTTATCATCCATATGGTACTGCCTAATTTTAATATCTTCCTTTCTTTCATATTTATTTTTAACTACGACAAAAACAGCTTTGTGATCACTTATACCTTCTATTACTTCGGTTTCTCTATCGAGCTCATCTGGTTTTACCAGCACCACATCCAGATTATTCTTCCCTCTAGTTGGTTCCATCACTTTCTGAATCAGGTGCCCTTCCCATATTAACTTATTTGCCATTTGTTGGTCATGCTTCCTGTCGTTTCGCTGTATCATCATTCACAAAATCTGAATTTGTTGACAGTATGTTTAACTGGCCTGGCTGTTGCTATTACACCATCATTTTGCATTTCCCTACATTCTCCCTGCTTGAGTTTTAACTGTGCAGGTTTCCTAAACTGATCAGGCCAACCCTTTCTACTTACCCTTGTTGTCACACAACTATAGGTGTTATGAGTTGGCAATAATTTAAGTTTTGCAGAACTGAATAAGTTATCCAAGTAAAAGTGATGCCACTTTCCCCATGTCAGGTATAAAACCACCTGCATCCCATGTTTCTTTCTTCCCCCCTTGTAAATCTCACATTTCAGAAGGCAGCCATTTCCACTGTCAGCAATACCCCATGCTTTAATACCCCATTTGGTGGATTTTCTTGGGAGGTACTGTTTCAAGATAAATCCTCCCTTGAAAGCTATCATAGCTTCATCTACTGCGAGTTCCCGGCCAGGTGCATACAAAATTCAGAATTTTTCGGTAAGTTGCAGAGCTAGTGTTGCTTTGTACAGAAATTCATAATGTTCATCTTGTGGTGTTGGCCTGTTTACATGGCTACTTAGATGTAAATATTTCCCAAGTTTTCTAAACCATTTCAGTGTCATTGCCTGCCTTACTAACGGGCACACGTAAAAGTCCCATAGGAACTAATTGTCAATTTCAGGTGGAACAACCAATCCCATATAAATTAGAACTGCTACATATGCCCTTATTTCAACAGCGTTAGTGTCTTAGCAGGTAGTAACAATAGTGGCAGTTCTTCTTTGTAAATATTGGGCATGAATATTTCTCTGCTCTGCTACTAGCTCATAAAATTCCGATCCCATAAATAATTCTAAAAAATATTTTTCTGAACTCCCGGAAGGTAAATCGTGATTTGGAGTGGCATTGTTTTCCCATATTTTCAGTTCATCAAAACGAATATTGTGACTCCAGATATCACTTTCTTTGTAGCCCTGTCCTTGACCTTCACACAATATTTGTTCACACTCATGATTCTCGGAATCATTATCACTACTACATTCAGCATTCAGCATAATGCAATTCTGAACCACAACTAGAAAGCTTGCTATCTCCACTAACTTATAACACATCTTCACTTTTGCATTCTTTCATACCGTTTGACACAACTTCGTGATTAGATGGCATGATATGAACTTGAACAAGAATAATCTCTAACTAAAGACGATGTCTATAAAGTAGGTCTGCTTCTGAAATACACAAGGTCCTGACAGCTTGATGAGTCTAGGAATACAGTGTGGTTTCACAAGACCCTTCAGTATTTCCCTCAATACACTTCCAATGAAAATGAGTGTGATGAATGCTTTTGAGCGATCAGCATGGCAGGCGAGTGATAATACTCTAGCACTCTGAAGCATTAGGGATGGCAAACAGTTACACTTCATTTAATCACAAAACATTTCTCAGGTAAGGAAATCCAAAAATAAACCCACAAACAAAAAATGACTTATATCAAAAAAGGCCGTGAAAGCCTTTTTTGATATTGTATCTCCAATGGGGGAGCATTTTTTAAACGGAGAAATCATTTCTCCTTTAGCAGGTTAGCAAACTTGATTTGCTAACACGGCGAGGCCACACAGTTTGGTCTGCCACTGCTAAGCAGAGTCCTGGAGGGGCGTGCCATTCCAGCTGATGAGTCCAAATGGCACGTCTGGACGAAACTCTGCATAATGCACACAGCCTAACCACCCAAAAGCTGGTTCTATTGCTGTGATTATAAAAAATGACTTGATATTATTGACATAAAATATGTGAATAAAACTTACCTTGCTAAACCTATTATTATTATTATTATTATTATTATTATTATTATTATTATTATTATTATTATTATTATATGACAAAAAATGTACTTTTATACCATTTTCTTCCTTTTCTATGATCTGGTGTTCAAAGGAGCCTAACATCTAGGTCACAGGCACTGCGAGATCTAGATGATAACCAATAATTCTATCAATATCTTTGTCCTTATAAAAGGTTACAGAACATTTTAACAATGTTAGAATGTCTTAAATGTGAAATACACTTAAAAGAATTTGGCCATATTTAACCCTTACCCCTCGTCTGTCAGGAGAGGCCGAAGATTTCCAACGAGGCCCGACAGGACACTGTATTTACCCACTGCCATCTCTTATAAGCTATAAATTTCATTTTTGTTCTGTATTGAAGTGCAATTACAAGAAATAAATTGATAAGAGGGTCCACCTTTTCAATACCATCAAGTAAATATTGTATTGAAAAGGTGGACCCTCTTGTCAATCTATTTCTTATATTATGCCATCTGTGAGCCAATGAAATACACTATTTGAAAGTCGGTCAAAAGTCTGTTATTTAGATGGCAGTGTAGCCGTCAGCTGTGTCCAGTCCACTTATGCACACAAAGGCCCGGGCGATAGTAAACAAACATGGTCACCATGTGCTCTCTTGGTCAGTACTGTTCGATGTCAGATAAAAGCCCAGTATTTACGCACCTCTCCTCCTTCCTTGTACTCTTATGAATATATCTAATAACATTTGATGGTGCCTACCAGTGAACTGGGTTTTGTACTGTAACCACTAATGAAACCAATCGGTATGCAATAAGGATAGTAATAAAACATTTATAAATAATAATTTGTCTTAAATTATACACATTGCTGTTATTTGCTTCAGCGTAGCTTGTTGTAAAGTGCTATCTCTAACATCATGAAAAGCGAATACAGGTCATATAAGATAGAAGTTCACATTTAAAATACGAGTAGCAGAGACAACATGGAGAACTTTACTTGGAGGGGTGAGGATTAGCACAACTGTTATAATCTGCCATCTATAGTGATAATGTGTTCCTCTGTTTCTAAGTATGACTTGATTGCAGTTTATTAGGGAGTTTGTCTGCAACAATTAAAGTGCTCTGATATGCACTTAAATGTCATATCAAAACCGTTTTCTCCAAGGCTAAAAATATGCTAATTTAAGTTTGTAGGAAGAGAACTAGATATCACAGAAACCCCAGCCTTATTCATGAAGTTGGTCAGTTTGGAGAGCTGTGCTGTGGTTATGATTGCTTTTAAAAGAAGCCCAGTTATAGTAACTTACCTCATCACTTATTATATCTGGTTCACACTTGATGAAGGTTGGTTCCTCCATTCTTACTGGAATCTGCAGAAAAGAAAGAAAGTAATTTCACTTCACTCTCTCGAGTACTGTTAGATCCCTTTCAGCCCAAATGGTACAATCTTTTTCAAAAACAAGAATTCCATGTTCGTCTATGCTGGGAAAGAATGACAAATTACATGCAAAAATCAAAACAATTTCACCACGATTTTTACACAAATGTACAGCACATTTGTGTGACCTGCGTCACAACCGTTACATTTTCTTAATTTCTATTTTAACAACCACATAATGCATATTGCTTAAAATCTTCAGTTTTATGTGCAACACACAACTTTACTTTCCTTCATTGGTCTAGTTTGACAAACGATTAAAGATATGAATGTAATTTCCTCTGCATTTCATTCCTAAATGATTAGTGCGTATAAATGTGTACCCACCCTTATTTTTAATATCCACAATTTGCTCCTGATGGTATTCCACAAAGTATCCCATCCTGCACATTGCTTACATTTGAATGATGTTTGTTTGCCCCTCCCAGAAGCTGTCCTATTTTTCACTTCTAAACACAAAGCACACACTTTGGCATGACCAGGTATCTTCACAAGAGAATGAAATAATTTATAGGATTGACAGCCGATGAGTAAACTTCTTTTCCTGCCCATACATTTGAGGGAAGTGAAGTTCCTGATCAGCTGTTGCACCAAGTTGCGCCGGAAGTTAAGCTGTCTCTTTCCATGAGCTGTGAGAGCTGGTCAGTTACAGAACGAAACTGTTCACAACGCACACATTCATCATGAAATAAAAACTAAATTTCCACCATCTTTTAGACGATTGCCCAACCCTGTAGTATTCTCTTTTCCGATTTGGTATCATGAAAATCCAGTAAGGGCAATGAAGGAATAGAAATTGCGTATCCTCGTGTTGTCATAAATTACACAAAACATCGTTCGCAATACCTTTCCAATTAACATTTGGTAAATTGAGATCACCTGCTACAATCACGTTCCTTTCCCACATAGCTGATTATCTTATCAAATAATTCTGAATCAGCATCTGCGCTACCCTTTCCTGGTCTGTAGACTCCAAAAACATCAAGTTGCCTATTATCTTTAGAGATGAGCCTTATCCCTAGAATTTCGTGTTTGTCATCTTTAACTTTTTTGTAGCTTACAAATTCTTCTTTCATGAGAATGAATACTCCACCTCCTAGCATTCCTACACTATCTCTACGATACACCCTCCTGCTCTGTGAGAAAATTTCTGCATCCATTATATCATTTCTCAGCCATGGTTTAACTCCTATTACAATATCTGGTAAGTATATATCTATTAAATTACTTAATTCTATTCCTTTCTTTTCAATACTTCTACAGTTGAGCACTAACAGTTTTATGTCATCCCTAGTTGATTTCCAGTTCCCTGTTTCCTTACTACCACTCCCTAGGCCACCCTATGGTCTATGGTCTATGGTCCATTAATGATCTCTTTCCTGATGTCGCCAATCCAGAAACGATCCGTGCTACTTGGCTAGCGTGATACCAATCATGATCACACTAGTGGTCAGCACAAATGCACCAGCCGGTA
Source organism: Anabrus simplex (assembly GCF_040414725.1). Taxonomy (NCBI): domain Eukaryota; kingdom Metazoa; phylum Arthropoda; class Insecta; order Orthoptera; family Tettigoniidae; genus Anabrus; species Anabrus simplex. The sequence continues at coordinate 44,883,689 of NC_090278.1, read as the reverse complement.
CTACCTTTAAGCTGGAGGAAAAGGCGAACAAGGAAAACAACTGAAGGAAATACGAGAAAGCAAAGCACCAAAGGTACATAACAATAACTTTTTAACAACAACTGTTCAAATGAATAGAAATAGTTTTTAAAATAGGCTAAGTATATCCATTCCATCTCATTTCACTAACCACCACATTGTTTTTAATTCATTTTAATTCAATTTATATTTACATAGTATTTAAGAAGAACAAGGTACCTGATTACAATAACACTTAGCGAATCACCTAAGCTATGTAAACTGCTGAAGATGTTCTAAAAAAGAACGAAACATGTACTGTGTGTAATTAATTAATTTGCTAAAATGCAAATATAAGTATCAAAAAGGTGGAAGATTTTTATTGTTATAAGTTTTTGCAACCCATTGGAGACGAGAGGAACTAGCCACTGGTGACAACTAATATCCCCCACCCGTTGGTATGGAAGCAACAAGAATTCTAAACCCCAAGCTTTCCATTCTCAGAGAATTACAGTGGCTTCTTCTTGTCACAAGGATCATGAAGGGCATAAAGGTGACGGACGAGTGCGAGGAATTTCAGTGATGGACTCGGCCAGACAGCAATACTGAGCAAGGAGTGCAGTCAGCGAGACAATGCTGTGAGGTGAGTACGGCATGCTACAGTGTCAGTGGAACACTGTGTGTGGACAATCAGGAATAACAGAAAGAAGACTGCCGTGCGCGTGCGATCTCTGTGCCGTATACAGACTTGTGACCCATTGTTGCGCACATGCATAAATTGTGAATAGGGCAGCCGCATAAAATTATTCTGTGAGCCGTATGGTGAACTGCCCCAGGGCTCGTGTGGCAGTTTTAGGAGTGCAAGAAGGACTGTTTCCCAGTACCCTGGATAGATGACACCCAGGACACACTGTCTGGAGCCCAGAAGTCTGGGTGCTGGCACTTCACCTGGAATAATAATAATAATAATAATAATAATAATAATAATAATAATAATAATAATAATAATAATAATAATAATAATAATGCTATTGGCTTTAAGTCCCACCTAAAGCTAAACCCTGCAAAATGCCAGCTGTTCCAGGAGGAGGTGCACTACTTGGTTCACATTGTGTCAACAGAGGGAAACTTTTATGGTTTTTGAGGATGCCAAGGTGCTTGAATTTAGTCCCACAGGATTTCTTTCATGTGCCAATAAATCTACCACCATGAGGCTAATGTATTAACACCTTCAAATACCACTGGACTGTGCCAGGATATAACCTGCCAAGCTGGTGTCAGAAGGCCAGCGCCCCAACCGTCTGAGCCACTCAGCCCGACCACCCAGAAGACAAAGAAGAGACAGTGTTCTCTACCGGCCAAGGGCTGTACAAGTTCATTGTGATGTCCTCAAACCTCTGCAATGCACCGGCACCCTTTGAGCAACCAACTGAGTCTGTACTGAGAGGGTTAACTCACGTCACCTGCCTCGTGTATTTGGAAGACATCATTATCATGGGGCACATGTTCAGGGAGCATATCAAGAACTTGAAGGTGGTGTTCTAGAGACTGAGGGGTTAATCTGAAGCTAAACCCTGGAAAATTCCAGCTGTTCCAGGAGGAGGTGCATTACTTGGTTCACATCATGTCAGAGGGAGAAACCACGGATTGGGAGAAGTTAGAAGCTGCCACGGACTGGCCGGTGTGAATGGACAAGCGAGAGCTCAGGAGTTTTTTCGGCTTTTGCAGGTACTTCTGCAGGTTTATAGCTGGCTATGCAGACATTTCGAAGCCTGTTACATGCCTTCTGCAAACTGAAGGAGCCCCTGTGTACGACACCAGCCCTGGGATACCCCGCGCCTGGGGAGAATTTCATCATGGACACCAACGCCACTGACTTTGGAATTGGTAGGGTGCTGGCACAGGTACAGGATGGCCAGGAGGAGGTGATCGCTCAATTCAGCAAGATGCTGTCAAAGGCTGACAGGAATTACTCATAATGCGTTGGGAATTGTTGGCCATTGTGAACAGCTTGGAGCACTTCCATAAGCATTCCTTCTGTGCACCAACCACTTCAACCTGAAGTGGTTCCTAAATTTCTGAAACCTGGTGGGACAGACAACTTGCCTCCAGGAGTACGAATTCACCACCGAGCACCGACAAGGAAGGAGGCACTGCAATGCTGATGCTCCGTCCAGAAGACAGTGCCCTGAGAATTGTGCACACTGCAAGAAGGTGGAGCGGCAGGCAGGCACCGTGGTCGTCCAGGCGGTGAAGGGCCGCTGACACTGAAGGTTGGGATCAAGCTACTCTTAGAAGGGAGCAGTTGAAGGATGACATCGAACAGATCCTACAGGATGTTGAGTCATGAGAGCAGCCAGAATGGAAGGACATTACTGAATTCAATCCAATCCATAAGGCGTACTACACCCAGTGGTCATCTGTCACAATTGGTGATGGGGTGCTTACTCTACTGACAGGAAGAAACAGATTGCCCAGCTGATAATTCCCAGAAGAAAATAAGTTCTGACTGAGTTATATGTGGGCACCACTGCCGGCCACGAGGGAGTGAATCAGATGATAGACCATGTCCAACAGTGGTATTACTGGGTGCACCTGAGGAACAATGTCGAGGGGACGTGTCAGATGTGCGTGGTGAGCTGAGGCCCACATACCAGGAGTAGGGGCCAGATGATGCAGTACAATATAGGAGCACCTATCGAAAGGATTGCCATCAATATTACCGGGCCATTTCCTGCATCCAACACTGGGAACCATTACCTACTCTTGGCTATGGACCACTTTACCAAGTGGCTCGATGTCTATGCCATCCTTAATTAAGAGGCATTGACAGTAGCCGACGTCTTGGTGAAGAATTTCTGCCAGTCAAGCATTCCGAGAGAACTGCACATTGAACAAGGCAGGAACTGCGAGTTGAGGCTTGATGCAAGAGGTTCTGCAACACTCGGAAGACCCGTATGATGCCTCTCGAACCTCAGTCAGATGGCATGGTGTCGAGGAGTTCCTCAGGTAGGTGGTTTCACTGCAACAGATGGGCTGGGATGAGAGAGTCCAGTTCATCTTGATGCCCTGTCAAGAGTCCACCCATGAGACTAAATGCACGACACCTGCCAACACGGTCTCTGGAAGGGAGTTCCACCCGCCATGCTACCCAATGTTTGGAATGACACTCAACCAGGAGCAGCCAGGGATGGTCCACATGTAGGAGTTGGTACATCAGTTCAATGGCATCAAGGGTTATGAACTTCATGTTGTTGGTCTGTACTGAACTGACCGAGTTCAGTCTTAGTACCATAGCACTCGCTCCACTGTATTATCAGGAGCAGCCAGGGATGGTCCAAATGTAGGAGTTCATAGATCAGTTCAACAACATCAAGAGTTATGAACTTCATGTTGTTGGTCCGTATTGAACTGACTGTGTTCAGTCTTAGTACCATACCACTCGGTCCACTGAATTCTTTCTGAAACACCATGCGTCTCAAGTTGATCTACAATATAGAGCATCTCATTTGTACTTTTATACCCAGACTTTTTAACGTGTTTAGTGTACTTGTATTATACATTGCTCACCTATGTCACTCGTAATATTTCACTTTCATTGCAACATTTTGAGCACCATGGCACTTTGCCTAATTCAACCACACATCATAGTGTTAATTATATATTCATAATGTTCTTACTGCTTAGAAACATGTTTTGGGATTTCGTCAAATATTGTGTATTGTTTAATATGGCTGACGATGACTCCGAGTAGGGTTCAAACTAGTCCCACGTAATGAAAATACATGCATTGTAAATATAACTATGTTTCGAATAGGTGGAAAACTTTTCTGTTTAAAATTTATATATTAACGACTATGCCCAATAACATCTGAGGGTAGCCAGCAACAGGATTAAAGCCCACTACAACATGCTGACAAAATCTGCGGGTTTCCTGGAGGCCGACCGAGTTTGACTGTATCAAAGGGGAAGTCACCAAAGTTCCAGTTGCCATGGGAAGGCCATATACCATCGTCACCAAGATCAACGACGTCATCTCTCTGAGGGAAGATGATAGCTGTGCATCTCGATCGCCTGGAGCCATATCACGATGCAGACAGGACAAGGAGGTAATGTGGCACAGAAGGCCTCCCAACACCACTATGTAATAATGCCTGACTGGAGCAAGTCAGCCTGATTCCAACGGCGGATGAGTCACCAATCGGCTACCAGCTGTGCATGTTGCCCATAATCCGTCACTACAGACAATCTATCGGAGACGAGATGACCTAGATACTGCTGCCAACTTATACCTCACTGGTGTTGAACCGAGAGGTTTCCATCTCCAAAGACTTCCGGCAGCTTCTCCTTGTCTGAAGAATCTGCAAGGGTCAATCTCCCTATAAAAAAAAACGACTGACAAATGGGAGTTCAGTTCAGTGGTGGATTCAGCCAGACAGCGATAATAAGTGAAGAGTGCAATCAATGAGATGGTGCTGTGAGGTGTGTACCGCTGAACTCTGGATCAGCGTGCTACAGTGCCGATGGAGCACTATGTGTGGAAGATGAGGGATAACACAAAGAAGATTGCCATATGTGTTTCTGCAGCTGCATAAAGTTATTCTACGAGGCGTATTGTGAATTGCCTTAGGGATCGAGTGGCAGTTTTAGGAGTGTGTAGCATAGACTGTAAGTGTCAGCCAAAGACGACTTGAGTTTGTGTGACTGAAAATCGAGTAAACTGACAGAGAGTGTTAACTGGTGTAATTATGAACGGTGTGTAAGTACAGTAGTTATAATTGTACCGGGCGGTACACTCCGTGCCGCTAATTCAAACATTGCGCCAGTTGAAACTCGTCTACTGGAGGAAGCTTGTACTTTAACAAGCACTTTAATTCTAAGATTTCTCAGAAGATGTCATTACTATAAATTTTGAAGAGTTCTGAACTGTGTCTTTTTCGATTTATTTTTGTTTTCTCTGTAGTAAGAAGTGTGAACATTCTCTTCTAGATGGCACTACTTAAGAACTACTATTGTGCACCCTAGTGCAAAGTGAAGGAACCTTTTTTTTTTTTTTTTTTTTTTTGAAGAAATTTAGTGTTTAGAAGTTTGTTTTTTATTAAATTTCTTTCAGCTATTGTTTAAGTTGGCAATGTCAATCCTTTCTTTCCGCCAGTTTTGAAATTGACCAATCGCAAATTTCTGTAATTAATTTTCCACCAATCCTGGTTTTCTTCTCCAGTTTTGACATGTAATCTTTTGGCCGTCCAATAAAAGGCTTGTGGGCGGGTGTTATCATTCATGAAAGGTCTCGAATGTTCCGCGAGGATATATAAACTGCTGATTTTCTGGTCTCCTCGCCACTTCAGTAACATCTTTCTTTGTGTGATTATGTAGCAGGGGGCGGGAAGCGCCTCTTTCTTCGGGCAGCAGTTTAACCATCAGGTAATGGCCTTTTAATAACTTCTTTGCTTGCTAGCTCAGCAGTTTAACCCTCGGGGCAGGTTCGAAACTTTTACCATGTAACCTTCCTTTAAAATGTAAAAGACACTTGGTATAAAGTTCTATCTCTTTAACTACAAATTGGGATAGAGAGTGCCTAACCCTCTCGAGCTCCCACTCACTTTGTTTTGAGGTGACTACGTTTTCATAACCGTTTTCCATTTCTTCATAATGTAATAAAGTTTTCCTACCGTGTCACCTCCGTAGTATGGGATTAGCCCTTGCATAAGCGGCCTAGAGCCAAATAGGTTTTTAAAAAAAGGTGTATTAGGAGTGCAAGTTACGCCTCCACTCTAGTTGGTATTTTGGGGCCATGTAATTGTCCTGTTTCTTTATTGAATAGGCCTCAGTAAGTTGGGTATTATTACCCCTGTTCTGGTGTGCCCGTAGGGCAGCTTGAAAGTGGAGTTTGAAGTGGCCTTTGAATCGGCTTGAACTTTGAGAGCGGGTTGCTCTTTCTTAAATGGTATTTTCTGTGTGCCTCAAGCAGGCTTAACTGGGTTATTGGGAGCAAATGCTCCTTGGCATGATTGGGGTTTTCTGCCCCTTTGCTGAACCTTGTGTATAAGTAAAGTTGGGCTCATTGCTCAGGGATTGTGTTTCTGGAACTCGAAGCCCAATATACATTAATAAACTGTAATTGTACATTCATATTTTGTTGCTATAAAACCGAGTTCCTGTTGTACTTGTTATTTCTTGATCTTGAAAAGAAAATATAACCTTGTTGAATTTTAAATTAACTTTAATTTCGTAAGTTGAGACCTGTTCATCCCAGCACCTTCTTTCACCTCTAACTACCACAGAGAACTCTGTAACAAGTGGTAGCAGAGCGTGGTTGAATGGGTCTCAATTTAGCCCCTTTTGACGGCTAAACATTGCTTTGTTTCGAACTCTAACAATTTTCTCTGTTGCTGGAATTTTTTTTATTTTTCCTTTGTCAAAATTGTTCTGTCATCATGTCCGGCCCTCGCGAGATTCTTCATCCTTTCTATTTGCGTAAAGAGGAATTAATTTACGAACTATCTCTCAGAAACGTTCAATCTGGAGGCACGGTTGCAGTCGACTCCAACAAGCTAAAAGATTCCCTTGATTTGCCTATTACCATCCCAACTTTGGGAGAGAAAGAGATTGACGACGCTCTCTCCACGATCAATAATAATACTACTGAGCTAGCATCTGTAGTTAGTTTTTTTGAAGTAAGTGATCCATCTCCTAATCAACTCAAAAGTGTACAGGCTAGGTTGTACCACTTTTATAATAGGGTGTGTGATCTATTGTCTCTGAAGTTAAATGACCTTCAGGGTAAGGAAGCTAGCGCCCTTGCCGAAAACTTGTCCCAAATGTCTAGTAAAGTTAGTCAGTTGTTATCGGGATCTGCCATCCCTAAAGTCGACCAACCTATGGTAGTAAATATTGTCGGTGGGGAGGATTCCTCGAAAGAGGAAGGAAGTAGTACTGAGGCGACAACCCAACGTACATCTGCCCCATCAGAAAATATGTCAGATCGTCGCAAGTCCATTCCACCCTTTGTGTTAAATAATGCTCCTTCCGAATCAGCTTCTCCGCCACTTAGGCCCCTTCCTACTACGTCTCCGGGTTTCAGCAGTTTGCCCCATCCATTACCTATGTTGCTTAGAGGTATCTCTAAGTTTTCGTTTAACTCTACCAGTGACGTAATTGCATTTTTACGGTTTTTAGTTGAGTTTCAGGACCATGCTCTTGTTTTTCCTCTTTCTAGTGTCAAATTTTGCAGATAATTTATCCCTATGCAATTGGTGTTCTCTCCGACAAGATAGTTAGGGCAGTTGCTGAGCAGTCATCCATAGAAGACTTCCATGCCGATCTGTTAGCCAATTTTATTCCAGCTTGAGCTAGGTCATCTCTAATTCAGAAGTATTATTATAGAGTGCAGCGACTTGATGAAAACCTGGCAGATTTCATACAAGACATCAAATTCTATACTAGGGTATTTGCCCTTCACTTTCCCGAAGATCAAATTGTTCAGGCCATAGTGGAAGGTATTTCTCCATCATATTGCTCATACTTGTGTTTTGCGTCGCGTCCGCAAACTTTCGCTGAGTGAGAGGCTATGGCTGTCTCAGCCGAAGGAGTCAGATACGCCGATACCTTGCGTGTAGCGAAAGATCCCCCTCCATCCTCTGGTAGTTTTCGGCCTCCACCTCGCCGACCCATCACACCCCGTAAATGTTACGCTTGCGGGTCGCCTGACCATCTTCGCAATAAATGTCCACTGATCAAATCTAGTAGGACAAATAATTGAGCAAGTTTATCCCAGGGTTGTTTTAAATGCGGTGCGTTCTCCCATATTGCCAAGAACTGCCCTAATGCTAACAGCACCCCCTCCTGCTCAGCTTCGGGTGCAACCTCCAACAAAAATCAAAAGTGACTAGTGGCTTCGGCTGAGTCGGCAAACCCTTCTTCTCGAGGCTCAGCCCCAAGCAATCATGTCGAAATTTCAGGGAAAAGTCTGTCTTCAAATTTATCCTTTGAAGGTCCCAAAGAATGTCTTAGGATTGCGGCGGATACCCCCAAACCTGTGCCTTTTCTCAAAATTGAGTTAAATAATGAACCTGTAACAGCTTTACTAGATTCAGGCAGTGTGTGTTTTATTATTTCAGCTGAATGGTATTCCAAATTGAAAACAGTTTGTAAACTTCCTGACTATTGCTCATCTTCAGTTCAATATGTTTCGGCTAATTCTTCTCCATTAGAAATTTTAGGTCTTTTATATGCCAAAATTTGGATTTCTAAATTTACTTGGAAAGTTAAACTGTTGGTGGCCAAGCACTTGTCTTGCCCCATTATATTGGGAGCCGACTTCATGTCCCATACTGGTCTAGTGCTCGATCTTCAAAGTAAGTCGTGCACATTCAAATTCGCTTCTAATTGTAAAATCTCCTTATTGAAATGTAATTCTGTGTCGTGTTCATCTGTTTCGCCTACCCAGGATGAGATGATGTTAGATCTTAGACATCTACCTGAGGAACAGGCTGATAGTATTCATAAGCTGTGTCAGTCGTTTCCAGAGGTGTTCTCAGATACTCTTGGTGTTACTGACCTTATTGAATACAAAATTGAGATCACGGATTCGATTCCTGTCCGTTTTCCACCTTATAGGCTATGTCCACCTAAAATGAAGGCGCTGAAAGAAATCATTGATCAGATGCTAAAAGATGGGATTATTCGGCCATCTAAGTCGGCGTATTCTTCGCCTATTTTCCTAGTCCGAAACCCCAAGGTGGCTTCAGGCCTGTCATTGATTATAGGGCTCTCAATCGGAAGGTGGTGTTACAATCTGTGCCCCTTCCTGACCTTCATTCTTGTTTTTCATGGTTTCGTAAAGCTAAGTTCTTTACCATCTTGGATCTGAATCAGACCTATAATCAAATTCCTCTGGCTGAAGAATCTAAACATCTTACAGCGTTTGCCACGGATTGGAATTTGTATGAATACAACCGCGTTCCTTTCGGGCTCCCCACGGGAGCAGCTGTACTCACTAGACTGCTAGATAGGGTCTTCTCCGACATCAAATTTGAGTACTTGTACCACTATCTGGATGATGTCGTATTTTCGGAGACTTTCGATGAACATCTAGATCATCTGCGAGAAGTTCTCAATCGCCTTCGTAAGGCTGGGTTAACTGTGAAGTTGTCCAAGGTTGCCTTCGCTAAGCCCTCCATGTCATTCCTAGGGCATATTGTGTCGCCTGATGGTGTGGCTGTCGATCACTCTAGAACACAGGCCATCCGTGATTTCAAACCTCCCAAGGACATCAAAGGTATTGCCAGATTCATTGGTATGGTGAATTTCTTCAGGAAATTTATTCCAAATTTCGCCAATAGAGTGGCGCCCTTGAACTTACTCCATAGGAAAGGCATCAAATTTGAGTGGGGACCTTCTCAACAAGCCGCTTTTGAAGATCTTAAATTAGCTGTGTGTAATGCCCCTGTTCTGGCTATGCCCGATTTCTCCAAAAAATTCATCGTCCAAACCGACGCGTCGTCGTCGGCGGTAGCTGCAGTCCTTCTTCAAGAGACGGAACTAGGGAGGCGACCCATCGCCTATGCCTCTAGGACTCTATCGGCTCAAGAAGCCAAGTATTCCATCTATGAGCTTGAAGGTTTGGCAGTCTTATTTGCCTTAGAAAAGTTCCGTCTCTATCTGGAACATGTCTGATTCGACTTGGAGACTGATAATCAAGCCTTAAGCTGGGTCTTAGGTAGGCCACGTTGTACTGGTCGTATAGCCCAGAGGGCCATCCGAATTTCTGCCTTCCAATTTGACGTTAGGCACATCAGAGGTACTGAAAATGTTGTTGCAGATGGACTTAGCCGTATGTTTTCCAATGAAGTCGAGACCCACGAACTGGTCAACAGTTCATCACCTCCCGTGTCTATACGATCTGAGGTTAATGCCATTCTGACTGATGCTCCCATGTTGTTTAGGAATATTGAAAAATATCAGCGTGAAGATCCAGTGCTGGCTCCCATTATGGAAACCCTTTCTTCTGGAGAACATGTCGTCCCTTATGTATTGAGGAATGGTGTTTTATCTTGCCCGTCGAGGCATGATCAAAAAATGAAAGTTGTAGTTCCAGCTGTACTTGTGCCAATGATCTTCAAGTACTATCATGAGACCCCATTAGGGGGGCATTTAGGCATCTTCAAAACCCGGGAAAAGATTCGTGAAATGTTTATCTGGAAGGGTATGGACGGTGAAATTCATGAACTAGTTAAAGCTTGTAAATCTTGTTTGCTTAGTAAACCAACCATGTCCACCAAGGTAGGCCTTTTGTCTTCTCATCAAGCGTCGCGCCCCATGGAACGTCTCTACATCGATTATGTAGGACCCTTCCCCCAGTCAAAGGGGAATGCCAACAAGTTCATTCTTGTATGTGTAGATGGTTTTACTAGATTTTCTTGGTTATTTCCAACTAAGCTGGCTACTGCCCAGTCCACCATCACTTGTTTAAATTCCATTTTCGCTTCTTTTGGTCCGTGTCAATATATTGTGTCTGATAATGCTAAAGCTTTCACCTCCAATCTCTTTCGTAAATTCTGTTTTGATCTGTCCATATCTCATGTGACAACTTCTGCTTATTATCCTCAACCATCTCTGGCTGAACGGGTTAATCGTAATCTGAGGTCCGCGTTGATTGCCCATCATCATGAAGATCATTCTAGGTGGGACACGTCCCTGCATTGGTTAGTTTTTGCTTTGAATTCGGCGCTTCATGAATCTCGTAAGTTTACTCCAGCTTCGTTGATGTTCAAATTTGTTCCAAACACGCTGCTCTCTAACCTTTGGTCTCTGAGTGACATTCTACCCGAGACAATAGATCCTGATAATATTAAAGATATTTGGAAGAAGGCTAAAGCCAATCTTAAAGTGTCTCATGAAAAGGTTATGGAAAGATATGATCGTGGACGGAGACCCACCAATTTGAAGGTAGGTGACCAGGTGATGGTCAAAAATTTTGTTCCCGGGGGCAAGCTTGCCCCCAGATTTCATGGGCCGTGCATAATCCTATATTTTCTTACGCCGGTTACGTTGTTATTAAGCAATCCAGCCACCGAGAGGATATTTAGGGTTCACCTGTCCCAGGTGAAACCTGTGTAATTGTCGCACTAACTTAGCTGGTTTTTATTTTTGTTACATTTGGAAAGAAATCTGAAGGTTATATTTTGGGTTTCAGTTTGTGGCCTTCTGCCCTTGGAATTATGTTCTTTGTTTCCTAATGTTCATTGTACAACCTGCCCCGACCACCTAAACTGCTATCCTGTCCTTGCCATGGCCATTACCACGCTCCCGTCTCCTGCTATACCACCACAAGTGGCTAATTGAAATGAAATAAATATTTCCACCCCGCTGGCCCCTCAGCTCCACCACAAGTACTGTACCCGAAAATCATTATGCTCCAACAAATTCTGCCGCCGAGATCTTAATGTTTCAGTGCCGCTCCTGGGGTAGAGCACGGGCCCGATCTACTTCAGGGAGGTCAACCAGTGTGCGGCGAGCCGGAGCCCTCCTCCCGGCCAAGGCTGATGTGCGGCGCACAACCGGCAAGTTGCCCGCGGCCTGTAAACATTCGCCGCGGGTGCGGCGTGCTTCAGCACCACTATCCCTCTCATGGTGCGGGCGAGCGGTATCTCAGGGTACTTGAGGGGTCCGAGCGGTCTCCTCTGGACACATGCAGCAGCGCCTGGTCTGGCCGTCAAACTTAATCAACATTGAATGTACTTAATCAGCTACATGGACATTTCATATCAACAATTACTACATTTTTGGATTCTACTACAATATTTGGTGGACTTAGAAATTTTTTTTTTTGCTCCTTTCAAGAATTAAAAGTTTTCCTTCTGAATTCAACTTCTACAAACATAAAGACATTACATCAAAAGTTACCACAAAGAATTTTTGAAACTGGATCAAACCAATCTAAGAAAACTTGTTTGTAAATCCCTCTGCAATTAATTTCTATTTCAACATCATAACTTGGACCTTGTTTTAAAACAAAATTTGGTGTTCTTCGGTTATTTATATATCGTATGATGTGCACAGATAGATTATATAAATAAGTATACAAATAAGTATACAATATATACACAGTATATACAAGCAGAAGCCTATAGTTCCAAATCAAGTCCATTGATCCATTTCAAGGCCTCCTCAGTTGCGTTATGAACGTCCTCCAGAGGACCTTGAAATGCTCTCCGTGGACACTCGGCAATTACGTGGTGGATGGTCTGTGAGGTAGCTCCACAATCACACCCAGAAGACTTCTGCCAGCCCCATTTATAAAGCGTATAGCCGCATCTTCCTTGATTGACTCTTATCCTGTTTAGAGTCCTCCATTGACGTCTGGGTAGATGGAATCCAGGAGGTTGAACATGAGGTAGAATCACAAGATGTTGATTGGGAACAGAAGACTACTGCCATTGGTGTAACCAGGTGTTCGTGATGGAGAACCCAGATTCTTCCAGTGTAAGTGCAGTGCGCCAGGGTGGAGATCTAGACTTAAGTCGAGGAGGGGCAGGTTGAGTAATATCCTGGTGAACGGGGAGGTTGGAGTCCTGGCTGGTCTTCTTCCACAGTTTTAAAAGAGCTTCAGACCTTCTTAAGCAAGGCGGAGGAATATTACTGAGTGTAGGCAGCCAGGCCACGTTTGTAGAGCAAATACAACCGGTTATGATGCGCATTGTTTGATTTAGTTAAGCATCAATCTTCGCAGTATGAGCACTGTTCAGCCAAGTTGAAGCGCAGTATTCGGCAACTGAATAGCAAAGAGGTAGAGCAGTAGATCTCAACACTTGGTTGTTTGCGCCCCAAGATGTGCCGGCTAATTTTTGAAGAATATTATTCCGACTTTTAATCTTGGCGGCTGTGTTGTTAATATGATGTTTATATGTTAGGGATCTGTCTAATGTGACACCTAAATATTTTGGGAAGGGGCAGTGTTGTAAGGATTGATTTCTGAATGTTATTGAAGGTTTGTAGTTGGCAAATTTATTTCTGAGATGAAACACAGATACAACAGTCTTTTGGAGATTTGGACGGAGACACCACTTTTGGAAGTATGTATCTAGCTTTTCTAGATCTGCTGTAAGAATTTGTTCAGCTTCTGGAAAACTTGGTGTTTGGCTAACCAGTAGTATATCATCTGCGTAAATAAATTTCATGGACTTAGTTGCTGGTAAGTCAGCAGTATAGCGGTTGAAAAGTAAGGGTGCCAGAACAGATCCTTGTGGAAGTCCATCATTCAGTTTGTAGGTTTTGCTTACTGCATCATCCGAGAAGATCTGAAAGTTTCTGTTGCTAATCATATCGCCAATGAGATTTGTAAGCTTGACACAGGGGATGGCAGAGATAAGTTTTAGCAGAAGCCCTTCTCACCAAACAGTATCATAGGCTGCAGATAAGTCTAAGAACACAGCCATACTAATCTTCCGATTCTCAAATCCATTTTCAATATGAGAGGTTACCCCTTAGAGGGACTTTTGGGGGGGAGGTCTGTACCGGGCGGTACACCTCCGCGCTGCTAATTCAAACATTGCGCCAGTTGAAACTCCTCTACTGGAGGAAGCTTGAACTTTAACAACCACATTAATTCTAAGATTTCTCAGAAGATGTCATTACTATAAATTTTGAAGAGTTCTGAACTGTGTCTTTTTCGATTTATTTTTGTTTTCTCTGTAGTAAGAAGTGTGAACATTCTCTTCTAGATGGCATTACTTAAGAACTACTATTGTGCACCCTAGTGCAAAGTGAAGGAAACTTTTTTTTTTTTTTTTTTTTTTGAAGAAATTTAGTGTTTAGAAGTTTGTTTTTTATTAAATTTCTTTCAGCTATTGTTTAAGTTGGCAATGTCAATCCTTTTTTTCCGCCAGTTTTGAAATTGACCAATCGCAAATTTCTGTAATTAATTTTCCACCAATCCTGGTTTTCTTCTCCAGTTTTGACATGTAATCTTTTGGCCGTCCAATAAAAGGCTTGTGGAGGGGTGTTATCATTCATCAAAGGTCTCGAATGTTCCGCGAGGATATATAAACTGCTGATTTTCTGGTCTCCTCACCACTTCAGTAACATCTTTCTTTGTGTGATTATGTAGCAGGGGGCGGGAAGCGCCTCTTTCTTCGGGCAGCAGTTCAACCATCAGGTAATGGCCTTTTAATAACTTCTTTGCTTGCTAGCTCAGCAGTTTAACCCTCGGGGAAGGTTCGAAACTTTTACCATGTAACCTTCCTTTAAAATGTAAAAGACACTTGGTATAAAGTTCTATCTCTTTAACTACAAATTGGGATAGAGAGTGCCTAACCCTCTCGAGCTCCCACTCACTTTGTTTTGAGGTGACTACGTTTTCATAACCGTTTTCCATTTCTTCATAATGTAATAAAGTTTTCCTACTGTGTCACCTCCGTAGTATGGGATTAGCCCTTGCATAAGCGGCCTAGAGCCAAATAGGTTTTTAAAAAAAGGTGTATTAGGAGTGCAAGTTACGCCTCCACTCTAGTTGGTATTTTGGGGCCATGTAATTGTCCTGTTTCTTTATTGAATAGGCCTCAGTAGGTTGGGTATTATTACCCCTGTTCTGGTGTGCCCGTAGGGAAGCTTGAATGTGGAGTTTGGAGTGGCCTTTGAATCGGCTTGAACTTTGAGAGCGGGTTGCTCTTTCTTAAATGGTATTTTCTGTGTGCCTCAAGCAGGCTTAACTGGGTTATTGGGAGCAAATGCTCCTTGGCATGATTGGGGTTTTCTGCCCCTTTGTTGAACCTTGTGTATAAGTAAAGTTGGGCTCATTGCTCAGGGATTGTGTTTCTGGAACTCGAAGCCCAATATACATTAATAAACTGTAATTGTACATTCTTATTTTGTTGCTATATAACCAAGTTCCTGTTGTACTTGTTATTTCTTGATCTTGAAAAGAAAATATAACCTTGTTGAATTTTAAATTAACTTTAATTTCGTAAGTTGAGACCTGTTCATCCCAGCACCTTCTTTCACCTCTAACTACCATGGAGAACTCCGTAACAATAATTAATAAATCTTAGAATAGAAGCTACCAGCCATGTATTTATCTACCAACTTGCCATCACATTACAATATTGAAGTTGAGCTCCTTAACACACTGACTACCATGGAGGATATAAGATCTTACGTTCTCAGTTCAATACGGACAAAAAATGAAATTCTTAGATTTAAATACCATGGAGGAGTCAACCCCTCTATGAAGTTAGCCTCCCATACAGAAGTTAAGGCGGTAGGATTTTCCATACTATTTGAGACATACTGTGGCCATAATTGGTAGTATACTTTTGTTGTCAATAGAAGGAGACTGCAAACACTTACTTGTAACTCTGAAGCCTAAGCAAAAAAGCTACTCACCACCTGCTAGTCCTCGAAAGTCATCTTTTATTTTTTTTTTTTGGGAGCACCAATGCTCACCAATGCTATAAGAAATGGCACTTCGCATGCAGTGTCGTCTGAAATGAAAGTGAATGAAACTGTGGAAAACTTCAGAGGCTTCAGAGAATGAGGCAAGTTATTCTTTGTAAGCAGAACCATAAGGGATAGGAATAAATTACCTGCAGCAGTCTTTGGTAGATTCACTTCTGGTATTGAGATGTTTGAGAAGATCAGTAGGGCTAATTTACTAAAATTTGTAAATGATGGACAATGAATTTGCGATTTACTGCTGGATTTAGAACATTTAACTAGTAGTATTTCTTGTAATATATCTTTCCACGGAATTGCTTGTTGTGATCGGGTAATTATGTTGTTAACTTTTACTTTATGATCACTCATAGGGCTGGTTTACACGGGTAGAGTAGCGAAGCGAGTAGAGTAGTTAGTAGAGTAGCCACGTTACTCTACTCTACCGCTGTCTGGTAGAGTTGACACTCGTATCGTTCATACGGGGTAGAGTCATACAGTAGAGTAGAGTACAGTAGTAGCACCATGTCAAGACGTAAGCACATCGTAAGGAAGTGTTTAAAGACATTTACAAACATATTACTGCGTTAGAAGAAGAAGTAAATGAGGAAAAAAGGGAATGGGTTAGAGGCTGGCTTAGTAGGAGAGATACACTCGGGGCATCGGCATTAATTCTGAGAGAACTTGGCAATTTGGAGAAATATGGGGGGACAAACTCGACACAGTTGGCCAAGAACATGAGGGTTCGTCTCAGGAATCATTTTGTTAATGAAGGAGCAGTTTTCTGGCAGTACAAGCATGTATTTTAATCCAGGAACACAAACGATTGAATTTTATGACTTTATTAATTATTGTACAAAAAGTAACGACAGTGTAATCATCCCCTCAGGATTTTACTAGTCTTCGTCTGTGAATACTGTAGTGGTGATTTCTAAGATAAAACTATATGAACGAGATCCAGTCTAATTATAGATCATAATTCTGGCGAAGGTTTTTGTTCCACGGTGAAGGGGTGAGGTACTCCTTTCCCCAGTTAGACTGTAGTGATGTTTCTATTTCCATTTTTTTGTATTTCAGCCAACCTAAATCTTATCCGAATGAAATTTTATAGAATTCATTTCAAAAGTTATAGAAAGAATACCCATTGGCCATCAGTGTGTCGTCTCAGAACACACGAGTCTCAAAACTCACGAGTAGAATAATCGGTTGCATCATGAATAAATGTTTCGGTGTAAGTGTGTCGGATGGATAATCAATTGAATTATGTGAATAGATGAAAAATAGAAATACGCCTCTTTTTTTGCAATCCATGAAGTCCAATGCTGAAGACGGCACAAACACTCAGTTCCCGAGCCGTAGGAATTAACAAATGAAAGTGAAAATCCCGGCCAGGAGTCGAACCTGGGACTCCCTGGACCCATTGGACCACAGGCCAGCATGCTAACCATGTATCCATGCAGCCGGACGACATAAAATTAAAGTAGGTATATTGCCTGCTGCTAGTTAAAATAAATTTTCAGTTGGTAGTAATTACCGGAGCTTAGTTCTATTATGAGGCCAGAAGACGGCATTTAGTTATATAAGAAACTTTATTTTACCGATATTAAATATTACGACTGTTAATTCACTCATTTAGTTTCATTAGAGACGAATTTGGTCATGAATCTCATCGCAGGGAAATTAAATTACTTATCTCCATTCCCTTCAGAAAGTGGGCGAGTATGATGAACGGTCTCTGATACGCTTTCCGAAAATAATATGAACTCATGCTCCACACGTATGACTGAGTCATGTACTCCCAGATGCCTTACTTAGCATAGATTAATATATTACATCACGCCCCCACGCGATTACACGAAACGCAATGTTATACACTCGTAGTATTGACTACTTGGGTCACCAAATTTATAAAATCATAAATTAAAATGTGTCAGAATTCTATCTAAAATATAGCGAAGTAGCCAATCGCTATCTTTGACGTTCTGTTGCTATATGACTTAAAAAAGACTCCACAGCGCTGATGTTGACGATATTTTATGATGGTGGTTCTTTCCCCAGCCAAGAAAATGTGGAAAGGTTCATTAAAAATCAATAAGTGTTGAAAACAATGAAGGAAAAGGTGGTGGTGGTGATTACTGTTTTAAGAGGGAGTGCAACTGGGCAGCCATCCTTTATTAATACTAATCAGAGGGAAAAAATGGTAGGTGGCCCATACTTCGAGAAAATGAAGGTTTCGGGCAAAGAAAGACAAGGGCCTTTTCTAAAAAATGTAAGTACCCCTGGGGCCCCTTTTAGTCACCTCTTACGAAAGGCAGAGGATACTGTGGATGTTACTCTGCCACCCCAACACACAGGAGTAAATAATGGTCGGTGAATGACACAGAGGTGTATTATTATTATTCGCTAGGGGCTTTACGTCGCACCGACACATATAAGTCTTATGGCGACGATGGAATAGGAAAGGTCTAAGAGTTGGAAGGAAGCGGCCGTGGCCTTAATTAAGGTACAGCCCCAGCATTTGCCTGGTGTGAAAATGGGAAACTACGGAAAACCATCTTCAGGGCTGCCGACAGTGGGATTCGAACCTACTATCTCCCGGATGCAACATTATTATTATTATTATTATTATTATTATTATTATCAAAACATTTTTCTGTGATCTTAAAGGTAATATAACGTATTTTTCCTTTTGATATAAATTTAATGTTAATGGTATCGTGGCCTCAGGAGAGGCCTGGTGAGTGAGTCACCGCGCACCTCACCCGCTGGCGTAGGCCTAATTTGCAGTAGCTTCTTCGCCATAAATATCCCAATTATTGATGTATTTAATTTTTTTTTTTTTGTTCGTTGCTTGTACGGCCTAGGTGTAGAGCTTAAGCTTCTAGATCTGACACTGTACTGTAAACAATAATTATTTTGGATATTCCAAACAACATATGGAAACTATTCAATTTGTTGGGGAAATTACTGTTATTGCTGAAAATTAACGGCAGTGGCAAGTGATATGTAAAAGATCCCTATGTATGTTATTAATATGATTAATGTACACAGTCCTGCACCATTGTATTGCCTAACTTAAACATGTCGAGACACATGATGAACACGCTGTGTAACATTGAAACTTGAGAAATCTTCATATTAAGTGAAAATCCAGCTGACACTTGTTTATATTTTATGTTGCATTTTCGAGTGTAGATGTCTGCGGCACCACCTCCAGACTTCTTGGATCTTCGTATTTTCATGCGTTCTTGATTGTATGTACATCGTAATTTTTTTATTTTCTGTTTCAGTTCCGTTAACCCAAAACCCTCTTTACCCATTTTCGCAATCAAGTCCTCTTCCGCCGCCCGTCTCATATTCTTATTTCTATAAGTAACGCTGTTTATGTTCCATAAACATTCTTTTTCGCTGTAGAGCTCCACAAATTTGCAAGTTTCTTCTTCCGTCCACTTCATTTTACCGCCAAATAAACGCTCAACGTAATACCACCGTCTGCACACACATGCAAATACAGCAGTCGAATGACGCGGCAGCTGAAAAATCAAGCGTCCTCGGACTTCTCCGCCAGCTCTCGGAGCTCGGTTCCGGTGGAGGGGGAAGGATAGTGGTAGAGTTACTTTACCGCAGTGGAAACCCACTCTACTCTACTGCCTACTAACTACTCTACTCTATTTGCTACTATCCCGGTCGTTTACACGATGCTAGTAGCTCTACTATCCACTCTACTCGCCTCGCTACTCTACTCGTGTAAACCAGCCCATAACGTTAAGCAAGTAGTAAGCTCAACCTATAGTACCACGAACCTGTTACGCTGGTGGCGCGTTAAGCAAGTAGTAAGCTCAACCTATAGTACCACGAACCTGCTAGGGGGGTCCTAACTGGCTTGTCGGTATACTTGAGGGACCAAACACACAACCCCGTGTGGGTGGGGGATGCAGACGAAGAATTCATCCACGGTATCCCCTGCCTGTCATAAGAGGCAACTAAAAGGGGCGACCAAGGGAAGATCCAGTTAGAACCATGAGACTACTTGTAATTAGTACCATCACGCAGGGAACACCATGGGTCGCATTTACTTGCGCGTAGCACCACTATGTTAGGTACGCAATAGGTTTGTGATTCGTAGCAACTGCGTGTGAATCATGAGGTGGGTCCTACAGTAGCTGTGATTCGTACCCCTATACGAGCGACACCATAGTTCTGCCTTACCTATGCTCAGTTCCCACTATGTGAGGAATTCCACGGGATAGTACGGGTCCCTGTGGTTAGTCCGCTTATGTGAGGAACGCCATAGGTTTGTATTGCCTTTATAGGTCTGTGTTCCCTGTAAATAGCGCTGCAATGTGCGAAACACCATAGGTCTGTGTTACTTTTTTTTTACCCTTTATTGGTATTATAAGAATCATTTTAAAAAAAATGGAGTTATCCCTTTCTTGCACAGAGGTTTTCAATTATGTAGGTAATGTATGTAATATACTATGTGAGTTACACCATACTGAATAACTCAGGCAGTTGAACTGTTCCTTCACCTGCCTACTTTCCACAATGTATAATTTAATTAATTTTTCTTTGCTTTAAAAGTAAAGTCCCTTTCTTGAGGCCAGACTGAGAGAGTACAGAAGTACTTACACCATATTTTGTATTTATATAATTACTCAATGAATCAGTGACTTCACCGGGCGAGTTGGCCGTGCAGTTAAGAGGCGTGTGGCTGTGAGCTTGCATCCGGGAGATAGTGGGTTCAAATTCCACTGTCGGCAGCCCTGAATATGGATTTCTGTGGTTTTCCATTTTCACACCAGGCAAATGCTGGGGCTGTACCTTAATTAAGACCACAGCCGCTTCCTTCCAACTCCTCGACCTTTCCTATCCAATTGTCGCCATAAGACCTAACTGTATTGGAGCTACGTAAAGCCACTAGTAAAAGAAAATCAGTGACTTCCTGCATTTACAGGTTGCCACAATTGATAGAATTATCAGAATACAGAAATTTTTATCATACAGAAGAATAGTGGTAGAATGACTTCAATTATGGAGGTTTAAACAAGTGAGATCTCGGAATGTTTACAGATCCACATATGGTGGTAATAACTGTGCTTTCAATGTTGTTTACAGACAGCTCACATATTTTAGTTAAATAGGTCTGTGAAGTATGGAATTCCATTCTTGTTGTAAAAATGTCAGTTTGATTTTAAGTGAAGTGTATAACTTTAAAAGAGAACAGTCAGTATATTTCTAGTAGTGCTGACTGCTACTTTCTGCACGTTATGCTGATGAACTGCACTGTTACAGTACGATGGCAGTCTTATTGATTTTGTGACTTATTCATCCATGTACAGAAATCCTTTTTCAAATTATCATGTTCTGTGCAGGACGTCTGTAATTTGTCTATGTAAAATCTTTTCAAAATCAAGCTCTTTGAAATGATTGAGATCATAAGGTTCCTGTTACTAAATTAATTTGAAATTGCAGAATTTAATTCTTATTTAATCATATATTAATTAACAATACACACCACTGTCATGGAAAAAAGTATAGACACCCAAGTTTATACATGAATAATAAGTTTGTCCTTTGTCCTACATAGAAACAAACTGCACCAAAATTTACCTTATTTTATTCTACGTTTAATTATGTAGAGCTGACATTTTTATCATACCCAGTTAAAATTTTAACGCAGGTTGAACAAAAAAAGTGCCTGTACATTTTCTATTTTCCAACGTACTGCTCACTTTGAAAATTCATTACTTTGGAAGTATTGACCCGATCTTAATATGTAGACTTTCACGACCACTAAATGACATTATAATAATTATTTGGGGATATAAGGTCATGTAATATTAATTATCAGCTGACATGTTTCGATCCTGTGACCAGGATCGTCTTCAGAGCAGTAACGAAGCATTATGGCAACTGTCACTCCATAGTAACCAGACTCATGATAGAGTGACCCTGTTAGAAATATAGTTTATTCCAGTGCCTCCAGAGTCACGGAGAAAGATGTTGACGAGTTAACTGTGGAGGGTAGCCCTGATCTACTCAGTATATAGCCATCGCCTTTGTTAAAATGATTTGGGCATTTAGCAATTTCTATCGCCTCACGAATGATTCTAAGAATTTTAAAAAATTATGGAAGTTGCATCAAAAATGATTTGATGGTCATTATGTATGGCGTGTTCTGCCACAGTAGACTTCCCTGGCTGGCAATGACATAAGTGCCTACTATGTTCTTAAACTCTTGTTGCTACTGTCCTACATGTTTGGCCTACATGTAGGCACTTACATCTTTGCCAGCCAGAGAAGTCTTTTTTTCTTTTTTTTTTTCTTTTTGCTAGGGGCTTTACGTTGCACCAACACAGATAGGTCTTATGGTGACGATCAGAGAAGTCTGCTGTGGCAGAACATGCCATACATAATGACCATCAACTCATTTTTGATGCAACTTTATTACAGACCTAATATCCGCAAATAATAATATAATATTGATCTGATCATTACCAAACCTAAATACATCTTAAAGTACCTTACTGTTGATCTGTATACCAAGTTTTCTCTTCATCTGATATTGTAATAATAATAATGTTATTTGCTTTACGTCCCACTAACGACTCTTTTACGGTTTTTGGAGATGCCGAGGTGCCGGAATTTAGTCCTGCAGGAGTTCATTTACGTGCCAGTAAATCTACCGACACGAGGCTGATGTATTTGAGCACCTTCAAATACCACCGGACTGAGCCAGGATCGAACCTGCCAAGTTGGGGTCAGAAGGCCAGCGCCTCATCTGATATTTGTGAGAAAGGTTGTTGTAAATATTGTGATCATAGCCGTAACCAACTTTGCTGGTTAAAAAGCTCATGAGAATGTTGGGTTAAAATTAAAACTGCTTTTTGCTTGCATGCAATTGTTGATTTTATATTGATTCATATTTAAATGGTTCGTTGTGTGAGAAGAAAGCAGCCTACTAGCCACCAAGAACAATGCACTTGGGCCTCGAAACCCTAGCGTGTTGCGGGATTGAACATCAGTTGGGCTTTCCCTGCTGCATAATAAGCAGTTGTTTGTAGTTTCGTCGGTTGTTTAAAACCTTTCTTGGACTAGCGCTTGATATATCAATGATTTTACAAAGTATATCTTGTATTTTGCTGCAAGTTCCGGCTTATGAAAAAGACCTCTTCATATCTTTAGTGATTAATGCATCAGTGCACTTCACAGAAATATTAGGAAACTTAGTTTCCTTGAAAGTAGAGAAGAAGTCATTGTTTCTTCAAAATATCTCATACCTATATGAATTTTATTAAGTGGGTACAAAATATGTTGTTGCTATCAACTCCAGTCAGCTGAGCACGGTAGCATTCCGTCCACAGCAAACTCTCATAGCGTGCATGTCATTCAATACAGTAAAAGTTAAAAATCATGTTTTCTAAAATTTTTAGAGAAAAATACCACTTCCCATCACCTTTTCTTATGAGGACTTTGGACCTCCAGTGGCAGGTTTAAAAAAGGTGTGCCAGTTGAAAAGCTGTTGTCATTATACAGTAACACAGTATTCACTGCCTATTTACAGAGCAAACTTTAAACATTAATCATGAAATAAAATATTTGAAAGATTACAATACTCGTTCTTCAGTTGTCGGCATCATCACTGTTTGTTGAATCAGATGAACTGTTGTTTAAATTTATTAAAACAGGATCAGTAGTGTTCCATGAGCGCATCTTCTTCCCAATAATGTTTCTCAATTTTATTGGAGTGTGAAATGCATTTTTTCCATAGCTCAGAAGTAACAGGCCTCAAGGCATCTTGATATAGATCCTGCATCTCCGCCTGCTGAGACATATCCACTTTAGCTCTTTTATGTTTTACATATGCCGTATCAACTCTTTGGGGTTATGCACAAAATGAGCGACCGGCAGCAAGATGAGTTCAGCGTCAGGACGAACAAGCTGCTCGAATTTCGTTTTTGGGTGTCCGGAAGTGCAGCTTGGCGTGAACAGTGAGCTCGACTTCAGACACTTTTGCAAAATTCTGGATTCCTGGAGGAAGTTCAATGCCTCTATCTATGATTTTTCCTCCAAGACATCGATGGGTTTTTCTTGTCAGGATCAACCATTGTATGATACAGTGCCTGATCGATCACAGTAGCACGCTTTGCATATAAAATAATCAAAACATTTTCAAACCATTCTTCATAATGTAAAGAGTTCATTTCGGTGTTTGAAAACTGGACAGGCCATTGAAATGTATCTCCTCTCGGGGCTAGGTGATAGGGCTTATATGAAGTGTATCCTCTCTTCAAGGTATCTCAACTTTTGAAACATCTTGTATTTAAAGTTCCAGGTGATTTACCACTCATTGTCATCTATCATGTTGTTCCCTTATTCTACCCCACAACACAATACGTTCGTCGAGAAGTACCTCTACATGACTCAAAGCAGTGACATGGCACAACAAATAGGGCAATACCGCTCGATCAATATGATTCTTTTGTTTCTCACAATAACTCAATTAAATATAAGTCAATATAAAATCAACAATTGCATGCAGGCAAGAAACAGTTTTAATTTTAGCCTGACATTCTCATTACCTTCATTACAAGCCAATCGAAGCTCTTTTCACATTGCCTTACCATGCTGACATGCTGAGAGCTGCACATGTGATCAACTAACGGCAATGGAATAGACATATTTATTAAGAGACATTTTTATTTCTTCTGAGATTTGTTAGGTTTGATGATATTCAGACACATTCAGCAAGAACAAATTAGACAAATTTTTGAGCTGTTCAATGCGAACATATGTTTTACTTTGTCCGAGAAAATTAAGGTCATTCAGGGGATGACGTAGTTATGGATAGTAAACCAGCAAAATGTGACATATAAACTTTTGTTCTAGTATGTGTAACTGTAATATGAAAGTTTATAACAGACCGCAACTCGAGGAAGCTTCCTGATGACACATTCAGGTGGCATCCATTGTAACTAGGCTAACTGAATCTGTACACAAAGCAGGGAAGAAATCTAACTCTAGATAAATGTTTCGTGATGATTCCATTTGCTAAATATCAAAATCATCACATCACATATCATGTAGATTCAATCAAGAAAAACAGAAGAGAAATTCCTTCTGAATTTGTTAAAAGTAAGAATAAATAAGTTTCTTTCACCTTCTTTGAACTCACTGAAAACACAACTATCATGTCTCGTGTGTCAAATAAAGGGGTGCTGTGTGGTTAAGGGCATGCAGCTGTGAGCTTGCATTTGAGAAATAGTGGGTTCGAACCCCACTGTTTTCAGCCGTGAAGATGGTTTTCCTTGGTTTTCCATTTTCACACCAGGCAGATGCTGGGGCTGTACCTTACACAGACACTTCTTTCCCACTCGTAGGTCTCTCAAGATCTATCTGTAGAGGCCCCTGTTTCTGGTGATTTCTTTCTGCCTAATTTTGTCATTTAAAAAGTTATTTTGGTATCCTGTTTTGCTATTTTTATTTCATTTCATCAATAATTTTGCTAATTTTTCCACATTTCAGTAATAAAACTTAAACCAAAAAGTAGTTAATAGCATATTTTCAACCTGACATTATATTTTATTTTTACATATGTTCAAGAAACAAGAGATTTATGCTTGTGCTGAAAACACATATTGCATAATTATATAAAAGCAAGAATGTTCAGAAAAAGTTATGCTGTCACTTTAACAGCCTATGTACATTTACATATCAGTCTGAAAAAGACAGAGATAGGGCTGTTCTTTTGTCAGATATCATAGTATATTATGTTGAAAATGACATCTCATATTACGGACTGGGATCCACAAAGCCTTCACTGCAGCTAGCACAAAATGCCCATTTATTCTTATATCAAGTAAAGAAGAATGGCTGTCACATCAATACCTTTACCTGCTCTACATTAATGACCAACTAAATCACTTAAACACTGTGTATGGTTGAAGGTTCTTGTAGGACGGGAATTTGCTTAATTAGATGAGATACTTCTAATTCTTTGCCTGCTGCCATTTTATGATGGATACAGTACTTTTGTATCTATCTCTTGGCACAGGCCAGAGTAAAGTGTAGCTTCCACTGAAGTCCCAGTCTCATCCATGGCTGTGACAATATGGAAGCTGCTGGGGTATGGGTGGTGCTGAGTAATAATATTCAGAGCATGACTAGTGCATCCGAGTGTTATGAAGAGTGCTGCTCATAGGGTCAGTCATACTGCAGTAGCACTTTCTGACCCAGTGAGGAAAGCAATGGCAAACTATCTCACTCCTCGTCTTGCCTAGTACGCCTCATTTTGGTGCTGCCATTGGTTTTTGCGGTTTCCTTATAACCACATAACCTTTGGTGGTGCTAAATGAAGATCCAACCAGCCTCTGGGCTGATGACCTAACAGACAAACACTTCTAATTCACATTTCGTTATGCTTCTTGAATCAAAGAGTAATTCCACATAATGTTGTCAGTTATTTTCCAATTTTGCTTAAATGTAAATACTTTTGCATTTTGAGCCAAATTTGTAAAATTTAGCAAAAATTTTGCGATTTTGCACTTTTATGCAAAAAACGGATGCCTCGTCCTATCTGTGTTGGTGTGACGTAAAGCAACTTTA
Source organism: Anabrus simplex (assembly GCF_040414725.1). Classification (NCBI taxonomy): domain Eukaryota; kingdom Metazoa; phylum Arthropoda; class Insecta; order Orthoptera; family Tettigoniidae; genus Anabrus; species Anabrus simplex. The sequence goes on along the minus strand of NC_090278.1, from coordinate 44,857,655 downwards.
GTTTATATGTGTTAAGTGTTTCTCGTGGCTAAGCTGAACAATGCGGAGTAGTATCCGAAACAAACACTCCCAGATGAATCAAGTTAGGAAGAATTACGTTTCTGAGCATTATAAAGTGGTACTTAGTAAACTAAGGAAAAGGCTGTTGGAAAATTTATTTGGGTCTCGCTAGATGAAACAAGAGATGTGGATAAGAAACCTGCAATTAACTTTGAGCTTGCAATTTTAGAAAAGGAAGAAGGGAGAGAGAGAGAGAGACATACAAATCATATCTACTAACCATGGATGTGTTACCTAACAATAAGGTGAATCAGTCAACAATTTCTGCAATCTTCAGTAATGTAATTAGTTTTATGTGGCCACCATGCATTTTTACCATCATGTTCTCGTTGCCTGCACTTACATATGCAAAGCTATGGGAGATCTTGGGATATTATATGCCAAGATGATACACATCTCATGTGCAGCACATGGACTTCAAGTTGCTGAAGCAGTCCTGGCTTTCTTTCCTGAAGTAAGCATTTTGACCTCTACAGTGGAAATAATATATCTGAAGACTCCATATCGCAAGAATATGTTTCTGGATACAGTTGGTAATGTGCTGCTCCCGTCTTCACCAGTTCTTACAAGATGGGGTACATGGCTTGTAACTTTTTCATTTTCATCATGTTTAAATTGTAACATTTATTTCAATAATATTAATCTTTTGCTAACTGATAGCAGATTTATGTTCTTAGAATGCATGTTCTGACATTTTAGTGCATATTTTGCATTTTTTAATGCATAATTATGTAAAGCCTGATTATCACAATCTCAGGTAATAGGTATTATTCTTAACGAATACATCACAGTTGTGAAATATCCCAGTGGCATTCGTCACTTACAGTAGTATGATAACAAAGTAAACATAATTACCAAACAGCAACAAGAAGCAGTTCCATAGAAAGAAAATATTACAAGAAATACTACTAGTTTAACATTCTAAATCCAGCATCATCATATACAAATTCACATAAAACTTAAATATACCCAGTGCTTAGCATTATGGCTTACAATTCTATAGGTTGATTGATGTGATTGATTGATGTTTGTTGTTTAAAGGGGTCTAACATCGAGGTCATCGGCCCCTAATGGTACGAAATGAGATGAAATGAAATTACAATTTAAAAGACCAAAATCCACCACTGACCAGAAATCAAAGCGTGAGGACGAAGAATGAAAGGATGGATGGATATGAATTTAAAATGCTCAGTGGATCCGACCCACAGTGCCACACATGCACAGAAGCTGGCACAAAACAATAGTATTACTGACCAAGGGACTGCTTCTATAGCACGATGCTGAATCGATTATGCTTATAGTCGAAACGAAACCAAAATCGAGGTTATCAGCGCCTCATAATGGTATTTATCACTAGGAAAATAGAACCATGCTATGTGTAATGCTGTGGTACTAATCAAAAGCAACGGAGACTCCCGGTATTCCACACATTATGGTACTATTCACAGCTAGTGTAATGCGCACATGTAACACAGACCTATGGTGTTTTGCACATTGCAGCGCTATTTAAAGGCAATGCAAACCTATGGCATTCCTCACATAAGTGGACTAACTACAGGGACTCGTACTACCCCACGGTAATTCCTCACATGGTGGGAACTGAGCATAGGTAAGGCAGAACCATGGTGTCACTCATATAGGGGTACGAATCACAGATACTGTAGGATCCACCTCCTGATTCACACGCAATCGCTACTAATCACAAAACTATTGCGCACCTAACATAGTGGTACTACGCACAAGTAGATGCAACCTACGGTGTTCTTTGCATGATGGTACTATTTTATCGCTCTGTTTCTTTCACCTGCATACAATTCCCTGTCTACCTTGGCCCTTGTTTTGAGGCATTTCTGATAAGCTTTCTTTTTACATTTACAAGCTGCTCTCACTTCATCATTGCAGCAAGATGTTCGCCTTTTCCCATTTTTACACACAGTTGTTCCTAGGCATTCCCTTGCTGTTTCTACTATAGCATCCCTGTATGCCACCCATTCTCTTTCTATATCCTGAACCTGCTTACTGTCTATTGTTCGAAACTTCTCACTAATTGTATCCATGTAGGCCTACTTCTGTCTAATTTCCTTAGCCTGGAGATTTTCTACCCCTATCCATTTGCAGACAGATTTCATTTTCTTTATCCTAGGCCTAGAGATACTTAGTTGACTACAGATCAGATAGTGGTCTGTATCATCGAAAAATCCCCGGAAAACTCGTACATTCCTAACAGATTTCCTGCATTTGAAGTTGGTTAAGATATAGTCTATTATAGACCTGGTACTCCTAGCCTCCCATGTGTAGCAGTTAATAGCTTTATGCTTGAAGAATATATTTGTAACTACTAAACCCATACTAGCACAGAAGTCCAGCAAAAGCTTCCCATTCCCATTAGCTTCCACATCTTCCCCACACTTACCAATCACCCTTTTGTATCCTTCAGTTCTATTTCCAACTCTTGCATTGAAATCGCCCATTAGCACTATCCTACCCTCATTGTTGACCCTGAGCACAATCACTCAATGCTTCATAAAACTTGTCAACTTCATCCTCATCTGCACCCTTGCATGGTGAATACACTGAGACAATTCTCGTACTAATTCCCCCAACTGCTAAATCTACTCACATCATTCGCTCATTTACGTGCTTAACAGAAATTATGTTGCATGCAATGGTATTCCTGATAAATAGCCCTACCCTATACTCTGCTCTTCCCTTTCTAACACCCGTCAAGTACACTTTATAATCTCTACCTGGTCATCGCCCCTTACCCAAATATCACTTACTCCTAGCACATCCAGATGCATCCTCTTTGCTGACTCAGCCAGTTCTACTTTCTTTCTTCCATAAGCCCCATTAATATTGATAGCTCCCCATCGAATTCCATTTTGTTTGCCAAGCTGATTCCAAGGAGTCCCTCGCCTGTCAAATGGGAGTTGGACTCCGTTACTCCCATAGGTCTGAGGTTTGCTTAAAATGTTCTGAGCTCGGTAAATTCATGAAGCAGGATGCTACCCTACTTACACATAGTCCAAGTGTGGATCTCTCCTCCAACGGGTTATGGACCACTTGTGGATTGTATAGTCCTAGCCGCCTGAGCACAAGGCGGGCCATGACTCAGAATATGTCCGAGATGCCCACTCCCTTTCCATAGCAACTGGTATCCCGACTCTCAGGACCACTTACTATGCTACTCAACCGTTGCCCATGGTTCACGAACTAGGACGTGACTACAGTAACCCACACCATGAACCATTAAATAACAAAACAGAAGAAGATGAAACAAATACACACACTCTTGTTTGCCTTTTATTCTCACCACATCTTGAGGTATAACTTTCGTATTTATTCTGCAAAACATAAAACTGCACATTTTTACATGTCTGATGAATGCACAGCATAGAAAGGATAAGTGATTTCTTATTATTTTGACAATGTGCTTGATCCTTATATAGAGACTCAATATATTTTCATGCTTGCATAAGGATGGGGAGATTTGAAAATGTTGTACACTGGTTTCTAGAACCAGGCCATAGCTTCCTGTGACCGATGTTTTGGTTGCACTGAGAACAGGAAAAGAGAAAAAATTTATTTACCTGACGAATTTAAAATACAGGTTAAGAAAACATCACCATTGAATTTCAGAGTTATTGATGTTTAACAGAATCATGTTCAAAACTATCGCATTCATCTAAAGGTAATGTTCCTAAAAAAAAATGTTATGAGTAAAATAATATCTACATATTATATTTTCTACTATTAAAGCACATCAGATGCCTTACAGTGATGAAGCCTGGACAGCAAGTAACACTCACTGCTGAGCCCATCAAGTATGCTGAACTCAAGGATACAATGAAACTTCCATCGCAGTGAATCTTTGTGTTTGTGTTCCAAAAGTGATGATTCTTCTCCTTAAAGAGTGACTCATTTAACTCGAGAGTGATTCCTTCTTATATATTATTTACATTTACATATGAATGAAGAAACTATATTAATATCTTTTTCAGAAGTTTTGATATAATTATAAATATGTATTTTTAATAAAATATACCTTACAGCATGTGTGTACATAATACTTTTCTACTAACAGTTCCATTAAAGTAGACCAAAACAGGTTATATAGTTATTTTTTCATACTTTGGCGCAAAAGTTATATAAGTAAATTTCAAAATTTGCTGATTTTTTTCAAAATTAATTAATTACCTTTGTTGCTTTTATGCCTACAAGCAAAACTTCAGATTCTTATCCAACCCGTATAAATGATAGAATGAAATACCCTGTCTAGATTTTTTAAATTTTTTTTTTTTGTGCCTTCTTAAAAAAATGTTAAACTGTGAGCTTATTCCCTTCTAACACCAAGGTCTTCAATTGTCACTGCCAACCATTTCTAAATCTAACATGATAAACTAATATACGCATACCTAAACACTCGGTGGACCTAAGCAAAGCAGACCAACGGTTGAGGGACCTGTACACCACTTTGGGGCCTAACCTGGGGTCTTATTCCTCTAGAACCCGTTTGCTTGCCATGCAAACGTGATCTGTATAGACCAATGCCTTTGTCGAGACTAACGGGCTAACCAACTCACTGGACCTAACCTCAGCAGGCTGATGATCTTGGCATGGAAAACAATTAATCATTTCAAATTTTGTCCACTTTCAAGCACAGAATGCAAAGCTATGACCAGTCGCTTAATGCAAAGACATTTTGCTTCCTTTTGCAGACAAGTGGTAGCATTATTGAAGGAAATGATGCAGTCGCTAAGAACAAATCACGAAGTAGGACAGTATGGTCATCAGTACATAAACTCATACCTTTCTTTAGCACAAAACAAGAAAACTGCAGGATTCCTGCTCAGAATCACTGTGAAACAACGGCACGTGTGCAATTACCTTCGGTAACTGTGCTGCGTTACTTTTTCAACAAGTAAGCAATAAAATTACTCCACGGAAGGGCTGCCTTAACAAGATCATTGACCTTGTTTCACATGGCGGTGCAATGATAACAAAGTTTGCAAAAAAAAACAAAAAAAAGGAAAAGATATTACTTCATTTTGTATGTTTTTTTAGCACAGAAACAAGAAGTGGCTATCATCACTAAGCGAGACCGAGCATGATACTTTGGAACACCTTAAATAATTTTTTCCAATAATTATTATTTCAATTGACGACTTCCAGCATTTCAAATAATTTGTCATTTACTGGCTCTTAAAGTCTCACCTCTACACGGGAATATCTGTAGGCTGCTGTAATATCTTTATCACACTAAATTATTTTCTGTTTCTGGCCGGGCTGAGTGGCTACGACGGGTCTTCTGACCCCAACTAGGCAGATTCGATCCTAGCTCAGTCCAGTGGTATTTGAAGGTGCTCAGATACGTCAGAGTCGTGTCGGTACACTTACTGACACGCAAAAACCTCCCGCGGGATTAAATTCCGGCACATCGGCGTCTCCGAAAACCGTAAATGTAGTTAGCGGGACGTAAAGGCAATGACATTATTATTTTCTGTTTCTGCTTCCTTGTGATGTATATCTATTATAGGAATGTAACGAAGTAAATTACGAGTAAAACTTATATTTTATAAAAAGGAATAATTACAAGTATTTCGATTACTTTTACTCAATTACTTCCCAAATGTGGATATCCTAATGACTCAATGCACCAGGTTGACTGCAGCACTCTACTATGCAACGGGTGTGACCTAACCCGAACAGTTCAATCATTCTGAATACAAAATACTAGCAGATCTGTACACAAGGAATAAACTTTGAAATATATTTTCTGCTTACCTCCGTATCTTGAATTTCATGCATCATAGTGCCTTCCGTCGAGTGTTTCCCCTAAGCTTAGGAAGGTGTACTTCTTATCGCCCACCTAGAAAGAGAATTCATTCAACGAAATAAATTATGTATATTATAATTGTGATGATTAAATCAAGAAGAAATATGGGAAACTTCGACAAAATGTTATATGGTATGCCAACATAGCTCTTACTCAATTGTAGCTACCTCGGCTGGTAAAATAACAGCACAATCACAAGCTTGTCAGTTGCTGTCTACACAGTTCTTAGCAATTTGCTCATTCTTCCTCACTTTTCCGAAAAAATTAATTCCGAAACTTCCGGTTCAAGCGAGGCGTCTTCCTTCAGAGATTTCACAAAAATGTATGTGTAATTTACACAACTTTCCAATACGGTGCCAACAAATTTCCCTTCCACTCTGAGGCAGCTTCTATCTGAGAGTAGTCTATTACGTCCTACGAGGCCTTGAGAATATTTATGAGTTGGTTCCTCTATTATTAAATGTTAATTTAACTTTATTAAATACATTTTGAAATAAATAACTAAAACAAGACCCCGACCATATTACAGTCGAACTTCATTAGTTTGACGTTTTAAATTAGAAATCATGTCAGGAATAATATTTGAACTTACCGCTACAGTAGGTCACTTTGATATTCCTAGACAACTTTTGCTAAAAGTAATTTGTAATTCGATTATTTTTCATGTAATTCGAAGTAAAACTCCATTAGATAACTGTTGTTTTTCTTTTTTATTTGCCCGCGTTACCGGAATATTGCGAATATAAAACTTTTGAAAGGAATGCAAGTTAGTTGGGCTTATTTGTTAAATTCTGGGAACTGTCGCATCCTGTTATTCTACCTTCTCCGTCAGAACATTCGTTTTGGCCGTGCTGAGTGGCTGACGGTAGAGCCAGCTTAGCAGGTTCGATCTTGGCTCGTGTCGGTAGATTTACTGGCACGAAAAAGAACTTCTGCAGGACGAAATTCCGGCACCTCGTAAAAGTAGTTGGTGGGACGTATCAAGCAACAGAATTACATTTGTTTTCACCAAGTGCTGTACCTGCTGTCATAGATCAACCATGGTGCATAGGTACAGTGTTGTACTTACCAAAAGCCGCGAGTTTGGTTTAAATATACAGTACATCAATTTCTGTCTTACTGTACATATGTGCGTTTTGCGGGCATGAGGGATTCTGCTTAAAAAAAAAAAAAAAAAAAAGGTATGATGCTGCTTAATTATTGAACGCACTTGTACCTAGGCTACTTTGACGCTGCAAAATATCTTCGAATGTTTATTATTTTGCTTTTTCTGTAAAACTGCATGCCCCTTCTTGCCTATTTCACTACAGTGACGCTTAAAATAAGTGAAACGTGTCTAATTCGATACCTTGAATAATTCGATTAAGTTACTTTGTCTGTTCCATCAACTTGGAATTAACCACGTTCGAAGCAAAGAAGTTTTGTCATTATTGTATGTATTTCAGAATGTTTTAATAATCGCATTAAAGCTGGGCTGAGTGGCTCAGACGGTTAAGGTGCTGGCCTTCTGACCCCAACTTGGCAGGTTCGATCCTGGCTCAGTCCGGTGATATTTGAAGGTGCTCAAATACGACAGCCTCGTGTCGGTAGATTTACTGGCACGTAAAAAGAACTCCTGTGGAACTAAATTCCGGCACCTCGGTGTCTCCGAGACCGTAAAAGTAGTTGGTGGGACGTAAAGCAAATAACATTATAATCACATTAAAATACAACCTTACAAAAGCTGACCCAGACGGCCGAGTTTCGAATCTCAGTCGATCGTGGGTTGAATCACGTGGCGTCATGAAGCAGCTACCGTACCCTGAAAATATCTGGAATAAGCTGAAGTACCGGTATTCTTAAATGTTCGTTTTGGGGGTAAAAGCACAACACCTCCTTTCCTCATGTCCACACTAACCCTATATCCACTTTTGTCTTCCAGAAACAATTGACGTTCCAACAATAGGACCAAATGTAACTTATATTAATAATAAACTCACATTTTGATTTTTGCAGAAGGTTGTTAGAGATTCGTCCCTTCAAGTACCGGTAAAACGTACTGGTGACTGATTGACGGAAATTCTTGGTTTTACACAACTTATAATGAAAGCGTGTAACCAAATACAGTAGAGACAATACGGTACGCGACACTCAGGCAGATATCGAGGGACAGCTATGAGAGCTCTCTCTAGCGGATTGACCTGAGAACTACTGATTCTGTCATAAGAGCACGTGTATTTGTGTGTGAAGTTTTTAGTACCGGTATTATTTATGAGTTTTCAGTGAGTTGACATAATTAAATAGTAGCGTGTGTCATTCCTTGCTATCAACATGAGGGGAAAGGTGTGTGCTGTGTTTGGCTGAAGTAACTATGAAGTAGAGAAGAATGCGCAGTCTTTCTTCAGTCTCCCTCGTGACAAGAAAATGTAAGTAATATTGTGTTTGCATATATATTCTTCCAGTGACAAAGAGATTTTTATAGTACTTCATAATCTTCTGACCCGTTCGACCCATATTTTAATTGGCTTAAAATATAATACGCATATTTTATTGTATAGTGCAGCAGTTAACCTTCAATACCGATGTGTTGTTGTAGGTGTGATCTGTGGGTTTGATTTAATTCAGTAACATACATATGCATATGAGTGTGGCTGGTTGTGTTCCAAGTTCCCCATTTGGAATGCCGTAATGCGTTGTCTAGCACTGAAGAAAATATGGGTGATTCAAGAAATGTACATATTTTGTTGAAACAATATGATGATGCAAATTTGCTTTACCATAATGTAATGGAAAGTATTGCTTATAGGGAAAGTTTGAATGTTTTTGAGCTAAATTTATATATTTTCTTTCTGTTAGAAGGCTTTAAGTTAAAAGGAAAATTGTCCAGATCTTAAATGTAAATTCATTGAATCATGTGTGTAAGAAATGTGCCGATATTTTTGTTGACAAGTCTTTTAATATGATACAATATTTTTTAAATGAGACAAAAGAAAAATCTAGCCGTGCATGTTCAGGTAGGAATTCTAATGCTAAAAAAGTAATGCATAAATGAAAGATCAAGCTCATTCACAGCAGTTCATTTCTCATCTTTATTATATGTCTAATTTCAGTCTTTAAATAATAACCTGTTAAATAATTCTTAATTCATTTATCCAGAATTGCTTTAGCAACTTTGAAGTTAATATCTTCTTTCTAGACGTAATTTATTTATCCCTTTCCGTATATACATTTCCATTGATATTTGAATTTAGCGCGAATTTTCAGGTCAAGCAACTAGGAGCGCCACTTGTGAATTTTCTCCCATTTTAACAAGGCTAAATCCGACGTGTCGCGTATTTTCTGTACTGTATTTGGTGTAACCAAGTGTCTGAACTCCTGTCATCTTTCTTGACAGACTTTGTAGATCATAGCATTCGTCGTGTACCCACATCAATGACAGGATAAATCAGAGCTGTCTAAAGTCTCATCCGTGCTCACATCTGATAATCAGAGCAACTACTGTAGAAGAAGTGAAAGCGATGTTTCTGAAAAAAAGCACTATGTGTCTCGAAATATAACCGTACAAGGCTTGTGTGAACCTTTGTTATCACCAGCCGCTACCAACTATGCGAAATTATCTGCTGTTTGAAGGGAAGTCAAGGGCAAAGAAGAAAAACTTAATTTTCCGTCCGTTTTCAACAAGTTTCATATTGAATAAAATGCAACAACTTACTTATTTGGAGAAATTGTCGTGGTTGGTACCGTACTTTAGGCACGATCATAATATGAAGATAAAGTTGCAAATCGGGGCAAATACCGGTACTCGTTTATAGGAAGAGGAGATATGCTTTACGAAGGGGGTGTTTGATACAGACTAGGTAAAGAGCGGACAGAGAATCTGCCGTGCCTGGACAGTTCTGCATTCCGAACGAGCAGACCAGGTCGACAAATGCAGGGGAAGATTTTATGTAACTATAAGGTCCCATTCACAATGCAAACGTAACCGTAAAATTAACGTAAAATCTGTGGTGTTCATAATGGAGGAACGTAACATGGACGTAAAGTGTACACAGCAGCCAATCAGAAACACTGTCATGTTATTTAGTACGGAAGTCGAGTTTTAAGCTATCTCGCAGTTTTATATTTTAATACCTCTATGGAATCAAATAACGTGGTAGCGGAATTCATATTACTTCAGACATCTCTTGCTTTACCCCTGAGAGCTACTTTATGTACATGGAAAGGCGAACTAAACAACCGTGCAGAAAATGGGTTTATCCCTTGAATCAAAGAAGGTTATTTGAGAGCGATTTCGGTAATGCACTGTAAGAAATGACCCTCATCAGCTCGTTTTGTAGGTACATGTCTGAACTGTTTGACACTATCTTGCGATTTGATTCCCCTCTCCTAATAAAAAGAAGTGTAAGGTCTCCTTTACCGACATCTATGCGCCTAGTTATCACACTCTGATGAGATGTTTGGATGACATCGTTTTCGTAATCTAGTAGTCTGTCATAATGTTAAGAAATATATATACAGGGATACTGTTTTATTTATGACAGGAATTGTCTCCCGTCCGGTCGCCAGCGCTGCGAGCTTGTCTCCCGCCATTTATCATCAGATTTCATTGCTACAGCATATTTAATTCCACGTATTCTTTTTCAGTACAGCCTCTTTGTAACTCTTTTTTCCTTTTGTCATACATACACATAAAGATTGTTTTGAAAGAGAACTGCAAGTGTTTCGTCGAAGGAAGTCATTATATCGCGCACAAAATACAATGTTTACGTCTGCTCTGATTGGCTGCTTTTTTAAACATAACGTTAAATTAACCGCAAGAGCTTGGAGTTTGCAATCCCTTAATTTTACGTACTAGCAGTTAAGTTTACGTCGGCCCATTGTGAATGGTTCTGTTAGATAACATGGCCGCTAACTTCTAAGTTAACGTTAATTTTAAGTTTACGTTACGTTACGTTTGCATTTTGAATGGGGCTCAACGAATGACGCATACACATTAAAGAGCGGAATGCAGACAAACATTTAATAATCTAGAAATATTAACTTTCCCATAATTATGTGGGCCTATTGCACCCATAAGGCGAGTAAGCTCATGGAAAATTTTATCAATTTAGTATGTTTGGATATATGAAAACTACATACAGTGAATTCAGTACAGACATGTCGCTGAAAAGTAAAAAAGGGACCCCCCAGTACTCAAGAATATCCTTCGTACTTGGTGAGTCATGTTCGCTGCACGTAAGTCATAAAAGCCTCCAATAAAAATCAATGAGCCGCATGGTGACAACTCGAACTGAAAATTTCCCACGGGAAACCGGAGCAGCGGAACAAAGCAGCCATACCTGCAGTAAAGACGAGGATAGAAGATTTAAAATAAGGATAAAGAGATACCGTAAACACCTGGTCACAGTGGTTGGTCCAACTTGCACTGCGTCAAAAGCGTCGTAGGCAATATCAACCAATCGTAATATCGAAAATTTCAATCGCGCAACTGGAGTATAATTCCAATAAGTTCGTTTTTGCGACTCGGAGGTGAATTAAAGACGAAATACAGTGCTCTTGTCTTCCTGTAATTAGCAATATTTTTGGTGATAATTTAAGTGCAAAATTATAACCTTGATAATTAGTTCTAAGTAGAGCGCGGAATTCCATGCAATATCAAATCTCAAAATGTTCATGCATTCAAGCACTATCATATGGTAACACATGCACAATAAACTGGAAAACATGCACTATCAAAAATCAGTTACTTTTGAAACATTGTACAACAACTACCGCAATTTCTGCAAATTGTCTTGATTTAAGCTCATAAGTTTATCTGTCAGCATATGCTTAAACACAGAAAATAATATTTCTACATCGCAAGAAGTGACAGGTGCCTACTAAACACTCCAGTGGGCGCGCGGACTACAAGGGTTGGCAACACTCGTGATCTTGAGCGGCCACTCACCCTCCGCCCGCCCGTCAGTGCATTGTCAGCTTTTATGCTCGCCAATTGTCGCCGTGACCTCGTGTTTATTTGCGCTGTGCAATAGTGGGGGACACTTGTCCTCCGCGCGCCCACTGGCGTTACAGGTTTTTCGGATATTGCTGTGGTATTTTTTAATTTCATAGTTTTGAACGTCATAACGGTTTAATTGAAATAGTTTATGCGTGATAACAATAATGACCAGTGAAAGTGAACGAGAACAGGTTCGCCGTTGGCTAGATGAGACAGAGGATAGGTATAGAGGATGAAGATGAACGAGAAGAAGACCACTTGGAATACGACACAGAGTAGAGAAGATGAAATCAATGCAGGCGATAGCCCAGCTGATGTTCCTGACGACTCTGAGGAAATGGAAGTAGTAGAAGAAGCAGTTCCTCCTCCTGGCCCGGTCCTTTCGTCAACCCAGAGTTTTATTTGGGAAAAGATCGCACATCGAGGTGGTACTTAGAACCTCAAGTTGCCCAGACTTCTCGTACACCCAGACATAACATTATACCCGTTTTTCATCGCCCAGGACCTCAAGGGTCTACGAAAAATGTTGTCACTCTAGAAAAGCTGCGTTACAGTGTATTATTGATGACGAAATGGTGAAAAAATAGTTGACTGTACTAACATTTACATAGCTAAAATTCGCCCTCAGTTTGTCAGAGAAAGGGATGCTAGGCCCACTGATTCCCGAGAAATTCCTGCGTTGATTGGTATATTATGCATTGCTGGGGTTTCGAAGGCTGGAAGAAGAAACGTATTTGAAATGTGGGATAATTCACACGGCACGGGAGTAGAGGCTGTTTATGTAACCATGAGCGCAAAGAGCTTTCGATTTCTTTTACGTTGTCTGAGATTTGATAACGTACACAACAGAGATCAAAGGAAATCTGTTGACAAACTGGCTGCTTTTCGAGAAATCTTTGAGATGTTCCTGCTCAATTGCAAGAATGCATACAAACCAGCCGACTATCTTACCATTGATGAACAGCTAGTTGCACCCTTCCGGGTGTATATGCCTAGTAAACCTGCAAAGTATGGGATAAAGATCTTTGCTATGGTTTCGACAACAACCTTGAAGTGTATGTAGGGAAACAACCAAGCGGCCCTTTCAGAAGAAGCAACAACACGTCAGACTTAGACCGGTGCAGCCTATTTCAGGAACCAATAGGAATATGGTTCGCATCTGTGCCCTTCGCAATAGAGCTACGGGAAGAAGAAAAAGTAACTATGATTGCTACACTGAGAAAGAACAAAGCAGAGTTCCCCCAAACTTTCTACCTGATAAGTCAATATAAGTCAAAACCAGTTTGTTTGGTTTTCAAACAAGCTGTACATTGGTATCTTACGTACCGAAGAAGAATAAGGCTGTGTTGGCAATATTAACTACGCATGAAAACGTGGCAATCGCTCCAGATACAGGTGATGAGCGAAAACCCGTGGTCTTTACTTCCTACAACGAAACCAAGTATGGCGTGAACATTCTGGAGAAAATGTGTCGTCAATACGACACTGCGAGAAACTCAAGAAGATGGCCACTAACAATCTTCTTTCATATTCTGAATGTAGGAGGAGTAAATGCTCTTGTAATCTATAAAACAAATCAAAAATTTGGCTTTGTGATCCGCAGTGATTTTTTCAAACAAATCAGTTTGGAGACGATACCACAGGAAATAAAGACAAGAGGAAGGATCCTGCTGAAACTGGACAGGGAAGAAGTTCCACCTCAACCAGCATCCCGAGGAGTGGCTGAGAAAGGAAGGTGCTACCTCTGCGGCAGAGCCAGGAATAAGGCTTCAAGGAAAAAGTGTGTGAAGTGTCATGGGTGGGTGTGTGCTGATCATATGAGAAATGTTTGTGCAAGGTGCATTGAATAAGCTAAAGTTTACAAAGTGTCAGCATTCCGTTTGTGTTTTTTATGCTTCACCAATATGGAAAATTAGGTATGTACTTTAATTTTTTATACTACGAAACCAATTTTTATTTTCAAACTAGAAAGTAATAACAATATTTAATTTTTATAGTTTGTCATTTATAACATAAAACATACACATATACAGATTTTTGTCACATTCGTAACATAACATATCAAACGTATACACGTTTTGTTTGATTTACCATGATTGTACACTGACTGACAGAGCAAATGCAACACCAAGAAGGAGTGGTTCGAAAGAGATGAAAGTTGGGGAAAAAACAGAGACGGCACGGATGAATAATTGATGTTTATTTCAAACCGATATGCAGGTTACACAATGCGCACGGCATCGACTCAGTAGGATGTAGGACCACCGCGAGCGGCGATGCACGCAGAAACACGTCGAGGTACAGAGTCAATAAGAGTGTGGATGTTGTCCTGAGGGATGGTTCTCCATTCTCTGTCAACCATTTGCCACAGTTGGTCGTCCGTACGAGGCTGGGGCAGAGTTTGCAAACGGCGTCCAAAGAGATCCCACACGTGTTCGATTGGTGAGAGATCCGGAGAGTACGCTGGCCACGGAAGCATCTGTACACCTCGTAGAGCCTGTTGGGAGATGCGAGCAGTGTGTGGGCGGGCATTATCCTGCTGAAACAGAGCATTGGGCAGCCCCTGAAGCTACGGGAGTGCCACCGGCCGCAGCACATGCTGCACGTAGCGGTGGACATTCAACGTGCCTTGAATACGCACCAGAGGTGACGCGGAATCATACGCAATAGCGCCCCAAACCATGATGCCGCGTTGTCTAGCGGTAGGGCTCTCCACAGTTACTGCCGGATTTGACCTTTCTCCACGCCGACGCCACACTCGTCTGCGGTGACTATCACTGACAGAACAGAAGCGTGACTCATCGGAGAACACGACGTTCCGCCATTCCCTCATCCAAGTCGCTCTAGCCCGGCACCATGCCAGGCGTGCACGTCTATGCTGTGGAGTCAATAGTAGTCTTCTGAGCGGACGTCGGGAGTGCAGGCCTCCTTCAACCAATCGACAGGAAATTGTTCTGGTCGATATTGGAACAGCCAGGGTGTCTTGCACATGCTGAAGAATGGCGGTTGACGTGGCGTGCGGGGCTGCCACCGCTTGGCGGCGGATGCGCCGATCCTCGCGTGCTGACGTCACTCGGGCTGCGCCTGGACCCTTCGCACGTGCCACATGTCCCTGCGCCAACCATCTTCGCCACAGGCGCTGCACCGTGGACACATCCCTATGGGTATCGGCTGCGATTTGACGAAGCGACCAACCTGCCCTTCTCAGCCCGATCACCACACCCCTCGTAAAGTCGTCTGTCTGCTGGAAATGCCTCCGTTGACGGCGGCCTGGCATTCTTAGCTATACACGTGTCCTGTGGCACACGACAACACGTTCTACAATGACTGTCGGCTGAGAAATCACGGTACGAAGTGGGCCATTCGCCAACGCCGTGTCCCATTTATCGTTCGCTACGTGCGCAGCACAGCGGCGCATTTCACATCATGAGCATACCTCAGTGACGTCAGTCTACCCTGCAATTGGCATAAAGTTCTGACCACTCCTTCTTGGTGTTGCATTTGCTCTGTCAGTCAGTGTATATTTCTTACTTAATATTTTGTAGAATCCAGTCCTTTTTATTAAAAATGTGTTAAATATATTCCTAAATAATCCAAAACAAAAATAATGATCGGTAAAATACATTTTTTAGGGTAAAATGGCAAATCAAAGTGGAGAACACCTGTCCTCCGCGCAGCCACTCGCGATATGGCAAACCGCGCGCCCACTTGAGTGTTAAATGAAGACATTTTTAAGACAAAGTAAGGTCAAATTGTACGTCTTTTGCATTTTCACCACAATGTGTCTTATATAAGTTTGATGAATTCAAAGTCAGGATTTGAACGAATCACTTTGAACGACCTTGTGATAGTACATATATCACACCCCAGAATTATATGTAGAAGTTAGAGATATTATTGTCAGTATTCGATTTATTATTATTATTATTATTATTATTATTATCAGTATTTCATTTATATATTTTGCCATTTATATTGGTAAGCTGGAAGATATCCACATATGTAGGTATGAGTAATTTGTTTTGCACGAGTGGGAAAACATTGCTTTAATAACTCTGGTAATTTGAATGAGTCATATGGCTACCCCAGTGTTTGTTGTGATGTACTTGTGTCGGGAAATTCATGAGTCATGTATATATTCCAGCCTGATGAGATGAGCTTGTTGTTGTATTAGGAAAATTTGGTGACTCATGGAATATACCCCAGAGTTTGTTATTGTCTTGGGAGGAAGAAGTAGTTCAGGGCTTGGGCTTGAGAAGAGGACCACCCATGATTGGCTGGCAAGCACCAATCCAGACGTATCATCTGAGAGGAGGGGGGAGTTGATGTCTATAAAGGTTGATCATACGGCGGCAACCAGGAACATTGTAAGGGTGATTGTAGAGGTGATTGTAAAGGAACGAGAAGGAAGATAACTACAACTACAACTACAACTGACGCACTGTCCGGGAAGGAAGTGGTGCTGATACACGGTACTGGAGTGACACGGCTGCAATGGACTGGACTTCAAACGTTCATGGAGCGTAGTCTTGTTATGTTAGGTAAGGCCTGCAGCAGATGTACCAGTACGCAGCATTATGTACACGCCCTGGGATATACAGTTTATCATGCTCTTATCTAAATTCGAGGGATCCATTGTGGTGAACACTGGCGCCCATACTACGGACATTTCGGATAATTATGCTTATTAATTTTATTAAGTTTTTGAGTAATTTTATTTATATATGTTTATTAATGATTTTAATTATTATTATCATCGAAATATTACAACCTATCTCTAGCTGCCGCAGCTACTTCTCCGCGCGATGATTACAGACACTTTTGAATGTCCTCAAAAAGTGGTAACGATTGCCTGCTGCGATAACAAAGACGTGTGACGAGTGGGAGTTCCGGGTAGGAAATTCCAGGATAACAGCGGAGGAAAGTGCAGTGCAAAACCGAGGTTTGTAAACTGCTATCGCATTGATGCGGCGTCACAGAACTGTGATACGAGTTTTAAGCCGTCAGTGAGTAATGCGCAGTTTAAGGTTCCATATATAGCAATGTATAACTGGGGCACTTTATTCCTAAGAATTAGACTTCCGGCTTACGTCAATAACAAATAAGAAAGTGTTTGGTTAAATGGATTATAGGACCTCTACCGTACGTACTAAATTTGTTTGTAGCATTGGATGCCAGGAATACATTCTCTCCGTCTCTCAGGAACATACATACTGTATTACGTGGAAAAATGGTCCCAAATTCTGTACACTAACAAAGACACTATTATAGAAGTTAACATTATGTATGCGCCAAAGTAAGAAGAAAAATCTTATTATGCAATATTAAACGTCCAAATATTCGCAATCAAATCCAATATCTTAAAAATTTGCAATATTCTTGATTTTTCTCAAATAAAAGGCTAAAACATGCAAACTTGCAGGGAAAAAGATCGGTTATTTGGAATCGTTAAACCATAAAAATAATATTTACAAATTTTCTGTAGTATAGCCAGCCCATTTAAAAACATGCATTTGCATGGAAATCCTGGCTCAAATTATAAGCAACTACGTCGTTAAAATGTGTGAGATTCATCCAAGAGAAAGTGGCGAATTTCCGTAAGTCGTTACAAATCCGCAAGGAGAAATTACACCAATGACGCTTGTAATTTTGTAAAAATGTGCACGAATGATTCTTATAATTCTTAGCAGCAGTGCAATGGCACCAATTCTTGGAGTCATGGACAGTAGTAGAGCAACGTATGATCTAAAACATGGCGTCAGCGTTTCTCCTGCTGAGTCAGCAGCTGAGGTCATTGACCCCGGCCAAGGTAATTGACCACATGACGTCAGGACCACGTGCTATTTTTTTATAAACAAAGCCACATGCATTTTGACATCTGTCATCTTGACGGACCCTTAACCTCACTTTTTCGGCCAAGAGAATGTCACTAACCCCTCTGCTGCCATCTTGACGGGTCCTAACCTCACTGCTGCCAACTTAACTACGTGGAGCGCGGAATTTAAAATCCACGTGTTTTGACAGCTCTCAAGGTGAAAGCTGCCATCTCGACAGGTCCTAACCATGTGCACTTGTTCAACAAGTGAACGTCGCTAACCTCGCTGCTGACACCTTGACAGACCCTAAACTCACTTCTGCCAACTTAACCACGTACAGCGCGCGGAATTTAAAAACCACGAGCTTTTGATAGCTGTCATCTTGACGGGTACTAACCACGTCGGCGCGGAAGTTTGAAGAAGTGAACGTCGCTAACCTCACTGCAGCCATCTTAACGACGTAGAGGGCGCGGAATTTAAAATCCACGTGCTTTTGAGAGATGCCATTTTGACGGGTGCTAACCACGTGGGCGCGGAATTTTGAACAGGTGAACGTCGCTAACCTCACTGCAGCCATCTTAACGACGAGGGGGCGCGGAATTTGAGCAGCTGATAATATGACAGGTGCTATCGTGACAGGTCCTAAACACGTGCACTTGTTTGCTATGGATTTTACACAAGTAAACATACCTAACCTCACTACTGCTACCTAACAGGTCCCAACCTCACTGCTGTCATCTTAAGTACTTAGATACGCGGGATTTGAACAGCTGTTAAGATGACAGCTGTTGTCTTGACAGGTCGTAACGACGGGCACTTGTTTTTGGTGCGAAATTTTTTAACGTGGCTAAACCGCATTGCTGTTGACGTAGCCATATGGATTAACTACAGAGGATTATAATTTTAACGCTAGCAGCCCTTCTCGACATCCCCTCCCCGACACCATCTTAGGGGGTCACCTAACCTCAGAGGATTAAAGTTCAAAGTCTAGCTGCCCTTTCCGACACCATCTTTCAGGGAGGAACTAACCTCATCTTGCTAGAAATCATAATTTTTTATTAATAAAGTTAAAGAGCTAACTAATGTCTATCTCCCAGTCTAGTTTGCAATGAATAAAATATAAGAAGATTAGTCAAATATTTGTCGTTATTACCTTTTGGTGCAGATATACTTACGTTATAATTCCTAACTACTAGGAAGTTGCATATAGTCGCTATCTTGCGCAATCGCCCCTAGGCCGTCTCATGAGAGTCTGTGTATAGCCGCACTACTAAGTGGTACATTCAGTGCATTTCCAGTTTTGCACCGTGTTTTTGCACCGAAAAATCACACAAAAATCGCTAAAAATCACGAACAATCACCAAATAATCGCGAAAAATTACGAAAAATCACCAAAAAATCGCAAAAATCACGAAAAATCACTAAATTTACTCAAAAATTACGAAGGCATTTTGTGTTTTTTTATTTTTCTACGTATTTTTTTATATTTTGATTTTTTCTACGTATTTTTGACTACTTATATTTTCCAAAAAGTTTTATAATCAAAACATGGCACTAAAATTACCCGAAAATCTACTAAAATCAACAAAAATTACCCAAAATCGACTCCCCGAAACCCAAAAATACACTATATTTAAAGACAAGACCGAATATGAGTACAACGAGTTTACAAATTCGTTAGTAAAAGCAGGAAAATTCGATTTATCAATGTTGGTTATAAATTTTGTGAAAAAATCTTCTCCGTTTATGGAAATTCTAAATAATTTAAGGAATGTTGTGAGTCAGTTAGAAAATAATGCTGTATAGTTTTTTTTAATGTATATAAATTACTAAAATGAATACAGAAGATTTGGAGCATAAAATTACAACAAACATAATTGAATATAAAAGAATCATTGAAGCTTTTTTAATATCAATTCCATGATGAAAATAATATTAAAGAATTTATAAATCAATTAACTGATACATCTACAGAATTTGAGGAAGTAGATAAAGTTTTTATATATTATATGAAACAAAAGAAAAAGCTGACCCTGCCAGAGTACGGAAACAACGTTAGGAATTTTTCTAGCACTAGGAAGTTGCACCAGCATTTGCCAAGAGGAGAAGACTACTTAGAAAAATTCCTAACTTTTAGGAAGTTGCATACAGTCGCTAATTTGCGCAATTGGCCCTTGACCGTCTCATAAGAGACTACGTATATGTTCAGTGTTCGAATCCGTTACAGTAATAGAAAGAGATTTTTTATAGTAGTTAAGTGTTGGTATTTTTATTCTACTATTATTCAGAGTGACCAGGGTTCACTGCCATGACAGAGAGAACGGCGGTTTGAATCCATGATATTTTCTAGAGATTTCCTTTTTCTAATCTAACATTCAACAGAGTGATCAGTGTTCGAATCCATTACAGTAATAGAAAGAGATGGTTACCGTATGTGTTGGTATTTTTATTCTACTATTAATCGGAGTAATCATTGTTCGATGCCATGTATTAGATATGTTTATTATATCGATAAACAAAGAGAACGGGTGTTCGAATCTATGATTTTTTCTGTTACGGTGACTAAATCAGAGTGATCAGAGTTCGAATCTATATCTGTAATACAGATTTATTGTTGTTGCACGTGTTAGAGACTTTCTTCACGGGTCGGATAGTGGCGTAAAAGGCTTAGCAACGTGTATTTAGGCTTCCTCCCATGGGAAGAACATCTGTCCGTAAAACTGTCAGGAGAAGGGATTGAGCTAATCTCTGTAACTGTCAGGAAGAGGAGAACGGATTGAGCTGAACTCCGTAACATTACGCTGTCTAGAAGAGGAGGAGGAGGGATTGTGCAGACCTCTGTAACTGTAAGGGGGAGGAGGAGGGAGGAGGAGGGAGGAGGAGGAATTGAGCTGATCTCTGTAACTGTAAGGAGGAGGAGGAGGAATTGAGCTGATCTCTGTAACTGTAAGGAGGAGGAGGAGGGATTGAGCTGATCTCTGTAACTGTAAGGAGGAGGAGGAGGGATTGAGCTGACTTCCGTAACGTTACGCTGTGGAGAAGGACAGCTAGCCTTAAATCTAGAATCGGTAGGCCCCTGTGTCGGGGAAAGGTACATGTTGAGAAGGGCAGCTAGCCTTAAAGTATATTCCCCTATAGTTTGAACCCTGGCTATGACCCGTCAAGATAATAGCAGTAAGGTTAGGATGGATCCCTTCGAAGAATTCTGCAGTACACAAAAGCACGTGACGAAGTCCCATCAAATTATACCAGAGAGGTTATAGAGATCAATCACTTCTTCAAAATTCCTCGCAAAACAAGTGCACATGGTTCAAGATGGCAGCCGTCATCTTAACAGCTGTTACATTTTCAAATTCCGCGGTTTACGTGGTTAAGATGGTAGCAGTGATGTTAGGGTCTGACAAGATGATAGCAGTGAGGTTCGCCGCGTTCGCTTGTTCCGCATCAAAACAAGTGCACGTGGTTAGGACCTGTTATCTTGACAGCTGTTACATTTTCAAATTTCGCACCTCTACGTCGTTAGGACGGCAGCAGTGAGGTTAGCCCCTGTTAAGATAGTAGCATTAAGGTTAGTGACGTTCACTCGTTCAAAAATCCGCGCCCTCGTGGTTAGGACCTGTCAAAATGGCAGCTGTCAAAACCACGTGGTTTTTAAATTCCGCGACATCTACGTCGTTAAGATGTCAGCAGTGAGGTTACCGACGTTCACTTTTTCAACAAGTGCACGTGGTTACGACTTGTCAAGATAGCAGCTGTCAGCTTTACAGCTGTCAAAAGCACGTGGATTTTAAATTTCGCGCCCTCTACATCGTTAAGATGGCAGCAGTGAGGTTAGGCCCTGTTAACTTACAAAACAATCCGAGCACGCAGATAAGAGTGCGACTCTCATTTGGTATCACCTTTGTGTAGGAAGGGAATTGGAGAAATTTCCGCGGACCAGTGCGTGTCCGACTCAACAAACATTTGTAAGTTGCAATTTATAAATTTTAATCAGACTTGCATCGTTAGACGATTAAGTTGGGATGAAGTCGTATAATAAATTTAACAAGCTCAAGTGCTGAAATTGAAGGAAGCTTATTGTCTGGTAATAGACTAATACTCTAGGGATTGACAGAAATAAATAGAGAGGGAGGCAGTTTTAAAGAGAGACTCATTAAAGCCACAGTTTCGTACAAGCAGGAGGGTGCACGGTAGCCAGCAATTCACATAGAGGATCAAGGAGACAAACAGTTAACGGGAGGCGATCAGCAGAGGAATCATCTATTCCGGAGTTAAATGTGGTTTATAATCTAATTGTAAAATTTGAGTAATTAGTGTGTAATATAGAATAAGCTTCAAGAATAACGTGTGGTAAATTGATGCGTGTGACCAGTGAAATAAAAATGTATTCTAGTCGAGTATTTCACGGTCCCAGTAACATGCTTACGGCTTTCGTCATGGGATAAGTTCCTCATTAACACGAGGACTGACTGAATGCAGTAACCAACCGATGATCCAGCAAGGTAAAGAAAATGTTCAATTTACTATTTGTAATCAATGTGACGGTGAGTAAAGCGATGTCCTGGTAGGTTAGAATAAAATAGAATCACCACGTGGAGGATTATGTGATTAGTTATAAAAAGTAGAAATGGGGTTCACATACCTAATATTATAATAACAAAAATAATAATGATTATAGTCCATATGGGTGATTGGAGCTGTCAGGTATAACGGTTGGAATTTCAATGTTTTAATCTAGCCTGATGGATGACTTAAGATGCCGTGTGTCATTCTCAGTTTGCTATTGTTCTAATTGTACCGGGAGGTACACCTCAACCCCGTGCATTTAAATGCACCGCCTTGAAGAACGCAAAGTTTGCAACAATTATTTCAAGAAGTTTGGACTTTTCTCCACAGATGTCTCTATTAATAATCTCATGTCATGCACTCTGGTATAAGGTGGAACGACTAAAAATTTAAAGAAATTTTGTATTTACAGCTTTTCTGAACTGAATTGATTTTGCTTTATTTTGATACTTCAAAGTTTTCAACACTTCGCACTCATCCCGCCAGCTTTGCAGTCTGGCCAATCAGAAATTTTGTGTATTTACTTTTTAGCCAATTATATTTTGCTTGTACCTATTTTATCTACCAATAAGGAGAGGGGTGCGTCTGGGCTAACCAGAACCCTCTCGGGTATAAAACCTGAAGCTTTTTCGAGCTAACTTGTCTTATTGATCGCCAAGCTTTCTGAGTGTGTGTGTTTATTGACGAGGCGGGGCCTCACTCGTCGGCGAGCAGTACGGCAGTTTAAGGTATGGCCACCATGTTTCTATAACGTAGTTAGAGTCCTTGTAAGCGAACTCTAGGCGAAGGTTTCCAGTCTTTAAAAATGTAACTGTAAAATTCCGAATATATAAATTTTTCTTTCTTCTCACGCAAAAGTTCAACAAATCTATTGCACTTAACTAAAAACCGGGGATATAGAGTGCGTTACCCTCTCGAATACCCCTTCAATTTAATCTTGAGGTGACTACGATTTTGTAAGTGTCTTCACTATTGAATGTGTAACTAAACGTGTCCATCTAGCCACCTCAGTAGTTTGAGATTAGCCTCTGTATCGTCGGGCCACAAGCCCTAGTAGGGTTTTATCTTTGATTTCAAGGAGCGCATGCTTCCGCCTCCATACATATTTGATTTTTTGGGCCAATAATTGAACGTCTTGTTTTCCACAAAGGCCCGGTAGAATGGGTACTCTATACCCCTGTGTTATTTCTTCCATGTAAAATTAAAATACAACTAATACGGTCCTGTAAATTGTAGGTTGTGCCTAGAGAGGCCGAAGGTGTAAATCTTATTGAGCAAAGATGCTCTGGTCACAAATGTAAAAGTTAAAGGTTACAAAGGTTTGGAACGCAGTTTCCTAGGTAAAATTCTAGAGCAAAGGCACTCTCCCTATTCATAGAGTAGATGTGTATGTAAACATGGGATGGTGCCTTTCGAAGGCCGTAACTTGTAACATTTGGAGCAAAAGGTGCTCTTGAAAATGGTGTATTCTTGAATATCCAGTAACAGAAATTGGGAGGTTTAGAACCCTAGCGCTCAAGTAACTGGTAAAGTTGAGGGCTTTAAGCTCAGCTTATAAAGAGTCTATTTGCTGATTTTTTGGGTTCTTCTAACTTGTATCTAAGCTAACAAGCTACTTTTGTACCTGATGTCTTGTTCTGTCACCAAGCGAGTTGTTTTGTTAAAATTTAATATCTGAAAAGAAATCAAAACAAATATAACCTTAAAATTTAAAGTTTTCAATTAACCTTTTGACTGTTGTAGTTAGACCCCTTCACGCCCACACCTTCTTTCACCCCTCTGTTCCACGCAATCACGGTAACACTAATATTCTGAGATATCCGATGCCTATCGGAGTAAATATAGCAGTTTTTGAATAAGAGTTACCACCGTAAAAATATAGATAATAACAATAATAATCAATGTCAGATAAGGTTCGTCAGTTTTACGAAATCTTTGTAGTAAAAATTGGTCACAGAGATTTATTTCCAAAATAAATAAATGACAGACTATATGGGCTAAATAATAATAATAATAATAATAATAATAATAATAATAATAATAATAATAATTGTTACGGGGATACCCGTGGAGCAGAAAGAGGTTAAAGAAGTTAGCGGGGTGAATGGGTCTATCTACAATATCAAGAATTGAATTAAAATGTTAAAGGTTATATTTTCCTTTTAGAATTTCAAATTTAACAGTTTTTCATTGAGTATTCAAAAACAATATCGAAACAAGACTAGGAAAATCCACAGTTCAAAAATGTAGCAATTTTGGGCTTCATGCCCCTAGTTTACAATGTCAGAGATACCGGATCCAGTTTACAAAACCTTTGATTCAAACTAAGGAATCATTTTTCCAAGGACAGAATTCCCCTCATTCAAGAGCATTTGCTCCCTAAATACTATATCAAGCCTCCCAAAGGCACCCTTCACAATTACCAACTTTGAGAAGAGCAACCCGGCTGTCCATTTCTTACAGGCCGCTCAAGGCGATATGACCTCAAAATTAACACTCAGAATTACAAATAACTAGGTTTAACACAAGGGCATCTAGTACCCAACCTACAGGGCCTTTACGAAAAAACAGGTTTAAAAAAACGTCCCGAACACAAAATGAATGGAGGCGTACACTTGCACTCCTAGATAATGAAGAATAAAATCCTAACGGCGCTCTTGGCCCACAGATACAGGGGCTAATCCCAAACTACTGAGGTGACCCGAATAAAGATTCAATTAATGCATTACGGAGGGAAGAAACACAGCTACAAAACGTAGTCACCTGAAACCAAGATGAAGGGGAGCTCGAGAGGGTACATCACTCTCTATCCCCGGTTTACAGTTAAAGATTTTAAGAAATTTTTTCATTAGTCGGAAGAAAGTTGGATTTTAGAAAAGTAGCTTACATGGCTAAAGATTCGGACCTTTCCCCTCGGATTAAGCTGCGGAGGTAGCTACCAAAAGAAAGATGTAATTTATGTGGCCATTACCTTAAAGATGTTATGCTGCCGACGAAAGAGGCCGCCCGCCTCCTGCTTAAACACACACACTGAGATAGACGACGATCAATTGGCCAGGAAACATGAAAAGCTGCAGTTTATAAAATCTCTGGGAAGGTTCGAGATCATTCAAGACTAAACTGGCCACGCCCTCTCAATTTAATTGGTTAATTTCAAAGTTACACTCAGAAGCGAACAAGAAGCCTGTGATAGGTTGAAAATTACAGAAATTTTTGATTTGCCAGATTCAAAACTGGCGGAAAGAAAAAAGAGAGTTGCCAACCCAAAAATAAATGAACATCGCTCATTTCATACTTACTTGTGTTCTATCTACAGAACCTGTATATAACTATCTACACGTTATGAATGACCTCCAGCGCCATCTAAAATCAGAGACTGAAACTACCTGAAGCTAGCTACAGATTGGAACCATAAGCCCAATTAGACTTTCACCCGGGTGGACTGGATGTCCTTGAGTTTTGTTGTGGTAGCCAGATTCAGTTTTCATCTAGATTTCGAGCTATACACACGTGTGAGATGTAAGGCTCTATGTTACCTGGGTTTTTCCCGATTTCCCGTCATTTTTTAAGGGGAGAAATTTTGTAAGTGCTTTTATTTACCTTCTTCTTCGTTGTGGTTGTGTTCTTTTCACTGGTAAATTGACCTTGTGCGTGTATACTTAGTATTATTGTGGTCGGCACGTGGCTTCTCTTCTTACTCATGTATTATCGTCATCCTCGCTAGTAACACGGAGTGATTATTAACCATTACTGACTTCTTTCTAAAACCTATTATGCTTCCTTGTTCCGGTTTAATTATTCCCGGTGGCCAGTAATCTTATCACAGTCTCTCTGTAATGAAGGCTATCACTTTGAATTCTACACTACTTAGTTCACAATCTGTTTGTGTTCTTCAACGACTATTCCAGAATTTTATTCCTTTCTTCTATCTGGTATGTCAGATTGTATGTACTATCTGAGAAGGAAAATCCTTTTCAAGCACGTAATTGGCCATTTTCCTAAATCCCATTATCTTACCCTGTTGTAATAATTACCGGTGGCCCATAACCATTATATGGCTCTCAGTTCTGAGGGTTAACACTTTGTATGAAACCACTCGTAGTTCTGTGTCATTCCACTTTTGAGGGATAAGTTCATGTCCAAGTATTACTTAACCACTAATTATCGTTCTGTTGAGAGCTTTGTTACGGTGGTTTTCCATGTTTTCTTTGCCTGATTTTATTTTCCTCGTCGTCCTAATTACCTTTATTGAGTCAATATTGTTTTGTTTTGGACTGGTTACTTAGAATCGATTTTCAGCTTGAGATTTGAACTGTAGCAGACGAGTTTAAGGAGTAATCCCCTACTGGAAGGATTTATTAACTGTCTTATACAGCTGGGTTGTGATATCAACTCCACATTGTATCGTGGAAATATGTAATTATTTCATTAAGTAAGATTGATGATATCTTTCATTTACCTTCCTTAATCATGTCTCTGGTGACATATCCTGCTGAAGGGGCCAGCCGAAGTGATCTTATCTGTTTGAGTCTAGTACGTATGGTATTTTGCTCTCCAGAATATTAATTAAATAAGGAATTCCTTCCTTCTAATTAATCTTGTGCATTTTGTATGGACTCTATTCGAGTACCCTTGCACAACTGATTTCCACGTGAATGGTATTTATTGGTTTCTGTTCTACGTGAACCTTAATTTATTCAGACATCACTAACTGGAATATTACATTTCTACGTTTATCCCTGTGTCATCTTTTAATTATTAAAACAACCACTTGTTTTCTTCTTCAGTTTGATCTTATAAACTTTATTACTTAATCTTGCTTTTTTAAACGTAATATAATATACTACTGTTTATTAAAGATACCATTTCAAAGCTAGGTGTTAGTTATCCTTCCGTGATAACTGCTCGGAACTATTCACTAATTAAATCTGAAATTTACTTAACTGATTAGTTCATTGAAAATTCAGCAACTTAAGGTAATAATTGCACCCATCCATGTATGACCTTACCTTCCACATATTGACCTCTAAGAGGTGAGTTACTTCTTGTTGCTGATATGGGTCTTAGTATTTAACCCCAACGGAATTGCCAAATATTGGAACATTTTCTACCCGGCTCACTGTGTGTTAAGGAGACAACACTCGCTAAGACGTTCGTATTTGGGAATGTTTTACGTATTCTGTTGTAGTTGAGAACAAATTCTCTTAGTTCGGAAGCGTCCAATGCAGTCCAATTTCTTCATCATAAGTTGATTAAGGCAAATCTTTCGTTATGATGGTGACAAACGAAAAACCACCTGTACCTGAAAGAATACAGTGCGTGAGAATTGGGGATTAGTTATTTCCTCAACGTCTTTTCAGTCTCCACTTGGCCATATGAAGATGTTATATTCTAATCGTTAGCACGAGATCTCATATTTCAGGCAAGATCACAAAAGAGTTTGTCAGAGGAATGAACGCCTATAAGTTCCTAGTCGCGTCCTTTCTTAACAAAATTAACATGGCGTTAAAGAAAGTTAGTATATTTTTTAAATAACACAAAGCACCTTCACTGCAAAGTGGAGACCACAATGCTGTAAAAGTGCAGTGACGCTGGTAAGTAATCACATCTTATACTTCATTTATATTTATCATTTGTTAATTTCTACACAACAATATATTGACTTTTTATAAGAAGTTGCCAAATATGTTACATGTAACTTAAAAGCATTCCAGTCTGTCGAATACACAAGTGAAATATCAACAACACACTAAAACACACGCTATTAAACAAGGATTAGAAACAAAATATGCTTACGTTAAAACCGAAAATGAAATACATTTAATGGAGTAGTACAGTATCAAGTTTTAAAATTTAAATTAAAAGTAACATTTAAGAAGGCTAAGGCTGCCTACTTTACAAACGTTTAGTTCTTATAACACTGTCTATTTTCTGGATATTTTCACACATCTTTGCCCGGCTCTTCTGCAATTTTAGCGCCTAATCCATCAAAAGTTTAAGCAGACATAATGAATTGTTTAGTCTAGCTGCAACCGTACCCAACTTCTATGTTGAGGCTTCATTGATGGAGTTCTGTAAAATAGCCATGTCACATCTATGACTGAACTACTGGACTTACCTAACTTAAGAATGATCGCCAATGGAATACAAACGCACTCTTCTTCAGTTAGGTCTCAACACGTAAAGTCTACGTGTGCTGAGGAAGTATAATCAGTTAAATACATTTCAAAGTAACAATTTTCAAGGAAGGAAGAGTTAATTAAAATTCATCAGTCCCAAGTGAGGAAAAGTTACCGTAAGAAAGATTTCCCGAGTAAGCAAGAAAGCTGAAATACATAATAAATTGATTTCCGAACTCTCATACAACTTGATGTAAAGTGAACAAAGGGATCATACCTAATATATATTCAGAAGGAAATGACTTAATTAAAGGAGTACAGATAGGAATGAAATGAAAATAGTTAGTTTAGAAGTATTGGGAAGCAAAGTAAGATACTGTGCGGATTCTTGTCACTTCACCCAATGGGTGGAGAAAGAGCTGCATATGCCGCTTTAGTTGGAAGCGAAAATATGCCTTAAAAACTGAACATTTCTCAGTCAATGACAGTAATTCCACAGGTAGCGACAGGCTGATAGCTCACTGTGTCTGATTAGTTCAATTCTGGTTTCTTGGTATAGAGTTCAGTTCAAATCAACTTATGGTTTGCACAGAGAGGCAGCCCTGACATCACATTGATCTGTGGGATCCATCACGTGACGTCAATGTGGTTACTGCGCCAGTTTCCGAGAGCAGTTCCAAATTAGCAACAAGATCATTAAACGTCATTCAGTGCTATACTCGAAACAGCTCTAGAAGCATTTTATGAACTTACTAGCAAATGTACCTGTGCTTCGCTACGGTATTCTACATTATATACGGATATCGATGTATATACTGTGCGTGCAGTAAATAGATTGTTTTAAAATTTCATGTTTCTAAGCGTTATCCGAGAAATAGCATGGAGAGGTCCTCATACGTTTTTTCCAATGTAAAGTGTGGGTTGCGGAGTTGTGATGATAACGGCAGACTCACTTGCCTACTGCCATTCACAATCGAGTTGGGAAGTTTACGTTACAATGGCAGGCCCCCTTTCCCACTTCCAGACAGATAACAGTTGAGACGTTTTTTCATTGTAATGGCAGGCAACTTCCCTACTACCTGTCAAAATTGAGTTGTGCATTTATCATTATAATGACAGGCCTTTTTTTTTCCTTTTGCCAGTCACACAGAGTTGGTGAGTTTCCATTACAATAGCAAGCCACTATGAATAATGTTAGACACATTTTAGATGGGTACATTTGTTTATAATGGCGGGCACCCTTACCTACAAGCAAACACAATCGGGTAGGGGAGTTTTGAACAAAATTGCGTTCTCCCTTGCCTTCTGCATGTCAAATCGGGAAGTGAATTATTCATTACAATGGAAGGCCCCCCTTACTAATGCCAGTTACACAGGAGTTGGAGAAGGATCCCATTCCTGCTGCCAGTCAAGGTCGGTGTGCGGAGTACTGATTACAATAGCAGACACACCCTTTCCCGATTGCTACAAATCGACATCAATGAATATATATAGATCGACATACAAAAGTACATGGATATTTACAATATTGCAGACCTTCATTTACAGATTAACTGCTGCTAAACGGTACGTCATATCAACAAAGGATTGTACCATAAGACGCATACTTAGCGGCCTAAATGGCTGGTCCTATGATATTTTCTCGCATCTCATCTATTCATGGGTCAGATTGAGTTAGAAACGTTCAATAGGTTGAGATTTGTGTAAGTTTATCTTACATTGCATTACTTTTCGGATAATTATGAGACATAGCATTTGGCTCACATATGGGTACTGGGTGGGCCAACGTTCGTGTAGAGTTTGATGATACTATCTTTCCTGTAAGTGATTGAATGTATGAATTATGCAGGTAAAATATCCAAATTTACTTAAAATAGAGAAATAGAGACGAATCTAACGTATAAGGGATATAGATACGACAAAGTCATAAGACTAAGGTTAAAAATCACTCCAAATTCAACGGAGATTGTACTATCCGTTTTGTGATAGGACTTACCGTTTAGCCGGAAAATACCTCGAAACGAAGGTCTACACCGTCATTAAATTGCCTCCATATTTCGATAATCTTCGGCATAAAAAGTGAAAAATTTAAAGATCTTGGAAGTTTTACGTACGTTACCGGCTAAACGAATAATTTTGTTTAATTTCAATTTTCCGGTTCGTGTGGCAGATTGAGAGGCAATCTTGATTTCGGGCGAAGGGGGTAAAATTTAGGACTTTCAAGAAACTATAGCTAAAAATATCCAGATGGTCATTATTACCCCTTAAACGGAAACCTGTACGAAATTTTCGCCAAAATAGTCAATGCACAGACAAACGGTCGTTACGATATGATTTATGTAGATTGATAAGCAATCTGCTCCACGAATAACACCTTTTTGGACTATGTCCGCTGGACTTAGCCTGAGAAACCGACGTTTCATGATATCTCCTTTATTAATCCTCCTGTTAATAAATGCACATAAGAAAAAAAATACAATTGATTTCCATCAAGTTTGGTCGATTTATAGTCAGATTGGTCTTGTACTTTATATATTGTGGAAGAGTAAAATCACCATTTCGTTTTCCTATAAAACCCCAGTCCATTCCGAGACTTTACCTTAAAACTTACCCTTGGAGAGGTGGATGCTAAATATAAAGTTTTGGTTAAAATATCTTCAGTAGTTTTTCGGTTATAAGAAATGCACTTTACAAGCACCCGTCTTGCGTTAAGTCCGGTGGGACTTGTACCGAAAAATGGTCCGTTAATGATATCTCACTTATTAATCCTAGTATCCAAATGCACATGAGAAAAAAAGGTTTAGAAATTAATTTCCATTAAGGCAGGTCGATTTCCATTAAATTTGGTTGTGTATATTTTTAGGAAGTGCAACATCACAGTTTTGGTTTCGTATAAACCCCCAAATCATTTCAGGGATTTAGAAACAACATTTGCCTACCCAAGGACAGGTGGATTCTAAATATGAAGTTTTGTGGAATTATATCCAGTAGTTTTCAAGTTATAGACAGACAAAAAACATACTAACAGACACCAAAGAAACCTACCCTTGAACAGGAAGATGCTAAATATAAAGTTTCGTTCAAATATCTTCAGTAGTTTTCAAGTTGTAAGAAATACGCTTTACACGCACCCGCTCTTGCTTTAAGTCCCGTGGGACTTGTACAGAGAAACGGTCCGTTAATGATATCTCCCTTATTAATCCTGTTATCGAAATGATGCACATGAGAGAAAAGTTTAGAAATTAATTTTCATTAAGGCAAGTAGACTTCCATTAAGTTTGGTTGTGTATATTTTGAGGGAGTGCAACATCACGGTTACGGTTTCGTAAAAATTCCCAGTCAGTTCAGGGATTTAGAAACAATACTTGCCCTAAAACCTACCCAAGGACAGGTGGATTCTAAATATGAAGTTTCGTGGAAATACATCCAGTAGTTTTTAAGTCATAGAAGGACAAACACACAAACAAAGAGACAAACAGACACTAAAACTAAAAATTATGCAGATGGTCACTATTACACCTGAAACGGATAATTGTACGGAAATTTCGCCAAAATAATCAATATACAGACACACGGTCGTTACGATTTTATTTATATAGATAAGAAAATTCTACAAAGCATTTCATGAACTTGTAAGAGAATTCTAAGTAATAAACGAGTTCTCTTAAGAATTATGAAAGTGTAACTAGCCCTCCAACATTTCCTTTAACCCGCCAGTGGTCGCTAGGATGAAAGTAACGCGAGTGGTCGCGCGTTTAGCAAAATGCTCACGGTATGATTTGACGTGCTTACATAATAAATACCAACCGATTTCAAGCATAAATGTATTAACACCTTCAATGGACATAAGAATAAATCTCAAATTGTTATAAAGAACACTAAAACTTACAAATAAAATTACATATACTAAGAAATCTCAAATAGTTATAACTGTATCTGGAAAAAACAATTCCCAACCTTCTAAAATTGTGCGTGCGTCTTTCGCAATGCCCTTTACACCAACGAGGATGAGTCACTATATTTTCAGCACAAGTACGTGATCGTGAACTTTTTCTTGGTTGGAGTCTCCCCACTTTGTCACGTTATCTTTCCCTATATAAACATTGTCTCTAAACATGAAATTCTCATTTACTTCATGTTGTTCGCCAGCTACAGATTGTTCTCCAGGTACGGTTCCATCAGCACGTTCTTCTGGTTCGTAGTTCAGTATCCGTATTATGTTCACTGTGTTCACTTTCACAGTCTGAGTCACTACTTTCGCCCTGAGTTTATCACTAGAAATTTCATCATACCAGGCCAAAATGTCACGACTTGAAGCCATCGTCACGCACTAATTACACAGCACATTAATACAATAAGTTGCAAAGAACTGTTTCAACTATGAAACAACTTACAACAAGAGCGAAACTATAACACACACAGAAATTTGCACCAGCGTGTCTGGTCGCCCGTGAAGCAAGATGCTCACCCTTGACGGTCGCTGATAATTCATACCTCCCTGTCTCTCCTCAAGATCACAGATGAGCGTTTCAATGCATCCGTCCTCCTTCCAAAACTCCAGTGCAAAGGTACATCAGGGCTCAAGTTCGAAACTACATGCTGTATAAAAGAACAGATGATTTTCAATGACCATGAGCATTTTGCTCATATATCAAACACTGGCGGGTTAAATTCCGAGCCTTTCAGGCATCAAGAGGTTCATAAACTGCTGAAAAGGGAAAATAAATGAAATAAAACCTTGATTTAGCATATTGCAAAGAATTCGTGGATGAAATACTACTAAAAGGAAAACTATCAATTATGTTTGCTGAATGTAAATTTCGTGACATTCTTGTGCACGAGTTTCAAAATTTCATTCTTACTATCATGTTAGAAAGCCCATAAATTGTATTTTTATGTTGTAATACATATGACAAGGTAAAAGGTGTCTTTTCGGGAATATAATGCTGACAGCTTTGGGGGAGTGGCAGTACTGGTGTAGTATTTCAGAAGCCATTTACAATATATTGTTACAGGAAAATAGACATACACATTTCGAATTATTAAAAACTTCGTTGAAGGAAGTAAACTTTGGATGACTTTATGTTGAGGTTCTTCAATTGTTATAGAATGAAATTCATCAGGTATCTACTTCATAACAATGCACACAGGACATCCAGTCAACTTCTTAATAAAAGAAAATGAATTACCGATAAAACAATTACGTAAATGTTAGGCTCCGTAAAACAGCGATTATTATCCCTAACCCTGATTATCAATCTGTTAGTTTAAATAACAGTGAAATACAACATAATTTTCAGTTATTTCCTCGGCTGAAAATCTCAGTAAAAGTGAGGACAAGAACTTAAAGTATTTTAATTTTATGTTGTTGTGTTGCAGACTGAACGCTGAAAGGCATAACAGTCTATAATGATAATGTATGTATGTATGTATGTGTTGTTGTTTAAACGGGCCTAACATCGAAGGTCATCGGCCCATTTTAATTATATACACTCTGATTTAATTACATTACGAGGACGTTGGAACAGCAATCTCAGGAAGATACTTCATAACTGAAATTTCCCTGATTTTATTCACTGCCCATTGCACGGTCCAACATCAGAAAAGAGCAATTACCTACATACATCTTGAGACTCACAGCAAAATATTTTACTCTAAGCATACAGTATTTCACCTTCTAAATGAAATAGAATAGTGAGACACACAAATTCACACCACACAAACTCCAGATATACACGTACAATTTTGTAACGATTATGATGTCAAAACTGACTAAGATAACCTCAGAAAGGATTGCATGGCATCCTGCAATACATGCATATTAAGGTACAGGAAAGTCATGCTATTCTTCTCTGGGTTCGCCCCAAGGCGGCAGTGGTCCCAATCTTGTATATACCATGTCGAATTCTTGAAATAAATTCGAATCCCTGCATTTCAAGATCCACCCAAATCACGAAACGACAAGCTCCGGTACCAAACTGATGAGCCAATGCCGCATTGTATTACGCTCGCTCGTTATATTTCTTTTCAGGTCGTAGAAGTTCCTGTAATCCCCTCGGAGTGCGTCAGCATATGCGAATCAAGACCAATCGCATCTGGAAAAGTCTTGCCACACGATTTACAGCTGTGCGGCATAAACACTTTGTGATTTAACATATGCTTATCAAAATGCACCCTCCTCGTAAATCCTTTGGTACATATTGCACAGGTATAACGCTTTTGCCCCGTATGCGTTAAGATATGCGTCTTTAAGTGAGATCGCTGTGTGAATGCTTTTCCACAAGCAGAACAGGAAAAGGGTTTCTGACCGGTGTGTGTCAGCGTATGAGCATTTAAATTAGATCTATTTGAGAAAGCTTTCCCACAGGAAGAACAGGAATAAGGCATCTCTCCAGTGTGCGTCATAAGATGACGGGTCAAATATGCCTTGCATGCAAAGGCTTTACCACATATCGTACAACAGTGTTCCTTTTGCCCAGAATGTATTATCATGTGTAGCTCTAGATTGCATTTCAATGTAAACTCTTTACCACACAATTTACAAGAATGTCGTTTTTCACCGGTGTGTGTTAACATGTGGGTACGTAAATGTGACTTTAAAGTGAAAGCTTTTCCGCAAGTATTGCAGGGATGCGGTCTCTCTCCAGTATGTGTCAAAACATGTCTATCCAGATTTGACCGATCAGCAAAGGCTTTACCGCAATAACTACAGGTGTGTGGTAGATACCCGGCATGGTTACGCTCATGCCTGTTAAGGTGAGAGGCCCGAATGAAGGCCTTTCCACAAGTATTACAGTACAGAGGCACCTGGCCTGTGTGTGCGACCATGTGGGATATGAACAACGATCTGTGTGAAAATGTCTCCTCGCACAATGTACATGAGTAAGATTCTAGCCTACTATCGCTACGTGCAAGCATATAGTCGCCACAAGTTAAACAAAAGTGCGATTTCTTTCCTCTAATGTTAACCGCCTCAGTAGTTTGGTTAATACCTGGAAATGGCTTACTACATCTATCACACGAGGCAAAACGCTCACTAGCAGTGGCGTACGGATGAATGATAGAAAGCTGCAACGAAGGTGATGACTGCTCCCCGCTATGCTCTGCTAAGTGTTTTTTCACAAGATCTTCTGTTTTGCAAACTTGCCCACAAAAGTGACACACCCAATTTGCTTCCTCACTTACTGACAGAAGTGCTGTGCGTTCGGGATCGTTTCTTGATTTGCTTCCCTGAGGATCTGTAGGTTTAGACTCTCCATCAGCATTATAGGTGAATAGTGAGGGATGTAGCCTGTAAGCAATAAAGTGCAGTGAGACGAATCTTGCCAATAAATGATTTATACATCCTTCGAACATCTCTTCTTATCGTTAAGAAACTCCCCTCACTGAAAACTAAGAAACCATAAGTATCCCAAAATGTTATGTATGATGGATGGCTATCAACTTCTCTCGGTCAATACCTATCCAAAGTAATAAGTCAATAGGCTGATATAACTCTACTTGTCTTATGTATCTCTTGAATATATGAACAACACATGTGGCAGAGTGAGTGAGAGTATGAATGATGTAGAGCTATCGTTACTCATCATCAATGGCAAAATAGACACAATATACTGCCTGGCTCTGCGGCTAACTGGTTATGAATATCATATGTCGCTGTGAGAGTATCATACCTGCCAACTTTACAAAACTAAAAATCAGCTGATTTTGGTATGAAAATCAGGAAAAATCAGGAGAAATCAGGAGATATAATTGGTCAAAGCTGCTTATTCTACATGTCTTGTGTGCAATACAGTACTACAAAATATGTATAACACTTATTGTCTCAAAGCCAGGCTGTTGCTATACGAGGCTACACGGCTAAAAATTACACATCTCTATTCCCTCACAGGAAGTATGTGAATGACATCATCGGTCTCTGATAAATCTTCCGAAAATAGTATGAATGCCCCACAAGTGTGAATCAGTCATGCCATTACTTAGCAAATGCATAGATTAATATATTGCATCAAGCGCCTGTGTGATTATGCGAAGCGCAATGCTATTTCTATCAAATAACTAGCTGATGTACCCGAGCTTCGCTACGGAATTCTCAGAAAGACTGTCCTTATTGTTTTCCCAACTGAAGTCAACAGTCAACATAGGTCATTACAATGACGACAGTATGAATGTTGAGATTAAAAGCAATGCTGTCATGAAATATTCGATAAAATGAAAAACAGCACATTTTCTCACGTTTAACGAAAAGTTCTACGGTGTCGATCTAACTGTTCAAAGTTCCAGAGCTAGAATGACCAGGCCGTAAACACTCCTGTGTAATTATTCCATTTAAGTGTGCACACTGCTCATTCCAATCACTGCCTCAGACTAGGGATTAAATAGCTGGAATACTACGATGATCCTGTGTTACGTACCAGTAGTATCAGAAAATTTATGAACCAAAGGAATGGCATGCTAAGGAAGAGATCTCTAACTCCCGAATTACCTCCCTCCAATATTCAGGCAGGCTGTTATACTCGATACGCACCTATGCAGCAGTAATACCATCCATCGGAGATAAATGGCCGCAGAGTAAACAAAGTACATCACAACAAACAATGGTGAATGTAATGTGATTTTTTTATCAATTTTATGAGCTTCCTTTATTGCAGGTCTTCACATTTAGTTTTCTTCCGAATATGTGATAATAGAGCATCTAATGTAAAGTGAGTCGTCATGACTCCCTCTTGTGTTATTATTCAAGCGATCGTTCCTTCATGACTTTGTTATCATTCTTCACAGTTTAATCACCATCACAAATATTATTATAGTCGGTACGGGAAAACTGAATAAGATATAAATAATCGGAAATTGTATTCACTATAACTATTGTTATGTAGTACTTTTCGATATGACCAATAAGATAGGTGATTAAAAATTAAATTTTTGGCATCTTACAATAAACTACAATTTCCAACAGGGTAAATTAAATTATTTACCGCGTAGATTGTAGTTCCTTATTCCCCCATTTTACCGATTTTCATTAAATTCTGTCCACTCATTTTCTCGTACATCGGCGCCGATATGGACATAGCAAGAAAAATCCAAAATCTTTACGTCGCACCAACAGATAGGACTTACGGCGACGATGGGACTGGAAAAGTCTAGGAGTGGGAAGCAAGCGACCGTGGCCTTAGTTAAGGTACAGCCTCAATATCTGCCAGGCGTGAAAAGATGAAACCACGGAAAACCATCATGAGGGCTGCCGACAGTGGGGGAGTCAACCCACTATCTCCTGAATAATGGATACTGGCCGCACTTAAGCGATCGCAACTATCGAGCTCGGTTAAAAATATACATTTACGAATATCTCTGTTATCAGAGCAGGTACGGTAAAAATGTATAAGACATAAATGATAGGAAATTTAATACTATATAACTATATACTTCAGCGTGAATAAAATTATTTATGCTTAGATTGTAGCGGCTCATTCCCCGATTTCATATACCGATTTTCATTCATTTCTTTTCAACCGTTTTCTCCTGATGAGCGTACATACATACATACACACATACATACATACATACATACATACATACATATAGATAGACGGACAGAAATTACGGAATTTTTTTGCTAGTTGCTTCACGTCGCATCGACACAGATAGGTCTTATCGCGACGGTTGGACAGGGAAGGGCCAGGAGTGGGAAGGAAGCGACCGTGGCTTTAATTAAGGTACAGCCCGAGCATTCGCCTAGTGTGAAAATGGGAAGTCACGGAAAACCATCTTCAGGGCTGCCGACAGTGGGGTTCGAACCCACTATCTCCCGAATACTGGATACTGGCCAAACATAAGCGATCGCAGCTATCGAGCTCGGTTTAAGGAAAATTAAAAAGTGCATTTCCCCTTGTTACTGTGGTCACGACCTGTACAGGAATATCATTCTTTATAAATTTTGAGCAATGTACAGACAAAACCCTTTATTTATATTGAGATAAATTGAAATTAGTCAGAATTGTCTCCAAAAGGATCCTAAAATATCTAGAAAAGTCACTAGCCTTATAATTGAAATACTGTCACTAAATTACTGAAAAAGACTACATGTCTAGCGACTAGTCTCTAGAATCGCCTAGACTGATGTGCAGTGTGAACGAACACGAACATAACAAGCGAGACGAGAGATTGAGAATCGATATATGCGTCGCGATATACAAGTTCCAATAAACATCGCACATTCGCGCACATTTCTCGCATTAATAAACGTTGATATTTCGTTTGAAGCGGCCAATGAGCGAAGGACTTCCGGCCACTGGCGTAAAACAAGCTGAAAAAAAATGTTTCAGGTTCACCAAAAATAAGCTAAATTCGGGAAAAATAATAGAATAATCGGGAGGCGGGAAAAACTCTCGAAAATCGGGAGTCTCCCGCCTAGATCGGGAAAGTTGGCAGGTATGCAGTAGTATCAGAAAATTTATGAACCAGAGGAATGGCACGCTAAAGAAGAGAGAGATCTAACTCCCCAACTACTTCCCGCCAATATTCAGGCAGGCTGTTATACCCGACACGCAGCAGTAATCCTATCTATCGGAGATAAATGGCAGCAGAATACACAAAGCACATCACAAAAAATAAAGGTCAATGTACTGTTATTGTAGATCAATTTTTATGAGCTTTCTTTATTGGAGGCATTCACATTTAGTTTTCTTCCGACTCTGTGATATTAGAGCATCTAATGTAAAGTGAGTCGTCATGACTCCCTCTTGTGTTATTATTCAAGCGATCGTTCCTTCATGACTTTCTTCTCATTCTTATAATCATGTTCAAAATTTATTCACCATCACCACCAATATTATTGTAGTCGGTACAGTAAAACTGAATAAGACATAAATAATCGGAAATTGTATTCCCTATAACTTTTATTATGTAGTATTTTTCAATATGACCAATAAGATAGGTATTTAAAAATTAAAATTTTAGCACCCTGCCCTAAACTACCATTTTTGACAGAGTGAATAAAATTATTCATAGCGTAGACTGTAGTTCCTTATTCCGCGACTTTACGTAAAATTCTGTTCACTCATTTCCTCGTACTTCGGCGCTGATATGGACTTAGCACAAACGATCCAAATTCATGAACATCTCTATTATCATAGCCGGTACGGTAAAAATATAGAAGACATAAATGATAGGAAATTTAATAATACATAACTTTAGTTATGTAGCATTTATCGATAGGGCCAATAATAACATAAATATTAGAGAATTCAATTTTAGGTCTTCCCCTAAACTATTATTTCACTCACGGTGAATGAGATTATTTATGGCCTAGATTGTAGCGACTTATTCACCAACGTTATATACCGATTTTCGTTAAATGCTCTTCGGCCGTTTTCTCGTGATGAGCGTGCATACATACACACATACATATATATATATATATATATATATATATATACAGACAGACAGACAGACAAAATTACGGAAAATTTAAAGGTGTATTTCCCTTTGTTAATATGGTCACGACCTGTACGGAAATATCATTCTTATTTAATCCTGAACAATGTACAGACAAAACTCTTATTTTATTTATACTGAGATAAATTAAAATTAGTCGGAATTGTCTCCAAATGGCTCCTAATATCTTTAGAAAGCCACTAGTCATTCTGTCAATTACTAAGAAAGACTCAATACGTAGCGTCTAGAGTCGACCAAAGAGAATGGAATCGACTATATTGATGTGCACGCGAGAACGAGAGATTAACACTCGATATACGCGTCGCGATACAAAGTTTTCAATAATCATCGCACATTCGCGCACATTTCTCGCATTAATAAACGTCGATAAGCGGCCAATGAGCGAAGGACTTCCGGCCACTGGCGTAAAAAAGCTGAAATGGCGGGATTTGAAAACAAATGTTTGAAGTTCACCAAAATATAAGCTAAAATCGTGAAAAATAGTAGAATAATCGGGAGGCGGGAAGAACTGTCGAAAATCGGAAGTCTACCGCCTAAATGGGAAAAGTTGGCAGGTATGCATTGCTGATGAAGTCCTGTCCAGTCCCTCCTCGGAGGGAGCGAAGGATAAAAAAAATAGAGAATAGCAACCTAGCTCCTTGTAGAAGAAATGTATAGGGAGTTGGAGAATGAAACAAAGCATCCCATCCAGGTACTGCCAGATAATCATGGTTTTTTAAATACTAGGCCCTACTTTCTTCTTATTTGTTCCGTCCTTTATATTTTGTTGTATAAAATCCACCTGTAAAAGGATGTCTGTTGGTGGTACATTGAA
Source organism: Anabrus simplex (assembly GCF_040414725.1). Taxonomy (NCBI): domain Eukaryota; kingdom Metazoa; phylum Arthropoda; class Insecta; order Orthoptera; family Tettigoniidae; genus Anabrus; species Anabrus simplex. The sequence continues at coordinate 44,817,010 of NC_090278.1, read as the reverse complement.
ATCAACAACACCACAAACATCAAGCTACTCTCAGCCATTTGCACAAGAAATCGATGTGGCTCTTAAAGATGTTCAACTGAATAAAGCTCTGATGGAATTCATCAAGAATTTTAGCTCTTTGAAAGGCTCATCTACAGCAAAATTAGTGCAACGGTATTCCACTAGATGAAGGCAGTTTCAGGTCCAATCACTATCGCTAATACCCCACACTGAAACAGGATTCCAGACACAGCTCAAGACATCAGCCACATTCATTGATCTCACAGTAGCGTTTGATACAGCCTTGAGGGAATGATTAATTTACAGGCTCCTCTCAATTTTATCCTGTAGAACCATCATGCAAGACATCAATAACATGTTCAATGACGGACGATTCCAAGTGTGTATGGGGAACAGAAAAATCAAAAATGACTTGCCTCTAGGGTCAGCTCTTTCTCCTCTGCTGTTCAATTTGTATATATCTGACCTCCCAGAAACAACATCATGAATATTCTGTTGTGATGATGATATAACACTAGGCATTTTATATCGGGACTTTAGTGAAACAGAAAAAATGCTACAGAGAGACCTGGTTGGAATAGAAACTTAGTTCAAGAAATGGAGATTGAATCCTAACCCTAACTAGTTAAGGGATGGAAGTGGCCGTGGAGCCTTTACTTATCTGAACCTACCTTGCTAAGTCATCTGCATGTTTTAGTTTATTAATTTACTTTTGAAGTGGCTGATTAGTTTTGTGTAATTTCTTCTGCAACTGACAGTGTGTGGTAAGACGTATCGTATAATGGGTGTCGAAAAGGATTATCTATGGACCTCTTTGTCGGTAAGTTTTGAAAACATATTTAGTGTGAAGGACATCTCGTCTACCATGAACACAAGAAGTTTCCACGAATTTAAACCAGTCTGACTAAAATATATTTGTTATACAATGCAAAGGCGATGTGTGGATATTTCCTGGGATATTGTGTTAAAGTGCCTCAAGTTTGGTATTAATCGGCTACTATGTTGTTGCTGGAACTGAATGACACTATGCAGGGTAATGTGGGACGTTTTTGGTTAGAAGAAGAAATTGTCTGTAAGCCAACATCTCAGGGAAGGGCAACTGTGCAAAGCAAACTTCAACATTTTCCCTCCTATGGACGAATCAGGTCGTAGCATCATGGCATGACCACTTATGATAAATCAGATCCTCATGAGCTCTTTGACACTTTGAGAAAAAGCCACACAAATAATCTATAGGCATGTACTGACCAATGAACATGAACAGGATCATCTCTGTAATCCTTCAAGCCTGACCACAATGACTTAGGGAACTGCACCAGCTGTATTTCAATGTTATTGTATTTACATCCCAGTAACTACTTTTGACAGTTTTTGGAGATGCCGAGGTGCCGGAATTTTTCCCGCAGGAGTTCTTTTATGAGCCAGTAAATCTACCAACATGACATACTTGAGCATCTTCAAATACCACCAGACTGAACCAGGGTCAAACCTGCCAAGTTGGAGTCAGAAGGCCAGCACCACTCAGTAACAAGGTGCTTAAAGAAGCCAGCAATTGATGGACCGGACTTTCACCCTATGGTGGCTGAGGTAATCAAACAAGAAGCTTTGCTGATGATCTCTTGACTGGTATTGATTCCATCCAAGACAATATCCATGTCTATAAATTTCTAATCTTTCTAAATTGCTGTTATCCATTTGGGAAGTGTGTGTAAAAATGGTGAGAGAATTCTGCAAATTTGATACTTCATATTCTGTGTCATGTAGATGTGCTCATTTATCATGCTTATGTAGCCAAAATGCTGCTGGGTGTTCTTGAATTCCGAAGTCAAATCCTCTTCCAAACCAAAGAAACCAAACCAAACCCGATGGCACTTAATGTCCTTGACGGGGCTTTGGCCTGCTCAGTGACCACTGCTCAGCCCGAAGGCCTGCAGATTACAAGGGGTCGTGTGGTCAGCACTCAGCACAACACATTCTCTCAGCCGTTATTCTGGGCTTTCGAGACTGGGGCCACCATCTCACCATGAGATAGCTCCTCAAATCTAATCACGTAGGCTGAGTGGACCTCAAACCAGCCCTGAGATCAAGAGAAAAATCACTGACCTGGCTGAGAATCAAACCTGGGGCCTCCGGACGAGAGGCAGGCACACTACCCCTAACCACGGGGCTGGCCAAATCCTCTTCCACTTTGTCCAATTTAAATACATTAACAGACAGCTGACTTTATATTGGATTTAACTGGTGACCTGACAGAGTACTGCAGGTTGCTTATGGCTGAGATGCTGATAAGTGTATTTTGCTTCCTAGTATGAGGCTTTTACAAAAGGGATAAAACTGAACAACTTACAGACATCAATTAAGTGATCCACAGCACATGCTCAACGATGAAATTGAAAACGAATATTTAAAAAGAATCTTAAGCTTTAACATAAGAGTATATTTCTGAGACAACACTTAGCTGATGCTGACCGAACACAGATGTAATATAGGAGTATAATGTTCAGTGAAGGAGAGTAATAATTACATGTCACATAGTCATGGACAAGGTCATATTATCTTCTCCTACTACCTCTAATTGGACAGCTGTATACTGTGCATACGTCCAATATGCCATCAACTTAGTAAAAGTCCAGAGTGCACCACTCGACTTGACTGGATCGAGTGAATTGGCTGTGTGGTTCGGGTCATGTAGCTGTGAACTTGCATTCGGGAGATCACGGGTTCATATCCCACCATCGACAACCCTGAAGATGGTTTTCCATGCTTTCTCATTTTAACACCAGGTAAATGTTGGGGCTGTACATTAATTAAGGCCATGGCCGTTACCTTCCATACTTCTGTGTCCGAAAATCTTTGATGTGTTAGTGGGACATTAAACCACTAGAAAAAATGATTACAAATAACACTGGACATATTCTACCATTGGATATTAGGATGCCCTACATATTGGAAGATTTAAATAGCCAACAGTTATAGAAATTCAAAGGTTGACTAGGGACCAAGAATGGAGGCATCACAGGACAATCCTGTAGTCCTTATCTGCAAAGGATGCAGCTTACAGTGGGTGATTTACGTTAGGAGAGGTCTTATGATGACACCGGGACAGGAAAGAGCTAGAACTGGAAAGCAAGTTACCATGGCCTTAATGAAAGTACAACCCTGCAAAAATGGGAAACAAGGGAAAATTATTTTCAGGGGGTTCAAGCGCATCATCTCCCGAATACAAGTTCACAGTTGAATGACACAACTGTGTGCCCAACTAGCTCAGTCATTACATGGTTAACAACTGAACACAGGCATCTCCTTACTTACAGTGAACCGCGATGGAGAAGATCCTTTTGGACGTTTCTCCAGTTGTTAAAAGTTACATCAGAGAATTGTATACATCCTCGGATTCTACTGCAATGTCAACCATAAAACATTAGCATGATGGCATGAACCACAGTCAATAGCCATTTATTATTCCATGACAGTCATCATCTGCACCATTCAAAATTTAACCATGTTTAAGAGATTCAGAATTTGCAACAAGAAAATGCAATACCTTAACACTGTTCCTCAGAAGTGTGAAAGGTAAAACAAGGAGAGACGAGGTAAACTAGAGATAGATAAATCTGGAAAGGATTGCCTAAGGTGGTTGGACACATGAGAAGAATGGAAGGGAGATCATGGAACCAAGATATGTGGAGGATGTTCAAAAAGGAATGGTGGAAAGTGAGGTCATTGATCTACTGCCCGGACGTTGGTGATGAAGGAAGATGATCAGTGGACAACTCCTTCTAAAGTTTACATTTTATCTTAAAAAACAACACAGAGATAACAGTTTAATTCTGAAAATTAAAGATAGGCTTGAAGGAATCACTGAGTATCCTGTAATACTTCTAAGCAAAATACTCTTGATCTCCATAAGGAATAAGGGGTTATCAGTTGAATAATTATGTTTTGTCCCATTCCTTTTGTCCCTTTGTTTTTGTATCATTTAATAACTATTTATAAATCTTTCAGTGAATATGTCTCTTATTTTGGGAGGCTCTGGTGTCCATCCATATTTTTCTTCTCTCTAGTATCAGGCTGAAAGGGATGCTTTCCAATGTTTGCACTTCCTCATTAGCCTACCAATCTGTGATACATCCACAGTCCAAGGCTCTAGTGTCCACCCTTCGACACCATTGACTCACAACATGGAGGTCACAGTTGCACACAAGATGTTTCAAGACTTACATAAAATCAGCTTCATGGTCCGTATCGCACTTCAATAGATTCACAATTAAGTATTTATTTATTTTCCACCTAGTCAATACAATGATTGCTTAAGGCAATTTTTAATGGTCAAAAGTGGTACATGTTTCATATATTATCAACATCTTCAGCCACATAACACTGTTTAGATGAAAAATATATAAAATTGACAAAGTAATGCTTTAGAGGAAGTGTCCTTAAAATTAACATAAGATTGACAAGATTAAAACAAACAAATAACTCAAGAGAAAATATATAAATTATTTCTACAATAGAAAGCAGTCTATTGTAGAAATAATTTATATATTTTATATAGAAATATAGAAAGCAGTCTATTGTAGAAATAATTTATATATTTTCTCTTGAGTTATTTGTTTGTTTTAATCTTGTCAATCTTATGTTAATTTTAAGGACACTTCCTCTAAAGCATTACTTTGTCAATTTTATATATTTTTCATCTAAACAGTGTTATGTGGCTGAAGATGTTGATAATATACGAAACATGTACCACTTTTGACCATTAAAAATTGCCTTAAGCAATCATTGTATCGACTAGGTGGAAAATAAATAAATACTTAATTGTGAATCTATGTTTCAAGACAGCGAGATGTGAGAGCTGCCTATACAAAACTCAGCTCTAATCGTTGCTTCTATGAATGTGGATGCTTCAGTGGAAATGGAGGAAAAGAGAAATGTGCCTTTTAAGGCCTAATGTGACAAAAACTAATTTCAGAGATGTGAACACTATACTTATCTCTTTCTTGTCATACTTTGCTTTACATCACAGCAACAACACATTTTATGGTGATGATGGGGTAGAAAAGGGTTAGGATCAGGAAGGAACTGATTGTAGGCTTATTTATCACTTGGTGTGAAATTAGGATACTACAGAGAACCATCTTCAGGGCTATCTCCCAAACACAAGCTGACACGTACGTAACCAAACCACGCAGCTACTCGCTCCATGAATGTATACGTTCCCTCATCAAGAATGAACATATGACAGGTACGTGACTACACCACGCAGCTACTCGCTTCATGAATGTATACATTCCCTCATCAATAGTGAACATATGACAGGTACACGACCAAACCACACAGCTACTCGCTCCATGAATGTATACATTCCCTCATCAAGAGTGAACGTATGACAGGTACGCGACCAAACCATGCAGCTACTCGCTACATGAATGTATACATTCCCTCATCAAGAGTGAAAGTATGACAGGTACGTGACCAAACCACGCAGCTACTCGCTCCATTAATGTATACATTCCCTCCTCAAGAGTGAATGTCTGACAGCTACGTGACCAAACCACACAGCTACTCGCTCTATGAATGTATACACTTCCCTCATCAAGAGTTAAAATCTGACAGATACTCACCAAACCATGCAGCTATTCACAACATGAATGTATACACTTCCCTCATCAAGAGTGAATGTCTGACAGGTACGTGAACAAAGCACGCAGCTACTCACTCCATGAATGTATACAATTCTCTCATCAAGAGTGAACGTACGACAGTGTGCCGTCCTGACACAGCCTGGGGGCTGAGAAGAGAAGGAGGGAGACTTCAAGAGAGTGGTATGAGGAGACTGTCCTTACTTTATCTTATCTATATGCGACATTCTCCAGAAAACCATACCATAAGTCACATGACAAAATTTTATGCCATGAAGAAAAAAGGGGTGGGGTAGGTGCAAAATAACGATTTTTAGTTTTGAGCGCCACCTGTTAGCATGATCCTTAACACATTTGCTGCCACCATTTTCTAAAATATCTTCTCAGGAGCTGTTTTGGCAGTATCAGTCTATCCTAATAAATGGCACTAAACTTACCATCAAGTTTTAAAAAAAGTAAACAATATGCATATAAAACAATATTTACTTTTTGATGCCTTAAAGCGTCAAGCAATACTTTTCTTTTGTGTGAATTATTTGTGTAACAATGCATAACATGATGGATCATTCCCACTGGATCACCTACCCAATTAATTTCATCTTCATTTGCGGATGTTGATTGCACATTTTCACGAACATTGTTGTCTTCATTCAGTGTAATGTTGTCACTTTCACTACCAGAATTCCTCCAATCATCATTCTCACTGCCTGCCGATATATCAGATTCGCTGTCAGAAACTTCTAGCATTTTAATTAAATATTCCTTAGTATAAAATTGTCTCTCATACTTCTTCTTCTACTACTACTACTACTACTACTACTACTACTACTACTACTGCTACTTAGGATTAGACGGACTGGGCTCTGACTTGTTGTTCTCCATTTCAAAGCAATACTGACTGTCACCTAATTGCTCAACAATGGAACCGAGTGCAGCAAATTGTTCCAAAGGTAGCCTTCCTGCAGTGCCGGCATAACCAAAGCATCAACCGCGAAGCTGGCACGTTTCTAAGGAGCTTTAGGAACATAGGGCTTTGGACACTTTCAAGCGGCAGCAGCATTGCTCCATATATCACCTTGACGCCATTGGCAGTGAATGTGCTAAACTGCGTGATGAAAGGAGTTACCATATTGAAAAGTCTTCATAATAACCTTAGAAACAAGCTGTGCATATTACCTTAAGTCACAATATTAGCAACTTAAGATATGGTTCCTTAAATACGTATATGAGTGCAGCAAGACTGCAATTTCATTTGTCTTTTTCAATTTTTTTTTACATATTTACATACTTTAATTTCCAGGAATAAAATGCCTAATTATTTATGAAAATTTTTGTAATATGCAAAGCTGGTATTCCTTTATCCAGTGAAACAGTCAGATTTTCTTCAATCCTCAATATATTATTGGAGTATTATACTCCCATTTTCCAAGAGATTTTCTCAAAATGCAATAAGTTTTTTCTTATAGCTCCAAAGTTACATAAAGTGATCAGTTTTAAAGCTAGAGACTTCTGGTTTTCATGAAAATGATCGCAAACTTATCTACTATCAAAATATAAATTAATCCAAAAATGCGATTATCCAATTTAACTCTCTTGGAGCTAGGGACAAATCTGGTCGGTTGCTCACCACCAGATGGAAGAGGCCAGAGCTCCACCTCCAATCTACCACTGTAAAATGTCAGGCCATTTTTATTGGAAATACATGTATTTTAAAATTTGCATATATCTACCGGTGTATAGCAAATACCAGGAAGAAATTTTCTACATATCGACTACGTAAAATAAAAAAAGATTCAGAATAATATAAAGTATTAAAAACGTTTTATTGTTGATATTACAGCTGCCGATAACGTTTATTTTTAGGAAGAGAAAAACATTTTCACAGTTTCACTTTCAATATCTACTTTGAAAAAAATCATTTACATTAAAAAATAATACACATAACAATGTACAAGGTATTTCTAAATACAATTCTATCGAAAATTTCATTTGAACAAGAAAATTAAAAACATAATAATAAAAATTCAAACATAAGTCACTATTAAAAACAAGACAATTTTACTCACAGAAAAAATTTGTGTACATGTATCGATGTATGGGAAATACTGACAATAAATTTTCTATGTGCGGACAACATAGTATAAAAAATAATTCTGAATTATTAAAAAATAAAAAATAACACATGATATTATAGTTTTTGTTTTCTGCAAAAACCTTTCCTCGTTTTTGGTTATTAAATTATTAAAATATCTATGGCACTAAAGCCCTGATTTGCTTTGGCCTGTCAAGCAACTGCTGCTCAGTTCGAAGACAAGCAGTTTACGAGATTACGCATGGTCAGCGAGATGAATCCTCTTGGTCATTATTCTTGGTTCTCTAGACCTGGACCGTTCTCTCACCCTCAGATATCTCCCCGATTGCAATCACTCAGGGTCAATTAGGTTGAGTGGACCTCGAACCAACCCTCAGGCCCAGGTAAAAATTCTTGACCTGGCTGGGAATCGAACCCATGACCTCCGGGTGAGAGGCAGGCACACTACACTTGGCCCGCAGGGACCGGCATTTACGTAATGATAGAGGACTATATGTGACAAAGGTTTAGGAGAGAGAAATTGAAAAGTAAATTGAAGTACGATATGGGCGGAGAATCAAACGGAGGGACATGTTTAGGTCCAAGAAGTTCCATGAAGGAGACAGGAGGTTGAGGAATGTTGTCGGGTTCACCGGGAGAAATTTCCACAAAATGTTCTCCAGAGACGTTATCATCATCTTCGTTATCAACAGTTTCATCTACCACCATATGCACAGTAGCTCTAGTGCCGTTAGAAACAAATAAAACTCTCTTCTTTAGCTGCGGTGATTCTGGGGGCTGTCTGGTATAATTTTGTCGCTACTCTCTGAACTAACTTCATCATCGCTATCCGATAAATCATCCACGTTATCTTTGCATTGTTCCAAATGCTGCATTAATTTATCGTCATCAATACCTACTGAAAATTATCACGTGAACCACTTGTCATTTTGCTGTGACAAATCCACTCACTGCAAGGAGCAATCTCTTACTGACCGGTTAGCAGTACAGTAGAACCTTGATAATTCAAAATCGGTTAATTAAAAGTCCCGCCTACTTTGAAGAAGCTCTCATTCCCGGAAACATGCGGAACGGTTTTGCATGATATTTAAATTTTTTAATTTGAAATACGGATAATTCATCATTCGAAGAATAATGTCGGTCCCATTACCAAAATTCAGACTTTCAATTCAAGCTGCCTTTACATTTAAAAAATTGTTTTTTTCACAGTAATTTAAATTCAAAATGTATCCGCGTCATGATAGAACGCGTCTTCCGGAACGTGCTGGGGTGGATTTCAGTATTTTCACTCACTTCGGTGTGTCTACAGTGTGCTTCATATTTGCTAAGTTTGAGTAAAATAGTAATTCTTTTGTATTCAGTGTTTTAAGGAACACCATAATATCACTTAGCAGGCAGCGTGTGGAGAAGCAGAATCCGCGAACACCGGTGATGCCGACAGTTGGCAAAAAAGCGTGGCTCATATAATCAATTCGTACGCACCGAATATTGTCAATGCCGATGAAACTACATTGTTTTTTAATGCCGAGCCCAAACGGACTTATGGTTTTATAGGAGGAAAGTGCCAGCCGGGAAATTGTACAAGGGGGTCATTGCACTGTGTTGCAATGCACAGAGAAGCGAGAGATTTCTTCCCCTCACCACAGGAAAGTTTGATAAGCCACGATGTTTTAAGGGCATCGGGCACATTCTGTGCAAGTACAGAACATCTAAAATGCATTCAGTTCAGTAATCCAACGAAAAAAGGACTTGCACAAGCGAGCCAGCATAATCTGTACTCATCTTTGAATCATGCAGTTTTATTTTCTTTCGATGCGTGAGGTTATGTTTGCCAGTGATTTATTCAAGTGCATTATATGAATAATATAAATGCACTTTGTTGGATACATTTTGGGAAGAGTTTTTTCCAAGGCATTTGAAAGATTTAAACTGTGAATCAAGGTGATTGCGTGCATTAATGCGTCCTAGAACACTTTTGATGCGGCAGGGGTTCGCATTTCTGAATTACGAGATGAGTACCATGGCGGGAAATCGTACAAGGATAGGTGAGTCACTGTACTGTGTTCAAATGCAGATGGAAGTGAGAGACTTTCTCCCCTTGTCATAGGCAAGTCTGATAAACCACTATGTTTTAAGGGCATCGGGTACTTTCCGCACAAGTACAGGACATCTAAAATGCTTTCAGTTCAGTAATCCATTCAATAAAGGACTTGCTCAGAAAGCCATTTTAGATTTCTCATCTTTGAAACATGTTTTTGTTTACTTTGATTGCATGAGGTTATGTTTGTCAGTGAGTTATCCAAGTGAATACTGTATTGTGAATTTGAATACTGTTAATGCACCTTGTTGGATACATTTTGGAAATCATATATTTCCAAGGTATTTCAAGGGTTTAAACTTTGAATCAAGGTTAATTGCACGCAGTACAGGTCTCAGAATATTTTTTGATGCGGCAAGGGTTGGCATTTCTGAATTAAGAGTTGGCAATTCGAACTCATGTAATTCGAAGTCAGATTTTTGCGTCCCAACAACTCCGAATTAACAAGATTTTACTGTATTTCTAAACACAGGAAATGATTCTTGTGAAAGCTATAACACCCTCTTAGAACTGTCAAAGCAAGGTCAGGCACACAATAACTTGTAGTCCCTATACTACAGGTTGCCACAAACGTATGCACGTTACTATAAGTTGCCTCGAAATTATGTGTATCAGAGAATTTTAAGCTCTGGCAACTTCTGACTGGACTTTTAAAGGCCACCCTGATTGAGTTTGGCAATCTAAAGGGCAGGTGCTTGCACTACTGACTGGCTCCAGAAGGGTTAAAATATGATTTGCTGCAGAGCATCACATATATTGTTTGATATTGATATTTATTGTAACAAGCCAATTACTACGCCATTTACTATTAAATTATTATAACAACATTGTTGTTTTTACAAGGAGCAAAGTTCTCTTAGAAGGTCAATACTTACGTATCTGGAAGAATTCCAGTGATGTCAGAGTCCTCACGGTTAACTTCATCCTTCTCGACCTAGAGAAAACAAAATATTATTATTCTCTCCTTGCACCAAATTCACTTCTTGTTTGAGACAAACAAATTGATAAGGGTTCCCTTCACAGACAAAGAAGAGAAGTCCTCTCAAATGTCAAGATGTTCAGACTAGGTCCACTACAATGTTGCGTCTCACAAGGGAAAAAACTCTGTTGTTTCACATAAAAAGCCTTGTAAACTACAACTGACAGTTCCACATGCTTAGAATATACTAGAACTTGCAACAAAACAACTGAATAGCTGGCCAAATAATAACAGCTTCAACATAAGACTGTGACATCTGAAGTTTCAACTCAGTTTCCTCAGTCTGCTGAAAGTAAGTCTGAATAAACAAATTTATAAGCCACGTAAAAAAAAACAGGGTCTCACTCATAAACCCAGATCATCCAGCGGCATTTTGACTCTCGGAGACCTAACCACCGTGCGCATAGTGCTTGACCTTGCAAGGAGTGCGCTTGTGTTCAACCTAGCATCAATTGCCAGTCTGAATCTCAGCTGTTCACATGGTGAGACAGTTATCATTGCACCACCATACTTTTTGTGTGTCAAAATTATTTTAACTACGAGTCAGCCCGACGGGTTCAGGATCCATTTGTTCGACAATTTCCAAATACCTTCAAAAAGCATAGATAATTGTAAATCATTTTGAAACTACTTGCTCAGTGCTCAACAAACAGAGCTAGATGACACTGGTGCAAATCAAGAACAGTCGCCAAATAAATCACTCACAAAATTAGCACGAGTAGGTGTCTCGGTTTCTTGTGCACACAGAGCTACAAAGCTGTTATGCATCAAGTCGTACAGGTTTAACACCTGTTGATCAAGCCACAAGAATGCGATATTGTGAGTGGTATCTTGCATCAATGAATGATCGTTTATTCAACCCACAATTTGTATTCTTTTCAGATGAGGCCTGGTTTCATCCTAATGGTCGTGTGAACAGTCATAAATCTTGCTATTGGTATGCAGAAAATCTTAATAAGTCCCTCATTGTGAAGGATGACACTTGCAGCATCCTTCATATAGGATTGTATATATGCTTAAAGCAGGTCAGCGACGCGCAACGTGTGCTTGCTCTAGGTTTGTAAGAGAGACCCTGTATGGTGACAGAACTATACTGGCAAAAGAAACAAGTTTTTTCTTCAAAGATTGTCATCACATTCTTTCAAATAACACTCAAAGACATTTAGAAATATATAAACATTTATCTTTAAATTGTGCTTAAATCCTTAAAATATATTCTACTAGAGTCAGAGAAGTGAGGACTTCATTAAGATAAGTTCCCAATTTATTTCCCTCTGTGACCTAAAACCATACTAGTTTTCATCCAAGCACTGATCGGACTGTCCCTTCCAAAATCCCAGTGAACACATTGTCTGGTATATCGATCAATGAGATACCTCGATAATCCTGTTCCCTTGCTTATACTGCATTTGTCTGATAAGAAGGTAGCTTACTAATACTCCGTGAAGCCATTCTGACCCTGCCTTGCCACTATACTTCTTGTTGCGTTATCACAATTGAGTTTATTTAACATCCTTTCAATATCTTCAAGTGGAATTCCACCAATATCATTGCCCTCCTCCCCATTAGCTTTGTTGTTCATGACATCAACAGAAAGATTGCTGCTAAGTTTAGAAGATTTTCAAAATATTCCTGCCCCTGTCCAGTGATTCCCTTTGATTTATTATGAGTTCATCTGAATCACCCTAAACACTGTTCATTTCTTTTTTCTCTCCCTTTCTAAGATTATTTATTAATGTCCAGAAAGGTTTTCCTGCTCCTTGGCCCAACCTTTCCAGATTATTACGAAAATCTTCCCATGACTACTTTTCGGATTCAACAACTATTTATTTCACTCTGTTTCTTTATTCTACGTACAATTCCCCATCTGCATTAACACGTTGGGTGCCACATGCCGCCATATGGCGTCACGGTGGTCTTCAAATTTGAGATGGCGTGACGCCATATGGCGGCACACCGTTCTTGAAATCAGAGTGGGCATGATGCCATATGGCGGCACAGTTGAGTTTCAGGCGATGCGCCGTAGATAATCAGCTGTGACATCTATGTGCGTAAAATTGGTACTACGTGAAGGGCGAACTTCACGGTCTATTCCAGCTATGTATTTTTACTGTATGCCACCATGTGGTGCCACAGTATTCTTCTGAAGCCACTGACTGGCCAGTGGTCATTGTCACAGGTGAAAGCGCGCCAGGCATTGTTTATTCCTCGTTTACGTACGTATTATCACTCAGTTTATATAGTTGTGCAAAAATATGAAAAATGGAAGATATTGGTAATAATCTTACGAGGGAACACATACATGTGTTACACTCGGATTCGGATGAAATTTGGTAGGAATATTCGTGGGAGGCAGTAGAATGCTAAGGTGAAAAATGCATGTACCCAGCGCAAGTTTAAACGCCAAAATTGAACAAATAAATAGCCATAAAATTAGAAGTGTATTAGAGTATCGGGATGTGGCGGAGAGGTAGGGAGGAGCGGAGCAGCGGACGTGAACCAACCAGGCTACGTCGAGCTGCGCCAGCAGCCAGGTGGCGTATAGTTAGCGCGTTCCCCTTAACTTCCCGATTAGATGTGCAAAACGTAAATATGAAAACAGCACATGAAACAAGTGTACAAAGGACGATGTTTGAACAACGATGCCAATAAGGTTTGAAAAATTACAACGAGTAACAAGAACTCGGGCGTGCCGAGATGCATATTTTCATTGTTTAGAGTTATCAGAAAACTGTTCACAACAATATGTAATGTAATATAAGTACTTGTTTTGCATTTTACTAGGTTTTCATAAATATTGCGTTAATTTGAATTAGCAAATATATATCCCGTATTTGAAATTCGTATTGAACATTCCATGTCAAAAAATTCTGTGACACCATATGGCATCACGCTATATTTTATCTTTCCTAAAAATTGTTGTGACACCATATGGCGTCACACATGACCATGGTATGGTGAGATAAAATTTACTTAGTACATCATATAAATACATCCCAAGATTATATAAACAGACTACAACGCGTACAATTGCTTTGGCACCAGCGGAATGCAATTCAAAAACATGCCTGGCACCAGTGGAATAGTGTGCTACAATCGGCTCGGCACTCAACGTGTTAATTCTTGTTTGGAGCCATTTCTGATAAGCCTTCTTTCTACATATACAAACTGCTCTCACTTCATTGTTCCAGAAACACGTTCCATCTTTACACACAATTATTCCTAGGCATTCTCTTGCTGTTTCTACTACAGCATCCCTGTATGCCACCCATTCTCTTTATATATCCTGAATCTGCTTACTCTCCATTTTTTGGAACTTTTCACTGAACAAATCCATGTACGCCTGTCTAATTTTCTTGACCTGAAGATTTTCTAGTCTTATTATTCTACAGACAAATGTCACATTCTCTATCCTAGGTTTACAGAACCTCAGTTCACTACAGATCAGATAGTGGTCTGTATCATCAAAAAATTACCAGAAAACACTCACATTCCTAACAGATTTCCTGAATACAAAGACAGTTAGGATACACAGTAGTCTATTATGGATCAGGTGCCCCTACCCTCCCATGTGCAGTGGTGAATAGCCTTATGCTTGAAGAATGCATCCATAACTGCTAATAAACCCATACTAGCACAGAAGTCCAACAAATGCTTCCCATTCCTTATAGCTTCAATATCTTTTCCACATTTATCAATCCCCCTTCAGTATCCTTCAGTTCTGGTTCCAAATCTCACAATGAAATTGCCCATTAGCACAAACCTATCCTTGCTGTAGACCCTGATTATGATGTCAATCAACATTTCACAAAACTTGTCAAATTCATCCTCATCTGCAACCTCACATGGTGAGTACACTGAGACAATTCTTGTCCTAATTTTTCCAACTTCCAAATCTACCCACATCATTTACTCATTTACATACCTAACAGAAACTACATTGCATGCAATAGTATTCCTAATGAACAGTCCTACCATACACTCTCCCCTTCCCCTTTTAACACCCATCAAGTATACTTTATAATCTCTTCCTCGTTATCTCCACTTACAAGAATATCATTAACTCCTAACATATCCAGATGTATCATCTTTGCTGACTGAGCCAGTTCTATATATCTTCTTCCATAAGCTGCATTAATATTGATAGGTCCCAAGTGAATTCCTTTTCACTTGCCAAACTGTTTCCAAGAAGACCCTCACCTGTCAAATAGGAGTGGGACTCTGTTTCTCCCATTGGTCCCAAGGCTTGCTTAAAACATTCTGACCATGCTCGGTGAAAATTCTGTGAAGCAGAATGCTACCCTTACTTACACATAGTCCCAGTGAGGATCTCTCCTGTAACGGGTTAGGGACCACGTGGACTGCACAGAACACAAGGAGCACCATGACTCAGAATATGTCCACTCCCATTCCATAGCAACTGGTATCCCGACTCTCAGGACCATTTACTAAGCCACTTAGCCATTGCCCACGGTTCATGAACTAGGATGCGACTACAGCAGAGGTGCCAACCTTTGAAGTGGGTTATCAGTAATCAAACTCTGCCCCTTAACAAAATTTTCGAGTCAAGTCCATAGAAAGTTCCTCCCTTCTCAATAATGATACTCCCTTTTCCCTTCCTGTCAGCAATCTATTCTAGAGTATATCATATTTTCAATAATGATTTCACACTGCCTGTTAATTCAGTGATAAAACATTCTTTGTAAATTGTTTCACACCCAGCAGCTGCTTTTCAATATAGATTTTCTTGAAGCATCCTTTCCTCTGTGATACACTTTCGTCTTTTGAACCAATAAGTGTACCTACATGTGCTTAATGTAGCTCTCATTTCTGTAAATACAGCATTACTTAAGAATTTAGAGTGGAGAAGAACAGAGCAGAGTTCCTTCATTCACACAATGAATTTAACAACGCTTATGGGTAACAAAAGGAAGTGACGATCGAATAGCATTGAAACTCAGAAGGTTGAGCAGAAATGCTGCAAAGGATTGAAAATCTTTCCTTCTTTCTTTGTTCTTCCATAGAAAATTATTTTTTCGTGTTAATGTCACCTTATTACATGTTATGAGTCTCATCATGAGACAATACACACAGCAGTAGAATAACAACTGCCAGATCATCTCAAACAACCAACAAGACTAGTTACCTCTCTGTAAACACTAGGGGTAAGCATTGTTAAACTTCCACTCATTAATAGAATGTTCTCTATGTTTCAAAACTTAGATTTATTTTCTTACACATTTCAGTTTTCAATATGCGCTACATTGTGAATTCTCCCACATCTAAGGCTTTATTGAACACCCTATTTGTTGACAGCTCACGACTACAATCTATTACAAAGATTATTCTAGAAGGAGACATAACACTTCTATACTGATGCTTCAAGCACCTTTCGACCTTATTACGCAACCACTTGGAGTTAACAACTCTACTGTAATTCTACGTACCTGATTCTCAATCAACAATGTTCGAAGATTTATTTTTTGATATTTTAATTAATCCATGCTTCATTAATATCAAATAATTTGTACAATCCAATTGTATGTCAGATCACTATGACTATGTCTCGTTCTACAAATAACCAACTTGTACTTTTTAAGACAAACACTAGTATTCATTCCATGTACATGTAATACAATGACAAGTTCAATACTGAATTTTAGTTGCATTTAAGCATCGCTTTCTCCACAGACTAGATTTTTATGACTGTTTTATCTTATATTAAAGCATGTATTATACTTCAATGAGTAACCCAGTTCAGGGCCCTGACTTAGCTTTACATTAAGTATGGCTGAAGATGCTTACAAAGCCTAAGCAAAACATGTCCCATTTTAACATATATGTAATATTTGTATCTTAAACTTTAAGATTGTAAAATATTGGAATGGTGGTTTTTAAATAAATTTGTTTGAAACTTTTACACTTAATGTCACCTTTCCGTAATAATTTTCCCTTTCACCATAATGCTGGAATTGTGAGGTGAATATAGACAGCACATGTTCTGACAACGAGTTCACAAGTGGTGCAGGTCTTTTGTTTCATGCCCATAGGCGATCGACTGTAGCAGGGGAATTAACCATTTATTGTTAAAATCGAATCGAACCTGGGATCCCAGTGACCAGCACACTAACAACTTAGCCATGGAGCCAGAAAGTTGACAAGTGGTGGGACTGGGTTTAAATGTATGTTTCCTACCAGTAGTAGGAGGCAAGGCAAAACCCTAATAGCCGATCGAGCAGGAAGGCGCATCCAGTCAGAGAGAATGCCGCATGTAGTAATTTTTCTCTCCTAATAGCCATGTAAATGGACAACTCACTTTTCCACCTGCACACACTGATTCCTTGACATAAGAGAACTATGATTATTACCACAAACTGTAGGAGTGCCTACCCTTGCTACCATATTGCATTGTAGTGCTTCTGGAAAAACCGTAAAATGGAAAGAGAATTTTTCTTTTTCTCCGAATATCGCCAGAAATTAATTTTCTCTACAGTTTTGTTAATAAAAATTTATTACAGGTAGAAATTGAGCAGTGAAGACATTTCCTGTTAAAAAAAAAAATTACAATTGGTAACTGGCAACTGGTCAATCATTTCATGTATTTACGGTATGCATTCTCCCAGGATGGTACGTATTAAGTGACATTTGAATAAAGGTGTAGCAAAGGTAATTCAGTGAGTTTGCAGTGATTTGTTCAAAATTGATTCTCAGACGTCTGTTTCATAAGTCTAGAGGGACAGAGTAACAAGTGATGGAAGTATTTTACACTGGTTTTTTCAGTCTGCAAAGCACCTTCACAATTCTCTAGTTCTGTGGCCTTTTTTACTTCTACACCAAACATAAACTGAGTCTGATGCTTTGCTTCTCTTATCCTCCTCCATTTGCCTCACATTACCCCACTAATAAAACACATAACTTCAACCAATAAGTTCATTCCGAACTTAGCCTTACAATCCCTCCTGCCATTGCTCCCACGTGTTTGTACCGGCAATTTGCTTTACGTTACACTGACACAGATAGGACTTACGGCAACAATGGGATAGGTAAGGGCTAGAAGTGGGATGGAAGTGGCCATGGCCTTAATTTGCCACGTGTGAAAATGGGAAACCATCGAAAGCCATCTTCAGGGCTGCCAACAGTGGAGTTTGAACCCAGAATCTCTAAATGTAAGCTATATGACCAAAACCATGCAACAATTATTCTTGCTGTCCTTGTGTCTTTTACTTCCAATTTCACTTTTGTATAGTAAAAGTGAACATGAAAACAAACCAGTGTAAAAATACTCCCATCACTTGTTACTCTGTCATATGTGTTCTCTAGATCTATGAAACAGACATCTGAGAATCAGTTTTGTACAAATCACTGCTGACTGATAACTGCAAACTCACTGAACTCCCTTTGCTACACCTTGATTCAAATGTCACTTGATACATACCATCCTAGGTGAATGCATATCCTAAATACATTGTATTCTCCTTCCTTGTAGGTTTCTTCAGTCTCAGAAATGCTGCACGTCATTTCAAGGTCCAGGCTTTCATCACATTGTGCCACTGAAAGCAAATTGTTGGCATAGGCCAAGTTGCTCATTACATTTCCACCTCATTGAATCCTTTATGCCTTTCATGTATACTACAAACAGTAAGGATGTAACTACTTCAAACAAAGAATTCATTCTCTCATAAATTGAAGTACGCCGCTGAACAACGCTGTACGGCACATGTTTGGTGAAGGGGACTTGTTAAGCGAACATTGATGAATGGCAAGGCTTACACATGGAAAAGTCACTGGAAGGTCGAATATCCATCTGTAGGTGGCAGGAAACGTCAGGTAACTGAAGCACTTCAGTGGAATAAAACTGTATAGCAAACAAGATGGCGGACATGTTTCGTCGAGCACTATTAACACATTAATGGGTCAAGGAAATGAAAAAGTAACATGTATCAGTGGAATGGTGTGAAATGGAAGAAGTTAAGGGACTCCGGAATGCCATACAAAATCTGAAGAGGCAAAGAGATGGCTGGAAAGACACCTCCATATACATCGAACAACGCTGTGTGTTACATGAAATAAATTTCATCGTTAAGTCCGTATTGTCATACGTGTACTTTTAGGTTAAGTCAATATTCCACCCTTACAATACCATAAGTTTATTGTCTATTTATTTAAACAACATTATTAACTATGGAGGGACATGTTTCGTCTAACTTGTAGACATCAGCCGTAAGATATTTAAGAAGAAGCACAGAAAAGACAAGGACAGAACAACACATTAAAATAAATCGGGTTGCCGAGCACGTCAACCAAACTAGCGAGTATGTTCCAGATTGTTCCAAGTACAAACATTCAAAATCTGTTGATGAACAAAATTAAAATCATACACATGAGATGATACAGTAAAGCTTGTTGTTAAAGTTCTTCTTGAGGGTGCCGTTGACATGCAGCATGCCGACGCACCTGAATGCTGAATACAGATGACTCTGTGGGTCAATATCTGCACCAGAGATGTAAGCTCTGTAATCAATCGACAATTCAAACCTATTTTGTAATTTTAATGCATGATGTGATGCTCTTGCTAGGTTCATGAAGGTTTTTTGATAAAATGTGGAATGCATTACCGTCACTGTCAAACTTTTATATCCCATTGTGCCAAAACAAAGGCTTTCCAGACATCGACGCCTTTTGAAAAATTATCAGTTTACAGTCATGCACAGCATTCATTCTGAATCACCCTGTATATTAATTACCCATGAAGAACTGAAGAAGTTAATGTGTGGCAAACTTCAAAATGACTCTCCTCAAAACTTAAGTGCTTTTGGGTTAACTTGGACTCTTCATATATGGACTTCAAGCAGCTACCTTGACCGGATCAGAAACGACTACAATCCAAGCATTGGAAGTGATGTTTTTCCAAAAGATAAGGAGAGACAAACTAAGAAATAACAAACTTTAAAACCAGCTGGAGATAGGAAGGAACTTGCGAGTAAACTACAGCAGTATGCCCACAAGAAAAGATTAGCTCCTGAAAAGATTCAGGAATATACTTGGATCAGGCTGTCCCATCAAGAAGACCCAGAGATGTATGGGAAAAACAAGTATGGAGAAACTCGCCCGCAAGAGAGACAGCATGACAACAAAAGGTGGAATATCAACTATTGTAGGAGAGAACAAATTTAAAAGAGGCCAATAAATTACAACACTACCTGGCTTGCTGGAGTGGATAAATGATGTCGACATCCTAACACAAGTCAGATTTTTCTCCGTTTCAATATCTTGAAATGACAGTAGCATTTCACTGAATGCCAGTCATTCATTTAACTGCATCTTGTATCTCACTTGTCAGATATATCAAAGTGAATTGTGCATTGTCATAGGTTCATCGCTTCCAGACAAAGTTATAAGACTACAAAGAAATTTTACGAAGCGAGTTGCTACTTTAGTTGTTCATGTACGCACAAGACCTCTAAAATTTCAGACGCAAGTTACTGGGATATATAACATTATTTGCACAAGCACAAAAAGTCCTAATTCTCACTAAATAATTGAACTTGGTATTGGCATTGGTATTCAGTCATAGTCAATAAAAAAACCAATTGTGACGTTTCCATATGAACTCACACTTATCAAGGTGTAAATCATCTTAATGAACAAATCCAGGGCAGAGATAAAATACTGACCTTAGGTTCATGTTCCTCATCAACCAATTCTGCCTGTCCATCTTCTTCATCAGAGTCATAAAATGCATGATCTGGCTCAACCTTTATTTCTATTACATTATCCGAGTGTAAAGGATTCGACTCCTGAAAATTGATGACCAAACACAGAGTCAATATGAAGTTTACAGAAGCTTGCTAATGCTATGCCTGAAACACTGGTCCTGGTGATTGAAATAATATTGCCTAGACCGAGTACATTACTGTATAAAGGATAACACTTACACTTTCAGCACTCTCTGCCTCACATTTTATGAACAGTGGCTGCTCCATGGTTTTCAAGGATTTACACAACAGAGCTGTAAATATGATAAAAAGAAGTTCAACAAACAGTAAAACAAATCACCCAATGAAATACCAGTCACTAGAGATAAGCAGGACAAATTGTGACATTTCGATACAAACTCATACTTGTCCGGGTGTAAATCATCTTAATAAAGGAATCTTGGACAGAGGTAAAATAACACTATATGTGTTATGGAATAAAAAAGGTGACCATGAGAAACTACTAAAAAGTGAACTTCTTAAGCAAGAAATATCTCACTTGGATTTTACTAAATTAGGCACACTCATTGACAAATCTATTCACAAACTTAATACTGAATGTTAATTGACGTATATTATGTTACAGAATGTTTATGCACATTTCAATATTCCAAATTCCAGGCGAATTTTTACAGACATTTTTTATCAGAAGCAGTACCAACTTTCACAATTTACACTATCATGAGCACTTTACCATTTAACATAAAAATTAATAAAAATTTCATGAAAAGACATTTTACCCCCCAGAGTCAGAGCCATTTTAAAGTATTTACAGTATACTATTCTCAAATAAATCAATTCACTTTGGAAAGGAAAATACAAAATGCCAGAAAATGTTATTACTTAAACAGATGGAATATAAATGTACCGGCCATCAGCCTGTGAATGGACTTTAGTGGAAAGTAATATTGTTGGTGTTAGGGTCTGCTGTGCCGCACCAAGTTTGCCTTGGTGACACTTCTTACCACATTCTTTGACCGCTATCGACATTTTTGTCAATCTATCCCCTGGACGTGACGTATGACTTGTTTTCTCCTTAACAGAGAGCGCTTCCGGCCAGCAGCCGAAGTGTCTCCGAGCAGTCTTGTGCTCACTTTCTTTGGAATAAGATCGTTAGACGGCGAAGCCAACATGGCGGTCTATAAAACAATGAGCCCCTTGAGATGTGAAATATTTTACTTGTGTCGTTTACTTTTCCTGCCGTGGATTTATCCACTCAATTGCCCGACTCTTCCTTTGAGTTGCTATTTTGTGACTACCTAAAGGCATTGCTCTCGGCCTGATTCTTCAGGTAACTTTCATTTCTTGGCTTGCTATGGTTGCGTAGGCATATTAGTTATATATTTTTCTGCTAATTTCACGTTTCATTTTACTGTAGGTTTCCTTTGATTTTTGTGTGCTCTATTTTTCGTGTCATATAAACCTGTGAGGATGGAGGATGATATTGGTCTGTTGTGTGATTGTTTTGCGTGCATGTGATATTATGCTTGAGACCTACTACTTTTTATCATTCGTCGATTTCTTTCATGGCTGAGCTCTGGATGTGTGTTGCTGTGTTTTGACGCTATGACTGGTAGTCATGTTCGTCCATGGCGAGGCGATATGGATACGTTGTGGGGGTGCTGGTTATGATGATGTTGTGGTGATTTAAGTTGGGTTATGCCTTGCCTCGATGCGGCGATCCTTTATCATTCTTACGCATCTTGTATATAGCACATGTCTTGCTATGTGGATTACTGTATATTCGTTATGTGTCTGGACATGCTGATTATTCTGATTTACGTACACTTCTCTTGGGTCTCTATGGTCCGTGTGTATGTGTGGTTGTGCTGTCTGTCTGCCTGATTAATAGTATTCTCCGTTTCTCACAGTGTTATTTTTATTTTTATTTACATTTTCTTTATTTTCGTTCTTTGGGCTATTTGCTGGCCTAATTATTTAGTACCGTTTGTTGTGTTCCTTTGAATGAGTCTTCTTTCATTGTTAGATTTGTTTACTCGCCTCGTAACTATGGCAACCATCTTTTATCTTTCTTTTGTTCTTTGAGATGCTGCGTATTCGAGATAGGGGATTGTTGTGATGAATCGCGTCTCTGGTGATGCTCGTTCTAATACACGGAGATATTTGAGTTGTGATCTGGATGTATCTACTGTTTTTGATGTGAGTGAAGTTCCTTTAATACATGTGCATTTTATTATTTCACTGTGGGGAGCGACGCGTCATATGTCATGCATACGATATAAGGTGGGGCAATCCAACCGTATGTTTGGAGATGTTTGGGGTTGTAAGAGGCGAATGTGGCCATGTTTGATTTGTGTTTGATGAGCCTCTTGGTATCAATTGGATGTATGAGACAGATACCTGACGTAAACCTCAGTGAGTAACATTTGTTCCTAATCATTATCTTTTCATCTATCTTGTTTTGCCTTATGTTTATCAATAAACCTCCATATTTTTGACCCCATTCTTTCATTTACTGGGAAGGGTTTTGGGTTCTTTCCATTCCCGTTCCTCCCCTTACTCTTATTAAGCTTGAGTTCAGCTCCAGGCTGTTTCAGTCTGTTCCAGCCCGTCCACGGCCTTTTAAAGAGGTAAGTAGGTAAGTATCCACGGACCTGTCGGTGTATGTATGTGAGAGTGTGTGTGCGCGTGTGTCTTTGGTAGCAGAGTGCATGTGTGTGTGAATCCTTGGTAGCAGAGAAAGTGTGTGTGTATCCCCTGTATGTGCGGGTGACTGCTCCATGCCACCATATTCTGTACTAACATTTTCATTTCTACTTCCAACATCTGCTCTAATCTGCTCGTCATATTCATGCTCTAATTCACCACTACTGTTTTTTTAGTTTTTTCTCAAATTTGCTTTACGTCGTACCAGTGCAGATAGGTCTTATGGCGACAATGGGATAGAAAAGGGCTAGGAGTAGGAAGGAATAAACTGTGACCTTAATTAAGGTACAGCCCCAAGCACTTAACTCCTATAAAAATCAGAACCCACAAAAGAAAAACCTTCAGGGCTGCCAACAGTACAGTTCGAACCCTGTCTCCCAAATGCAAAGAAATAGCTACATCATCCAAACCAGGCAGCCACATATTATTCAATTGTGCATGCTTCAAGAACACAGTACATTCTCTTCATCAGCGAAAAAGGTCTCTTAAAAGTCTTGACGACTTGATCAAAATCACATGCCACACTATAATATAAAACACCCTATGAATACAAAAACTGTCACTATAATTATTAATTCATCTTCTAATAAAAATCACCTCATCCCCATTAATGGGATTACAATTAAAAACCTTCAGGTGTTAGACAGAAATAAAATTTGTTGTCCAAGTTGACATCTAAATTATTTAAAAAGTCTCTTCCTTATTATTAAAGTACCTTGTATAGGTCCTACTCTATTTTATCCCACTTTTGGTGGAAAAATTAGTTCAAAATTAGTATGGAATACTATCATTTTCAACACATTTTACTCTAGTCCTCAAATAATATCAATAAATTGATTAATTGTACTTATTATATTCCCAACAACTCAATGTGTTTTGGCACCTTAAATGATAACACCATGCATCTTGGTAGGTGTGCTAGTTACCAACTGATGAGCCCAAATTGGTGCACTGGGGCAAAACGCTGGCAACATGAATGAGTTAGCTGCAAAATTTATAATGTCCAATAATGAACCAACTATATTGGTGAAAACCTTGCTGGCTCACTATTTATCAAGCCTGATAGCAAAATACGCCTGTGCTGTTTAGCGTGCAGTACATCTTAAGTTATTGGGATTCTTTTGCTCAACGTTCAAGGATGTTCATATTACAAGAAATGAAATTCATAGTTAATCTGTATTGTGAACCTTGAACAAGTGGTAAGGATGTTTCGAGGGTAAACTCCACCTTTACAATAATTAATTTTTTATTCCTTTTCAGAACAACATCAAAGGGATCTGTTCCGTCTCTATGTGGAGGACATCTTCAGTCAGAGAACAAAAATAGAGACTTGGGATTAAGTAGACGAGATGCTCGACTATGAGGTATTTAATACCTATATAGTTGAGCTGTTATTGGATTGAGCACACTGGGGTGAAATTCTAACAACCAGGAATGAGTTAGCTGGAAAATTTATAATGTCCAATAACGGACCAACTATGCTGGTATTATAAATTTACTTATTTGGGATAAATATTTCAGTTTCCCTATGGGAATCAACATCTCTATGATATGAGGTATGTTTCGAGCTGTCAGTAGAGAGTTGGCATTAGCAGATGAATAAGCTTGAGTGGAGCTCTTAAAAGGGGCTGCCTGGCTGAAGCGGTAAAAAGCATGCTCGGTTCGCCTGGAAGGACGTGGGTTCAAATCCCCGTCAGGAAGTCGTAAAATTTAAGAAACGAGATTTCCACTTCCGGAGGTGCATATGGCCCTGAGGTTCACTCAGCCTACACCAAAAATGAGTATCAGGTTAATTCCTGGGGGCGAAGGCAGCCGGGCGTAGAGCTAACCACTCTACCCCATCACGTGCCGCGGTTAACAATGGTGGAAGCCTTTACCTTCCACTCCTCCAAGGGCCTTCATGGCCTGTACGGAGGTGACTTTGTCTTTTGGAGCTTTTAAAAGTAGGAAAGATGAAGATAAAGTTGGAATTGAAGATGACAAATTGAGGCAAATATTCATTTATAGGACAAGGAGAAAGGGACTCGAATAAATTATCAAGGGAAATGTTCCATAAATTTCCAATTTCTTTGAAAATGTTTTTAAAAAACAGTTGACGGGAGTCTGCAACTTGGGCAACAGCCCTTACTGATCATGATGATTGATGACTGAAATAAGAGGAAATACAAATGTCAACGTGTTAAAAAACTGCGTCCTGACTTTTACAAAACTATAATTTTGCAATCTCAGGCATTTAATACAAAGAGGAAATGATAGCCACAATAATTCATTACTATATATCTCCCCATATAGAGTCCAGCTTCAAGACTAAATAGCGTGCTGGCCTTCAGTCACAGGGGTTCGGGAATTTTAACCATAATTGGTTAATTTTGCTGGCACGGGGGCTGGATGTGTGTGTAGTCTTCATCATCATTTCATACTCATCGCAACACACAAGTCGCCTATAGAAGTCAAATCGAAAGATCTGCATCTGGCGAGCCAAACTTGTCCTTGGACACACCCGTCACTAAAAGCCGTATGCCATTTCATTTCATTTCCCTTTACAGAAGATGATGAAACTCTAGAGTAGGGATCAAGCCCACAAAAAAAGAAGGTCGTAAGCTGATTTACAGAAAGTACGCTGTTCATTACATTTTTTAAAATATGAGCAGTCATGGTCACTTTAAATAACAACAGAAACTTACATTCTTAGTGTGAAGTGCTGCAGGGATCTAGTCCATCTAACACTGTCGTAAGGACTAAACATTGTAATGCTCAATTTTCCATGTCTTTGAGAATAAAAAGCAATGTGCAGACATAAAGAGATTATTTATGGCAACGGACCATATAAACATCTATCTACAATAACACAAGTTCTCATTTCTCATACATCACAGTCTCTCATTTATTCTGAAATTCAACATCTTTCCTATCCAATTTCCCTCAAGTCAAGCAGCCTGAATCTTCGTGGAAAAGTACTTCATAATTAGTCGTTTGAAGCATGGAACAAAGAAACGTACTTTACGTTTGGTCGCTTGAAGTTGGAGTTTACATATTTCAATCCGACACTACTGATAGTTGTTGTTGAACTGGTTATCATGCAAACCTAAGGTGAAAGACAAAGTAAATTTCTCGCCCGATTATTTCAAACATTTCTTGTCCCGGTTACAATCATTTTGACTTCATGGCTTTAATACACTGCTAATGTCCCAGTTTTTAATTAAATTACGGTAAGATTATGATTGCAGCTTTCACTCACAGGATAATATTCCGTCACTTCCTTACCTGGAACGTGTTAAGTTGTGAGCCGGTCCGCAGTGGTAACAGCTGAAGAAATCCTGTCGGGATCTACAACCTGTCTTTGTCGAACACAGTGAGAACAATCTTACGGCTGGCGCATACTGTCACTGCCTAGCGGGTAGCGCCTTGGTACCGGATTAAAATAGATTCATTCTTAATCATTAGATCTCGGATATATGCTGTACAAGCGCGGTGAAATATGCGTTTAGTACGCCCTTATTTTCATTCTAATAACCACTTGTATGACATGCAAACGGAACATTCCTGTCAATAGACTCACGCAATTCACGCACATGATTATCATGAATAAACAACTGAATGAAAATCAGAATGTTGCCATTGATGCTTTCACGACACGGCATAAGCCCAATGGCCTATACAGTATCGTGTCGAAAAACAGAATATTAATATTCACAGTACTTAAGCTGCGGCTGCTCCACTGCTACAAACAATCCATGCACAGTCTGTGAAACGTACCAATCTACCACACATCTCCTAGATAAGACACATGATGAATCAATTAGTAAGGTTGTGACAAACTTGAAGAAGCACACATCCCTCTCTCATTTTACACTGTACACCCTAATTTTCCTATCTACAATTTGCTTTGCAATAGGTTTCCTGATATAAGTCTGTGGTGCGTGTCTGTTAAAAGTAGCTTCAATGCGGAGAATGATCTCTTTACATCTACGGATGTGACAGGAGAGAACTGGAATTCGGAAGCGAGTCTCGGTGTACGATTTGAAAGTACCAGTTCCCTTTGAACGGTTTCATTGCCAGAAGACTTCAAAGAATTAATTATTTCACATTTTATTGAAGACTGCTTGTAAAACGTGCTAAAATAAAAGTCGAAAACATGCACAACACCGGTAAATCCAAAATTTGAAATGTATGCATTAATTTCAAATATTTGGAGATATATATGCGTACTATTAAAATTAATAATACTTCATTCTATTTCACATTCAAACGCAATTCCTTGTCGTTTTTGGAGGTCTGCTTACAAATCCGATGCCTACTTGTCAGACGCCGCTTTTCCTTGTATTTTACTTCCTGTATTTTTCTGTTACCGTAGCTTTGCGCCAAAAGTTAGGATCGAACCCACACCTAACATACGGTAAATAGAAAAGTGAATCCCTCCCCCACAGATCCAAAGTATTAACTCGTCTACAATAATAATAAATAACAACGGAGCGGAGTGACTCCGCGTACAACCGGGAGGAAAGTGGGTTCGATCCCTACCATCGGCCTATCCTGAGAATGGTTTCCCATTTTTACTTTCAGCCATATGCCAGGTCACAGCCATGGCCAGACTACACTAAAGGCTATGACACTGAAACTTGGCAACACTGTATTGTTACTCCTTGGAGTCTTACTTGTAACATATGGGAAGCTAACTTTAAATGATGTTTTCTGAAATAAAACGTTGCTGGAAGAGCAGTTTTCATTGGATACGTGTAAAACAAGGTGAAAATTGAATTAAATACGTCAATGTAAATATGAGAATAAACAAACATATGGCTACAACTAGAAAAAACAATACAATTCTATGTCCATCAAAATGCATTTCTAACATTGGGAATCAAATCACTCCAGGGTCATCAGTTTTCTTTCATGCCAGAACTCTTAACCATGGCATCAGCATCATTAACATTTTTTCTGTAGTTGTTGATCAAAATATTTGCAGATAGGCAGAGAAGTTAAAATAGAGCAATATGAGCAGCACCCCCTTGTATCACTTACACTTCGCCTAGCAAGCTGAATTAATACAATCGAAACCGACTTTCAACTTATTAGGTCGTGTTACGTACATTTAGTACGTGTTGGAGAGTTGTTAAGTACAGAACAAAAATGGCCAACCAGACACCAGCACTGTACTTAACATCTCTCCAACACGTACTAAATGTACGTAACACGGCCTAATAAGTTGAAAGTCGGTTTCGATTACAATGCGGTCGTGAAAATTCAATACTCATTGACTTGGCTCTCAACGGGCAACTTAAACGCACTCTACAGTGTGATGGTAGTAGTACCAGACCTGTAGCTCAGATCCTTTCCAACAGAACCAAGCTGGCCTAGGCCACCATAGCTCAATTGGTAGAGCAACCGACGCGAAATCGGGAGGTTGTGGGTTCGGATCCCACTGGTGTCTGGTTGGCCATTTTTGTTCTGTACTTAACATCTCTCTAACACGTACTAAATGTACGTAACACGACCTAATAAGTTGAAAGTCGGTTTCGATTACAATGCGGTCGTGAAAATTCAATACTCATTGACTTGGCTCTCAACGGGCAACTTAAACGCACTCTACAGTGTGATGGTAGTAGTACGAGACCTGTAGCTCAGATCCTTTCCAACAGAACAAAGATGGCCTAGGCCACCATAGCTCAATTGGTAGAGCAACCGACGCGAAATCGGGAGGTTGTGGGTTCGGATCCCACTGGTGTCTGGTTGGCCATGTTTGTTCTGTACTTAACATCTCTCCAACACGTACTAAATGTACGTAACACGACCTAATAAGTTGAAAGTCGGTTTCGATTACAATGCGGTCATTGAATTAATACACATTTCTGATTCTTACTCTGAAAGAATTCTACTTCATGTTCCTCAGAGATTAAAATCTGCATGATCTTATATATATATTTGCTATTTGCTTTACGTCGCACCGACGACGATGGGATAGGAAAAGCCTAAGAATGGGAAGGAAGCGGCCAAGGCCTTAATTAAGGCACAGCCCCAGCATTTGCCTGGTGTGAAAATGGGAAACCACGGAAAACCATCTCCAGTGCTGCCGACAGTGGGGTTCGAACCCACTATCTCCCGATTACTGGATACTGGCCGCACTTAAGCGACTGCGGCTATCGAGCTCGGTAATCTTATATATACTTATACACACTTTTAAGAGCAATTCTGATGGGACCGATAACCCACCTCTGTTAAAACTATTAAACATGTCATTTTCCACTGTTTCATTTGATATGTTCGAGATACAGTACCTGCAATTAACTTTACTGGCTAGCTTAAAAGCTACATAACATGAAATGTAAATGAGAGGAAACATGTTATGAAAGTCTACTTCTATTTCCTTTACCTTCCCTAGCACAATAGAAAATTCACAGCATATATCTGTTTCGTCAGTTATGTTCAATGAATCGGAATCTAATTCGAACATGTCCTTGCTTAAAAATTTTTTTTATATATTTTGCAGACCTTAATCCTAGCAAACACTGCACTCTTATCTTCTTCTCAGCTTCAAAAACGTGTAAAACAGATAGGTACATTATAATAGGCACCACACAACTGTGTATTAGAATCATAGTTGCTGAAGCACGAAGGAACACAGCAATGCCTTGGCATCAGAAATTAAGCCTAGCTTTAGTTGTGGTTGTCATACTTGTGCAACGTAAAATAAAATAACACAATCATTCTGCTCTTTCAAACTACTCAATTTTAAAAATGCAAACACAGAATGGCTAAAAAATAAAAAATAAAAAATACGGTGTGAACTGTCACTCTTATACATACTGCAACATGAGAAAGCTCATCTTTGCCGTAAATTAATGCCGTTCCAGGATGCCAAATAGCGTGTAGATTAATTTTTAAACTATAGCACATAAAATATCTTCAGTATACTTTGAATTTTAAACAATGCCATCAAGTTAATTCACGCTGAACACGAAATATAATGATAGACAACATTAGACTTGTTTACTTGCTTGCTTGCTTGCTGATGCTTATGGGCTGTGTCTACGACATTTCACCCAGTCAATACTCGCTTACTCATGTAAACACACTGGTATAAATGAAAACTTCAGTTCAATAATCGTTACTTGAGCTTGCAAGTAGAAAAACACAAAACACTGAACTTCACTATATCACATAACAACCCGATTTGGCGAGAGGAGACTGTTGTTATACGGGAAACTTCCAATCTTGCAATCACACTGCGTCTAAAGCTTCACCCACACGAAGAATCCAAAATAGCACTCACAAGTAATACCTGATGATATGAGGAATCACTCAAATAGAACCTTCTAAAGCTTGAGCACTTCTCACCCTATATTGTAGATAGAATTATAACACGATATTGGCCTCATCTAGAAACAAATTTAGCACCCGAATAATCTCGACTGTAGGATTACAGAGCAAACAAGAAACACTGGTAGGAAAAACCTGCTTGAGTCGCTTGAGGTTATTCAGAAGTTTTTTACGGGGGTTAGTATATAAAGAACATTCAAAGAAAATGTGATTGGGGTCGCCATTACGGATATCTGTACCACACAAACAGTTTGTATCCTGCGTTAAATGGAAACGTGATCGATATTGTGGGGTAAGGGCATGATTAAACCGTAACCTAATGATGTTAATAATATGTCGTCTAGTATAAGATCCTCGTATAAACCAAGGTTTAACTAAAAGCGTTGGTTGTAAATGATAATAGAAGTTACCTTTGACTTGTGCAGTCTGTCGAAATAAATTCTGCCAGTCTTGATGCCCCTCCTGTCGGATAACAACTACATAATCAGAAGCTGGAACAATATTGTTAGTATTCGGAACAGGAAGACGAGAAGCTTGTTTTGCAAAACAATCTGCTTTTTCATTACCGTCTATACCCACATGACCTGGTACCCATACTAAAGTTATGGAAATACCGACGTTGTCCAGCATATAAAAGAGACTCTTGACATTGTAAATATACCAATTATAAGATAACTCATACGAAACCAAAGATTGTAAGGCACTCAGCGAATCCGTATAGATTGTAGCTCGCGTATATCCCTGTCGCTGAACAAAAAGTAAAGCTTGCTGTATGGCGAATAGCTCCGCCGTAAAAATCGAACAGTCACGAGGCAAACCATATTGTTCGTTAACATTTAGAGAAGGTATATAATAAGCGGAACCAACTCCATTAATGTTCTTTGCTCCATCTTTAAAAATGTTTAAGCTTCGTGGAATATGAGAAAATTTCACTCTTTTAACAGGACATATCTCGTTCTCCTGCAGACAAGGAACATTAGTAGAGCCATTACGCATAGGCCAAATTATTTGAGGCTTAAAATAAGAAACAGGATAGGGTAAGGTATAGGGTAGTAAAGTAACACTGTGTATTAAGGTACACTGTTTCGACTTCAATGTATTAAACGCATGAAACAATACAGGCAATCTGCGTAAACCCTGGCGCCGAACTGAATAATACTCCGAGAGTAACTGTAACTTCGGAATTAGAGGATGACTTGTGAAAGAAAACTTTTTAAGTAAATATTTCGTCGCAAGTATTTTTCTACGTACTTGTAAGGGAGCTTCGCAGGCTTCAACTAAAAGGGCATTGGTAGGTATGGACTTTAAAGCTCCAATACAGGAGCGTATTGCTATACATTGACAAGTGTTAAGAATATTCAAGTTAGTAGAAGATGCTACATCAAAAATATGTGATCCGTAGTCCAATATCGTCCTAATAGTGGTTTTGTACAAAGATAGCACCACAACGGGATCTGCCCCCCATTGCCTACGGGTTACGGCCTGTATGACCTGAATATACCGTTCACTCTTCGAACGCAAATATAAAAAATGATGTTTCCATGTAAGTTTTTGATCGATAAATAACCCAAGATATTTATGGTGACTAACCACTGGTATTTCATACTGATCAAAAGCAAGTGGCGATCGGTCATAGGTTCGGTGATGTGTAAATATCATTGCTCGACATTTCGCTATGGAAAGATTTAACCCATGGGCCTCTAACCATGTTCTAGCTTCATGAAGCGTGAAACTAATATGTTGTCTACAGAGCTGTAAATCTTCATGTGTACAATAAATCAAAAAATCATCAGCATACGCCTGTATTCGAGCATGACGTAAAATTACCGTTTCAAAATCTTTCATAAAAAGAGCGAAAAGAATACCACTCAGAATATCGCCCTGTGGCAACCCATTACTTACCTGCCGGGGCTGGAGTGTACAAGATGTCGATTTAAATCGGAGTGTTCGATAAGTCAGAAGTTGTCTGAGAATGCTAATAAATCCCTCAGGAATCTTAAGAGTTGCAAGTTTTTCCCATAATATGTTCAAAGGTACGGAATCATAAGCCCGTTGAATATCAAGAAAAACCGCTATGGTACTATGTTTTCTATGACGAGCTAATAGTAAATCGATAACAAAACTATTAAATGCATCAGATGTACTGCGTCCCTTAAAAAGGCATATTGATATCGAGGCGTTAAGTTATAGTATTCTAATACCCAGAGGATTCTTCGAAGTAAGAAAGACTTTACGGATGCACGAACCGAGGACTATACCGCGATAATTACTTACCTCAGTGGGTAACTGCTTATTTTTAAGAATGGGAATTAGGAAAATTTCATTCCAACTAACCGGTGTACTGTGATTGCGAAAAATATCATTATACCTATTTAGTAATACCTTCTTTGCTCTAATAGGTAGTAATTGGAGCATTTGATAGGATACATTATCTGGACCTGGGGAAGAATTTGAGCATGAGTGGAGTACTGCCTCTAATTCCTGATAGTCGCAGGGTTGTAGCAATACGGAAAAACGTGCGTCTAGTGGGTCTTGTGAAGGAACATACTGTGGCACTACAAAATCTGGCGTCTCTCTAACAAGAAAATCTGATAATACTTGCCCTGGGATGGTCTTGGCAGGGGAGTGCTGCGTAACTCTTGTGATTGCCCTGATGGCATTCCACAAGTCTGCAATTGGAACCTGACGCGTGAAGGACGATATAAACTCCCTCCAAGCGACACGACGTTTTTGATGGAAAATTCGGCGGGTTTGTGCCATGTGTCGTTTGAGCCGGTAGTAATTTTCAGGTGTTGCGTGCTGCCTATATTGTCGAAACAGTACTTTACGAGTTTGAATCAGCAAATGACATTCGTCATCCCACCACTTAACATGCACAGGTTTCCTAGAGCATAAAGGAGGTGAAGCGCTGATGGGGTGGTGAAGGTTAATATATGCTGTTAAAATCTGCAGTAAAGTTTGATATGAAAAAGTATTTTCCGGTATTTTTTGTAACGCATCCTCAATGTAAGCGGTATATATTTGTGGTTTAAATCTCCTCAAAGATCGAATCATGTTATGTTGAAATGTGTGGTGCGGTGAAGAAAAGGGTCTGCCTACACCATAAGAAATAACAATAGGGAAATGATCACTGGAATAAGTATCACTCAAAGTATGCCATGTAGCGATAGACACCATATTTCGCTTACACAATGTTAAATCTACTGCGCTAGGAGGGGCAGAAGCCGCAGTCAAACGCGTAGGAGAGCCATCATTCAAAATAGCAAAAGCATGGTTATTTACTTCATTAAGGAACTGTGTACCTTGAAGTGTATCCAAATGTCCTCCCCACAGTGTGTGATGAAGATTAAAGTCCCCAAAGATAAAAACATATGGTTCGGTAGTAAATTGTTGAAAGAATTGGTTCCATTGTCTCTCAGTAATGGAAAATTCAGGAGGACAGTAGATATTCACAAGTAAAAAATGCATATAATATAATCCTATAACATACGTATGGGGTATGGCCTGAATATTCGAATGGATGCGATATGTCACGGACGAGTGGACCAAAAAGGCAACCCCACCGTAACCGGGTCCATCATTATGTAAAACTTTGTAATTCGGATACTTAATGCGAGTCTCTAGATGAAACCAAGTTTCTTGTATAGCTAAAAAGTGAGGTACTGTTTCCTGTATTAATTTAAATAGCTCATGACGCTTGTTCATGAGACTTCTAGCATTCCATTGAGTGATTCTTATAATAGAATTGAATAAAACTACAAATCCTGTCCCTTAACTGGAATATATTATGAGCTAACGCGGGGTGATCACCCAATAATTGTACCAATTGCTGAATAGATTGATAAAGACCACTTTGAAGATATTCTCTTTGCCTATGAAATGACGAAAGTGGTTGCGCCATTGAGGCGCTACTCGTGGCAACAGGTTCGTCCAAAGGTGCCGCCATCCGCAGGCTTGCGCCATTGGAAACGGGTGTAACTCTTGAAGCTGCCATCTCCATGCGGGGAATCTCCCGAACCAAATTTTGATAACCTTCCTTATCATATCCTGGGGCTGGTACTGGCCTCGGTGATTTTAAAATTACTTGTGTGAATTTTCTCTTACGGGGATTCGACTGTGTAGGAGTCTGCCCCTCCCCAGTTAAAGGGGGAAAATTTTGAGAAGTGTCCACTAGATTATATTCACTAGGTTGGATTTTTTGTACAGCGTCCTTGAAAGATAAGTTCTGATGGCTCATGATCTTTTTAATGTGGACTCGCTGTTGGTGAGTTGGACAGTCAACATTGCCAGTTGAATGGGAACCGCGACAATGCACGCATTGCAAGAAAGTTTCCGTACATTTCGCCGTAGTATGGTGCAATGCACATTTCCCACACCTGGGACTTGTTGCTCTGCAATGCTTATCAACGTGACCGTACCGCTGGCATTTTTTACAGATGATGGGAGCAAAAACATATGGCTCCACCTCTAAATGCACCTGATATAATGACACGTACTGTGGAAGTTTCTGCGCACGAAAAACCACTTTGATAGATCCAGTAGGTACATACTGTGTGCCTTCTTCGTTAACAATTCGACGGTTCAAACGCTTTACAGATTTTATAGTAGCAGGAGACTTTAAGTGCTTTAATATAGCATCCTCAGTCAAGGTCTTCTCTACTCCCCTGATAACTCCTACCCGCAATACATTAGAGCTTGGTATATATGCCCGTAACTTAAGCTCAACTAATATAGGGTGTTTCAAAAATGAATTTGCCTGTACGGCATATACAAATTCTATTTGTACCCTATTGCGTCCCTTGCGGGCCACTGATTTTATGCCTGGAATATTTTTCTCATAGAAAATCCTACCCAGTGTCATAGGATGCATGTTACCGACATTGCCTGTTGCTGTGGACTCCACAAAAATAATGAAAGTTCCATAATGGGTACTAGGATAAAGTTCCTGCGACTCAGTCTTCGAAATCGAAGCATCAGTCTCTTTATGCACTACCTCATTGGGTGGAATCGATGTACTCACGGTACTACTATTCTCACTTAGACTATCATCCTCATCCTGGTCCATTTGAACTGTCTCTTCCCGAGCAACTGGGAGGGTTGAAGGATCCGGAGATTCCTCACCACCACTTTGCTCCCCCATAACGTACTTATTACACTCGTAGAATCACTACTCTATACCGTCCACGCTACCTCCTCACAGCGACTGTCAACTCAACTACACACGAGCACTGTCAAGAGGGAACTGAAGACTTGTTTACAAATTACGAACACAGAAGTCACATGCTCGACACCAAGCGACGTTGTCGGATCTCCAATGTCACGGCCTTAGTAAAGTCCGGCCATGTCACAGCCCATTCCTCTCTCCTCCTTACGTACCGTCATTCATGTAATCTTCGCGAAGGGCATCCGACCTTAATTGAAACACGATCCCCTGTGTCACAAATCGGGCTGGAGGTTAGACCTATAATAATAATAATAATAATAATAATAATAATAATAATAATAATAATAATAATAATAATAATAATAATAATAATAATAATAATAATAATACGCTAATGATAACGGTATGAAGGAAGCACAGCAGTAAATTAGGACACGGGCAGGGGTAACGGCAAATACAGTGGAGACAATACGTGACACTTCCTGATAGCCTTTTCAAAATGGGAGACAATTCGCAGGTGGCGCTCCTAGTGGCGTGACATGGAAATTCGCGCCAAATTGAAATATCCACGGGAATCTATAAACGGAAATGGATAAATAAATTACCTCTAGAAGGAAAGTGTTACTAAGATATTAACCTCAAAGTTGCTAAAGCAATTCTGGATAAATGAATGAGGAATTATTTAACAGGTTATCATTTAAAGACTGAAATTAGACATATAATCAAGATTTGAAATGGACTGCTGTGAAAGGGCTTGACCTTTCATTTATGCATTACTTTTTTAGCTTCAGCATACCTGACTGAACTTTCACGGCTAGATGTGTCTTTTTTTCTCATTTGAAAGCATTGTATAATCACATTAGGAAACTTGTCAATAAAAATATCGGCACATTCCTTACACACATGATTCAATGAATTTACATTTAAGAGCTTTACAATTTTCCTTTTAACTTGAAGCCTACTAACAGAAAGAAAATCTATAAATTTAGCCGCAAAATCATTCAAAATTTCCCTATAAGCAATACTTTCCATTATATTAGGGTAAAGGAAATTTGCATCATCATTTTGTTTCAACAAAATATGTACATTTGTTAAATCAGCCATATTTTCTTCAGTGCTTGATAACGCATTACGGCATTCTAAATGGGGTATCTTGGAACACAACCAGCCACACACATATACATACTCTTTATCCTGAATTAAATCAGAACCCACAGAACACACCTACAACAACGCATTGGTATTGAAGTTAACTGCTGCACTAATACAATAAAATAAGCTTATTATATTTTAAGCCAGTTAAAATGTGGGTCGCGCAGGTCAGAAGTTTAGGAAGTACCATAAAAATCTGTGTAACTGGAAGAATCTATATGCAAACACAGTCTTTACTTACATTTTCTTGTCACGAGGGCAACGGAGGAAAGACCGCGAATCCTTCTGCACTTCATAGTTATTGCAGACAAACGCAGCACATATATTTCCACTCATATTGACAGGAGATATAAAGGAATGACACACGCTACTACGTACTTATGTCAACTTGATGCAAACGCATAAATAACGCCTAAAACTTCACAAACAAATACACGTGCTCTTATGACAGAATCAGTAACTCCAGGTCACTCTGCTAGACAGAGCTTTAATCGCTGTCCCCTCGATATCTCGCAGAGTGTCACGTATTGTCTTTATTGTATTTGGTAACAGTCGATCATAACTCCAGAGTAATTAGGCTATACTTACTTATTTTACTATTTAAGGTAACCCATGAGTGCATTTTCGTGAAAATCGATGAAAAATTTGAAATTTTGATTTTGAAGTTGTACCGGGCGTCGTGTCCGCAAACTACTGAGCTAGAAGCTATGGCTGTCTCAGCCGAAGGAGTTAGGTACGCCGACAAGTTACGTGTCGCGAAGGAGCCCCCTCCGTCATCGAGTAATTTTCGGCCTCCACCTCAACGAACTTTCACAACCCACAAATGTTATGCTTGTGGGTCGGCAGATCATCTCCGGAACAAGTGTCCTGTGGTTAAATCTAGCGGGACAAAGAACGGAGCAGGGTCATCACAAGGGTGTTTCAAGTGTGGCTCATTTAATCACATTGCCAAGAATTGCCCTAATAATAATAGCACCCCTTGCTGCTCAACTTCTGGTGCAACTTCCACCAACGCCAATAATCAAAAGTGACTAGTGGCACCGGCTGAGTCGGCAAATTTATCTCTCCAAGGCTCAGCCCCGGTTAAAGCATCCGAAAGCTTGGAACAGGGTAGAAGTTCTTCTAAACCGGAAATCGAAGACCCTAAAGAATGTCTTAGAATTGCGGCGGAGACCCCGCACCGGTACCTTTCTGAAAATTGAGGTGAATCACGAACCGATTACTGCTGTATTAGATTCTGGGAGTGTATGTTCCATTATTTCGGCTGAATAGTATTCCAAATTAAAGTCTATCTGTAAATTTTCGGATTATTGTTTCTCTGCGGTTCAGTGCGTTTCGGCCAACTCTTCTCCAGTAGAAATTTTAGGTTTCATCTTCGCCAAAATGAGGATTGCTAAATTTACTTGGGAAGTTTGTGGCTAAGCATTTGTCTTGCCCCAATCTATTGGGAGCAGATTTCATGTCTGTTACTGGTCTAGTGCTCGACGTGCAGAGCAAGTCGTGCACTTTCAAATTTGCTAGTAGTTTCATAATCCCCTTACCAAAATGTAATACTGTATCATGTTCATCTGTTTCGCCTACCCAGGATGAGATGTTGTTAGATCTTAGACATCTACCTGAGGAGCAGGCTGAGAGTGTTCGTAAGTTGTGTCAGTCGTTTCCAGAGGTTTTCTCCGATACTCTTGGCGTTACTGACCTTATTGAATACAAGATTGAGGTTACTGATTCGATCCCAGTTAGGTTTCCACCTTACAGACTTTCTCCTCCTAAAATGAAGGCTCATAAGGAAATCATTGATCAAATGCTGAAGGATGGTATTATTCGACCCTCTAAGTCGGCGTATTTTCGCCTATTTTCTTGGTTCCGAAACCCCAAGGTGGCTTTAGGCCTGTGATTGACTATAGGGCTTTAAATCGAAAGGTGGTGTTACAATCTGTGCTCCTTCCCGACCTTCACTCTTGTTTCTCATGGTTTCGAAAAGCAAAGTTCCTTACTATCTTAGACCTTAATCAGGCGTATAACCAGATCCCTTTAGCCGAAGAATCCAAACATCTGACAGCTTTTGTCATAGATTGGAACTTGTATGAGTACAACCGCGTGCCTTTCGGGCTCCCCAGGGGAGCAGCTGTGCTTACGAGACTGCTAAATCGTGTCTCCTCGGACATCAAGTTTGAATACTCATACCACTATCTTGATGAAGTCGTCGTATTTTCTGAGACCTTTGAGGAACACCTAGATCATCTGAAAGAGGCCCTTAATCGCCTTCATAAGGCAGGGTTAACTGTGAAGCTATCTAAGGTTGCTTTTGCTAAGCCTTCAATGGCATTCCTAGGGCATATTGTGTCGCCCGATGGTGTAGCTGTTGATCATTCTAGAACATAGGCCATCCATGATTTCAAACCTCCTAAGGACATCAAAGGCATTGCCAGTGTCATTGGCATGGTGAATTTCTTCAGGAAATTTATTCCTAACTTCGCTAACAGAGCGGCGCCCTTGAACTTACTTCGTACAAAAGGCGTCAAATTTGAGTGGGGGCCGTCTCAACAAGCCGCTTTTGAAGACCTGAAACTAGCTCTTTGTAACGCCCCTGTCCTTGCCATGCCCGATTTCTCGAAGCAATTCATTGTTCAAACCGACGCGTCGTCGTCGGTGGTGGCGGCAGTCCTTCTTCAAGAGACTGAACTCAGAAGGCGACCCATCGCCTATGCATCTAGGACATTATCGGCTCAAGAAGCCAAGTATTCCATCTACGAACTTGAAGGTTTGGCAGTCTTATTTGACCTAGAGATGCTCCGCCTCTATCTGGAACATGTCAAGTTCGACTTGGAAACAGACAACCAAGCCTTAAGTTGGGTCTTAGCTAGGCCGCGTCGTACGGGTCGTATAGCCCGCTGGGCATCAGAATTTCTGCCTTCCAGTTTGATGTTGGGCATATGAGAGGATCTGAAAATGTTTTGGCGGACGGTCTAAGCCGTATGTTTTCCAATGATGTGGAGACCTCTGAACAGGAAGACAGTTCTTCTCTTCCCGAGCCCATATCTCCTGGTATAAATGCAATTTTAATCAATGCCCCCATGTTTTTTAGGGACATTGAACAATATCAACGAGAAGATCCTGTGCTGGCTCCTATTATGGAAACCCTTTCTTCTGGGGAACACGTCGTCCCTTATGTATTGAGGAATGGGGTTTTATGCTCCCGTCGAGGCATGATCAAAGAATGAAAGTTGTGGTTCCAGCTGTTCTTGTACCCATGATCTTCAAGCATTACCATGGGACCCCATTAGGGGGGCATTTAGGCATCTTCAAAACCCAAGAAAAGATCCGAGAAATGTTCAGTTGGAAAGGTATGGACGGTGAAATTCGTGAATTAGTAAAAGCCTGTAAAGCTTGTTTGCTCAGTAAGCCCACCTTGTCCACTAAGCTAGGGCTGTTATCGTCTCATCAAGCGCCACGCCCCATGGAACGCCTCTACATCGACTACGTAGGACCCTTCTCCAAATGAAAGGGGAATGCCAACAAATTCATTCTCGAGCGTGTAGATGGTTTCACAAGATTTTCCTGGTTATTTCCGACTAAGCTGGCTACCGCTCAGTCCACTATTGCTTGTTTAAATACCATCTTTGCCTCTTTTGGTCGTGTCAATATATAGTGTCTGATAATGCTAAAGCCTTTACCTCCAATCTTTTCCGTAAATTCTGTTTTGATCTACCCATCTCACATGTAACAACATCAGCGTATTATCCTCAATCATCGCTGGCTGAGCGGGTCAATCGTAATCTGAGATCGGCTCTTATTGCCTATCATCATGATGATCATTCCAGATGGGACACATCCCTGCATTGGTTAGCCTTCGCTTTGAATTCGGCGGTTCATGAATCTCATAAGTTCACTCCTGCTTCTTTAATGTTTTAATTTGTGCCTAACACGACGCTCTCTAACCTTTGGTCTCTTAGTGATATTCTACCAGAGACAATAGATCCCGATAATAATAGAGATTTTTGGAAGAAGGCTAAGGCCAATCTTAAGGCCTCTCATGAAAAAGTTAGGGAAAGATATGATCGTAGACGAAGGCCCACCAATCTAAAAGTAGGAGATCAAGTCATGGTAAGAAACTTTGTTCCCGCGTGCAAGCTTGCCCCAGATTTCATGGGCCGTGCACTATTTTGGATTTCTTAACTCCAGTAATCTTGTTGGTGAGCAATCCAGCAACCGAGAGGATCTTTAGGGTCCATATCTTCCAAGTAAAACCTGTGTAAAATCCTTGTTAACTTAGTCACTAACATTTTGCAGGAACTTAGAAGGTTATACTTTAGTTTTATTTTAAGGCCTTCTGCCCCAGGGTTTAATTTCATTAGCTGTAGGAGTTGAATGTACGATCTTTCCCTCTGGTTTCTCTGCGAGCATTTCCTTTCTGGCCATTACCAAGCCGCCGCCCCCTGCAAATCCACACTCGTGCCAAATCGTGTTCCATGCCGCTGGCCCCTCTGCCTCACCAATAAAGATCGTACCCTCTATTTTCAAGTTTCCAACAAAGCACCTTCCTGTCGCCGAGATATTTCTGTTCCAGTGTCCCCGCAGCCGTTCGGCGCCGTACCTCCACTGACGTGGGGTACGGGCCCACCCCACTCCCGTGATGTCTTCCTGTGTACGGCCCGCCGGAGTCCATCTCCCGGCAAAGGCTGAAGTGCGGCGCACCAACCGCCAACTTATGTGGGGACTGTAATTAAACTCCGCATTTGCGGCGTCCTTCACGGCGACTACCCCTCTCATAATAGCGGGAGAGGTGTATCTGAGGGTACTTGAGGGGTCCGGGCGACCTCAACTGGACATCGGCAGCGGCGGCTGGTATTGCCGTCAAAATTATCAACATGTACCTTGCATTCTACGGCAACAAAGACACTCTACAACTGGAGTTGAACTAGTTATCTACAAAACAATAGACTTTGAAATTTTTCCTATTAACGTTCTTCAAAATTCTTCTACTGTTCAACGCTAAAAGACTGTGGAAATGCTTTTCTACTATTAGTGTCTCTTCCATATTTTTCCACAAATCTAATTGCATGGAATTAGAAATTTTCTTCAACAAATGATAATTTTATTTTTCAAAAATTCTTCTGTGTCCCCCTAAGAAGGACATTTGGGGGGGAGGTCTATACTGGGCGGTACACCTCTACGCCGCACATTTGAATTTTCCACCGTAAAGTACTCCTCTACAGTAGAAACAGTGAACTTAAACCTGGACCTACTTAAACCGTTCCTCTGAATATGTCACGGTGTGAATTTCGACGTGTTTTTGTTTACGAATTATCAAGAAGTTTGGACACTCTCTCATAGATGTCACTGCCTAAAAACTATGATCAAGGAACTTTCATGAAGAAATTTTGTACTCATAAGTTTTGTCTTTACTAAATTTCGTTCTTTCATTTGTAGGTTGGCAATATTAACCTTTTCTTTCCGCCAGATTTGAATTTAGAAATTCCCGAATTTCTGTAATTAATTTCCCACCAATCATGTATTTCTTCTTCGACTTTGTGTGCACTGTCAAGACTGACCAATAAAGTAAGAGGGTGTGGCTTGATTATTCATGAAAGATCTCAAACTTTCCCCGGGGGTTTATAAACTGCTGATTTTCTCGTCTCGTAGCCACTTGATTAACATCTAACCCAGTGCATGGACGTTTAGCAGGAGGCGGGAGGCGCCTCTTTCATCAGGCAGCAGTTCTTCAATAAGGTAATGGCCATTTAACATCTTTATTTCTAATAAATAATAATGCTATTTGTTTTACGTCCCACTAACTACTCTTCTACGTTTTTCGGAGACGCCGAGGTGCCGGATTTAGTCCCACAGGAGTTCTTTTACGTGCCAGTAAATATACCGACACGAGGCTGACGTATTTGAGCACCTTCAAATACCACCGGACTGAGCCAGGATCGAACCTGCCAAGTTGGGGTCAGAAGGCCAGCGCCTTAACCGTCTGAGCCACTCAGCCCGGCTCTTTATTTCTTGCTAGCTCAGCAGTTTAATCCGCGGGGAAGTTCCGAAACCTTTACTATGTAACCTACTTTTCTGCAATGTAAATTCTGCCGGCTTATATAAAACTTAAGTAAAGCTGTAACTGTAATTCCGGGATAGAGAGTGCTTTACCCTGTCGAGCTCCCCTTCTTTTTGTTTTGAGGTGACTGTGTTTTGGTAACTGATTTATTTTCTTCCTCAATGTTTAAATTTCTTTCGTATACGGGTCACCTCCATAGTTTGGGAATAGCCCCTGTGTCATCGGCCTAGTGCCTTTTAGGTTTTAAGAAGTTTCATATAGGAGTGCAAATTCACGCCCCCATTCCTTTTGTATGTCGGACCATTTACTTAACCTGTTCTATTTCTGCTAAGGCCCAGTTGGATGGGTACAAGATACCCCGGTTTCATTTGTGTAAGTTGGGCCTTGATGGCCATTAAGTGTAAAGTTTGGTATTGCCTCTAATAGGCTTGAAAAATTGAGAGTGGGTCAGCTCTTTTATGCTTGCCTCTAGGAGGCCTGACATTTGTTAATTACGGAGCTGGTGCTCCTGGTACTAGGGGATTTCTGCCCCTTTGTAAATGTATGCTCCTCTGTAAATTTTGTTCTGGAAACTCAGAAGTTGTAAAACTATGGGCTGGTAGCCCAAGCGTGTTAAAGATTTGATATCTTGTATTATTCTTGTCTTGTTTTAAATTGCTCTTGTCAACTCACTAAGTGAGAAATTGTTAACTTGTTGCTTAGAGAAAATATAACGTTCCATTTCTGTTTAAATTCTTTCTTGACAAAGTAGTTAGACCCATTCATACCATTTTTGCCCTCATGGACAGTATTTGAACTCGAATATCTCATGACGACACAATTTTCACTTCTTTCCCTTCTTCCTCTTGTCTTCCCAAAATCTCTTCATCCTTTCGCTGTGTTCCTGTTTCCTTTGTTCTGTCCACAATGTTCCTGACTTCTTCTTCTCACTTACTATAAATTTTGTATTCCTAATTTTGTTTCTGAATTCTTTTCTGTCTCCTATCATTTTCCTGTTGATCCTCACCTGCCTTAAGTCTTCCTCTATTTCATGATATCAATTTGTTTTCTTGATTGAACTGTTTACTACATCAAAGTCTGTTGTTGTCCATTCTCTGTGTGTGCCCATACAAAGTTAGTTTGCGTTTCCTGATCATGTCTGT
The DNA here is from genome assembly GCF_040414725.1 of Anabrus simplex. Classification (NCBI taxonomy): domain Eukaryota; kingdom Metazoa; phylum Arthropoda; class Insecta; order Orthoptera; family Tettigoniidae; genus Anabrus; species Anabrus simplex. The sequence continues at coordinate 44,772,950 of NC_090278.1, read as the reverse complement.
GAGTCTGTCAGAGTGCTGGTACAGCTCTTAGGTAGGTCGTTTCATCCATATGCCATCTCTGTGTATTGGCCCAAGTGTTTCTCTGAGAATTTTACGTTCTATTTTTTCTGTCTCTATGTCACCTGATGCTCCAGTTGTATTTGTTTCTGTCACATACACTCTTCTGGTAATACGACTGTTTTGTAGTGTCTAAGTTTGGCCTGTCTTTCCTTATTATAATCTGACTATGAGAGTTTGTACGCTTTGTGGAGTTTTTCCGTTCGTTCTTTGTTAGACGCGTTGTTTGATCCCCCTATTTGTATGTATTCTCCTAAATATTTAATGTTTTCGACTCTTTTTACGGATCCATATTGAAACGGGAACGCCCTACGAGCATTCACGTTTCATTCATTTATTAAGAGGAACTCGCTAACACCCGGCCATAAGCATTTAAAACTTGCGCCGAGCGCACAGGCATAGTGGGAACTGCAAGCAAGCTCGCGCTGTTCCAGAACACCGACCAAGGTCAAGCGACGTCACGCAGAAGGTTCTTTCGTGTTCCATAGGATTGCAGCATGAACGAAATGTGACATCAATATTTCAATAACGTCACCTTGCAGGCAGGAATAATAAACGCTGCTAGCCGAAATTTCATATCAATCGGTGTAAGGATGGCCAAGATATAAAATTTTCTTGGGGCCCACATGTGTAGCCACGCCCACCGACCTTCGGTAATATAAGCGAATCGCCAGCCTGGGGTAAAGCAGAGAGTGTGCATTGTGCAGCTGAAGTGTGCCGTAGGCAGAGAGAGTGAGGGGAGTCGGCAGTGAGCCGTGAGTTCAGTGTGTGACTGTGTGTGTGCAAGTAAGCACGTCGCGATATAATTCGTCACTTGGTCCGGCTGTATACTTGAGTTCAGAAACCTTAGTGTTAGAAGCTTTCTCCGTGGGCTTGAACTTTGTACATGAACAAAAACGTAATTTCGTTTTTATCAGTCTGTACGACTGGGCGATTATATTTCGTTTGTGGACTATGAATGTTTCTAGCATAAACTGTGCCAGCCTGCATTTCATTTAAAGACTGTGTCTATCCATTGAACTGTGTTCGTAATAAAACTGTGCCAGCCTTGATTTCATTTAAAGACTGTGTTTCTGGCATAAACTGTGCCAACCTTGATTTCGTTTAAAGACTGTGTTTCTAGCATAAACTGTGCCAAACTTGATTTCATTTAAAGACTGTGTGAAAACAGCGATAGTGTTTCTAGCATAAACTGTGCCAACCTTGATTTCATTTAAAGACTGTGTGAAAACAGCGATAGTGTTTCTAGCATAGACTGTGCCAGCCTGCATTTCATTTAAAGACTGTGTCTATCCATTGAACTGTGTTCGTAATAAAACTGTGCCGACCTTCATTTCATTTAAAGACTGTGTCTATCCATTGAACTGTGTTCGTAATAAACTGTGCCAACATTCCCTCTTAAAGACAGTATTAACTTGTGGAATACGGTATCGTGATTTCTTTCCGAGGGACCATGCCAATTCCCATCATAACCTGTTCAGAATCACGTATGATCTTAAGTGCCAGTGATAATCTTCTGAAAATTACGACGTAACAGAACTTGGACTGTCGTTTATTTCAACAAGTGTGTGAATATTGTGCTCATGGTGTACAGTGCAGAGACTGTACCCGGTGAATTTAATTTTCTTTGTGAAGTGCTTAATCACTGCACCTCGGAAGGTCCTAGATTGTTTTCGTTTGTTTATTATTCAAAATACGATAATTCCTTCCATCTTATTCTCATGGAACTGTGACTCTGACTTTATCCTTGCTGCTAAAGTGCGTTCAACACCATTGACTGTGGGAACTATTTCGGTGTGCTTCGCCTTAGAGAGGTGTCACACCAGAGTCTCCTGACGTCCGATGTGAAAGCTCCACATTTCCCCGTTCCTGCCTCAGGTTCGAGTCGCCATCAACACTAATACAGAGAAAACACCAACGACGGAAGACAACGCCGACGCCGACCGCAAGACAACGCAGCCGCCGCAGGACGACGTTCCCTCCACGCCTTCAAGGACAACTCCACGATTCAGCTGTAAAAGGTGACATAATTCTTTGCATATCTGTTGAATAAACTGAAGGATCCACTTAATCATAAAAAAATATTTCACTACCCTTCGCTCTCTCACTCTCTTGGCATGGGCCGTACACGCCTTGTCGTTTCTCATGCTCTCCGATAAACTGAAGTACGGGCGTTCCTGTTTCAATATACAGTATGCATGGTGTGCACATTTTTGTTCTGATGCTCCATCTATTGGGTCTTCTCGTAAGATATCTGTTGACCCGTTTTGGCAGCTATTTCATGCAAGCGTTCCAGTGCTTCTTTTTCCTCCTGTGTATTATTGCTTCATATGGCTATGTCATCTGCAAATGCCAGACATTTATGATGGATTTTGTTTCACGTGTTCTTCGCATCTTATTCCTTTAGCTTGTTCCTCCCACTGCCTGATAATTTTGTCTAACACCATATTGAAAAAGATTGGTGAGAGCCTGTCTCCTTGTCGGACACCTGTGCGTATCTGTAAGGGTTCCGAAATTTCTCCCATGAACTTGATCCTGGAGGTGGAGTCTGTAAGCGTCTGTTGTATAAGTGCTCTGGTTTTTCTGTCAATGCCATATTCCTCCAGTACGTCAAAGAGCGTCTGTCTGTCTATGCAGTCGTACGCTTTTTTAAATCTGCTTGTGGTTCTAGCCTGTTCAATAGCACCTTGTACTCAACTGGTACTAGCGAAATACCTCTGTAATTCTTGGATCTGACTCATCACCATTTTTACGTAATGGATGGATTAACGCACATTTTCATGCCTCTGGCACTTTATCTGTGACCCAAATTTCCGTGATATTCTTATGGATTTTTGGCGATATTTTCATCTTGGAGCTTCCAGACCTCGGTGATAATACCATCTTCTCCCGCTGCTCTGTTATTTTCCATTTGTGTTATGATTTCATGTATCTATTCTATTGTGGATGGATATAATCGGGGTTGGATGTAGTATTTTGGAATGATAGCTTTTCTCTAGGTTTCTTGCAATTAAGAAGTTTATCAAAGTAATGTTTGAGAATTTTAGAGTTTCCTTTCGTGTTTGTTTCCACAGTCTAGCTCGAGCGGTCGAGGAGAGAGGTTGCGTAGCGAAGTGCGTGCTGTAAACATGGTCGGCATTGAACAGTACCGGGCCGCTATTGGGAAATGGCAGGCAAGGCAGAAGAAGGAGGTCAGGAGTGGTTTGGTGACGGACGGATTGAAAATGAGTGAAGCGGTGCTGGTGGTGACAGTGATAGCAGTGTTACTGGTTATTGGGGGGGTGGAAGTAAACCCAGGCCCAAATACCAGTGGAAAATATAGTACGGAGGATTTGGCCGCACTCAGGGTGGTTGTAAGTGAAGTTATGCAGGAGAAGTGTCAATGGGATAAGGTGCAGGAAATAAAGGACATGATGGAGGAGCAGAGAAGGGAGATAGGGAACATGAAGAAATGGCTTGAAACGAAGACAGAGGAATCGAGCAGGAGAGTGGTCAATAACGAGAAAGAAATCGAGTTATTGAGAGGGGAAGTGAAACATCTGAAAGAGGAGGTGATGAAGATGAGGAAAGAAGCGGAGGGGTACAGGCAGGAGAGATTGAAAAAAGCCATATTTATATATGGAATTGAGGAAGGGGCGAGAGAGAGCAAGATTGAGCTGATATTTAAGGTGGTGGAAGCTATACGTGATGTTATGAAGATAAACTTTAGTGAGGTAGACATTGATGATGTAGAGAGAGTTGGTAAAATCAAAGGTCGGAGGCCAATTAGGGTTAAATTGTTCTCAACCTTAATGGCAGATTCTGTGTTAAGGAACAGCAAGAATTTACAAGGACGGAAAATAGGGGTGAAAGGAGACATGGGAAGAGAAGGAAGCGAAAACGCGAAGATCTTGAATAGGCACCTATGGAGAGCGAGGAACCAGGGGCTAAAGGCCCGAATAAGAGGTCTGAGGTTGGAGGTGACAAACGGGCGATGGGTCAGAGTTCATTCAGTGACTAAGCTAAAGGAAATGGACGAAAACGAGAGGGTTGAGAGTGGTGAGAGGACAAGGAAAGATGGGAAGAAGAAAGAAGAAAAGAAGAGGAGGAGGGACGTAGCAGGAGAGCAGGGCATCTCGGAAGAGAATGGGCAGTGCAGCCGGGAGACAGAAGACCAAGATAGTGAAGTGGACGGTGAGAGTGGGCCGCAAGAAACTGGGAGAGGAGAGTGTAGAGGTGCAGTGAGCAAGAAAGGACAAAGGGAGGTGGATTCAGAAGTCCAAAATAGTGAGGGGGTGAGTGGGGGTGAGCAGCAAGAAGGGGTGAGTACAGGGTGCAGTGGTGTAGTGAACAACAAAGGTCAAGAGGAGACAGATCGACAAGAAGGTAAAAAAATTATGAGTAAAGTCAGGAGTAAGAGCTTAAAAGACATATGGGGAAAGGTACGTAAAGGGATGGAGGATACAGAGGGAGAGAGGTCGATAAATACTAGAAGTAAGAATAGAGGGGGAGACCTAGAAGGGAGGGAGGGAAAGTTATAACAATATTGGAAGATAGGATGTGTGAATATTGAAGGAGTAAGGAGCAAATTAGGAAACAAGAAAGTTAGGGAAGTAATTGAAAGTTTCGATGTTGTGGCACTCTTGGAGACGTGGTTGGAAACAGGGAGGGAGATTGCATGGAAGGGGTTTGAGATAAAATATAAATATAGAAGAAAAGAGAGGAATAAGGGGCGAGCACCAGGAGGGATGATAGTTCTAATTAGGGAAGAAATTAGTGAAAGAGTAGAGGATATAGAGACCGATATGATGGAAACCATATGGCTGAGATTGAATTTGGGAGGGAGAGAGGGATGGAGGAAGAAAATAAATCTAGCTTTTGTTTACTGCCACCCTAGTAATTCAGAATATGCAAATAAATATTTTTTTGAAGAGTTATTGGTGGATATTGGTAGGATAAGGGGAATGTATCCAGGAGAGGAGGATATGTTGTTATTTGGGGATTGGAACGCGAGAATAGGAGAACAGAGCCCAGTTTATAGTAGGGAGGATGGAATGTGTTTGTTAGAAAGCAGAAGGAGTGAGGACAAAATTACAAATAGTTATGGAGAGAAGCTCCTAGAGATGTGTGCTGTGGGAAACTTGTATATTCTGAATGGGTGGATAGAGGGTGACAGGACGGGGAAATTGACATATGTTACGGAGAAAGGGGGTAGTGTGATAGATATGGTTTTGAGCTCGGAAGGGATGATTGAGGAAGTTGTAAGTATGGAAATAGGAGATTGGATTGAGTCACACCATTTCCCGGTGAGGGTTATGCTGAAAAGAGAGGAAGAGAAGTGTACAATGAAGGAAAATGAGACAAAGGATAAACGAGGGAGGGGTTATAATAAGTATAAATGGACAGAGAAGGTGGGCCGGGATTGGAATAGGGTAGTAAAGGAGGAGCTACATCTTCTGAAATATGGGTGGGAAGGGGCGTTAGAAGAGAATAATACTGATAAAGCCTTGGAATTGTTGCTACATCCAATAAAGATGATAGCGCAGAAGGTGAAAGCTAGAAAAGGAAATAAGAAAGAGGGAGAAGAATGGTTTAATAGGGAGTGTGAAGGATTGCGGAGAAAGGTGATGGACGCGTTAGGAGAATATAGAAGGAAAGGTGGGAGCCAAGAAAGGGAGTTTTTCTGTAGATTGAGGAAGGAGTATAAAAAGAAAATCTCTGAGACAAAAAAGACGTGGTTAGAGGAACAAATGGAAGCCATAAATAATGACTGCAAGACTAACAATTTTGAGAGAGTCTGGGATAAGATTAATAGAATTATTAAGTGTGGAAGGAATATGGAGAGAACGAGTATTGAGGAAGTGCAATGGGTCAGGCACTTCGATGAATTACTAGGAAAAAAGGGGGGTGATAGATGGAGAGGTTCGGGAGAAGAAGTAATTTGGAGGAATAGGGGAGTGGCAATTTATGACTTGGATAAAGAAATCACAAGAGAGGAAATCCGGGGAGTGATAAGCAGAGCCAGAGCGAAGTCGGCCGGGGGGTGTAATGGTATAAATAATAAGTTTTGGAAGGAAATTAGTAAAAATGAGATAATGATAGAGGGCATGGTGAAACTATTCAATAGGATATTCGAGGGAGGAAATTACCCTAGGGAATGGGAAACAGGAATTATATGCCCTATATACAAGGGAAAGGGTAGTAGGAACAATGTGAACAGTTATAGGGGTATATCTCTGTTGGATTCTTTGAGTAAAATATATACTGGGGTGCTAGCGAACAGAATAAGCGGGTGGGCGGAAGAAAATGAAATTTTGACAGATTACCAAGGGGGATTTAGGAAAAAGAAAAGAACAGTGGATAATATAATGATAGTAAAGACTATTTTAGAAAAGTATAAGAATATGGCTAGAAGTACGGTTTATGTAGCAGCAATAGACTTTGAGAAAGCTTTTGATAAGGTAAATAGAGAGGCCCTCCTAGAGAAATTAGGAAGGTTAGGGATTTCGGAGAAGATGTTGAGGGCAGTGGAAGGAATATATAGGGACGTCAGGTTTTGTGTAAAATTGGGAGAAGGGAGAATGAGTGGACCATTAGAGTCCAAGGTGGGTTTAAAACAAGGATGCAAGTTATCGCCCATACTGTTTATTTTATTTATCAACGATATTTTAGAGGGGTTTGGGGCAGGAAATTGGGCTGTACCAGTAATTAATGGTTTGGAAGTGCCAGGACTGATATTTGCGGATGATGTGTTATTGATGACGTTAACTTCAGGGGCGATGAATAGGGCCTTAGAGTCAGTGATGCTATTTGCGAGGAAATGGGGATTGAAAATTAATGGAAATAAGTCTAAAATATTGGTAGTACAGGTGAACAAAAGAAGAAAGATAGAAGGGAATTGGGTAATTCAGGGAGAAAGATTGGAACAGGTAAGGAAGCTGGAATATCTAGGAGTTATTTTTAATGATAAAGGAACTTGGAGTGACCAGATCAAAAGAGTGAAATATAGAGGATTGGCAGCCTTAGCCTCAGTCAGAAATTTGCTACTCAAGTACCCGGGGATCAGTTACAAAACACTGAGACTCGTGTTCAGGTCGGTAATCGTGGGGAGGGTATTATACGGAGCAGAAGTTTGGGGGCTGGATGAGAAAAGAGAGGAACTAAGAAGGATTGTTAGTAGTTTTGCCAAGTTAGTGATGGGCTTACCGAGGTGTACAGCAAATGTAGGGGCGGAATTAATGTGTGGGGAGGATTTGGAATCAGAGGGTGTGAAAAGAATAGTTAGATATTGGATGAATTTAAAAAGACAGGAAGGTGGGAGAGTTTTACAGGCAGCATATGTACAGCAATTTAAGAGCATGTATAAGGGTGGATGGTTAGTAAAAATAAAGGGATATTTGGAGAGGATAGGATTAGGACACCTGTGGGGGGAGGTTTGGTCAAAGACAGAAGTGAGAGGGATGAATATACTGGAAAGGAGAATTAGAGATATCCATAGGCAGAAATTATTGGGGGAAAGCAGACTAAGAAATTCGCTGACTGTTTTGACGAAAATAGAGGAGATAGCAGGGTTGAATATTAGATACGTCGATAGGTCAAAACGATATGGGATGATGTGGTGGCTTTTAGGTCTGCCAAGGAATAAAGGCTGGTTACAGGGCAGGGATAAGACAAGGTGTGTACTTTGTGGAGATGTGAATGATGAGTTTCACTTGCTAAGAGACTGTGAGGTAACGAGGGGGCTAAGACATGGATTATTGAGTGCCGAGCATCGGGAAATATTGGGGAGAGGGGATGAGAACGCAATACTGAGATGGATTATTAAACAATGGGAAAAAGGGGGTGAATTGAACAGGTATTTTTGTGCGACAAAAAAGGCCTGCGAGAGTAAAATGAAGGGGAGTGAGTTAGAGGGTGGGCAGGGGAATAGGGGGGTGGAATAGTTATCTGTATAAGGGAAGGGGATAGTATGTTAAAATTCTAATGGATTAGGGAATGTAGGGACTGAGTACTTAGTTAGGCGGAGTTGGGTAAGAGGACAGGATTGCATGGTCTGTTTGTTTTATGATATGTTAGTAATTGTTATTCATTGTAATTTTATTAGGTTATGATGGTAATTATTTGTGAAGGCTGAAATGTGGTAATGATGAAGTGGTATATTTATTGTTGATATGTGGAGATGGAGGGGTGGTGGTATAAATATGGTAATGGAGAAGTGGTATAGGATGAAGAAATAGGTTGGAAAGGTGTTGGTATATGCGTGACTGGTATTGGTTATTCATTGTAATTTCATTAGGTTATGATGGTAAATAATTTGTGAAGGCTGAGATGTGGTAATGGTAAAGTGATATATTTATTGTGATATTTGGAGTTGGAGGAGTGGTGGTAAATGTGGTGTTGGAAAAATGTTATATCGTTGGAATGTAGTGTGAGAGAAGTGGTGATATAAGTAGAGGTGGTATATAATGTGGAGTTGGTATAGCCTAGTATTTATGATTAGGTGATGTATGGTTTGCTATTATGTGTATTGAGATGGTTTATTTACGGATGATTGCGTGGGAGTTGGGAGGTGGTATATTGTATTGGTGTTTGAATTTTTGGAGCTGGAGAGAGGCGAGTTTATTATCATTTTGTAAATTTTTGGTTTGTTTGTAATATAGCGAGCAAATGTTGTGATGACGAGTGTGTGCTAGGGCTGAAATGTGGTGTTGGAAGTAGAGGTGGTAAATGTGGAAATGTGGTGTTGGAAAGGTATGGAGAAGTGGGGGTGTACTCATGAGTAAGTTGTATTGAATGTGATGATGGTATATGAGTGGGTGGTATTTGTGGATGTTGAAATGTGGTGTTGGAAAAGTATGAAGTGTAGTAATGTAATTTGGCTATTTGTAAATTTTGGTCTGGTGGAAGATGGAGTTTTCGGTAGGTAATTATGATGGGTAATAGGAGGAGTATGAGTGTATGGTAAATTGAATAAGTTATGATATGTGATATGTCTGTTAAATAGATTGAAATTAGAGAAGTTGGAAGTGGTGATATGAGATAGTGGAAAGCAGAAGGTGAGTGTAATTGTCGGAGAAGTAGAAGTGGTATATATAGAAATGAGGTGTTGGAAATGTGGTTATGAGGTGATGTATGGTGTGGTATTGAGATGGTTTATTTACGGCTGAATTCGTAGGAGTTAGGAGGTGGTATTGTGTCTGGTATGAGTATTGAATTTTTTTCAGAGTTGGAGAGAGATGATTTATGATCATTTTGTAAATTTTGGTTTGTTGGTGCAGAAGGGTCGAAGAAATATGTTGTGGGAGAGGTGTCGAAATTTCAATGTTATTATGGAGTGGTATGACGGAATGAAATGAAATGAAGCAATATTACCGAGGTTTTGTGAAAGTTGTGGTATGGTGGATTGGAATGTAATGACGGAATATTGTTGTTATTTTGGCTGGTTTGGTATGTAGTCGCGTAATGTTGCTGTGGTAGTTTATTTTGGAGTAGGTCAGGGAACAATAAAGCTGATGTAAATGCTGAAGGTAAACATAGGCATGGTTGGCCTGAGCACACCAAAGCAGAGTAGGTCAAACAGAAAAAAACAATGGCGGTGTGGGAATGTGCTGAGTAAGAAAGGACAGTTGGTGGAAGGTGTAATCTTGCTCCGGGATCACATATGTGATATATTGCAAGTAAGGCAAACGGTTCATAGAGGGAATCTACCGTTGGCCAGTTGATTATTAATATTATTATTCCTTTATTATTATTATTTTATTATATTATTATTATTATTATTATTCCTTTATTATTATTATTTTATTATATTATTATTATTATTATTATTATTATTATATTATTTGTTTGTTTATTTATTCAGCTATTTATTTAGTTGTAGGGTGGCTTAGGTAAGACTCTATTGTGAACATGTATTGGGGCTAAACGCCTGTGATGTTCATCAATAAATTGTATAATTGTGTTTGTTTCCAGGGGAAGTGTGGGGAAGATATGGAAGCTAATGGGAATGGCAAGCGTTTGCTGTACTTCTGTGCTGGTATGGGTTTAGCTGTTAAGAATACATTCTTCAAGCATAAGGCTATTCACCGCTACACATGGGAGGCTAGGGGTACCAGATCCATAATAGACTACATCTTAACCGACTTCGAATTCAGGAAATCTGTTAGGAATGTACGAGTTTTCCACAGAATTTTCGATGATACAAACCACTATCTGATCTGTAGTGAACTAAGTATCTCTAGGCCTAGGGTAGAGAAAGTGAAATCTGTCTGCAAACGAATAAGGGTAGAAAATCTCCAGGATGAGGAAATTAGACAGAAGTACATGGATATGATTAGTGAGAAGTTTCGAACAGTAGACAGTAAGCAGGTTCAAGGTATAGTAAGTTAATGGGTGGCATACAGGGATGCTATAGTAGAAACAGCAAGGGAATGCCTAGGAACAACTCTGTGTAAAGATGAGAAAAGGCGAACATCTTGGTGGAATGAGAAGTGAGAGCAGCTTGTAAACGTAAAAAGAATGCTTATCAGAAAAGGCTCCAAACAATGGCAAAGGCAGACACGGATTTGTACGTAGATGAAAGAAACAGAGCGAAACGAATAGTTGTTGAATCCAAAAAGAAGTCATGAGAAGATTTTGGTAACAACCTGGAAAAGCTAGGTCAAGCAGCAGGAAAACCTTTCTGGACAGTAATAAATAATCTTAGGAAGAGAGGAAAAAGGACACGAACAGTGTTTTGAGTAATTCAGGTGAACTCATAATAGATCCCAGGGAATCACTGGAGAGGTGGAGGGAATATTTTGAACATCTTCTCAATGTAAAAGGAAATCATCCTGGTGGTGTTGCGAACAGCCAAGCTCATGCTGAGGAGGGAAATGATGTTGGTGAAGTTATGCTTGAGGAAGTGGAAAGGATGGTAAATAAACTCCATTGTCATAAGGCAGCAGGAATAGATGATATTAGACCTGAAATGTGAAGTATTGTGGGAAGGTAGGGATGAAATGGCTTCATAGAGTAGTAAAATTAGCATGGAGTGTTGGTAAGGTACCTTCAGATTGGACAAAAGCAGTAATTCACCTATCTATAAGCAAGGGAACTGGAAGGATTGCAACAACTATCGAGGTATCTCATTAATCAGTATACCAGGCGAAGTATTCACTGGCATCTTGGAAGGGAGATTGCGATCAGTCGTTGAGAAGAAGTTGGATGAAAACCAGTGTGGTTTCAGACCACAGAGAGGCTGTCAGGTTCAGATTTTCAGTATGCGCCAGATAATTGAAAAATGCTACGAGAGGAACAGGCAGTTGTGTTTATGTTTCGTAGATCTAGAGAAAGCATATGACAGGGTACCGAGGGAAAAGATGTTCGCCATACTGGGGAACTATGGAATTAAAGTTAGATTACTAAAATCAATCAAAGGCATTTATGTAGACAATTGGACTTCAGTGAGAATGGATGGTAGAATGAGTTCTTTGTTCAGGGTACTTACAAGGGTTAGACAAGGCTGTAATCTTTCACCTTTGCTGTTTGTAGTTTTCATGGATCATCTGCTGAAAGGTATAAAATGGCAGGGAGGGATTTGGTTAGGTGGAAATTTAGTAAACAGTGAGACCTATGCTGACGACTTGGTCTTAATGGCAGATTGTGCCGAAAGCCTGCAGTCAAATATCTTGGAACATGAAAATAGGTGCAATGAATATGGTATGAAAATTAGCTTTTCGAAGACTAAATTGATGTCAGTAGGTAAGAAATTCAACATTTTTTTTTGCTAGGAGCTTTCCGTCGCACCGACACAGACAGGTCTTATGGCGACGAAGAAGAAATTCAACAGAATTGAATGTCAGATTGGTGATACAAAGCTAGAACAGGTCGATAATTTCAAGTATTTAGGTTGTGTGTTCTCCCAGGATGGTAATATAGTAAGTGAGATTGAATCAAGGTGTCGTAAAGATAATGCAGTGAGCTCGCAGTTGCGATCAACAGTGTTCTGTAAGAAGGAAATCAGCTCCCAGACGAAACTATCTTTACATCGGTCTGTTTTCAGACCAACTTTGCTTTACGGGAGCGAAAGCTGGGTGGACTCAGGATATCTTGTTCATAAGTTAGAAGTAACAGACATGAAATTAGCAAGAATGTTTGCTGGTACAAACAGGTGGGAACAATGGCAGGACGGTACTCCGAATGAGGAGATAAAGGCTAATTTAGGAATGAACTCGATGGATGAAGCTGCATAAACCGGCTTCGGTGGTGGGGTCATGTGAGGCGAATAGAGTAGGATAGGTTACCTAGGAGAATAATGGACTCTGCTCTGGAGGGTAAGAGAAGTAGAGGTAGACCAAGACGGCGATGGTTAGACTCGGTTTCCAACGATTTAAGGATAAGAGGTATAGAACTAAATGAGGCTATAGCACTAGTTGCAAATCGAGGATTGTGGCGACGTTTAGTAAATTCTCAGAGGCTTGCAGACTGAACGCTGAAAGGCATAACAGTCTATAATGATAATGTATGTATGTAATGTATGTATGTTGTTTCCAGGGATCCATCTGTTCTTCGGAAGCAGATCTAGGAGGTTGATAGCCATTCATATTTTCTTAATTTTAATTATTTATTTATTTAACGTAGCTTAAACTCCAATTACGGAAGGCATATATTGCATTGCATTAAATGACTACGGATTTAACGAAAGAAACGAACCACAAATTCAAACAAACAAATTTGGAAAGAAACAGGAGAACGTATTTGAGCCAAGTACACTGGACCCTGAAAACAATGAGTGATGTTAAATGCAGGGTTCCTTATACACTGATTGCTTTAATTGAACGTACTCAAGTCACAGTACAGCTCAGATATATCCTAAGTATAGATATTCACACATACAGGCAAGATTACAGCCTGGATTCTGCAGTTGGAAACATAGTTCGTAATTAGAATATGGCGGCTCTTAAAACTGTGTGTCCCCAGTGCAGAGATCAAGTGGATTTAGTGTACATCAGACATATTGCTACTAATGGCGAATTCTTATAACATGTTTTTTATTTTATTTTTTCTATTTTACAAACGTTCAGATCTCAATATTGTAAGTTTTCTACTCTGGTATTAAATTAATGAGCTGCAAGAAGCCACTGTTGTCCGACATTCCATTAAGTGTTTCACACAAACATTTTACGCCTCACTGCCAAGCTAATGTAGTTGACTATTTGATTTATTTAATTGAAATTGGACTATTTTCTGTACCTTCCAGTGGCGTGCGGTGGTTTAGAAAAGTATGTATGCTGTCCAAAATAGGACGTAGCCTACTATTTACCGGACGTAGGAAGTAAAATTTAACGTACAACATTATATAAAAAGGAATGTAACCAAGCTCTAACCATATAAACTTAAGTGTAATCTCATGAAAATCGAAGGACTTCTAACCAGAGCGTACGGTATCATGACAAATCCTTGGCGTTTATGGAAATACAAAATAATTAGTGACATCACATCTGTAGATTTAAAAATCGATATATTTATTAAAGCTGCAATTAACTGATATGTATAGAAATAGTTTATTTATTCCCAATGACAGTGCATAATCCATAAGAAAAAGAAGACAAGCTTGTCATTGTTACAGCTTTTTGTCTGAATATTATTTTAAACAGTTCCTACTTCAAAGTTCATAGATTAGTAGAAATCACGTTTATTTCATGAATTACCTGTCACTATTCTGTTAAAAACTCCTTCATCTCTTATGTATGAATCAGAAAACTCTCTGTCCTGTTACACTTTTCACCCTTCAGCGTCGAAGCCGACTTGAAGTACGGTACCTCTGCCACGGACGCGCATATTACACCAGTGGCGGCGCTGCTGTCGTGTTGAGATTTATTGTTACTTGATGTTTACATAGATGTAAAATAGTGACATTGCTTGATTAGAAACGCGACTTTCCTTTGAAGGGACACGGCTACAGCTCGAAGAAGTTACCAAAACAATGAAGATGAAAGACGGAATATGATGTGCAATTACTTAAAGCTGATCCAATTTCCTCTGATTTTGGAGACGTTGCTTGAGTACAAATAACTTCTTCAAGAACGTGTTAGGCAGACTACTGTTGTTTACGTATTGACGTATTTTGCTGCTTACATTTCATAAAACACGTATCACTAATGAAAAGCTCCAGGGTCTCACAACTTGATCAAGTCTTGTTCTTTTCCGTCCCCGACGGTATTAGAGCACTCGAGACCCAGGGAGGGTTTCATTTTCACGTCCTTCGTGGACTTTGTCTTTCTTTGGCGGACACCTTCATTTTCGAAGTGTAGGATCCCTTCCATTTTTCTCTGTGATTAGTGTTATATAGAGGATGATTGCCTAGTTGTACTTCCTCTTAAAACAATCACCACTTACTAATGAAACGTTTCATTAATTACATAAACTTAGGCTACGTACGCCAAATGATGCTATACTAAACGTAGGTACCAAAATATCCTGCGGTTAATTACCCCATAATTGCAAAACCGTCAAAATCAAACCCTTCCAAAACCTACCACATAAGGCAAACTTTAACCGCGCGCTCTGAGAGTGCTTCGGCTAATTTCGGAACTGCTCGATGTAACTCGTTTCTATCGCTGGCCCAGTCACCAGCGATGCCTGGGCTATGTTTTCCCTGCTCCTCACAGACCCTCGCCTTGTGCACCCTCCTTACTTCTCACGTCCCCGATCCCGCAGTCCTGAAACTGAAGCTCTTCGCTGGTTCCGAAGAGCAACAGAATACCGCTACTTGCGTGGATATACCGAGCTTATTAAAGGAACAGGCTGTAATAAACCATTTTACATAAACTTATCTATTTCTCCGCGGTTCACTGAACATCTAGAACGCACCGCGACGGTTGTACACACAGGCTTATCTCAAAATCATTAGTAACTTACTTGCTAGGTTTTTTCCAGACGTTCTTCTATTGTCCACTGTATGCTCTCCTGCTAACAAAACTATGCATTAAGTCCCTCCACAAGAATTTTTGTTGCTTTGGATCTACTTGAAGGTGAAATCTAGTCGTCTCTCTTGTTTTGTGAATGTTGTGATGACATTATCATAAAATGTGTCTGTGCTTTTCAGTTGGTGCAGAACATCCTCTTCTATGGACAGAACTGCCAAGCCTGAAAGTCGCTCTTGACCTGCGTTGACCTGTGCTTGGAACAGTTACTTTAAGTACACCCAACTTGTACACTTCAGACAGGGCTGCATCTACTTGTTTGCTTTTCAGAGAACACACTAACTGATGAGGGTGTGGACCATAAAATTCGTCAGTCGAATACAGTACGGTAAGTTCATTCTTCAATCGGATAGAATCAAACTAGTATTTATAGGACAGTTCAAGATTTTCAAAAGCAGAAAGAGAAAAAGTAGTTTTGTACGCTTTATACTTCAGAGGATCCAACAAGGATGTCAGTTGTGATTGGTTTAATGACACAAAACGTTCGTCTAATTGTACAATAATGTTGTCAAAAATAGGGTGGTAAAGGCATTTCTTTGAAATTATTGGAACTTCTCCCCGACATTGTCATTTAGTTGGTGGAGAGTCTTCGACAGCTTGAAAGGCCCAAGTTACGCCGCACTTATTCCTGAGGTTTAGTATTTCTCTTTTGATTTTCTGAACTTTCTAGGAGCAATATAGGACGTATAAATGCTTGGATTGAAGGATATTGAAAAGGGTATCGGTGGAAGTAAAAATGTTGCTAAAAATCAGTAACGAAAAGGAAGTTTCAAAACTAGTTAGAAATTTCATGAAACCTTGTGTCGCTACTACTGTGCCAGTTTGAGCTTTCATCTAAAACACTCCGAAAGAATTCAAGGAATGAAGTGCCGTGATCTTTCACTGCATGAACAAGACGAGACGAAAAATTCCACCTTGTTGGAACATTTTTAGGCATCCTCTTAGCTGGAAATACTTTCAGTTCATGAGATCGTTTAGAGGACTTGTCCAAATCCCGTTAAGGTCTGAAAAAATATTCTACATTCCTTGATACAGGAAACTGACTGTGACAAAATAAGATTAAGCTTGTGACTAAAGCAATGGATAAATATGACCTTGAGAAAGAGTTCTTGCCCTTTGGTTCCTAGTCTATTTGTGTGCTCGGCCATCACAGCTGCTCCGTCGAACGTTTGAGCAACTAACCTGTAATTTATATCAAACTCAGTAATAATCTTTTTCACATGTTCAAGCAAACCAGTGGCTGTTCGATCTGCGCTGACATCAGTGAACGAAATTAACCTTTCGTGAGCTTTACCACTTTCAGAATCAACAAATCTCAGAGTAGTTGATAGTTGAGACAAATTCATAATGTCTGAAGTCTCGTCAAGGAGAAGGGCAACAAAAATAGCGTGTTTTTTCTGACTTCACTGTTTCCAAAACTACATCACTGACAGCAAATACTAAGTCATTTTTTATCCGGTTTGAAGTTTCGCAAAACACGGTCGATCTTTCTTATTGTGTACTTAACGTCACATCGTAAGTAGCGAGTATGTTCGATGCGCCCAAATAAGAAGAATCTTCACTCTCAGAATGTCCACGGAATGGTAAATTCGTGAGAGTCTATAAAACACACAAACATCAATCGATCTCTTGAGCACCTCTCTGTTTTTCCGAACGGTCTCATTATATTGTACAGTACTTGCACTCATTTTAGCATTAAACTGAATATCAATTCTGGATTTTCCGAATGTTCTCAGCTATAACAGAAATCTGTGACTGCGATTTCACGTGGTTTTGAATGGCATTGTGCAAGTTACTCAGATGATCAAAACCAGTGTCGGACCAAGCAGTTCGTTCTTTTGTAAAGAGTAATAATGGCCAGCAAAACAGTTTAATAAATTTGGAACGTCCAGCAATCCATTCGGTTTTACTGTACTGTGAAGTTCGAAATGACGAACGTACTCTTGATTTTTGTTTTTATGCATCGCTTTGAGGTTGGGCATATCTGCAGAAGGTTTTCCAGATAGGATAATTTCTAGTTTCTCACATAAGCTCCTAAAACGAAACGGTTCGTCCAACAGTACTCCAATCACACAAATTGAGTCAACCATGGCAAATATTACGACAGTTGAAACTAAGAAGAAATTACATTTCACTGAACACTTCTACTGAGATACACAACTACGCGCTTACGACACAGGCTAATTATAAGCACTACCCACGTTGTATGTTATTATAATGAAAATCATTAGAACGTACAAACACGCCACGTGGTCCACTACAACGCTGGTATCTACCTACTAGCAGGCAACTTTTTCTCACACTGTTACATTTAATAAAAAACTAATTTTCAATTCTAAAAGGAACTGGATGCTCGTACTTTTTAAAAGCTTCTCTCTGCTGTCAGTTATCAGTCGCAAGAGCTGTTTCAGCAATAAGCCAAATCACAATAAATAAACGTATCATAAACTCACACTGCTACACCGTGTGATCAAGGCGGGCAGCGTTGAGTTGTCGGCTTACGCATGCGTCACCCTGAATTCTTCGCTGGGTGATGTGTCGCTACTGCACTGCACAAGTTTTTGTTTCCTCACACTGCAGCGAATGTGTTATTTAAGAAAATAGTATTGCCAACTGACGAGATAAAATGAATGATTAGTGCTTACGTTGCTTCTCTTTAGCCTGCACGCTACTGCCAATCTCTTGCTTCGTTTCAGGTGCTTTTTAAATAACTCATTGCAAGTATTTCTGCGGTGTAAGATGCTGTAAACTGTTTTCTATTGCGAGCTGAGGTGAATAGAAAGCTGCCCCCACACGTCATCCGTCTACATAGAGAGTAATAAAGTGCTCAAAGTTATTTAACGTTATTCCTTACTGATGTATTGCTCTCTTCAAAAAATTGTTATTATTATATCCGCAGTATGGATGGTTGTTTCAAAAGATGTGAGGTATATTGGATGAGCAAGTGTTTGAAAAATATTGTTTCTAAAATGTTTGAATTGTTTATAAGTAGGGTAGTGTTCGTCACTTGTATTTTTTATAATATTCATTTAATAGCCATAGTTTAGGTAAAATGAGGTGCTCATATCTAGGCATTTTATTGCAAAGTTGTATTTGTATTAACTATAATATTTAATATTTTAATATTATAATATCCACTAATCCGTGATATAATTATATCAACTTACGCCCAACTGTTTCTTTTCAAAACGTTGGAGGTGAAATAACTTCTAACGT
This sequence comes from Anabrus simplex, assembly GCF_040414725.1. Taxonomy (NCBI): domain Eukaryota; kingdom Metazoa; phylum Arthropoda; class Insecta; order Orthoptera; family Tettigoniidae; genus Anabrus; species Anabrus simplex. The sequence goes on along the minus strand of NC_090278.1, from coordinate 44,754,732 downwards.
TAAAAAAGGCTCGGATGATACTTTAAATGACTTTCAGAGTAAAAAAGAGGTTGGGTCTGAAAAGATCCTTTAACATAAGAATATATTATCTCCTAAACCGGTGTATAGATTATTGCTTCAAAGATGTGAGGTATTTTGGATGAGCAAGTGTTTGAAAATATTGTTTCTAAAATATTTGAATTGCTTATAAGGAGGGTAGTGTTCTTCACTGGTATTTTTATAATATCAATTTAATACCTTTACTTTAATATTTAATATATTAATATTAAATCGGTGATATATATCAACAAACGGCCAACAGTTTCTCTTCAAAGGTACGGGCTATAAATGACTACTAAGATGATACTTTAAGTCACTTTCAGAGTAAAAAATGGTTTCGGGTGAAATCATTACTTCATTTAATTATTCAGTATATCAATCATTACATTTTGTTCAACCATTTAACCATTCAAGCGGTAGCCTACAGCTTAAAATGTTTCGGTTTACTTGCTCTATATTATCATTTAACGATTCTACCTTCCATCAGTATATTTTCAATATATGGTGTATGGGTCTGTAAAAAATAATTAATTTAATACTTATAATTGGTTTATGTTATTTGCCGCATGCCCATATATTTATTTTTCTTATTTTAGAGTTAAATTGATTGTGTGTGAAAACATTCCTTAATTAAAAAATTCAGTATATCTGAAGCCGATGGTCCTAGAAAACTGTTTTTTAGCTTAAAATTTATCAAAAATTATCCTCTGAACAGGTGATATACATAAACTTGCGCCAAACTGTTTCTTTTCAGTGTTTTTTAGGTAAAAATCACTTTTGACGTTAAAAAGTTTTCCTGTACAGGCTATGATAACAGAAATAGGAAATCATGAATTTAAGCTTTTGCTGAGTTGCAAGAAAATGGTTGAACAGAATGGAGTAAGACTAGGAATATAAAGGTTAAGAATAAAAAGCTAACACGTGCGCAAAAATAATGTTATTAATGTTAGCTGAAATGGTAGTTTAGGCGAAAGTGTAAAATTTTATTCGAGTATCACTGGATTAGTAGGAGTTCTATCGAAATACAGGACATAAGAGAAGTTGTGGAAAATAACATTCCTAATCATATTTGTCCTAACACTTTTTTCCATCCAGACTGTTTTGTATAGAAACTCTGTGTAACAGATGTGATTTCATACTCAGCAGTCGGTAGTATTGCGGACACAGGGAGACTTGCAGTTACTAAGCACGATTTTTCTCTCCGAACTTAACTGTAGCTATATCCTCTAAATACATAGATTATCTAATCAATTTGTGTAATTTACAAAGCCCCAAACACAAAAGTGGTGTCAGCAGTGGGATGGATACGTAACGTCGTGTGCAGTCGAAAAAAAGTGAAGTGAAACTCGCGCGCGAAACTTTACCTGAACGCGACCACGTGCAACCGTACGAAGTTCAATATCACACGTGTTAAAGTATCAGTGAATTAGTGAACCATCCCCCTTCATCATGTCACAAGGAGTATCCGCGGTAGTTCATCAGACTCTTCTGCGGTGATCGTCCACGCTCTCTGGGAATCCAACACGTGAGGTGCAGCCTCGACCATCACCTGGGCGCTCGGTCTCAGTGAGACGAGCAGGCGCAGTACGCACGAACTCAACGGCGCTTTGAAGTTTCTCGTAAGCTCCGTCGACCCGGAAACTCTCTCATACAGCGAAATCCAGTCGCAATTGACGGACCATTTTGACGCCAGTCGCAATAAATAGACAAAGAGGATAAAATTACGGAGCGTCATAGAAAGGGCAGGGAGACGATCGCCAGCTTCACTCTCAGGTTACGACAAGCAGCAACGCGCCGTGTGTATGGAGAATTTTTAGACCGCGTGCTAATTGAAAAACTGCTCAAAGGTTTAGAGTCGAGGGACAAGTGCGAGGCAATTATTGCTAAGAAACTGGAGAGCTTAACAACTGCGTACAAGATAGCCTGCACAATCGAAGCCTCCCGGAACACTGCTGAAAACGCTGCGAACATAACATCAAAACCCAATTCAACTAACTGGATAGGCTACAGAAAAACAGGGTCGCGGAGGGGCGGCAACCAAGGGGGACGAGAGAAATTGATCAATCGCCAACAGAAGACCGACCAATCGAGGATCGCATCCAGCAATCAAGGAACACCACGAGATCATTCGTCATCGTCGTATGCTGGGTATGGCGGGGACCATCCATGCAGTCAGTGCAAGTTCCTCAACGCTGAATGCCGGACGTGTGGCAAGAAATGTCACATTGCTAAAGTTTGTTGGTCCAAACCAAAGCAGCGCAAGACAAATCACGTGTCCTAAGAAGAGCAACCAGCATTGATGTCATACATCATGTCGTCAGAGCAATACAGTCTCCAGGGAAGCAGTTGATAGATGTGAACATAGAGGTAACCACCGTTAAGATGTTATGGCAAAACCAAGTCTTCTTTTTCAGAAGACTGATCGTAACTTTGCGAGCTACACTGGCCAACGTATTAACTCCATCGGCAAGATGCCAGACACCGCTACCATTGACATTACCTCCAGGAACTTTGACCTCTACATCGTCGATGATGAATTTGAGACGTTCCTGGTCGAGAGTAGATTTCTGAGTTGGCACCGGATATCAATGTCGAGCAGCTTTTTGGAAGACGAGGACAGATCCATCAACTCTCCGTCAAGCAGTTTCTGTCCCTGGACGTCCAAAAGGAACTTGATACCTTCCGAAACCAGTACCACGATGTCTTCAGCGATACTCCCGCGAAGCTGCCAGGCCCTCCAGCGAATATCTCACCTGAAGTATGGCGCTACCCTTATCTTCCTATGGCCTTGGAAGGTGCCCACGCCAGAGAAATCGATACCAAAATCGAATTCGGATTCTATAAGTCGTCGTGAAGAAGAAGGGACGGGTGACTCTCAGTCCGCAGATCATCGTCGATGAGCAGCCGAATCCAACAGTTGAGCATCTGTTTAACCCGATGCGCGGTGTCACCCTCTTCTGCTACTTGGACGCCAAGGACGCGTACACTCATCTCGACGTTCAGCCGCACCCTCACGCTCAATACTTCAACCCATGGCCTGATCCGCCCGACTCGTGCTTTCTATGGAGCAGCCATCTGATAGTAGAGAATGGACACGGTTTTTCGGAACCTTTTAAATGTCGTAAGTTTCATTGACAACACCCTAGTTTTGCCGATAGTTTTGAAAACCTGATAGAGGCCCTCACCACGACACGCGAGCGCTTTCGCCAACACAGTCTGAAGCTCAACTCCCCTAAGTGCGCCTTTTCTGGGCCTGTCATGGAAACTCTTGGCCACAAGATCGATGCATCAGGCATCCTTAAGTCTGATGTGCATACTAGAGTTGTGCAAGATGCACCGAAACCTACGACTCCAGAAGAACTCCAGTTGTTTCTGGGTAAAGCGAAACATTACAGCACCTTCATACACAACCTGTCAACAAGAGATCGACCACTCAGGGATATGCTGCTGAAGGATCCTCTCGTACTGCCACCAGAAGGCGACATGACTTTCCAGGACATCACGAACGCTCTAACCTACCACATGTCCTTATACAGCACAATCTAGCATTTCCACTTTTGCTGGCAACAGATGCCAGCAAAACCGGTCTTGACTCAGTGCTCTCACACAGACTCAGCAATGGACAAGAACGCCCTATCGCATACCCTAGTCGGTCAATGTCGGCAACGGAACAGAGGTACCCCCAGATCAACAAGGAAGCGCTCGCCATCGTCTAGGCAGTACAGAAGTTTGTGCGCTCGCCACTTCACGTTGATCACAGATCACAAACCCCTGACATAGATCTTGGACCCAGAGAAGTCCTGTCCATTAGTCGCATGGCCAACTACCTCGCACACGTTAACTACACTGTGTCTTTTGAAACGTCGAAGCAAAACGCCAACGCTGACTACTGCTCCAGAGCGCTGTTACCAACGACTGTCAAAAGAATCCAAAACTCAGTCCCGCACCAGAGGTAAGAGACAGGGGATTGATTTACTTACAGTTCATTAGACGCAGCAATCAACCGTCAAATCCGAAGCCGTCGCAAGAGAGAGCAGAAAGGACCATCAGTTTGCGGAATTATCGAACTCCTGGAGGGAGGCCAAGATCTCACTCGTCATGACTTCAAGGCACCCGAGTCGAAAAGCACGCTTGGTGTTCGAGCACATTGTCTGCATTACGAGATGCCATCCTCAACGACCTGCACGGAGCTCTCCTCCAAATCGTCAAAATGAAGTCAAGGGCACGTTCCTTCGTGTTTACGTCAGGCATCGACACCGACATCGAGAAGATCGCGAATTCCTGCACCAGATGCGCAACCCATACGCACGCTCCACCCAAGTCCCGCGAGCATTACCGGGAGTACCCGAAGACAACGTGCGAACGCATCCACATTGACTATGTGAGCCCAGTAGCCGACATTACTGTTGTATACAGCAAGTAGCTCGACCTCAACGACAGCAGCAGCATCAACAACAATCGCTCTGTTTGCAGCGCACGGCTCTCCGGTCACCGTCGTCTCGGACAACGGTACGCAGTTTTTTGCAGAAGAATTCACGGCCTTCCTGCAGAACAGTGGTGTAGCATCCATCAACTAATGGCGATGCAGAACGGTATGTACAAAAGCTGATGGACGCCCTCTACGCGATGAAGACCACCAAATGTACTCTACAGACCAACATGAACGCGTTCCTTCGTCAATTCCGAAAAGCGACGAACTGTACCACCGGAGAATCTTCATCTCAGGTAGGTATTTTTAATAGTATAGCGTGTCATACTGTGGTGAATAGTGATCTAGTTTATACAGCAGCTTAGCTTAGTATTTCGTTCGGTAGTTATATAGTAGGTTAATTTTAGGCCCCTGTGTGAATTTGATATTTTGTCATGTCGATGCCAACATCTAAGGATGAAGCTCCCAAGAGAAGAAAGCCCTTCGGATGCAGTACTCCACTAAGGAGCCAAGCCCGGGAAATTGTTTGCAATGTTTGGGAGTATTTTGAGAAGGAGAAAGACATCAGAGACTGATATTGCAGCCCAGACTCTCGCCCCTCTCCCCTCGATCGCCACATGTGGTTTGCTGCTGGATATCGGGTTGGAGCGCGCAGGAGCAGGGTCCGGTGGAGGACAGGTGAGCTAGGCTTCGGTCCGTCAGATCGCCACTGCTATTAACCATGTGGTACGCACCTCATACTTCAGACTTAATGATATAGATAAGAGTGCGGGTATTCCTCACTCCCGTTTACATCTACATCCTTGTAGGAAAAGACTGCAGGGCTGCTGTTATAGGAGTAATATAGTTTTTTTTTTTTTGGTAGATCTGCTAAAATGAAATGACATCTTCCAGGTTTAGTGTTTTCTTGCTTGCTGTGCTTCATTGCGCTTTTCATGGACAGCGACCTTTTGAGGTCCGCAGTGAAATGGGGACATTGTTCTTGATAACATCTTAAAGGACTTACTGCTCGTTTCCAGCTCATAAGGATTGCTCCATTAATCTGTAGTTTTTATTGAACTATTTCTACTACGATACTATGTTAAGTTTAAAGAAGTGCGATGAATTAAGCACATTAGTGCGTCAAGACTATTCTATTTTAATTTGTTGTTCTTTTAAACCTACTTTATTTCATAAGTGAGCAAACGAGTTTACATATGTTTTATCAGTTTATGGCATAAGACTCTCAAGTCTTGGACTTGTAGAAAATATGAAATTAGTGACAGTATATTTTTAACACAGTTTCATATTGTTAATATGGTTAATAAGGTTTTAAATTGTGATCAATTTGATGTTGATAAACTGATATGATTGTCAATTTTTCTACAAACTTGTATCAGCTGATGATGACGCAGAGTGGCATCGAAACTAGTACTGATTGAAATATATGTTGTAATTAAATCTACACAACAATTTTTATGTATTGAATAAGGTGGACCCAAATTATAATAAAAGTTGTAATCTTGGTTCAATAAGAAGAAACAATGGTTTATTAATTTAACCGTGATCATGGGTCGGACACCACCTCTGATCTCCCGAGGAAGCTAATTTACCAGTGAACGATGGGTACAACCGTGTAAAATTCAACATTTTTATTTTAATAATAATAATAATAATAATAATAATAATAATAATAATAATAATAATAATAATAATAATAATAATAATAATAATAATAATAATAATAATAATGGGGCATGGCAGCTGTATAGGTTTGGTGTTGACCTAATGGGGATAAAATGAATGGCAAAGACGTCATAAAGATCTAGTGCCCAAGCCAGAGGAATTAACAGTATGAGGGGGTTGATCCTGAAAACTGAACCGGGGCCATCGGATCAAAGGCGAGCGTTCTATCCATTTAGCTACAAGGCCGGACTTTATAATGGAATTCAATAGGACAATGGAATTTAAGAGGACAAATTGGGGCAAATATTCATTTATAGGAAGGGGAGTTAGGGATTGGAATAACTTACCAAGGGAGACGTTTAATAAATTTCCAATTTCTTTGAAATCATTTAGGAAAAGGCTAGGAAAACAACAGATAGGGAATCTGCCACCTGGGCGACTGCCCTAAATGCAGATCAGTATTGATTGATTGATTGATTGATTGATTGATTGATTGATTGATTGATTGATTGATTGATTGATTGATTGATTGATTGATTGATTGATTGATTGATTGGTTGATTGATTGATCTGAAGTATTTCTGGGACGAGAACTTCGGACTCGTCTCAGCCTGGCGAGACCCGAAGAGGTTCGAATTGGAGTCTGCGGAAAACCAAAAGCACAAATGGACCCGACGTTCCGCACACTCGAAGCGGGAGAGACCGTTTACATCCTGTCTGGCAACACGAACCTGGACAAGTGGCTTCCCGGTACCATTGCAGCCCGCATTATGAGATCAACCACCGAAGGAAACGAATGAAGTGCCGCGTCGACCAAATTAGGCATTTTCCAGGAACACAGCCGAACAGAGAGAACCAGGAGCCGACCGGTAATGAACATGTTAAAATTCCATCCAGGTCGTCCGGCTCCGTGGCTAAATGGATAGCGTGCTGGAATTTGATCACAGGGGTCCGTGGTTCAATTCCCGACAGAGTCGGGAAATTTAACCATCATTGGTTAGTTTCGCTGGCATAGGGGTTGGGTGTATGTGTCGTCTTCATCATCAATCCATCCTTATAACGACGCGTAGGTCGCCTACGGGCACATGTCCTCGGACACTCCTGGCGCTAAAAGCCATACGCCAGGCCACGAATTGTTGGGTTCTTCCAAGCACTAGGTACCGCACAACCAGCCGAGAGGATCCGTGGGAAACCGAACACCAACACCCGTTATACCGCACACGCCAGAGACTCTCACCATAGACATATTCAAACTGTGTAACAAATGTGTTTTCACACTCGACAGTTGGTAGTATTGTGGACACAGACGGACTTGCAGCTACTAACCACGAGTTTTGTTTTCTCCGTATCCTCTAAATACATATAATATCTAATCAGTTTGTGTTATTTATCAGACCACAAATACTAAAGAGGCTATAATAACAAATATAATCGTGAATTTAGGCTTTTGCTGAGTTGCGAGAAAGTAATAAAACTTGCAATAAAATGTTATCAAGCGGACAATAAGTACGGTAATGTTCTTAATGCTGGCTAAAATGCCAGTTGAAATAAATGAATGCGTAATTTCACCTTGTATAAGGTTTTATTAAACTTAAGACCACAAACTGATACTTAAACAAGTTTAATGGCAACAGTAACATTTGACTAAGAAGTGTCAGGGAAAATATGCAAATAAGGCAACTCTAAAACCGGACTAAGAACTATCAAATAGATCATACAAATGAGGTCGAATAAGAATGTGTCAATCACCCCCAGTTCAATAATAGTCATTAAGGTAGGTAGGATAGCGATGAGTTCTTATGCTCCGCGTCGGTAACCGGTAAGGAGTGGGGGAGGCGTTTGGACCGCTTTCTTCTGATCTCGATTATTCTGGATATTCCGTGTCGCATAGAGCTGGAACTGAAGATCCGGGTGATGAGGGAGGGAACTGGCAATGTTCTGGACTTCCAGCGAGATGTTGTCCATCTCTTACTCCTCCACCATCTCCTTCCTCCCTTTCTTCAGAAATGTCTCTTGTCGAAACAGTAGTCTCACTTCCATCTTGATGTTGTATATGACCATACTCGGGATTTTCTTCAAGAAGAGTAACTTCTTCCACGAATGGCCCATACTTCGATTACCTGCCATACTTCCTTAGAAGTATTGGACCTGGAGACAGAAGCCATGGGGTGAGTGAGTGTCTATAACTAGATTTTCTCTGGTGCTTAAACATCCGCTCGTGGGGAGTTCCATTGGTAGCATTACATATCGTGGACAACTTCTTCACACTGTTGAATATCCATTCCCCTTGTTTTCAAATCGAGTTCTACTGTTTTTTTTTCTGACAACTCCAATGTAATTTTCTGCTTGGCCATTGTATGGAGCCGTCCTGCTCGTCGCCACACCAACAGTCTTGGGACATGCACGCTGAGCCTCGGAGGTAATCCAAATATGGAGAAAAGCTGCTTGAGTGGAAGAGGTGACATCTGGGCACAGCAAGGCGAAGGGAAATATCGAATATTCAACAACTAACATGAGGAAAAAACGGTTTCTAGATTTGGATGGTACAAGTTTCTTAAAGTCCATGTAGATGCGCTCAAAGGGGCGGATAGCTTTGACGAGATTACCTTCATGCCTTATAAATATTGGTTTCAATTTAGAACACATTTTAAAAGCTGGTATGACCTTGCTTACATCTTCCAGAAATATGACAAGTTCTTCGACTTAATAAAGTGATTAAGCCGTGTTATACCAGAATGTCATAAGCTTGAAGGAGGATCTTCAGTTAGGTCCGCAATACTGAGCAGCTTCGTTATGTTAGACTATTGAGAGTTTCAGCCTCCATCACTGTGTCCTCGCTTTACCAACATATCTATTATCGAACATAAAAGCTACTCACTTCTGGTCGGTAATGTGTCGAAAATGTCTTCTTAGCAGGTCATGTCTCAATTTTTTCACAAATGAAATGGCGTGTGGCTTTTAGTGCCGGGAAATCCCAGGACGGGTTCGGCTCGCCAGGTTGAGGTCTTTTGATTTGACTCCTGTACGCGAGCTGCGCGTCGTGATGAGGATGAAATGACAATGAAGACAAGACACACAACAAGCCCCCGTGTTAGGGAAATTAACCAATGATGATTAAAATTCCCGAGCCTGCCGGGAATCGAACCCGGGACCCCTGTGACCAAAGGCCAGTACACTAACCATTTAGCCATGGAGCCGGACCAATTTTTTCACAGATTCGATAATAGCCTGAACTTCTTTCTCAACGAATGAAGGTCGTTGAGTGTGCGAGAGAAGAAAACAATGGGGTGTTCATTTTGGGATAGTGTTGCTCCAATGGTGTATTCTGAAGAATCAGTCTCCATAGTAACATAGCTTCATCATGTATAGCTGAAACCAGTGCATTTTTCATATCATCTTTCGGGGCTTTAAATGCTTTAATAGCTTTGTCATTTAATGGAAAACGACCACTTGAAACGTTATGTATTTTCTGGGAGAATCTTGGAATGAAGCTGGCAAAATGAGCGAACATGCCCATCGCTCTTCGAAGTGAAGTAGTGTCAGTTCGTAATGGCAGTTCTTGTAAAGGTGTTAATCGAACGAAATCTGGGCGAATTTCAGGACTGGATATGATATAACCCAATAGCGTTATTGTTTCGACTGAATGAACACTCTTATCCTAATTTATCGTGAGTTCATACTTTTCAAAAGTTTTCAAGATCTTCTTCAAATTCAAGTCGTGGTTTTCCTTATTCTTGCCATCCACAATGACATCGTCGAGGAAAGCTGCAACCGTAGTTAAGTCCTTCATTTCTATGATCGTATCTCTTGTCCTTTGGAAACAAGGTACTCCATTTGTTGGGCCGAATGGCATCCGTTTGTACTGCCAAAGTTTACCGCATGCTTCGAATGCTGTGTAAGGTCGATGTTCCTCACAGATGAGTATGTGATGATGGCGTTTTCTAAATCAACTGAACTGAACACTTCATAATTTGCTACCATTTTGACTATATCCTCGATACATGGGAGTGGGTAAGGATAGGGTAAGGATATAGTATACTGATGTCTTGTTCGTGAATAGTCAACTACCATATGGCGCTTGTGGCTTTCTGATTGGGTGACAAGAACCTGAGCACGCCATGGAGAAAACCTTTCTTCTATAGCATCCTCATTCAAAAGTCGCTGAACTTCTTATTCGATGAATTTGTCATCAGTTGCTGAGTGGCTTCGTGACTTTATGGCGATGGGCTTGCAAGCTGCAGGTAAATTTCGGAACCGTCGGACAGATTCTACCTTAGATAGGCCCTACTGTTAATCCGCAGATACTCAGCGATTCTCTGTCACCCCCAAACTCAATCTCTACAGATGAATATGGCTAAGAATATCATGTCCGAAAATGATGTCAAAGCAAAAGTCTGTCAAAATATAAAGTTCAACATATTAGAACTTATGGTCTTCAATTTTTATCTCTACCTTAGCGACGCTCAAGCCATTATGACTGTAAGACCACTGGCAGGAATAGGTAATTTGAGGTTTTGGACCAGCTTCCCGGAAACCAATCTTGTTGAACTACCCGTATCAAAAATATCGTTGGTCTTCATTCCATTCAAAGGGGTGGGTATTATAGCTCAAGTCAAAGACCGTACCGGAGAAAAAGAAGCTAAATATATATTATGACAATGGCAAGATTTGGTGGAACTTTTGAACTTTTACACTCCTTTGCGCAGTGGAAGACGTTTGAGCAGGCCCGACAAGAGTTTCTGTTGTAGCATCTAGTTTTTCTTGCAGTGACAACCTCACCTTGTACTTCACTACCCGCAGACTATCACAGGTTATGTGAGATAAACTAGAGAAAAGATGCTTCTGGACAGCACTGACTAAAGCAGGTCCGTGGTACTGAATAGATTGTTCCAGTGCCGGCTCTAAAGCCTTTGCTTTAATCGTAGCCTCGTCGAGTGTGAGGTTCGGATTCTCCATAAACTCTGACGAATGTTTGAGTCGAGAAGGCGGCAAGGCGCGAATACAATCATCTATATTCACTTCTGCCGTCTCAGCTTTTAAATTACAATCCTTAACGATACAGTTTCGCCAGATAGCTTCTTCCTAATTTCTAATTTGTGTCGGGCGAATATCTCGTTCTCCGGCTTGGAAAAAGTACTAACCAAGGGACTAATGGCGTGATTGTACGTAAACGGTAGGTGAAACATCGTGAGACGTCAGGGTCACAATGCTTCCATTATTGATGAGCATTACTCGATTCTTACTAATGAGCTATCAGCTTTTTAGAGGAAAGTGCACTTTTATCTGCACTAACGTCTGCATAACTATTTCTAACATTTTCGTTCTGTCTATAATAACAGAGATAATCGTGAATTTTGACTTTAGATGAGTTGCGAGAAAATGGTCGAACAGGAATACAGTGAAATCCTTAAGGCTATAAATAATTGTATAATAGTGTACCGGTATAATATTGTATAATAATTTAGAGTGCATATCGGTGACAGTTGAATATTGCTGGAGGCACAAGGAATCATTTCTCTTAAGTGGGTTTATGTAACTTTGAGCAGTGCTTATCTTTATAGGTCACGTCTTGCTTTCAGAGGCTATAACTCAATAATACAAGCATGGGATAATTATTTCTAAAGTGTGTGATTCATGACCTTTGTGACCAGCACCTGGATAGGCTCATAGGAGTTGCAGACGTTCTGTGAGCAGGTTGGGATCTTTCCAGTTCCGTACGTCAACACAGGGTAATAGCGGCTTGTTGATGAGATGTGCAGATAGTTGATGACGAGTAGCGTTAGTAGTAAAAGATAATCGAACTATACTTTTTACAGTCATCTGGCGAAATTATATTATTGTTGGGTATCAGAGAGAAGAGGAGTCCTAAGAGACGTTTAGTAGGTTTATTATTGAAACCTCTTACAATGAGGCTGTCGCTGTTAATCTTAACATCAGCATGACCTACAAGAAAACAGTTATCCCCATAGCTAATGTGTCCTGTAAGGACCAAAGGGTGAACCATAGGTGATCATGATACTGTGGTGTAGGAAGTGTTTCTGCAATAGCGTCTGTAGGTAAAAAAATAATTTGCTTTGACGGTAAAGAACGTTGAAATCTTTTTCATCGTTTTCTTCTTTGTCTTCTACCTCATCCTGCAGCTCTTCTTCTTGAAATGTTTGCACTGCAATGGAACGTGTAATAGGCTTAGACAATGAGGTAGAATTAAACAGCTCTGATGGTAAAGAGGTGTAGAGTCCATCTTCCTTCTTCTCTTTATCCTGCTTTTCTTCATCCTGAGCTGTTTGCCTAGGAACAGAACACGTACAGTAGCAGGTCCAGACCACGGGGTAAAATTAGATGGCTCATTTAGAGGCATGCTGAGTTCTGTGTGAACACGTTTGAGCTCTTTAAATTTACGTTGAATATAATTTGTGCAAGGATGATCTCTTTGCTTGATGTTAATGGAAGTACTTAGTTTGTCATGAGATTGTTTCACCGTCTTCAGAGTACCCACAACTCTCTTCGTCTAGATTGGTCTTCTTCTTCATATTTCACTGTCGACTTTCAGAGTGCATTTTTATTCATTTTACTGGTAGATTACTCTTACTGACTAGTTTCGACACGTTGCATCTCGATGCGCATCTGCTATATGAGACTGTTCTAAATTAGGGTAATAGGTACGACAGACCTCACATCGTAGCAGTGTTGAGCAGTGCACTGACCACATGCGAACGATCTTAAGTTAAGTTTGACGGTCTCACGTCGCTGAAGATTGTCTCGCATTCAAAAATCCTTTGCACTCAAATCAATGATTTTTTGGTATTAAAGCGTTCACTTTAGGCAGTTCACTGCTAACTGATGTGTAGCTATCAGACTGCAATCGCTATAAGCAGATCTGATTGCCAAGTGAATACGAGTGTTTTTGCATTTTAAAAATGACCTTGAAATCACTCTTATCCAAGATATAGCATGTAACTAGAGATTTTTGTACTGACCACTCTTTATGCTATCCTGTTATCAGTACCTGTCTCAACCTCCACCCCCACCTCTACTTTCACCTCCTCCCCTAACAGGTAAGTGTACTTCTACCTCCGCCTCCACTTGCGCCTGTACGGTTGGCACATTCTCTATCCGGTTGACCACCTAGTTTTAACATCGGCCACCATAGCGCATCACACGCTCCCTACGTGGCTTGACAGCTGTTACACACAACCGCGCCGACTTTTCAAATCGCCCGCGCGCTGTGACCGGCGTCAGTCACATGACCAGCAACAGCCAATCGGCGCTTGATCTACAAGCCGCTGAGCCCTCTACTAGCTTGCATTCGTGAGGTAGTGGGCTCGAACCCCACTGTCAGCCGCTCCCTTCCCACTATTAAACCTTTTCTACCCCCTCGTGTGTGACGTAAACCAACATGTACCGAGCTCGATAGCTGCAGTCGCTTAAGTGCGGCCAGTATCCAGTAATCGGGAGATCGTGGGTTCGAGCCCCACTGTCGGCAGCCCTGAAGATGGTTTTCCGTGGTTTCCCATTTTCACACCAGGCAAATGCCGGGGCTGTACCTTAATTAAGGCCACGGCCGCATCCTTCCACTTCCAAGGCAGTTCCCATCCCATCGTCGCCATAAGACCTATCTGTGTCGGTGCGACGTAAAGCAAATAGCAAAAAAAAAAACAAAAAAAAAAAAAAAACCAACATGTAAAAGAAATACTTCGATACCCTTTTTACTCATGCCAGTAATGAGCAACGTGCTGACACTGCATGCAACTGCTTTCTTTCTGAAAACATTCATCCTTGCCTGCCGTCCAGATTTCCCTAGATTTCTTCGGTACGCGGCCAGGAATTCCTGTACGGCACACCATTCGCGGTCACCGCCACGAACTGGTGGAAAGAACTCGTGAAAGGCGCTAAATCCTCTGCCAACATCACCCTATAAGCACTCCCAGGCTTTCTCGACTGTGAATGGGTTGCATGAACAAGAGTGAATATGGTTGTTACAGAATGTAGTTGTGATTTATACTTTAGGTTGTAAAAGGTCATCTCGGTTTTATACCGTTATTGTGGAATATTAATCTGTAAAATTGAAATTGGAAATTAGATATACGGTACCTGATTTAGTTGAGAGGGCCAGGAGCCCTAACTTGTCCACAATAAATTCGTTTCAATAATAATAATAATAATAATAATAATAATAATAATAATAATAATAATAATAATAATAATAATAATAATTGACAGGGAAGTTACTATAGAATGCACATAGTAGATCTACAGAATCAGTACGAAACCACGGACTCTGCCCATCGCCTCCGAACACACGGTGTAAATAAATTAGACCAAGGGAACGGGCGAAGCGTGTCATCATGTCCTCAGTTTACCAGCTGCTGTTCTGGAAGAGGTACCATAAGATGGATTTTCTAAGACTTGTCTTGGAGAAATGCAGGTATAGAGAACGCAAAACCCAATGAGAGCGTGAAAAATGAAATGTAACGGATCCCTAAAAATGTATTTGTTGGGTTCACTTCGTTGTCTATGATGCTATAGCTTCCTACAGTAAGGATACGTATTGAGAGGAAAGTAGACATCGATCTTTGGATGAATGCTGTGACGACAGTCCAGAAGAGGCTTCGAGGCGCGAAACATTCGTGATGGAGTTCTGACACCGTGGTTAGCCGATTCGAGTCCCGTTGGTAGAAACAAACTTCATCATCAGAATGTTTTCTGGCAGCGTAGAGGAGGTGGTGGTGGTATACAGTTTCTAATCACTAGATTGCGTACCTAATGCCTGCAGTGCTCATATGGAGCGAGGGCATATCACGCAATTAATGGTGATTCGTCCGAAGGATGGAGACGTTAAGCCTTGAGCAGAGCCCGTGGTGCTCACTTCCTACTACGGTATCATATATCACGTCATCCATTATCTCCTCTGATGAGGCTAACGTCGGGAAGGCCATCCGCCACGACAGCTTCATCCCACCTCACATAAACAAACAAAAGCAAACAGGGGCATGAAACTTGTATGCTACTCCAGCGACATTTCAACACGGGCTTTCTAAAACTGTTTAATTTATAGGCTATAGAATTTAACTTACATATAAAAGAGGAGAATATGTGCAATAATTAGTTGTTCATAAAGTAAGAAAGAGGCTCCGTTAAAGCACTCCACGTAATTGTGTGTAAAATAATAAAGTACGGTACTTTAACGAATTTCAACAAATCAACAACAGTTTAAACATTGTTTTTCCTTTCTTTCTAATTTTGTTTTTTGCGCGAAATTATTCAGGAGCCTATATTTTACAAGACATAGTTGTCAGTCACCAAGGTGGTAAATTAATTCACCCATTCTTGTGTCTATAAAGGTCACGACAATATACTCGTCAGCCAGTAGCATTCGTGGTTTTGAGGGTACGTACCGTACCGGTAACCTACGAATTCTGCACGCCGTTATAATATTATGGTAATTTGACGTAGGCCTACAATATGTTTGAAACGAGTGTTCATGATCGTGGACATCCGCTTGTTCAATTAACTATACAATCTTCTCTGATATGAAATATGGTAATTAAAAATCTTCAAACTACAACTGGATATATTATCTAAATTCGTGTACAGCTTCTTTAGTTTCGGCAGGAATTCAACGAGGACTCGAAATACAATCCGTAAAACGTAATGATAAGCAATAAACATGATATCAATCAATCAATCAATCAATCAATCAATCAATCAATCAATCAATCAATCAATCAATCAATCAATCAATCAATCAATCAATCAATCAATACTGATCTGCATTTAGGGCAGTCGCCCAGGTGGCAGATTCCCTATCTGTTGCTTTCCTAGCCTTTTCCTAAATGATTTCAAAGAAATTGGAAATTTATTGAACATCTCCTTGGTATATTCCAATCCCTAACTCCCCTTCCTATAAATGAATATTTGCCCCAGTTTGTCCTCTTGAATTCCAACTTCATCTTCATATTGTGATCTTTCCTACTTTTATAAATGCCATTCAAACTTATTCGTCTACTAATGTCATTCCACGCCACCTCTCCGCTGACAGCTCGGAACATACCACTTAGTCGAGCAGCTCTTCTTCTTTCTCTCAATTCTTCCCAACCCAAACATTGCAACATTTTTGTAACGCTACTCTTTTGTCGGAAATCACCCAGAACAAATCGAGCAGCTTTTCTTTGGATTTTTTCCAGTTCTTGAATCAGGTAATCCTGGTGAGGGTCCCATACACTGGAACCATACTCTAGTTGGGGTCTTACCAGAGACTTATATGCACTCTCCTTTACATCCTTACTACAACCCCTAAACACCCTCATAACCATGTGCAGAGATCTGTACCCTTTATTTACAATCCCATTCATGTGATTACCCCAATGAAGATCTTTCCTTATATTAACACCTAGATACTTGCAATGATCCCCAAAAGGAACTTTCACCCCATCAACGCAGTAATTAAAACTGAGAGGACTTTTCCTATTTGTGAAACTCACAACCTGACTTTTAACCCCGTTTATCAACATACCATTGCCTGCTGTCCATCTCACAACATTTTCGAGGTCACGTTGCAGTTGCTCACAATCTTGTAACTTATTTATTACTCTATAGAGAATAACATCATCCGCAAAGAGCCTTACCTCCGATTCCACTCCTTTACTCATATCATTTATATATATAAGAAAACATAAAGGTCCAATAATACTGCCTTGAGGAATTCCCCTCTTAATTATTACAGGGTCAGATAAAGCTTTACCTACTCTAATTCTGTGAGATCTATTTTCTAGAAATATAGCAACCCATTCAGTCACTTTTTTGTCTAGTCCAATTGCACTCATTTTTGCCAGTAGTCTCCCATGATCCACCCTATCAAATGCTTTAGACAGGTCAATCGCGATACAGTCCATTTGACCTCCAGAATCCAAGATATCAGCTATATCTTGCTGGAATCCTACAAGTTGAGCTTCAGTGGAATAACCCTTCCTAAAACCGAATTGCCTTCTATCGAACCAGTTATTATTTTCACAAACATGTCTAATATAATCAGAAAGAATGCCATCCCAAAGCTTACATACAATGCATGTCAAACTTACTGGCCTGTAATTTTCAGCTTTATGTCTATCACCCTTTCCTTTATACACAGGGGCTACTATAGCAACTCTCCATTCATCTGGTATAGCTCCTTCGGCCAAACAATAATCAAATAAGTACTTCAGATATGGTACTATATCCCAACCCATTGTCTTTAGTATATCCCCAGAAATCTGATCAATTCCAGCCGCTTTTCTAGTTTTCAACTTTTGTATCTTATTGTAAATGTCATTGTTATCATATGTAAATTTTATTACTTCTTTGGCCTTAGTCTCCTCCTCTATCTCGACATCATCCTTGTAACCAACAATCTTTACATACGGTACTGCTGACTGAATACTTCTGCCTTTTGAAGATCATCACATACACACTCCCCTTGTTCATTTATTATTCCTGGAATGTCCTTCTTGGAACCTGTTTCTACCTTAAAATACCTATACATACACTTCCGTTTTTCACTAAAATTCGTATGACTGCCAATTATGCTCGCCATCATGTTATCCTTAGCTGCCTTCTTTGCTAGATTCAATTTTCTAGTAAGTTCCTTCAATTTCTCCTTACTTCCACAGCCACTTCTAACTCTATTTCTTTCCAGTCTGCACCTCCTTCTTAGTCTCTTTATTTCTCTATTATAATAAGGTAGGTCTTTACCATTCCTTACCACCCTTAATGGTACAAACCTGTTTTCGCATTCCTCAACAATTTCTTTAAACCCATCCCAGAGTCTGTTTACATTTTTATTTACCGTTTTCCACCGATCATAGCTTCTTTTTAGAAACTGCCTCATGCCTGCTTTATCAGCCATATGGTACTGCTTAACAGTCCTACTTTTAAGACCTTCCTTTCTATCACATTTTTTTTTAACTACCACAAAAACAGCTTCATGATCACTAATACCATCTATTACTTCAGTTTTCCTATAGAGCTCATCTGGTTTTATCAGCACCACATCCAGGATATTTTTACCTCTGGTTGGTTCCATCACTTTCTGAATCAGCTGTCCTTCTTATTTGCCATTTGTTGGTCATGCTTCCTGTCGTTCGCATTTCCTTCCCAATTGACATCTGACAAATTCAGATCTCCCGCTACAATCACATTTCTTTCCATGTCGTTTCCCACATAGCTGACTATCCTATCAGATAATTCCGAATCCGCGTCAGTGCTACCCTTTCCCGATCTGTACACTCCAAATATATCAAGTTGCCTATTACCTTTGGAAATGAGCCTTACACCTAGAATTTCATGTTTCTCATCTTTAACTTTTTCGTAGCTCACAAATTCTTCTTTCACCAGAATGAACACTCCCCCTCACATATAATTCACATTATACTTTTCCTTTTCTTCTACAGAAGTCAGTTTGTAAAAAAGAAAAAAAAATCATAGCAAATTATCTTTCAACAAATAAGAATTCCTTATTAAAAAACCGTAAGCTATTTTCTTTGTAGAGATTTTACGGCAAAGTTCTCGTAACCTGTTCATTTTTTTTCTTTAGTAAACAACACACAAGGAAGCTTAGCTGTTATTTTCTTTAAGCATAAAGCAATTATTATTTTATTTTGTTTTGCGGGCCCCTGAAAAGCGGTTCATTCTTCGGACTGGCGATATGCCTCTGGGACTCGGTCCCGTTATAAAGAACTCACTTTTAAGGTAGTATTTCAGCACTGAAAACCGACTGTAATTGAAGGGGAACTGAACAAAAATCTTACAATGGTGCGGAAACGTGGATGCAATTTCTACATAAGCCTAGTCATACCAATCTGTAGGGAAGAATGGATAAAACTCCTAAGATTTACACTCACTTTCGTATTTTCTGGACTATTTTTAAAACTAGAAGGTCTTTTGAAATGTAAAATGGGTTGGCAAAGCTGCTTTAATGTTACACTGACCTCAGCCAGGATCGAACCTGCTATCTCGGGAGCAAAACGTGAATTAGTAGCCGGCGAGTGACACCAAGGAGATTTAGGTGGAAAGTGAAGGAACCGAGGTAGTATTTTTTAGGTAATATTATTGAACTCATTGTTCGATGAACTGTTCGGTCTAGCTCGGTTGTCGTTGTATTTATTTCAGCATCATCACGAGGACAACTTAACCGAACGCTTACATCGGTTAGTCATTTCCTTTACACAGAATATTGATTTACCTCCAACATTCCCTATTCAATGCATGCATTTTACTGAGAATCACGTCTGGATCACATAAGAAAAGGAAGATTAATTAGTTCGTGGATGTCTCACGTACAGTATTATTTATTAATTTGAAGTTGATTGGTACATCGGCCACTGAAAATATAAGTTTGTGTTTGAAGTGTGTGGTTCTTCATTACCGCTCGAACGTTGGCCGTCGAGCCTAATACAGTCACACTGACAACGGAGTTGGCTTCCTAGTAACGAACGGTGCAGGTGAGTGATATGAAGCGTTTTTGTTGTAGATCCCACCCCTAGAGTATGAGGTACGTTTCTTCCTTGGCCGTCACTCTTTGTTGTTACACCCGAGGTTTAGATGTAGTCTCGAGCGCTGTTGTGGTTGTGTTGAGCAGTGAACATCTTTGTTCTCGAGTTCGGGTTACCTAGCTGGGAGGGTTACCTTCAACAGTATTTTCAACAAGTAGTGGCTATTGGAGAGGGCGGGGAGGCACACAAGAAGAAGTACCTGGGTCCAAAGGGGGACGGAGGTACATATAAAGATTACTATAAAAGATCTTGAAGTAATTTCGATAGAAACGTAAAGGTTGACAGTTTGACAACTTAAGTACAGTAATAATAGTACTATACAATAAAACTTTCACCAAAGGACCAATAATTATGCAAGTATTACAATTAAATAGAAGTACGGCGTGATTACACAATTAAAAATGTGAT
This sequence comes from Anabrus simplex, assembly GCF_040414725.1. Taxonomy (NCBI): domain Eukaryota; kingdom Metazoa; phylum Arthropoda; class Insecta; order Orthoptera; family Tettigoniidae; genus Anabrus; species Anabrus simplex. The sequence goes on along the minus strand of NC_090278.1, from coordinate 44,734,665 downwards.
TTGTTATTTGACTACACAGTAACTGGACAGATGCATTAATAATGGCGCGTGGTCTCCGATAAGGCCTGGTGCAGGTCTTTTGATTTGATGCCTTATAGGCGACCTGCGCATATTGATGAATTCTAATGATGAAGATACCACAAACTCAGGCCCCGAGCCAAGGTTAAAATCCCTGACCTCATAATCTATAAGTTTCATTTCCGTATTGATTATATTCACAAATATGAAGTTTTGAAGCTTCCACCTAATCAATACATATATTTATATATTATTATTCTACAGTATTGGTTTCGATCTTGTGAAAGTCATCTTCAGCTGGCAATCATAACATACAATTAAAACATCACAATAAGAATGTCACATGATATGGGCAAAAACAGTCATTACAATTGGTCTAGTTTAAATAATCATCTACAATAACTGATATAATAATTAAAACTTAACATTACTATATGTACATGAGTGATGTATGCTGAAGTACATTTTTCTTAAATTATAAAGGATCGTCGCCATAAGACCTATCTGTGTCGGTGCGACGTAAAGCCCCTAGAAAAAAAAAAAAAAAAAAAAAATTATAAAGGTGTCACAAAGTATGGATAAAAACGTTATCAATTTGCAAACGTAGACGAAGATAAGACGAAAAACATTTGTAAATTGATAACGTTTTTATCCATACTATGCAACACCTTTATAATTTAAGAGAAACGTACTTTAACATACATCACTCATGTACATATAGTAATGTTAAGTTTTAATTATTATGTCAGTTATTGTAGACGATTATTTAAACTAGAACAGTTGTAATGACTGTTTTTGCCCATATCATGTGACATTCTTATTGTGATGTTTCAATTGTATGTTATGATTGCCAGCTGAAGATGACCTTCACAAGGTCGAAACTGATACTGTAGAATAATAATATATAAATATATGTATTGATTAGGTGGAAGCTTCAAAACTTCATATTTGTAATCCCTGACCTGGCCGGGAATCGAACCCGAGACCCAGTGGACCAAAGGCCGGCCACGGAGCCACACAACAGACACATTGACCGAGTGAGACTGATGAATTCATGCGGCAAGCACATACCCCTACTATCCTTCCTGCTAGAATTTGCTACGCATTGCCGTGCTGCGATGATCGACATTTTGTGTGTGCTTCCGCTAAGCATTTCTCTTAACATTAAAAGAAATTAAAGAAATGAATTAGCTGAAGAGACAACAGTTCCCAGTTTCAGGCAGCTGAAATTCCGTCCGGACCTTGTTCTGTATCCCTGTTGACAGTAGAGTATAAGTCTTTACCCAGGAATGTTTTCGTTTGGAGTTGTTCACCTATTGAACTTGGAACTTTGCCGAGTATTGTCGCATTTCATTCTGGTGTAACTCTATTCTTTCCTCTGACCCTTCTTCATAGCTTTTTCCTGAAAACCAGGATCTATCTCACCCAGTTCTTTTAGTCCTCAGCCCTCAGGTTCAGAATTTCTTGTTTCACCAGGACGTATACAAATGGTTGATCAAAATGTATAGTAACAAATATTACTTTCAAATAGATTTTGCAGAAAAAATAGTTTGAAATATTTTTAGAGCAGTACCTTTTACAACTCTACGGGTGAAGTAGAAAGGTAAATTCATAGTGGTCTAGTGGGCAGCGTGCAGTACGACACAAAGATTTCTATCATTTGTTTAAAAGGTATGTAGCAATATGTTTCACTGTAGCCATTACAATATTTAAAGGTTTGATTAATTTAGTAAGAAACTTCTACACACTCTATAACAGGAAAATATTAATATATTATGTTTATTGAAATATATTATTTTAATTGAAAAAGTACTGGTATGCCATCAGAGTTTCATATTTAATATTTTGTTCTTGTGTATAATACCTACTACTGTATACAGAATAATGATATTATTTAAACACGGCATAGAAGTTCCTTTGATTGTTCTTCTTTCGAATAGAAGTACTTGGGACTAGGCTTGTTCACCCATTGGACTTGGAACTTTGCTGAGTATTGTCGCATTTTATTCTGGTATAACTATTCTTTCCTCTGAAGTGTGGGGGGTACCCTTCTTCTTCATAGCTTTTTCCTGAAAACCAGGATCTGTCTCACACCCAGTCCCTCATTTATCTGGCATAGTCAGAGAACTTCTCTATCACGCACGAGAGCTCAGAATGTTGACATCTCCACTTTCTCAATCAAGCCTTTTCTGCTTATTGACATATATTCCAGGGCTTCTTGGTGAATGTCTGTAGTGCTTCAGCTTCAGATTACATGATTGGCATCACTTTTGAGCATCTCGACACATCAGTTTCAGCTTATTAACTCTTGCAGAGAGTTGTTTATACTTTATAATATTTTAAATTTTGTGAAGTTCCTTATAATAAGATATATTTAATTTATTGCTATCTACAGTGGTGCAAATGTAGTAAGCAGTCTGGCCTATGCTGACGACTTGGTCTTAATGGCAGATTGTGCTGAAAGCCTGCAGTCCAATATCATGGAACTTGAAAATAGGTGCAATGAGTATCGAATGAAAATTAGCCTTAAAAATTAGATGTATGGCTTTTCAGGCGTTTGTTCTATTAACCAGCATTTCGTCTTAGGTCTGACACTAGACTCGTCAGAGTGGGATGTGTCAGACCCTACCCACTGATGCTGGGGTGTATGCAGGTGAAATTTATCAGAAGCCTATTATAAGGCACAGTCTGATAACTGCATACAGGAGATAAAACTCCACAATGGAATTAATGCCCGCCTAGCGATTCCAAATGGAATTCTAAATTCCCATGGAGGGAATTAGATATTTTTCCACCAATAGAGCATATAAAAAAATCAGATCAAAAATTAGATGTATGGCTTTTCAGGCGTTTGCTCTATTAACCAGCATTTCATTTTAGGTCTGACACTAGACTCGTCAGAGTGGGATGTGTCAGATTGATCTGATTTTTGATATGCTCTATTGGTGGAAAAGTATCTCATTCCCTCCATGGGAATTTAGAATTCCATTTGGAATCGCTAGGCGGGCATTAATTCCATTGTGGAGTTTTATCTCCTGTATGCAGTTATCAGACTGTGCCTTATAATAGGCTTCTGATAAATTTCACCTGCATACACCCCAGCATCAGTGGGTAGGGTCTGTCACATCCCACTCTGACGAGTCTAGTGTCAGACCTAAGACAAAATGCTGGTTAATAGAGCAATCACCTGAAAAGCCATACATCTAATTTTTGATCTGATTTTTGATATGCTCTATTGGTGGAAAAATATCTAATTCCCTCCATGGGAATTTAGAATTCCATTTGGAATCGCTAGGCAGGCATTAATTCCATTGTGGAGTTTTATCTCCCGTATGCAGTTATCAGACTGTGCCTTATAATAGGCTTCTGATAAATTTCACCTGCATACACCCCAGCATCAGTGGGTAGGGTCTGACACATCCCACTCTGACGAGTCTAGTGTCAGACCTAAGACGAAATGCTGGTTAATAGAGCAAACGCCTGAAAAGCCATATATCTAATTTTTGATCTGATTTTTGATATGCTCTATTGGTGGAAAAATATCTAATTCCCTCCATGGGAATTTAGAATTCCATTTGAAAATTAGCCTTTCGAAGACTTTTGCAAGTTGCTATACATCGCACCGATACAGATAGGTCTTAGAGCGAAAATGGGACAGGAAAGGGCTAGGAATGGGAAGGAAGCGGTCGTGGCCTTAATTAAGGTACAGCCCCAGCATTTGCCTGGTATGAAAATGGGAAACCACGGAAAACCTTCTTCAGGGTTGCCGAGAGTGGGGTTCAAACTCACTAGCTCCCGAATACTGGATACTGGCCGCACTTAAGCGACTGCAGCTGTCAAGCTTGGTATCTTTCGAAGACTAAATTGATTTCAGTAGGTAAGAAATTCAACAGAATTAAATGTCCGATTAGTGATACAAACCTGGAACAGGTAGATAATTTTAAGTATTTAGGTTGTGTGTTCTCCCAGGATGGTAATATAATAAGTGAGATTGAATCAGGGTGCAGTAAAGCTATTGCAGTGACCTCGCAGTTGCGATCAAAAGTATTCTGTAAGAAGGAAGTCACCTCCCAGACGAAACTGTCTTTACATTGGTCTGTTTTCAGACCAACTTTGCTTTGTGGGAGCAAAAGCTGGTTGGACTCAGGATATTTTATTCATAAGTTATAAGTAACATAGATGAAAGTAGCAAGAATGATTGCTGATACAAACAGGTGGGAACAATGGCGGGGGTACTCAGTATGAGGAGATAAAGGCCGAGTTAGGACTGAACTCGATGGATGAAGCTGTATGCATAAACCGGCTTCGGTGGTGGGATCATGTGAGGTGAATGGAGGAAGATAGGTTACGTAGGAGGATAATGGACTCTGTTATGGAGGGTAAGTGAAGTAGAGGGAGACCAAGACGACGATGGTTAGACTCAGTTTCTAATGATTTAAAGATAAGAGGTATAGAACTAAATGAGGCCACAGCACTAGTTGCAAGTAGGGGATTGTAGCGACGTTTAGTAAAGTCACAGAGGTTTGCAGACTGAACGCTGGAAGGCATAACAGTCTATAATGGTCATGTATGTATGTATGTATGTATGTATGTATCAAAGTATAATTTTAATAAAACTTGCGGGTGTGTTTGTGAAGTTAGAATAAATAACTCATGAGATCAGTATCAAACTATGCCGAGCAGAATGGCCCGCTACAAGCTCTGCATTTGGCAGACGAGTAGGATCGAACCCCACTATCAGCTCTTTTCTGTCGTTTTCCATCTTCACTTTCAGTTCAAAGGCCACGGCCGTTTCCTACCACTTCTTCGCCCGTTTTCATTCACCATCATCTTCATTAGTTCCTGAACTAAGGTTGGCGTTCATTTCACTTCCCCTTAGATAGTGCCGTATTAGCAAACTGGACATACAAACTGTCACTATTTACAAATAACAAGTTAACTGGTGGAATGATGCGATAACGAGACTTGGGTTTCCCAATTAGGACTTTGCACTTACTAATGCTGCTACATTTATCCTTTTTGTTTACTGAAAATATGACCCTTTAACAAACAAAGGGAATTAATGAACCGTTACAGTAGGAGGAATATGTCCAACATCTGTTGGGTCTTTGCATACATTTCTGTGGCTCTGAATCTGTATTACATATGTTAGGTTTTCCTCTGGTAAAAGGTTTTCTTGCAAGACTATTTTCATGCTTGTGACTCAGGAAATGGCCTCTTGTTATCAGGCTGACTTAGGTACAATTACTCTGAGGAAATTAGAAATGGTCAAATAATTTTTAGTGATCACCATGACCTGCTCAAAAATACTTGAAAGGAAGAAAAACAAAGCAAAGAGAAGTCATCTCCATACTTGGAGTGGAAAGCATCCGTAACCTCAGCACTTGGAGGAGAGGAGTGGTTAGCTCTATGCCTGGTCACCTTTGCCCCTAGAAATTAAACTGGTACTAAAGAGTCAAGTCCACCTTCAGAAGTGGTAATCTCGTTTCTTAAATCTTCGACTTCCTGACGATGAATCATCCACATTCTTCTGGGTGAAACGAGCATATCTTCACCACCTTGGCCAGGCAGCTTCTGAAGTCTAGTACCGGCATTGTTAAAAGTGACACTAAAAACGGAAAATTGTGTGTACAAAAACTAATCTGTTCTTTGAATTATTTATGGAAAATGTTTTAAGCCCACCTCTTTGGCCGAATTTTCAGTGTAGTGGACTTAATTTCATAGCTCCCTGAGTTTGATTTTAATCACGTTTGTTTAATTCCTCCAGCTTGAGGATGGGGTGTTTGTGATTGCCTTAACCCTAGAACTGCCAAACGTCGCACTTGCGACTCAATAGAGTGTCACTAGAATGCCAACGTCGCACGCGCGACGCATAGTACATGCATTCGCTTAACCAGTCATAACATCATTTATCGTTCACTTACGCTATTTTAATAAGTAAGACATTGAAGAGGAAGCTTCAACACACATTCCTCACTAGCCGGAAATGACTCAGTCAAGGTCAGGGTAGGTATAAATGCAGCTAATCTTTCCTCATCTCCCTGCCGTCTCAGTTGCTATCTTGAGTTGCTATGTAACTTCCCGCTCGCTCGCTGTTCCTGTGAATTTCTGTGAATATCTTTCGTTATCTTTCAACAGATTAAGTTTATTCTTAAATTGTTTCTTTTGAAGTGTAAACTCTCATCCTGGATGATGAACTACGTGATTCAAGTGATATTCACAAAGTTCCTGAAGATGATTGGGATGCTTCCTCTTCCAGCGATATATTTTCTTTACCTGATGATTCTTCTGAGAGCGGAGAAGAATATATTCCAGAATCTGAAGTTGAAAGTGATTCCGATGAAGAGAGCAGGCCTGCCGAAGTTTCATTGGATGTTACTGTTTCCGTAACACCAAAGTGGTGCAGGATTTATTCACCCGAACCGGAGTTCGATGTTTCCGGAAAGTTCTGCGTAAGAGATCCTGGCATTTTGATCTGTCCACCCCGAAACAGTCCACCTATTACGTATTTCTACTTGTTCTTTTACGGATTTGATTTGGAAGCTCTTGGTAAAAGTAATGACTATGCGGCGAAAGAAAACCTAAAATACATTCTGGAGAAAGGTAGGCCTTTTCTCGTATGCGAACCTGGTTTGATGTAACTGTCTCCACAATGAAAAAGTAAATTGCCATTTTTATAAATATGGGGTGCACCGTGAATGCTATCATACATTGCAGCATTTCAGGAGGCCTATGAGGCACGGCAGAGAAAGAAAACTCTCCGAGAATGACTCCCAGTAGTGCTCGGCAGCTGACGGAACTGTGTGCAGCTCGGAAATTTTAATCACTTTGCGATTTTATTTTACTTTTACTTTTGGGAACTTAATATTTTTAAAAACTAGAATAAATTTCGCGTGTTTTGTATATAGTGATTTTTAAAATGAGTGGTTATTTATTAATAATGGTGAACTTGAAAATAGGAAAAACACTTTTTTTCTTAGTTTTCCAAATTTTTGATCGCCTGGTACGCACCAGGTATGCAAGTAAATGATCTAATACTTATGTAAGTATCTTAAATAAAGCTTTCTGAGTAATATGGTGTGCTGCATTCCCAACTTTTCTGCACTAAACGTGCTTAAATTTGTTAAAAACATAAATGTGTAATACATGCGAAAATGGCCTGGCATTTAGGGAAAAACACTCGGCACTTCTAGGGTTAATACAACATATCATACTACTAGCAAACACAGAATAGTGAATGCTGGTACATCTCACAACAAGAGCATCCTACCGTAAAACAACACTTTTTTTTGGTAAAAACTCTTTTCAAATTCAACTACAACAGTTAGACTCTTTAGTCTGCTGAAATTATAAACTACCTGAAAGAGAAAACGTGTGGTAACAGTATTACACTTAGCAACTTAACCCTGTGACCGGTGACTATATTACCTCCAACTGCTATTGATTTCTGGGAGTTTTGCAAGCAACTTTTCATAAAATTGCACAAAAGAAAATATTGAGCTAATAATTAAGTATTGCATGTCACTTTATTCAGGAAAATATAGTAAGAAATCAAACTCACCAATTTAGTGTTTTAAGGGTGTATTGATGGAATATTCCACACAAAAGGAAAAAAAGTGTAAATAGTCCATGAAGTTCTAGGAAACACAGAGGTAAAAAAAACCCCAGCTTTATCACTGTTATATACAAAATGTGCACTTTTACACTGATGAAGAATATATATACACTTTTCACTATTTTGAACATCTCTAAAGATAAGAGAAATTTATAAAGAGGATTAAATGATGTAATATATCCACATCACTTCAAAACACAGACCGCTTAGTTGGCCTCATCCTGCGCATCTTCAGAGTGGCTTCCCTTTCTTCCTGCCTTCATGGTTCTCCAGTAATCTGCTAATTTATGACAGCAGTGTTGATGAACACCACAATTATATCCTGGGCACGAGAAGTGGCTGCGTGATTTTTTTCTGCAGTTGAACAGACAGGGCACAAGCAGATTTCTTTCCTGGGGGTGTACCAGCAGACGTCAGAGTCATCATTTCCTTCTTCCACGAGGATATCACTATCTTCTTCGCCTTCTAATCTAATATAGTCAGGAATTTCACTGCTTTCTAACAATTCACTTATTTTACTGTAGATACAAATACCATGAAAAGATGCGCTAGGCAACCACAACAAAGAAGACGGTTGCCTACAATATGTTCTTTTTACGCACGTATGCCAATCTTCTCCATGATTCTAAATTACTTTACTGATGTGCTATAATATTATGATTATAATTATATTATATTATAGTATTATAATATTATAATTATATATATGGTAATTATTATATTTATGTTATAATTATTATAATGATAATAATTATAAACAAACTTTCCTCTTTAAGGTGGTGTACAATATCTGATCAGTTGACAATAATGGAGCAATTGCGAGATCAGTAAACGTTGACATAATACGTCGCGATGTTGTAGGGTTAATTAAAATAAAATGACACGTTTCGGTCTGGAAAGAACGTCATCAGATTCTATTAAATAATACTCAGATATTTAGAAATAAATATAAATATTTAATTACATAAATTCACACACGAGCCTTTCCAACTTTCCTAAGAAGTAAACAGTGTCAATGAAAATCTGACTTTGATTTGTATTTCAATAGCCACTTGCCAGCAGTCTCTAGTGACCCTATACCATGTGGAGTAGAAGGTGTTCATGTTGTTTTAAGGATTGAAATATTTCTTTATACTGATGTGTGATTATAGTTGTTTGTACATAACCTCAGTTGCTATCTGCAAGGAACTTCCCTAACCATTCACCGGACTGGCAACCAGAAGATTTATATAAGAATTTACAAATTCATTTGTGTTTTCCATGTTAGTGGCTACTTTGCTCCTGCTGCTGTTCTACTGTAGCTGATGAAACATTGAACCTTGAAAAAATCTTGACGTTTCAGTTTCAGTAATAATTCAAGCAATTGAAAAACCTTCATCTCGCAATCTCAAAATGCTCCCAATGAACAGAGTACTCCATGTCCAACATGTGAAAATAATTTGAGCAAAAGTAATCAAATTATTTATGACAATTACATTCTTAGTACTTTTTTGCTTATTTTTACTTATAATTTGAGGGTACCCATTTTATGGAGAAAACAGGGCAAACAGGGAAATAAAAATGCAGAAAATATACAGTGAAATGACTTGTCTAAGACTGGTCACGAACACAATGGGACTGATATGGAGACGCTGTATGAGTCATGTGCTGCAAGTAGTATTTTGAGAGAGAGTGAGTGAACACGCATGGTATTGAAGGAGAGTGAATGAAAAATATTCGACATATTTGCGTTAAACACTCCAAGATGGCAGTACACAAGGTCTTTGATAGTTACTCCCCCCTCCCCCCCCCCAAATAATTTGCAGTTGCCTTGATCTCATTAAACCAAAAGACTTCTCAAGAAAGTTTTGCACCACCTGGAGTTCTGGGTTTCTAGGTTGATGATGACCCCAGGGAATGTATGGAATCCAGATACACACTTTATGTGGAGTATAACATGATTGATGTAAAGAAAAAGCAACGGTAGATGCAACACTAATTCTGTTCTTCAGCAAGTATCCGGGAGATAGTGGGTACGAATCCCACTGTTGGCAGCCCTGAAGATGGTTTTCCATTGTTTCCAATTTTCACACCAGGTGAATGCTGCAGCTGTATCTTAATTAAGGCCACGGTCACTTCCCATTCCTAGACCTTTCCTATCCCATCGTCACCATAAGACCTATCTGTGTTGGTGCGACGTAAAGCCACTAGCAAAAACAGTTCTTCATCAACATGCATCTGCCTATCATACGTATTCTGATACTGCCTCTTAATATGGTGTAACTCCACCTTGTGCCGGCCCTCTGGAGGTCAGTCATGTTGCAAGTTGGATTCATCACACTGCCTGTTTTGGAATTTCCCAGGCATGTTCAGAAGGATTCATGTTCGGAGACACTGGAGGCCAGTCCATCCGGTGGATGTGAACCTCTTTAAGGAAGTAGTTCACAAGATTGAAGCAGTGCGGGCGAGCGTTTTCATCTTGCAGAATGAATCTGTCACCAAAATGTTGTCACTATAGTTGAACAATGGGCACGGGATTCTGTTCCGTATTGTGTACCAGTGATATTTCCCTGTATGATGATGAATGGTATCCAACATCCATACATAATGGCGCCCCAAAACATGATTGATCTGCCTCATTGCTGGGCATGTGGGATGGCGTACAGGATTCGTCTGGCGTTACAAACCCCCCTCCAATGATAATCCGGCATCAGACTCATTTGGCACTCTTCCGTGTGAAGAGTACAGAGTCAAATCTAAGTGCTCCCTTGCCCATCCTGTTCCTTTCACTCAGTGTGCAGGTGCTTGCCAAGGAACTCTTGATGTCCTATGGAGACTAATTCTGATTGTCTGTGTAGACAAATCCCTACCAGTTCAGTGTTCTCCTCAGAAATTTTTGTCAGCCGGGTGGCAGGAATAAGTAGCCACTTGGGGGGATACTACTTCAAAAATGAATGGTAAAATTCCAATCTACTGTGTAATCTCGAATACCACCCACACTGTGTTTTCGAAAATATCACTTCCAAAATTGGGTGTGGGTCTTATTTAAAATTTTGGGATATTTATCTTTCCGAATATGCGTAAATCGGGCATCACCGCCGGCGTGGCTTGGCAACAATGCTCTCTCCGCTCTCAGTACATGCTACTTCCGTGCTTGGCGCCAGTCTCACGCACGTTCTCTGAGTATCAACATGAATTCCACAAAGCTTTTGCAATCTTTTACTTGAGCGAGAAACTTAAAGTAGTTCAGGAAGACAAAATTATTGGAAATCGTGCCGCCGGTATGAAATACAATATTGATGAGTTGTGTATTCGCAATTGGAAAAAGAAGAAAAATGTGCTATTAACATGTACTGGTGATTGTACAGCTTTCATGGAATGAATGTACAGTTTCCACAAATTGAAAAAAAAAACTTTATAAATATGTGACAGAAAGGCAGGAATTGGGATATGGTGTGTCAACAGAAATGTGTCAAGCTAAAGGCATTGGAGATCGCAAAGGAACTTTCATTGGAAGATTTTAAGGCAAGCCGAGGATGGGTTTGTAATTTTTATAAAAGAAATGGGTTGAGCATACGAAGGCGTACCTCAATTTCACAGCGTCTTCCTGGGGCCTACGATGAGAAGTTATTGTTGTTTCAGTGTTACATAATTTGGATGCAGAAGGAAAATGCATATTTGCTTTCCCAAATTGGCAATGCAGATCAGACGGCAGTCTACTTAGAAATGCCAGTGGACAGGACTGTGAATGCTAAGGGTGCGAAAAGTGTTACTACTGGAGCAGATGGTAATGAAAAACAACGGTGTTCGGTAATGTTGTGTATTCTCACCGACGGAACCAAATTGCCGCCGTACATTGTTCTGAAGTGAAAGACGCTTCCTACTGGTGTTATCATCAGATCTCAGAACTCTGGCTGGATGGACAGTTCACTTGTGGAAGACTGGGCAAAGTGTGTCTGGCAATGTTGCCTTTGGTGCATTATTGGGACTAAAGAGTTTGCTAGTTCTCGACAGTTACCGCGGCCACACAACAGACGCTGTGAAGAATCATGTCAAGGATGGGAAAACCGACCTAGCAGTCATTCCGAGCGGGATGATGTCTATGCTACAGCCGCTGGATGTCTGCGTGAACCATCCATTTAAAGCAGCCTTGTAACAGCTCTATACAGAATTGATGGCGGCTGATAATCGCACACTGACACCAACTGGTAGCATTCAGCACCCGGAAGTTCAGCTGCTGTTTTCGTGGATTTTGATGACATGGAATCGTATCCCTGGAGACCTCATACAGAAGAGCTTCAGGAAATGTAGCATTTCTAATGCTATGCATGGCAGCGATGATGACATTTTGTGGGAAGGTGATGGTGATGAAAATTCCGAAGTTGATACTGATGATGACTGAACTCGTTGGATATCGTTCTGGAAATGTTTGTTTAGCTTTATTTGTATTTTCTAATCATTTGATGTGTGTTTGCAAAGATTGTAAATAATTTTGACTTCACATTTTTTTAAAAATTTTGTTCTTTCAAAATAAGGGTGCCAGTCTTATTCGGTGGCAGGTGGTATTCAAGATGATACGGTATTCCCCTTAGGCATTAACAGTAATATCAGAGAGGTGAACATTACCTGCAAAATTGGCCTATTTCACTGTTATCATGAACAAGACAAAATAAGATATTTCTTTCTCTACCATTACAAAATTGAAATTTACTTTTAGCATGATGCTTTATATGTTGATTCTTTTTTTCTGCCTTCAGGCCCAGTTGTCTGCAGCTCTTACATAATTGAATTCTGTTGAGTCTGGTCCCTCTTGTGAAATCAGCATCAAATTCTTGAGTGTGATCTGCTTCATACGATTCCTCAAACAGGTTTTAACTCTCTTCAAAGCCGAAAATCCACTTTCACATCCAGCTGTCCTCACAGGTATGGACAGTCCAATAGCAGCTAGTCTTGCTAAATTTGGAAAAGATTCCTTAAACTTGCATGTAGTTGCTAACTTCATCATTATTTGTTTAGATCTTAACCTGATGTAGGACTCCCCTTGGAACATTTTTAATGCAACAGACACCATTCCAGGTTTAGCGCTATTATAATTTATGGCTGGAGGGCTTCTCATTTTAGAGTAGAAACCAAGAAGCAGTTCGGAAGCTTCATTCTGATCTTGACTTTTTGCATTAAATACTCTTGAAAAGCAAGAAATGATGGTCATATCTGGATATTTGTGTTCTAGATGTTGGATAACAGTACCTATGTACTTGTCATAAATTGTTTTCTTGAAGGTCACAACATCGACATCTGAATAAGTGATGTGGAAGTCTGACCATTCACCTGCATGATGGTGATTGAGACTTTGAAAATGATTTCCTGGAGTGCCTTTCAATTGTAAGACACTGAGTTTTGTGGCTTCTAAGATTGGCTCAATTTCTGTCAAGTGAATATCTTGCGTTTGCCAAGCTGTAGACAATGTGCACAGAAGAGATAAGATCTCTGAAAGCATCATACTTGCAGCTAAGAAATTGTCTTCATGCACTTGTGTAAGCCTTCAGCTGTAATGTCATTCCTTTCAGTGGCCTCTCTTTCAAGTGCAGCAATGACACTCACCACAGATCTTCTTAGAGACTGTATAGCAGAGTCATGAGACAACCATCTAATATCACTGGCCATTTTAGTTTAATATGAGGGCTGTCATGATATTCTGGATTTCAGTTAAACCAGCCATCCTGACTGGAATTTTGAAAAAAGGAAAAGAGTTGTCTTAAAATATCCTTAAACTTCACTAAAGAAGGTACTTGAGCTGCAAGTGCCAGTCTGTGGTTTACCGTGTGTCCATTTGTTTCCTCTCTTAGCAGTGTTGCAACTTTCTTTTGTTTACCAATCATGACAGCTGCCCCATCAGGTCCTAAACCTACCAAATTACAACATTTTAACCCTAAATTTTCAAGGGTTTCAATTATTTTATTTGTTATGGTCTCAGCTTTACCATCAATGATGTTGCAGGTTGACACAAAACTAATATTAACCTCCGTTTCAAGTTGGTTGACATATTTTATATACACAGTGTCCGGCTCCATGGTTAAATGGTTAGCGTGCTGGCCTTTGGTCACAGGGGTCCCGGGTTCGATTTCCGGCAGGGTTGGGAATTTTAAGCATCATTGGTTAATTTCGCTGGCACGGGGGCTGGGTGTATGTGTCGCCTTCATCATCATTTCATCCTCATCATGATGCGCAGGTCGCATGCGGGCATCAAATCCAAAGATCTTCACCTGGCGATCCAAACATGTCCTCGGACACATCCGGCACTAAAAGTCATATGCCATTTCATGTATACAATAAGTTGCTTCAGTATGGAAATATTTATTTATCATGCCTTTGTAGGTGGCGAAGTTAGGGCTCTTGGCCCTCTCTTACACTTAACCACTGTACACATCATTGAGAGCAGAGTTTGAGTACATATTATATAATAAATGATAACCTACACAAAAATACCTTACACTTTTCTAACTCACATTCATACGATCATTCATTCTTTCCAGTCATACAAGTTAGTCAGCTGCATTCAGCAGGTAGTCTCGGCAAGCAGTCTTAAATTTAAGTAATGAAGTGGAATTTCTGACGCTGACAGGCAGGGAATTCCAAAGTCTAGAACCCGCCACAACAAAGGAGTTGTTGTACATGGAGGAGCGGTGAACAGGAATAGAAAGGGAGGAACCAGAGCGGGTATTACTGCAGTGAAAGGAGGACAAATACTTAAGCTGGTATGAAATGTATAGTGGTCTGTCTTCAGAGAGCAGTCTGTATATCTGTATCAGTATGTGATACATCCGTCGTTTGTCAGGTTTTAGCCATGAAATAGTGTAATAGTATGGGGTAACATGTGTGTCATAACTCAGACTGTATATAAATCTAAGGCAACAATTAAGCGCTCGCTGAAGTTTCGAAGTCTGCTCTTTTGTTGCGTCTACCAGAATGACGTCACAGTAGTCGAGGACGGGAAGCACAAGCGTTTGTATTAGTTTGACTCTCACAATACAAGGTAAAATATCGCTGTTTCTTTTAACCGAATGAAGTATCGAAAATATTTTTTTACACACATTCTTAATATATTCAGACCATTTTAAAGTTTCGTTCATTGTCACTCCTAGATTTCTCACAGTTTGGCTGAATGGGATAACTCTACCATTCAGTATAACTGAAGGAATAGTTTCGTATCTTAGTGTGGCCAACAATTTTTGAGAGCCAGTAATGATTGCTTGCGTCTTGGAGGGGTTAAGAAGGAGGGAATTTTTCAAGGAGTAAGCGTTAAGTCGCTGAAGGTCAGCATTGATGCCTGCTATGGCATGCGGCAAATCAGAGCTCTTACAGTGACAGTAAATTTGTAAGTCGTCCGCAAAAAGATGGTAGCTACAATTCCTTAAATTAGAGGAAATGTCGTTTATATACAAAATAAAGAGCAATGGGCCTAAAACACTACCCTGCGGCGTGCCTTCCTTCCTGGTTCACCAGTGAGAGGTTTGATTAAGGGTTATAATTCGTTGCGCGCGATTTTTGAGGTACGATGAAAAGAAATTAATAGTTCGTTGATCGAAGTAGTAAGATTGCATCTTGTTTAATAGAGTCTTGATATTTATAGTGTCAAATGCGCTACTGAAATCGAGGAGAGTAAGTATTGTCACTAGTCTTTGGTCCATTGCGTGCCGTATGTCATCAGTCACTTTGAGCAGGGCAGTTGCTGTGCTGTGTCCCTTCTTGAAGCCAGATTGCAATGGGTCTAGGAGAGAATGGTTATTTAAGTATTCCAACACCTGCTCGTGAACCAGACGTTCGAGTGCTTTGGAAATCGCTGGTAAGATAGAAATTAGTCTGTAGTCGGATGGTAGGGAGGGGTCAGGTTTCTTAGGCACAGGGATAACATTAGCTAGTTTCCATAGTGAAGGAAAGGTTCCGTTTTTAAGGCAGTAGTTGAAAATGTGGGTAATAATTGGTAAAACAGCACCAATAATGTTGTGTAAGAAAGTTATAGGGATATCATCCACTCCTCTGGCTTTTGATTTGATAGAATATAATACTTTTTTAACTTTATTAGCAGTAACAGGGTGGAATGTGAAATGTTGTTTGTCAGGTAAAGGGTTCATAACGGGGTTGGGTACTGAGTTTGGGGAATTTAGTACATTAGGTGGTGTTCTTTCTTCAGTAAAAAACTCATTTAACTTATCGAGTGGTATGTGTGGCACATGGGGTTGTTGTCGAGGTTTCCCTATGCCTAAGGAACGAAGCGCGTTCCAAGCACTGCCAGAATTCATGTTTGCAGTCATGCTTTTCAAATATGTAAATTTACGGTTTCTAACGAACTGTTTAACTCTATTTCTAAGGACCCGATAATTTTCGAAGTCACTTTGGTCACGAGTTCGTTTAAAGCGTCGGTAAAGTGCATCGCGGTGGGCCATCATGTTTTTTATTTCACTATTTAGCCAGGGACAAGATGGGCGTGTACATTTTATCTGTCGCTTAGGGGCGTGTTTATCGTACAGAGTGATTACAAGGGAGTTGAACTTGTCTACTTTCACGTCTATATCGTCCAATAGGAGTATGTCATTCCAGGGTAGATTGTAAGCGTCATGTCTTAACTCGTCCATATCCATGTCTTTTGTGTTTCTGGAAATAACATACTTAGGTTTATATTTTGGCATTCGGAGGGAGTAGGATAGGTAGATAAGGTCATGAGTGGAGATGGCTGGGACTGGAATCTGGCCGTGAGTTATGACTTTGTTTGGGTTATTTGTCACAATGTGGTCAATAAGCGTGTGTGTTTCGTAATTTTCTGTGTAAGTGTGTTTAGTAGACTCTAAATGGAGGATGGTCATATCACAGGAAGAAAACATGTCAATAAATTGTTTAGTTTCGTGCGTTTTAGTAAGCATGTTAATGTTGAAGTCACCTACGGCAATAATATGCTCGTAGCTAGGCAGTAGGTCAAGTAAGCGAAATTCGAATTCAGTCATATTTGTTATTTTGGGCGGCTTGTATACAATAACTATAAGGAGTTTCTGTTGGTTAATAATGACTTCAACAAACATGAATTCTGGCCCTAGCTGTGCATTGTTAGATGATACACATATCACCCAGCTTTTAAAATCGTTTCTGCAGTACAAGGCCACCCCACCACCTCTTCTGCCATCGGATCTATCATGACGTAAGAGAGAATACCGGTCAAGTTGTTCCATACCAGAGGGTATGCTCGGAGTAAGCCAGCTTTCGCTAATAGCAAAAATATGGATATTATTTTCCCTCATTATGGCTTGAATTTCGTCGAAGTGCGCTACCAAGGAGAGTGCATTGACATGGCAACACTGTAAACAGTTGGTGGAGGGAGATAATGCCTGTTTGAGGAGCAAGCCAGTGGTGAGAGGTGACGGGGTGAGAGGGGGAATGTTGCCAAGGTCAGTGTCAGGTACAGAGCTCTGGATCAGCTGAATAACGGAATGTTAACGAAATAGTAGAACAGAAATAGCATGCAACTTACCTCGACATCCTGATATATGTTTACACTGACTACCACTAAGACACACACATAATACACTTATGAATAACAAGCAGATGCACTATCGAGCTGTGCTGTTCCATTTTAATTGTCACAATTATCTCGCAGATTTTTTATGTTATCCAGTTCCGCGACAGTGGTGATGGATCTTTTCGTCCCATTAGGCAGGTGAATTACGATGCGTCCATCTTGGGTCCATACACGGGATGGCCCGAAGTGATCCCTAGCCAGGTTTAATATGCACTTTCGGGTTTTGGTGAGGGACTCTGTGATGAGTACCTTAGTGCCCTTCAGGAGCCGCTTCGCCTTCCACACTCGGTCACGTTCGTGGTAACGGGTAAATTTAACTATTATTGGGCGCCTGCCTGTAGATACCACGTCAGCTGCTGAGCGCTGAGGCTGCCCAATCCTGTGGCACAGGTCGAAGCTCTCCATCGTGAAGTCCACGTTCAACTTCGTTCGGAAGGTTTCCCTCACTTTTCCGTAAATGTCCTCCCGCGGTTCCTCGGAGACTCCATGGATTAGGAGGCAGTTTCTACGGCTGTACTGTTCTCCTTCATCAATGAGTGCTTCTTGATGGTCGAGCTGCCGTGCTAACTTGCACAGCTCTTCTTTCAGCACGGCAAGTTCGGAGGAGATGGCGCCTCGGAAGTCTCGAAAATCCTGACTCAGCGAGTCTAGGGACTCTTCCCTGGGGTTGGCAGAGCTGGTTAACAACTGAAGGCGCGTCTCAAAGTCCTTCATCATTGCTTCAAAAGCATTAATCCGCTTATTAACTTTCTGGACGGACATATCTGTTGTTATTTGTGTCCAACTGGAACCACACTTTACAAGATCGCTTAGTACACACTTGCAGGACAAATATGCTACCAGTTATGCGGCTTCTGTGAGATATAGACAGAGCACTCCTACGCGTACGTTATAGTAGACGCCATGATGAAATGGATGATCTGTGGTTTCATCACAGAACACTGAAATAATCTGCTGAACGTATGTTCTTTAATATTTCACATGTAATTTCTGAAGCTATAACATCAAGTAACTCCTGCATTATTCTTTCTAAAGTATAGTTTGCATTATCACCAATATTAAGATGCTTTGAGTATGTACAACCCATAGCCTCGCAGTGTTTGAGCAATTTTCCATATAATGCAGTGTGTGGCAGTTCATTTTTTGCCAACCAATACATTGATCTTAGGGCTCCGAGGAAAGCATCTCTCTGTAAATTGTTTAAAATTTTGCCCAAATTCAGTTTCTTCTAATGCATGTCTTGCATTTAAGTTTGAACAAGAATCGGTATGCAGCTTGCTTTTTTCATGGTCAACTAAACTCTCCTTTTGAAGTCTTGCACATGGTATAATCAGCCAAGTTACTTCCTTCTTTGTCGGTTTCTTCAATGAAGAATTTATACATGTGGAACATAAAATACCATTTTCTTTCACAACTAACCACGTAAACTGCATAAACCAAGTCATTGTTGATGCCCAATAAGCCGTGTATAGGAGAATGTTTCACTTGTGGTTTTTCGTTTCGAATACTTTCCACTTCACCAGATGAACCGGCCTCAGCAATGTCTTTTTCGGAAATCTCATCTGGTGCTGAATTGTTACTTTTACTAGGTTCATTCTTAAAGGAACTTAGAAGAGTGGATGTTTACTAGATTTCCTGCTCATTTTGAGAACACAGAATTTGGCGTCAAGAACACGAAGAAATGAAACCGACAGTTCAGTTTAGCTAATTCCTGCCAGAAATTGAAAATAATACCAATATTCGTGATGAATTAGAAAGTAAAGCACAAGTGGAAAACACATTAACAATAGTTAAAATGTAGTTAAATCGGAACTATACTTTGTAAATCAACTGAAGTCCAATGTTAGCAGTTTTCTTTTTTAATCGTATGGCCTCAGCTACCGTGTGCAGACATTTCAATTTGACGCCATATTGCTGTCTTCTCATCAATTTCGACGTTCTGTTTTACTCTAGGCCCACTAGATGGCAGACCGAGTAAACCGAAACTCTCTTGGGTGTCTATGGCTGAGATTTAATGAATTTTGTCGGGTTAACACCAAATATGTCACCAGAGATCTTTTACATGCCGTCATCGTACAACATGGAGTGTCGAATGGACCTTTTTCCGCCCTTCAAAAATCCGACTACCTCTGCCGGGTTTGAACCCGCTATCTTGGGATCCGGAGGCCAACACTCTACACTGATCCATAGAGGCAGCTATGTTAGCAGTAGTAAATGTTAAAGAAACTAAAAGAACACCGAACAAACAGATTCTCTTCGAAAACAACTAAGTTGGTGACACTGAACACTAATACATACTCTATTGATTCCTGTGTTTCATATTTGAGTAATACCAAATATTTGGTAAAATATTGTGATGAGCTAGCAATGGAGTGGAGTCGAGAAAGTCAGTCTTGAGTCGAGTCCTGTGCCTGGAAATGGACACTGCTCCAGAATCGAGTCCATGGAATTACGCATTGGTATCTCTGACCGTTCGTAAAATTACTTGTAACAACGAAACTAGCAGGAATGTAATCATGATATAATGAAGGAAGTCTGTTGGAAATAGCGCTCAATGGCTCTAAGACAATGATATGGTTCAATATATGCAAAGTACATATATTTCAAATCTAGAATAAAATAATGAACAGAACCCCAAACTCAGTTGAATCTTAATTTACAATAATCTCATTAAACACTAGTGTGGTATTTGCTTTACCACTTCATGGAATTAAGTATTGAAGGACTGAATGTCAGTAATTTCTGTGTAGCTGCTAACACTGCCTTCATAATATACAGGCCGTACTGTTGAAAGTGCGCCGAATGCATCAGCTCATCAATGGAGGCGAGCTAAGTGAACGTTACAGATTGTGCTTGTGAATGTACTTCATAAGGATTGGGAGGATTCTTTAGATAATTGCAACTATTGAAAGACAGGCTTAATATTTAATTTTATATTGCATGCTTTTTCCTTAAATTTATCACATCAGGATTTACTTAAACAGCTGTTATTATGATAATGAGACCTCATAGTTTAGGTTAGGTATGGCATGTTCACGTGGTGAGTAATGTAAATTCAAGGGATGTAATACTTCTTGTGGAGTTTATTCATTTAATTGTTATCGTATAACACGTTTTTATGGAAATATAATGTGTTGCAAATTTAAATACGTGTGAAGGTTCGAAGTTGCCACAATGCTAAGAACGTGTGCGTACGGCAAATAAATACAACCATATAATTAAATATACACTAATATTTTAATTTTATTCATATGAGGGTTAGCTTATTAATCAAGAATAAAATAATGAACAGAACCCCAAACCTTATTAATGCAAGGTTACTTTGCATTAATAAGTTTCCTTGTATTGAATAGGCGGAACCACAATATATTTTTATTTTAATTGTGAGGGAAGGATACCTTTATGAAAAAAAATCCCAATGAAAATATACCTGCTAGAAGAATAACGGAGTATGTTTCACTCATTTCCTGAGCTGATGATGAGTTCTACTTTTCACTTCCTTCTTACACAGAATTATAGCAGGGTGTTTTATTGTTGATACAGAACAAGCATAAAAGTGGACAGTAACCAATCGAACCTACATATGGTCTTTTGTTAGTAATGTTGCTTACCCGCTGCCTTTTCTCCCCAAAATTAATTTGAGTAAAAACAAAACCCAGTCTAAAAATGTAGAAATAAAGGCAATTTATAAAACTTAACCTTCTGCTCATTTTCTTTAGCATTTTTATGCATATGTTATAAAATTAGACTATTGCTGGTAGATAACATTTAGATGTTGGAAGCAGTGCACCTTAATAATTAAGTAATTAATACCTAAGAAATAATTAAGGAATTATTCCTTGGCAATTTTCATGAATGTGGGAAGTAACTAACAGATCTTGCTGGTCAGTGTGTTAATATTTGGGGAAAACGTGGACTATTCCTAAACGAAAAACTATACAAATATTTGTGTGGAAGAAAGGGTCACTAGGAAGTCTTTGAAAGATAATGCCAGAAGTGTCAAGGGAAAAAAAAGTAAAAAACAAGGAAGCTACTGTATTTATGGCCATCTAGAGTTGTGGAGGCAAGGTCTATTATTATTATTATTATTATTATTATAATTATTGTTATTATTATTATTATTATTGTACGTTCGTTGTCTCCACTTTAATCCATAATAATTATTTGTTGGGTACATTGACGAGCAAAACACTGAAGCTTTGACCGCTTAGTTTGCACTTCAAACCTACTTCTCCTAAAATTACATGGACCTGACTTACGAATTACGATGCGATTACAGGTGTTAGTGATCTCACCTGTTATATTAATACAACATTTGTGAATATTTCATAATTACAAGGTACAGATGTATCAAGTCTTTGCATTGTGCGGGTTGGATGGAGGAAACATTTTGCCTCATTGCGTGATGTCATCACAGCTACAGTATGGCCTGTACATCAGGAAGGCAGTGCTGCTAGTGATATTGTTGCCTGGCTGAGTGGCTCAGATGGTTGAGGAGTTGGGCTTCTGACCCCAACCTGGCAGGTTTGATCCTGACTCAGTCCGGTAGTATTTGAAGGTGCTCAAATAAGTCAGTCTTGGTAGATTTACTGTCACGTAAAAGAACTCCTGCAGGACACAATTCCAGCACTGAGGCATCTCTGAAAACCATCTAAAGTAGTTACTAGGACGTAAAAACTACGTTATTATTATCATTATTAGTATAACACTGTTAATGACTTCACCAAGTTGACTGTGAGGATGCCGGTACTAAGCATCACATTGGGATGCATGACTTCATAATGCTGCTGCAACAGACATTCCTCTCCAATTGTTTCATCAATGTATTTCTATATTGAGAGAATGTAGTTAGAAGTTTGTGTTCTAGAACACTGCTAATATATCACAGTCACTATCTCATTCTTATAATGGTCTCTAACGATCCTGACCAATATTATATGGTATATTTCTTCCATTTGTATTGCATGGAATTTGTTAAAATAATTATTAATTCAAGTATTGTCCGACTCGTTGGTTGAACGGTCAGCGTACTGGCCTTCGGTTCAGAGGGTCCCGGGTTCGATTCCCGGCCGGTTCGGCGATTTGAACCTTAATTGGTTAATTCCAATGGCACGGGGGCTGGGTGTATGTGTTGTCTTCATCATCATTTCATCCTCATCACGACGTGCAGGTCGCCTACAGGCGTCAAATAGAAAGACCTGCACCTGGCGAGCCGAACCCGTCCTGGGATATCCCGGCACTAAAAGCCATACAACATTTCATTTCAGTTCAAGTATTAACAGAGAATTTTGAACTTCTAGTGTTCTACTGCTCGTTCAAAATCTCGTATCATCGGGCTTGTCACTTCATTGTTGTGGAGTGCCGTGCGAGTTTGTGACGTCATACAGAATCGAGCCAAGTGCTCGCATGCGATTCCATGCTGATCAAAGAACTGCTCACACACAACGCTATGTGATAGTCAAGCAAAACACTTAAATGCCATTGTCATTATGCTGACAATAATGAATATTTATAATTTAAATAAACAGTTTCACAGTATTTATAATTTAATTTGAAACAACCAATGACTCAAATATGTGTTCATATTATGTAACTGGCATACA
This sequence comes from Anabrus simplex, assembly GCF_040414725.1. Taxonomy (NCBI): domain Eukaryota; kingdom Metazoa; phylum Arthropoda; class Insecta; order Orthoptera; family Tettigoniidae; genus Anabrus; species Anabrus simplex. The sequence goes on along the minus strand of NC_090278.1, from coordinate 44,711,882 downwards.
TCTAGGTTATGTTAGCCGGGCAGTCTGTAGAAACAGCCGGGCGGTGTGCGCATTAATAAATGTCCTAGGGAGAACACTGCAGTTGCCTGCCATAAGGCATTACACAAGTCTGTTGTAGTGACTGCTTGGGTTCCTGCTAGCCAGAATTCATATGTAACGGTCATCAGCTGCTGTTGTTGATGATGGACGGCCACTGCAAGAACGATCTCTCCTATTGATGGTAGCCAAAAACACACAGTGTGAAGTAATTGTATTATATCAGCCTCTTGCAAAAAAATTATCAGTGATTTCTTTAAGACCAGTGTTCTGTAAAGTAATTTTTCTGATCACTTGTTGTGTAACTGTAATTCAGTACAGTATTTCTCGGGTAATAGCCCAATCAATTGTGTTTGTTCTCCTTTCATTAATGCATCAGTTTTATAAATGTGGTTTAGTTTCGCATCTGAATACGTGACTTTGTTGTGAATTTAGTCGATATGGACTGTTTTTATTGCCACATACTATTAGAATTATTTATTTACCACAATTTTCTGGTCAGAAATAAGGACGGTCTAGAGGAAAGGGTGAGCCCCCATGTACATATAAAATGTTGCCTAGACCTATTTTAAGATTACATCTTATTTACAGTATTTACATCATTTACAAAATACGTAAATAACACTGTGTAATATATACATGTATACTTAATTTATAAATCCTCTGCTCACATACGTCCTTTCACTCATTCACCCGCACACCCGGAGACACATGCAGCAGTTCTGTTAAATAACATTTTTCTTTACATATATCTGAAATTTCAGCGTGATTAAACGTATCGATCAAGGGAAACCTTTGGCTAGGAGAAGGGACCTTGGGCATGATATTAAACTGTGTCCACAGACCAAGTGATTGCCGGTATAAGTAGTGCCAACAGCCTCTTTGGATGGTCGAGCACCCTCTTGTCCTTGGGCAGGAAACTACCCCTGATGGAACAGCTAGTAGATTGCCAACGGCATATGATGCAGAAGGCAATGGGAAACCACTGCATTAAAAATTTACAGGATATTTATAGTGTGCCATGCATTTAATAGAATTTGCCGATATTTAACGTGTCACGTTGTACGATCACTTAAATGCACCGGTTGTTCTCATATTGAAATCGAATAAATGGGCGTTTACAAATTTGCAACCACGCATTATATTTTAATATGTATCTGCAGCTTGATCTATTTTCTTTAACCGTAAAATAAAATAAAATAAATATTCTTTCATCGGCATATCTTTTGATTATGACGATATTATCCATTTCACATTTCGTTATTGAAGTCAAATAAGTTTCTAATCCGCTGCACGATACATCTCAGGGGATAGTATTATGTAAAAGAACCTTTTTTTTAATGTGGGATCAACTGAGCTACCATATATCCTCCTCTCTAGTTTGTCAGTCTATTCCTTTCCGCTTAAATGTAATTAAGAATATTAATAACTCAATCCTTAAGTTCATCCATTCACCATCTTGCAGTAACTCTAATGAAATGAAATAGCAAATGAATTAATTTAGATTCTTAACTTCTAGTTTATCTCAATTATGGTAATCCTTGGAATGAATTATAAAACTGATAACATACTTATTTACATACGTCGCGTTCTCATTTAAAAAATAAACAACATATCGTAATTAATACTATCCATGATTAAAATCAAGTCTTTCCCTCGAGGAAAGAAAATGTTGTAATCATAAAATTGAAATATTAGTGTAATGAAAAATCATTGAACATTCTCATCTATCATATTAAATAGTAAACCGAGCTCAATAGCTGCAGTCGCTTAAGTGCGGCCAGTATCCAGTAATCGAGAGATAGTGGGTTCGAGCTCCACTGTCGGCAGCCCTGAAGATGGTTTTCCGTGGTTTCCCATTTTCACACCAGACAAATGCTGGGGCTGTACCTTAATTAAGGCAACGGCCGCTTCCTTCCACTTCCTAGGCCTTTCCTCTCCCATCGTCGCCATAAGACATATCTGTGTCGGAGCGACGTGAAACAAAGTAGAAAAAAATAATTAAATAGTAATGGTGTTGAATATCTTGAGTATTCATTATGAAACATGTCAACATCACTATCAATGACAATATCAATAATAATATCAATAATAATAATAATATCAAGAATGGATATCCACAACCTTCTCAAGTTATTCATCTTGTCTTATTTTCTCAGATTATTATTTGTAACAAGTGCAGGATAAGTAAGTTCCTCTCATTATAGCTTTCAATGGCTATTCTACAACGTATAAACAAAAATAAAATTAATCAGTTCTTCCTGTCATTTGGCAAACTATATCCATGATATCTTTTGGAAAAATATGTGTGAGTTGGCTAACATACCATAATTATATCCATAAGTATGTCTAACATCTATCAGTGTCATAATCTCTTTCAAATATAGTTAACTAATCACGAAATTTTCAAGGAATATCGTTGATGAGATTTATTTACCCGATACTGGTATTAATTCAAATTATGAAGATGCTCCTTCCAATAAATTATGACTTCGACATAAATCAACTAAGACTATACATAATATGCAAAATTCTCTTAGGAAATACTCAGTTTAAACTTTAATATCACTATTTAGGAATAATCTCTGAATGACCGTACACCAATAATAACCTGCAAATCAAGTAACCATATGTCACTTTATGTACAACATATTTAACCCAACATAAAACGCTACTATTTAATTTATGTCGCAATTACCACGACTGTAACCTATCATTAACATATTGTCGCGTAAATACGATCAGTCATTCGCATATATATATCTTCCATCGTATTTGCATCATAAATAACATGACTCCACACTAAATTCATCATTAAACATATTCAACATAACATTCACAACCTTAATCTCATTATTTCGTCATATGTATATTCCCACATTCATATAAGAACATCAATCATTCCTAACCAAGTAGCGTAATAACAACAAATTCCACTATCATTTTATAATGATGCTTTACGGGTTTAATTATCAATTAACACAAGCAATTACTCTACACCTGTGAAAGAAAACGTATATTAATGCATCACACTCATATTTACTTAGTTTTGGTGACGTTTTGACGTTGGAACACGTTATACTGTCCTAAAAAATGTTTTTCATTTTGCATTATAGTTGGATTGAATCACACTATGAGAAACACATTTCTTCAATAGTAAGTCGTTACAAAGCTGTCCATAAATGAAAATAAACATCGCTACATGTGAATGTGAACTCAAGTAACCGATAACTACCTAAATCCTTGCCTTTAAGACAATTATATGAGTTCTTTTGCGAAGATCCTGCACATTGAACTTAGTTCTCGAAGATTTAAACGTTAACCTTATGATAATCACATTTCAAGATAACAGTATACTACATTTTAATCGAAATATGGGTAATTTAAATAGATAAACTGCACAGAATTTATCTTATCTCTGCACTCGCCACTGGACTGGGTTGGATTCCATCTGGATCTTCCTTGGTTTATGGCCTCTCATTCATGGCTGCGTCATCACTGGGCAATGGTTACCAGGCTCGGCCGTGTAGAATCAGCTGGATGGTATCTGCCAGTTGACAATCCCATTCTCTCGGCTTAGTTGCTCATGTTAATGCCGTAGTATACACGCGATAAAAAGAACATATTGAAGTATAATATTAGTTCCACAGTCTAGTTGTATGATGATTTAGCTTGTATCTACTTTCTACTTTCTAGCAATTTGTTTTTCAGAAAAACAATATTATTTTCAATTATAATGTATATCCAATGCTTTAAATGATCTCTAGTTTGACGTAGATCTGATTTGAATCGGTGAAGTCTGATTTCTTTCTGAGTAGTGTTTGATAACTACAGATTCGATTCATGGTTTCAGTCAATATTATCTCTTCCCTTCTTCTTAGTTTTTTTTTACGCTTGTGAATCCTGTTGTTTATTCGAGACTAGGCGTAATATCTTGATATTCTTAATTCTTCATACAAATAATCATCAAATATTCCCTCGAAAACAATCTATCTCTTCTTGTCATGATCCTTGCATGTAACTTCGTTCCAATGCTCGTCGTATATTTTTTTAGCGATTGTTCACTTGCTGGTCTAACAATTTGAACAAAAAAAATCTACTTTCTTCTTAGTCATGGCCACGTTGATCCGATAGGTCTGATTGTCTTGTTTCCAAATCGTGGCTTACTTGAATCGTTATGTCTGAATTTCTCTCGACATACTCACGGCTTATTTGGTTCCATATGTCTGTATTTTATTACCTATGTAATCTTTGTCATTTTATCGCGATGCATGGCAAATGTTGGTGTTGTAACATCTCGTTTTGACGTAATCAGGCAATGAAATGGTACAATAGATTAGCATGTCTAATGATATTTTCTCAAGTTAAATTAGTATTCGGAGATAAAATAGTCTCCAGCTCAGATCTCCGAAAGGGACAACATTAGAAGAGGCAAAGAAATAGTCAACTTTGTAGAATAGAAACATGGAATGTCATGAAATATAAAAAGTGAAAAATGGATAATCTTGAGTTTGGCGTACCAGGACACACTACAGACAGTGTTGTCTTCATATTAAAACGTAAAATAACATATTGGGGATTTAGTGAAAGAATTATCATAGTCACACTACAGGTTGTGTTGTTTTCATATTAAACCAAAATGTAGCACATGGGTGATTTAGTGAATGAATTATCATAGTCATACTACAGGAAGTGTTGCCTTCATATTAAAACGTAAAGTAGCGTATCAGGGATTTAGTGAAAGAATTATCATGGTCACACTAAAGACAGAGCTGTACATGCCCACATCTGGAGACTCTGATGATAAAGTAGAAGATATATGTGTATGGTTAGAGGAAGTGTTAATGAGAAACTGGAATGTTTTAGTGGGTGAGGGTAGATCAGGTAACTGTGGGTAGGTATGGCGTGAAAGAGTTGACAGGCTAATTGTGTCATGCAAAAGTTACTTTGAACAACCAAAAGCAGATGATACACATGGACTATACCACGTAATGGTGGCAGATACCAAATAGATTGTATAATGATAAAAGCGTAACCAAGGTAAATCATGTACTGTAGGGTACTGTAGGTGCAGATGTGGATACGGACCGCAGTCTCATTTTAATGAAGAGCCAACTGCATTTTAGAAGAAAGGTTAAGAAAACAACATGCAAAAGGTGGAGCATTAGATAGATAAAAAAAGTGAGAAGCAAGCTGTAAATGTATTAGAAAAGACACTGATGAAATAATCAACTTCAAGAATATGTCAGGAAGTAATATATAGGAGAAATGGGAGAATAAAACTCAAATGACCTGCATGTTTTGGAAATGACAGTATACATACCTTGGATCACTGGAGTTAACTGAGGAATGTGAAAAATGCAAAGTGAGAAGGATACAAAACTGTGGAACGTGATAGACAGAGAAGCAAGGTGAATAAGAGAAGAATGGTACAAAAAGACGTGTAAAGGCACAGACAAACAGGTGAAAGAGAGAGCATATGTTGAGATATGAAAATAATTTGGAACAATAATGGCAAAACCCTAACTGAAGGAAATGAAGTAGTGTAAAGTTGAAGAACTCTACCAAGGAACTCTGAATGCAGATAACCTTGAAAGTGGAAGTTGATAAGCTAGGACTACCAATATTCAGAGAGGAATTTGTTAAGACACTCAAAGAATTAAGATGCAGAAAGACTTGAGGCCCAGGATCTTACATGCCTTAGAACACTAAGCCAAAGAAAAATCTCTACAAGTTAGTAACTTCACTTAGAGTATGGTGAAGTTCATGTGAAAGCAGAGAGCTGAGAAGTAGTTCGCTTTGGACCTCTGTAACCACATAAAGGACACTCGGATGTAATATGGTTGATTGTCTGCTATCCTGTTTGAACAGGGTAGCTCCATATCATTTGGATAGTCCTCCACTGTTGTATGGGAAGGAGAAATCCATCTGGGCATTCTCAGGGATTCTTAATGGTGTGATGAGGGGTAATGGTATACCAGTTGTCTGGTATATTGAAAGAGTTGTCCTGTCTGGTGTCAGGGAAACTGCTACGACAGAATGGATTGGGAAGTGGGGACTGTTTTCTGTTTTCTTCCATAAGTTAAGCAATGACTGTGATCTTCTTAGTGATGGAGGTGCTTGGTTCAACGTGGTGTTCATTAGTCCAGAATAACAAGGTGTAAGGGCAGTGGGCCTTAGCTCCTGGGCTTATGCTGTGTCAAGGCAAGAAGATGAAATTCTTCCTCTTCTGAAGACGCAGAGCAAAGTTTGCACGTCTACAAGTATGGGCCGTTAACCCCAAGAGGTGGCTGCCAGCTTTTGATGAATGTTATTCCTGGCTGATCGGGAGATAGTAGGTTCGAACCCCACTGTCGGCAGCCCTGAAAATGGTTTTCCCATTTTCACACCAGGCAAATGTTGGGGCTGTACCTTAATTAAGGCCACGGCCGCTTCCTTCCCATTCCTAGCCCTTTCCTGTCCCATGGTCGCCATAAGACCTATCTGTGTCGGTGCGACGTAAAGCAACTAGCAAAAAAAAAAAATTAAAAAAAAATTCCTGGCTGACACATTAGACAGGTCCAGGGTGACTCAAAGATGTTTTGGGTTGGTTTGTACTTACCACTTCTATTCTTCAAGTGGGAAGTAGACATGACACTTTTCTGATGGTTTGGTTTAAGGTGGTCCTAATGGAAGTAATTGTCTAGAATAGTTTACATCTGATGAGACTCATTGAAGCCTTGATTTTGGGTGACTAGTTCAATATCATCTGCATAAATGAATTTCCTAGGTTTATTTAGTGGAAGGTCATATGTATACAGATTGAATAGTAGGAGGCTCCAATACAGAGCCCATGGGAGTCTACCATTTATCTTGTACTCTATTTTGGAGTCTTCCGAAAAAAATCTGGAAATACCTATTACTTAGCATGTTACTGGGTAATGTAGTGAGTTTCAGGCAAGGGATGACGCTAATGAATTTGAGAATGAGATTTTTTTTTTTTTTTTGCCATACAGTGTCACTGCAGCTGTTAGATGTAGGAGAGTACCTGCGCTTACCATTTTGTTCTAAAAACTATTTTCTATAAGAGCGGTTCATCACATCCTTGTTCAGGTCTTGCTCAATTGGAATATGGTTGTTGATTTTCACAGAGATCATACGGATCTAGGAGCTTCATTGTAACTGTAAGGAGTGCTATAGGCCGGTAACCATCGGGTCCTAGGATCTACAGCTATGGTCTTTGTTTTCTTAAGAGTGAAGTAACTTACCTGTTTGTGAAATCATTCAATAGGAGCTTGTCCAAGATGAAGAAGGAACTCTGTATATACACCTGCTGCTTTCTCAGTTTCTTGCGGTTCAAATGGGATGGAGGCTCAGAGGATCCTGTAGCTGAACATTTCTTTCCCTTCAAGATATGATTTACATCCATTCTGTGGTGCGTTTCAACTGAAACCTTTTGAGGTAGAAATCATACGTCTGAGCATGTCGGTGTTTGTTTCTGGAGTGCTCCAAGCGTAGCGTATCGAGGAGGAAGTGCGACATCTTCTCTGTTAGCACGTAAGAGAGCCCAAGAGGTTGGTGGGACACCCGCTTGATGGCAGCACTGGAGATTGTGATGTCGATAGAGACCCTTGGCCATTAGCCCGCGTTATATTCGCATTCAGTTGTAGTAATTTTTAGTGCTCATTATTGTCGCTGTCAGAGATGTTTCGACAGTTTGCATTATTAGTGTATTCCCGATTGAGTGGTGTGAGAAGTGTTATGTTTTAAATACTTCGGTCTTTGTCGCTATTGTGCTATAAGGCAACGTATATCAGTGCGGGAGGAAACTACCACTTCATGCCCTTGTGTTTTATACCCGGCTGCAGATCTGGATATGACCGATCGTCTTCAGGTAGGCATTATTTAGGCCTCCTAACGAGAGTGGTAATCTACTGAAATGGAAGAAGGCTATCCATAGAAAAAACCGAAAATTAACTCATAACTGTTTTGTGTGTGACATTCATTTTTGCTCTGACTTTCTAGTAAAAGTAGACTCGTTTACGGTGAATGGTGAAAGAGTAGAGATACCAAGACAGCGGTGGAAATTAAAACCAGAAGCGTTTCCTTACATATTTCCTAATCTACCCAAGTATATTTTTAAGGCAGTTAAGAAACGCTACTCCCCCATGAATAGGCAATCTACACGAAGGGATTCCTGTAATAAAAGCCCTGAGCAGATCGTAAATATCAGTGATAGTGATCAACGTCATTTCGGTATCCTGCGATCACTAAGTTGTGATGATCATCCGTCCACTATTGACTTTCTACATTTACACACGTTGCAGTCTATTTACGTACCGACTAAACTTGCCTTATCGTCTGGCAGAAACTGTGAGTACAGAGCTGGATCCCCATTGACGTCTGTTGTTAATCAAATGTGTATTCTTGCAGGAGAAATTGAAAGTAAAAATAGTGCAGTGAAGATACAAGTTGTAGATGAAATCAGGGAAAGAATTGTGAACATCGAAAATGATATTCAAATACCAGACTGGGAAAACCTGTTTACCTGAGTTAAGTAGGCGGAATTGTAGCAAAGAGTACTTAGTGTATCATTTAGCCGGATACATAGTGCGGAATATTTCAAAAGTGATTCGGTGTGATTTATGTCATCCTTTCCTTTTTGGAAAACTGACTGATAATGTGCCTGCTTCCCTAACACTAGCTAAAGATTACGGCTCAATGCAAAGCGCCATGTATCTCACGTATGCGTTGGAAAGTGTTTATAATGTGTTGTTGCGAGTAGAAAATGTTGTTTCGGTAAACCTATCGTGTATGGATAGTTTATGGGGTGATACTTTCTTCGAGTGCTTGGATAAATTAGATGTTATTAAAGAGAAGTCATTGCAGTTGGGGTGCTGTGAAAATCGTGTGCTATGTTTGCTACCAAAATGCGTATTTCACTACTTGAAATGTCGATTCTTCTTCCGCACGAAGGAGATAAGAAGGGAGCTGGTTACTTCGAAGGCAGCGAAATTATTCGGGAAATATTCCAAAGTGTCCAGTAGATGAAATTATGTTCAAAAGTAAGTTGCACGCTTGAGTTTCTTAGTAGATTTTGAAGTAGTAGTCTTAATAATGCCTCTGCTATCCTCGTGCTCAGTCATCACTGTGGATGGTAGTGCCATCTGTGCGGCGGTCCACGGTAACTCGTGAAGATGTCGCACTTCCCCTTCGATACGCTATGCTCCAAGCATCCCTGCTGGAGTGAGCAATGTCAGGGACTCTCCACTTCCTAGCCAAATTCTCTTTCTCTTTTCACCTAGCGGTTGTAGAAAACAGAAGCATTGTCTGGATCACCATTGGCCTTTCACTCCCCTCGATCCAGCCAGGGATGTATAGTGCTGTACCCTTCATATATTGCAGTTGATTTGTTTAGAGAATTAATCCCAATTGGCTTTCTAAAAATTCCATCCCTGTTTTGGGCAGGAATCAGACGGAGAATTACCGGTCTGGGCTGAGTGTGAGTACTATGTATCACATGTTGCTGAGTGGGTGTTGTGACTGCGTTGCAGTATTATTTATTCCACTGTGCAGAAGGTGCCTTATCCTTGGCCTCATAGATGGGTTTCAGGTTTTCAATTTCCATCCAGTCGGAGATCTTTTCCCCTTTATTGCTGTTTTCCTTATGTCCCAGAGAATTCGTCGCCATAAGACCTATCTGTGTCGGTGCGACGTAAAGCCCCTAGCAAAAAAAAAAAAATGTCCCAGAGTATGTGATGGCTGCTGAAGTTCCCTCAATTATACTTGGATTTTGTACAGTTGGAATTGTGGGGGATGACCAGGGAGTTCCAGGAGGTTTGTATGCTGTGAAGTCGCAGACTTTGATTGAGGTACTAAATATTTTATTGTCTGGGCAGGACGAAAACACTTGTAGTTGGTAATATCGCTCCTCACATAAGTGGCAATTAATTGTGGACACTAATTTAAATTCTGAAATTTTCTCTCGAGATTGCAGTTCGAGGTAAAGTATCCTGAAGCAGGATGATATGAATCAGGTGGTTTTGACAACTTTTGCTAGGTGTTCACACTTGCTCTGTTTATGCCCTTGTTGTTAAACTGGCAGGTGTAAATTGAAGTGCCAGTGTTCTGAACTTTGAAGGTCATGAACAGGACCTCTAGGTTTGTTTCTCCTTCATTTTCCTTGACCGAGAGTTTGTATCGGACAGTTTGATTTTATCGTATTCTGATTATGTTGCTCAGTTCGCAACAAATAGGATTGTGTGTAAGATCATTTAAGGTAGGTAACAGGATTAATACCGTAAGAGCTTCAGCAAACTGTCTTTATTCCTATCCCAAAAAGCATAGAACATGACTGTATGAAGATCATACAACACCGAACCTTCTTCTCTCATGCCTCAAAAATGATATCTCAAATTCTCTACCACCAGATAGAGAGGAAAATAGAAGATAATATTTCCAAAGAACAAGATGTAGGAAGGAAATAGGCACACAACAATTCTTAGTGTAATTATCAAAAAATTGCCAGAAACAGACAGACCCATGATAATTGCATTCATTGATACTGAAATGTCTTTGGTAATATAAACTGAAATGTGCTGAAAGGAATAGAAGAAGCTGACAGCAAACAAAGAGTGGAAGCAAAAGTTTGAAAGGTGGCAGAATAACAATCATGGCAAACTGTAGAGTTACATATGATGTTCAGATGATACGGTAAATCAAAAGGTAAGTTACACTAGCTCATCATGAGAGCATGCGGTAAGTCATGACCGTGGCCAGTGCGGAGCAAGCTACAGTAAGTGCTTACATGTTCGATAGTAAGGTTGGTGTGGTATCCCATTGTGTTGTGTACATGCAGAGCAGCTAGGCTCGATGGCGCGTCAACTGGATGTTCACTCCAAATTTGAGGTGCGTGCAACTATCAGATTTCTTTGGGTTAAACGGCTTGATTGCACGGCTATTCATTTTGAAATCACTGCTGTATATGGTGAGCGCGTAGGTTTTGTAAAGTGGTGTAAGCAATTTGACACTGGACACGGAACTCACAGACGAATATCGCAAAGGCAGGCTTGCAACATCCAGTACAGTGGCAAATGTTGACCGTCTGGTTGGGATCATTGGAGAGAATCGGCGCATAACACTGCAGCATGCTGAACATTTCGTATGACAGTGTGTTCTTCATTGTTCACCAGCACCTTGGATTTTGTAAACTGTGTCAAAGATGGGTCCCACGTCTGCTCACTGATGTTCAGAAGGGACGTTTCCAATTATCACTGGAGATGAAACGTGGGTCCACCACTTTGTCCCCAAAACAAAGAGAACATTGATGGAATGGGTGTACACTACATCACTTCCGCAAAAGAAGGCCAAGGTCCAACCTTCAGCAGGAAAGGTAATAGCAACGGTGTTCTTTGACATGGAGGGTGTGGTGCACATGGAATTTGTGCCGAAAGGCACGACAGTCAACTCTGCTTCATATTGTCAAACGTTGAACCGGTTGCATAAGGCAATTAAAGAAAAGCGGCAGGGAAAATTGAGCGCCAGTGTGATTTTGTTGCACAATAACGCAACACCTCACATGACCCGCAAATGTCGGAACTGCTGCAGCGATTCAAGTTGGAGGTATGACAGCATCCTCCATACAATCCGGACTTAGCGCCATGCGATGATCACGTGTTTGGTAAGCAAAAAAAAAAAGGATCTTGGTGGACGAGGTTTTTGACATGATGAGGAGGTGAAAGCAGTTGTCATAGCCAATGGGACGTATGCATAAGCTGGAATAAGTATGAATAAAATAATCTAGCAGTTGCTTTATTTCCTGGTATTTACTCGCTAGCAAGCATTCTACATGAATAAAACCTAGCACCTGCTAGTACTATGCAACCATTTGCTTAACATTTACCAAGCTAGTCTCAGTTAGCTTGAAGTTTGTTCTGTGACAACTTAGTGTTGCCTTTTGGTTGATTCAGTGGCACAAATTGTGAATATCCAATGGAGGAAACTCTATAATCCCAGATGGCGTAGTGATGAACGTGTATATAAACATTTCTATATATTTAATGATGAAAATGTTGAATTAATTTCGAGCTCTTTCTTGGGAGAAAGTGACGAGTCGTATGGTGGTGCATTAACATCAAAGGAATGAATGTAGATATTTCTTCGTCTTGTTGGCAATCCGGGTTTCCAGGTTGGGATAGGGGAAGGTACGGGAGTGCATCAAACTACTGTTAGTAGAACCATTAATTTCGTCAGCGAGAACATTTTTCAAAAAGCATATCACTGTATAAAATTTCTGTCACGTCCACAAGAAATCAATATAGCTAGAGACGAATGGCAGCAAGGCTGTAACTTTCCTCGTGTGATCGGTGCTCGTGATTTTTACATGTGAACCACGACTACACGGCGATGAATATATCAACTGCAACTATCAATGTACAAGCAACATGCAATTCAAGCGAACTTTTTACAAGTGTTGATGCTAGCTGGCCTGATTCTGTTGATGACCGTCCCATATTTAAGACCATGGAGGAGCTGCAATACTGTTGGGTGATTCAGGTTACGGGCTTGTACCTTGGCTGCTAACTCCTTACCGAAAACCTCAAAATCCACAAGAAGAAAATTACAATCACGTGCATGCTCAAAACAGAGTAATTATTGAAAGATGTTTTGGCCAGCTGAAGAGACATTTCTCTCTTCTAGCAAACAAAGTCAGAATCTCTCTACAGAAAATTTCACACATTATCATCTGTTGCTTTGCGCTGCATAACGTCTCTAAGTATTTAAGAGATGAGGACAATTTTGATGATGTTTATACTGAAGAAAACGATGATGATGATGATGATGATGATGATGATGATGATGATGATGATGATGGTGCTGATGGGGGTGAACAAGAATATGGTTAGGATGACTTGAGAAGATGTGGTGCACAGAGAAGAAATGAAATTGCTAATAATTTGTTTCAAAACGTTACTGTAAATTAACTATGAAAGTAGTGAAGCACTGTGTTCTGGAAATGACAGCAAAATTAAACAGTTGTGTCGCTCGTTTAGCTTATACGCTTCTTATTTGTGATTCACTTCATCTTGTACGCTACTGTATCATTTCGCCTCAGTTGAATACAAATACAAACGCTTATCTCTCTGATTTTATGTTTCACATATCATTCGAACTGTATGTAGGTTTGAAGCTAATTTCCGTTCTTCTCTTTCCTGTTGTTGCATGCGAGCTAACACCAGTCTCCTCAGTCTCTGCAGCTTCTTGGTGGTGATGTCGTACTCTGCAGCACATCCTCCTGAAATGTTGATGAAATAGAATTACTGACCTTGATCTACAGATTAATAGAATGATTCATAAAAGAAAGAATGTTAGGCCTAATGATTCATTGTCTAATTGCGGAGTGATGCGGTGTACAGTTTAATACCAAGCAAGTTGGCCATGCGGTTAGGGCTGCGCAGCTGTGAGGTTGCATCCGGGAGATAGTGGGTTCGAACCCCATTGTCGGCAGCCCTGAATGTGGTTTTCTGCGGTTTCCCATTTCACACCAGGGGAATGCACGGCATGTACCTTAATTAAGGCTACGGCCGCTTCGTTCCCACTCATAGGCCTTATCACCTAAGACCTACCTGGGTCGGTGCGACGTAATGCAAATTGTTTAAAAGAATTAATGAATAGACATCCCTGGTACACGAGTGAATGGTGGATTTTGTTGTCCTTTCAGTAAATTTAGAAATTTCTCCTCCCATTTCTTCAACTGTATCTTCCTGTTTCCTGTTGTGTTATAATCACTCTTCTCTTTCACTTCGGTTTTCATGTTATGGATCCTGTTTTTCCACCTGATCTGCTGTGAATTGCCACCCGAGATTCTTCTCACAACTCTCGCGTAACTGTTCAACAGCTTGTAATTTGGATGTTTTCGCTGAAGGAGTTTGCGATTTACTGAATATCACTGGTAACTGTTTGATTGAAAATTTACGTCAATTTCTACATCTCTTTCTGATATCTCCAATATCATAGAACACTGACTATGCACTGCAGGAAATGGAAACAAACTCTTAAACACCTGTAACACTGAATGCGAAACTCGCACGGTTAAGGCGGTCAACACGTGTTTCCATTCTATCTTAACCTCTTATTGGCAACCAGCATGCTTTGCGCAACTATAAAATGCTAGTTAGATTATTCTAAGAAGTCAGCATATGCTGGAAAAACTTGCAGCACTTTCTAGTCAGTACAAGCAAAAGATTATTCATATCAATTTAAGCAAATGCTTTTACTTGCCTGTATTTGCTGAAAGTATTTGCTTTTATTTATTGCTTGTGCTTGTAGAATGTTGTACATTTTTTATGCATTTGTCCCTATGTGGATGTGGTTTCATAAATGGCCATAACTTGGACGTGTAACTTACTTTTGGATTTGCCCTCGCAGGATGAAAGGGATGTGAGAGGTTCACAAGTGTGGACAGTGATAACCTGGTGTCGTGTTCCAGGATCAGAGGTGGATGTGACCACAACTTGGTGGTTAATATCAATTAAAGAAAAAGTATTTACAATATATTTAATTCTCTTCAAGTGGTAAAGGGGAAATTAATATGGTAATCTATTGGTAGGTTATTTAATTGTTTTCTGCCTTGTACATAGAAAAAATAAATAAGTCTTTTATAACATTTTTTCCTCTCCAGATTGGACTATGGTTGTGAATATTCCCACTAGAAGAAAATGTAAAGTGGCCTGCAAATAAGAAAATGAGTGAAAATCCATAGTTTGAGAATTTGTCTTTAAAATATATCATGGTACAAACATTTCTGCCATTCATATTCAATCAATGTGCAAACCTCGTCAACTTGAAATATTGTTTTGGAGCCTTTGATTTTTCTCCACTGGAAGATTCTTGAAGAATGCATGGTGAGTCAATGGGACGTATACGAGGAGATCTATCAGATCCTTTGTTTTGGCCACTTAAATACAATCTCTCAAGGCTGGGCAGAACAACTTCTCTTCTTTACCACATTTATTTTTTGGGTAGAAACGTCTTTATTTAATGTTTCTTTGAAGTGTATTCATTGAATGATAATCTCAGCCAACTAAGAGGGCTTCCGTGTGTTGTTCTTTCACCCCCTGTGTGTGGGGGATGCAGACGAAGAATACACCCATGGTATCCCTTGCCTGTTGTAAGAGACGACTAAAAGTGGCCCCAGGGGCTCTCAATTTGGGAGCATGGTTTGGTGACCATGACGCCCGTAGCTGAGTCCTGGCATTGCTTCCACTTACTTGTGTCAGGCTCCTCACTTTCATCTATCCTGTCCAACCTCTGTTGGTCATCTCTTGTTTTTTGCAACCCCGACGATGTTACAGCATTCGAGGCGTAGGGCGTCTTTCATTTTCATGCACTTTGTGGTCCTTGTCTTTCCTCGTCTGGGACTTCATTTCTTAAAGTGACGGATCCCTTCTTTTTTCTTCTTTCTTCTTTTTGTCTATCCCCTGTGGGTGGGGGATGCAGACAAAGAATACACCCATGGTATCCCTTGCCTGTCATAAGAGGGGAATAAAGGGGGCGACCAAGGGATGATCGAATTAGTACCATGAGACTACTTGTAATTAGTAGCACCGCACGGGGAACACCATGGGTCACTTTTACTTGCGCGTAGTACCACTATGTTAGGTAAAAAAAATAATAATCATATGGCCTCAGCTACCTTGTGCAGACATTTCAATTTGACACCATCTGGCTGTCTGCTCGTCAATTTCGACGTTCCGTTTTACTCTAGGCCCACTAGATGGCACACCGAGTAAACCGAAACTCTCTTGGGCGTCTATGGCTGAGATTTAATTAATTTTGTTGGGTAAACACCAAATGTGTCACCAGAGATCTTTTACATGCCGACATCGTACGACATGGAGTGTCGAATGGACTTTTGTCCGCCCTTCAAAAATCCAACTACCTCTGCCGGGTTTGAACCCGCTATCTTGGGATCCGGAGGCAGACACTCTACCACTGATCCACAGAGGCAGCTACTATGTTAGGTACGAACTAGGTACCTGTACCTGTGATTAGTACACTTATGTGATGAACACCAGAGGATTGTGTTGCCTGTAAATGGTGCCGCAATGTGTGAAACACCACAGGTCTGTGTTATATGTGCGAATTTCATTACCTATGAATAGTACCATAATGTGTGGAATACTGCGAGTCTACGCTACTTTTGATTAGTACCGCAAAATAAATACCATGGTTCTACTTTCTTAGCGATAAGTACCATTATGAGGGGCCGATGAGTTGGATTTTGGACCCCTTTAGACTGCACACATCATCGATTCAGTGTTGTGCTATAGAAGCAGTCCTTGGTCAGTAATACCATTGTTTTACGTCAGTTTCTGTGAATGTGAGGCATTGTGGGTCGGATCCACTGATTGTTTTAAATTCATATCCCTCCATTCATTCTTTGTCCTCATGTTTTGAAATCTGGTCAGAGGAAAATTTTGGACTTTTAATTTGTCGTTATGTTTCATCTTTTCATACCATTAGGGGCCGATGACCTAGATATTAGGCCCCTTTAAAAAACGAGCATCATCATCATCATCATGTTTATCTTTCTATTTGTGATGAGTCGTTGTGGAAGGAATTTGAATATCTACATCATTTGGAAGAAAACAGTCACCAGAGTGATTAGTTATCTGTCCTACACTCACATTCATAAAGAACTGAACACCTTGAAAGACTAGAGATAGGAAGTTCATGTTCACAGGACATGTTCATTAGTACGAGGCATGTTTTTTAAATAAGAACCAATTTGAAATAAATGAAAAACAGATATTTTTTAACAATTTTATTTTTATATGAAAGCCTGTACATTACTCTACTTTTCAACATAATTCTCACCAATATTGAGGCACTTGTCATATACAACGAGCTTTTGCATACCATCCTCATAGAAGTTGGCCATCGTTGTCATGGTGTTTGCTGGCCATATGTTTCTTCAAATGCAGGAACAAGTGGTAATTACTGGGCGGAAGATCGGGACTGTATAGAGGGTGATCGAGTTGTTCCCAGCGAAATAATGTGATGAGGTCTTGGGTTCGATGAGCCGCATGTGGGCGGGCATTCTCACGAAGCAAAAGGACGCCCTTACTGAGCATGCCACACCTTTTGTTCCGAATTGAGCGGTCTCACAGTACGTTGCTAAATTGATTGTCTCACCAGGGGCAAAAAAATCCAAAACAAGGTACACATGTTTTTCCGGGCTGACATTGTTTCTTGGGTGAAGTTGTTGCAACGCTCCAGGAAAGTTAAGGCACTGCCCAAACGTTTGCTTTTGTGCTCCTCCGTCAACATTTTCAGTACCCAGCGTGAGCACACCTTTTGGTAATTTAATCGTTCACTCACAATTTCATAAAGAACACTTCGAGAAACTTGAGCAAACACATCAGATAACAACGTAATTGTAAAGCGTTTGTTTTCTCTCGCTGCTCGGTCAACTGCCTGCACCAAATCTTTACTAATGACTGAAGGCCACGAACCTGCTACGCAGGCGTAGCAGGGGGAGAGGTGATACTCCCAGTGGCGCATCCCAGGTGGCGGATAGGCGGGTCCTAACCAGCTTGCCGGCGGACTTGAGGGAAATAAAATACCTCTCGTGGACCAAACACACTACCCCCTGTGGGTGGGGGACGCACATGTAGAATACACCCGCGGTATCCCCTGCCTGTCGTAAGAGGCGACTAAAAGGGGCGACCAAGGGCTGACTGAATTAGAACCATGAAACTAATTTTGAATCGTACCATCACGTGGGGAACACCATAGGTTGCCTGTACTTGTGAGTAGTACCACTAAATTCGGTACGAAATAGGTTTGTGGTTAGTAGCAGTAAAAGCCTGGCCTGGTGGATTCCAGTACCCGTGCGTCGTACCCATGTGTGCAACACCGCGGGTCTGGGCGTAGCCTGTGAGTTGTACCACTATATGAGCAGCACCGTGGGTCTGCGTTGCCTGTGATTAGTACCCACTATGCAGGGAACACCACGGGAATACCGGCGCCCGTGTTTAGTACACCTAGGTGGGGAACCTTCTCGGTTTGCGTTGACTCTGAGTTGGGCCATTGTGTGAGACACACCATAGGTCTGCGTTACTTGTACGTATTGCAATACTTGTGAGTAGTACCATATTTTGTGGAACACCGTGAGTCTTCGCTACTTCTGATTAATACCCCAACATGACACATACCATGGTTCTATTTTACTCGCGACATGTACCATTCTGTGGGGCCTTAGACGTGGATTTTGCACCCCCTTTAGACACCAAGCATCATTGTGCTTTATAAGTGGTTCCTTGGTCGGTAATAATGTTATTTTCGATCTGTATTGAGTCCGATCCACTGATTTTTGTTTGTTTGTTTTGTGTTTTGTTGAGTTCCTGTCCATCCATTCATTCTTCATGCCATATTTTCTTTTTATTTTGGTCAGTGGATGACTTTGCAATTTTTGTTCTTTCATTTCGTACCATTTTGTACCATTAGGGGCCGATGACCTTTGATGTTAGGCCCCTTAAAACAACAAACAAACATCATCATCATCATCATGCAGACAGAGTAAACCGGAACGTCGAAATTGACGAGCAGACAGCCAGATGGCGTCAAATCGAAATGTTTGCAAACGGTAGCTGAGGCCATACGGTTATTATTATTATTATTATTTTTATTATCATCATCAATGACTGAAGGTCGCCCACTCTGTTCTTCATCATGCACATCTTTGCGACCATCTTTAAACGCTCGAACCCATTTCCTAACCATTCCATCGCTCATAATATTTGGTCCATAAACTGCACAGATCTCATGATGAATATAGATAGCTTTCAAACCTTTTGCACTCAAAAAACGAATAACAGACCGGACTTTACAGTTGGCGGGACTCTCGATCGGCGAGGCCATTTCAAATGCTTGCCAACAAACGTACACAAGGGCAACTATTGCCGTAATGGCGTCTCAGCCTTGCCAATAGATGCAGGTACACAGCACGCATGCACGGAATGCCAACCGCAGCGCTGCATCGATGGAATATCAAAACAGTACTTACTTAAAAAACATGCTTGGTGTTTTATTTATTTTATTTATTATGCCTTTGTAGGTGGCGAAGTTAGGGCTCTTGGCCCTCTCTTACACTTAACCACTTGTAGTGGTACCTCATTGGGAGCAGCGTTTGATACATAATATTATAATACATAATATTATATAGTAAATAATAACAACCCACACAGAAATACATCACACTTTTCTAACTCACATTCATTCGATCATCCAGTCATACAAGTTGGTCAGCTGCATTCAGCAGGTAGTCTCGGCAAGCAGTCTTAAATTCAAGTAATGAGGTGGAATTTCTGACACTGACAGGCAGGGAATTCCGAAGTCTAGAACGTGTCACAACAAAAGAATTGTTGTACATAGAGGATCGGTGAACAGGAATAGGAAGCGAGGAACCAGAGCGGGTATTACTGCTGTGAAAGGAGGACAAATACTTAAGCTGGGATGAAATGTATAGTGGTCTGTCTTCAGAGAGCAGTCTGTATATCTGTATCAGTATGTGATACGTTCGTCGTTTGACAGGTTTCAACCATGAAATAATGTGATACAATGGGGTGACACGTGTATCATAGCTCGGACTGTATATAAATCTAAGTCAACAATTAAGTGCTCGCTGAAGTTTCGAAGTCTGTTCTTTTTCTGTGTCTACCAGAATGACCTCACAGTAGTCATGGACGGGAAGCACTAGCGTTTGTATGAGTTTGACTCTCATATTACTAGGTAAAATATTGCTGTTTGTTTTAACCGAATGAAGTATTGAAAATATTTTTTTTACACACATTCTTAATATATTCAGACCAATTTAAAGTTCTGTTCATTGTTACTCCAAGATTTTTCACAGTTTGGCTGAATGGAATAACTCTACCATTCAGTGTAAGTGGAGAAATAGTTTCGTATCGTAGTGTGGTCAGTAATTTTTGAGAGCCAATAATGATTGCTTGTGTCTTGGAGGGGTTGGAAAGGAGGGAATTTTTCAAGGAGTAAGCATTAAGTCACTGAAGGTCAGCATTGATGCCTTGATGCAGCATTGTAAGTCAACCGCATAAAGATGGTAGCTACAATTCTTTATATTAGATGAAATGTCGTTTATGTACAAAATAAAGAGCAAAGGACCTAAAACACTACCCTGCAGTGTGCCTTCCTTCCTGGTTAGCCAGTGAGAGGTTTTATCAAGGGTTGCGCACGATTTTTGAGGTTACAAGATATAAGAATCATTCCGTATTCCATATATGTCATGTATTGAATTAGGAGGATACACTCAATTTTTCACCTTTGTAAAGCAATTTTTGAGGTATGATGAAAATAAATTAGTAGTACATTGATCGAAGTAGTAAGATTGCATCTTGTTTAATAGAGCCTGGATGTTTATAGTGTGAAATGTGCTACTGAAATCCAGGAGAGTAAGTATAGTCACCAATCTTTGGTCCATTGCGTGTCGTATGTCCTCAGTCACTTTGTGCAGGGCAGTTGCTGTGCTGTGTCCCTTCTTGAAGCCAGATTGCAATTGATCTAGGAGAGAATGGTTGCTTAAGTATTCCAACACCTGCTCATGAACCAGACGCTCGAGTGCTTTGGAAATCGCTGGTAAGATAGAAATTAGTCTGTAGTCAGATGGTTGGGAGGGGTCAGGTTTCTTAGGCACAGGAATAACATTGGCTAGTTTCAATAGTGAAGGAAACGTTCCATTTTTAGGGCAGTCATTAAAAATGTGGCTAATAATTGGTAAAAGAACACCAATAATGTTGTGTAAGAAAGTCATAGGGATATCATCCACCCCTCTGGCTTTTGATTTGATGGAATATAATACTTTTTAAACTTTATTATCAGTAATGGGGTGGATTGAAAAATGTTGCTGGTCAGGTAAAGGGTTCATAACGGAGTTGGGTACTGAGTTTGGGGAATTTAGTACATTAGGTGGTGTTCTTTCTTCAGTAAAAAACTTATCGAGTGGTATGTCTGGCACATGAGGTTGTTGCTGAGGTTTCCCTATGCCTAAGGAACGAAGCGTGTTCCAAGCACTGCTAGAATTCATGTTTGCAGTCATGTTTTGCAAGTAAATTTACGGTTTCTAACGAGCTGTTTAACTTTATTTCTAAGGACCTGATAATTTTCAACGTCACTTCGGTCATGAGTTTTTTTAAAGTGTCGGTAAAGTGCATCACGGTGGGCCATCATGTTTTTAATTTCATTATTTAGCCAAGGACAAGATGGGCGAGTAACTTTTATCATATTCCGTCAATTCTTTTTAAACTTTTTTCCTCTGGAACAATATCTCCTGTCATCTCCAGAGGAAAGCAGGTTTAAAAAGAATTGACAACTAGGAATTAGTAATATTTTCATCTGCACTAGTAATAGGAGCCACATTATGAAATCTGGATTTTTTTTTTTTCAACAATTACCTATAAATGTATTTAAAAAATTTAATTTATAAATTGGTCTTTGTTCATGAAAGTCTTAAGAAAAGAATAATCGTTAGGACATATTCACTATGGATTATTTTACAAGTGTTTCCTTGACAACTGCTTTCAATTGTAGAAAGAATTTCACTTAAGTATTTTGTTTTTAATATTGTCAATCTGCTTATGTTAATTTTAAGGACACTTCCTCTAAAACATTGATACTTTGTCATTATATGAATGTTTTATCTAAACAGTTTTATGAGGCTGAAGATGTTGATAATATACGAACCATACACCACTTTTAACCAGTAAGTTTTTTTAAGCAATTTAGTGTATCGACAAGGTGGAAAATTAAATAAAATACTTACCTGTGAATAACTTTTATCAGTTGCTTAGGAGCGTGTTTATCATACAGAGTGATTACAAGGGAGTTAAACTTGCCTACTTTCACGTCTATATCGTCCAATAGGAGAATGCCATTCCAGGGTAGATTGTAAGCGTCATATCTTAACTCGTCCATATCAATGCCTTTTGTGTTTCTGGAAATAACATACTTAGGTTTATATTTTGGCATTCAGAGGGAGTAGGATAGGTAGATAAGGTCATGAGTGGAGATGGCTGGGACTGGTAACTGGCCGCGAGTTATAACTTTGTTTGGGTTATTTGTCACAATGTGGTAAATGAGCGTGTGTGTTTCGTAGTTTTCTGTGTAAGTGTGATTAGAATAACCGATTATGGACTAATATTCCAGTAGTTACATTTCTGTTCGTGTTGTGTATCATAAATGAGCAGTTTGTATTCGTGGCAATTTGGCACCACCGGCTGACTTCTGGCTAACTTCCGGCTAACTGTCAAATCGAAACTCATAAAAACGGAACTATAACTATAAGGAGTTTGTGTTGGTTAATAATGACTTCAACAAACATGAATTCTGGCCCTAGCTGTGCATTGTTAGATACACATTTCACCCAGCTTTTTAAGTCATTTCTGCAGTACAAGGCCACCCCACCTCCTCTTCTGCCATCAGATCTATCATGACGTAAGAGGGAATACCGGTCAAGTTGTACCTTACCGGAGGGTATACTCGGTGTAAGCCAGCTTTTGCTAATACCAAGAATATGAATATTATTTTCCCTCATTATGTCTTGAATTTCATCGAAGTGTGCTACTAAGGAGAGTGCGTTGACATAGCAGGACTGTAAACAGTTGGTAGAGGGAGATAATGCCTGTTTGAGGAGCAAGCCGGAGGAGAGAGGTGATGGGGTAAAAGGGGGGATATTGCCAAGGTCATTGTCAGGTGTAGAGCTCTGGATCAGCTGAATAACGGAATGTTTACGAAATAGTAGAACAGAAATAGCATGCAACTTGCCTCGACATCCTGATAAATGCTTTCACTGACTACCACTAACACACACACAGACACACACATACACTTACAAAAACTCTTACGAATAACAAGCAGATGCACTATCGAGCTGTGCTGTTTCATTTCAATTGTCACTGTTATCCTGCAGATATTTTATGCTGTCCATTTCCGTGACAGTGGTGATGGATCTTTTCGTCCCATTAGGAAGGTGAATCACGATGCATCCATCTTGGGTCCAGATATGGGATGGCCCGAGGTGATCTCTAGGAAGGTTTAATATTCACTTACGGGTTTTGGTGACAGACTCGGTGATGAGTACCTTTGTGCCCTTCAGAAGCCACTTCGCCTTCCACACACAGTCACATTTGTGGTAGCGGGTAAATTTAACTATTATAGGATGCCTGTCTGTAGATACGTCATCTGCTGAGTGCTGAGGCCGCCCAGTCCTGTGGCACCGGTTGAAGTTTTCCATCGTGAAGTCCACGTTCAATTTTGTTCAGAAGGTTTCCTTAACTTTTTCATAAATATCCTCCAGCAGTTCCTCGGAGACTCCATGGATTAGGTGGCAGTTTCTACGGCTGTATTGCTCTCCTTCATGAATGAGTGCTTCTTGATGGTTGAGCTGCCGTGCTAACTTGCACAGCTCTTCTTTCAGCACGGCAAGTTCGGAGGAGATGGCGCCTCGAATATCTCATAAATCCTGACTCAGCGAGTCTAAGGACTCTTCCCTGGGGACGGCAGAGCTGGGTAACAATTCAAGGTGCGCCTCAAAGTCCTTCATCATTGCTTCAAAACCATTAATCCGCTTATTCTTTCTGGATGGACATATCTGTTATTAGTTATGTCTAAACTCAAACGACACTTGTACAAGATCACTTAGTACACACTTGCAGGACAAATGTGCTACCTGTTATGCGGCTTCTGCGAGATATAGACAGAGCACTCCTATGCTATGTTGCAATAGACACCGTGTTGTACATTTGTTATGCAGTATGTTATGCAAAAATAATTAGCATTTCAGTCACCTAGGTTATGCATGTCTCCTGTTGCCTAGTATGCACTGAGTCCTCCATGGGAACTTGTTCCATGCGTGATGGCATCGACGAGTATAAGGCGCGAATGGCGTCATGGGATGTAGCCATCCATGCTGCATTCACCTGGTTCCACAGTTCATCTTTGGTGGTTGGCATTAGGTCACAGCGCTGCACCCGTTGTTTTACCATATCCCACACATTTTTGATTGGCAACAAGTCCAGTGATCGGACGGGCCAGGGCAACAGTCTGACATCCTATGGCAAGAAGATACGTATTCGTTCAGCAACATTTTATCGCGCATTGTCCTGCTGAAATATGGCATCTGGGGTATCATGCAGAAAGGGTATGGCTACAGGTGCGAATGCAGTCAATGTGATGCCTCTCCCCCTGCCTGCGGCGAACCAAAATGCGGCCACCATTTTCAAACAAACAGAACCTGGATCCATCCAAAAACACTATCTGCTTCCATTCCTGTCCCCAGTGACGTCATTCCATACACCGTTGCAGTCTAGCACGTTAATGCACGTTATTCAAAGGTAGACAGAGAAGTGGACAATGTGCCGGTGATCCAGACTGTAATAAACGGCAACGGACTGTCACTCCTGATAGTGTATGATGTGTTACACCGTTCCACTTTTTCCCCAGAGCCGAAGAGGATGCAGCTTTGTACTGCAATGCCATTCAGATGAGGTGTTGATCTTCTCGGAGGTGGTCTGGGTGGTGCGACCAGACCCATCTCGTGTTCTGCGGCCTTCTGTCAACCATTCTGTACACACCCGTTGCACTGCCGACACACTTGGTCCCACACAAGCAGCAATTTCCTGGATGAATGCATCACGTTCTCTCATGCCAATAATGCACCCTCTTTCAAACTCAGTCATTTGATGATAAGGTTGTCGCATACATGTGCGAGGCATCCTGCACATCTGCTCAAGTCAGACTGATCCATTACCTTTGGTTTGTAGCGACAACGAGAGCCGCAGCCGGTGGTGGTGCACCTGTGGGCCGACATGGTTCAAATGCTAACCATTTCTTCAGAACATTCCAATGCGAACTTCCTATCGCTAGTCCTTCAAGGTGTCTTTATGAACGTGAGTGTTTTGGCCACAAGAGTCATCTGTTGAGCTGAGGCATTGGCACAATACTAGAACAGCTTCTGTTTCATTGCAAGAAACATTTGTTATTAAAATAATGTTTCCCATATTCCCCTTGTAATATGAAGTAAAATAACAATGAAAAATAATATTGTAAAAAACATTGTAAAATCATTGTAAAAATTATTTGAATATTCAGATCTTAAGTCAGGAACATATTCTTCTCCTGATATCTCAAAATTCATCCAAGAAAATAGTTTGTTTATACTCTAACGATGCCACATAGACTTGGTTCACTACGGCTGTGAACGGAATAATTCCTTCTCACACTTTTAACAGTTGAGGCCGGAGATTCACTATGGTTGTGAACCCCTCACGTGGAAAAGGCACTAATACACATGAACGAATTGCTTAAAGAGAGATGCAGTATGAGAATGAAAAGAGGAATTAAATAACTGTAATTTAAAACTTAAGACCGGATGTATTCAGTTGCCTGAGGTGTTGTAAAAAAAGAGCAAGTCTTCCAGATTCACTGCATAAGACTCCTTGGTGATGTGTTGAACAGTCCCACCCTATGGAGAAGAGCTGGAGGTTGCCACATATGCCATATTTAGTCCGAGAGCGGGTTCGGTTCTCCTAGGTAGATCAAAACTGGAACACATTCTATAATGTAAGGTGCAATATGGAGTTCCTGGGATCATTGTTTGTTCAGAGCAAAATTGCTCGCCAACATGTATTGTTGAGATCTTCATGAATGGGCAGTTGATCAGAGAAGAGAATTAAACGCCCAAAATTTCACACTTGGAGAAATGTTTCTCAAGAAAGAAATGTCTGCTAACATCAAGATTGGGGTACAAAAGCATTTTGTAGAAAGTTTTATGTGGTTCAGCAGTGCAGAAGCAGAAGAGCCACACACTGTGCACCAGCTTAGACCAAGACTTGCTGTTGGCCAAAGGGAGGAAAAAAAAGAATACTTTTTAAAATCTCCAGAGTAGCAAGTCTGGCTATTTTATTCCTCTCTTGTTGACAACTAATTAAACTAAAACAGTATGTAATAAAACTCAGTACAGTTTTAAGAACGTACCTCACTTGGTTGTCTTCTTGTACTGGCCACTGCTGAATGATCTCGGAGAATTCAGTGCGATCCATTTGCCTTCAAGTTTCCGTTCCTTTTATGGGAACTTTATCAGTTGTGTATACAAGGAACAGGTCCATTTTGAAGGCCTGCGGAAAATTATGTGAGGCCATTAATATGTGGCAATCTGTTGGGTAGCTCCTGCTATGGACCAGTGGCAGAATGCCATCCTCTGGATTGCAAACCCGGCAGAGGTAGGCTGCGGCACGACATGCCGTGAAAAATCTCTGGCGACATAATTGGTGTTGATGAGACAAAATAAGTTTTAACTCGGCCATAGATTTGTCTCATCTGGTAGAGATAAAAGAAACTTAAAAATTGACACGCATGAGTAATTTGGGTTCTTACAGCGTTGTAGTCTGTAACAGCGTGCATGTGTTGATTATTTGTAGCTTGAAGTTTATTATTGCATGTAGGCTTTTCGTGTGGCGCAGGGTACTGCATACAACATGCTATTTGCTGTATCACTCAGAAGTTGAAGAATTTCTTTTGCTGCACTCCTGATGATATCTGTTTTAATGAGTCATTTCTTAGGAATTTTGTTGATAGGAGCTGATTGGACAGGGCATCTTAATGTGGGCCCATTGAACTGGTTAATGACTGTTTTAGTGGGGTAAATAAATGAATGTTACAACTGATAGCGGTAACATACTAACACGCAGGCACAGCAGGGCACACAATGACACGGAAAGCACTCTCTCAATGTTGACTCACACTAATTCACACTCAGACTCACAGTGCGAGACACTGCTACTATCACAGTCCTCTGTTCACAGCCCGTACATGACAGTCTCACAGTTCGATATGATGTACTGTCTCATGCCGGTACCCAGTGGTCTCGTGCACCCTGTACCAGAACACGACGTTCACCCTGAGCCACTGGCCCGAGAGAGAACACTGCTATGGCACGTTTGATCAGATAATGTATATTCTGTTCCTGGAAACCAAGGCGGTGATGGTAAACTCACCAATTGAAATATAGTATTGACATTCCACGGTCAGTTCAGGATCTGAAAGAGTAGTAAGAGTCCATACAAATCATAGACAACTTTATGTGCTGAAAGGTTAGCAGTTCTTATGGACCTGAAGAGTGAATCACCGATCTTGAAACTGTGTATATTGACATGATTATTCCATAACATTTAAAGGAGAAAATCCACTGAAGTAGGGAATTGTACAAAGCACCATTTGCACTGTACGCATGGAGGTTCCACCTGATTTGTACCAGAGTCCTAAAATAACATGCTCCTGCTGGAGGATTTCAACCCACTAATGACAATAATTGATTTACTTTCAGAGCTATCCAATAACCAACATGACGGAAGGTGAGCAGGGTTCAGCGGACACATTTTCCGAGCATTTCATGGCCCAGGTAAGCTGATTACATTAGTTATAAAAATAATTTCTCATGTACAGGTTTTAACAAAAATGCGTGGCAAAATTTCCAGGAACAGATTTTTCATATGTAGGGCAGAAAAATAGTTTGTATCAAAATGGGCCTTCAAATGCTTTGTTGCTGAGTTATCTGATCTTAATGCATTCAAGTATTGTTTATTTTCCAAAATTATATTTGTCAAAATAGCCTTCTGTCAAGTTCTGTCTTAGTTTGACTGGCTCCACAATTCACTTGTAATATCATTCAGTTCAGCCAATTCCAGCCAGTGAACTAACACCATATTGGTATGAGGAATCTATTCCTGCCCTGTCCAAACTGGGACACTGACTATATACAAATATTTCAATCAATCAATACTGATCTGCATTTAGGGCAGTCGCCCAGGTGGCAGATTCCCTATCTGTTGCTTTCCTAGCCTTTTCCGAATTGATTTCAAAGAAATTGGAAATTTATTGAACATCTCCCTTGGTAAGTTATTCCAATCCCTAACTCCCCTTCCTATAAATGAATATTTGCCCCAGTTTGTCCTCTTGAATTTCAACTTTATCTTCATATTGTGATCTTTCCTACTTTTATAGACGCCATTCAAACCTATTCGTCTACTAATGTCATTCCACGCCATCTCTCCGCTGACAGCTCGGAACATACAACTTAGTCGAGCAGCTCTTCTTCTTTCTCTCAATTCTTCCCAACCCAAACATTGCAACATTTTTGTAACGCTACTCTTTTGTCGGAAATCACCCAGAACAAATCGAGCTGCTTTTCTTTGGATTTTTTCCAGTTCTTGAATCAGGTAATCCTGGTGAGGGTCCCATACACTGGAACCATACTCTAGTTGGGGTCTTACCAGAGACTTATATGCACTCTTCTTTACATCCTTACTACAACCCCTAAACACCCTCATAACCATGTGCAGAGATCGGTACCCTTTATTTACAATCCCATTTATGTGATTACCCCAGTGAAGATCTTTCCTTATATTAACACCTAGATACTTACAATGATCCCCAAAAGGAACTTTCACCCCATCAACGCAGTAATTAAAACTGAGAGGACTTTTCCTATTTGTAAAACTCACAACCTGACTTTTAGCCCCGTTTATCAACATACCGTTGCCTGCTGTCCATCTCACAATATTTTCGAGGTCACGTTGCAGTTGCTCACAATCTTGTAACTTATTTATCACTCTATAGAGAATAACATCATCCGCAAAAAGCCTTACCTCCGATTCCACTCCTTTACTCATATCATTTATATATATAAGAAAACATAAAGGTCCGATAACACTGCCCTGAGGAACTCCCCTCTCAACTATTACAGGGTCAGACAAAGCTTCACCTACTCTAACTCTCTGAGATCTATTTTCTAGAAATATAGCAACCCATTCAGTCACTCTTTTGTCTAGTCCAATTGCACTCATTTTTGCCAGTAGTCTCCCATGATCCACCCTATCAAATGCTTTAGACATGTCAATCGCGATACAGTCCATTTGACCTCCAGAATCCAAGATATCTGCTATATCTTGCTGGAATCCTACAAGTTGAGCTTCAGTGGAATAACCTTTCCTAAAACCGAATTGCCTTCTATCGAACCAGTTATTAATTTCACTAACATGTCTAATATAATCAGAAAGAATGCCTTCCCAAAGCTTACATACAATGCATGTCAAACTTACTGGCCTGTAATTTTCAGCTTTATGTCTATCACCCTTTCCTTTATACACAGGGGCTACTATAGCAACTCTCCATTCATCTGGTATAGCTCCTTCGGCCAAACAATAATCAAATAAGTACTTCAGATATGGTACTATATCCCAACCCATTGTCTTTAGTATATCCCCAGAAATCTGATCAATTCCAGCCGCTTTTCTAGTTTTCAACTTTTGTATCTTATTGTAAATGTCATTGTTATCATACGTAAATTTTATTACTTCTTTGGCCTTAGTCTCTTCCTCTATCTCGACATTATCCTTGTAACCAACAATCTTTACATACTGCTGACTGAATACTTCTGCCTTTTGAAGATCCTCACATACACACTCCCCTTGTTCATTAATTATTCCTGGAATGTCCTTCTTGGAACCTGTTTCTGCCTTAAAATACCTGTACATACCCTTCCATTTTTCACTAAAATTTGTATGACTGCCAATTATGCTTGCCATCATGTTATCCTTAGCTGCCTTCTTTGCTAGATTCAATTTTCTAGTAAGTTCCTTCAATTTCTCCTTACTTCCACAGCCATTTCTAACTCTATTTATTTCCAGTCTGCACCTCCTTCTTAGTCTCTTTATTTCTCTATTATAATAAGGTGGGTCTTTACCATTCCTTACCACCCTTAAAGGTACAAACCTGTTTTCGCATTCCTCAACAATTTCTTTAAACCCATCCCAGAGTCTGTTTACATTTTTATTTACCGTTTTCCACCGATCATAGTTACGTTTTAGAAACTGCCTCATACCTGCTTTATCAGCCATATGGTACTGCCTAACAGTCCTACTTTTAAGACCTTCCTTTCTATCACATTTATTTTTAACTACCACAAAAACAGCTTCATGATCACTAATACCATCTATTACTTCAGTTTCCCTATAGAGCTCATCTGGTTTTATCAGCACCACATCCAAAATATTTTTCCCTCTGGTTGGTTCCATCACTTTCTGAATCAGCTGTCCTTCCCATATTAACTTATTTGCCATTTGTTGGTCATGCTTCCTGTCGTTCGCATTTCCTTCCCAATTGACATCTGGCAAATTCAGATCTCCCGCTACAATCACATTTCTTTCCATGTCGTTTCCCACATAGCTGACTATCCTATCAAATAATTCCGAATCCGCATCAGTGCTACCCTTTCCCGATCTGTACACTCCAAATATATCAAGTTGCCTATTATCTTTAGAAATGAGCCTTACACCTAGAATTTCATGTGTCTCATCTTTAACTTTTTCGTAGCTTACAAGTTCTTCTTTCACCAGAATGAAAACTCCCCCTCCCACCTTTCCTATCCTATCTCTACGATACACACTCCAGTGCCGTGAGAAAATTTCTGCATCCATTATATCATTTCTCAGCCATGATTCAACTCCTATTACAATATCTGGTAAATATATATCTATTAAATTACTTAATTCTATTCCTTTCTTTACAATAATTCTACAGTTCAACACTAACAATTTTATGTCATCCTTACTTGATTTCCAGTTCCCTGTTCCCTTATCACCGCTCCCTAGGCCGTCCCGTTTCCCTGAATGTACCTCCCTATTACCCTTCCAAACAAATTTCCTAACTTATACGTACCACTGCGGTTTAAATGAAGGCCATCCGAGCGCAGATCCCTTTCTCCTACCCACCCATTAGGATCTAGAAATTTCACTCCCAGTTTCCCACATACCCACTCCATAGTCTCATTTAAATCCCCAATCACCCTCCAGTCAGTATCCCTCCTACACAGTATTCCACTAATAACAATCTCCGCTTTCTTAAACTTCACCCGTGCTGCATTTACCAGATCCCACACATCTCCAACTATGTAGGTACTTATATCAGCTTGCCTTACGTTGTTGGTACCAACGTGAAACACTACCACCTTCTCCTTCCCCTCCTCCCTCTCTTCTACTTTCCTCAACATCTGCCTCAACCTAATTCCTGGATAACATTCTACCCTGGTTCCCTTTCCTCCACACACTTTCCCCACGTGTCTAACGATGGAATCCCCCATGACCAGAGCCTCAACCCTACCCACCTCATTTGATCCCCTCCCCTCCTGGTCAGCCCTATCTTTCCTGATAGCTGCAGAAGCTACTTCCTCCTCCCTTTTTTCCTTCCCATGACCCCGTTCCACCTGTCTTTTCCTATCCTCTATTCTACATTTCCCTTTCCTACCTTTTCCCTTCCTCCTACTTCCACACATCTCAGCAACAGTTCCCTGTCCCTCATCTTCCCTCTGTTGTTCTACCTGGAGTGACTCGTACCGATTTCGCACAGACACCTGTCCTGAATTCTGATCCTGAATAGAGCCCTTGGCCTGCAATCTCCTTCCCCTTAGAACATTAGACCACCTGTCTTCTACAACTCCTCCCTTTCCTTCCCCTCCCTCTTGTACACCTACTGTAACCTGTACATTGTTTGAGGGAGTCCTATCTTCCTTCCCGTCTTCTGTGAGAATCCTAATTATCTCCCTCAAACTTTCCAACTCCTCCCTCATACCCCTCAATGCCTCACCACACCCACAATAAGTACACTCGCGCTCCTTAGCCATTCTTTACGGGGGGGGAAATTTTAAATTAAAAAAATAAAATAACTTATTTGCAAAAAAATAAATGAACGGAGGGATATATTGTCTGGGATAGTACACAACAATAAGGTAATTAATATACGACTACACTACAATACTACTTAGTCGTGCTCTATTATTATTTTTTTTTAATTTTTTTATCCTACAACCCCTAACAGGATAAAAGCTGCTGTTAATTACTGAATATCGAAAGTAATACACAAGAACTACACAATTCCAAACTGCAATTAAGCCTATCCTAATTTCAACAATATTTTAGTAAGAGTTTCTACGGATACCTCTACCACACCAGTACTACACAAATATTTTACAATAATAAAATAAGCACACTAAATTCTAATAGGATATTACTCGTATACTACTGCACAGTACACTACAGTAATTTTTAAACTACTTTCAGACGTATCTTAATTACGATACCGGTACCGTATCGTATGTCACTACTAAGCACAACAGAAATGAAATTTGCAAGAACTACTGTACTCAAAGATTACCAACGAAGCTAAATGCTTAGACAAATTATTATTAGTATTACGGTCTAATAGATATACACGAAAGATAACACGAATATAGCATGCAAGATACGGCACTATCTAAATGTACTGTATCTATACTACAATGTATCTACACTACACTACACTGCGTTTGGTTAAATGCTTAAGTATCAAAAGGATTGCCGTACACGAAGAAAAACATGAATATAACTGGCAAGATACTATCTAATATATTATACCTTATCTTCACTACAATTCTACTGAAATGTGGTTATGTGATTATTACAGCTGGTGGATTACTATTATTTTCCCTACTCCACGGGACGGAGAAAAAAAAAAAAGTGTCCTTAATTAGGCCTACTGAAAAATACGAGGTTGTCTACAATAATTTCTCAAATATTTCTATCAAAACTACTACTACTACTACTACTACTACTCCAGGGACTTGAACTGCAATTACTGGGATATATGAACTTTATTATTATTATTAGCTAACCGCTGAAAGATCGAGGGAGCGAAATATAAATTACGGATACTAACTACCTACTCAGAAGTACAAATGAATGGAATACAAGGTCAGCTGATTTTTATTTATATTTACTTGACTACACTACACCCTTTGTTCACGACTGTAGCCAACAATGCAATATTTGAATATGAGGAGCGACAATAATCAATAACAATACGACTGTTAACTATTACCGTGTAATCTCTTTAACTTCTTTTTAAATGGAAGTTTACAGGCGTATCGTGTTTTTTAATGTAGTAAATTATTACCTTCGCGATAGTTTGAACGTATATCTATACGAAATACCGGAGGAGTTGCTGCAGAAGTTACGGTACTATTCCTTATGATAATCTGCCTTTGTAAGTACAACCAACGAATCTACAGATATTTACAAATATTTTTACAGTTAATATTATTACCTAAAGTATTACCTAAACCTAAATTCGAAACAAGGTGCACCTAGCTAGCCTACTTAACCTAGAAAACGTAATTTACTGAAGACCAACTGAATTACTTGTTACAAAATTTAAATAATTGTTACTACTCCCAATTTCTACCAACAAGCACTAAACACCACTATATAAACAGCACTAAATGAATCAGATGTACACAAAATTAAGCTATTTCAATAGGTTTTCACTACTTTATCTTCCAGGCAATATTGAATATTCAGCTTAACAATAATATGATGTGAAAAATAGAGAATAGCCTTCCTTTGTTACCAGCAATGCTGCATGACAATCAGAATGTAGATCTGGTGCTCTTGTGTTAATTTAAGTTATCTAAACTGCAGAATTCACATTCATTCCTTCATCTTAGGTCGTAAATGGTAAACGACACATTTCATTTTGAATCTAATAATCTGCAGGCCATCGGCCTGAGCAATGGACACCAGGGGATTTATTTTATGTAGAAGCACATTACATGCAAATAAAATTCCTCAGTTTGATTCTCAGACTGAATTTCCATGGTTTCTTCATTGTTGTTAATGACAAACATCGTACTGTCTATATCTGGGTTAAAGTCACTGCACTTTGTCCATACCAGTATCCAAATTATTTACTGGATAACCTGCATTTTTGTCATTAAGCCCATTATTCTGTATAAGTTCATATTGCTATCAAATATTGCTAACACAATCCATGAGACTGGTCAACACTTTGCCAGCTAACAGAGCTCTAGCATACTCGCATGGGGACTCGCCAATAAAGAACGAGGAGGCTAGTTAATTAGATAACCAACAGATGTTGGGGAGAGATCCCAAATAGGCCTGGAACATAACTTTACTATGTCCCCAAATATGCTCCAAGCAGAGAGGCCTACCGCGCAGCACTTCAAACCCACGTGCTCCGGCAGCACAGCCTTGCAATGTCGTCCTCTTCTGACGCCGCTGCTTACTGGTTCACAGCACTGGTCCCATGCAGTCCACCGCACTGGACAGGCCCAGTAGACTAACCTTGATTACTACGCCGCAATAATGCATGCGACATGAACAACGAAAAATGTTCACTTCACACTACTGTTCGGATCAATTCCCGTACACTAAGAACACATTCCAAACGATAATCGCATTTTGAAATAAAACTATAGGGATCTGTCCTGCACTGTAATAGTAATAATAATAACAATAATAAAAATAATAATAAGAATAATAGTAGTAGTAATTGAACAAAAACAGGAACTTTATTGTAAAGTGATGTTCATCTGTAATTGACATCGTGTTACCGGTAACTGAGAATGGATTTGAATAACATGAAGTAAACTCATGGGACTTCATTTGCGTTTATCTCAAAATAAAATACAAACTGAAATTACGTGCAATATGCCAACAATAAAACAAACTTGACCATAGCTTTTAGTTAGTGTGCATAATTTATTTGTCATTGATTAATTGTGGTGGAATTACTGTGAATGAAGAGAAGAGCATTAGCATTGTCTGGATGTAGAAGAGACCGTCGTGCGTTGAGAATGAAGCCCGCTGAACTTGATGCTTGTGTACATAATACTTTCTTAGCGTTCTGGTGAAGTTTTGTTCTCCAATAGGACGCTATATCTTCTTCCATTCCACAGTTTTGTTTTAAATATCTTTCCAACTCATCTGTTGAAGTAGGACCATTATCGTCAGCCCAAGAACAACTTTGGCAGGTTGTGGCATAGTCGCGGAGTCTGATGACTCGGGAACATTAGAATGCTCGTCATGTGTGCATGCCTCATTCATCATAAGGTTTTTACCTAATCAGGAAAAGAAAAACTCAAGTACGTTGGTATGTAAGTGCGTCGCGTAAGGTAAAGGTATTACACAAACAGTGGCTGCTAATAGGAGAGAGAGGTGTAGGAATAAGAACATATTGTATTTACACTTATGCTATTTTCACACAAGAAATTTTGAATTAGAAACAATGAAAGTACTTAGACATCTCATTCCTGAACAAACTACTATTCTGCTAGGGGCTTTACGGCACACCGACACAGATACGATTGTGGCGACGATGGAATAGGAAAGGCCTAGGAGTTGGAAGGAAGGGGCCATGGCCTTAAATAAGGTACAGCCCCAGCATTTGCCTGATGTTAAAATGGGAAACCACGGAAAACCATCTTCAGGGCTGCCGACAGTGAGATTCGAACCCACTACCTCTCGGATGCAAGCTCATAGCCCCGCACCTCTACCCGAACAGCCAACTCGTCTGGTACTACTATACTGCTAACTCCACTTCTCACATTGTTAGGTCATCCTCTGTTGTTGAATCCTCGCACTGTATTTCTTCTATCTCTCCTGTACAGTTGTTCACATTAAGTACCTTATCAAACTACTCTTTCCATGTTCTCTTTATCTCTTCTGGATGTGTTAACAGTTCCCCACCTTCCTTATTCACTAGTTTTGTGGTAATTCTTTCTGTCCTTTTACTTATTGTGTATTTAGATGTCTCCACTTGTGTGGTGAAATGACTCTGTTGTTAACAAAATCCAGTTATATAGACGGAGGTAAGTATGTGCAGCTATGAGTGGAATATTATCTGTAAGTATTGGAGAAAGTTGTGGTCTTGATTGTACGTGAGTATTTCGTGATGCAGAGTGGTGCCTCCTTACTGGTTTATAGCTGTATGCTGATATAATTATGGTGCAAAAATACCTGCAAGACGCACACATTCATTTCTATGAAATGTTTTACATTCATTATTTTAAGGATTTTAACATGTACTGTCTATTTTAATGTGTGATTTTAGTATGTACTGTATATTTCAACGTATTTAATAATTTAAATTCAAGCTTAAGTTAAGTTCCATAAACAAATTCTAGTCTTACAGAGATAGCTCTATACCTAGATACCTGAATTATAGTATATAACCATTTTATACCAACATGCCCAATTTGGCCACTTAGACATGATGCTTCCCCATGGCATCTCCCTTGAGAAAAAGGCACATAACTAATACTTGACACATATGTAAAGGTATGCATGTACAGCTGATGATGGCTGTTTAAAGTCGAAACTGGTCCTGTAAGCTAACTCTTACGGTAATAAAATTATATTGAAAAGGTGGAACCCTTTCTTCTCTATAATAAGTGTACTATCAATACGGAAATGAAACTAGTAAATCAAGAACTCCAACGTCATCCACAACTGGCATTAACCATCCCTGTATTGACTGACCAGGTGCAACAGGCATGGAACGCTATCTCATTTCAAGCTGACATCCGGCACCTGTAAGGCACAAGGCATGCATTTTTGCATGCCTGAATTCAACAGTCAGGCAATTGCACCAGTCATTACTGGACCAGCATGGCAGATTTGCGATGGCTTTTCTCACGTGGCTATTAACCTGTAGTCTTGTACCTTTAAATCAATTAAATATGTTACCTCGACAAATACATCACGAAAACTTGCATATTCTACAGACCTTATTTCATGGTGTGTGGATAGTTTTTTTCCACCTGTGTATTTGGATGCTGAAGTCAATGTTGAATCAAAATGAAAATGCAAACTCGACCATGTTAGAAATTACTACATCGCACCACGGATGGTATTTGTACCATGAGATGGTATGGACATGTGGATGATCAATTACTTAGACAGCTGTCCAGTACAGCTCAGGAGGAAATGGACCACGTGGTCGTCCCAAGGTTTTCTCGAGGAAGACATGAAGATTTGGACCAAATGTGGAATGTCGTTCAAAGTAGTAGAATCTGTACTGCTCGTTGGCATCAGATCTCTTGAATTTTCATGGAAAGAAGATTGCTTGCATGCAGAGTATCTAATGATCATGGGATCTCCTAGAACTCTTGCTTGAATGCGCACTTACTGGTAGGCATCGGATCTCCCTGAACTAACCGTTCACACTTTCAGTACAAGGTGGCATTTGAATTTAAATTTATTAGGAATTAAGAGTGAAATGTTAAAAAAATGCTCAGCGAAGCTAAATCTTTTTATTGAATATATGTGTGCCCAAAACATCTGAAGAGAACTCACTATATGCACATGATTGGTGGTCACTTTATTATGTTCCTTGATTTTCAGTTTAGCTACATGTCTGTGCTAGTCGCTGTTACTTGTGCACTATACTTTTCTCATGGGACAGAGCTTATTTTCCAGAACACTGATATTGGTTTCTGAATTTCACTTCTTTGGGAATTAGTATTGACATGAATAGAACCGAGATTCAACTGAGAACAGCATGTCATTAGTCAATGTCTCTATCATGCACTTGAGAAATTCACAAAACTAAACTCCCGGCTATAGGACCACCTGAATTTGTTCTTGTTCCTCAAAATAAATATCATTTCGAAATGCAGGAATTCCTGTTTGATTTGAGATGGATGGCTAAGATATTTCAGAACAACATTCCAGACCATCCTTAGTTCCCTATTTTCCTTTCTCTTTTGCATATCCATTAATGAATGTCAGCAGACTGTCAATCCTGTCCGTTATGTGAGGCACGGGGTTCCTCTTGTCCATATCCATTAACGGGTGTTAGCAGACTGTCGATCCTGTCCGTTATGTGAGCCACGGGGTTCCTCTTGTCCATATCCATTAACGGGTGTTAGCAGACTGTCGATCCTGTCCATTATGTGAGCCAAGGGGTTCCTCTTGTCCAATGTTATTTCGGTATCTAGTATTAAAATTGAGCAATTGTTTACCCCAGCCTTTATTTCTAAGGAGTTAACAACTACTGTCATTGCACTTATTGCAGAAACGTTATCTCAATGTTTACATTACACTGGTCGGAGTTGTGAACAGTGTTTCCAGGTCTACAAATAAGAAAATCGGTATATTGTACATAAAAATTTCAGGAGTTTTAAAGGAAATTTTGGTAGTTTAGCGAGCACTGAAATGTTATAGTATAACTATATTAAAGAATGCAATAGTCATTTGAAATTATTATAAGGAAAATATACAACTACACTCACCCGTTCTCTCTGGCTTCTCTCTTTCTTGAAAATTATTTATTCTATAATACATATTGTTCCTGAAACATGTCATTAAAAGTGCATTGACAAGGTGGACCCAACATAAACTCTTTCAAATAGTTTCTTTACTAGACGCTGTATGTGGGTCGGTGATTTTCCTTTGAATGGTGCAGTGAAGCTTGAGGTTTGAGTTCGATAAGAGGGGAGAGATTACATAATTTGAGCCTAAAATTAATGCGGGGAGGTACCTAACAAATAAAATGTCATGCAGTGAGACAAAAAAAGAATTTTTGGCACACATATATTATGCCCCATTAATCATTATTATTCGTCTTCCTTAAATTTGGATGAGATGAAATTTCACAAGATTTTTTTGGGGGTTTTCTGGTGTGTTGCAAAAAAATTAGGGAGATCTCCTGAAATTTCTGGAGACCTGGCAACATTGGTTGTCAGGAGAGCTCAGGCTCATTCAAGATAGACTCCCTCACATGCAGAGAGGAATCTATACGGAAGATGAGCGATCGCATTCAATATAAACGCTGGAGTAGTGTTCAAATATTGATAACAGATAAAAACTAACATGACAGAATTTTCCCGTAATAACAGATGAATCAGTAAATGGGTTCTCATTGTAACTGAAGGATATTGCACAGAATCGTATAGGAATTTTTGCAGGTTATAATAACTTTGTTATAAAAACGGGGGTTCTCTTCTACTGTACTACAGTTTCCATGGTCGAATCTGTATCCAAGTCCAACATCTCCCTTTAGCCATAATTGCCTGTGCTCTAAATTCCTCTTCTGCCTTGAATCATCCCTAGCAAGCTTATGATATCTGTTTTGATAGGTTCTTAATGTCCCATTACCAAAACGAATAGAAATAAAATTTGAGAATTTTACCATTTTCTTAACGCTAAATGCGGGTTTTGCCCTATTGTGAATTATGTTAAATTGAATATAATGTTGCCTTGCTCTTATGGAATAATTTTCTGGACAGGAAATTTCTTCCATTAAATGCAGGTTTACACTAAATCGAGGTCACGCAAAATCAGGGTTGCAGTGTATTTTGCAGGGAGATTCCACCGTATAGTAGTATCAACACAGCTAAGCCAAGGCCTAATCTACCAACCTTGCAAGCCCTCTACTCACCTTTTGATTAACCAAACATTAGGCTGGTCTCTCGACAGATACCCATCTGATGTGGTTGCACCTACGGCTGAACTACCTGCTTAATTGGGACGCACAAGCCTCCTCACCCTGGCTAGGCCACATGGTTCATAGGGAGGATTATTATTGTTAGCCTATATGAAAAGAATTAGCGACAAAATAGAAAATCCCAGATGTCATTGGAAGGCAGGTATAGACTATCCTATTAAGTCACTGTTATGTCACTTTCAGGAGGCAGAGGAAGATGGTTCAGAGGAAGACTCATCAAAGATTATGAACTTTGTGGAAGTGAAGTGTGAACCCCCTTCCCCCGACATAGACCACGAAGAGGAAATGCCAGACGACTTCCAACATCAGGTGACTATCTCTGTAGTTCAGACATACAGTAGTACAGGGTTTCTGAGGTTGGGTTATAGCGCTCTCTTTATTTGTTTGCAGGAAAACAAAACAGCGGCACTCATCGAGGAGGAGCCTGGCCAGTAAGTATCATGTGCATATGGTCGATAAACTGTAGATTTGGAATTTATGAAAAATAAATATTCATGTTGAGAAGTTTGGAAAAGGAGAACTATACTCAACGGCCACTAGAAGGGAATCGATTGCAATAGGCCAGAGGTTCCATGTTTTACTTGACGCAGCTGGCATCCTACTGTCTATATT
Organism: Anabrus simplex; assembly: GCF_040414725.1. NCBI lineage: Eukaryota > Metazoa > Arthropoda > Insecta > Orthoptera > Tettigoniidae > Anabrus > Anabrus simplex. The sequence goes on along the minus strand of NC_090278.1, from coordinate 44,671,844 downwards.
AATGAGCATAGAAAAGCTTGGTGTAAGGAAGTTGCTTTCTTTCAGTTAAGGTAAACTCTATATTATCTGGTAAGGGATTGAAGGTGGTGAATGTTGTAACCAAGGTTGAGATTTACAAAACACAACTTTATTATTCGCTTCAAATGCAAAATACACTATTTACACAAATAAAACTGAAATTTAACTTGAAGCAAAATGAATTAGGAATCTTGAGAAAGAGTCTATCTTTTGTACACTATATACAAGTTTGCAGTATTTACATCCACTACTATCTCGAAAAGATAGTCCTTGTGATATGAAAAGTCGATAGTCGAAAACTATCAGAAGTACTGACATAAATGTTTTGGAAAGTCCTTCCTTGCTGAGTTCATAAAAGCAAGTTCAATGTTGGAAGTATTCTTACTTAGCGAAACCAAGGGAGCTTGCATTAATTAGGGAAATATAATGGTATGTAATAGTATGACTGGATATGGGCAGCGGAATAGGAGGAGCGGTGACCAGAGGTGAGACCTCGTACTGCCAGAAATTCAGTCCACCTGGCCGAAGCACATTTTCAAGAGGAGTAGCCTCCGTGCTCGACGTAGGGTGTATTCTGGAGCTGGACACCGGGGCAATTGGGCATCTGGACAGGCTGGGAGTTCCTCTTTATAGTACACACACGACTGTTCAGGCACGCGCACTGAGGGCTGCGCGTCGAGGCTAGAAGAATGACACTTGGCGCGCGTGTAGCTGGCTGGCGGAGCGAGAAGGGAGCGCCGGACATACAACACCCTCCCCTCCTAAATACGCCGGTACGGCGTGAAACGGCTGTGGCGCTGGCGGCGGCTGCGATGCTGGGCCGGAGCTGCTGATGTCTCTGTTGGATTGTCCGGAGCTGGGACCGGGCGGAGTGGCGTTGTCTCGTCCTGAAAGGAACCCATGGTTATTAAATGGTCCAAAGCTCGTTCAGCAATAGATTTATCTGGCTGAGCAATAGAATCAATAGCTGGACATGGGCGGTAGCGCAGACGTATCTGGTCTTGATGGCGGCAGATACGTTTCTCCGTAGTCTGTATTTCGTAGAGACGATGACCCAAAGATCTGCAGATGACTCCAGGTATCCAGAGTGGGTTTGACCTGAATGTCCGGGTGTAGACCTTGTCGTTGACGGAGAACTTCGTTGGTGAGGTCCGAGACTGGGCCGGAAGAGGCTGCAACAGAGAAAGCAAAGTTCTGTGAGGTCGTCCATGGAGCTTCTGTGCAGGAGTGATATTATCAGCGCCGGGCAGAGTTCTGTAGTTGCTTAAGAGTTGGAGCAATGCTTGGTCTTTAGTTAAGCCTGAAGAGACAGCTTTTTTCATACTTCTCTTAAATGTTTGTACAAAGCGTTCAGCGTCACCATTAGATTGAGGGTGAAAAGGCGGTGCTAGGATATGACGAATGCCATTATATGTACAAAATTTCTTAAAAGCAGTAGCTGTAAATTGAGGTCCGTTGTCCGAAATGAGTACTTGAGGTAAGCCTTCTGTAGTAAATATTTTCTGTAGAGCACGAATGGTAGCTTCGGTCGTAGTAGTCGAATGCATATCCACTACATATGGAAAGTGCGATAGTGAATCGATGACTATTAACCACATGGAATTGAGGAAAGGACCTGCGAAATCGATGTGAACTCGTTCCCATGGAGTAGTAGCAGGAGGCCATGAAGCTAGATCAGAAGACGGGGCGTTCTGATTCAGTTGACATTGTTCACAATGACGGATGAGCTTTTCGATGGCGGCATCAATACCGGGCCAGTAGCAGTGTTGACGTGCTAGTTGCTTCGTTCGGGATATACCCCAATGGCTTTGGTGTAATAATTCGAGAACTTGTTTCTGTAGGCTAAGTGGGATAACCACTCGGAAGATGGTGCCTGCTTCTAGGAGTACGACTCCAGCACGAGTCGTGAGACGATGCTGCATACGATGATAAGGTGCAAGGTGGGCGGGAAGATTGCTCTGAAGAGGCCAACCGTTGCGGATGTAAGTACGCACAGTAGCAAGTGTACTGTCCTTATCCGTAGCTGTAGCTATGCAGGTAGCATCAATAGGAAAACTGGAGACAGTATCTTCAAGTACTATGTCCAACTGAAGACATTCAGATTCTTGAGAATCGAAGGCAGTATCAGGACCAACTGGTAAGCGTGAGAGGGCATCAGCATTACAATGCTGGGATGTGGCTCGATAGACAATCTGATAGGAATAATCAGAAAGGAACATGGACCCTCTTTGAAGCTTTCTGAGGGAATTCTCAGGGATCTTATTACCAGGATGGAATAAGTGTACGAGAGGCTTATGATCAGTAATGATCAGGAAATGGTTGCCATAGAGATATTCATTGAAACGGCGAATACCAAAGATGATGGCTAAAGCTTCTTTCTCTATCTGTGAGTATCGACGTTGATGGTCATTAAGTGTTTTCGAAGCGAAAGCGATGGGGCGTTCCCGTCCATGACGATCCTTCTGGGAGAGAACGGCACCGACACCGTAGTCTGAAGCGTCAGTAGCTAGCGTGATGAGCTTGTCGGGCTGAAAATGAGTGAGTTGTATAGCTTGAATTAAGGCGTTGTTGATGGTTTACCATGCCTGTTGGCAGTGCGGAGTCCATTGAAATTTAACACCTTTTTTACGTAGAGCGTTTAATGGAGCTGCCACTGTAGCGAAGCGGGGAATGAACTTATTATAGTAGTTCGCTTTGCCTATGAAGGACTGGAGCTGCTTGAGGTTCTGAGGTGCTGGCATGTTGATGATAGCTGAGACATTCTGTGCACTAGGGCGAATTCCAGTCTTATCAAGTATATGTCCTAGGTAGTGAACTTGAGGCTGAAAGAATGTACATTTAGCGAGATTCGCTCGTAGGCCATTGTCTTTCAATTTCTGGAGAAGGAGGCGTAGATTGTTTAGATGTTCCTGATGATCTTTTCCAGTAACAATAATATCATCCAGGTAGTTAGCACAACCGGGAATGGAGGCAGTGAGTTGAGCTAAATAGCGCTGAAAAATAGCCGCTGAGGATGAAACACCGAATGGGAGCCGCTGGAGCTGGAGCAGTCCGAGAGGAGTGTTGAGTGTTAGAAATTTCTTAGAGTCTTCGTCTAAAAGTAGCTGGAGATATGCTTCTTTAAGATCAACTCGAGAGAAGAATTGTCCACCAGCGAGACGACGGAATAAGTCTTCTGGACGTGGAATAGGAAAGATATCTGTGTCGAGTTGTGCGTTGACTGTAGATCGAAAATCGCCACAAAGTCGAACATTACCATCAGGTTTCTTGATTACCACTAGTGGAGTAGCCCATTGACTAGAAGTAACTGGTACCACAATTCCAGTTTGTATCCATCTTTCTAATTCTTTCGTGACCGGGTCTTGAAGTGCTAGGGGTACTGGACGTGCTTTGAGGAAGCGAGGCTTAGCTCCGGATTTCAGCTGTATGTGAGCTGTATAGTCTTTTGCTGTTCTGAGCTGAGAGTCGAAGACTTCAGGAAACTGCTTTAGGAGATCGGTAACGTCAGAAGTAGGATGCAATGTAGATACAACGTTAATGTTGTCATGCATCTGGAAACCAAATAAGTTAAATAGATCCATGCCCATAATGTTGGATGCAGTGTAGTTGTTAACTACGAGAAGAGTGAATTCCTTTATAACTAGCCTGAAGCTGGATTTGACCTTTAATGTCAATTTTCTTTTTGTTAAACGTCACAAGCTGGATGTCAGCTGGAGAGCATGAAGGGGAACCTAAGTCATGGTAGGTAGCCAGGTTAATAATAGAGACAGGTGATCCAGTGTCTAATTGAAAATCGACAGATCGAGTAGAGAATGAGAGAGGAACGATGATCTTGTGAGAATTCCTTGTGGGAAGAATAAGATTGATCTGATCAACTTCCATGTCTTGGCGGGGCTGTATATGCTTCGGGCGTGCTGCAGGAGTCTTAGCAGGGCGGAGCGAACTCTGACATACAGTCTTAATGTGTCCAAGTTTATTACATCGTTCACAAGTGGCTTTGAAAAATCGACAGTCACGACGTTCATGATGCTTGAAACAGCCTCGGCAGGAAGGCAGGAGTTTCGAGGTGCTTTTAGAATTGGGCTTCCTTGTAGCATTACGAGAGGGAACCTGGCGAGAATGCTTGATAGAGAGCGCCTTATCTGGACGGTTCACTGTAGCAGAGGACTTGCGGGCCTGAGTCGAGACTTGAGCAACTTCGTGTGGAGAAGCTATGGCTGCGGCAGTCTTGGTAGTAAGCTCATAAACCGTAGCAATACGCTGGACGTCTTCTAAAGAAGGGTTACTCTGCTTGACAGCGTCAAAACGTATCTTGTCCTCAGGAGTATGTAAAATTACCATGTCCCGAATGAGAGAATCAGTGTAGGGTGAACCACAACCGTCCTTGGAGCATATGAACTGGCAGGGTTTAGCTAGACCACGCAATTCAGTTATCCATTCAGTATGTGTCTGATGGGGTTGCTTTCTGCTCTGAAAAAATTTATAGCGAGCAGCCACTATGTGAGGAGCTTTGGCATAATGTTCAGTGAGACGGCCCAGGAGCTGTGCGAATGGTACCTCAGAAAGGTTTTCTTCTGGACCTAATTTACGTAGTAATTCACACGTAGCATTGCCAACTGAACTAAGAAATAGTGCTCGGCGGTGTTGATCATCTGTGACAGAATGGCAGATGAAATGCTGTTGTAAGCGTGCTAAATAAACTGACCATTCTTCCTTAGCCGGATCAAAAGCAGAGAACGGAGGAATAGCTGATGGCTGTGTAGAGACAGAAATAGCTTGAATAGCCTGAATTAATGCTGCCTGTTGTTGTTGCATAAACTGTTGTTGTTGCTGCTGTAAGGCTTGGAATACCGTAGCGAGTTGCTCAGCTGTAGCCATTGCGAGATGCGTGCAATAAAGAGCAAGGAGAGCTGTGTGTCAGAACTGGTTGTAGGCGCGACCTTGACCGGTATATGCTGGGAGTGAGAGAGAGAGCAATCAAACACGCTGGAGCGTGCCACACAGGTGGAGCGCACGACAGAGAGCTGTGGAATGTCTGTTGAGTGGGCGACACACTGAGCACTGATTGACTTCGTCGCCAATGTCTAAGTGTATGAGGGCACTGAGTTTGCTGTACTTCGTTGTGAAGGAGTGGATGAATTGCAAGTTATTATCCTGTCGCCACAGAGTTGGAGACTGGGGCCGACGAATTGGAGTGTTTGTTGCGTTCTTTTTTTTTTTTTTTTTTTTTTTTTTACCTCGTCGCCATAGAGTTGTGTTGTAACCAAGGTTGAGATTTACAAAACACAACTTTATTATTCGCTTCAAATGCAAAATACACTATTTACACAAATAAAACTGAAATTTAACTTGAAGCAAAATGAATTAGGAATCTTGAGAAAGAGTCTATCTTTTGTACACTATATACAAGTTTGCAGTATTTACATCCACTACTATCTCGAAAAGATAGTCCTTGTGATATGAAAAGTCGATAGTCGAAAACTATCAGAAGTACTGACATAAATGTTTTGGAAAGTCCTTCCTTGCTGAGTTCATAAAAGCAAGTTCAATGTTGGAAGTATTCTTACTTAGCGAAACCAAGGGAGCTTGCATTAATTAGGGAAATATAACGGTATGTAATGGTATGACTGGATATGGGCAGCGGAATAAGAGGAGCGGTGACCAGAGGTGAGACCTCGTACTGCCAGAAATTCAGTCCACCTGGCCGAAGCACATTTTCAAGAGGAGTAGCCTCCGTGCTCGACGTAGGGTGTATTCTGGAGCTGGACACCGGGGCAAGTGGGCATCTGGACAGGCTGGGAGTTCCTCTTTATAGTACACACACGACTGTTCAGGCACGCGCACTGAGGGCTGCGCGTCGAGGCTAGAAGAATGACACTTGGCGCGCGTGTAGCTGGCTGGCGGAGCGAGAAGGGAGCGCCGGACATACAACAGTGAATGATTCCTTGATTTGTTTATATCAGTTTGCCGTGTGTAAATGTTCCATTTTCTCTCGAGACCAACAGTGTAAGGATATTCGGAGACTTTGTTCATAGTGATTTCATGTCAACAATTAATATCTCGTGTTAAGCTTCCGGTTTGTTTTGAAGTGTTCTGCTCCTGCTATGTTTATTCAGAGCTTATGTCAGGTGTTAGCATTGAATTGTTAATAACGATGTGTCTTTAGTTCCAAGCATAATAATTGTAACATACAATAGAACGAAGGAAAGAAGGAAAACCAAAACACAAGGTGAGGTTAGAGCTCATAAGGATGGAGAGGGGTGGACTGCATGGAAAGGACAGAGTTTTACAGTAGACTCGGAGGAACACGTCAACTCTACTGAAAATGACAAAGAACAAGGTTTAATCACTAGAAAATAATTCACCAAAATTTAAAAAAGATGGATGGTGAACTTACAATACAAGGACTTAGATAACCCTAAAAGCTAGTAAGGCCCATTTTTATGATTTTCTACCGGGCAAAAATAAATACCTGTAAATAAACCACACTCTGACTCGAGTAACGATCTGTTACTCTAGCATAACCAACCATTTAAACCCACACTTAAGTTAACTCAAATAAAATCTCAGGTTCATAAATACAACAGGATGATAACTTGTAGGAATTAATTAGTTCCAAATTCTTCTTCTTCTTCTTCTTCTTCTTCTTCTTCTTCGTCTTCTTCTTCTTCTTCACATTCTTCTTCTTCTTCTTCACATTCTTCTTCTTCTTCTTCTCCTTCGTATTATTACTGTGTTTGTCCACATACAACTCACTCTTTTTTGACAACATTTTCGGTGCATGATATATGCGGGCATTGAGACAACACAACTGGCATTGCCGCTGAGCATCATTCTGGTCACCATTCCATCATCTTGATTTCCGTCCAATGCATTTGCGATGCCCGTCTTCAAGAAACTCTTTGCAATGTCTGTTGACACAATAACCCATATCAGCATAAGCGAATCACACACAAGTTCAACTGACGGCCTCTGGCGTCAGCTCATGCTTCCCTCCTGCCGTCCATTCAGCGTACAGTTTACATATGTTGCCCCTGAAGGACCTGTTGATGGAAACATCTAAGGGTTATAGACAATGTGCGAGTCCAACAGGAATTACGAGGTCAGTTTTAATTTCCTGAAGATGTTTCTTCGTGTCTTCCACCAAGTGTCCGCGGAAACTGCCCCACACTAGTATTGCTGGGCATTGAAGCAGTGCTCCTGGCCGTGCTCCCCACACAGTACAGACCCAGTTCTGGACAAGAGCTGTATCCACTCGCCCTTTCTCTTGAACCCGTATATGAATGCCTTTGGGAAACTTCAGTTTAGGCATCGTGTTTCTTTTGAAAATAACATACGGTGACAGTTTTCTTCCATCTGTAGTTGTTAGCATGAGAGTGCAACGCTGTTTTTCATACCCAGTTGTACGAAAAAGCATGTTAGATTCTCCCTTCTTGTCGATGGTGGTGTTGCATAGCATGTCGAAGTTTATCAGGGTTTTATCTGCATTGCCATTTTGAGATGATAGGTAATTGTTTTTCTTCCACATTGCTATCACATGGTGATTGAAAATCTATGATTTTGTCACTGAAGTCGCTTGGCATTCTCTGATACAGAGACGTTTGCATTCGTAGACACAATTCCTTTCATGTCATGAATCTGTGGATCCAACCCTGACTCACTTTCAGATCTGAACAGCTGATTACCCCTTTAATCAGTAGTTTGCATGCTTTGAAATCTCATACGAGATACTAGAGCCATCATTTCACAACTCTGTAACAGAATGAAGCACTCGTCTTCCAGCTGAGGAAACTTATCGGTTTTCAGCCCTATGAATGCCTTACGTGTTTGGTTGGTAGTTTCTAGTGCAGCTTTCTGTTTATGCCAGTAGCAAACATAGAACTCAGACACACTGAATTCTTGACCGGCAGCTCAGTTACTATGTTCTTCAGCATGTTTTATCACTTTGAGTTTACAGCCGTATTACTCCCACGTTTCTCCTCGACTTACACAAGAAAACTTAACTGAGAAACAGCAATGAAACATGGAGACAGAAGACTGGTACTTGTCAACAATACAACAATACCTAATATCGTTATTTATTGAACATAACAGGCAGACTTCAGCAATAAACACTTACATAAATCATCATGACTTTAGTTCTAAATTCATGTCCATATGTCTCTCTCTATTTTACAACACCTAAATCTTCACACATATTTCTTTACCTTTTACTATAGCTATAATGGGAGTAATTACTCGAAGCTGTGTTAACAGCTGGATTAAAACCTGGTGCTAACTAGGATCTCTGCGTTGGTCAGAGGAGAATACAGCGCCCCCACGAGAGGCTAACAGCTGGCCTCTTCTGACCTGATTGAGTCAGTAGCCTTTAATTCCTACCTCACTCATGACCCGACCCACTCTACCACGACTTGCTGACTCCCTTGTAACATTTTCTGCAGTCTGCCGAGTTTGTGCCGTTAATTCGTCTCGCGTCCACATAGTCCTACTTTTCCATTTACATTACAACCATTTTTTCCCAAAGTTTTACCCATATAATTGATATCTTTATAACTTAATCTCACTTAACAATCCTCCAGTCCAATTGCGTTTAAATCCCACTCGGTGTTCTCCCCAGCAGTGTTCGTCAGGTGGGTGGCAGGAATGAGTAGTTGGGTGGAGGATACTACGAAAAAAAATAAAGTAACATTTCAACTTATTCCCCTCAGGCCGTTAACAATAATATTAGACAGGTAAACATTAACTGCAAAGATGAACTATTTTAGTGTTATCACGAAGAAGACATAACAGAGTAGTTTGAACTAGTGTTCTACTGCTTGTTCATAATCACTCGGTTGCTGTGGAGAGCCAGGCGTGTTTGTTACGTGCCGCGGAATCGTATGCCCGCATGTGATTCCACGCTAATCCAGACAACACTCACGCACGACATTACCTGATAAGCTGAACCAAGGCTACACTAGATAGTTGGCCTTGGCTGAACTCCGATGTAACTCGTGCTATTATGCTGACAATAATGATGATTTGTCATTTAAATAAACAGTTTTACAGTGTTTACATTTTAATTTGGAACACATAATGACTGAAATATGTGTAGCCTCCGTAGCTCAGGCAGCAGCGTGCCGGCCTCTCTCCGCTGGGTTCTGTAGTTCAAATCCCACTCACGCGATGTGAGATTTGTATGGGACAAAGTGGAGGCCGCACAGGTTTTCTTCCGGGTACTCTGGTTTTCCCTGTCATCTTTCATTCGAGCAACACTCTCCACTATCATTTATTTCATCTGTCAGTCATTAATCATTGCCCCAGAGGAGTGCGACAGGTTTCGGCAGCCTGTACAATTCCTATCCTCGCATGGAAATGAATGGCCCCCTATGCCTCGGAATGTAATACCGTCGGGTTTGGAAAAGAACAAGAGAAACTGTTGGACTTTTGTATCAGAAATAACCTGATAACACATGGTATAAGAGTCAGTGAGTGAAATATGTAATATAACTCTGAAGGGGTGCTCACCCGCATTGTGAAGTGCAGCATGTCCACCAATCATTACACATTTATAATGAGCAACCTTAGTGATATTTTGTCCATAGAACTCGTCACCAATAATAAAAATTCGATATGCAAACCATTTTTTGGTAATATTGTCTACAACAATTGAGCGTATTTCAATATGTCTATCTTCATTTCAATATAAACAATATGAAATTGCATGGAATAAACAATTACCATCACCAATAATAGGAATCACTTCAAAATTGTTTGTATTTGAAGGACCACACATCACTGAAAAATTATCATGCACAGGAAGTCGTCCTTTTGTTGTTGTAGATGGACCACATGTAATCAGGTTGCATTCCGCATGAAATTGCTTGCCATTTTCCAACTTCCGTTTTTCATACATCCGCTTAGCATTCTTGGTCTTCCTACCAACACCCGTAATCTATTAAAAGAAGCGACTCTACTTGCAAAAATGAAATGTTTACATCTTCATGTAAAACAGCATCTTGTAGTCCATGTAACAACAAACTTTCTCATTCACCAAGGCGGCCGAGTAAATGTTTCTTGGAAGAACACTACGCGTCGAGCTGTTTGCTCTTTGAATATGCAATGGCGTGAGTTCCTTCCCAAGGCGGCTGAGTAAACGCTCCTTGGAAGAACACTATGCGTCGAGCTGTTTGCTCTTTGAATATACAATGGCGGGAGTTCCTTCCCAAGGCAGCTGAGTAAACGTTCCTTAGAACAACACTACGCGCCGAACTGTTAAAAAGTCCTTTGAAGATCTTCGTCATGGAGACAAATGTACTCATAACTTTTCGCAGAATCTACGAATTTAAGTAGTTATTACGTCGAAAGAAAACGCTTGATCCACTAAGTATTGTTGGACCAAAACAAACTGCGTACCTCAATTAGAACGAAAGATATGATTGCTTCAATGAGAAGAAATGTTGAAGAAATGAGATGTCAGATTGAATGTGCACTCATAACTTTCCTCAGAATCAACCAATTTGAATAGTTGAGAGCTGAAATGAAAGAGCTTGATCCACTGAGTGTTCTTAGGTGAAAACGAACTCCATACCTCAATTAGAACCAAAGATATGATTGCTTCAAAGAGACAAAACATAGAAAAATAAAATAATTTGAGGAAGGTGGAAGTTAAATGATTTATAGTACTTGATGACAAATCTGTGCATGAATACCTTTCAGTTAAAAAAAATGAAGGAATTTGACCGCATAGAATGTCTGGACTGACTGACTTGAGTTTCCATAAACTTTTTAAATATATAGATTGGATTTTTTGGGTGGGGTCTTTTGTAACTATTGAAAAAGAATTATTGTTAATCTTGAGTTTTAACAACATAATCAGCTTTACCCATTAAGACAGTGATATAGCCTTTATCAGATTTGGTGGTGATAAGGTCATTATCATTAATGTTCCTTTTAAGATAAAAGATACGTTTATGGTTATTGATTAAATATTATTATTATTATTATTATTATTATTATTATTATTATTATTATTATTATTATTATTATTATTTTTGGGGTTGTTTTTGTTGTTAGTAGTGAAGATTTTTCAAATTTTCTTTTTACGTCATATCTTATTTTGTCTTGTACTACATTGGTGACTGTTGAGAGTGGCCGTTAGATAGAATCAAGTTTTTGAAGACTGTTTTAACAACAGGGGGATGGAATTGTTCAGTTCTTGTGTCAGGTGTATTATTCTTTTTGACAAGATTTGTATCTGGAGAGGAATTGTTTTTTAGGTTGTTAAGCTTTTTCTCTAAAATTTGTTGTTTTAATGATAATCCGTAAAATAATCTGTTGTCAACTTGGGATTGGAAAAGGTTCCGTTGTGCGCTTGGCAGTAGGTGAGCTATAACAAGGTGATTTTCACATCATCTATTATTTAAAAAGGATTTTTTTCTTAATATAAAAGAACAGATCTCATTTTTCGACCAAATTTTGTTGGTTATTTTTTTGGTTTTTAGAGAACGAGAAGAAGAATGATGTTTTTTGACACTTCTCTGAAGAAATTAAGGAGTTACATTAAATGTAATGCTCCTATCTTAGCGATCTTAATCCTTAAGCCCATATAATAGAAGGCTTTACGTTTTGCTTGGTTAGCAAGTTCATTGAAAGATAAGAATTTCATTATGGTCCATATTGAACTGAGATCACAATTAAAATTAATAAAATTATATAATGGTTTCACCTTTTCAATACATGTAAACTTAGTAATGTAAGGTTACATCACTAGTTGATCATAAACGGTACCGGTTTTGACCCTAAGTTCCGGGTCATCATCAGCCAATCACTTAACAACAGAAAAATAACAATGCACAGGTAAATAAACAGTAATGTAGAAGACATAGTTTTTTCACCAGACGTAAGTTTGTGTGGAGCAGTATAACATGTGACTGTAGCACTGTATTTTAAAAGTTTTTAAAATCTTGAAGAGAAGAGAAATAAATAGCTCAAGGATCAGTATTGTAATTGTATGCTTGATGTATGAAGGTGCAGATGATTACTCTTGTAATGCAGAAAGAGTTGACATTAAAAAACAATGTGAAGGGAAATAAGTAAAAAGGTGCAGTATTGGAACAATTGGATGGTGTTATGCATCATCTGACCAAGTGCCAAAATGGATTTTTTTTAGATTATTGCACCATCTGGTAGCAAAAGTTGTAAAATTGACATAGGTTATTGTTCAGACTTTTATTCTCAATATGATTTTGTGGGAAATGAATTTTGACCAAACGCCAACCTCTCGATCATTAAATTGAAATTTTGCATCAAGTGACCATCCACCATTTCTGAGTCTGAAGCATGCAGTCACTCGGTCGTGTGATGCTAAATGTAGATTCCCACACAGGTTTTCTTTCCTGTGGCATATGCCCAGAAACTAAAATCTTCCGATATGGAAAAATCGAAATTGGATGAAAAACTGGAAACGTTTTGTTTTGACCTTGAAAAATCACTGCCATTCCCACAAATGTTTTTTTTACAAATGCCAGTTGTGGTTATATAACTTACGGATTCATAATGGGAAAGATAATGAAGGTCATTGTTATGCCTGGTTGGTAGGAGAAGCAGGACGAGGGGCTTATACAAGCTTCTCAAGGAAAACGTGCACAAAGCCAAAGAAGTCATATTGTGGTCAGATTCTTGCTGAGGCCAGAATCTACTTCAGAAAACAGTTTGGGAACAACACCCTACCATTGAAAATATTACAAAAATATTTCTATTTCCAGGCCAAAGCTTCCTCCTTAACGACAGCGACTTTGGGGATAATAATAATAATAATAATAATAATAATAATAATAATAATAATAATAATAATAGTAATAATAACCGTATTGTCCCCATTATTGCCAAGCTAAGCCCAGTCAGTGAGCAAGAGATCCTGGGGTGGACCTTTCATTCCTGGCTTTCCATTTAAGAGGCATTTAAGGGAAAAGAGGTGACGACCAAACAAAAAAATAAATTTAAAAACAACACACTTACATTTATTAACATAAGCATCAATGAACACAAAATATCCTTGCTGGGATTAAATACAATGCTCTTTCATGATGTCTGGTCTTCCTGTAGCAATTAACAATCAATCAAACATAATCCTCGTCTGGAAAAAAAATTAACAAAAGATTAGGCCTCCACAGCCTTCAAAAATTAAAGTATTTCTTTAAATGAAAGTATCCTGAGACTTCAGTGAGGATTTACACAAAATTAGTAGGCAGCTAACTCGCTTATTATGCCATAATAAAATTAACTTAATATTCCATTAATTTATTGCAATCTCAGCACATGGTCAATGTTAAATACTAATGAATTTCATTAACTAAGGTGTGCAACATCCATTAATAACACCAGTGGAAATTCTGATGGAAAATCTAAGTTGACTCCAAGATTATAATTAATTAATTATTATTATTTATCTCCAACCTTATCTGTGTAGTATTTACCTTTATCATCACGTGATCATGTTTATAAATTAGTGTATCTCACTAAATAATTCTCACTGTAATTATGACACATTTTTTCAATTAATTAATCATCCAATTAATTATTATCATCATTACTCGTTATCTCCTAAATTCAAGCTAATTATGCTGTTTGTGGACATTAAATTTATACTTGCCTGGCATTTAAAGTTTCAAATCAGTTTGAAAATATTTTGGAAGTTTAAGATAAATGCACTGAAAATTTTCTCATAGCCACTTGTGAGTTAATTAAGGATTAATTTATAAATCGCTTGCCTTTGCTGGAAATGAACTCGACGATCTTTCATCTAAATCTTTGGTAACTACAAATTAAATCCTAGCCTGGTCTTACTCGATGTTATTGTCAGCAAATTGTTCCTTAAAATATGCTAAACAAGTCATCATGGTGGCAAATGAATGTTGAAAGTAATCCATGCCGTTGTGATGAACGCACGACCAGATTAAAATACACTGAATAATGGAAAACATGAAAATATTCCTAATTACAACACACACACACACCACATTCACACAAGGTAACACATATTTTATGTACACAATATTTACAATTAATCCTGCCATTTATGAATTAATTAATTATTTTACCATGGTCGCGTCAATAATATCCGGAGGATGAACTCATGTCTGGTAACATTCTCAATCTAATTAGTGGCTAGTGATCGAACCAGTGGTATCACTTGAAATAAAATACACATTAAACAGCAACAGAGATCCATCTAAATTTCTGAGATTAACTTGAAGATTCTAATAGAATTCCATAATCATCACCATCACATGGGTTACAAGTTGCAAATTTGGCATTTGTAAGCCTTAATCACATTATTATTACTCCCTATTTATGAAATGCATTGAACGTGTGCTCCACATTATTGTAAATCACACTGTGCTCCCAAAGACACAAGCAACAAATCATTCAGTAATAAATTATTCAGTTAATATCCCACTGGACTGCCATATTCCAGGCGCATCATGAACTGAGCACATTAAATATCACATATAAGGAATCTAAGACCATTTATAGCCCACGACCATTTAATTATATTCTTAACCCGATCTTTTATTTAAATTTATTATTATTTTTAGTGATTATTAGATCTGTCAGTCCTCCTGAAATGTCGTGAAATTAGATCACTCAATCGTAAAGAATTACAAGTGAACTTAAGACGACATTAAATTCGACCCTATCTCACAAAATTTACATAGTACTCCAATCAAGATATTTCCAATATCACACATAAGCAAATGAAGTTTATCGCGTGGTCAGTGATTTTTAAATCTGTCCATAAATCCTACGTATGAGAACTCATTCAAAGACAGACTACAACAGCTAATCTAATAGATTTCAAATATCAGTCACACACACACACACACACACACACACACACACACACACACACACACACACACACACACACACACACACACACACACACACACACACACACACACACACACACACACACACACACACACACACACACACACACACACACACACACGTAACTCAACTACCATGACACCTCAAGAAAAGAAAATGAAAGTAACTGAATCTACTACAAGAACTAATAGAACTACGATTTTGGGAAGGAAGATCATCTAGTTTTACAAAGATGAGAAAGATATCAAACAGTTAAAATGGTACTCAAGTTTGGCTGAATTTCGATTCCAGGTTGAGGTTCGTCATTCCGGCATTTTCCCGTCAGTCACCTGCTCCAGCCAGAAATGCCTTACATGCTTAGCAGGTCATGGAGACACGGCAGTAGACGTCCCACGATGAAATTATGTTGCACATTGTAGAGGAAGAGTCCATCTTGAAGTACATGGCGATTCGCTGGGATGAGTTTCACCACGTGCCAGTAATGTAAGCTGTAACTAATGCAACAGATATTAGAATGCGCACACACACGCTGGAATATTTAATGTTCTCGTGGAGAAATAAACTTAACTTGTATCACTAAGGTTGAAGTTCACTCCATGAGACTTTATATTAAAAACTGCACTAAATTAGCAGAGCAGATGTCTGCCTGCATGGCTGAAGTGTTTTCCCACGTGGTCCCGACGAATATCGTCACCAGCAGAGTCACAGCGTAGAGTAGACCGGAGTAGAGATTGATTTACTGTGAACATGACGTTTTATAATTTTCGCTCGGTGGGGGGGTGTGCTTTTCTTAGAGACGATCATTGGTTCACGGGGTCTCTTGTAATTGGTCGTGACTGTTTCTAGAAGCTTGCCTGCTTGCAGTGCAGGTCGACATGCGTCTGCCTCGCATGGGGACACTGGCTTGTCAAGTGATTTACTCTGCACTCAGTTGAACACGGATCAGTACATTGTCCCTCTAAATGACAGGAAAAAAAAAAAAACAGTTTGGTGCGCACACACAGCTTTTCAAATGATGAATACAACTCCCGGCATACAATAAAACTTTTAATGTCGACCTGTCGTAAATAATCCAATGATAGCCAAATTGAAGGGGAGAGTATGGCCTCAGCTACCGTTTGCAGACATTTCAATTTGACGCCATCTGGCTGTCTGCTCGTCACTTTCGACATTCTGTTTTACTCTACGCCTACTAGATGGCAGACCGAGTAAACCGAAACTCTCTCGGGTATCTATGGCTGAGATTTAATGAATTTTGCCTGGTAAACACCAAATGTGTCACGAGAGATCTTTTACATGGCAACATCATACAACATGGGGTGTCGAATGGACTTTTTTCCGCCCTTCAAAAATCCGACTACCTCTGTCGGGTTTGAACCCGCTATCTTGGGATCCGAAGGCCGACACTCTACTACTGATCCGCAGAGGCAGCTGCTTTGGGGATTTAGAACGTGCTTACAAATTTCAGCAGTGCCTCTATACTGCCGAGGACTACATAAATTTAATGAAGATGTGCCGAAAGAAAAATCTGCTTGTTGTGCACAGAATGACCGGACCGGATTTTCATAGTACAGTTCATTTGGAGAAGCACATTGTAAACAGGAAGACGGGCACAAACAGTGAGAAGGTAAACTGGCTGCATGTGTGATAAATAGAATCAAAGAAAGATGAAACATTTAGCAATTTCTTCAAAATGTATTTCAATGCAGAATGCACTGTTGAAGTGAACATTAAAAAATCTACAATTGGTCGCCGGCTTCAGAATGAAAGTGGATCACCTGCATATGGTCTGTTCACTCTGTAATGGCCCAATGGAAAACCAGTTTCAGAAGTGATTCTGATCGACCTTCTCTCTCTCATGAAGCTAATTCCCAATGATGCTAAGCCTTTCTATATGGGCTTGTTTAGAGTTCCTGGAATAGACTATGATATAGATGGGTTTTATTGTGGAAGTATGGATTTTGAACTCTAAAATTCTTAAAATCCTCCATTATATTACACTCGGAGAAACTGTGTGTTTATGATGCCTTAATAGATAGAATTTACACTTGTAGTATGATCTACAAGTGTAAATTCTATACTACTGTATATTCTAAAATTCATGTTTTTACGATGTCATGTTGTATGCTGTTATGTATAATTTAATCCTGTACTTAAATAAGCAATAAAATTAGTTAACAAGTCCCATATTTTACACTGCACTGAATATTTAAAAGTCAATTCGATCATGAAATGACAATTTTATTTGTTGGTCAAGTGATGCAAAACAAAAAACTAATATAACCGCAGTAAAGCATCAAGTGACCATACATACATACATACATACATACATACATACATACATTATCGTTATAGACTGTTAGGCCTTTCAGCGTTCAGTCTGCAAATTTACTAAACATCGCCACAATCCTCTATTTGCAACTAGTGCTGTGGCCTCTTATCTTGAAATCGTTAGAAACTGAGTCTAACCATCGTCATCTTGGCCTCCCCCTACTTCTTTTACCCTCCATAACAGAGTCCATTATTCTCCTAGGTAACCTATCCTCCTCCATTCGTCTCACATGACCCCACCACCGAAACCAGTTTATGCGTACACCTTCATCGAGTTCATTCCTAAATTAGCCTTTATCTCCTCATTCCGAGTACCCTCCTGCTATTGTTCCCACCTGTTTGTACCAGCAATCATTCTCACTACTTTCATGTCTGTTACTTCTAATTTATGAATAAGAAATCCTGAGTCCACCCAGTTTTTGCTCCCGTACAGCAAAGTTGGTCTGAAAACAGACCGATGTAAGATAGTTTCATCTGGGAGCTGACTTCCTTCTTATAGAATACTGTTGATCGCAACTGCAAGCTCACTGCATTAACTTTACTGCACCTTGATTCAATCTCACTTACTATATTATCATCCTGGGAGAACACACAACCTAAATACTGTTCTAGTTTTTTTGTTTGTTTTAATGTTCTCAATCTTATGTTAATTTTGAGGACACTTCCTCTAAAGCATTACTTTTTCAATTTATGTATTTTTCATCTAAACAGTGTTATGTGGCTGAAGATGTTGATAATATACAAAACGTGTACCACTTTTAGCTATGAAATTGCCTTAAGCACTCATTGTATCGAGTAGGTGGAAAATAAATAAATACTTAGTTGTGAATCTATTGAAGTGCGATACAGACCATGAAGCTGATTTTATATAATCTGTTCTAGCTTTGTATCACCAATCTGACATTCAATTCTGTTGAATTTCTTACCTGCTGACATCGATGTAGTCATGTAATAAATACAATTTTTGATCTGTATTGATGGTATTTGATTAGAATAATAACAGTAAGTTATTTATTAAATTGACCACCTAATCAGTACAATAAGTCATTGTCTTAGATGTTTTACATTGATCTATTAACTAAAAATGGTACATGTTTCGTCTAGTATGAAGACATCATCAGCCATTGTCTTAACCTTCGAAAAAAAAATAAGCATTTGAATAACATATAATAAGATGAAATTAATTTGAAAAGCTCTTGAAGAGACTTAAACTAAAATTAACATTAACAATAACAATGTTAGTTTTAAAAATTTTTTACACAGTGAAGAATTACAAAGGTGAAAGTATTAAAATTATTGACATTAAAGGTTGCAAATACAAGTAAAATGGACAAAGCAACAGACTGTGATGAACAAGTAGTAAGATTGCATAAAATTAAGTTGACCGATTGGCAGTTGCAATTAGACACTGACAAGAATGACGATCAGTCATATTTATTCAAAAAGTAATATTGAAAAAATAATGTTTAAGGTTGATCAAGAGATCACTATATTCCTTTCTAGGAGACAAAAGACTAAAGTCATAGGCATATGGTAGAAATGTAGAACACATTGATGAGAAGATAAAAAGTTGTAGTTCAAAGTTTGAAGAAGAGTGTTAAAATTGGACCTCTGTGGACCATCTCAGTTTGAAGCGATGTTAAAATGTTGTCAAGAATATGAGTTTATTGACAGTTGAATCTGTAAAAGGAAACAAAAAACATGGTATTAATTGTGTAATAAGATTTTTAAAAAGCTTTGCGGAGATCGTGTGTACATACTTTATTTTATGCAATCTTACTACTTGTTCATCACAGTCTGTTGCTTTGTCCATTTTACTTGTATTTGCAACCTTTAATGTCAATAATTTTAATACTTTCACCTTTGTAATTCTTCACTGTGTAAAAAAATTTTAAAACCAACATTGTTATTTTAATGTTAATTTTAGTTTAAGTCTCTTCAAGACCTTTTCAAATTAATTTCATCTTATTATATGTTATTCAAATGCTTATTTTTATTACGAGGTTAAGACAATGGCTGATGATGCCTTCATACTCCGCGAAACATGTACCAATTTTAGTTAATAGATCAATGTAAATCATCTAAGACAATGGCTTATTGTATTGATTAGGTAGTCAATTTAATAAATAACTTACTGTTATTATTCTAATCATTGTAGTCTACAAAAGGCTAATTTTCATACCATACTCATTGCACCTATTTTCGAGCTCCAAGATATTTGACTGCATTTGAATACATTAAGAAGAAAATTTATGTTTTTGTCTTCATTTTGGTATATAATACCGCACATTTAACAGCAAATATGAATTAATACAAAGGATTTTGTGTTTGTGTCAATCTACTTTTGAAGATGAGTGCTCAGGCAGTTCTTGAGGTGGTGAAGAGAATAAATTTGAAGGTCATATTGATCTGAACCACAAATAAGATTTTAATTCCCAGTTCAATGCAGAAAAAGAAAGAAATTAAGAGGTTAATAGAAGCCAAAATAGGTGGGGTTGAATTTGGAAATGAATAATAGAGCAGAAAGTGTGACGGAAAGTGAAAAGAGGAAGGAGGGAAGAGGGAAGTAAGGGAGGAGTAGTAGATTGAAGGCAGAGCAGGTGGGTGAGGTATTGGTGGTAAAAGACTTGGGTAGGAACTATGCAAGGCATGAAAAATTGAAGTTGAGTTTAAAGAGTTCATACTTTAAAAAATTACGTTGAGAAAATCGAAGAGAATAGGTTTCTCATAAATGTCATTTAAATTAAAATTAGGATCAAAACACTGGTCAAGGTAAATGAAACAGTTTTCAGTTGTGTTAAGTAGGGTGCCTTTCTTAATTATTACAAGTATTTGCTTGTCCTGTTCTATTTTGGTGAAGTAATGTGTAGATATTATAGCTATGGGCTCGCCAGCCTCAGGCGTCTTAGCTGAGATTTATCTCGATTTCTTGGAATACTTAAAAATTGATAATAATAATTATAATAATATCTTCTTTCGGGCCAGATATGTTTACTTTAGTTACAATGAATGAAGAAATCACTAACGCAGCTTCTACACTTCTTCTCCTTAACAACATTGACCCTCATATTAAATTAACCCTTGAATCTGAAAGTAAAAAAACTATTAATTTTTTAGATTTAACTATTACCAGACATCCTTCTTCTTTATCCTACAAAATTTTTAGAAAACCAACTCAAGCAACAAACACCATTCGACAAGACTCATCGCATTACATGTTATAAATCTCATTTTTGGTCCGTATTGAAAATTTACAAATCTACAATAATAAAGGTGTTTTAATTAATCCACCTATTCAATATTTTTAATTATTACTTATAGTGGTTACATAAATAGACTATAAGTTAAATGGGACATGTTTCGCCCTCAATTAAGGGCATCTTCAGCCTAAAAACAATCATCAAAAGTACAACTAATATAAAAAGTAGAAGCTAAAAGTTTAAACAGTTATTAAAATTTGGAATATAAAAAAGTGAAAAATGATACAATATATAAATATGCTAATGGAAATCCATTGAAAGACAACTCAAACAGACACTTAAAAATACATCCTTTATGTTAACTGACAGTGAAAAAAACAAACTCATTAACATGAAGCGAGGATTACCCATCGTCAAAGTACATCCCAAAATTCATAAAGCTGGAGTTCCTATACAACCTATTGTAACTTTTAGACCAAGTCCCTTGTATAAAACAGCTCTATTCATTCAACAATTTCTTAAAAAACACTACACCTTGCAATCACAGAAATCCATCAAGAATACACTAGAACTAATTAAACAATTAGATAATTCTAAACTTCAACCACACCATTCAATACATTCCTTCAACATCACTAATATGTATACAAGTATTAAACCAGAAAAAATTCTGCCAATCATCCTAAAAATCTTATATACTCATAGCCTACTAGTAATAGCTGATTTCATGTCCATCTTGAAGGTTTTTAGTAATTATTTCACATTTAACAAGCTAATATACAAACAAGACGGACTAGTCATGGGTTCACCAGCATCTGGTATTTTAGCCGAAATGTATTTGGATTTTTTTAGAATACACAAAAATAGAAAAAGATGAAAAATTTAATAACATACACTATTGTTCCAGATATGTTGATGATACATTCATTATTATGGACCAATACATCACCGATGCATCTAGCACTTTAGTACACATTAACACGTTTGCTGCTATTGTTATACTGTTGACATTAAGCGTGAGTGCATCACGAGTCATGTGTGACTCGTCCTATGCAAGTAGTTCTGCAAGCTGCCGGTGGATGGCGAAAGTATATTATTTCAAAATAATAAAATTGACAGCTGCAAATCATGTCAAGTTCTCATATTCCTCAGCAGGAGGATCAGCCAGCGCTCGGTTTAGCGGCAATAAATTATTAAAGTCCACGAGTCACCTGTGCCATGCATAGCAGAGAACAGAGCGTAAACATCCCTTTCTACATGTGGGTAAAGGTTGTTTTGCATGAGCATGAATGCATATAAAATTTAAAATAATATTTTATTAAATAACACTGTTCTCTATATCTTTTCATTGATCTCAAAACTCCCTAAACTACACTCATGATCTCACTATTTTATTATTATACAACGGCGATTTTTATTTTGAACACAGAAAGTTCATTCTGAGCATTTATGAACCTTATTAAAACATCCAGTGCACATGAATAGTTTGTTTGGGCATTCCTCACAGTACGTTGTCACCTGCTTTGTTTTCTTGTCAGCGTCTTTCGATGTGCCACATTCTCGCTGAGCTTTAGAGCAAACCACGCATCGTCTTCGAACTTTTCTGGCTGGTCCTTCCATCTTTGAGAGAGTGTGCGCACGTCTCTTCCCAGGACTGTTGACAGGTTCTGTCTGTGGACCAACCAGATTTCTTGCGACCTTCTCTTGAAATTGCAGTTGTGGGATCATTTTCGCATACGTCATGGTGTGAAGTATCCAAGCATTAACCAAGACCGTTCCAATGATAACTTCTAGAGCTATTTTCCTGTACCATTTTAAACCTTTCTGTACACCCAAATAATTGGAAGATATCTGATTGCTGAAATCGACCCCCTTTTTAGCTCCGTTGTAATCAATAACAGAGAGAGGTTCACTGTCTCTGTTTTTCTTTTCAGAGTCTACCAGACAATCACTATCGCTCAGCAGTGTTGAAAGCATTAGAACAGGTCGCTTCTCAACCCACTTGATAATTCGAGTACCTTGCTGACACATCTTACCCACCACCTCCCCTTTCTTCATTTTCTGTTTCACTATCACTTCCACGTCTATTGCTACGAAGCGTCCCACACACAAATGTTTCGTTCCTCAGAAGTTCTTCTGCCAGAGGCACACTGGTGTAGAAATTATATCGGTATAGAGGATACGTCCTTCATTTAAGAATCTCACTGGATTTTCCTGCATAGATCTTTGTTCTAACAGTGTATCCTACTTTCGTATTCAGTTTATGCACCTTAACTCCATATTTGTGAGTTTTGTTAGGAATACATATTCTGAAAACTAAACGGCCTCTCCAAGGCCTCTATAACCATTTCCGTCCCCATTGTCAAGGCATTCGCAAAACTTTGGTTTAATTTATGAAGGAGGCGTTATATTCAATAAAGACGATCGCCTGGTTGTTGGGTAGCTTCATTGTCTGCGAAGTGCCAGAATCTCAAGAGAAGAAGGAAACGATCCCGTGGTATTGCCCATCTAATAAGTCGCACTTCATACAAGTCATGTTTAGACCAGTTTGTGTTAATAGTTGGGTGTGAAACAAGGTCCATACATATGATAATTCCTAGAAACTCCTCCATTTTCTCAACTTTAGTGTCCTTCCATTTCAAGCTTCTGGACTTGCTTTTCTCATTATGTCTTTGTTTAAATTGATTGGCGTACCTGTTGCTTTCCTGAACCATCATTTCTAATAGGCCATCATCCACGAAGTGAGAGTATATATAATTGGGCTGTCCCTTTTCTGACTGTAACTGAACCTTTGCTTCCCCAGGAAAAACAGTGAAGCCTGAAACATTCCTGGTTATATCATACCAACTGCAGTCTGATTTAACTGAGTGTGTTTTAACTTGTTCACTGTGGCTATTATGTACATCTGTGTCGGTTCCAGAGGACACTGGTGAAGATGATGAAATTGACAATGAAAATTTGGGATCCTCAATATCACTACACTGGGTACCTTCATCTCCTAAAAGATCCTCAATATGCGACTCCTCTAATGCTTTCTCTAATCGTGATCTCCTGGCTCATTGTGAAGAGTATGAACTGGAACACTCTTTGGGTAGCTGGAAGTCTGCTAATCTACGGTTCATCTGAAACAATTTACATGTATTCCTGTGGTTTCTATGCATATAGCTGAGAATAGGGTGATAAGATCTGTATATAGGCCTAAGTAACGTTCTTACCGTGATGATGCATAGAAAAGATGCCCAAATGTATATCCTGTAGTTACGTCACACTATGACAAGGGTATTCACACGCTGCCACAACAGATTTCTGCCAGCCTATAATGATGGCTACAGCACGATAATACTCGATCAACAATGTATAGCTCCTATTGTCCACCACAGCTGAGCGGGATGTCTAGTAAAAATGCGAGGCACTGGTGACTCGTATAGCAAATAGTAAAAGCTGTATTACATCCATGCGTCACGAGTCACCTGTGCCTCGTAATTGTTACTCATACACCTATGCCATAGAACAACATAGATACCACCTGTGACTCGCTGTCATACTGTTACTCAAAGTTATCACCGTAGCAGCATACGAAATAGGAGTAAAATGTGTACTTTTGTCGAGCACCACATTTTTGTGCTGTACGAGTCACATGTGACTTGCAAAGCTGGGAACATGTTAATAATATTGATACAGATATCAAATTTACAATAGAATCTGAAGTTGATAACGACATCAACTTTTTAGATCTATCACTAGGCTCTCGTTTTCTTTTAAATACAAAATTTATAAAAAGCCTACACACACGGCTATAACTATCAAACAAGATTCCATACACCCTCCTAGTCATAAGCGTGCTACCTACAATAGTCTAGTATACCCTGCATTTATGTCACTATGTCAAAATAGATTTCCACAAAGAGTTAAACACTATACATAATATTGCACTTCACAATGGCTACAACGACAGTTTTATAGAACGCATAATAAATAAGTTTAGGCACTTACCAAAATCTAATTTTAGAAAAAGAAATAAATAAATCCAAAACTTTCTCATCCTTCACCTTCGATTCCAATATTTATAGGGTCACAAACATATTTAAGAAACATTACATTAATATTTCCTTCAGAACTAATAATAGAAACCTTGACGTATTGCACAGTTCTAACTCAATTAATGCTTCCAACCCTTTTGATAAGTCAGGTGTATATAGATTCCACTGTAACGACTGTGACAGCACGTACATTAGAGAGACAGGTAGATCCTTTAAAATTAGATATATGGAACACGTAAATGCAATTAAATACTGGAGATTTTCTGCAGTAGGTCAACACCTCAATGACTATAAACATGAATTTCACGTCATCAACCATGATACAGACATCATTGAAATAATGAATAAGGGCCTTTCACCCGATCTAACTGAGCAATGTTACATCCTTCTTGATCAATACTAAAATCCAAACCTTTATCTCAAGACTTATCTGAAAAATCCACAATTTTGTTTGATACACTCATTTCAATATTAAATAATCTCAAATTATCTAAAAATCGAGCAATTCAAAAAATAACACATAACAAGCTGCATACTACCCCTACCGCAGTCTGCGCCCTCCCTCCTCTACCGTGACTTCCCCGCCTTCCCAGCCAGTCTGCTGCCTGTCCCTAACTTCTCTACATTCAACGTGGCGCTTGAGGTGAGTTTCTATTTACAAAAATTCCTCCCAGTCTTTTGTTTCTTCCGTCGTGCTAACACGCACCTTAATTTCTTCTTTTAGGTTCCATTCCTGGTTTGAGATCTTTCCAGAACTTTATAAGATCCACTTGACATACCACTTTTTCAAGAACCTCATCTGTTCGTGTTTTATATATTTATGGACATGAAAACTAAGCTTATTTTACTCATCGTACTTTCATTCATATAACAACCTGTGATACGTACACCAATCAAGTATATTTTATCTTTATAAGATATATTGTATTTAAATTTTATAACTTGTCGAGTCCAAGTTGAATGCTCTGAACAATTAATTAGTGAATATTGAACGAGGAACTTCTTTTATATAAAAACTGTTTTTTGTAATTAGCCCATCGAACTTTTTACAATGATTATAAACATTTTAAAATGATCAAGCTGTCAATAATACAAACCAAATCCTGTGTATATTATAATGACTGTGAAGCAACTGACGGCCTATGTTGTTATGACATAGTGAAACACCGTTCTAGTTTTGGTATTTTTTAACTGTTTAAATATTTGGTGTACACTCTCTATCCAATTTCTCTTACTACAAATCTTGTAACATATGCAAATGTTTCAGTTTGCATACGAACAGTTTAAAATTATTTGTACATATAATTTTTAAGAACTTATGTTAATGTAGCTTTTTTAATATCTTTGTTATACTTTCCTAGGCTGATGATGGGATACCTTATTGCCGAAACCTGTCCCACAAATGTGAATAAATAAAGATATGGGATGATTTAATAATTATCACCGATTTTTAGTGTTGAATAGGTGGATCTCTGTACCTAATATTTTTGAAGTCATTTCCACAATAAGTTGCAGATAACACTCGCACACTAAGGTGACTGGTCGCGCGTGAAGCAAAATGCTCACCGTTTATGAACCTTCTCAAGGTCACAGATGTGACTTTACATGCATCTGTACTGCTGTGCGAAGGTAGATGAAGGCTCAAGTTCAAATCTACATGCTGCATAAAAGAGCAGATGATTTTCAATGACCGTGAGCAGTTTGCTCATAGAGCGACCACTGACGGGTTAATAACTTCCACATCCTCCCATCCAATATTGCCACTTGTATTTGGGCCGGATACCTAATACCGTGATCTCTTGACTGCCTGGACGAGGAAACACTCCCAGTTCACGTGATCAGCTCTGCCGGATGGGTAACGTATTGACAAAGAGTGAAAGGGATGGCTGAGTGAGACTGACTGGCTAGGAATACGGCTTTGGAGTGGTGGTTTGCGAGTTGGGTAGAATGAAATGCAGGTTCTTCTTGTACTGTCAGGTACGTAGTACCGTAACAGCAATTGGTGCAATCTCGAAATTTAATGTAGGCACATCCACGGAATACCCAAACTTATTTTTTATGTACTGTATGTATTGTGACAACATCGGAAATTAATGCAAGTTGTGTGTGGGGAACCTTTTTTCCTGCAATTTCAAATGTTAAAAATGGGTTGCAAGATCTATGCGAGCAAATACATTATTGTTGTTAGGATCTTTAGCCACTCATCAGTTATTTATTTTGGTGAATTGAAAATAGTAAATAGATGTCAATAATTTTTAATATATAATGACACACACTGTGGAGACAAAAGAGTATAAGAAAATCTTGAAAAATATAAAATCTTCCAAAATAGGAAAATACATAAAGAAATGAAAAACATTTTAGAGATGCAGTTCTCAGAGAGCTGGAGAGTGGATGTTGACTGGTCCTCAAACAAGGAGATTAGAGCAGATTGCGTAAGGCATGCCAGGTGCTCGCTCTTGGTTTTCTCGTTTACAGCAGTATGATCAGACGTGATTCCGCATTATATGCGACAGCTTTGTACCATATATTGAACTAACTTTTAAAAATCACGCGCACCTTCTCTGCTTTTATATCTCTTTCTATTGTTAATATTTTCTACCTTTTCTGACTCAGTTTGGTCACAATGCTATTTTGTATTTCTTTTGCACCAACACAGGAAGGGGCTAGGAGTGGGAAGGAAGCAGTCATGGCTTTAATTAAGGTATAGCCCCATGTTATTGACAGTGGGGTTCGAACCCACTGTCTCCGGAAAGCAAGCTCATAGCAACTTGGCCCAAATTGTGCAGATATTAGTTGTTCTACCAGGTTTTCCTTCCTGTTTACCTACAGCTCCTCTATACTGTAGTTCCTGTTTCTCATAGCTCACTCTATTTTCTGTAATAGGATTTGTTAGGCATGAAGCTCATCCCTATTGGCGGCATAATGGTACCTCAGAGTGTGGTACCATGGAGGGAGACGGCTCCTGTTTTTCTCTTCCGTTAATGGACGGCACTCACTCCCTGGCTGAATTGGCTCAAGGAAGGAGATATTCTCATGCCTAAGAATGTCACTGCATCAAGCATCAGTGATTCCTTATTGGACAAACTTCCTACTAAGATAGTGAGATATAAGTGGTGGAGATATAAGATGTCCACTAACTTGTGGAATAACTCTACACTTGAAATTCGCCTCACATTCTTGGTGTGAAAGTTTAATGCTGCTACGGATCAGATAATGGTATCAGGCTGCAGGTGTTGTACTGCAGAAGAAGCAGTCTTCATCCCCTCCAACTACCCGTTCAATGTGCTTCACAGTGGCAAGAAACAAAGCTCAGGGGCAGTTTCTTGTGTAGATTTAAGGAATGATTGTTTTTCCATGGCCATAGCCTGTTCACGTGTAAGCTCTCATGACAGCTTTGTGATCATGCAGCCACAGGGGTGAACAACAATGTTATTAATAAGGAAGTTTTAAAACAACTTGACCTCAACAACAACCTTGGACAACATAATTTAAATGTCAGTAGAATTCAACAGTGACTGGCTATAGGCAATGGAAATGCCACTATAATCAGAACTCCCCAAGCTGAGTGTGACCGGCTGTAGGCAAGGGGGACTGCCATCATAATGGAAGCTCTCCAATTCGATTGTGACTTGCAGTAGAAAACAGTGGCCTGCCATTTTAATGAAAACTCCTCAAATCAATTCTGACTGCCAGTAGGTAAAGGGAGTCCGCCCATCTAATGAACACTTTCCGAGTCAATTGTGACTGGCAGTCTGCAAGGCTGCATGGAATTATAACGAAAATGCCCCAACTCGATTGTGACTTTGGCAGCCTTTGACATCATAATATGAATGGCCATAGGAAAGGGAGTCATCCTTTATAATGATATAATGATAACTGGCTGTAGGCAAGGGACTCTGCCATTATAATAAAAACTTCCAAAATCGAGTGTAATTGGCTTTAGGCAAGGGTCTTACCATTATAATGAAAGCACTCCCAAGTTGATTGTAACTCGCAGTATGCAAGGGACCGGGCGAGTTGGCCATGCGATTAGTGCCGTGCGGCTTGCAAGAGGGCGATAGGGGATTTGAATCCCTCCGTCGGCAGTACTGAAGATGGTTTTCAATGGTTTCCCATTTTCATACCAGAAAAATGCTGGGGCTGTACCTTATTTAAGGCCATGGCTGCTTCATTCCAAATCCTCGGCCATTCCTATCCCATCGTCACCATAAGACCTATCCATGTTGGTGCGACGTAAAGCCGCTAGCAAAAAAGTATGCAAGGAAGCTCCTATTATAATGAAAACAACCAAACACGCCAGTAGAAAAAAGGTGTGCGGTCATTATAATGAAAACTCTCCAAATAGAAAATGATTGGAAGTTGGAAGTTGAAACTTCCAAAATTGGTTGTGACTTGCAGTATGTAAGGTGGCTGCCATTATAACAAAAACTCCCCAACTTGGTTGTGACAAGAAGCAGGAAATGTGGGCCTGTCATTGTAGTGAAAACTCTTCAACTCAAATGTGATTGGAAGTAGGAAAGGGGACCTTGTAATGAAAACTCCCAAAATCAATTGTGACTGGCACTATACAAGCGGACCTGCCTTGTAATGAAAATAGGTACCTTAAGTGCGTACTGGACCAAGCGCTGATTGGCTGTTATTGGTCACATGACTGTGATGTCACCACGCCGGGTGGCTCCTGATTGGCTGGGAGCGTCGTTCCCAGTGCAGAAAATTTGAAATTGTGTCCGTATGAGGTTTGGAAAGTGGGCAGCACTATTTTGTTGTGTGGGCTAACAGTGCATGGATAACATCATAACCTGACACTGGCTACAAGCCCAAGTTTGAATTCAACTCCAGGCTTAACTTAACTGCCTTTCTAGGCAATGTGACTGCTGTAGGACTAACAGTGACATTTCGGTAGCAAGGTACCCTTCATTACACCAGCGATGGGCTACTAGGCAGTATGACTGCTGTAGGACTAACAGTGACAGTTCGGTAGCCAGCTGCCCTTCATTACACCAGCCATGGGCTACTAGGCAGTGTGACTGCTATAGGACTAACAGTGACAGTTCGGTAGCCAGCTGCCCTTCATTAGACCAGTCATGGGCTAGTAGGCAGTATGACTGCTATAGGACTAACAGTGACAGTTCGGTAGCCAGCTGCCCTTCATTACACCAGTCATGGGCTACTTGGTAGTGTGACTGCTATAGGACTAACAGTGACAGTTCAGTAGCCAGCTGCCCTTCATTACACCAGTCATGGGCTAGTAGGGAGTATGACTGCTATAGGACTAACAGTGACAGTTCGGTAGCCAGCTGCCCTTCATTACACCAGTCATGGGTTACTTGGTAGTGTGACTGCTATAGGACTAACAGTGACAGTTTGGTAGCCAGCTGCCCTTCATTACACCAGTCATGGGCTAGTAGGGAGTATGACTGCTATCGGACTAACAGTGACAGTTTGGTAGCCAGCTGCCCTTCATTACACCAGTCATGGACTACTAGGCAGTGTGACTGCTATAAGACTAACAGTGACAGTTCGGTAGCCAGCTGCCCTTCATTACACCAGTCATGGACTAGTAGGGAGTATGACTGCTATAGGACTAACAGTGACAGTTTGGTAGCCAGCTGCCCTTCATTAGACCAGTCATGGGCTACTAGGCAGTGTGACTGCTATAGGACTAACAGTGACAGTTCGGTAGCCAGCTGCCCTTCATTACACCAGTCATGGGCTAGTAGGCAGTATGACTGCTATAGGACTAACAGTGACAGTTCGGTAGCCAGCTGCCCTTCATTAGACCAGTCATGGGCTACTTGGTAGTGTGACTGCTATAGGACTAACAGTGACAGTTCGGTAGCCAGCTGCCCTTCATTAGACCAGTCATGGGCTAGTAGGCAGTATGACTGCTATAGGACTAACAGTGACAGTTCGGTAGCCAGCTGCCCTTCATTAGACCAGCGATGGGCTACTAGGCAGTATGACTGCTATAGGACTAACAGTGACAGTTCGGTAACCAGCTGCCCTTCATTACACCAGCGATGGGCTACTAGGCAGTATGACTGCTGTAGGACTAACAGTGACAGTTCGGTAGCCAGCTGCCCTTCATTACACCAGTCATGGGCTACTAGGCAGTGTGACTGCTATAGGACTAACAGTGACAGTTCGGTAGCCAGCTGCCCTTCATTAGACCAGTCATGGACTACTAGGCAGTGTGACTGCTATAGGACTAACAGTGACAGTTTGGTAGCCAGCTGCCCTTCATTAGACCAGTCATGGGCTAGTAGGGAGTATGACTGCTATAGGACTAACAGTGACAGTTCGGTAGCAAGCTGCCCTTCATTACACCAGTCATGGGCTAGTAGGGAGTATGACTGCTATAGGACTAACAGTGACAGTTCGGTAGCCAGCTGCCCTTCATTATACCAGTCATGGGCTACTTGGTAGTGTGACTGCTATAGGACTAACAGTGACAGTTCGGTAGCCAGCTGCCCTTCATTACACCAGTCATGGGCTAGTAGGGAGTATGACTGCTATAGGACTAACAGTGACAGTTCGGTAGCCAGCTGCCCTTCATTACACCAGTCATGGGCTACTAGGCAGTGTGACTGCTATAGGACTAACAGTGACAGTTCGGTAGCAAGCTGCCCTTCATTACACCAGTCATGGGCTACTTGGTAGTGTGACTGCTATAGGACTAACAGTGACAGTTCGGTAGCCAGCTGCCCTTCATTACACCAGTCATGGGCTACTAGGCAGTGTGACTGCTATAGGACTAACAGTGACAGTTCGGTAGCAAGCTGCCCTTCATTACACCAGTCATGGGCTAGTAGGGAGTATGACTGCTATAGGACTAACAGTGACAGTTCGGTAGCAAGCTGCCCTTCATTACACCAGTCATGGGCTAGTAGGGAGTATGACTGCTATAGGACTAACAGTGACAGTTCGGTAGCCAGCTGCCCTTCATTATACCAGTCATGGGCTACTTGGTAGTGTGACTGCTATAGGACTAACAGTGACAGTTCGGTAGCCAGCTGCCCTTCATTACACCAGTCATGGGCTTCTGGCACAAATGCTACTGCGTAGGATGGCTGCTATATGTGTATGGAAGGTTACTCTAAGGTCTTAGACCTTATGCTAGCCTATAAGCTCCTTTTAAACATTTCGGAACTTGTGTAGGCCATTACGGGACTTCTTTTGAGTGCTATAGGTGTGTTTTAGGTCTTATAAGGTCTTCTTTTATGCATTTTAAAACTATTGAGGGCATTATAGGACTTGAGGTGATACTGTATAGCCTTTTGGGCTTATGCCGTGTCAAGAAAATAAGCTGAAATTCTTTATGTTTCGCAGAGAACTGTGCTTTGCGTCATCAGAAGAAAATCTTGACTGTCCACGAGAAAGGCTTCTTAAACAATGACTTTTGAAATGTAGACGTTATGGTACGTTGAATCGTCACCAGCGCTAGTGTTTGAACCATCAGAATCAGTCTAAGAGGGTCACATAACATGTGTACGTAACATATGACATTGACACAAGCGTGGAATGAAACATGTGGCGATGAGGAACGTATTAATTCGGAAAACACCGAGACGAAATAACTTTAGTGAAGGGAACTACCTACGTAAATCCTTAATGGCTGGCAACCAGGTGTTACTTAATTGATAGCCGGTGTCCCTGTTGAACTTGTTAGGATGTCTACGTATTTCCACAGCTTCCCCTATAATCGTGGACCTGTAGTGTCTAGTGTGGGTAAGAGCTCGAGCATCTTGGAACATGACATCATGACCCGACAATAGAGCGTGCTCGGCTATTGCCTATTTGTCTGGTTGGTTGATACGAATATTACGTTCATGTTGCTTGAGACGGGTACCAATGGACCGGCATGTTTTGGCGATGTATGCCTTACCGCAAGTACAGGGAATTTCGTATACCCCAGGATGTAAAAGTAGGGACAATTTGTCCTTGGTTTTGCTCAGACTGTGAGCAATTTTATTGGCGGTGCCAAACACGCTTTTTATATTGTGTTTGCGGAGGACCTTGGCAATTTGATCTGTGGTGTTGTGAATGTCCGGCAAGTAGGCAGTTCCCTTCACTTCTTCCTTCTGTGAGCTTTGCTTGGTCGTTTCTCTGTGATGCAGGGCACTATGAATCTGCAAATTGCTGTAACCATTTACCTCCTTCCTACCCCACGGGTGCAAAAAAGCAGCTCTATAACACTCAAGGAAAGGCATATAATGCCTAAAGAAAGCCTCAGTAGAAGTCTTATAGCACCCAAGAGAGGTCCTATAATGTTGCAATTGATGCTTTCACGGCCCGTACTTATAGACATGATACTGTATAGGCTTTTGGGCTTGTGCCGTGTCAAGAAAATAAGGTGAAATTCTTTACGTTTCGCAGAGAACTGTGCTCTGCGTCTTGGATGTTCTAGTAAGAAAGAAATCCGACGACTCCATAGGATACACGTCTATCATAAGGCTACCCACACAAACCGCTGTTTTCATGCAGATTCTCACCAACATCCAGCACAAAAACAAGGCATTCTCACGACACTCACCAAGAGGGCGAGACGAATTTGTGAGCCATGAAATATCCAGGTGGAGAGGGACACGTTCACGGGTAATGGTTGTAACATTATGATGAAAATTTCTGTAGCTATAGGACGCTATTTGGGCACTACAGAGCTTCCTTTAAGGCTTCTCTCAGACGCTCTGTTGGTGCTTTGGGTTCACTTTAAACACTTAACTCTCGAACCCGACTGAGAATTGAAGATGGTACAGGCAGGCGTTGGGTTTGAGGTGGAGGTGCAGTTCACACTCAAAACTGGAATCTACTGAGAGATCTAAGACAAGATGGTGTTACGGGCAGTTTGTAGAAGGTAGAAACTGCCATTAATACCACTGCAAGGGTTGTAAGCCCATGTGAGGGAAGTGTAACAAGTCCTCTACTAACCTCTGTGAGGGCTCGAACATGAATTGATCAAAGTTTACACTTACCTTACATAATGTGGACAAGTTCAACTGAATTAACTACAAAGCTAAACTCTGATCGTCAACGTATCAACGAGTTTCCCAAGCTCACATGAAGAGTATGCCCCTTCATAAAGGGTACTGCGCAGTATAGTTTACCATGTGTGTAGTGATAACACGATACTCTACTCGTCGGAGAAAACTAACTAAAAAACTACTTAGATGGAGATGCCTGGCTTGGTCTTAGAAGTGAGTAATGGCAGAACAGATGTTTCATATTCCAGAAACCTCATAGAGAATGCTGGCACTCCTCGCTAAATGCAACACGCAATGCAGAATGCGCTAGTGTGGGAGCAGTAGAAGGGTTCAACTACAGTACTCCTTGTCTACTGTAAGAGGTGACTGAAAGAGGAGCTCGAGTGCTGTCAACTTGAGAGGGTTAGATCGAACTGAGTCCTGGCATTGCTTTTACTTGCGCATAGCTGTGCAGTTGGAAAACTCATTGGTTTCCGCACTGTCAACAGCTCTGAAGATAAATTTTACACTGGGGTTGTACCGATTATGCTTGCTACCTGTAGAAAGAAAAACACTATTTTAAAAATCAATATAGTACATAACTGAATATATCACGGTGCAGGGCTTCCATAATAATAATAATGATTATATGATAGTCTACATATCACAGATGTTAAATATTAATAATAATGTTGAGGATCCAACCTGCCTTTGTAGTAAATAATTAACATACGACAATAAGATAAATAACTAAGCAAGATGGCCATATAGTTATGAATCCCATACCTATGTGCTTGTATTTGATTGAGTGGGTTCGAATCTCGGTGCTGGCAGCCACGATATGATGATAGTTTTTTATTTTCACACCAGGCAAATGCTTGGGCTACTACATCCAGTCTTTACAGTCCAGTCCTCCACAGGCCTTTGTAGCCTGGAATAATAATAATAATAATAATAATAATAATAATAATAATAATAATAATAATATAGAGAAGTCGCATGTGTGAAGCCATTGAGCTATCGAGCCATGCTCTGCATTCAAGAAGTGCATGTGTTCGAACTCTCACTGATAGAGCCCATAATAATTATAATGTATTAGATACATGCTGGAGAAAACAAATTAAATACTAACCTGAAAATAATTGTTATAAATCTTACAATTCCTCCAGGCTTTCAAATGAAACTTCTTCCTGCTAGTGTTCGCTCCCCGACTCATTCCCGAGACTGCTCTACAGGTGAAAGCATATATACTTATTTCAATGACTTACTCTGATTGAATTTTAAAATTTATATCAATAACTTTAAGGTTAGTATTTAATTGTTTTCTCTATTATTCTTCTTCTTCTTTCTTCGTTCAAAGAGCACGTTTGAACTTCTTATCCTCGCAAAATCTCTTCATGAATGCACTGTGGACCACTTCCTACCAGTTTTCTTTTTGGATTTCTCCACGAATTTGTGCTGAAAGCTCCACGATCTTCTATGATGTCGCCCGTGATCTTTATTTTCACCTTCTTTGAGTGAGCCTGTCGCTGTCCATTCTATAGATATGACAATAGAATTCCAGGCGTCTCTTCCGTACGGCATCAGTGAACCTGTCAGAGGTCCGCTGTTCTCCTCTAAATCCACATTCCATTTTCTCTCGTGGGATCATACATTTTCCAGAGAATTTCCTTTTCTTGTTTTTCAGTTTCTAGCGACCTCCAAGAGGTACAGTTTCTGAGGCGTGTAAAACAACTGTTTTGTAATTTTGTAATTTTGCATTACGCGATATGTCTCTCTTGTTGGAGTCTGTACGCCTTATGGAGTTTAGTGGCTTTTTCTATGTTTGCCCTACTGTCTAGTCCCGAAGGTATTATGATTTCTCCAAGGTATTTGAAGGAGGACACCTGTGAAATGGTGCCATTTTCCACCTCTAGCGGAGTTTCTTTGCTATGTTGCTGTAGATTTTTCATGAACTGGGTTTTCTCGTACGATATCTGTGATGCTATGTTGTGTAATCTCTGTACAGTGTATCTGGTTTCATCTCTGGTTTAGGTCATCAGCAAAGGCTAAACATTTCACCTTGTCTTTGCTTCCCAAATTTCCGGTACTCACACCTTTACAAGTAATGAAAATAATATTTGGTCCACATTGAAAGTATCATACAATGTATCCAGAAAAATATTTATTATTTTGCCACCAATTCAATACAATGCAGATTGTTAATATATAAGTTAAAACATTGTTTAAATACAATGAGACATGTTTCTCCTCTTCTTATGGGGCATCCTCAGTCGGTATCAAAACCTTATTTTTTTACCAGGTACCTGGTTAAAGGTTATTCTAAGATATGTTTGAAGATGATATGTGTGAGATAAAATTTACAGTTCATCATAAAAATGTTTCTGAAATAATTAAAACTCTAATATAATGATAAATTCGTACGTAGCTCACTTAATGGAGACGTCATTTGATTGTAAGTATCATAATTGATGGTTTGAAGCCGTAGTCAATGCTTGTTGTAGAAGGAAATTGACAAGCTAATACATAGTAGACAGAATATAAAACAGCTTCAATGTTGAATATAAAAACATTGCAATTGTTGGGTCAAGGCCGTTATTCGGAGTTGGCGGGTTGTTCATAACTTGTTTAATTGGCGAGATTGTGTTGACTGCAGTTCAACAGATGCTTGTAGTTGCTGTGAGTCAACCATGTGAGTTTGCTGAAAATGATGATGGGCCGTCACTTGCTACGTTCCAAGGGGAGGTGTTTTTTTATTACAGTTCTGGTTTAATGATTTTGTTTTTTCTCTTTTAAATGTGTTAATTGGCGGTTTAGGGTTTCTTGTTTTTTGTTCAAGCAAACTATAAACAACGTGTGAACTGTCGACTAATAAATGTTTCTGGCAACACACGCCAACGTCAAATAACGACATTGACCCAACAATTGGAATGCTTTTCCTTCCCATTTTATATTCAACATTGAATATTTTATATTCTCTCTACTATGTATTAGTTTGTCAGTTTCCTTCTACAACAACCATTGACTACGGCTTCAAGCCATTAATTATGATACTTACCATCAAATGACGTCTCCTTCATTAAGTGAACTACCTATGAATTTATCATTATATTAGAATTTTAATTATTTCAGATACATTTTAATGATGAACTCTAAATTTTATCTCTCACACATCACCTTCAAACATATTTTAGAATAATCTTTAACCAGCTACCTGGTAAAAAATAGGTTTTGAAACTGACTGAGGATGTCTCATAAGAAGAGGCGAAACATGTCTCATAATATTTAAACAATGTTTTAACTCATATGTTAATATTCTGTATTGTATTCAATGGGTGGCAAAATAATAAATGTATTCCTGTATACATTAGCTCACACCTTTGACGTCCCATTCCCATTCTCTAATAACTTTGTCTAGAACTATGTTGAACAGGATCGAGCAGATGCAGTCACCTTGACGAACGCCCGTACATATTTCAAAGGCTCAGAGATTTCCCCAAGGAATTTCACTCTATATGTTGTATTCATGAGAGTTTGCCAGATTAGTTCTCTGGTCTTCCTGTCCACTTTGAGTTCTTCTAGAGTATCAAAAACGGTCTGTCTGTCCAGAGAATCATATGCCACAAGTGACGATCGTGCTGGTAATTTGACGGATCCTTAATATAATCTTCAAATTCCATATTTGTTCAGCTTATGATCAACCTTTTCTGAAACCCACTTAGTACTCACCGGGCAGGTGATCTGTTTTTCTAAGTGGTTTAAGAGAGCTGTTTATGTGATCGGCAGCAGGGATATGCCTCTGTCGTTGTTTGCATCTGCCTTGTCTCCTTTTTGTGCACTTCCAATCCTGCGGGATCATTTCAGTTTCTACTAGGATCGCATGAATTCTACTTACTCCGTGGTAATGCCATCCTCTCCAAGTGCGATCGGATGATCTCTGCTGTGTCCTGTATTGTCGGGGGTTGTAAATCAGCTTTCGGAAGTTCAGTCTTGTTTTGGGAGAATCACAGTTGGAGGTCTCAAAGTCTTGTGCAATTCTATTTGGTGCTCGTTTCTAATGTTCCATCCGCTCGATGGAAACATAAAGATGGTGCTTGATAAGAGAAGGTTTTGAGGAATTCTTGCTCTAATCTTGCTCTCTCTATTATTATTCATTCATGTCGTATCGGACCACGCTATTTGAACTGGCTACTTCTGACTGTGATGTTTGCACAATACTTCTGCATGCATTCTCGGCGTCGTACTCTCCTCTCCTGTGTCTATGCCTTTCCAGTTTCTTTTTACTTGTCTCGGAAACCGTGGACTGCTTGAAGTTTCTTCTTAAGTAGGACACGCTCCTGGATGTCATATGCGATTCCAACTTCTTCAGTGTCTCTATCCACCTCAATGATCCAAGCCCCTTTGGTTTTCTTCTGCTGAAGGAATGTAATGATGCGATTGGACAGTCCTGTTGGGTGCATTAGTGTCACATGCCCATAAAAGATAATTCTTCTTTTCCGTATGGCATCGGTAATTATCTCTATGTGGGTATAGAATTCATCGTTATGCCGTCTTCTGTACTGTCTTTGATGGGACCTAAAATCTTTCTCAAAATCGTTGGCCTCCAGTTTCTCGAACTTCATTGCAAGACCTCTGGACACTGCAGTAATGCCTCAGCTTTGTAGATGCCTTTTGTAAAATATTACTCCATTTCCATGATGTCATCAGTTCTCCCAGATACTTGATCTTATCTACTCATATCATGTTTTCTTGTCCCACTGTGAGCTCAGCTTTCTTCTTGATTCGTTATGCCCATCTAAGGAGCGCATTTGAACCTTTTAGCACTTTTTGTTTCTTCTTGTCTTCCCAGGGTCTCTTCATCCTCTCTCTGTGTTCCTTCCATCCTGTATTTAGTCCGGCGGGCTTTACAGAAATTGTATTTGTGAATTAAAATTCTGAATGGTTTCGTCATTTAGGCCAGCTTGATATTAGTTAAAAAACGTATCAAAAGAAATATGTAGGCCTGCCATTACTGGTTTTGTTTTAAGCTGAAGAACGTGTTCCATGGCTGTGTTTGAGGAATTGGAAAAATTGCAAAATCATCAGCAAAATTTTGGCCTTTGCATTCTAGTCTGACTCCGATTTGATTATTGAGTTCTCTGCGCCACTCCCGGAAGACTCATATCTTAATTTCAAACGCATCCCCTGACCTTCACATTCGAATTGGTGTTGGTCATTGTTTGTTGGATGATTGTTCTGGTTTTGTTGTCTAGGCCAAATTCCTTAAAAATTCCGATCAGGAAGGTACAATCTATCAAGTCATATGTCTTTTTGAAATGTATGAATGTCACCACAAATTCTTTATTCCTGAATTCCAGATATGAAAGGATGGATTTGAGATTCATGATTTGTTCGATGCAAGAATGCCTTGTCGTGAAATCTCCTCCCATTCGTATATCGCCTTTGGGATGAATCCGAGCAGAAGTGCAGCCATTCAGAAGTATCCCTCTTTCTGAAATCTTGCAGATAATTTCCGTTAGTTTATCCAGACCTTTGTTATCTGTATACTCCCAATGTTCAGCAATTACAGAGTCCTCGCCTGGTGCGTTGTTGTTCTCAAGTGACTGAATGATGTGTTTGAGTTGTTCTTTTGTTGGTGGTGATGAATCGGTATGAATCTACACAACATCTTCAAAGAGAAATGTGGAATTCACAGCTTCACAGTTCAAAAAGGATGCAAAATAATTTGCCAGAATGTGGCAATTGCCGTTGTCGTTGTGAGCCGTTTTACCATTGGGTGTTATGAATTGTAGGCTTAGAGGATTGTATTTGCTGAGATTGCTCTTAAAGGTTCTATAGAAGTTTTTATGTGATTATTATTATTATTATTATTATTATTATTATTATTATTATTATTATTATTATTATTATTATTGTTATTATTATTATTTCGAATGGGCCACCAGAGGACCACGTGCCAATTTCAAGTCCTTCTTCTTTGTTCTTTCCTTTTCTTCCAGTACGCTTTCATCTGTTCACTATGTTTCTTGTTTCTGTCATCAGACCACTTTGAACCAGTCTTTTTTACTTTCCTACCTTGGAATCCTTCTATTTTCAATACTTTTTCCCGAAAGCCTTCTCTGTTATTTATTTCTTCTGTTGTTATATTGTGTTTTTCTAAATGCTTTGTTACTTCATTGACCCAGCTTGTCGTTGATTTCTTACTCCACAAATATCTGAAAATCTTACTGGTTAATCTACTATCTTGCATTCGATATAAATGTCCAAAAAACATAAGTCTCCTTTTCCTCATTACATCTGATATATTTTCTATTTTTTGATATATTTCAGCATTACTTGGGAATTTCCAACCTTCTGCTGTGTTTTGTGGGCCTAATATTTTCCTCATGATTCGCCTTTCTAGTATTTCTAGCTTATCTAAATTATAGTTTAATGCCAGGCACTCACTTGCATATAGGCATTCTGGCTTCACTACTGTGTTGTAATGCCTTATTTTTGCATTTTTGGTTAGGCATCTTTTATTGTAGATATCTTTGGTGACACCATAAGCTCTCTCCATTTTATGTACCCTCTCCTCTACTGCAGATTTTTCTAAACCATTTTCTTGGATTATTTCCCCTAGATATTTGAATTTTTTTACCCTCTCTATTTGGCCAATATCTGTTTTCAGAAATTTTGGTGCATCCCAAATATTTGTTAAAAATTTTGTTTTTTCTGCAAAAATTCTTAAGCCAGTTCTGCTGGCAATTCTTTCCAAGACATTTACTTGGGTTACAGCAGATGTCACATTTTCAGAAAGTATTGCAAAGTCATCTGCAAATGCAAGACAATGTATTTCAATTATTATTATTATTATTATTATTATTATTATTATTATTATTATTATTATTATTATTATTATTATTATTATTCACGAAAGATAGAAAGGCTTCGTGGAAGCTATTCAAGTGCTGGGCAACCAGAGGTAAACTGTGGATGAAACAAAGGGGGAAGATATAAATAGCAGTAAGTACGTGTAGTTAGGAAATTACAAGTTCACTAGTGGATGAAGGAGAATTGCCAACAGCGGATGAAAAAACACAAGTATTCCAAGAAGCCACAAGTCAAAAATAGCACAGAGAGAAAATATTGGAAGATCAGAACTCAGCACAGATGTTTCCTTTACAATGAGTAATAAGAAACATTACAGAATAGGAGAGTGAACCAAAGGACAAGAAGTCCAGGGATACCGTAAGACTTGACCTGAATAGAGAATAGCGCGTGGTGACAATTTCTAGAAAACACTCGATACAGAAGGGATGCATTTAGGACCTATAGTTCTAAACTTAGTCCAGAAGTTGAGTATAAGAAATCTGCAAAGTAGAAAAATATTTAAAACACAGAAATATGAAAGGTTTTCAAACTTACTGACAAAATAA
Organism: Anabrus simplex; assembly: GCF_040414725.1. NCBI lineage: Eukaryota > Metazoa > Arthropoda > Insecta > Orthoptera > Tettigoniidae > Anabrus > Anabrus simplex. The sequence continues at coordinate 44,631,000 of NC_090278.1, read as the reverse complement.
TGTTCATCTTCACTTACATATCAAGAGCGAATAAGTTAAAAGAATTTGAGATCCACTTCTCTCTTGCCGATAATGATCGAGTGAAACTATTCGAAAACATAGTCATGAGAAGTTTACAATACCTCATGGTCGAATAGTGAAGTCCTATATTAAGGTAAACATTTACACCAACATAGCACAAGGATTTTCCCCTCTCTCCAACAACCAGAGAACGCCTGGAAGTAGAAAGCAAAGAATGTTGCTTATATACGCCAGTTGAAGAAGGGAGGTACAGGGGAAATCATGACACACGGCACTAGAAACTCCGAGAACGTCCATGAAGTGTGTAAAGTCGATAACGTCATCCAGGTTTGACGCAGGTAATCGGCTGACAGTAGTCTTGTAGCTGTGGCAGTGTGCGGATATCAAACATTGGACAATGCAGCGGAGGCGAGTTGGCAATGTTATGTGTAACCGCTAAATTCTACATTTGCTCCAATCTGTTTGCATATTCATACCTTTGTCTACCTCTACTGATTTTACTGCCTGCACTTTTCTTCTGGTCAAATTTTGCTAAGTTTTTCTCATTTCACCAGTTCCATTAGTGCCACTTCATTCGTAATTGAATCTATCCATCTCACCTTCATGATTTTTCTGAAACACCACATTTCAAAAGCTTCTATTCTCTTTCTCTCTTAGGTAGTTATCATCCATGTTTCACTTCCATACATTGCTACGCTCCAGTAGAAAGTCGTCAAAAACATCTTTCTAATTCCTACATCGATGTTCGAAATGATCATTTTTCTTAAGGCTTCCTTGCTTATCCTACTACCCACTTTCTGCAAGACTTCATTTCCTGCATCACCTGACTTCTTTCGACTGCACTCCATTACTTTTGTTTATTTTTGTCTTGTACCCTGTGTCCGCACCATTCAGCAATTTCTCCAAATCATCTGCAGACTCAGATCACCGGCAGATCTCAGAGTTTTGATTTCGTCTCCTTGATTGTGATTCCTTTTCCAAATTCCTCTGTTATTACCTTTACCACATGTTCTGTATAAACAATTGGAATTGGGTGGGGATGATCTGCAGCCTTACCTCACGCTTTTCAGGGATGCTGCCTCTTTTTCATGGCGTTAGATTCTTGTCACTGCAGAATAGTCTGTGTACAGATTGTAAATAATTCTTCTGTCTCAGTATCTAATCCCGATCATCTTCAGAATTTCAAATAGCTTGGTCCACTCAACATTATTGAATAACGTTTTTACATCTGGGAATTTCATGTATGAGTGTTTGTCTTTCTACAATCCTCATTTTTGCTTCATGCGTTCCAATATTTTTTCTGAAGCCAAACTGATCTCCCAACTCAGCTTTAACTTGTATTTCCATTTTTCTTTAAATGATGGGAATTAAACTTTTGCAAGTGTGAGATTCTACATTAAAGGTGTAGTAGTTTTCACACTTCTCAGATCCTGCTTTCTTGGGAATAGATATAGCAACATTGTCTCTAAAAATTGGATTGCACTTCTACTGTATTGTATATCTTACACACTAAATGGAATAACCTTGCCATGCTGGCTTCTCCTAAGTCAGTCAGTAATTCTCAGGGTATGCCATCAGAATACATATTTAGAGAAGCCTTGGAAGATATAGAAGAAGGAATTTTGATAAATGGAATGAGATTAAACAACATCCGGTATGCTGATGATACATTTGTGTTTGCTGATACTATCCAAGCACTACAATCACTAATGGATAGAATTGTAAGAGTCAGCAGCCAATACGGGCTTGAAATAAACACCGCAAAGACAAAACTCATGGTTATAAGTAAGGAAATTATTTCCGGATTAAACTTGGTTATAAATTAAAATAGTATCGAAAGGGTAAAACAATATTCATACCTTGCAACCACAATAAATGAAGACTGGGATTGCTCACAAGAAGTCGAGGTACACATTGGAAAAGCAAGAAGTGTGTTCCAGAAACTGAGTAATTTGTTTAAAAGCCACAATCCAACTTTACGGACTAAAATCAGACTTCTGCACTGTTATGTGTTTTCTGTTATATGGTGTAGAGACATGAACCTTAAATAAAAACATAGAGAAGAAGCTGGAGGCCTATGAAACATGGCTTTGTAGGCGGATCCTGAGAATATCTTGGACCCCGAGAATGACAAACGTGGAAGTAATGAGAAGGATGAACACAACACCTCAGTTTATCAAGATAGTGAAATGCCGAAAGCTGCAGTATTTGGGACATATCATGCTTAATACGATCTACTCCAAAAATACTCGAGGGTAAAATCAACAACAAAAGAGGTCCTGGAAGACGACGAATATAAAATCTTAGAGGCTGATGCAATATATCAGCTGAACTGTTCTGCGCTGCCACAAACAAGACAGAAAGTGCCATCATGATCGCCAACATCCGAAACGGATAGGCACCGAGAGGAGAAGAAGAATGTCATCAATTCCAGGTGCCTTGTTCCTATTTAGGTCTCTGAAAGCTCTATCGAGTTCTGATATTGGGTCTTCCATTTCATCAGGATCAACAGCCTCATCATCATCTTCTTTCCTTGTCTTCATTTTGTGTTCTCTTCCTTCCTTATAAGTGGTCTTCCATCTGAGCTCTTAATATCCATACACCTAGTTTTCCTTTCTCCAAAGGTTTCCTTGATTTTCCAGTGTGTAGCATCTACCTTTCCTATAACCATACGACCTTCAACATCCTTACGCTTGTATTTTCGCCATTCATCAGTCAGGTCTATTATCTCTTGTATACTTTGTCACTGACTGTTCCATTTTATTTTAATTTCAGTGTACGGCAGAGTGGAACAGGGAACTTCCTAGTAGACGATAGAAATATAATTTAACCAGTAATGTAAATCACATGGATTAATGTCTGCAAGGTTATCATTTTTGTCTTTCTGGGTCACACTTTAATTCTTTGTAGATCATAGTTGCTTGCATATTTAAATATATGCGGGTCATTAAAACCCTCCCGCTAGTCATGACATACAATCAACCGTCAGCTGGTGGTAATTGTAAAAACTGCCATTTGCAAGTTCTCTGGTAGCGTATGAGAGATTGTTTGATGCCCCGTCCTAATCCCCATGTCGCATTCATCCATTACCAAGAAGTACTTCCTTACCTGCAAGTGCGTTTGCTCGAAATGCCACTTAATATCAATGAGGATCTCTTTGAGTATATTTTCTGCTGACATCTGGATAAAATCTGCCATCGAAGGGATTTTCCCTAAGATTTTGGATTATAATATCTGAATTCACTTCCTTAATTAAATCATCCTCTTAAGTTTTCTTCATTTTAAGCATTCAGAAATTGACGATATATTCTATTTTCATACGAGTTCCTGATGAGCCCCTCAAACATCGCTTTGAGGTCCTCTACCTTAGTGGGTATTTCCTCATTAGTTCTTTCTATTTGTTTCAGATTTCCTGATAATAATGACACTGCAGTGTCAATTTCTTCCTGTGATTCCACAGAATCTGATAAGAAGCACTGGATATGTCTCTATTGTGAGGACATATTTGTAAGTGCCGACTTTCTGGCATCGCATGTTAAAACTGTTCATCCAGGACTCGAAGTTGTGTTCACACCCTTCCCTGACCGATCACTTCAATCCTGTGATACCAGGGGAACGGACAAGAAGAACTGCATATGTTCATACTGTGAGAGTACATTTGTAGGTTCTGGTTTTCTTGAAACTCACATCAGAACTGAGCACCCAGACAAGAATGTCGTGTACAAATGTGGTGAGTGTAACAGGGTGTTTCCTCAGTCCTGGATGCTGAGTAAGCACGTCCTCCCGCCTCCGGGTGATCTGTTTCATTGTTGCCAACTCTGCTATGAAAACTTCAGAAATGCGGAGGAACTGACGCGGCACCATGTTTCCAAGCATATGGGAGGCAAGCGGTACAAGTGCCCACACTGTGGCAAGGCGTATAAGAAGCCTTCCCAGCTAAAAATTCATCTCCCAGCTCATACAGGAGAGAAACCGTACACATGTCAAATTTGCAATAAATGTTTCTCGTTCCCCGCAGCTTTATCTATACACCGTTCGAAGGAGCACCCCGAAGTACCGCGCCGAGAGTATCACACCGAGAAGAAGAAATATCCTTGCCCACATTGCGACAAATCTTTTCAGAAACCCTCACATCTCAAAATACATCTGCCTTTACACACTGGGGAGCGTCCTTACCACTGTTCGGAGTGCGGAATGAGTTTCTCGTTCCCCGCTGCTTTTTCGAAACACAAATTGAAACACGCTCAGAACCCCGCCAAGTACAGCTGTGATGAGTGCGGCCGGGAGTTCCTCATTCGATCCCGGCTGATAGCACACTTTGCGAAACATATGGAGGCAAAGTCGTATTCCTGTGAAAGGTGTGACATGACGTTCAAATCTCAATTCAGGTTGGATATGCATCTCAGTAGCCATCAGGATTAGTGATAAACATTTCACTTTGGTACTTACAAGCCGTCCTTATTTTAGCCTTTATTGGCTTTTTCTTCTGTACCGGACGGAATAGTTTTGGTTGATGGTACCAAATAAGGGTAGTGATGTTATTGTTTTTACAACTTTTGACAGTTTTCCGTGCCGTCTCGGTGTTGAAATTTCGTACTACAGGAGTTCTTTTACATGCAGGTAAATCTATCGACACGAGGTTGACGTATTATACTACTGGACTGAGCCTACCAAATTACGGTTAACCGTCGCCTTTCTGATCCCAACCGTATTCACAGTTGCAATTTCCTGTTATGTTCTGTAGTGTGATGTGTACAACCAGTCCACAAGTCCGAGGGATTAGCAAGACGCGGTTAAAATCGGGTTCGAACCTACAACCTACTTACTGGAAGACTCCTGCTCTGACTATTAAGCCAGAGTGAGAGACTTGGTAAGGTCACTGCCCTCAAGACTTCGTCAGACGTGTGCATACGGTCAGTATTCAACACTCTCAAGTCTTACGTCGTGGATAATGGCATCCTTCCAGAAGTGACTACTCAGGACTTTCATTGTATATGAATTAATTGCCGGGGAAGTTACAAGAGCGAGTTCAGTGCTGGTTAACATTAACACTCAACAGTGATCTGAGTTCTAAATTTGGTACATTGCAGCCAAGTGGTGAAACTTGTAACTGCAGCCCTGGAAAGCTGATATAAGCGCACACAGGCTAGAATTTTATAAAAAATGTTCATCTTACTATTTATACAGTACTGCTTTAAATGAAATTCGCAAAAATACCTCATGTATGTATTCGCTTTCAACACAATATCACAAGTTTTATGTGTAGCAATACAATTTAGAATAATTCAGAACCATATCACAAAATCAAAATTAAACAAGGTAAAATACAGAGAAAATAACGGCAGGGTGTGGACAGCGGAAAAAATCCTACGAGGTTGTGGATCGAAGAACGTTTGTGGCCAAAACTTCGGACAAAATAATTTTGTTATTATCTACTTCTAGTAAATATTGGTTAGAAAAACATCTAAAAAGGCCAGTTTAACTTTACCGTTAATATATAACACAAAATATGAAAACAAACCTTGAAGTTGCAGTCTTACAATCTTACTGATGCTGGTCTTCATGGAAAACACTTTAAATGTGAAGCGGCCACCTTCACTCAAGAAATAAAATACAGGTCTTTGAAAAACAATCAGAATTACTGAGTTCAAGCTCAATGATCAAGGGGTAAACTCCCGGGACAAATTAAAACAAGAGAAACCAGAGCTCCACTCTACATGATGCCGAAGACAGATTTCAAACACCCGGCGACATGCTGGATGGTGCAACCAGAAGACACCCATCAAAATTAATGATCAATGAGCGAACAGGAGTTACCTTTCACTTCATTTAAACCAATAACATTCAGTGTTTAATTGGACGCTTGTTAGGAAATACCTTGGGGTTTATATCTTGTACAAGTCCCAGAAAAATTGACATGTGTGGTACAGAGTGTTCCATAAACTTTGATGACAAAATTTAATACAGTTTTAAGTAATCCAAAATTTACTTGAAGAAGGCCAAATACATAACCTCTTGCAGCAGACGTCACATGAGACTTATAGGCGAGTTTAATTAATAGTTGTGTCATTTTGAAATCATTTGTGAAAGAAGACAGTAATATTTAGTGTTAATGAACAGTGAGTCAGCTTTAATCAAGAAAAATATGTCTTGAGAAAGGTTGTTTATTTCAGACGAGCAAAGCACAAATCGTGATCAGGTGACTGGTGATATTCCCTCTGTGGTCATGAGCATTACCTTCACAACCTCTTCTTATTCTTAGAAACAGCCTGTTTTTCCGACTGATTTGCACATCTTTCGAAAACAGGTTCGTAAACGTACACGCCATCGCAGTACAACTATTTACTAAACGAGATCATACATATTCGTTCATTTTCCTATTAGAATGAAATAGCATTTTGTCAGTTTGTAGCAAGTGTATTATACTTCACCAATGGGCAGACTGTGTGACCAAGAAACTTCTTTGTCATGTTTCTGAGAGCAAGCAGAATGTTGCTTGAACTTTCTCCTCTGCTTAGTGGACCGATCAGGTCTTGCCCGTACCATCAGCTCTATGTTTCTGCTGAACATTTTTGTAATACACTTTATAAATAGATATAAATAGAAGCAGCTTTATAGCTAGAAACTGAGCAGCAAGGAATTTTCAGCTATCATCAGACATGATAACAGCATTTTAACTGTCAATTGCATGCATTTAATTGACAATGTTTTCTTAAAGGCAAGTGGCACACATGAAGTAGTTGTTAGACCAAATAATGGACTTCATATGTAGCTGACCTGGCAAAATAATACGTTAACAGTCTTTGTTGTATAACTTGAGATACCTCTGTCATTTGTGAACAGCATTATTTATTTAACTTACTGTATATAATGTCTTGCCAGTAGTTCTCAGCGTGATATGTAGTATTTCATGACATGGTTGCAAAAACTTCTGTAGGAAATAAATTTTATTCCCTTTGATATAACTTATTTTATAGTTCACAAATTAATTCTGATGGAAATAAAATTTCCAGGAGCATAACTGCAGTACGGTGGGAGATGGGCCCACACAGTAGCTAGATCATGTGTTTATTCATACACTTGTATTGGGATGAACATTGTGTAACAATATTGCCAGTTTATCAGTTCTGTTTAATAATGCACTGGCACTCCTTCCTCTCCTACATGCAATTGTATTGTACATCACCCTATCGCTTCTCATGTTTAATGTTACTTTATATTAAGAAATGGAGCCGTTGAAACAAAGTAAGGAGCACTTTAACTGTCACAAGTAAGTTCAAAATTAATAAAAGTTCTGTTACCTTTCTTATTCCTTTTAAAATGTGAACTGTGTTTAAAGCTTAACATAGTCTTACCATCACGTTCTATCCTAGTAATGTTCTGTTTCATGGAAGCCATCATCAAAAGTTTCTCTGAGTACATATTCTTTTTAATTTTCTGATTATGCAATGACACGGATGGTGAGCAAAGTGATATCCCTTGTGGAAAATAAAGTTGTGATGGCTGAAGATTGGTTTTGGAAAAAGTTTGTTCCTGAGACTTATTGATTGTCATTGAAAAACCAACTCTATTGGGAACTGTCTCCACTTAAATGTTAAAGACATACATACATTAGGGCCGTGTTACATAAAACTAACTAATAATATTACCCTAATAATATTACAACTCATAAAAATAATTATTAGTTAACCAAATTCTGTTTTGTAAAGATTTATACATGACTAATAAAATATCATCACTAATAATATTAGTTCATTTGTAGGCTGATACAAATGGAGGTCAGAATCAGTCTGTTGCATATGTTTTGGTTTGGGTTTGTTCCTAGCAGTAGGCTAATGCTTGACTACAACCAACTATTAATCCACATGTTCAAAAGGCTCACTTGATATTTTCATTGTTGTGACTTCAATACATATGAAAATGGATAAAAGAAGTGAAAATAATGTGGGAGAAGAAAATTTATTTGCAGAATGTGATTGAGTATCAACTATTTGCAGCCTTTTGCACACTATAACCCCCCTTGTTCCTTTTACTATTTTATTTCATGTGTTCTTAAAAATCTCCGTTGAGATGGACTAGCAAAATCTTTGTTTACTACCCCTGTTGGTGGGGGCGATAGAATGACAGCCACGGTATCCCCTGTCTGTCATAAAAGGCGACTAAAAGGGTCCCAGGGCTCTCAACTCACGAGCGTATGTTGGTGAACATGGGACACTGAGATGAGTCCTGCCATTGCTTCAACTTACTTGTGCCAGGCTCATTTTCATGTACCCTTCCAACCTCCCTTGTTCTTTTCCGACCCTGACAGTATTAGGTTGCGAGGCCGAGAGAGTCTTTCATTTTCACGCCCTTCGTGACCCTTCCCTTCCTTTGACCAATACCTCCATTTTTCAAAATGTCAGATCCTTTCCATTTTTTTTATCTGATTAGTGTTATTATAGATGATGCCTACTTCCTCTTCAAACAGTTATCATCACCAGCATCGTCTTGGTTTACTCGTGATATAAGCCAAGATTTTAAAGGATACTTGGAGTGTCCGAGCAGAACTGCACTAGAGAAACACGTATATCAGTACCAGCCAGTGGAGTGCAATGCGAAGCTGCTATTTTAAGGTTATGTTTCATTCCTTGCAGTGGAACGTTCTAGTACCTACCAATCCTGTCAAGCAAATACTCAAAAGCTCTGTAATCTAACCTAAATCTCCCATTGTACTGGTATTACATATGTATGTTACATATCAGTACAGGCTGTTTTTGACGTAACATTTATTGAACGGTGAATACCTACACTCGTTCCTTATCACTATTTGAATCAGAGTCGATCATTTCAGTGATCTACATGATTTTATGTCAAAATATTATAAATAGTGCTCAGTTTGGTTTCGCTAATAATATGAATTAGGTGTCAAAATACACTCGTGGAAATAATCTTAATAATATGAGTAACTTTTATTAGTCACGTTGTCTATGAAACAATTCACTAATATTATTAGGAACATCTACTAATCGTTTTGACTCGTAAATTAATGACTAATATTGTTAGCTAATAATTTTATGAAACATAGTACTGCCCTTAAGGCACACATACAGTGAAACAGGGGTATCTTGTACCCAACCTACAGGGCCTTCACATGAAGAAAACAAACTCTGGGTTAAATAAATGGCCCAAAAAACTAAATTGACTGGAGGCGTAGCTTGCACTCCTACATGAAACTTCTTAAAACCTAGGTGGCACTCGGCCAGTTATACAGGGCTAATCCCTTACTAGGGAGGTGACTCATAGAAGAATAATTTATTACACTAAGAAGAGAAGAAAAACGGGTATGAAAACGTAGTCACCTCAGAACAACATGAATGGGAGCTCGGGAGGGTTAAGCACTCTCTATCCCAAATTGTGGTTAATTTACATAAATATAGTAAGGTTTACATTAAAAAGGATTCGAACCTTCCCCCGCGGGTTAAAACTGCTGAGCTAGCAAGAAATAAAGATGTTAACAGGCCATTACCTTGTTGATGAACTGCTGCCCGAAGGAAGAGGCGCTTCCCACTCCCTGCTACATAATCACACACTAAGAGAGATGTTCCAGTGATGAACAACTAGCCCAGAATTATACACATGAAGTAACACCGGAAGTAACCACTGCTGAGATTGAAAGTGCTCTTAAACAACTAAGGAATAAAAAATCCCCTGGGGAGGATAAAATAACGAATGAAATGCTGAAATTAGGTGGAAGAGATCTGCTAGAAGCCGTGAGAATACTCATAAACAAGTGTATTAACTCTGGAAGAATACCAGAAAATTGGAAAAATGCTGAAGTGATACTTCTCTTCAAGAAAGGTGATAAGGAAAATTTAGAGAACTATCGTCCTGTGAGTTTGTTATCACACCTTTATAAGCTCCTGACTAAAATTGTAACCAACCGCCTCACAAGAGAACTGGATTTTTATCAACCTGCCGAGCAAGCGGGATTTCGTAAAGGCTTCTCAACTGTTGAACACATCCAGACTATTCGTCTTCTTCTGGAGAAAACCACTGTGTACAACATCAAGATTCATCTGGCCTTCATTGATTATAAAAAAGCTTTTGACTCAGTGGAGATCTGGGCAATCATGAAGGCACTTCAAAATGCCATGATAAACTCAAGGTATATAAAGCTTCTGGAAAACATTTATGATCAAGCAACAATGGTAGTCAGAGTGGACGAAGACCTCATCACCAATAAAATCCCAGTTGGCAAAGGAGTTCGACAAGGTGACACAATCTCTCCAAAGCTGTTTACCCTTGCCTTGGAAGATGTATTCAAAACCCTTCATTGGGATAATAAAGGAATAAAAATCAACGGGGTATATTTGAACCACCTGCGTTTTGCCGATGACATTGTGCTCATAAGTGAAAATCTAGATGAGCTAGAAAGCATGATCCAAGAATTAAAAACTGCTTCTGCTAAGATTGGTTTGGAAATGAACATTAATAAAACGAAAATACTAAGCCCAGAGAGTCGACCACTTAAAATGGGAAACCAATATATAGAAGCTGTCGATGAGTACATCTATCTTGGACACAAGATAAAACTTGGAAAAGACAACCAACGTGCAGAAATTCCTCGCAGAATAGGTATGAGTTGGACTGCATTCCGAAAACTAAGATTCATCCTCACTAACAAGGATGTTCCAATTAACCTGAAGACCAAGGTTTATAATACGTGCGTGCTGCCAGTTACAACTTACGGTCTGGAAACGATGACTCTGACGAAGGAAAGTGCTCGCAAGCTTCAGCGAACACAACGAGCCATGGAGCGACAGATGCTAGGGATCAGCCTTAGGCATAAAATCCGTTCAGAGGACATCAGGAGAAGAACTAATGTAACAGACATCCTAGAGATAGTAGCAAAACTAAAATGGCAATGGGTAGGACACGTAGCTCGACAAGACTACAACAGGTGGACCTCTAGGATTGTTCACTGGAGACCATGGGGACACAAGAGAGGCATTGGAAGACCCCTGAAGAGGTGGCTCGACGACATAAAGCTGTTGGCTGGAACACGCTGGTTCCAAGTGGCTCAAGACCGAAGACGATGGAAGCACATGGAAGAGGCCTATATCCAGCAGTGGATGGAAATAGGCTAGAAAAGAAGAAGAAGAAGAAGAGAGATGTTACCGAAGTGGCCCGGAGACAAGAAAATCAGCAGTTTTTATACCCTCGTGGAAAATTCTAGACCTTTCACGAATGAATAGACACACCCCTTCAACTTTATTGGTAGACTAGGAATTACACATGGAAACCTGAGGAAGAAAGCTATGATTGGAGGAAAATTAATTACAGAAATTACTGATTGGCTAAATTCAAAACTGGCGGAAAGAGAAGGGTTATACTGCCAACCCAAAAAATGAATGAAAGAAATTTAACAAAGAACAAACTTATGAATACCAAATTTCTTCAAAAAACAGCTCCTTCACTTCACACTAGGGTGCATAATTATAGTTCTTAAGTAGTGTCATCTAGAAAAGAATGTCGACACTTCTTGCTACAGAGCAAACAAATACAAATCGAAATAGGCATAGTTCAGAACACTTCAAAATTTACAGTAGAGACATCTTCCAAGAAACCATTGAGTTAATACAGTTTGTTAAAGTTCAGGCTTCCTCCTGTAGAGGGATTTCAACTGGGGCAATATTTGAATTCGCGGCGTGGAGGTGTACCGCCCGGTACAAATATTATTGGTTTCTTACTAATAAAATTATTGAAAGATGTTTTATGAAACAGGGTCCAGAAGGAGCAGATTGTGTAACAATGGGCTCTATATTAACTTGAAACTCTTAAACGAAAAGCCTTGCCCCACTGTAGATGCCTCTTCTTATTTATATGGCTGTAACGTCTCTCTTTTATTCTTCGGTCTTCCACTGTAACTCACAATTCTGTCTACACCTTTGTGGTAAAGCTTCAAGTATGCGATTGTGGATTCCATTTAATTATTCATTAGCAAGAGTAACATCGCTCGCTTCTTCAGTGGATTGAGGGCAGCGTGTTGATGACATCCTGTCATGCCATCGTGCTTGTAAGAATCATTTTCAAAATTATCTCTTAGAATGTATAAGTGCATCTTGCCAGTGAGAGTCTGTTCATCAAATGCTGCTTTCAAGAGCTGGCAACAGTCATAGAATGCTGCTCTTATTATTACAGGCAGAATTTGACTGAAATATTAGTCTTGCCACTGAAATATTCAGCACATTTCATTAGAACATTCAGAAGTCTGTCTGCTGCTGAAAATGCATGCACCGAGCTCGGTAGCTGCAGTCGCTTAAGTGCGGCCAGTATCCGGTATTCGGGAGATATTTGGTTCGAACCCCACTGTCGGCAGCCCTGAGGATGGTTTTCCGTGGTTTTCCACTTTCACACCAGGCAAATGCTGGGGCTGTACCTTAATTAAGGCCACGGCCGCTTCCTTCCCAATCCTAGCCCTTTCCTATGCCATCGTCGCCATAAGACCTATCTGTGTCGGTGCGACGTAAAGCAAATAGCAGATGCAGATGTGTCATAGGAACTTCATCCCACTGTATTAATTTTGTGTACAAGAGAGAGTTCATGCTGCAGGTAGTATTAACATTCAGAATCAGTGGTGTGTTGAAAACAGAACGACTGATTACTTCTCCAGTTATACCTTGATCCCTTGTTTTCATCTCATTAAATGTACCTAAGGGGAGTAAAACTAACAATTTATCTGCATCTGTTGGTCTATCTAAACTCTAACTATTTCTTACTGATCTACTTGCTTGTTTTTCTAATTTTGTATCAACTGCCATCTATTGTTCTTCGCTAAATTTCAGTGTTTTGTTGTTGGTCCTAGTTTATCAATCGTGTGGACTCGTGCACCCGCACCTGGTAACCCGTAATAAGCAAGTTCTTATTGTGAAACACCTTCATCAGAGTATACAGTATATGTATATTGGTCCTGTACGTACCTGGCAAGTATTCCGTAAAATGTACGGATTTTGATACGCTTGTACGGATGAACAGCGTTATTGTACGGATTTGTTTTCGCTTTCTGCGGTCAAATCGGATTTGTTTCACTTTCGATAGTAGCTGGTAATAACGAGATGCAGAGCAGTAATTTTATTGATAATCACATTATCGATTATCACCGTGCTTTTGTCACCTGTTCGACCTCAACTGCTACTTCATTCACTGAGGTGTTCCCCAACAAGTAGCAGGCTGTGAATTTATATATAACAACTTTTGTAACTGCGTCGTACTTGGCAGCAGCTGAAAGGCTTTGTTTGTGTGTCGCTGTGAGTAGCATTGGCGGTTGTTCTGAAACTCGCGGAATTGTGTGACGAATTTGTAAGCGATTTAGTGGTGTAAGTAATGAGTTCAACTAAGAAACAATATTATCAAACTTTTAGGGAGGCGTGTTCTGCTGAATTTCCTTGTTTTATACAATCACGGAAAGGCGAAACATTCGCATTCTGCTCCATGTCCTCGTTTCTCACGGAGGAAGGACGGAATTAGTTAACCACATCTTCAATACAAAATTTAAGGTTGGCAGTCAGAAAATTAATTCGTTTTTTTACCTCTTCTGGAGCCGACCGTGATATAGTAAGAGCGGAATGCTTGTTCAATTCATTTTCAATTAAACGTAATATCCCGTTGGCAGCTCTCGGTCATGCGGGTGCTCTGTTTAGGAAAATGTTTCCATGTTCAGAAATTGCAGAAGAATTTCGCTGTGATAGTACAAAAAGAAGTGGCTACGGATTCAAGAAGTGAACTCATTGGTTACATGCAATGTGTACCATTTTGTTTAGCTACGGATGGGAACAATAACAGTAATGCTAAGCTTTACCCTATTATCACCTGTTTTGTGGCAAAGCAGGAAGAGGTAGTTAACTCAGTGTTGTCTGTCCCAGCCTTGGTGGGTGATTCAATGGGACGTAATATTGGTAATTTGGTAATTTCACAGTTATAGTGTTACAAAATACCAATTCAGAATTGTGCAGCGTTCTGTTCCAGACAATGCTCCAATCATGATTAGAAAGAAGAATGAAGTTGCTGCTGTTTTAAGCGAAGTGCAGTCGTCTGTCTTCAAACTTGGTTACTCATGCCATTTGATTAACTCGCCTACTGAGAAAGGTGCAAGCATTTTGCCTGTTTAAATTGATGAACTATTACTCGACATCTATTATTTAGCAAAGAGTTGTAAGCGGAAGGACCGCTTTAAGGAATTACAAGAGCTTCACAACAAGGAAACGAATAAGATACTGAAACATGTTTGCACAAGATGGCTATCATTAGTAAGGTGTCTGCAGAGGCTGTTAGAGCAATGTGATCCACTAATTGGTTTCTTTAAAGATGAGCTGCTTCTTAATGCTGAGTGTGCACCAACTACTAGCTTAACATCATTTACAATCCTAAAAGCCGAGCATGGTAGTTCCAAAGACTATGAAAGGAAGAAAGCTGCTAAGTCGTCAGAATTGGTTTCTCCCAAAAGATTTGCATGTATCTCAAAATCTGACATTCCTTTGCTAAAGAATGAGAACATTATTCGAAATATTGTAGAATTTCTTTTTATGTTTTTGTCATCAGGCTTAAATAAGGCATACTGTGCCTTCGTGTATGTTGTCATTCCTTTGTTTAAGAATCTCAGTGCTGCACTTCAGAGTGCTTGCCCTCACATTCATAATCTTCTAAAACTGATGACGAACCTGTTGAATCAGCTGCTTTCCAGATTTGTCAAACCAAACATGATCAAAAGTTCCTTTTTATTAAAAGTTCCATACTATTCTATTGAAGATCAGAGAGAGAATGATGAGTTAGTCATTGGAGTTGAGACAGTGAACTTCGTGAAGAAACTTAATGATAGAGATAATTCAACATTCTTTTCATCTGCCAGGGGTTACTTCTGCACAGCATATGATTATTTTATGAACAAGTTCCCTCTCAATGATGAAGTACTGAAACATGCAAAGGTTGCAGATGTTTAAAAAATTGAAGATGCCCAGTTTTCTTCTGTACAATTCTTTATAGAAAGATTTCAATCATTGCTGCTAAGGAAGAACAGTGATTCGGTTGAGGATGCAATGAATATGTTTCAGAACGAATTTGTAGCTCTTCATATTGATGACTGTGCTACTGTTGAGAGTGGGAATCTGACAGATGACACCTAATGGGCTCGCTTGATGAACATTCGTGGAGCTGATGGTGTTTCTAAGTATCCAGGCTAATGCTTTCTGTTCCGACTCAATCGCGCAGCAATGCTGAGTGTGAACGTGTGTTCAGCTTGGTGAAAAAGAACCAAAATCAGCTTAGGTCCTCAATGTCAAATCAAATTCTGGATTCTATTTCTGTTTCGAAAACCAGAAGTACTGGTCCATGTTACTCGAGTAGTTTTCCTCCAGAATATCTGAAGAAAGCAATGAAAGCAAATCATCTCCATCTGTCCTCTCCAACCTGTGATGCATACTGTGAACTTGACAGAATATTGTAAATACGTGTACATGTTTAGTTTAATTTTCACTGTGATATTCATATTGTGACCCGCAAGTTTAAAGTGCAGAAAAACACGGTTTGTGTACTGTGTGAAGAACTGTTCCCATTGTTAAGTGAAAACAGATGAGCACTCAGGACGTAACTTTGTGTACGTATTTAATTTCAGGGGTGGTCATAACATGTATTAATATTGTTTGTAATCTTCCCCCTTGCCGTCCTTTTTCACTATGTCTCAAGATTTGGTGACACATGCGCGTGTTGTTAAATTGTTTCCGCTTTAGGATCTTCTGGAATTCTCTTTTTGGAAGTTGGCAGGTATGTGTTGAACATATTAAGATTCACTGGAACCTCAGATGGTTGCAAATGATGGAGAATATGTGTGTGAGTGGCTTCAAGTACATCACGACAAATTATATCTTGTTTTGATAAGTCCAGTTTTCCATAAAGGTTTCATATTACACTTTTTTACAGTCCACAGTAAAGTATCATTTAATAACTGCATGCGCTCTCCCGTCTCCTCCCCATTGTCGCCGTTTCCATTTTGATGTACGTTGTCATACATGTAGTAATTCGGTATAGAACTGATGATAGGCCCGTTTACACAGCTAACATCATCAGTTATTCAGTATATCTGTCAGAGTTCGTCAGTACTATTGATATGATTAAGCATAGAAACTTAGACACCGTTTTCCTTCTACAGATTAATTTTTAAGGCATTTAATTCTGAAAGGTGATTTTAATTAGCGCAACGGTGTGTCTGACACACTGGTGTACAGTGCATGCTGTGAACATGCCTGAAGCAAAACTTGTTGAGACCATACTTATCTTTACCAACAGTTTCCCATATCAGCAGGCGGCAGGATCATCTTCACTTGTTTCACCGGACTTTCTGAGACAAGGTAACCGCATTCAAAAGTGATATTTCCCTGGTATCAGCGTTACGTGAAGCCAGCTGCAGCGATTCTTGAGGGAAATCTCCTAACTAATAGCATGGTTCTGATATTGTAGAGAAGTAAGACCACAAGGTGTAATAAAAGAATTAATAAGGAATGAATAAATTCTTAACATGTTAAATTTTGGGTAAAATTAATCAGCCTTAATTACGAAAAAAGTACTGATTAAACATACTTGAATTTGGCAGAAAAATAGATTTAAAATTAATTATTAAAAAGGGAATGATTGATGATTACTGTTATCATCTATACTAAACGTAACAGCTCCCACACCAAGATGCAGTGAAAAGGGAAAACGAGTATACAACTCAGGAAAAATAACCGATCACTCCCTGAAGAATGAAATAGTTTCAAGTAACACACAGGAGGACTATTCATGAAAAAATCAAATTAATAACAATTCAGATCAAGTGAGGACGAGTTATGCCCACTCCAAAATAGGGGAGAATATTTACTGCCTCAAGCAACATGAAGCTAGTGTACATTTCACAAGCGACGAATAAAAACTTCACATATATGACGTGTCGAGTTTAATTAAGGAATACAAGAGCTAGTGTCTTTCCAAAGCTGACTAAACCCCTTTCAAGAATAATACAAAGAAAGGATCAGTTAACATACAAAATAGGTTAGATATATGGCAAGGAAGCTGACACCATAGTCAAGTAGCCGCTGTCGACAACCACCAGGCAAGTCAGTTCCCACGCGTAGCCCTCTACTGGTGGTTAGGCCATTACATACGCAGAGACCAACACATCTCGAGTTCATAACCAAAATTTAATTTGAAGAGCAGACACGGGCTAAAATAGAAACGTATTTATGTAAGAAAGTTAAGCAATGTAGGCCTTGGAAGCGATTTTTTCAGTTTACCGCAGAGTACTGCGAACACCCCTAGAAACAGGGAGGTGGCGAGACAGAGAGGAGACGTCTGTAGTGAAGTTTCCTGCACCTGCGCGTTCCTGTCCTACTCTTGTCAAATAACAGCAAGGGTTTATGTCTCCAGCCGACGGACAATCAGCATCAATAGCTTCAAATGCCGTCACTCCATATAGTCACTGTGGACAGGACTTCTGGCACGCAGTATAGTGATCACACCAACCTTGTGATGGTGAAGGGGACTAGAACCGGCCAACCACGGTGTCGACCGCGCGATCATATAGGAGCAGAATTCTGGCACACGAACACTGCTTACCACGGCGTCGATTGCCTGCTTCTGTGATTGTCTCCTCTGATTTTGAACATCTGTTCGGAATATATCTTCAACTAAGCTAGCTCAATGGCATCCAGATACGCCGAGGACACGGTCATTTATTCGGTTAGTCAACAGTTGCGTATACAAGCCATGAATATGGTCCAGACGTAAATCCCCAGACAAGGAAAAGCTGAGTGTCATACATCAGAACACTCGTATCCATGTAGTGAAGTGAGATCTAGAATTGGAAAAGCCAGCCCAATTTTCATCCGGTAGCAGTGACCACCAGTGTCAGATTTGTTCTCAATCATTCAATACTGATCCACATTTAGAGCAGTCGCCGAGGTGGCCTTTTCTTGAGTGATTTCAAAGAAATTGGAAATTTTTTGAACATCTCCCTCGGCAAGTTATTCCAATCCCTAAATCCCCTTCATATAAACGAATATTTGCCCAAGTTTGTCCTCTAAAATTCCAACTTTATCTTCATATTGTCATTTTTCCTACTTTTAAAGATACCACTCAAAGTTATTCGTACCCCCGAACGAAGAATACACCCACGGTATCCCCTGCCTGTCGTAAGAGGCGACTAAAAGGGGCGACCACGGGATGATCGAATCAGAACCAACTTAACAAATACCCTGGTTCTACTTTCTTTGTGATAAGTACCATTATGAGGGGCCGATGACTTGGATTTTGGATCCGTTTCCACTACAAGCATCATCGATTCAGTATTATGCTATAGAAGCAGTCCTTGGTCAGTAATACCATTGTTTTACGTAAATTTCTGTGAATGTGACGCATTGCGGGTCGAATCTACTGATTGTTTTAAATTCATATCCATCCATTCATTCTTCGTCCTCATGTTCTGAATTCTGGTCAGTAGAGGATTTTGGACTTTTAATTTGTCATTACATTTCGCCTGATTTCGTACCATTAGGGGCCGATGACCGAGATATTAGGCCCTTTTAAACAACAACCATCATCATCATCATCATCATCATCAACTTATTCGTCTATTAATGTCCTTCCACGCCAACTCCCCGCTGATAGCTCGGAACATACCACCTAGTCGAGCAGCTCGTCTTCTTTCTCCCAAGTCTTCTCTTCTGTGTTGCTGAAACATGGACTCTGACATGTAGGCTTTTGAGATGTGGATATTGTCACAAATGGTGAGATTCCCCAGAAAATGAAGGACATACATTACCGTGAAAACAAGGAACACGCAATACCACCTCCTTCAAGGAAAGAGAACAACTTGGACCGAGGCGCATCACAGCCAGGTAAGTTATATCTGACTCTGATTTCCAAGTGGCCTTTACCGCCTATTCATTGTAGTTCTAAGAGGCTCATCTGAGTGATGAGTTGAATCATATAATTGAAGTAGTGAGCGGTCCAGAGTCGTTACAGTCCATGACCGCGCTGAGGAAGACACGTCTACAGAGGTGCGCCGGGACTCGATGTGAGGCAGCCCGTCTGGAGCCGAACTTCGCTCAACTTCAGGGACACAATTGAGAACGTAATTGTTAAAAATTTGAAACCAGCAGGATTTAAAATTTACTGTCAGCTAACAAAGGAGAGTTCATTGAGTGAATCGAAAATCTGTCAGTCGCTGGTGACTTATCAAAGGTATAACATCCATATTTTAAACTAGACTCAGATTAAATTGGATTTAAGATTGATGCAGGAACCCGCATAACACGATACTAGTTTTTTTGTCATTAAGGATAATTATATGCTTTATAGTGAATTCACTTAGGAGCATAGCAGCCCCAGCGTACAAAGGAAAAGGTGATAAACATAAAGCGGATGACCACAGGCTGACATCTGTTGCATATAAGCTCCGAGAAAGCATTGTTTATTTTTTGTTATTTGCTTTACGTTGCACCGACACAGATAGGTCTTTTGGCGACGATGGGACAAGAAGGGGCAAGGAATGGGAAGGAAGAGGCCATGGCCTTAATTAAGGTACAGCCCGAGCATTTGCCTGGTGTGAAAATGGGAAACCACGGAAAACCATCTTCAGGGCTTCCGACAGTGGGGCTCGAACCCACTAACTCCCGGATGCGCGCTCCTAACCCACGGCCAACTCGCCCGGTAAGCGTTGTTTCTGGTTATATTAGACACGTTTACGATGTTACTAACTGGTTTGATAGAAGGCAGTTCTAGTTTAGGAAAAGTTTTTGCAGTGAGAGCCAACTTGTAGGATTCCAGGAAAATACAACACATGTTTGGGATTCAGGTGGTCAAATGGACTGCATCGCTATTCAGATATCCATGGATTTTGACAGTGTAATCATGGGAGACGACTAACAAAAGTAAGCGCTACTGGACCGGACAAAAGAGTATTTGAATGGGTGGCTATATTTCGTTACAAGAAGATTAAGAGAGAGTTGCCCAAGGCAGTTTTTATGTATGCTGTATATAAATGATATGAGTAAGAAAATCTTCTTACACTGTGTTGAGCAATAAATATGGTACAGGACCAGCGGACACTGGTATGATGGTAAACGGGGCTAAAAGTCAGGTTGTTAGTTTCAACATACATACATACATACATACATACATACATACATACATACATACATACATTATCATTATAGACTGTTATGCCTTTCAGCGTTCAGTCTGCAAGTCTCTGTGAATTTACTATACGTCGCCACAATCCTCGATTTGCAACTAGTGTTGTGGCCTCATTTAGTTCCATACCTCTTATCTTTAAATCGTTAGAAAACGAGTCTAATCATCGTCGCCTTGGTCTACCTCTACTTCTCTTACCCTCCATAGCAGAGTCCATTATTCTCCTAGGCAACCTATCCTCCTCCATTCGCCTCACATGACCCCACCACCGAAGACGGTTTATGCGTACAGCTTCATCCATCGAGTTCATTCCTAAATTAGCCTTTATCTCCTCATTCCGAGTACCCTCCTGCCATTGTTCCCACCTGTTTGTACCAGCAATCATTCTTGCTACTTTCATGTCTGTTACCGCTCACTTATGAATAAGATATCCTGAGTCCACCCAGCTTTCGCTCCCGTAAAGCAAAGCTGGTCTGAAATCAGACCTATGGAAAGATAGTTTCGTCTGGGAGCTCACTTCCTTCTTACAGAATACTGTTGATCGCAAATTTGAGCTCACTGCATTAGCTTTACAACACCTTGATTCAATCTCGCTTTCAATATTGCCATCCTGGGAGAACACACAACCTAAATACTTGAAATTATCGACCTGTTCTAGCTTTGTATCACCAATCTGACATTCAATTCTGTTGAATTTCTTACCTACTGACATCAATTTAGTCTTCCGGGAGGCTAATTTTCATACCATACTCATTGCACCTATTTTCAAGTTCCAAGATATTAGACTGCAGGCTTTCGGCACAATCTGCCATTAAGACCAAGTCGTCAGCATAGGCCAGACTGCTTACTACATTTCCACCTAACTGAATCCCTCCCTGCCATTTTATACCTTTCAGCAGATGATCCATGTAAACTACAAACAGCAAAGGTGAAATATTACATCCTTGTCTAACCCCTGTAAGTACCCTGAACCAAGAACTCATTCTACCATCAATTCTCACTGAAGCCCAATTGTCAACATAAATGCTTTTGATTGATTTTAATAATCTACCTTTAATTCCATACTCCCCCAGTATGGCGAACATCTTTTCCCTTGGTACCCTGTCATATGCTTTCTCTAGATCTACGAAACATAAACACAACTGCCTATTCCTCTCGTAGCATTTTTCAATTACCCGGCGCATACTGAAAATCTGATCCTGACAGCCTCTCTGTGGTCTGAAACCACACTGGTTTTCATCCAACTTCCTCTCAACGACTGATCGCACCCTCCCTTCCAAGATGCCAGTGAATACTTCGCCTGGTATACTAATCAATGAGATACCTCGATAATTGTTGCAATCCTTCCTGTTCCCTTGCTTATAGATAGGTGCAATTACTGCTTTTGTCCAATCTGAAGGTACCTTACCAACACTCCACGCTAATTTTACTACTCTATGAAGCCATTTCACCCCTGCCTTCCCACTATACTTCACCATTTCAGGTCTAATCTCATCTATTCCTGCTGCCTTATGACAATGGAGTTTATTTACTATCCTTTCCACTTCCTCAAGCATAATTTCACCAACATCATTTTCCTCCTCCCCATGAGCTTGGCTGTTTGCAACACCACCATGATGATTTCCTTTTACATTGAGAAGATGTTCAAAATATTTCCTCCACCTCTCCAGTGTTTCCCTGGGATCTATTATGAGTTCACCTGAATTACTCAAAACACTGTTCATTTCCTTTTTCCCTCCCTTCCTAAGATTCTTTATTACTGTCCAGAAAGGTTTCCCTGCTGCTTGACCTAGCCTTTCCAGGTTATTACCAAAATCTTCCCATGACTTCTTTTTGGATTCAACAACTATTTGTTTCGCTCTGTTTCTTTCATCTACGTACAAATCCCTGTCTGCCTCGGCCCTTGTTTGGAGCCATTTCTGATCAGCCTTCTTTTTACGTTTACAGGCTGCTCTCACTTCATCATTCCACCAAGATGTTCGCCTTTTCCCATCTTTACACAGAGTTGTTCCTAGGCATTCCCTTGCTGTTTCTATTACTGCATCCCTGTATGCTACCCATTCACTTTCTATATCCTGAACCTGCTTACTGTCTACTGCTCGAAACTTCTCACTAATCATATCCATGTACCAGATCAAAAATTAGATGGATGGCTTTTCCGGCGTTTGCTCTATTAACCAGCGTTTCGTCTGGTTAATAGAGCAAACGACGGAAAAGCCATCCATCTAATTTTTGATCTGATTTTTGATATGCTCTATTGGTGGAAAAGATTCTAATTCCCTTCATGGGAACTTAGAATTTCCATATCCATGTACTTCTGTCTAATTTCCTCGTCCTGGAGATTTTCTACCCTTATTCGTTTGCAGACAGATTTCACTTTCTCTACCCTAGGCCTAGAGATGCTTAGTTCACTACAGATCAGATAGTGGTCTGTATCATCGAAAAATCCGCGCAAAACTCGTACATTCCTAACAGATTTCCTGAATTCAAAGTCGGTTAAGATATAGTCTATTATGGATCTGGTACCCCTAGCCTCTCATGTGTAGCGGTGAATAGCCTTATGCTTGAAGAATGTATTCGTAACAGCTAAACCCATACTAGCACAGAAGTCCAGCAAACGCTTCCCATTCCCATTAGCTTCCATATCTTTCCCACATTTATCAATCACCCGTTCGTATCCTTCAGTTCTATTCCAAACTCTCGTATTGAAATCGCCCATTAGCACCATTCTATCCTTGCTGTTGACCCTGACCACGATGTCACTCAATGCTTCATAAAACTTGTCAACTTCATCCTTATCTGCATCCTCACATGGTGAATACACAGACACAATTCTAGTCCTAATTCGTCCAACTGACAAATCTACCTACATCATTCGCTCATTTACGTGCCTAACAGAAACTATGTTGCGTGCAATCGTATTCCTGATAAAGCCCTACCCCAGACTCTGCCCTTCCCTTTCTAACACCCGTGAAGTACACTTTATAATATCCTATCTCTTCCTCGTTATCTCCCCTTACCCGAATATCACTTAGCCTACTCCTAGCACATCCAGGTTCATCCTCTTTGCTGACTCAGCCAGTTAGACTTTCTTTCTTCCATAAGCCCCATTAATATTGATAGCTCCCCATCGAATTCCATTTCGTTCGCCAAGTTGTTTCCAAGGTGTCCCTCGCCTGTCAAATGGGGGTGGGACTCCGAGGCTTGCTTAAAATATTCTGAGCTCGATAAATTCATGAAGCAGGATGCTACCCTACTTGCACATAGTTCAGGTGAGGATCTCTCCTCTAACGGGTTATGGACCACCGGTGAATTGTATAGTCCTATCCGCCTGAGCACAAGGAGTGCCATGACTCAGAATATGTCCGAGATGCCCACTCCCATTCCGTAGCAACTGGTGTCCCGACTCTCAGGACCACTTACTAGGCCACTCAGCCGTTGGCCATGGTTCACGAACTAGGACGAGACTACAGTAACCCACAAACATGAACACGAGGACAAATTCCATCAGTTTCAATTTCTGTGTTGGTGAACTTCATGAGGATTACAGTACGTACACACAGAGGGAGGTCGCGTGGCAGCGTGTGCGGGAGTGTTGTACATGGATCAAAGCTGGAGCAAGTACATCATTTTCGTTATTTTGGCAGCGTAGCAACACGAGACAAGCACAGTTTTATCGTTTTGAGAGAAAACTTCTTTGGGATAAGCAAGTTCCATTAAGATCAAGAATTAATTCTCTACAGAAGCTGCTTTGTATAGTTACCACACACAGTCTGGAAACCTGCATCCAAAAAAAAAGAAACATCAGCAAACTGGAAGGAGTGGAAATGAATTTCTTAAGACCTATGATTCAGAAAACAAGGAGGGATCTGTGTGGAAACCAGGCTGAAATGGTTTGGACCCACAGTCTGGATTTGCAGCGCACCCGGTTCAACTCGCTGCTAAGAGAACGATTCCAGTGTATGGGACATTCGATTTGTGATTTCCGACAAAAGAGCCATGTTGCGTCCTTCGGACTAGGGAGTAAGGAGACGAGCTGCTCGACTAAATAGCAGAATGGAGATAAAATTGAAATTCATTGGGCCAATATGAAGAGGAGTGAATGTACCAAGGTACGTATCTAACTTCTTTGAAATCGTGAGCGATGGCACTATATTCAGATCAGTGGTAACTGACTGTTTAATGAATGGATTGATTGATTGATTGATTGATTGATTGATTGATTGATTGATTGATTGATTGATTGATTGATTGATTGATTGATTGATTGATTGATTGATTGATTGATTGATTATTCATCTATTTTGTTGGACATTCCAGTTCATAAATTACTACTGTTTTGGTTGCTTTTATACAAATTAAACGTTCAAGAGCAAGGGAGTCCGATTACGACACACTAATGGAAAGTTCGAACCTTTCTCTGTATTAATTACATTTCTATTATATTTATTTCTTTGTCATAAGTCAGTACCGAGTTCTCCTTCATATTCACAGACACTATGCATGTGGCTAAATGAATGCATGAATGAGTTGATAATGAATGATTCCATGACTGAATTGAATTGTCATGCATGCATGAATGAATGAACACTTCTCTCCCAGTCATGGATAACCACCAACTGAGGAGAGAGCATTCCACTCGCTGAATAAATGCATGGGTGGGTTTATGCATGAATAACTCTCTAACTAGTGCCCGGTCATGTTATCCACCCATGGTGAGAAAGGAGCCACCTTGCGAGGGATAACACGCTCGCCCCTTTCTCTTGACCTGCTCTAATAGCTGTCAAACACTAATTTCTCACCATTCCCTAATTTCAGCAGTGCATCCCGCTCCCCATGTGCCCCCCTCCCTTTCTTCTTTCTCTGTTGCATTTGTAGACACTCTACCCCATTCGATTGGGATAGGCCCGTCCTCCCTCGGTTATGTCCTTACATGAATGAATTAATTAATGATTCCCTGCCTACATGAATAAATGCAGTCAGCTAGAGACTACCAGCAGCTACGGAGAGGATGAATGGCACTTCACTCCCAGTAACTGCGGAGAGAGCACTTATTATCGAATTAAGTGAATGACTGAATGAATAACAAACGGGTGAATGAATAATGAATGAGTGAATGAATGTTATCAACCCACAGCTACGGATCGCCAGCAGCTGAGGAAGAAACAATCTATCTATTGGACCCTGTCTCATTACATGCAATTTAACAGTTACATACGTTGTAGTGTTGCCGATAGCCATGTTCTGTCTGACGATAATAAAGGATGCGCCAACGCGTTGCCAACTGTGAAAATGACAAAATGAAATGCTACGGGCGAGTTGCCCACACAAAATCCGCACCATAATTCTTGATTTGTTTATTCCGAATATCATGTAAACCCCACAGAATGTTGTTTTAAACTTCCTAACATTGCTGGCTGGGTGAGACGTGGGAGACATTTCTCCTGGATTTAATTGATTAGCTGATGAACATAGTGGCTTGGGGTATGTCGTCACGTCAGTATACTGAGATATGGTCTGAAGTCAGCTTGCGAGAAGTATAAGGCTACTCTTGTGCCATTTCTCTCACTGAGCTTCTTGTATATGCTGGTAACCTCTTCTGAGGAAGGATGTGTGCAGTAGGTAGCATGGAGATCTTCCTCCTGCCCCTAGCTTCATAGTTGGAGTCCTCCTCCATGCCAGCCTTATTGACACTGAAATGTGGTTGGCTTGGTGAGTACTGGGGTTTTTGGCTTCGTGGGAAGCAGTCGCCCATATTTTTGTTACATTGAGTTATTATATGTTGCGTAGGGTAGTATGACTAGATCAGCGCCTGTTCGGAGTTGTATCTGATACTCAAACCTTTTGATTCCGGGGATCGCTCAACTGTTTACCCATTTTCATCATTCTTGCTCTTCTCCCATTTCGTACGGTGATTGTTGAAGTCGCCTACAACAATCTTTGCTCATTGGCCACTGAAGTTTGAACATTCCATGAAGCTGGTTTGTACACTAGTGTCCAAAAGTTAAGCATAATCACTAAACGAGGTCATGCCGCCTGATAGGAATATCAGACAGATTGCTGAACAAACGGCAACTGAATCAGACACCATATGTCACACAACTTGTCCATAAACAGTGTTAGAAAGGTTCTGATAGCCAAGGTACACCTTTGACAACAACTAACAAAACTTGGTAATGTGACGTTAATAGGGTGTGTCTTTACCCCTAACGGCCACACATGCTCCGCAGCGATGATCCAAGAGCTCTTGTGGCAGTCGATCCCATTCCTCCGAAAGGACAATGCGAAGGTCTTGGAGGGTCCTTGGTGGAGTCTGAAGGGATGCAGTTCGCCTCCCCAATGCATCCCAGGCATGTTCTGTAGGATTCAGATCCGCAGACCTCGCTGGCCAGTCCATGCGATGATGTCTTCCCCAGCCAGAAATTCATCCACCAGAGCAGCGCGGTGGGGTCGGGCATTGTCGACAATTAAGAGGAAGTCTGGACCAACCGCACCTCTGAAGTGTCGAACATCCCTGTATCTCCGAGCGTTAACAGTGTTCCTCGGACCACCCATGGAGATGTGCAGGTCTATGTGGCCATTCAACGTGTTGCCGCCCCACACCATAACGCCATCACCACCATACTGGTCACGTTCCACGATGTTCCTGTGGTTGTATCGGCTACCCGGTTCCCTCCAGATTAATGTGCGACGGGAATCGTTCTGTAAACTGAAGCGGGATTCATCTGTGAAGAGCACATGCCTCCATTCATTCATGGTCCAGTTTCGATGTTGACGGCTCCACAGTAAACGGGCCCGTCTCTGTGGTGGAGTGAGCGGGTCGCACACCGCTGGACGTCGGGCAAACAGCCCCGGTACACAGTTTGCCGGGAAGCGGCAACCCCTGAGTTGGCTGCATGCTCCGCCGACAATTGTCTTGCAGGTGCACTCCGATTTCGTCGGGCGGTGAAGGCCAGATAGCTGTCCTGCTCTGGGATTGCCACCCTTGATCGACCTGGCACTGTCCTACATCTAACATTTCCTGTGTCTCGAAATCGCCTCCAAAGCCTGAAAATGGCACTTTGTGGCGCATTCAGGGGCACGACGACTTCCGTCAGTGTCTGGTCTGCTTCCAGGCGGCCGAGTATTCAACCCTGCAAAACGGGCTCCAAATGGCGCCGTTGTGCCATTATATTGTCACGTTCACCACGAGGCTACACTCCGCACACTATAGCAGGGCAAACACGACTGAAGGAATATGGGGCGCAGGCACTGGCTGTGTTTACCTTGCGGTTACACCGCTAGTCAAAGCAGGGAACACTCCCTTCCTATACAGAGCGAACACGTAATGTTGGAAGGTGCATATGTCGTGCGATTTGCGGTCTATTTCTTGTTGCCCTGCTTGCTCGTAACTAATGGACACTAGTGTATAAAGATGTTATGGTGACACCTTTCATATCTTCGTTGAGAATTTCTGTATCTCCCTTCTCACTGATGTCTGTGGACACGTCGGCAAAAAACAGACCTTGAACTGGAATCAGCAGCAATCTTGGCTTTCGAGCTCATGTCAAGAAGTACCTGAGTGGCAGTACTATGAGAGCCACTCATTTCAAGATGCTCAGTGTTGAGAATATAGAATGTTGTCCTGGACACGCCACAGGGAGGTCTCTCTGATGTGCTGTAACCAACTGGCTCATTTTCCAAGTTCAGTACATTGGGAAAAAATTTGTGTTGTATGTTTCTCTCTAGGACTTACCAGCCTGGTGTAACCTGAGCACACTTTACTGAAATATCCTTACTCCGTTCTCATTTTACTTGTATTTTCTAGATCCTTTTTCTTCGCGGAAGAACCTCCATTTATCAAATTTGAACCAGCGTGGTCTTCAGATACAGAAGAATCCATTGACTTGGTGAGTACCAAAACCTTTGTTTTTCTTGTCAGACCTGTGTGGCTGGCAGGTTATGAACACCATCTCAGTCACATCCTGTCATTTACTCTGCCCACGGGGCCGTGTGGTCCGGTGAGCGGTAAGGGAACGGGAATGGAATTCGGCGATCTCAAAGTCGCATGGGCCGAAACATCGTTGTTGTTGGAGGGGTAAGTCCCGCATGAATTGGCGTCAGAGTTGCAAGTAGGAGAGCTGTGAGGGTACTGAAACAATGAGCACTTTTTCAGAGGAATCAGGTTTCATCCGGGGTCATTGACCCTATGACCCTGACTGTGACGTTACGACTACGCGCTATTGTGTTGTACAAAGCCACGTGCTCTGTCAGCTACCATGTTGATGGAACCTAAACTTACTTTTTCGGACAAGTGAGCATTTATAACCTCAGTGCTGCCACCTCAACCGCGTAGGGCGCGCAAGTGTGCAAGGCTAACATGAGAGAATGTTTGTTTTGTTGAATTCAGGGGAGAGGGTGGATGGGTGAATGAGATATGTGCTCTCTCTCCCCTAGAGGTGCACCCCGGCTTGGATGCCAGGGCACGGCCGCCTCTTACGAGGCGAGCGAGTGAAACTGCAACTGCAGTTGTGTTTATACCAACGTTGAGCGGGTGGGGGTTGCGCAGATCAGCATGTAGTGCGCGCGCATTATGAGACGATTGTTGCGCACTCTGTCAAAGAAAATATAAACTCATCTCGAAATTTGCGATTGTCAATGCATGTACGTCGACAGACGATAATTGCACACTCTGGCAAAAGAAAATATAAACTTATTTTGAAATTTTTCGATTTGTCGATGTGCATGCATCGATTAACAATAGTTACGCACTCTGGTCAAATTGAATGTAAGCTCATCTCGTATGCGTGCGCATCTTAACGCGACTTGGCTACACATCACATGTTTTTAACAGGTACGTGGCGCGGAGAACGACACTATCCTTACTGCTGTCATCTTAACGGGACATAGCCGTGTGCAACACTATCTTAGAGGGGTGCGGCCTAAGGTCTCTGGGCTAGCTAGCTGCCCTTCTCGACAGCGTTACGGAGATTATTAAATAGCATTGTGAGGTTAACATAAGGCTTTATGTCCCCACACAGACTAGTATAGGGCGCTGTCCTTCTCGTAAGAAAACTGTTTCAGTCCTATTTTTAGCTGTGTGGGTACAGGGAGAGGGACCGGAAATATATTCAATGTATTCATATATTGTCCTTTGCTGTTAACTTGCCTGATTTAAAAAATGATTTTAGTCACTACTTACGTCAGGCAGGGGGATACCGGAGTCTAATCTGACCATGAATCGAATATAGACAAAAACTATATGTTACGCTGAATAGCTCGGACGGCTTCTCTGGAGGCATCCTTTTAGTCACCTCTCTGAACAGGTTTTTGATAATTAGAACACAGAATTTTAGCAACTCCAAGTCTTAAGAGGTAAACACGTTGTCAGCCTGCTGTATATCTCCATCCGACAAGACAAAACATGTTCTCTATTTCTAAAGGTTCAATCCTGTTACAGAGGACATACCCCTCTAGGATAGTGTTGCACTTGGCTATGTCCCGTTAAGGTGACAGCTGTAAGGTTAGGGTCGTTCAGAAATTTCGCTTGCCAAAACACGTCCCGTCAGGATAACAAAATTCAAATTCCGCGCTCGGAAAGTGCACGTAGATAGGACATGTCAAATGTTAGATGTCATGTCAACAGATGTTTAAGTTTCGTGCTCCCCTACGTGGTTAAAGTGTCAGCAGTGAAGTTAGAACCTGTTAAGATAACAGCAGTGAGGTTACGGTTCGTTCAAAATTACATGCCTGCACGTAGCTAACTCCCGTTAAGATGACAGCAGTAAGGATAGTGTCGTTCTCCGCGCCACGTACCTGTTAAAAACATGTGATGTGTAGCTAACTCCCGTTAAGATGACAGCAGTAAGGATAGTGTCGTTCTCCGCGCCACGTACCTGTTAAAAACATGTGATGTGTAGCTAACTCCCGTTAAGATGACAGCAGTAAGGATAGTGTCGTTCTCCGCGCCACGTACCTGTTAAAAACATGTGATGTGTAGCTAACTCCCGTTAAGATGGCAGCAGTAAGGATAGTGTCGTTCTCCGCGCCACGTACCTGTTAAAAACATGTGATGCGTAGCCAAGTCGCGTTAAGATGACAGCAGTAAGGATAGTGTCGTTCTCCGCGCCACGTACCTGTTAAAAACATGTGATGTGTAGCTAACTCCCGTTAAGATGGCAGCAGTAAGGATAGTGTCGTTCTCCGCGCCACGTACCTGTTAAAAACATGTGATGCGTAGCCAAGTCGCGTTAAGATGCGCACGCATACGAGATGAGCTTACATTCAATTTGACCAGAGAGCGTAACTATTGTTAATCGATGCATGCACATCGACAAATCGAAAAATTTCGAAATAAGTTTATATTTTATTTTACCACAGTGCAAAATTATCGTCTGTCGATGTACATGCATTGAAAATCGAAAATTTTCGAGATAAGTTTCTATTTTCTTTTACTAGAGTGCGCCACATTCGTCAGTCGATGTGCTTGCATCGACAACGCAAATTTTGAGATGGGTTTATATTTTCTTTTACCGGAGTGCGCAACAATCGTCTCATAATGTGCGCGCACTGTATGCTGATCTGCGCAACCCCCCACCCGCTCAACGTTGGTATAAATACAACTGCAGTTGCAGTTTCACTGTGGACTACACAGCTTGTCGCAGAAGACCCTCCTGCTATTTTTGATCGACCGGGTGGCTACACATCCTGCCAAGCCAACAAATCATATAGGCCGACTCCTCGTGGGATGTTAGTCTCCTTACCATCACCACACCTTCTCCTCCCTGTTACGTCGTCCCACTCATCGCCTCTTCTATTCACCTCTCTTCCCGCGCTACCTCCTGTTGATCCACCTCGACTATTACGTATTCCTCCCCGCTACTTCACCAGCCCTTTTACGCCGCCTGCATCTGCCTTGCCAACCAATCCGTCACCACCACCGTCCGTCGTACCAGCAGCAACCGCTCATCAACTTCCATCACCGTCAGCAATATCAGTCTTCAGTTGCGTCGTCCGTGGCGTAAGGCTACTCATTCAAGAACAACTCCGCCTTCACGCCATACCCGCCAAGAGGGCGTTCCGTATCTGCCACTCCACCGGCCCCACATACTTAATCAGGCTTCAGCTTCACAGCGCCGCAGCCGTCGCCCACCTGATCTCCAGCGGAGCACTTCTCTACGGCCGTCATCATACCGTCGAACCCTCTCGCTCACCTCCCCGCCTTAGCCATCGCACCTCCACATCTCGTCGCCATTCCCGGCCAGATCATCCCCGCTTTAAACGTTCTTTCCATGTCCGTCCACCTACTTCCTCTGCTGATCTCTCCCCGCCTACCCTTGCACATCTCCAACACCTCATAACTGTCCTTTACCATATCGCTTCAACACTTCACCACTTTACCTTTCCAAGCAACTTCCTTCTCGACACTCTGGTGTAAACCTCCATTTAAAGTTATTTCCTCAAGCCGAGTGGCTCCTGTATAATATTCACATCGCTTATCATCTCATACATCTACAAGCATCACATTACTCTCTTCACTGTTCCTGGCCGGAGAGATCGCGGTACGATCTAGGGGGCCCGCCTCGCCCTCCGGGCGGGGAATAAAAACCTTTTCATCGTCAGTTTCACTCGCTTGCCTCGTAAGAGCCGGCCGTGCCCTGGCATCCAAGCCGGGGCAATAATTTTTTGTAAAGGACTCATCGCTACTGCAGTAGACCTCTAGGGGGAGGGAGAGAGAGCACACATCTCTCACTCACCCAACCCATACTTTTGGTAAGGGGAGCTGGAAAAGAGGACTACCTCTCTACCCTCTCCCCAGAATTCAACAAAGCATACAAATTCTCTGAGATTAGCCTTGGACTCTTGCGCGCCTCAGCTCGCGATTAACCCCCGTCTATGAAGTTAGACTTGCTCACTTTTTCAAATTCCGCGTCCGTACGCGGTTAAGGTAGCAACAGTGAGGTTCGGCCCTGTCAAGATGGCAGCACTGAGGTTAGCCACGCCCACGTGGTTAGTACCTGTCAAAGAGCACGTGGCTTTTCCGCCGATGTTCACTTGAGGCCCCATGTGGCACTACACTGATCCTGGTGGCTCCTTATTAAACCGCATCCTCTACCACAATACACGAGTCTCGTGATTTCCGTGTTGACAGCTAAAATCGCTGATATGTATAACAGTGCGTTGCTAAAGTCATCTCCCTGTTCAGTGCAACACTAAAAGATACTTCTCTATCTGTTTCGAACCTTAAGCATGAATTAAGTGCACGTAATTAATTACCAATGTTCAGTCGACATCTAACATTTAGGATGAGTGCATGATCTTAGAAAATTGTAATTGGTAAATTGCTTATGTTTTCAGTAGGGATCCGCTTGTCTTGATGTTTTAAATAACTGAATGTCGGCTAACGGGGAAAAATAATCTCTAGTGACTGTCTCGTATAAAAGTTAGTTGCCAATAAGGAACAAATCCAGTGGTAAGATTTCCTGTAAGTAAATAAAAGGCCAAATTAATTTGTTTTAAAACGGAAGAAATACTAGGTGTATGAACTAAGTGTTACTAAATACTGATGGAGCCGCATTGCCCAGTCGATGGCGTGCTCTATGTTTTGTGCAGAAGACCGGAGTTCTTGAGCGATAGGGTAGGGGAGTAGGTAAAGGAACTGAAGGTGAGTGAGCCAGAGCTTTCACTTTTTGAGGGCCAAAGGATGCGTTCAGCTATGGAAACCGAACAACATTTCCATACAGTAAATTCAGATTTTCATGAATTTCATTTAAATTATGTTCCGGATCTCTATGGATATGTACTGTACCGTTCCGTCTAGCGGCGCCGTCGGAGAGCTGCGTGTTCGGTTCGTCAGTACCATAGGTATGTGAACGTGAATAAAATACAAAATAGCGGGTAAGATGTATTTATCATCTAAGAACATTATTAATTATTCATTCTACAAACAAATTATTCTAATCCAAACACTTGAAATGGTCTCAGACAGTTGCCAAAACACAAGTATGTGCCGAGCACATCGTTAACAAATGATTTACACATTACAAGGAAAATCGGGCAAGGTCCCGTATTAATGAAAAAATATTTACAATATAATGTTGGGGGGAAAATACTAAACTTAGCTTAGAGTCGACGCAGTTAAGCTTATCATATAATGTCGCACGAAAATTGTTTCTGATAAACATTTTATAAGCCATACCACAACAATGATGAACAAATCACGTTAATCCCAACTTAAAGGTGCACTCAATTTGCAGACAGACCTTATCACGCTCCCGTTCACGTTTTTCCGCTTCCGCTAAGTCCATTTTCTCCGTCATCTGCTGCATTCGCTCCTTCGCCAAGTCCATCTTAGCCAACAGATGTCACACCGTATATTCTTGGGGCATATATGATATGGCACAGTACATCTCTTAAACAAGTGCAAATGTTAAATATCCTTTATTTTGATAAAGATAAATCTTGATTAATTGACGTATGGTTATGGTTGAATTCTTTCATGTGTATGTTCATAGCTGAAAAATGGTCGTATTTGATGACATTTAGATGCTCTTGATACCTTCTTCTAATTCTTCTTCTTTTTCTTCTTCTTCTTCTTGTCGTTTGGGCCTACTGAGGACCACGGGGCTCGTTTCGACTCCTTGTATGGAAATTCTGTTTTTTCTTCGCCCAGAAAGCTTTCATCTTCTGGTTGTGTGCTTGTTTCCTTTCCTCGGTCCACTTCGGTCGGGTGGTGCCTGTACTCTGTCTGCTGGTGAGAGACTCTGGAAAGACACCTTGAAAGGTCAACTGCCGGAATAATACACTATCCTGTTTGGTTTGTTCTGAAATCCCCAGCTGTTAAGTCGGACTTCACTGTGGTGATCCATTTATTTTTCGACGCTTTCCCTCTGCCTGTAGTGGTAAAGATCTTGCTGGTAAGTCTGTAAGTACTCATACGAGTTAAATGCCCATAGAAAGTCAATCGCCTCTTCCTCATGGATGTAACTATGTCTTCTTGATGCTCATAGATCTCATTGTTGTGTCTTATCCTGTAAGTACCATCCCCTTCTCTTATTGGTCCTAAAATCCTCCTTAGTATTTTTCGTTCCTTGAGCTCTAGCATCCTCAGTAGACCTTTTCTGTTCATCAGAAGACACTCAGAGGCGTACAGTACGGACGGTCTTACTACTGAATTGTAATGTTGGAGTTCAAGGTTCTTAGAGAGGCAGTTGGATATATAGATGCTCTTACAGGTATGGTAGATCCTTTCCAAATTTGTGCATCTGGTATCTATTGCTAATGTCTCATTTTCGGTTGCTGAAATCCACTCCCCTATGTACTTCACTGCAGGAATCTTACGAATAGTGGTGTTTTCCAATGGCATAGTAGATGGGACTCCCTTTATGTTAGTCATGAACTCAGTTTTCTTTATATTGACCCTCAAGCCGGTTTTAGCTGCTGTAGTATAGAGGCTCTGTAGCTGGTGAGTAGCTACTTCTATGTTGTTGCATAATAAGCTAAGGTCGTCGGCAAAGGCCTGGCAAGGTACACTGAGATTATCTTTTTTTGTAGCCAATTTTCGGTCCACTTCCTGGAGGTAATGTGGCAGTCCATTCCCTGGTGATCTTCTCTAGAACGCAATTAAAGAGAATGCACGAAATTCCATCACCTTGTCTAACTCCCGTTTGGATAGAGAAACTCTCTGAGAGGTCACCTCTAAATTTGACTTTGGAGGTGGTGTTCATCAGCGCATCCTGGATTAGTCTGGTGGTCTTCTCATCCAGGCCTAGTTCCCATCAGGTGGAGAAGAAGGTCTGCCTATCTGTTGAATCATGTGCCTTCTGGAAGTCTATTAGTATGACTATCCATTGGTGTCCGCCATGATTCTTGTACCTCAGGATTGTCTTGAGGTTCTGTATCTGCTCTGTGCAAGATCTGTTTGCGCGAAAACCGGCCTGATATTCACCTAATTGGGAATCCAGTTGACTGACCACTCTGGTTTGCAGGGCTTTAGAAAAGATCTTGTACGTAACTGATATTGGAGAGATGCCTCTGGAGTTGTCGAGGTCTATCTTACTGCCTTTCTTATGTAGAGGATAGATCACCACTGAGGTCCATTCCTCAGGTAAGGTCTCCGTTGCCCAAATATCCTCTATTATCTGATGGATGCTTTGTATGGATTGTTCGTCAGCATGTTTCCATATCTCCGCTACTATACCGTCTTCACCTGAGGCCTTGTTGTTCTTTAGGCTCTTGATAGTCTCCCTTATTTCTTCAATGGTTGGCGGAGTGGAGTCTTGGTTTCTGGAAATAGGCTCAGAGAATGCGGGTCTCTCTTTAGGTTCCTCTCCATTGAGGAGCTGTTTGAATTACTCTGCAAGTGTATTGGTACAATCCTTGTTGTTGAAGTGAAGCTTCCCATCAGGTCCACGAAGATGAAGGGTGGGAGCTGTGTACTTCGTTGTCTGTTTTCTGAGTTCCCTGTAGAAATCTCTACCACTAATTCAAATATATGAGGCTTTACAAGGTTGAGAATTTGTTCGGTATACTCCTGAAATAAGATATTATTATTAAGCGAGTGCTGGTTGAAATATATTTGAATTCGTGTTTTAAATACTAATTTTGTATCGTGCATTTTGAAGACATTAATAATATGGCAAATGTTATTGTTGTTGAACGTGAAAGAAAGTTTTTTCTGGGGTTGAATCCTTAATTAGACCAGTAAAAGGCTTACTCTTGATTTTATTGATTAGTTTGTGTATAAAATATTTGTAACCGTTATTTACAGCTATTTTTATAGTTCTAATTTTGTTATTGACGTTCTTGCTGGATAGAGGGATAAAGGGTCTATGTATCAATGTCGCTTTTGATGAGCTCTGTTTGTTTAATGAACTATAATCTACACTAGTGTCCTAAAGTTAAGCATAATCACTAAACGAGGCCATACCGTCTGATAGGAATGTCCGACGGATTGCTGAACAAACGGAAGCTGAATCACACACCATATGTCACACAACTTGTCCAAAAAACAGTGTCAGAAAGGTTCTGATAGCTAAAGTACACCTTTGACAACAACTAACAAAACTTGGCAACGTTTTTCACAACAAATTATGACGTTAATAGGGTGTGTCTTTACCCCTAACGGCCACACATGCTCCGCAGCGATGATCCAAGAGCTCTTGTGGCAGTCGATCCCATTCCTCCGAAAGGACAATGCGAAGGTCTTGGAGGGTCCTTGGTGGAGTCTGAAGGGATGCAGTTCGCCTCCCCAATGCATCCCAGGCATGTTCTGTAGGATTCAGATCCGCAGACCTCGCTGGCCAGTCCATGCGATGATGTCTTCCCCAGCCAGAAATTCATCCACCAGAGCAGCTCGGTGCGTTCGGGCATTGTCGACAATTAAGGGGAAGTCTGGACCAAGCGCACATCTGAAGTGTCGAACATCCCTGTATCTCCGAGCGTTAACAGTGTTCCTCGGACCACCCATGGAGATGTGCAGGTCTATGTGGCCATTCAACATGATGCCGCCCCACACCATAACGCCATCACCACCATACTGGTCACGTTCCACGATGTTCCTGTGGTTGTATCGGCTACCCGGTTCCCTCCAGATTAATGTGCGACGGGAATCGTTCTGCAAACTGAAGCGGGATTCATCTGTGAAGAGCACATGCCTCCATTCATTCATGGTCCAGTTTCGATGTTGACGGCTCCACAGTAAACGGGCCCGTCTCTGTGGTGGAGTGAGCGGGACGCACACCGATGGATGTCGGGCAAACCGCCCCGGTACACAGTTTCCCTGAGATGGTTGCAAGCTCAGCCCACAATTTTCTTCCAGATGCACTCCGATTTCGTCGGGCGGTTAAAGCCAGATATCGGTCCTGCTGTGGGGTGGTTACCCTTGGTCGATCTGGTCCTGGCCTACGATTAACATCTCCTGTGTCTCGAAATAGTCTCCAAAGTTTGTGGCACATTCAAGTGTACGGCGACTTGGTTCTGTGTCTGGCCTGCTTCCAGGCGGCAAAACGGGGTCCCAATGGCGTCGTTGCTCCATTATGTTGTCAAGTTCACCACGAGGCTACACTCCGGCAAACACGACTGAAGGATTATGGGGCGCAGGCACTGGCTGTGTTTACCTTGCGGTTACGCCAGTAGTCTCTGCAGGGAACACTCCTTTCCTATACAGAGCGAACACGTAAGGTTGCTAGGTGCATATGTCGTGCGATTTGCGGTCTATTTCCTGTTGCCCTGCTTGCTCGTAACTTATGCTTAACTTTTGGACACTAGTGTATTATTTAAAGTTCCAAGTAACTGAGTTATCTATTCATTTCAGATTATTTCGTATATTTTCTGTATGTATGAGGGTAGCGGGGATTGAAGTAGTCGTACGTTCATAAGGGAGTATTTGCGAATCACCATAACTTGGGAGTGTATTCCAACCACCTGTGGCACTTGCAAAAAACGTTTTGTACATATGTCCCGGATGAATGCATTCTTGAGACTTTGTTTGCTCTCTCCGGTGGTATTTGGAGGAATTCAAACAAAATATAAGAGTACGCTAATGGGACAAGTTTCTTACAAAGGGAAGCTTATGTCCCTGTACCGTCTCTGCTGATTACCCCATAACCTATTCAATTGTTGCAAGATCAGTTTGAGAGCTCGCACTGGAATGTTACATGCGATGCTCATTGATCTTCTTCATACTAAAATAATTTATACAAAGGGAGTTTTGTTTAAAATTACCCTTCCAGCATTAACAGATTGCTATAATCTCTAAGAGTGTCCAGGCTGAGTAGCTCAGAGCCCTTCCCTTATCCCATCTGACGGTGCTCAGCCTTGTGCCCGTAGACTTTCTCGCACATAAAATAACTGTGGGGCAAAATTCCGGCACCACGTCGTCTGCGGAAACCATAAAGTCAGTTAGTGGGATGCAGTAGGATCATCCGCCAGTGTTTCATTGGTTGACTGACGTTGGTGTGACGTCTGTCTTATAGTTTGTAGTATTCATAATTAAATTGTGTACGTGCTATTTTGATACGATAATAATAATATTAAAAAATCAGTTATGTGTAAGGAAATCATTACAAAGAGACAAGAAACAGATGACTAAATCATTGTTGAACAGTTCCCTTAATGTCCTGGTGGTAATAGAACACCTCGGTTTAGTTCGATCAACTGATGAAATAAAGGGTTTTGTCAGACAGAATCTTTTGCAGAAATCAGTGGATAATTTAGGGGTGGTCCCTCAGGCTCCTAACATTAGACCAATGGCAGTCACAGTGTCAAGAGGATTTCTGTACAGTGTTTGATGGGAGGTTGTACAGATTAGCTCGCTCAGTTCTCTAATGTATTCATGGAGAGATAATGTAGTATAGTCAACTGCTTATTAAAGCCACTGTTTTCCATGTTTCCAGGGTGTGAAGGAGCAGTCCCAGGTCCTCGCTGAAGATCTCCTAAATGAGTGAGTGATGATGTTGGTAACCTAATTTTCTCCGCATGCTCCTAGTGAAGTACAGTGCTGAATATTAATGTGTTAACAGGAGATATGTGGTAATTTAATTAACCTTCCAAATGAAAGGACGCACCAATTTGTATGAGGCTCCTTGACATGCCCGATGAGTCTTGTTACCAAAGAGCTCATAATGTGTATATTTCCTCAAATTACAGGACTGATTTTGTTTTTTTAATTGGAAGTACATTGTAATTTTTCACATCCTGCCAGGAATATGAAATGTATCACTAGTCAGTTGCCAGTACGATATTCGCTGTAGACTCACATGGTCACCTTCTTACTGTTGTCTAAGCATTGTGACACTGTCTCCTTTGTTTATTCATGTCACGTTATTAATTTCAAACAATCAGAGCCGTGATGTAAATCTACATATTACACGTAACTTACACTCTTATGCGTTCATTAATATCAAATTGTTTCAGAAATTTTGCCAATACGATGGTTGCGTGTTTCCGGATCAAATGACAAGATAGCTCATTCAGACTAAATTAGTCGCTAATGCATTCAAAATGTGGTAAAACGTGAAGTCGTGCGTTAACCGCTGCACCAGCACCTTGAGCACTGGCGGGGCAGTAGGCAGGAGGACGGAGAACAAACACCACTACACAACCAATTACCAACCCCCCCCCCCGCCATGGCACTACAGCCCTTGAAGGGCTTTGGCCTAACAAGCGACCGCTGTTCAGACCGAAGGCCTGCAGATTACGAGGTGTCGCGTGGTCAGCACGACAAATCCTCTCCGCCGTTATTCCTGGCTTTCTAGACAGGACCGCCATCTCACCGTCAGATAGCTCCTCAATTCTAATCACGTAGGCTGAGTGGACCTCGAACCAGCCCTCAGGTCCAGGTAAAACTCCCTGACCTGGCCGGGAATCGAACCCGGGGCTTCCGGGTAAGGCCGGCCGCAAAATGAGACGCAGGTCCGTGAGGTGACGCAGGGTGACTCACGTCAAATTCTTCACGGCAGAGTGAGTCACGACGACAGTCGTTGCAAGTTGGATAGCAGTTTACAACACAGATGGCGAATACTGCTGCTATGTTAATGGACTTGAGTTCAGAATCGGATTCCGATACCGAGTTTGTGTTCCAAACGGTATGTTACAGATTCAGCCGGTGCTCTACTTTTAATGTATTTTTGCTGTCTTCTGAGAGCATCTCTCAGCGAATGTCTGAGTTTCTCCCACATCGCCTTCGCTTCAGCACCTGCAACAATGGCTTCGTGGCTTGTATCATACAGAACTTGACGAACACGCACGGCTTCAATTAGTTTTTCTTCCATTTCGAGCTACAAAACACAGTATGAACAACCAAAATCACCGTGAGTGTTGCAGGGTCACCACAGGCAGCAACTGCGTTACGTCACGGACCTGCGTCTCATTTTGCGGCCGGCCTAAGAGGCAGACTCGCTACCCCTACACCACGGGGCCGGCTCACCAATTACCAAACACTTACCTTAAAAAACTACATTTCGAAGCACGCCGTTATTAAAGCAATATCGGAGAAAACCACCGCGCAAGAAAAAGTGGACCGGGCGAGTTGGCTGTGCGGTTAGGGGCGCGCAGCTTTGAGCTCGCATCCCGGAAATTGTGGGCTCGAACCCCACTGTCGGCAGCTCGGAAAATGGTCTCCCATTTTCACAGCAGGCAAATGCTGGGGCTGTACCTTAATTAAGGCCACGGCCTCTTCCTTCCCATTCCTAGGCCTTTCCTGTCCCATCGTCGCCGTAAGACCTATCTGTGTCGGTGCGACGTAAAGCAAAAAGAAAAAAGGACAAATATGGTTCGCTTGCATGAGCACAAGTAATCTTCTCATTCTCTGTAAAATAAACATGAGATGCAAATTTAAAATGTGTATAACTTATACCGGGTTATTCACCTAACGCGTTACATTGAAGATATCGGCATTCTGTTTTCATATTCGTAAACGGTACGCAGGGTCTTGTAAAATAACGTGCTACTTAGTCTCCTGGGGGTGATTAACAACCGAGGTATTGATACTAACTCCATGTTTTTAAATGGAACGGCACACATTTATACAGCTGGCCCATAACACCAACTGCGTACAAGTTCAAATATGTATTTTAAAAATCGGACAAGTACTTATTGAGATATAAATAA
Source organism: Anabrus simplex (assembly GCF_040414725.1). Taxonomy (NCBI): domain Eukaryota; kingdom Metazoa; phylum Arthropoda; class Insecta; order Orthoptera; family Tettigoniidae; genus Anabrus; species Anabrus simplex. Next base: position 44,590,191 of record NC_090278.1, on the reverse strand, counting down.
GAACAGCATGCGCGGTTTTGCATGCCGCATCAGACGGCGTGAAGTCGGGCAAGGACGCATTGAGGCGCATGCTGCTTCCTGGCCTTGATTCCAGCCACAGAACGAATACCAGGCAAGTACTGTGAACATAATGTGATGTATCGTAACACACCCTGGGTGTGCAACGTTATGGTATGACTGGGGAAGGGAGATTAAAGTTGTATTGTTTTGTTTTGACATGTAATAGGTTGAGCCCAGTTTAGCGTTTTTTCTGACTGTTGGGAATGGGAAGGATTTGGAAAGAAGTCGACCGTAGCCTATCACAAAGGTACCTCTATCCGGTATTTGCCTGGTGTTGAACATGGGACACCGTGAAAATCACTTTCAGGTTGGGCGAGGCAGGACTCGAACCTACGCTCTCCCGAATGCACGCAACTACAGTCGCGCTGGAGCTCTGCGGAGATTAATGCATATAAAATAAAACATAAATAATAGTGTTGCTGCCATCTCACTACGATCAGCTCTGAACATTTGCTTTTCTAGAAGGAGCTCTTCCGGTGTTTTGTGTTATGTTTATTTCTCTACTCATACAGTAGTATGTACTGTACACTAAAACCAGTGACAATTACAGCTTTAGTTATGTTCCTTTTAAACACATCAACCCTTTCTGTCCTGTCATCTGTTTGTGTGTCATACACACTTTGCAAACCCATCACATGTGTACGAGGTGCTTACATGTCTGGTATCCATTCTGAGGCTGAACTCACTCCCAGGAAACTGCTTGCGCCTCAATATGTCCTTGCTCGACTTCACGCCGTCTGATGCGGCATGCAAAACCGCGCATCCTGTTCTTACTTATATCTCAAAAAGTAATTGTCCGATTTTCAAAATACTTACATATTTGTACTTGTACGCAGATGAACTTTTAAATCAGCTGTACGAATTTGTGCCGTTCCATTTTAAAATATGGAGTTATTATCAATATCTCGGTTCTTAATCACCCCATGAGACTAGGTAGCACGTTATTTTACAAGACCCTGCGTACCATTTACGAATATTGTGACTTCCCCACTCGGAGAATAATCATCAAATGAGAAATGCAACCATTCAAGCTAAGGGCGCCAATCTTTAAGTTGAAGACTTAAAAATAAAATTTATAATCAAGCTTGGACGGACTCTTATCACAGGGGTAAGGTGATAGTGCACTAATCATTAAGCAGGAGAATTAGAAATCAAAAGGCTAATTAAGGCAAATTGATTAAAGTAAACTAGAAAAATACTATTTATTATATTTAATATAAATGACGACGGTTTAACGAGAACTGAACTTAAAATAGAAAATGAATTTAATAAAAAATTGAATGACTCTACTTCGCGAAAACTTGCAATATCTTTAACTCGCTTGCTCACCATTTAGTCTTGTTCTGCTGGTCCTTGGAAGGCTTCCCTCCTTGTAGCTGGAACATCATCGGTCGTCTTTGATATCTCTTCATCTGCAGCGAAGTACCATTCCTGCCTTGCAAATTGCACCCACCACTAATTGGAAGATGACTTCAAAACTAACACTCCCTATTATGCTTTATCCCGTATATTGGAGATAAGCCCTAAGTCATAGTTAGCAGAACCACCTTGGGTTATTTGGAGAGGATACTCAATTAAGAATCCTTCCAACTTTACTGAAAATGTTCTCTGAAGTTTCATTTCTATCTAGATTAATACTACCTATTGACTTAGACTGGTTCAAACCGGTCTTGTAGCCGAGCTGTACGTACTTCCTGATGAGAGTGGCTATACACCCCTCATTCGGAATTTCTAAGTACCACGTCGTGGTAATGAAGTAAAATACTAACGTAGAATCAAACGAAGAAGATCAAGTAGAATGCAGCCGAGTCCAGTAGTAGAGATCAAGAAGAGATCCAGGTAGAAGAGATGCAAGAGATCAGATCAAGCCAAGAGCTCCAGCACGCCCTTTTATAACCTACTCTGGCGCTAATTACAGGTCGCTACACGTGGTCCAATCAGATGACATGTCTCTCCCCACTCCAGATATTAGAGTTGACGGGTCTTAACTCTGATATTAACTGTTCTTCTATTCGTCCTTTCACTCAGTATCCATGGCAACATGACGCTCCTTTGAAATATAGGCGTTGATCAGTTCGAATAATTCTGGTCGAAATACGGTAGCTTACGTTAGGACGCGTGAACACGTGCTCGCATTTCTCAGAACTTGGTGTCTAAATTGGTCCTTCCAACTTCCTCGGTGATGTGGCAAGATAAAGGAAATCTACTGCAAGTTAATTTTAACCGACTGTCGCAAGAATCTAAGTGAATATGAGGATATTCAGCCCTCGTTTACAGGTCGTAGTTACAAAGTAATGAAATGATAGTGAGCAAATGATTAAACATGAATTATAATACAATTACATACCAAAATAAATATCATGACGTTAAATTCCTGAATTAATTACACATAATAAAATTAACATAATTACACTGTAACGTCTGGAACGTTACATACGCCCCCATGAGTTCTTAACAAATATCACATGAGTTGAGAACTCACACACTCCCACATTGACTTGAAATATCTCTATTACCTGCCCATAACGAGCGACATTATTTTCATACAATTAATTATATCTCACTCTTTCCATATCTCTCGTAGACTGCTTCCCATTGCGACTGTCTGTTATTTCAGTTCATCTTGAGGTTTAGATGCTAAATTATGCCCATCATGAGCAACTTTTCACTTTTGTAAAAAAAAAACAAGATTACCCTAGAGAATATAACATACTATATACAATTCAGATTACAAACTCTGCCGAGTGTCTATCTGTCCTTTGACTCCCCATCTTTCCGACATTCTGTGCTAGATAGCAGTAACACGTTCTCTTCCAATCTTTTACATTAAAAAATGGAAAACATATGATACAAATAATTTACACTTTTATCACTCTTTCGAATGTTTCAACCTTATCTTGAAGCAGGATGTAGTACACTTCACTCGAATACACACGTGATTTAAGCTCACGGTAAAATTATTGCAAGTTAGAAATGCACATACGGAAAAATTAATTATTTGCCGTCGTCAGCTTTAATTAGCCTTCTGTAACATCTCAGAAAACAAATATATAAAATTTCATGGCCTCACATACGGAAAACAGATGATCGATCGTCAATGAACGAGCGTAATTCTACCGCTACACAAACACCTCTCTTGTTTACAAACACAACTAGGAAATACCACCACAATAGCGACGTAAACTTATCCACTCGTAGTCTGACATAACAAGTAGCAACTTCCCCGAGTTACTGACCTATATCTCACAATCCGGTTCAGCCACCTCACACGACAGGTATCTCCTTAAACTACTAATGTTATATGAACCATTCATTACGCTCTCGCCATCCGCTAACTTGTAAGCACAGGGTCCAAGTTTTCTATGTACTTTATAAGGGCCTTGATATAACAGAAAAAATTTCTTCGTTACCTTATCCTCACTGTTTGACAACATGGGAACTCTCACCAAAACCATATCACCTACCTCAAAGTTATCCCGTACCTTACGTTTCTGTTGCCTTTTACGTTTATCTCCAGATTTAATCAGGTTCTCCCGTGCCATTCGGACGTAAAATTCAGCATTACGAGGCGGTTCTTCAGGCAAACCTAACACTCTCACTAGTTCATTCTGAGGCTTACAACCAAAATGAACTTGTGACGGCGTCAATCTCGTGCTTTCATGTTGAACTGCATTGATCCAAGTCTCTATGCGGGATAAATGAGCCACCCAGGCTGTATGCTTATCGAACACTAAGCATCTAAACATGCGAGATAACTCTTTCATAACGCGCTCACACATATTGCCCTGAGGGTATCTAATAGATGAATGAACCTGTGTAATACCTAGCTCTCTAATTATGGACTTCCATTTTTTCGAAATAAATTGCGGTCCACTGTCTGATAATATTGTAAGAGGAGTACCTAATTCAGGGATATACTTTTCTTTGATTATACGACTACAAGATTTTCCAGTGGCTTTTCTCATACCGTATAATCTGACCAATTTCGAGAAGGCATCAATAATGACTAAAATATATTGGAAGCCAAACTGTCCCTTTACCACAGGTCCAAATAAATCAGTACACACCAAGTCACCAGGTCTTTCTGAGATTACTGCCTGACGAGGTCCTTCTAAATAGCGGTTAGGAACTTTGCTACGCTGACACAGATCGCAAGTGGAAAGAATTTTTCTTATATCTCTTCCCATCTTGTCCCATATAAAATTCTGTCGGATCTCATACAGAACTTTATTAGCTCCAAAATGTCCTAATTCCTTGTGGATAAACCAAATCAATTCCACACGTAGCGCTTTGGGTACACAAATCCCCCAGAGATCCTCGCCACATTTCCTGGCTAGAAACCCGTTAACCAGTTTGTACGTGTGCCTACCATGCGACACAGTGAGCTGCTCTCCTCCCTGAAGTACAGACAAAGGTTCCCGACATTCTTCGTCTACCGACTGTTCAACCAATAGGTTACGTAGTCTCTTTAGAGCAGTTTCATTTTCCTTAGACAGACATGTACATATAATAATGCCCTCACGTGGCTCTAGAAGGCTACCTTCTTCGCTCAACTTCGGATCACGTGACAATAAATCAGCAAGGACATTATTCTTTCCCTTAATATGAGTTACCTTAAAATCATACTCTTGTAGGGCGAGTATCCATCTACTAACTCTGTTAGATGATAATTTACACTTGGATACAAAAGAAAGAGCATGATGATCCGTCCTAATTTCAAATTCGGTACCTAAAACATACATCCTAAATTTACTCAGGGAGTATACGATAGCTAGGAATTCAAGTTCCGTTATAGTATAACGCTTTTCAGCAGCACTTAAACCTCTGGAAGCTAAAGACACAATCCCTAAATTACCATCATCATCTACTTGACATAGTGCACCTGCGATACCACAGTGAGATGCGTCCGTCAGCAACACATACTTCCTATCGGGCATGGGGTATCTCAAAACAACCGCCTGCCTGAATCCTTCTTTTAATTTTAGGAAAGCTCTATCATGATCTTGTGTCCATTCCCACTTACTGCCAGCTTTCAATAGTTCTCTAAATGGCTCTAGTAAGTTACCAAATCTCACTACAAATCGTCTGAAAAAATTACATACACCAATATACGATCTGAGCTCCTTAATATTTCTAGGTGTCGTAGTATTCAATATTTTTTCAATTCTTGTGCTCTCAGGCGTCACTCCCATTGCCGATACACGGTGCCCCAAAAAAGTCACCTCTCGTCTACTGAAAACACATTTGTCAAGTTTCAGAGTAAAACCAGCATACTCTAATTTAGAAAAAACCCTCTCCAAGTGGTCCAAGTGCTCTTCAAAGGTACTAGATCCTATAACCAAATCATCGATATAAATAGTAGCATAATCTCCAGTATCATCTCCCAAGGCAATACTAAGTGCGCGAATAAGAGCTGCCGAACTCGTACGGGTCCCAAAAGGAACACGCCTAAATTGGTACAAACTATGCTTATAGCTGAAAGCAGTAAGAGGCCTGTCTTCTGATCTTAAAGGTATCTGCCAAAAACTACTCCTAAGATCTAACGTAGAAAACCAACTCTTACCCTGAAAATTCTGTATCAACTCTTCAATGGTTTGTGATCTCAACTGATCAGCACCAATACGTCGGTTCATCTCCCTGCCATCAATACACAAACGTATTGATCCATCAGACTTAGGCACGACAATTAAGGGATTAACATATTGACTGTTTGATAATTCAATCACATCGTCTGCTAACATAGCTTGAATTTGATCCTCTACGGCTTTTGCATATTTGTGTGGTATCGGATACCGCGGTCCGCTGAATGGAGTCTTATCCAGCACAGAAAAAGAATGTTCATACAGATGGGTAACACCAGGTTTCTCGGAAAAAATCTCTACGTGTTCACACAACACTTCATATAACTTGTCCTTCTGGATTTCATTTAACTCATTACTACTTACGGCTTCTTTCAAGCCACATATCTTATCCTCATTAATCCACAACTGACACAACTTCAGGCCCTCACTAGCCTCTTCATTTACTTTAGAAACCTCTCTCATTCTCCACACTGTACTAACTTCCGTTTTCCTCTGAATTTCCTCCTCAAACTTGACTTTGATATCCTCATTATTCCACCTCAAATTTAGCACTAGATCATTGTAATTTAACTGAGCCAATTTTAACGTTAACCAGTCAGATCCCAAGATAAGATCAAATATTAAATGCGGAATTACCAAACATATCTGAACGCTAATAAAATTATTAATACAGATCGGGACAGCTACTTGTTTACAAATTTGCTTAGACCTCTTTCCAACAGCCGTAATGATGAAAGTAGACTTAACAGGCATTTCCTCCAACTGAATACCCTGTTTCACTAATGACTCATACCACTGAGAACTAATACATGATATTTGGCTACCAGAATCAATCAAAACTTTAATCCACGCCCCCCAGACTTTCAATTTAACAACGGGATTGACTACTTTATTACTTGAATCTCCATTATTCTGCTCGGGTTCATCCAACAAATCGTCTCTAACATCGAGGTCATATGGTAACACTTTCATGGCAAGACACTTCGCTACCTTCGCACTAGGCTGGAATTCTGACCTAACATTACAGCCTCTAGTTAGTTTAAAGTTTCCCTTTGTGTATTGACGTTAGACTCATTAGTACATTGCTCTGGCCTCCGTTGGGAATTTCCTGTCCAATATTCCTGTGCTCCGCTCCTGCTGTTCTGCTGAGGTCTGAACTGATTACGAGCTTCGTGATTCTGTGTTCTACCGTTATGTCTCATTCCGTTGTGATGACTAAAGTTCTGAATATTCTCCGTTCTACTCCTAAGGTTACCTAAAGCATCAAAACTGCCTAGTAGGTTTTCCATCTCCTGAATAGTACCAACTTTTTGCATGCAGGCTGCTTCTCTCACCCTGTCCGGAAAATGTCTTAAAAGTAGTCTTACTACATCAGACCCCTCGGTTATACCATCTAAGTTCTGACAAATCATGACATGTGCCAGGAAGTACTCGGTCATCGTGACTCCTTCATGCTGTTTGTACCTCCCAAATACCACCCTTTCTCTCTCCCGAGCTTGTATCGCTTCATTCCAGAATTTCTCTCTAAACTTATTTCTGAATTCTTTCAGGTTCGTCATCGTCTGCTTATATACCATGAACCAAGACCGTGTTTCTCCTACAAAAGCATGGTCAATATTTTCCATAACGTCTTCCCAGTCCATAGACCCTTCCTCTAGACGCTTTTCAAATCGTTTTTCTATCATCTTAAGGAAATCTAGCGGGTTCGTTTGTTTCCCATTAAACTTAGGTAGTTCTATTTCCCTAATGTAGCTATTTCCTAGACATTGCCTTCCCGTAAAAACCTGTTTATCCTTTGCCACCTGTTTTAACTTATTTTCTGCTTTCTCTATCCGGCATTCTACATCTCTGTCTCTCCTATCAATTTCTCTCTCCAAATTAACCTGCTTCTCTTTCAATGTCCTAATTTCAATCTTATTCTCTTCAGCTATCGCAAACCTTTCTTCACTTGCCCGGGTCTCATCTTCTATTCTAAGCTTTACCGTGTCAATCTCTTGTTGAACGTGGTCTTTAAATATCCGTATTTCCCCTCTTTGAGTCTCAACTCTCTTATCAATACTAGTGACCTGCCTCATTACTTCCTCCTTAGTAGAGTTGTTTTCCTTCCCCATTAATTCCAGGAATTCACTTCTCTGCTCCGCAAACTTTTCTTCTACCTCTTTCCCTCGCCGTTCATATTCACTTTTCTGGTCCTCTAATCGCTTATTAAAATGTTCATTTTTTACCACCAGATCGCGTAACTGCCTACTGTGTTCGTCCATTCTTCGATTTGCTTCCTCCTTATTTTCCCTCATCTCCCTGCTTAATTCAGCTTTAGTTTGCTCTAACTGTTCTTTAAGTTCATATTTAATATTCTCAATTTTAGTGTTAGTTTGTTCTACATCTGTTTTAATTTGTTCCAATTCACCTTTAAGCTCAGATTTAGTTTGTTCTGCATCTATTTTAATCTGTTCCAATTCACTTTTTATTTCAGTTTTACTGTCCTCTATCTTACTTAACATTAACTGCATCATTCCCATTAACTGATCATTATTATTACTTTCATTGTTAGTGTTTACTTCCGCTTCGCCCCCCATCCTACTATCATCTGACTCCATACTGACTTCTTTCTGCTTGCCTTCACTCTCCATACTACTTACACTTCTATCTTCAATTTCCTCTACTAGACTACACAACTCTTCCTCTGAACTCAATACGTTATTGCCTTTTATCGCCCGTCCACTGCGCAACATCCTCTCCTCTTTCGTCTGATCAGCCATGACCCTTCCCACAATCAAACACTCCTAATGAAACGTGGATATCCAAATTTTGCCCATAATACTAATTCTGATATTGTCATTAACTGCTCCGTACTTAATGATTTTCTCGCCACACGTTGGAGCGGCATTTATGTGTCTTCCCCACTCGGAGAATAATCATCAAATGAGAAATGCAACCATTCAAGCTAAGGGCGCCAATCTTTAAGTTGAAGACTTAAAAATAAAATTTATAATCAAGCTTGGACGGACTCTTATCACAGGGGTAAGGTGATAGTGCACTAATCATTAAGCAGGAGAATTAGAAATCAAAAGGCTAATTAAGGCAAATTGATTAAAGTAAACTAGAAAAATACTATTTATTATATTTAATATAAATGACGACGGTTTAACGAGAACTGAATTTAAAATAGAAAATGAATTTAATAAAAAATTGAATGACTCTACTTCGCGAAAACTTGCAATATCTTTAACTCGCTTGCTCACCATTTAGTCTTGTTCTGCTGGTCCTTGGAAGGCTTCCCTCCTTGTAGCTGGAACATCATCGGTCGTCTTTGATATCTCTTCATCTGCAGCGAAGTACCATTCCTGCCTTGCAAATTGCACCCACCACTAATTGGAAGATGACTTCAAAACTAACACTCCCTATTATGCTTTATCCCGTATATTGGAGATAAGCCCTAAGTCATAGTTAGCAGAACCACCTTGGGTTATTTGGAGAGGATACTCAATTAAGAATCCTTCCAACTTTACTGAAAATGTTCTCTGAAGTTTCATTTCTATCTAGATTAATACTACCTATTGACTTAGACTGGTTCAAACCGGTCTTGTAGCCGAGCTGTACGTACTTCCTGATGAGAGTGGCTATACACCCCTCATTCGGAATTTCTAAGTACCACGTCGTGGTAATGAAGTAAAATACTAACGTAGAATCAAACGAAGAAGATCAAGTAGAATGCAGCCGAGTCCAGTAGTAGAGATCAAGAAGAGATCCAGGTAGAAGAGATGCAAGAGATCAGATCAAGCCAAGAGCTCCAGCACGCCCTTTTATAACCTACTCTGGCGCTAATTACAGGTCGCTACACGTGGTCCAATCAGATGACATGTCTCTCCCCACTCCAGATATTAGAGTTGACGGGTCTTAACTCTGATATTAACTGTTCTTCTATTCGTCCTTTCACTCAGTATCCATGGCAACATGACGCTCCTTTGAAATATAGGCGTTGATCAGTTCGAATAATTCTGGTCGAAATACGGTAGCTTACGTTAGGACGCGTGAACACGTGCTCGCATTTCTCAGAACTTGGTGTCTAAATTGGTCCTTCCAACTTCCTCGGTGATGTGGCAAGATAAAGGAAATCTACTGCAAGTTAATTTTAACCGACTGTCGCAAGAATCTAAGTGAATATGAGGATATTCAGCCCTCGTTTACAGGTCGTAGTTACAAAGTAATGAAATGATAGTGAGCAAATGATTAAACATGAATTATAATACAATTACATACCAAAATAAATATCATGACGTTAAATTCCTGAATTAATTACACATAATAAAATTAACATAATTACACTGTAACGTCTGGAACGTTACAATATGAAAACAGAATGCTGATATTTTTAATGGTTTAGGAGTTATTTCCGTGTAACATGAATAACCCTGTGTAAAGGGTTTAAGTTTCCCTCAAATAAGCAGCAGATGCAAACATTTCGAGGTAAATTACATAATGTACGTCAAAAATTAGAAACGTGAAAACAAGGTCATCTCCGTACTTTGGAGGGGTGGAGTGGTTAGCTGTACGCGCGGCCGCCTTTGCCCCCAGGAATTAACCTGGTACTCATTTCTGATATAGGCTGAGTGAACCTCAGCGCCATATGCACCTCCGGAAGTGGAAATCTCGTTTCATAAATATTACGACTTCCTGACAGGGATTCGAACCCACATCGTTCCGAGCGAACCGAACACGCCTTTACCGCCTCGGCTAGGCAGCCAATTAAAAAGGTAGGCCCCTTTAAAAAATCGTAAGTTAACTCCATAAATATAATTAATTAGATATGAATTTACAATTTTCAAATGAATATCGTGTTTGCCCATACTCAAAAACTTACGCAGTACCCCATATTCATTAGGAAAGTTCATACTCCAAATCTCCAAATACTGTGAAGCTGGAACAGTGCAATTTCATACCGAACCACTCGAGCTAAATCGCCAAAACGAAATTAAAAGAGGTTTAAATCATAAGAGGATTAAACTATAATGTTATTCGACCGGAAACACGACAAGAAAAGCTCATCATGAAGACATCGTTACGTGACAAGATGAGACCAAGCCCACTGATAACATTGGAGGTTATGGTAATGACGTATAAAAAAGGAAAGCAACAAATATTCGAGCTTTACAACCCAATAGAATCTGAACTCTAACGTATTTCGAATATCACATTAGCTAAACCTTTAAATAATTAATAGCAAATACAATTTTAATTAAGGTAATAATCAAAAATCAATGATAGGGTTCGCTTCAGAAGGATGACAGAAAGCTATCTCAGTCTTATGGTGGAGACAGAAGACGGACAGGCTCTTTAGCAGAGGAGCGGAAGAAAGCGCTCATCGACGGGCTAAAGAGACACTGGCAGGACGTCAAAGCCGGTAGACGAACAAGACACAGACACTGAGTATGAGATTGGTTGCTAACACGCAGTCCACAGAGACTCGAGATACTGGCAGGATGTCAAAGCCGGTAGACGAACAAGACACAGACACTGAGTATGAGATTGGTTGCTAACACGCAGTCCACAGAGACTCGAGATACTGGCAGGATGTCAAAGCCGGTAGAGGAACAAGACACAGACACTAAGTATGAGATTGGTTGCTAACACGCAGTCCACAGAGACTCGAGATACTGGCAGGACGTCAAAGTCGGCAGACGAACAAGACAGAGACACTGAGTATGAGATTGGTTGCTAACACGCAGTCCACAGCGGCTGTAGAGATACTGGCAGGATGTCAAAGCCGGTAGACGAACAAGACACAGACACTGAGTATGAGATTGGTTGCTAACACGCAGTCCACAGAGACTCGAGATACTGGCAGGATGTCAAAGCCGGTAGACGAACAAGACACAGACACTGAGTATGAGATTGGTTGCTAACACGCAGTCCACAGAGACTCGAGATACTGGCAGGATGTCAAAGCCGGTAGAGGAACAAGACACAGACACTGAGTATGAGATTGGTTGCTAACACGCAGTCCACAGAGGCTGTAGAGATACTGGCAGGACGTCAAAGCCGGCAGACGAACAAGACACTGAGTATGAGATTGGTTGCTAACACACAGTCCACAGCGGCTGTAGAGATACTGGCAGGATGTCAAAGCCGGTAGACGAACAAGACACAGACACTGAGTATTAGATTGGTTGCTAACACGCAGTCCACAGAGGCTGTAGAGATACTGGCATGACGTCAAAGCCGGCAGACGAACAAGACACTGAGTATGAGATTGGTTGCTAACACACAGTCCACAGAGACTCGAGATACTGGCAGGATGTCAAAGCCGGTAGACGAACAAGACACAGACACTGAGTATGAGATTGGTTGCTAACACGCAGTCCACAGAGGCTGTAGAGATACTGGCAGGACGTCAAAGCCGGCAGACGAACAAGACACTGAGTATGAGATTGGTTGCTAACACACAGTCCACAGCGGCTGTAGAGATACTGGCAGGATGTCAAAGCCGGTAGACGAACAAGACACAGACACTGAGTATTAGATTGGTTGCTAACACGCAGTCGACAGAGGCTGTAGAGATACTGGCATGACGTCAAAGCCGGCAGACGAACAAGACACTGAGTATGAGATTGGTTGCTAACACGCAGTCCACAGAGACTCGAGATACTGGCAGGATGTCAAAGCCGGTAGACGAACAAGACACAGACACTGAGTATTAGATTGGTTGCTAACACGCAGTCCACAGAGGCTGTAGAGATACTGGCATGACGTCAAAGCCGGCAGACGAACAAGACACTGAGTATGAGATTGGTTGCTAACACGCAGTCCACAGAGACTCGAGATACTGGCAGGATGTCAAAGCCGGCAGACGAACAAGACACAGACACTGAGTATGAGATTGGTTGCTAACACGCAGTCCACAGAGACTCGAGATACTGGCAGGATGTCAAAGCCGGTAGACGAACAAGACACAGACACTGAGTATGAGATTGGTTGCTAACACGCAGTCCACAGAGACTCGAGATACTGGCAGGATGTCAAAGCCGGTAGAGGAACAAGACACAGACACTGAGTATGAGATTGGTTGCTAACACGCAGTCCACAGAGACTCGAGATACTGGCAGGATGTCAAAGCCGGTAGAGGAACAAGACACAGACACTGAGTATGAGATTGGTTGCTAACACGCAGTCCACAGAGGCTGTAGAGATACTGGCAGGACGTCAAAGCCGGTAGACGAACAAGACACTGAGTATGAGATTGGTTGCTAACACGCAGTCCACAGAGACTCGAGATACTGGCAGGATGTCAAAGCCGGCAGACGAACAAGACACTGAGTATGAGATTGGTTGCTAACACACAGTCCACAGCGGCTGTAGAGATACTGGCAGGATGTCAAAGCCGGTAGACGAACAAGACACTGAGTATGAGATTGGTTACTAACACGCAGTCCACAGAGGCTCAGTTGGAAAACAAGAATGAAAGGTACAATTTAATTTAAAATCCGAGCGCACCGCTCGAAGGAAGAAGAAGGTAAACACACGAACTTAATGAAAAATTAAAACCTCCGCCTCACATTAGAGATTGAAATAGAAGGAAACGGAAATTAATTAAACAGAGAATCATTAAACACCTGAAAAAGTTTCAGATCAACTGCACGTGATTTGAAAAGGTAATACATTTCGGTGCAATTACACTGGTGAAGAAGTGTGTGACAACTTTGTAAATACACAGTATTCGAACACACGCGTAGCGTACATGTAGTTAATATATCACAAGTGAAACACTCACATAGAAGGTTCCGGAATATATGACAAGTAGAATCCTTACAATAGTTCGTAGCGTTTTTTACTGCATAACAGGAAGAAAAACAACTCCGTATGCGGCGGTGAAGCTAATGTCGAGAAGAATGGTTGTGTTTTCACGGGCATTATGAAGAGCTGCTCTGTTCCATTTACGACAATCGACTGACAGTTATTGCAAGTGAGTCGCTCCCAGCATGCAGTTCCACGTATGAATTACGTATTCCTCTGAGCGTTTATAACTCCTCCTAGGACGTCATATATGTTCAATATGACAGGTATACAAAATATTGTTGAATTAAGGGACTGATTAAACCATGCAACAAAAATCTCTCCAAATTGTTGCGTTCCTCTGCTACATCCTGCATTCCTTAGTGATTGAATCAGCAACTTGTTTCTGATTAGGTTGATGTTTCCGTTGATTTCTTTTAGTAATGACACAGACACGTGTGAGGGCGCATGTAATAATGAAAATGTTACTTTTCTTGCAAGCATTGCTCAAAGTGAATCGAGCGGAACAGGTGGGAGCTTCGCACTACTTCAGTTCACTTTCACGGATTGTAGACCATCCAAGCTGCAATGGCAGAACCAGACTGTGGTACGCGTACAAATACCGACGTGCATTACAGGAGTTATGAGGGATGAAGTGCTCACATCACTTTGTTGCTGCATTTCTTGTTATTTTTAAAATTTCACGTTCCTTTCAAACAACAGCTGGGGCGTTATTTTTGTAATACATAGAGTTAACGGTGAACTATTTGCCGTAAAGTGGCCTTATCGTCCGCGAACGGCGCTAGCGACAGCTGCTCACCCCGGAGAAGCGCGTGGTCAGCGCGACGAATTCTCTCGGCTGTTATTCTTGACCAAGGCCGCCATCTCACCGTCACGTGTAGTGAAAGTTATTGGGTTCGATCCCCGCGCTCATTCCCCGCTGAAGGTGCTCAGCCGCTTGTCGGACGTTATTGATTTCCTGCAGGACACCTCGGTGTCTCAAAAAACCTATAAGTTAGTGCGACCTGAAACTAGTAACCTTATTGATATTCGCGTTGACCTCAAACCAGGCCTCAGATCTGACCGGGAATCAAACACGAGACCTCCGAATATTAGATACATATAATAAGAGACCCCAGTGTACTTAAACCGTTGTTGTTAACGATCCGTTACAGTTGTAATAAGTGCTAGCCTGTCGGTGTATTGTAGGCGGACAATAAATACTTACCTCAGGTGAGCCACTTCACTTCAGTATAAAAGCAATGTTTTCGATTTCTGAGTCGATGTTCTTCAAGAAATCCTGAATTTCTCTGTGTCTTGTCGGGGAAGGTGGCTGTATCCGCTGCGTGTCATAAGAGGCGACTAAAAGGGTCCCAGGTGCTCTTAACTTGAGAGCGTGGGTTGGCGATCGACGGGACCCTTACCTGAGTCCGGGCATTGCTTCCAAGTACTTGAGACAGGCTCCTCACATTCATCTATCCTATCCGACCTCACTTGGTCAACTCTTGTTCTTTTTAGACCCCGATGTTATGAGGTCACCAGGCCTAGGGTGCCTTTCATTTTCACGTCCTTCTTGTCATCATTTAGCCAAAACCTTCATTTATGACTGTCATATCTCTTCCATTTTTTACCCTGATTGATGTTAATAGAGGATGGTTGCGCAGTTTTACTTCCTTTCAAAACAATCACCACCACCATCACCTTACAAACTAATGAAATTCTTAACTCTAAAGGCAACTTTCAAGACATTAATTGACATTTCCATTGATTTGGGACAGAGTGTTTTGGTGTAGTAAGAAGTGTTCCTCACCTTAGCTGCTTGAACTAAGCATTCTCGCTGGAGTCCACCAGTTGTTAGTTCAAAGCGTCATTGTGGTGCAGAACGAAAACAGCTAACATCAATTCTAACTGAGGAGTGTCGCAACTCTTATAAGAGTTCGAATAATGCTCCGTACTGTCGCTCTCTAGTGAGGACATTTCTAACAAACTCGCCGTCTACAAATATTTTAAATTTCTTTGTAACAATTTCCGCTGTTACATTACTCGCAATTCAAATTGAATGCAGATGTTCTCAAAACACGATGGTTACTTAAGTGCTTTGCTAAACTTGCCCCGGAACTTGTCATATGAAGAAATATTGTATTGTATTTGTTGAACATGACAGGCGTTCAGCCCAAATACATGTTCACAATGAAAACAACTTACAAGAAGAGGAAAAAGAAAGAAACAAGAGACTCCTTGGGCATGCCATGAGGATACTCGGGAAACCTGGCACTCCTACGAAGGATCACCACAGCAGTCATCCTCAGTTCCTACATGCCACGTCCATCGCCCCCGCTGGATATTAAAAAAAGTAAAAAAAAAAAAAATAAACTACCGACCTACTTCTACTGCTGTCCGGCCATGCTATCATCCCTGGTGAGAAAAAGGCCAGCCTCCCTTTGATGACACAACCGGCCCTATTCGTGGATCCCGAAAGAAGCCCCCAACAACCCCTACCAGATCACAGCGCAGTATTCTCACCATTCCATTCGCGGCCGATCTTGTGAGGCTGAAACTGCTCTCCTCCTGTACGCAGACTCTCTCCTCCTCGTACAGCATATATATCTCTCTTTTACTTGTATGGGGTAGGCCCGTCCTACCCCATCCTCTTATGGGTATGTCCTGCCCTCCCTTACCTGCTACTCCTTACTAACTCTTACTGTACATAAATCGTGAATAAACTGCACCTGTCCAAATATAAAGGTATAATAATAATAATAATAATAATAATAATAATAATAATAATAATAATAATAATAATAATAAACTAAAAATCTATATACTAATTGGATACCATAACTAAATATGAATTAACTACCTTAAATAAGACTAATCTAACCCTTCTCCTTCCTTACATTCTAGATATATCAGATACAAGCGAGCGACACTCCTCACGTGCACTCAGCTGCTTGCGCCACATTCGTTGTTTACTGACCTACTCCGGCTGAATTCCAGAACACACATAGTCAGCAATTACATACCATCCTGCCATATCACAAACAAAAAGCCTCAACAGTTGCAAAATACCACATCATTTGCCCAACTCCACTATGTACCCATCACCAGTACTCCACTTACCATTAAATTTACCATACAAACTCCATCGACTGAATATCATCAACTATTAAGCAGGCTTCCCATAAACGCACATCGCCGTTCCAAACACATACCCCCGTAACCCATTCACGTGCCTCCATCACACTTATCTCCAGTAATTTCATCATACCACATCCTGTACACCTACCATATCCACCCTATAACTCCTTCTCTTTCATCTTTCTCTTACAGGACTCTTTTACCGCACAACTCTCCCCCGTCTTCCCACTGCTTGATAATCGACCTTAAAATAGTCTGCTCATCCCCTTTTCCTATTAGTTTCCGACGTTTGGCACTCAATAAACTGTTGTTGTTGTTTGAGCCATCAGTCCATATACTGGTTTGATGCAGCCTTCCATGCCACCCTATCCTGTGCTAAGCTTTTCGTTTCTTCGTAACTATTGCATCCTACATCTGCTCTAATCTGCTTGTCATATTCATATCTTGGTCTACCCCTACCGTTCTTACCACCTACATTTCCTTCAAAAACCAACTGAACGAGTCCTGGGTGTCTTAAGATGTGTCCTATCATTCTATCTCTTATTCTCGTCATATTTAGCCAAATCGATCTCTTCTCACCAATTCGATTCAGTATCTCTTCATTCGTGATTCGATCTATCCATTTCACCTTCAGCATTCTTCTGTAACACCACATTTCAAAAGCTTCTATTCCCTTTCTTTCTGAGCCAGTTATCGTCCATGTTTCACATCCATATTATGCCACGCTCCACACGAAAGTCTTCAAAAACATCCTTCTAATTCCTATATCAATGTTTGAAGTGAGCAAATTTCTTTTCAAAGAAAGCACTTCCTTGCTTGTGCTAGTCTGCATTTTATGTCCTCCTTACTTCTGCCATCGATAGTTATTTTACTCCCCAAGTAACAGTATTCACCTACCTTCGTTCGACTGCACTCCATTACTTTTGTTTTGGACTTATTTATTTTCATCTTGTACTCCTTACCCAAGACTTCGTCCATACCATTCAGCAGCTTCTCGAGATCCTCTGCAGTCTCAGATAAAATAACGATATCATCGACAAATCTCAAGGTTTTGATTTCTTCTCCTTGGTTTGTGATTCCCTTTCCAAATTCCTCTTTGATTTCCTTTACTGCCTGGTCTATGTAAACATTGAAAAGGAGGGGGACAAACTGCAGCCTTGCCTCACTCCTTTCTGGATTGCTGCTTCTTTTTCAAAGCCCTCGATTCTTATCACTGCAGACTGATTTTTATATAGATTGTAGATAATCCTTCGTTCTCGGTATCTGATCCCAATCACCTTCAGAATCTTAAATAGCTTGGTCCAATCAACGTTATCGAATGCCTCTTCTGGATCTACGAATGCCATGTACGTGGGCTTGTCCTCCTTGATTCGATCCTCTAAGATCAGACGTAAAGTCAGGATTGCTTCACGTGTGCCTACATTTCTTTTGAAGCCAAATTCATCATCTCCCAACTCAGCTTCAAATTGTTTTTCCATTCTTCTGTAAATAATACGTGTTAAAATTTTGCAGGCATGTGATACTAGACTAATGGTGCGGTAGTTTTCGCACCTGTCAGCACTGGCTTTCTTGGGAATAGGTATAACAACATTCTGCCGGAAATCGGATGGGACTTCTCCTGTCTCGTACATCTTACACACTAAAAGGAATGACCTTGCCATGCTGCTTTCTCCTAAGGCAGTCAGTAATTCAGAGGGAATGTAATCAATTTCAGGTGCCTTGTTCCTATGTAGGTCACTCACAGCTCTGTCGAACTCTGACCTCAAAATTGGGTCTCCCATTTCATCAGCCTCTTCTTGTTCCAGAACCAAATTATCTACATCCTTACCTTGAAACAACTGTTGGATGTGTTCCTGCCATCTTTCTGCTTTGCCTTCTTTCCCTAGAAGTGGCTTTCCATCTGAGCTCTTAATATTCATACACCTAGATTTCCTTTCTCCAAAGGTTTCCTTGAGTTTCCTGTATGCAGCATCTACCTTTCCCAGGACCATACAGCCTTCGACATCCTTGCACTTCTCCTTCAGCCATTCTTCTTTAGCTACCTTGTACTTTCTATCCACTTGATTCTTTAATTGCCTGTATTCTTTTCTGCCCTCTTCATTTCCAGCATTCTTGCATTTTCGTCGTTCATCAATCAGGTCTAGTATCTCCTGAGTTATTAACTGATTCTTAGTTGATCTTTTCTTCCTTTTTAACATTTCTTTAACAGCCCTACTGACTTCTTTTTTCATGACTATCCATTCTTCCTCTATTGTGTTTCTTTCAGTCTTTTCATTTAGTCCTTTTGCAACATGTTCCTTGAAACAATCCCTCACACTCTTTTCTTTCAACTTGTCTAGATCCCATCATTTGCACTATTTCCTTTCTTCAATTTCTTCAACTTCAGGTGGCATTTCATGACCAACAAGTTGTGGTGAGTCCACGTCTGCTCCTGGGATAGTTTTGCAATCCAACACCTGCTTTCTGAATGTCTGCTGAATCATAATGAAGTATATTTGATACCTTCCAGTGTCTCCAGGTTTCGTCCACGTATACAGCCGTCGTTTGTATGTTTTGAACCAAGTATTGGCAAGAACTAAATTATGATCAGTGCAGAATTCAACCAGCCGATTTCCTGTTTCGTTTCTTTGTCTCAATCCGAATTCTCCTACTGCATTGCCTTCTCTTCCTTGGCCTACCACTGCATTCCAGTGTCCCATCACAATTATATTCTCGTCACCTTTTACATATTGTATTAAATCGTCTATCTCTTCATATATTCCTTCGATTTCCTCATCATCCGCTGAACTAGTAGGCATATAGACCTGCACTATTGTGGTGGGCATTGGTTTGGTGTCTATCTTGACGACAATGATTCTTTCACTATGCTGGTCGTAGTAGACTACCCGCTGCCCTACTTATTCATTATTAAACCAACTCCTGCATTCCCCCTGTTTGATTTTGTGTTGATAATTCGGTAGTCGTCTGACCAAAAACCCTGTTCATCCTGCCAACGAACTTCACTTATACCAACTACATCTAACTTAAGTCTATCCATCTCTCTTTTCAGATTCTCTACCTACCACAACGATTAAAACTTCTAACATTCCACGCTCCGACTCGCAGAATGTCAGTATCCATCTTCCTGATGATCGCCCCCTCTCGTGTAGTCCCCACCCGGAGATCCGAATGGGGGACTAGTTTTCCTCCGGAATATTTTACCCAGGAGGAAGCCATCATCAGTACATCATTCATACAGAGAGAGCTGCATGTCCTCAGGAGTTAGTTACAGCTGTAGTTTCCCATTGCTTTCAGCCGTGTAGCAGTATCTACACAGCTAAGCCATGTTGAGTATTATTACAAGGCCATATCAGTCAATCATCTAGACTGCCGCCCTTGCAACTTCCGAGAGGCTGCTACCCCCTTTTCGATGAACCATTCCTTAGTCTGGTCTCTCAACACATACCCATCCGATATGGTTGCACCTGCGGCTCGGCTATCTGCTTCATTGGGACACGCAAGCCTCCCCACCGCGGCAAGGTCATATGGTGCGCAGGGTAGGCTCAATAAACTATTTCTTATATGACTTGATTTTTCACAATCACCTAATATTTGAAAATTGTCGTTCACTGCCCCACATAATATACAAACTGCCTTGTCTCTCCCTTTTAACCAACCCTTATTCTTATGTAGTCCCATCAGCCACGAAACCAACCCTCCCGTACTTAACCTTATCAACGTATCTAATATTTATCCCCGTTACCCCCAGTACACTATTAAAAACATTGAGCGAACTTCTTAGTCTACTTCCTTCTAATAATTTCTGCCTATGCATATCTCTAATCCTCCTCGAAAGCATCTTCAGCCCTCTGGCTTCTGTCTTCGTCCAGACCTCTCCTCACATGTACCCTAATCCTATCATCTCCAAATATCCTTTAATTTTAAGGGGATACGGAGCTGCCTATCTTACCAATGTTAAATTTGTTTAATTCACGTTCCTTTTTCTCAGGATCTAATATAGTTATGAAAATGAAATTTATGTCACATTTTATTCAAACCTTATTCAATATACTGACTGAGCGTTTTTGTAATTGGACGTAAGGGCACTCAGATACATATTTTTTAAACAGTCAATGAATAGAATAATTTTTCCTTTAAAACAGCCAAATCTCAAACCGTTTTTATAAAAATCATGAAATCCCTCCGTTAAACTGTTAAGCAATACGAGACAACTTAATGATGAAAATTACACAGCTCTGTGATAAATAGTCACTTAGAAAAACGAACATACATTTGAAAAAATTGGAAACTGAGAAAACTGCAGTTAAAGCTTTCCACACGTATGATTTTCTCATTGTTAGCGCAAGTTTAAATAAAAATTGTGGCAACTTTTAACTGTTAAACTATAATGAATTATACATCATTTTAAAGAGCAGACTACAGAGATTCAGAAAATAAAAAAAATATAAAATGATGTTTTGACCATTTTAACCGTTCCGTATCCCCTTAACTAGCCAGCATCCCTTATACACACTCTTCAGTTGTTCATACGCGGCTTCTAGCACCCTCCCGCCTTCTTGTCTTTTCAAAATCATCCAGTATTTCACTATATTTTTACACACTCAGTTTCAAAATCTTCCCCACATAGTAATTCCACCCCCATATTTCAGCCCCATACATTACCCTACCAAAAACCACCGATCTTAAAACTAACCTTAAGGTTTTATAACTGATACCCGAAAATTTAGCCAGCAAGATTTTGACTGAGGCTAAGGGGGCCATACCTTTGCTTCTCGCTTGCCCTATTTGATCGTCCCAAGTCTGTTTTCTGTTAATAATGACTCCTAAATATTCCATCTTACTTGTTCCAACCTTTCTCCCTGCTCGACCCATTCCCCCTCCTCCTTCATTCCTTTGTGTACATGGGCTACTAGCAATTTCGATTTATTCCCGTTAATTTTCAAGGCCCACTTCTCTGCGAAATGCGACACTACATTTAAGCTCCTCTGCAAACATCTTGAAGTTAATCATCAATATAACATTATCAGCAAATATCAATCCCGGTATTGCCAACCCATTATTCACTGGTACGTCACAATTGTTTCCCCCATGTCCATCCAGAATATCGTTAATAAATAAAATAAAACAATATGGCGATAAATTACACCATTGCTTTAAACCAACCTTAGACTCTAGTGGTCTGATCAACCTATCGTCACCGAAATTTACGCAGCACCTAACCACCTTATGTATCGCCTCCACTGCCCTTCAAATCTTTTCCGACACCCCAACCTACCCAATTTCTCTAATAGACCCCCTCTATTCACCTTATCGAACGCCTTTTCAAAGTCAATTACCGCTACGCTACATACACCTTACATCTTGACAAGCTCATATACTTCTCTAAAACCGTCTTCACTATCATTATATTGTCCATTGTTCTTTTCTTTTTTCCTAAATTCCCCTTGGTAATCTGACAATACTTCGTTTCTTTCGGTCCATTCACTTAACCTGTTCGCTAACACCCCTGTATAAATGTGTACTTCAAGAATCTAACAGAGATATTACCCTATGAATGTTCATACTGTTTTACTACCATTCCCCTTATATATTGGACATACAATTCCTGTCTCCCACTCCCTAGGGTACTTCCCCTCATCAAAAATATTATTGAATAGTTTAACTATGCCCTCTATCATGTCCCATTTTGCTGATTGATATGAAGAACTATATTTGGAGATGTCATTCAGTTTAACACTGCGTTCAAATCATTTGAAACCACTTCATTACACATTAAACACACTGTTTTTATTCTAGTATTAGTAAATGAACGAAAATTATTCACTTGACTTGATCTGCCTTCTTTTCCCATTAAACGTAGAATTCATAATCACCACTTATTATTAACAAATCGATATGAACGAACACTATTCGCACAGTTTCAAAAACTAGTCTCTCATTGTGACATTACGATTGAAATATGATCTTTATTTAGAACTGTTCTGTGAGGAAGAGAAAACTTGACTCAGATATTGATAATTTCACTTTTATGTTGATGAAGTGTGCGGTGAATCATTTCCCCTTCTGCGCAACCTGTTGACCTGCTAAGAGGATGGTTCCGTCAAGTCCCTTGTAAACACAACAGATAGTGAAATGAACGGTTCATTACGCAATTTTATATAGAATTTTATTCTTAAAATTCCTCAATCATGTTTCATGTCATGCCACCGATATCTGGAATTAATTAAAGGTGACGCTGAACTAGGCCACCATGACAGTAAGTTAATATAACAATTCTAATTTTCTTGGATTCCAGGCGTATTTTAATTCATCCAACCGTCAAATTTGAAGTCAATTTCAATGGGGCGTACATTGTGGCATTATATGATTCTCCTTCTCCTTCTGTACAAAACATGGTAACAAGAAGTTGCTTAAATATCTTGAAGGGTATCGTATCATATTAATTTTATGCGTGTGAATTAGCGTAGGAATTAGCCTCCTGCTGAATAATATTTTAACAGTAATTGAATAAGAGCATAGTATCATTTACATGAGACCACTATAATCATATCATTTATATAATATTGTTAATATTATTAATTATTATGTCACATCAGAATTGGCATAAGATCCGAGTGTCGCATAATCCTTGCTCCTGACGTGTTTCACGTCCAACATTCGCAGTTCCCTGGTGTTTTGGGGTGGCATAATATGGGGCCACTCCTAGTCAAGCCTGTATGATACAGGGACGACATCTTCCGATCTATAGAGACACCGTATCGCCAGCAGTTTGGAGGAGAAATAGCCTTAATGGAAATAATGCGTGCTTCCATCGTGGGTTTCCCAGTAAGGACTTCATTTTGGATTGGATATCGCACGATTAGAGTGGACGCCGTGTCGGCCGGACGTGATCCCTCCGAATATCAAATGAAATAGTTTCTGATCATTATTATATTATTACTTATTATTAATATTATTATTTTCCAAACGCATTCCCATTACAAATATTAAAATTGTACCTAAATGAAATCAATGTACTTATTTTCATCCACTGCATATTGAAATTGTGCGTTTGAGTGTAACGTAAAATTGTGTCCACTCTCATAATTTTTGGGGGTTCGTGTACTTTTCAGCTCGTTTCACATTGCTCTGCTCTTGGAGCAGAAAATCTGTAGCTCAGTTATGTTCTTTCTTTGCCGAGGTTTCCGTGTTATATGTTAGTAACCGGGAATGATACACTTCTCCTGGGCACTGCTACTTAAACTCTGACTTCTTGAAAGCTGAGCTTCAAGCTACATTATTATGTTTTCTAAAATATAAAACATTAATCCGAGTGCTCGCATTCAGCAAAGAATGGAGACGTCACAGTGCAATGAGTGGCTTATAACTAGGCATCATAAGTAAGGCTCTTACTGGAAACACTAAATGAACAGGCTAAAGAAATAATTATCCAAATATCGGCATGTTTTTCCTAAGATGAGAAATAGATGTAACTGATAGGTATGAATTTTGGACTTATACAAGAGTATGCGTTGTAATTTTGTTTTGTTGTAATACGATTTGCATAATTAAACATGTAAATTAGAGTATGGAATGCACACATATTTATTTTTATTTATTTATTTGTGGCGAAGTTAGGGCTCTTGGCCCTCTCTTACACTTAACCACATATAGGATACGTCTGGTGTAATCTGTCATGGTAATAGTCTGCATAAAATGAGTAGAGCATAGAGGATAACAATCTATAATTGTTGTGTAGTGCTACTGCAGTTGATACATCTTATCTTTTCCAGAGCCCAGAGCCCATTGGAATCGTCTAATAACATCCTATCAACATCTGATACCCAAACATGTCCACAAGAAATCTGCCAGGTAATCGACGATGCGAAACCCTTGAAGTGCTCTACATGTAAAAAGACTTTTTTTGGAAGCGATCAACTCAAGGCACACAAGTTACAGCATTCATTTATACGGCCATATTCCTGTAGTATTTGTAGCAAGTCGTTTACACAGCGGACTATTTTAAAAAGGCATATGATCATTCATTCAGCAGACAGACCGCATTCTTGTACTATCTGTATGCGGAGTTTTACTCGCTATGATTACTTGAAGAGTCACCTCCTCGTTCACGCTAAGGAGAAACCACTATCCTGTGATACATGTGGGAAGACTTTCCTTCGGTTATCTCATTTAAGATCTCATACACTTCGTCATTCCGGGGAGAAGCCATTCCAATGTGCTACATGTGGGAAGACGTTCTTTTGTAGCTCTAGCCTGAAACGACATATAAAAAAGAAATCGCATGCATCATTGTCGACGTGAGTTTCTATTCTCAAACATTCAAAACCTAGCCTAAAATTTTCGAGATAGTTTCGTCTGGATTTCGTGAGTAACTGGTCTGTTAGCAAAGAAGTTTCGAGAATTCGAAGCCGGAGACAGACCGATTTTTTAGGCCCTTCTCGTTTCAGGCTAGGACTGCCTCAAGGAAATATTTCTATCTTTTCCAGATTGTGCACGATGTTTACAAAATACTTCCTCAGCAGCAGGACTGTGCGGGAAAGGTGTCAATGCTCAGTTCCATCTGTCTGTTTATCCGTTTCTGTTAGGAAACTAAGACTTTGCCATTATCATGAACACTTGTTTCAATCATAGAACATGCAGTAAAAGAAATAAACTTACACAGTGTTCCTCATTTTGCTGAAGAAAGCAAATGAATGATTTGTATGCAAAGTGTTGTGACTGTAAAATATATATTTTATCATCATATATGATTTCCTTCATTACTCCGATTTCATCGCAGACACATCTTCCTCTTACCCCTGGATCCATCACTTTCAGCATACATCCACCTCACGGTACATCACAATGGTGTGGGATATCTGTGGGATATCTGTCTTGAAGCTCCACTCCTGGAGTAAACTAACATTTTTGTTGAAGGGCCCATAGATCGTTTGAAAACCTTTGAAATAGTTCTCTTACTGTAATTTATTGGCGTTGAAATTTGTTCTGCCAGAACATTTAATTAAGGTAGAGTCAAACATTTGCTCTCAGTAATGTTCCATGCCAATATTTTGTTTCATATTTGTGTGTTGACATAGTCGGCCTTGGGAATAACCAGATATCTTCTTGTACCGTATGTTTCATGAAAATCACATTTTTCTGTTAACAGATACAAGTACATGAGTAATGGTAGCAAATATGTACCATTTTGTTATTGAATGTACTTTCTGTGTTCTGTTATAAATATTTTTCTCTCATTCACAGTAGACACCAGTCTTGTTTAGGAAGACATCGTGGGCTTACAAGAAAAAGGTGTTAAGTCCAAAATCATGGAACTGAGATAAACGAAGTTTAAATGATTGTTAAAAATAGGGTTTTCAATTGGAACACTTATTTTTATTCACTAATACATGTATAGTACCCGTGCGCGAAACTCTTCTTGAGCCCTAGTTCCCATTCAGCACTGTGGAGCTCAGGGCTCAAGAAGAGTTTCGCGGATTATACTAGGCTTTATTTTGCTGTAATTACAACTTTCATCACGCTCTATACCTTAGTAGAGCTTAACTGAGAAATTTACCCCTTTCTAAAACTCTGTTGCAAAAATAAATTTGTACTGTCTGAAAAATATCTTGAACACTGATGTATTTCACTTCATCTGTCATCCTCAGACCATGCTCCACTTTGTCAGCTGTTGACAGCCACGTAGCTCTTCAGGGATGGTACCTTCACAACTAATAGACAATGTATGTCTATAAACTTTTGCAATTGTTTGGGGCAAAGAGGTGGTCTTCCCTTCCATGGACCCTAATTGAGTGTTACTGATCGTTTCTCATACTTGTACTGTAGAATCCGTGCATTCTCCGTTGTATACTTCCAGCCAGTTGACAACATCACCATTGCTATCTTTGGACGTATTCTTCTTTAGCTGGTTTGTCATTAGGTGAAGGTCAAAGAAATCAGAATACTTCCATTCCCTTACTTTGTAAGAATAGCTTTTCTTATATCGCTTTCCTTATTTTGATGCCTGTTGGATAGAGCAATTTGAAACATTGCCAGCATGTCCTGCATACTGCTCACAGGCATAAATTTTTTAGGATTTTCTGGCACCATGCATTGAGGCTACTTCCATGAGCGACTGAGCACTTTACAAGAAATTTTCTTTCCATCACTTAAAGGCGTGTACTTCGTATCATGTACAAAAGTAGAACTGCAATATATTTGCTCCTGTTTCGACTCCCTCAGGCCGAACAAGGGAACCACAGTAATGCGATCTGGGACAAAAGGCAGGTAACAAACAAAAAAGTTCCAATTTCTGAACTCTCACGTTCCACGCAAAGCAATACGCAGAATTAGGTGCAACAGACTTGCACTCGGTGAAAATGTACGGATATATTTTCCTGCTGTAGTACAGTTGGCTCACATTAGAAGAATGTATCTACAAAAGAGATTTTAAATTAATTATGCCGAAGTAAAAGCAGGGTCTGTTTATGAGAAAGTCATGTCACACATTTGCATTGTCAAACAAGAAGGCAAATCACTGCCATTTTGATAGTACATACTTAAAACTATGCTGTCAGTAAAGGACTTAATTCATTCTGCCTGTACAGAATATACTTAGCAATAAATATTAAAGCAAAAACTATTAAATGCACATGATGCTCTTTTTGCAGACAGAATTTTGTGTGCAATGGATTTGGATATTCATTGCTAAGGAAATTCGGACTTAGTTCCTTTTCCCTGTATGTGGCGGACTTAACACCATGAATATCTTATACCGCTCGTTGTAAGCCAACGATGCACCATAATATTTGATAGTTGTAAGTTTCATCTTATAAATTGTAAATGGTTGTATTTAAGCAGACTTTCCAGAGCCGTTGAAATCCATAGTCATCGATGTGGGATGATGTTTGAAGAGGGATACTTTTTTCAATTAACCAGTGTCTTTATATGCAAGATGTTCTACAAATGGGAATTTTAGGTTCATTTGTGTATTCTAAATACAAATAAACTATGTGACATTTCTATGCCGTCACATGGCTGAGTTCAATCGTGGAAGCAGCACAGCGTACAGTGTGTAATTTGAGGAATCTAGCCGGCCAAAAGTCGTATCTCGGAAACTGATTGACCGATTTACATAAAACATAGTATTTAACTGCTATTATTGGAGATAATTAAGTGTGTGGTCAATCAAGTACAAAGAATAAATTACTACGCCAGGAATAGAATGAGTAATCTTTCTAATGTTAGTCATAATTAAATAGATGTTAATAGTGGGACATGGTGTTTAGAGTGTTTAAAAACAGATACAGGAATACATGTACTTAGTTTTTAGATGCAGTTACATCAGAATCGCTAACTTCTCTCTCATTATCTCCTTCGGCAGAACCAGATACAGGAGACTCAGACAGTATGTTGAGCACTTCTCGTGAAAACAGAATCAAATTCCTCCTCCTTGATTTTCCTAATCTGGTAATGTAAGGGTCCGATGATATAAGCAGCTTATGGAAAAGGTCAGTATTTGTGTCCTTTCTGGAAGGTTTCGTGTTATCTTTACTCCTTGGTCTCCTGGGCTTCCTCCGAGAGTTGCCCAATAGTACAATACAGTGCCTAATGCCCTCCTCTCCATGAACAAAGAGTTTGTGCAAAGTTACAGGCATGTAGTACGATTTGTATTTTTGTAAGTACAATTGTATAGTTTCCTTTGCGTACATTCCAAATGTCACTTTATCAATGGCATACCCACACGAAAGAGTTTCTAAATGACACTAGATGGTTTATTAAATTTATATCTACTCCAGTAATATCCGCAGAAGTGGATCCTCTGAAGAATCTTCTAGCGGTTTCCATCATTGGTATTGCCGGCACTTTGCTTCGGATATCAACCAATAGACCTGCTTCCTCCCTGAACCGAACCTGTATATTCTTCTTTCTTCAACCACGTTCTTCTCCTCGGCATCTCTTATTTGCCACTTCCTTGCGTCATCTGCTGGCGCGTCACAACAACTGGTGGGTAATGCTGGCGGGGGGTAAGGGCCCACCCCCCTCTGACCCAGTCTACTTCATGATGGCGAACTTGAGCACAATCTTTACCGGCAAGGGCAGAGGTGCGGTACCACAACCACCTACTTCATCATGGCGCTGTGCTTCTATATCTGATCCCATATCTATACCCATCTCAAAGTTAGCGGGAGAGGTATGTCAGAGGGTATTTGCGGGGACCCCACCCTCCTATAGACGCTCTTGCCGTCAAACTTTGACTGTACCTTCCGGACTTCTACTGCTTCATAAATATTTCAGGCATAATAACTTAAAGTGAACTACTATTCATCAAGAAATTTTTGTCTACAAACGTCAACTTCAATATTTTCTAAAAAGTAAACTTGCTAAACTTAGTCACTTGTGTGAGAACTTTAGGGGGTGGAGGTGTGTACCGGACGTACACCTGCCCCGTGCATTTAAATCAAGCGCCTTTTATAAGACCGTCTAGAACTGCGTCGTCAAACTGTTGATACAAGAAGTTTGCACATTTCTCGATAGATGACACTACTATCAACTTATGTTGTGCCCTCTGGGGTGAAGGTGAACTATGAATTTCAAAGTAATTTTGTATGTCAGGGTTTCCTAAACTGAATTGTTTATAGTTCGTTTTTTAGTGTTCAAAAGTTATCTACACTTCTATCTCTTCCCACCAACTTAAACCTTCTACCAATGAGAAAAATTGTACATTTATTTAAGTAACCAATCACGGCCTTTGATATTTATTTGCTTGTCCAATGAAAATTGTGGGTGTGTCAGGGTGTGGACCCTTCCTGTCCGCTGTAAACGCTGGCACAGTGATCGCTCCAGTCTGGAGTGTGTTCGTAGGTCCAGTAGCTCAAGGTAATGGCAGATAGTTATGGTACTGTATAGCCTTTTGGGCTTGTGCCGTGTCAACAAAACAAGGTGAAATTCTTTACGTTCCCAGAGAACTGTGCTCTGCGTCATCAGAAGAAAATCTCGACTGCCCACGAGAAAGGCTTCTTAAACAATGACTTTTGGAAATTTAGACGTTATAATAGAAGTGGAAATGGTTCATTCGTTCGTCACCAGATGGCTCTCCGGACGTGGCACAGCGCTAGCGCTCGAAGCGGAAGCCGACCGAACCATCAGAATTAGTCTAAGAGGGTCACATAACATGTGTACGTAAAGTATGACATTGACAGGTGTATGACATTGACACAAGCCTGGAATGAAACATCTGGCAGTGAGGAACGTATGAATTTTGGAAGCACCGAGATGAAATACCAATACTGAAGGGACAGGGAAGGGAACTACCTACGTATATTATTAATGCCTGGCAACCAGGTATTGGCCAATGTCCCTTTTGAAATTGTTAGGAATTCTAAGTATATTCACAGCTTTCCATATAATCCTGGGCCTATAGTGTCTAGTGTGGGTAAGAGCTCGAGCATCTTGGAACATGACATCATAACCCGACGATAGAGCGTGCTCAGACATTGCCGATTTGTCTGGCTGGTTGATACGAATATTACGTTCATGTTCCTTGATACGGGTACCAATGGATCGCATGTTTGGCCGATGTATACCTTACCGCAAGAACAGGGAATTTCGTATACCCCAGGATGTAAAATTGGGGACAATTTTCCTTGGTTTTACTCAGACTGTGAACAATTTTAGTGGCGGTGCCAAACACGGTTTTTATATTATGTTTGCGGAGGACCTTGGCAATTCGATCTGTGGTGTTGTGAATGTCCGTCAAGTAGGCAGTTCCCTTCACTTCTTCCCTCTGTGAGCTTTGCTTGGTCGTTTCTCTGTGATGCAGGGCTCTATGAATCTGCAAATCACTGTAACCATTACCTTTGAACGTGACTTTGAGGGTGTACCTCTCCAACTGGATATTTGATGACTCACAAATTCGTCTCGCCCTCTTGGCGAGTGTCGTGAGAATGCCTTGTTCTTGTGCTGGTTGGTGGTGAGAATCTGCATGAAGATAGCGATTTGTGTCGATAGGCTCACGATAAACGGTGTGTCCTAAGGAGCCGTCCGGTTTCATTCTCACTAGAACATCCAAGAAAGGAAGGCATCCGTCCGACTCCATCTCCATAGTGAATTTTACTGACGGATGTTGCTGATTTAGGTGGTTTAGAAAAAGATGAAGTTCCTCAGGACCTTCTGTCCAAACCACAAAGGCATCATCAACATTACTCCACCATATCATAGGTTTGACGGGCGCCGAAGCAATAGCCGCCTCCTCAAAATGCTCCGTAAAGAAATTAGCCTTCCCATAGGCACTCCGTCCGTCTGTTCGTAAAAATTCCCACCCCTCAAGAAATAGCTGGAAGTCATGCAGTGATAAATAGCTTAGTAATGTTCTCAGGGGACAGATGTTCAATGAGAGACATGACCGAGTCAATGGGCACTTTAGTGAACAAGGACTCCACATAGAAACTCACCAAAAGTGCGTGAGGTTGAAGGGTTATGGTTGACAGCTTTTTGACGGAATACCGAGAGTCCCTGACGTATGATTCAGTACGTCTTGTCTGTGGCTGAAGCAATGGCAACGTAATAGCCTTTGAAAGCTAGCTCAAGGGGAAGGTTTCAATTTTTTTCGCAATGTAACTTTTATTTCTTAATGCATCTCGAACTTGGGGAATAGAGAGTGAGGTAACCCCTTGTATCCCCTCTCAGCTGATATTGAGGTGACTATGAATTTCGTAGTATTGGCTTAGCCTCTCTAATGTCAGGCCATAAGCCCAAATTGGGTGCTAAGTATTTCAAGTGAATTTAAAGGAGTGCAAATTTTCGTCTCGTAGTACTTTAATTTTCTGCCAGTTTTAACCAAAGGCCATGAAGAATGGGTACTTGTTACCCCTGTTAAATTCAGTTTCATTCATGTCATTTTAAGGCAGTAAGTCTGTTGAGCCGATAAGACGGTGAATACTGTTGTTTTGTTAAATGTAGGTTGTGCCTTTGATAGGCCTGGAAAGTGAGAATTTTCGAGAACAGCCTCCTATAGTGTAAACTTGTAGGGAAAGGACGCTCCTCCGCTGATGTAAAATTTGGGTAATCCATCTCCTTGACTGTTGGTTGAAAGGGGCAATCTATATATTTAAAACGCAAGGCGTTTTCTTTTGCAAATCGCCAGCAAGTCCTCACTGGAACGATTATTATGAAATGTGGTTTAGATGAAAAGCATGTACATGTATATGTGCCAAAACTATGCTTTTCTCAATTTCAACCATAATTAGAATTTTATTTTACGAAATTAACATGTTCATAATGTTATTCGCCCATGTACTAGAAGTATAGTTCATATCTGCAATCCGTGAGCGACTTCTACTAGGCCGATTTTCATGTTCTTTGCTTTAAATTAAAGATACATTTTGCTATATTTCCCATCAATCTTTTTTTTTTTTCGTTTTCATTTATTACTGTAAATGTGCTTTTCATAATTCTGCTGAGGCTTCCTCTGGAGAATTTTGATAGGTGCATTCAGTTCCACTAACTGACAACAGATGGATATACCGTAGTTCATCTATTGGACTGACAACAGATGGCATAACTAAGCAGATACAAGAGAGCAGACGAGGGGTTTTGTTATTCATAGATGTTTTTCCCGTTACTCCGAAGATGATTTGGCTTTATTCCTGGACCCATATTATACGATAACCATTCACGACGAAACTCTACAAGGATACAAAACTGAAATCTATTTAGAAATCATCCCAAATGGGCTTTAATTTTCAAATTTAAATGTTTCCGTTTTCAACACGACGTATAATTTATGGTATGCAGCTGAAATATTGTGAGTGTTCAGGTAGCTAATGAGTTTGGAAGGTTCGAGCCTCTTTCCGTACGTTCTTTTGTTGATGACGTACCGGTATTTCACTCATTACATGTATTCGGCATATGCTTTTTATTTGTGGTACTTATGGAAAGTTATGTTATGATTAATTGCATTCATCACAGATCTGCATTTAGAACTGTCGTACAGGTGGCAGATTCCATACGAATTGTTTCGATGTCCATTATCAGTCA
Source organism: Anabrus simplex (assembly GCF_040414725.1). Taxonomy (NCBI): domain Eukaryota; kingdom Metazoa; phylum Arthropoda; class Insecta; order Orthoptera; family Tettigoniidae; genus Anabrus; species Anabrus simplex. Next base: position 44,557,624 of record NC_090278.1, on the reverse strand, counting down.
TGTCTGAGTCCTTGAAAGTCACATATAGCTTATGAACGCGAGTTATTACTGACGTCTCGGAACACAGCCGAAGCCTGAGTGTACAAGCTTTAACCTAAGAGACTCAAAGTTCAACACACGAGTTGACCGTATAATAGTGGAATTGTGACCTAACAGACTTCAAGGTCGATACTCGGGATAACTGCAGGCCTAACGTTACGCTGACCACGCGTTAACCTAACTTAACCTCCTAAGACTTGAAGCTGAACATTGAAGAAGATGGCGGCTATAAGGCTTAATACGTATGTTTTATCATAGGGGCGTAATATCCGAAGGTGACTTCGAGGCTCAGAGCTAAACTAGGTACAAGATGGCGGCTGCACATGGGAGTAAGGAGATGATGTAAGGCTTAATACATGTACTTTATTCATAGGAGACGTAACGTTTGAAAGCGACTTAAGGGACTTGGAGCTGAACTTGGAACAAGATGGTGCCTATGCTGACGCATAAAGCGCTGTTGGTTTTCAGTGTCTGGAACACTCGATTATTTATTTCAATTTTAGAGCTTATAGATTGGAACTCAAGACTTACAATAGCTTACAACATTGTTGATATTACCCGGAGATTAAACCTTTGTATTCAGAACCGAAAACTGTTTTTGCGGGTAAGAGTTACTTGATATGTACTGACGATATTTTCAAGACATGTAACTGGAACATAAATAATACTTACCGACATATTTCGTTTATATTTATAATTTAACTCACATAAATGTAGTATGTAGCTATCAGCTTGCATCCGTGATTTTGTGGGTTCGAATCCAACTGTCGGTAGCCCTCAAGACCTTTTTCCGTGGTTTCCCATTTTCACACCAGGTAAAATGTACCTTCATTAAGGCTACGGTCGCTTCCCTCCCTCTCCTAGTCCTTTCCTATCCCATCGTCACCATGAGACCTATCTGTGTCAGTGCGATGTAAAGCAACTTGTTACCAGGCGAGTTGGCCGTGCGGTTAAGAGCGCGCTGGTGTGAGCTCGCATCTGGGAGATACTGGGTTCGAACCCCACTGTCGGCAGCCCTGAAGATGATTTTCTGTGGTATCCCATTTTCACACCAGGCAAATGCTGGGGCTGTACCTTAATTAAGGCCACGGCGGCTTCCTTCCCATTACCAGGCCTTTCCTGTCCCATCGTCGCCATAAGACCTATCTGTGTCGGTGCGACGTAAAGCAACTAGCAAAAGCAATTTGTAAAATAATAATAATCCGACTCATTGGCTGAATGGTAAGGGTCGAGCCCTTCGGTTCAGAGGGTCCCGGGTTCCATTCCCGGCCGGGTCGGAGATTTTAATCCCGTCTGATTAATTCTTCTGACCCGGGGACTGTGTTTCTTTGTTTGTCCGAACACTTCCCTTTTCATTCAGACATCAACCACCACAGAAACATGCGTTAGTGATCATATCCCCTATAGGATTGGCGTCGGGAAGGGGATCCGGACGTAAAACACTGCCATGTTAACATGTGCGGCACAGTTCACACCGGCGACCCCACAGATGTGGGAAAAGCGGAATAATAATAATAATAATAATAATAATAATAATAATAATAATAATAATAATAATAATAATAATAATAATAACGAATTCTGGAATGTTGAAGACAATAAATAAATTACAGTACGAACATTTTAATTAGTAGGCTATAGAGTGGAAAGTAGAAAATAGCACTCGTTCAGTTGCGCGTTTATTGTACCATTCAAATATTTCCGAAAAATATAAGAACGTATGTTTATTTTTAAATGTACAAAATTTAGTAACGTTAGTGGTATTGGTTATGACAAAATTAATTGAAAGAAACTAGTTGAATGCAGCATATACATTTCCAGAATTCGGTGGTTGTAATAAATTAATATTAACCATATTGTTCAACATTATTCTTTGGCGACGTACTTGCAGGTTTGTAAAAGTATTTCTACTTTCTACACGAAGCTACAGCAAGGGGATTGAGTTTATGTTCGAAGTGTCCGCTATGTTGATGATCGAAGCCGAGCAAGTTGTACTGCAGAGGTCATTAAAACAATTTGAATTTTTTGTAAGGATTTGCGTGAGAATTCACGTTCGCCAGAACATCCAGTAAGTAATGCTCGTGCTTTTAAAGGGAGAACAGAAGGCTTATATTGATATGAGGCTCACGGAAATTTTTAAAACTTTTTTATATCAATAATCAAGTCTAACAATGTACTGTAATTTGTGTTGATCTGTGAGGGTGTGTTTTGCCTGCTCGAAAATTATAGCCTATGTTCACGCTGCGACGATCATGTTATTGGAACTGAGTTGACAATCATAAAAAAAGTAAAATAAAGCTCATTAACTAGTTAAATATGTTATTATTGGTATGTATTTGCTATTGGCATATTACATATAGTGATATATAAATGTCTCTATTGGCGTAGTTAACGCCACTGGGTTATCTCTTAGACTAAACCAATTAGTCCTATACATTAAAGTCATAATTTAAACTACCGGGGTACCGTATTTTTTTTTTTTTTTTTTTTTTGCTAGGGGCTTTACGTCGCACCGACACAGATAGGTCTTATGGCGACGATGGGATATGAAAGGCCTAGGAGTTGGAAGGAAGCGGCCGTGGCCTTAATTAAAGTACAGCCCCAGCATTTGCGTGGTGTGAAAATGGGAAACCACGGAAAACCATCTTCAGGGCTGCCGATAGTGGGACTCGAACCTACTATCTCCCGGATGCCAGCTCACAGCCGCGCGCCTCTACGCGCACAGCCAACTCGCCCGAAACTACCGTAATTAAGCACAATTAAACACAACCGAAATACATTATAACTGAAATAAAATTCCACTCCAGTGAGACATACATACAACAGCAGTAATAGGCCTAATAATAATAATAATAATAGCAAGTGGTGATAGTAAGGATCAATCAAAGACCAGCTCGTTTCCTGCTGTACCTCTTAACGCTATTCACATGTGCGTCATCCAGTAAACGGTTCCATTCTCGTGCGGCAAACACCGAGAATATGCGGCAGTTCGACGGCAAGGGAGAGCACATTTGATGTTTGAGCCCTTGTATCTCTGTCATGCAAATTTGAGTAAATGGAAACGCGAAGGAAGGTAAGATGGGGAAGATGTAGTAAGAACTCTGTGGAAGTGGGACAAAGTACGATGGTTACGATGAACATGGAATCACGACCACTCTACTTCTAGGATTGATGATGACACGTGGTCATATTATCTTAAATTGCATATATATCTCACACTGCATTTTGAGCATGTTGTAACCTTATGGAAATTATGGCTTCACTTCATTGAAAATAACATCACAATAGTCAACATATAACATTACAAGAGCTTTGATTAATTTCTTTTTAACCTTTATTGGAAATATATGTTTGTATTTATATAAAAGAATGTAAAGCTGAGAAAATGTTTGCAGACCAAATCATGTTCTCGTCCATGATAACACCGAGAATTGGAATTCGTGGTAATGAACGTTTACTTATAATGGTCATTTGTCTTTGCAACTTCGTAGAGTTCAATTTCAGGCCGTGCGCAGCAGACCAATCACTAACAGCCTGTAAGTCAATGTTTAGTAAGTCGATATTTTCCTGAAGGTCTCATGCTGTAGAGTCTGTGTACAGTTGAAGGTCGTCAGAATGCATATGTTATTTGCAATATCTTAAATTCGATGATATGCCATTCACAATGAGTGCAAAAAAAAGAGGACCAAGTATAGAGGCTTGAGGGACTCCTCTGTTCACGTCACGCCATGAGAAAACAATTCCGTTATTACCTTTCGCACATTGTTAAAGTCTGTGAAGATAGGAATGCATCCAATGCGAGAAAAATGTAGAGCCTTAGATTTTTCAAGTAATATGACAATGTCTACGCTGTCAATAGCTCTACTGTAATCTAGTAGTTCCAGAATTGTGAATCATCCTCTGTGTATTGCTTGTTGAACGTTCTCAGTCACTTTGAGTAAGGCTGTAGTTGTCGGAAACCAGACTGGAAAGAATTAAGGAAATTATGCATTTGAAGCTACTCAGACATTTGCTTAGAGACTATATATTCTAAGATTTTTGATAAAGCTGATAAAACACAGATTGGACCATAGTCTCCCTCATTCAAAGACGTTTGACTTTTCGGAAGTGGTAGCACAATAGCCTTCTTCCGGAGAGATACATATGTAGAGTGTAGAAGATTGATTATATGAGTTAAGGTTGGTATTATAAAATCAAGAACTAAATTGACCATATCATTCCTATTGTCATCGATTACTTTTGCTTTCATGCTTATTCCGAGGACTGCTTTTCTGACTTGGAGGGGCGTGACGTGACTTTCTCTCTGTCAGGGGTACGGTATGTATCGTAATGATTCATAAGTCTCTGTCTGTCGTACTGCGGAGCAATTAGCCGTGAAGAGTCTCAAGAGATTGCTCTTCGTAAGTCCAGGGTTAAAACAATGTCATCACTGTTCTACTGTTAGGCGTAATTAAAATTTGAGCATCTCGCAGTCGTCACGTTTCCTATTTTCATCCAAGTTTTGTAGGTGGGGTCATTTTTGTATTGTCTGGGAATGTGGTCTCTTTGTTTCATTAGCTATATAATTTTGTTATTTAACTGCGTGGAGGGTCCTTTGGATGTTCTCACTTGCCGCTGTGGAGTATGCTTGTTAGATAGTTCCATTATTTTGCTTTAAAGAAGGTGACTTTGTCGTCTAGATTGTTATAGTTCTTTATGTCATGCCAGAGTATTTTGCCTGCGTCCTCATCTTTATTTATATTTTTCAATGGTCGATAGGTAATAAATTTCTGGAAGGGTTTTGTTGGCCGGAGATTATACGAGTAGTCTATTGCGTCATGTGCAGAGTTAGCAGGTACAGAGATTTGACCTATATTCAGAACTCTGTCTGAATTGCTGGTAACTATAAGATCTAAAAGTGTGTGCAAATGAGATGTATGATGAGACGGAGGGAGAGGTAAGATGTCCATATAATAGACTTGAAACAATGTTTTGTATCGCATGGATTCGCGCAGGAAGTTGTGTCAATTAAATCCATATTAAAGTGTTCCATAATTATTGTGTGAGGGTAGTTTGGCAGTAGTTTAGTTAAACCAGCTTCAAAATCTTCTAATAGACCTGTATTCGGAGGTTTGTAATCACTCCTACAAGGGCTTTAATCTCATTCGTTGTTATTTCTACAAGCAGGTATTCTAGTTTCCTCTCATACCTTGCATCCGGGAGATCGTGGGTTCGAACCCCACTGTCGGCAGCCCTGAAGATGGTTTTCCGTGGTTTCCCATTTTTACACCAGGCAAATGCTGGGGCTGTGCCTTAATTAAGGCCACGGCCGCTTCCTTCCAACTCCTAGGCCTTTCCTATCCCATCGTCGCCATAAGACCTATCTGTGTCGGTGCGACGTAAAGCAACTAGCCTCTCATACCTCCCTGGTGAATGACCTAACAACTTGGGTTTCAGGCTGATTAAGAAATAGCCACATTCCTCTCCACCTCGTTTGTGAGTGCAGTCATTTCTCAGAAGCGAGTAGCCTTCAAGGTGACACAAAGAAGATGAGTTCATATCTGTTAACCATGTCTCAGGCATTAGTAGGACATGGAAAACAGCTGGTGTGAATATTTCTACAACCTCGTCCATCAGTTGGCTGCTAAGAAGCTTTGTCCGTTTATATGACGAACGTGTAGGGCACTTGGATGTTGCAAGACGAAATTCTTAAGAATACTAGTGGTACATTTTCAAGGTTGGTGCTAAATTATGGGGGGAGAGTGGACAGTGCAAGAAAGGGAGATGGTAGCTGGTCTGAGGCGACTTAAGGTAGCTGTTGAATTTATATTGTCACTAGAACTGTTGCCAACTTGGAAGGATGAGATTTGGCAAAATGTACAAATAGGGCCCATGACCTTCGATGTTAGGCCCCTTAAAACAACAAGCTGCAAATGTACAAATAAACACGAGGGGCTAGGAGGAATTTAACGTTAATTGAAGTAGTGGGTTGCACGTAAAGAGTGAACTGTGCCTAGAATTAGTATTATTTTTAAGTACGACTAAATTAGGGGTGTTGTGTCTAAATTAATAAAATACAAATTAAAAAGTAGGTATTTATCTTGGTTCCAGACCAAACGTGAAGTCCAGCAAGGCAGTGCACAATCCCTATTATTGTTTATCACCATCATCGATGACATAATAAAGAACATCAAGACATCCTCTGGTGGAACTAAATGCAATGGCTTTTGCTGATGATGTTATAATCTGTCCACAAACTGAGAAACAAGTACAATTGAAACTCAATAAATGGAAGATTAAGTTCCGGGAAAGCTGGTGATGTTCAATCAGCATTTCATACTTAACTTATTGTATTGAAACCTGCATCCGCGCTAAGGAGGACTTATCAAGGTTGCAGGAATTTGAGATGAAACTCCTGAGCTCCACAATAAAAAAAAACGGTTAGAAAGGAAGCCGGGATTGAGACATCATTGTTAGATCAGGTCGCCATGTCCAGGTTGAGGTGGTTTGGGCCTGTAATGTGGATGGAGCCAACGTGGAGTGACATGTGGCTGGTGGGAAGACCAAGAATCCACTGGTTGGACGTTATAGATCTGGGAAGGACACTGGAGGTAGTCATTTACAACAGAATGTAATAATACAGATTGGAAGAGGCTTGCCAACAGTACTTGCGAAACTGGAAGTGTAAAATGATGATGATAACGATGACTATAGAAATTGTTCATGGCCATAAAGGTGTATTTTTCATGTTTAATTTTTAAGAAGGGGAAAAATAAACTATTTCAACAGCATTCATATGAAATTAAGGGCATTACATACTTATCAACACATTATTCTAAAACATTTATGTATTATTTACTTAGCGTATAGATTTGAATGCTTTAAGTGTCCGAGGAATCGTTGAGGTGACCTGCATGTCTGATGATGAGACAGGGAAAGCCTACTCCTATTGAATAACACCATGAAATCTGCTCATCAGCAGCATTGCTCCATACGAACACCGCCGGCTAACCACCGCACTTTAACAATCATGGCCACAACGCAGTAGCCGGCTTTTAGTCACATTACTTAGGTGCTGGTGCATGAGTGGTGCGCGCTTGCACAAGAGAATTATGTTGATATTCACTATAAAATACAGAACAAGAAAAAGGTCAACAGTTTTAAAGTGAACACATCTCTTGTTGATTTTCCCAGAGGAGAGGGATTCTAACCCCTGCTTGTTATACTGGCTCCAATAGGCTGTCATTTGATTTATCAAAATTAGAAATGATTTTAGATTTTAATGTCTACAAATCTCACATCAACTTAAACTACTTTTCGTGGGTGAAATTCAAGTATGCGCTCTGCAGATTACTCGCTAGGTGCTCCTTTGCTGGCCACAATATGATACTCTTTTGTTACTCGTGGCTTACTTACTTCCGATGGACTGTTACCAACTGTTCTGAGCTACTGAAACACTCTTTCGTTATTCATCTGCATATGCCTTGGCTGGTGACAAACCGATCAGCGCTTCATGGCCTTGCCGCATCTTAGACCATTGGCCTAACAACTGAACTGAAGACCCAGTGCAGTGGATTTGGTCAAAACTAGCGAAAAGAAAACTGCCAGGAACTGTACTCGGGCCTCTTATAGGTAAAAGAAACATATAAGAGACGAAAATAAAATAAAACATAACAGTGACAAGGGTAAGAACTTACATGAAAAGAAAATCAAAAGAAAATAGCATAAGTAAAACGGGGGCCGAAAATCAAATGGGTAATATTAATAATATGTGGCCCGTGATTAAAATACACCAGACACAATGATACCTTCGCAAACGCTTACCTTCGTAAAGGACGTGAAGAAAAGTTTAGCATAAAGATATGGCATCTATACCAATTAGCTGAAGCATATGAGTTTAGACGGTACAAAACATTCCTTTATAGCACGTCAGATCAAGACAATCATAAGATTAGAGAGTAATAGCCTCACATAATAACGTACTCTCATTCGATTCTACCGTCAAGGCATCAAGACTCTCAACAATAATAATCACATCCCCCGAGAATACAATAACATTAAGTAAAAAGAGCATAAAAGGAGAAGAGGGAAGGGTGCACCGAGCTCTTAAAATTCAACCAGAGAGAAAAAGGAAAAGGGGCGGTTACCATAGTTTCACGCAACAACACAAGAAAATATGGAAAGGCAACCCTCAAGGAATAAAACATATTAAACAAGAAAATAAGTAAGGAAAGCCAATGACGGCGATATGAAACGATCAATAAACAGGTAAATTAAGCACAAAAGGTAGCACGAATCAAAAGTCGGAACCACCCACGCTCACACAGAGACCAAGAGATTAGGTTGTCGCAAATAAAGGAACATATAAGAGTGTCGACGTACAGTACATAATAAATAAACAACCGCTCTCGAGCTCAGATAGAATGAAACAGAAAGTAGTCCATCAAAAGAGACACCAAAACGCACAGAAACAGGCAAATCGCGTAGTTAGCTTGAATTCATACCAGATCAATGAAATGGATATGAATTATACAGAACACGCGATAAAATAATAGGACATGAGCTCAAGCGGAATGTTAATGAAGCGACATGGGTAAAAGGTCTCGGAAGCACACAGCAAACAATCTCATACACACGCATGAATCCGTGTTACCTTCTATTCTCAAAATAAACATAGTGGATCAGTAAAAGAAAATCAAGGTTAACACACGAATAAATCAGAAAAACACGTAATGAGGGAAGCCTTTCTAACCCAACTAAAAGAAGATTAAAGAAAAATAAATACCTCGATAATATAAGCAAACAGCATACTCAAAATTTTGAGATGTGTCCGAAGACATCTTGAATTTCTTAAAATATCTTTTATAAGCCATAAAGGCGACTTGAAAATCTAATCCCTCCATCTTCTCAAGTCGAAAAGATCTCAAAAAAAAATCCATCAGAAAGGTAATCCCACAAGAAGGGGCAGAAAGAAATGCTTTGTCCTATCCTATCGTATAAGACGCCATCTGTCGGAATAGAGAAGGATTACATAGTGGTAACGACACATGATGGGAAAGAGTAATAGTTGATAGATACTAGAGTTCGCTAGGAACGTGAAGACATCAGAAAAGTAAACGTACCATAAAATACAGGTCCATGAGTATAATACAAAGGTAGGTACATATATGAGAATGTACGTTTTCCATCAGAAACACGTGTAGACGTAAGTGTCCTGTCACTAATGTCAACACAGGGAAACAATGAAGAGCAGAGTCTTTTAAGACCTGAAGTGTGTCGCAGTCCAGTAAAGCGTATAAACATGCGCATGTCAAGTACGATCATACTTCATTTTCTCCATATATTACGATTCGACTCCTGGCTTTCCTTTTGTCGTTATTAATCTGTGTTATCTATTCAATTTCATAAAGAAGATAACAGTTTTCTGTTCCTGAAACAGAAAAAAGTCTGAGTATACCGTTTTCTCGCTAAGATACAATCCATGTTTGCATGGTAGATGCAGAAAACAATATGATAATTCAGTAAAAATGAAGTAAAATGTATGTTACGGTCTCCTTGGGTAATATGGTTTTAACAAGGATACATGGACTTTGGAGAGCTCCTGCGTAGCGGTGTCTTCCAGCTGGACCGTTACAGGTCCCAGGTATTTGACGATTCTTTTTGGCTCGGACCATTTCTGACATAGTTTCCGGCTGATATGGTCCGAGGCGGAACTGACGGGAAATTTCTTGATTAAAACTAGGTCACCAACACCAAAAGGGACCGGTTTTCTCCCCTTGTTATATCTCCGAGCCACCTTGTTCTTTGATTTTATCAGATGATCGGAAGCTAATTTCCATTTTTTTTCCACACTCAGGTGACGGGAAGGAAAGGAGAGATAGTCGATATTCCACTGTAACATAAGTGGATCGTTAGAGATTCTGCCCAGAAACGGTTCGGGGCCTTTCTCCAACCAGTCATTTAGGGACAGCTTTCCTCCTCGTTTACTCAAACACGGGTCGGCACGTCGTAGTTGAATCACTCCAGCAATGGTACTACATGTACGTAACACGACCTAATACGTTGAAAGTCTGTTTCGATTACAATGCGGTCGTGAAAATTCAATATTTATTGACTTGCCCCACAACGGGCGTCTTAAACGCACTCTACAGTGTGCTAGCAGCAGTGCCAGACCTGTAGCTGAGATCCTTTCAAACAGAACAAAGATGGCATAGGCCACAATAGCTCAATTGGTAGAGCAACCGACGCGAAATCGGGAGGTTGTGGGTTCGGATCCCACTGGTTTCCGGCTGGCCATTTTTGTTCTGTACTTAACAACTCTTCAACACGTACTACATGTACGTAACACGACCTAATACGTTGAAAGTCTGTTTCAATACTAAATATGTTGATGAATTAAGGATGAAGACATAAGTGAAAGAAAAGTGGGAAAAACTATCTGAAACCAAGAAATTGACACAGATTGTTTGGGAGCTGAGAGTTTACAACTAAAGAAGTACCAAAGGAGAGAAGAAGCCAAAGGGAGATTGAATCGTAATGCCGCATAATTTACATCAGTAGGAGAATGTGAAAACTGCAACAAAAAGCTTCGACCTGCTTTACGGCCTCCATCTGTGCCTTTCACTGAGAATCCAGAATTAAATGTTGAAGTTAAATTTCATGAGCATTTGCAGACTTGTTTCTTAATATTCGGTTTTATCAGTGTTACCAAGCTAACGTGTTTGGAGCCCTCTTCTTAAACATTTTATACCTGCATTCCCGCCATGGAAATGTGTTTCACTGGGTTTATGGCAAATGCGTTATTTTCTATATGATTTGATGCCACATGTTTAATATTAACATTCTCTATGTCTGAGCGCTAAGCTCCTACTCCTTTGAAAACTTCATGTGTGTTTGGTGCTGCTCCCTGCGGCAGTGTTCAGCAAGCATGGACGGCTAGTATCATGGATCCTGGCTGTTTTTATTCTTTAAAAATATCCTCATTTCCTAGTTTAAGATGATTTGAGTGCCTACTAACAACCCTTAGTTGTAAGTAAGGACATGAGGTGAGGCATGTTAGCACGTTTCTACAAGGTACTAAAAAAACTGTTTCATACGTACACTAGCATTATAGACTGGTATGCCTTTCAGCGTTCAGTCTGCAAGCCTCTGTGAATTTACTAAACGTCGCCACAACCCTCGATTTGCAACTAGTGTTGTGGCCTCATTTAGTTCTATACCTCTTATCTTTAAATCGTTAGAAACCGAGTCTAACCACTGTCGTCTTGGTCTACCTCTACTTTTCGTACCCTCCATAACGGAGTCCCCTATTCTCCTATCCTCCTCCATTTGCCTCACATGACCTCACCACCTAAGCTGGTTTGTGCGTACAGGGTCATCGATCGAGTTCATTCCTAAATTAGCCTTTATCTCCTCATTCCGAGTACCATCCTGCCATTGTTCCCATCTGTTTGTACCAGCGATCATTCTTGCTACTTTCATGTCTGTTACTTCTAACTTATGAATAAGATATCCTGAGTCCACCCAGCTTTCGCTCCCGTAAAGCAAAGTTGGTCTGAAAACAGACCGATGTAAAGATAGTTTCGGCTGGGAGCTGACTTCCTTCTTACAGAATACTGTTGATTGCAGCTGCGAGCTCAATGCATTAGCTTTACGACGCCTTGATTCAATCTCACTTACTATATTACCATCCTAGGGGAACACACAACTGAAATACTTGAAATTATCGACCTGTTCTAGCTTTGTATCACGAAACTGACATTCAATTCTGTTGAATTTCTTACCTACTGACATCAATTTAGTCTTCGAGAGGCTAAAATTCATACCATACTCATTGCACCTATTTTCAAGTTCCAATTTATTAGACTGCAGGCTTTCGGCACAATTTGCCATTAAGACCAAGTCATCAGCATAGGCCAGACTGCTTACTACATTTCCACCTAACTAAATCCCTCCCTACCACTTTATATCTTTCAGCAGATGATCCATGTAAACTACGAACAACAAAGGTGAAATATTACAGCCTTGTCTAACCCCTTTAAGTACCATCAATTCTCACTGAATTCCTATTGTCACCATAAATACCTTTGATTCATCAAGTCTTTTATTAATCCTCAATTTTCTTCACTGCATGTGATTTTGAGTTCCAAAGAACTATTTGTGTTCGGTGTGACGCTTTAAAATTACGTCAAGTTTTCGCAAACTTCTTGTCCTCTGTTAGAAATTTTTATTGGGTTTTAAAACTATATATTTGAAACAATAAGATTTTATTATTATTATCATTATTATTATTATTATTATTATTATTGGTGAGGTGTCTTGCCCTCTTAAGTGTTTCTGCAAGGGTTTTAGAATTTGGGCTTTGTCCCATTCTTAATATATACCTTCTGTTTCTCTTTAATTTTTAATTTATCTTGATATTTTTGGGTTTTGGGTTGTCCTGATTCTCTTTTGTTCCTTCCATGTAATCCACTATTGTTGTGTTATGGCCTTGGGATTGGCCGTTCCCTTTAATTTTGTGTATATTCGTTTCCATGGAGATGATTATGCTTGTGATGACTGCTGATGATTGTTGATTGAGAATTGGGAGTAATTGATTCTCCTGAAAAAGAGAATTACATGTTTATTTTACCCTGTAATGATTTTGGGTGAATTTCCTTCCCTTTTCTGTGTTGATTTTCTTTGCCCCTTGCGTTGGTTTTACAACCTTATTATTTTCAATCTTGTGATCATGATTAAATATTTTCTTGTGGCAACTCCTTGGGTGAAACTTAACCTAAAAATGTGTAACTATTTCAAAGAAGGGATACACCTCATTTGAAATTATAACCTGACTGATGGTGGTGGTGATTATTGTTTTAAGAGGAAGTACAACTAGGCAACCGTCCTCTACGTAACACTAATCAGAGAGAAAAAATGGAAGGGGTCCGACACTTCGAAAAATGAAGGTATCGGCCAAAGGAAGACAAGGGGCAAGAAGGGCATGAAAGACTCGCTAGGCCTCCATACGTAATACCGTCGGGGTCTGAAAAGAACAAGAGCTGACCAAGGGAGGTCGGATAGGATAGATGAAAGTGAGGAGCCTGGCACAAGTAAGTGGAAGCAATGCCAGGACTCAGCTGAGGGCCCCATGGTTGCCAGCCCACGCTCCAAAGTTCAGAGCCCCTGAGGCCCCTTTTAGTCGCCTCTTACGACAGGCAGGGAATACCGTGGGTGTTATTCTACCGCCCCCACCCAAAGGGGGATAACCTGACTGGAATAAGTATACCTAATTTAAGGAAGAAGAAATTCGATTACTTTAAAAGGGTATTGAAATTAAGTAAGAAAAATGTTACTGAGATCAAAAAGAATTAATTTTTTCTTGTAGAAATGCAGTAATTTCACTTAACTTGATCGGCCAGTCATGTTCAGCATTGAACACTAGCTTTAAGTAGATCTTTTTCCAAACGAAGATGATTATTTTACCTTGTTAACTTCCATTTCATTTGTTTTCTTAATTACATTTATTTTATTTTATTAAAGGTGTGTTGTTTTCCTTTGGTTAAATCTTAACAATTCTATACCGTGACAGGTTTTATTTTTATCCACGAGCTACTTGCGCACCCCTACCTGCTTAAGGTAAGTTCTTGTGTATAATGTCCTATGTTGTGCTTTTGAGGGTGATTTTTGTTGCTTCCACATGTATACTTGTGCAGGCTCACTGGCGGTACCAGGCTAGTATAGTTAGGGGTAGCAGAGCGTGGTTGTTGTTGTTGGTACCATCTGCTCATAGCTACCCAAAGGCTAGTTGCATCTTTCCTGTTTAAACCTGTTCACTGTATCGTATCGGATTGTTGAGGCGTTAGAAAACCGAAAGTGGTCACTAAGTGTCAAATTTTCCTTGAAAAGAAGCACTTACTATATATCTTGTTTGATCCTTTGATTATTTGTTTCATATGCATTAATCATGGCACGCCCTGTGCTGTTTCCCCACCAATTGTGGAAGGCCAAATTGGTCTATGAATTTTAAGATAAGAATTTCATAATGTTCCGTATTGAACTGAGTTCACAATTTAATTGGTCTATGAACTCACGATTCGTGGTGTCAAACCACCTGGTCTGGTCGCAGAGTGTGCAACCTCTCCTTAATTAATACGAGCAACGTTGGTGAGCCCTTGCATGTTATTACTGATTCTTTAACTGAAATAGAAGTAGTAATGGAAGAGTAAATTACGACGGAACTAATTAAAAGATTAGACAATTTTAATCTTCAAACTTTTCACACTAAACATTTCTTCAACATGTACCCTAGCATAAATACCAATTCTCTGTTCCCTACTATCAAGAAAAATTTACTCGCCAATAACCAACTCCGCAAGCTAATCAATAACAGTTACTTCAAGTTCGGTAATGTTAGCAGAATGGTCCAGCAATGGAATCTCCGGCCTCGGGGATTCTGGCCGAGATTTATCTCGATTTCTTGGAAAACACAGCTATGGAAAACAATCTAAAGTTTAATAATATTCAACTGTGGGCCAGGTATGTGGACGATACCTTTGTAATTGTTGAAATGTATTCATTTCTGCTCGCTTACACCGTGTTTAGGACAACAACTTATACCATTGAAACACCAGCTTCATGACACATCCATTTATTACGAGCTGTTGACTACAACTGACTTTCACACACACACACACACACACACACGTCCAAAGAATACAACAAACGAAGATAAACCACTTGACTAAATTAATATGAATTACCAACACATAACCTCAATGTTATATTCCTAAAATATGTACAAGATATGATACATGACATTTTATTTTTTATGAGAAAACTTCAACATTCCAACAGTAATCATTGATGAATGTTCCACAAATGCACAGTCTACTATTGACAATCTTAACAGTTTAGACCAAGATATCAAATTCACTTTAGAATCAGGGACTAATAATCGTGTTAACTTTTTTGGATTCAGCAATCACTAGATCGCTCTCCTCATTCACATAAAACATTTACAGAAAACTAACTCAAACGGCCAATACCGTAAGGTGTGAATCTTCTCATCCTCAAGCTCACAAAACTGCTACTTACAGAACTAGTAACAGAAGAACCGATATTCTTCACAACTCTACCTCAGTAAACAAGAATAACGTTTTTCACAATCCCGTAGTACATAGATTCTGCTGTCAAGACTTGTATCAGGGACAAACAGGACGAAATTTCAGGATCAGATATGCAGAACACGTCAACGCTGTCAGATATAATATGTTTTCAGCAATAGGCGAGCACATGAGAGATTTTCAACATAATTTTACTGATATCGAACAAGATCTTACAGTACTACAAGTTCTCGACAAAGGTCCATCGCTGGACATCACTGAGAGTTGTTGCATTCACCTAGAACAGTATTTCAATTCACGTTTAAATTCAATGATATTTGTGTAAGTCCAAAGATATTATTTGATTTTCTGATTGCATTTTTTGTTTTAGAAAAATTTCCAATAACAAATTCGTTTTTCATAACATACACAATACATTTTCACGCCATGCTCATTTACCGCATTACCCCACCTAAATTCCCTTGCCCTTCCTTCCCCTCCTCCCCCGTTCCTACTCCCATTCCCTCCTATCACCTCCCCTGATTCTCCTCCTTCCCCTCCGCCTTCTACCACAACATACAGCACATACTGGTCTCGGTGTCTTCTATACACGCCGCCAGAGGTGAGTCTCATATTCACTTAAACTTCTAAGCGGGGTTCCTTCTTTTTTCCACTTTTCTAATTTCCTCTTTTTGTTTCTTCTATTTTGCTTTAGGTCCCATTTGAACTAAGAATATCTCCTAGTACCCTGGGGCAAAATATTGTGTCCTTTTCGCCTAACTCTTGCAAGCTTCTGTGAAATTAAAACTCGTAGAAGAAGGTTTCATCCAGGCCTACTTCAGCTAAAGTTTTGTCAAATGGGAGTTTTCAATTAGAGAAGACATTTTTTTTATCTTCGAAAATGGACATGTGTCATCTCACACTTTACGTAAAGTAGAACCTAGAAACTCTTAAGTTTCGTTTAGGCTTAAAAGTGTTACGTTGTGTTTTTGAGGAGGAACATAATAAATATTTTTAAACTGGAATATATTCAATATTTTGAAAATGAACTTTGAAATTGGACTTAAGTTCCTTACAATTGGTAATTCATAACTTGGTGAAATTTATTTAAGGTTATTTTCACTCAGTATTATACTAGGCCTTATTTATTTTAAATTTCAAGGCACCTAACCTTTCATTACGGCCATTTTATCTTATATTCATTTTTCATATGTTTCGACTGTAGAAGAGATGTTCTTGTTCTTCGAAATTTGACACAAACTCTTTTTGTGCATTGAACTTCGGCGACGCGAATGTGATCCTAGAACGTCAAGTTACTATCAGGACTAAGCAGTGATTTAAAGAATGGTGTTATTTTTGTCAATTTTAAACTAGTGTTTTAAGAAGTGATTTCAGATAACTCTTAATCATTCACAAGATGTTTATTACTTCATGTGTACTGTGCAATGCTTTGTATGTTATTTGAAATACCTCAATGTCTATTTTTAAAGTTTTTCTTTGGCTGAAAATGACGCGAAATAAGTGTTTAAATCGGTGACAAGTAATAATTAAATGTTGTAATTAATA
Source organism: Anabrus simplex (assembly GCF_040414725.1). Classification (NCBI taxonomy): domain Eukaryota; kingdom Metazoa; phylum Arthropoda; class Insecta; order Orthoptera; family Tettigoniidae; genus Anabrus; species Anabrus simplex. The sequence continues at coordinate 44,540,957 of NC_090278.1, read as the reverse complement.
TTACGGCATTGTTTTGTATTGAATAGCTGACCCATTATTTTGTTCCTATTTTATTCTCAGTTCAGTATGGAAGTTTTAAAACTTGAATAATTAGGATACCTCTGAACGTAGTGTACGAGTGATACCTTATTAGAAATTAACGTGCTTATTGTAAAATTTTTGTTTGGTCTAGTAGAGGTGCCCATAGAAACTCTCTTACTAGAATTCTGTTATTAGGCTTAACTGCAGTTTAGAATTGTGTAATTCTTGTGTATTCCTTTCAGTATTCAATGCTTAACAGCAGTTTTTATCCTGTTACGGTGTTGTAGGATAAAGGTAGAGTACGACTAATTAGTATTGTAGTGTAGTAGTATATTATTATTTATAAATTTCATTTTCCGTATTGACAGACTCAAAGTATAGATAAGAAATGTGTTTTTCCACCATTCAATACACAATTTATTTTAATAGATTAAGCTAGTACCGGTTTCGGCTCTTTAACGGCCATTATCAGCTAGTACATGTTTTGTGATAACTGTTGGTTGTGTCCTACTGGACCCTGAACAAAGAGTGCTTGTTATGTCAGTAGCTGGACTGGTGATAACTGTTGGTTGTGTCCTACTGGACCTTGAACAAAGAGTGCTTGTTATGTCAGTAGCTGGACTGATGGAGAGATGAAACTTGAAGCTGAAGACAGGGGATTATGGTTTTATCGACAAGGCATCGCATTTAGTAACTAATAATAAATTATTTTAGTCTATGATACCTTTAAATTTAACAATTTGCTTGTGATCAAAATTTCCTGTGTTCATGTCAGAGTGCCATTCTTGTTAAAAAATTGATATAATGGGACTATCTGTCACTGAGAGTATGTTCTTTAGTACTGTGATTTACATTTGCATTTTTTGTATTTTCTTTTAAGTTACAGATTGAAGTGTAATTTAAATATTTGTAGTACTTAAAAATTATTAAGTATCAAGGAGTGTGAGAAAATGAAATGTTAACCAAATGGATGACATTTACACTCTCACAAACTTTCCAACATTGATACAAAATTGCCACTACATTTGTTTATCTTCATGTAATGATAAACATCACACACCAGGATAGTCTGGTACAGAAAACATAAACAAATATACTAGTGCTGTAAGTGATGTAAGTTTTATTTCGAATCTTAAATGTATTTCTCACTGAAGACTTGCTTTTTACAGGGTGTGGAGGATAATATGTTGGTAACCATACAATGTAAATCAGAGTCTAATGCAGTGATGTCAGATGTGAAGCTGACACCTGGAGACGTAGCACAGGTATGTGGTTTCTTAATGTTTCCTACTATTGGGGCTAGTTGATTTGCAAACTTAATCTGCCTTCCTTTGCTTTGGTTCAAATACAGTGGAACATTGTTTCCAAACTAACTGGGGACCAACTGTAGATCAGATATTGGATTGTTCGCATAAGTGAATCTTGAAGCCACAGAAAGGATACAATTTAAGGGTGTCTCTAAGGAATGAAATCGAGGGAATGCAGTACCCTATATTCAGAATACAATACTAATAATAATTATCAGTCATATACAGAAAGACAGGAATATCAAAACTAACACACGAAAGGTTAAACACGACAGATGAACATTGCAAGAGCTTGATTGTCAAGTTATCATCTATATTTTCCTTGTCAATTTCTTTTTCTTACTTTGTCTTACATTTATCACTTATTCTACACTTCCCATATCAGAAATGAGTGATGAAGCTGGGAAGAAGAAACCATCTCATCAAGGAGTGAGAAGAACAGAGAAGAGCTGAGAATAACTGAGAACAGAGAAGAACGGAGAAGAGCTGAGAAGAACATATCTGTTTGAAGATGCAGAGATTGTCCTTTTGTCTTTTCCTTGCATTACCCCCAATGACTTGTGTGTTCCTATCTCATGACTTGATTTGCACTTCACTTTTCCTTTCCATTACTAATAGAAATGACATGAAATAATTACTGGTTTTTCATTCTTTGAACCCTGATCTTGGTTCAAAGATGGAATCATATGCCTCGCTCATAGCCTTTTCTTTTTCTCAAACCATCCATGGAGTTAAGTTTTTATGCTTATTGTTAAATGACTTTCTTATTTAATTTGGAGGTGGTGGACTTATCCATGTTATATATTCTTTCTGTTAAAGAAACAATAAATAGGTGATTTTTCTTATGATTTTCGTTTACTTCACAAAACACATTGCATAAGTCTACAGTCACTATAATGTTTATTTTTCAATGTAGCATCATTTTAAGGAACATATGAATGATTCCTTTTGTCCACTTCATGGCCTTCTAGGGCCACAGTAATCTTCCCACCTTATAATTTTATTATTATTAATATACCTACAGGCTCAACCTGCAGGGCTACGCACATTGTCAACTAACTTAAGCAGTTCCTTCATGCCATGAGGTACTTTGTTACTTTTCTGGCAATTAATTTTAATTACAACAGACAAAACCAAGAGAAATAATACTTTTTGAGTTAAATACAGAAGCTCATAGGTTCGGCCTTATTCTACACCCCACCCCAGTCTTGTGCTCACTTCACCTGGCAATGATGCTTTCCTGCTTGATAGTCCCAATTTGACTTTTTCAGAAGTCTGAGACATCTCCAAATGATAGAGCAATTTGAATGGCCATATCTTTTCCCAAACATTTGCCTTCAGTTCCGCCACTCTAGCAACACCATCACTTCCAGGATTTCTTCAAGTATAACCCCAGGAGGCCAGCTAGATATCATCAGCACCAATTAGCACCTGTATCATTTTACATCTCTTTGCCAAGTATTTCATCCTAAATTGATGACGTAGGTAGTTTCTTCAATTACTTAGAGCATTCAGAAAGGTCAGTATCTGCTGTGCTGCTTGGAATTCCTTGTGGAAAGGTTGCCAGAATGAGTGGTTTGTTTCCTTCTAAGTTGACTGCAGTGTAAGTCAGCTTCACAGTTGACTAATATTGTGTAACACACTGAGGACTCTACATCTCAAGTCTATTTTAATGAATCCCACTATCCATTTTATCTTCTTGGTGGGTAAGGAAGAGATTATTTCATTCCAGATTATGTATTCCTAGGAAACTGTCAGAGTACAGACACGTTACCTCTTGATCCAGTAAATTTGCTTGCCACCGTAAGGAATGCTTCTCTGAAGATGAATTGTACAGTGGTGTTGTACAGCACATGTGACCATACCGTTTGTCCAGAGGGAGATGTAGAGGCTACTCTTGAAATCTCAGACACAGCTGTGTTGCTCATTTCTTCCTTTGGAGGTGATGCACATGGAACATCAACATTGTTTGTCATGAACATTTTACATGTCATGTGTTTTGAAATAATTCTCCTAGTTGCTCCAGTCCAGTCATGTTGACACAACTCTACCTGGTATCTCCGAGTGATTCCCAATTGGTAGTAGTTGGACAACACAAGACGTTCACAGCAAACACATAGAAACTAAACTACTTACCTCATAGGTCCCAACGTGGAAGCGTGAATAACAAACAAACTGGGCGAGGCGGATCAACAACCCAAAGGTCATATCAATAATTTTTTGAAACTTACTCTAAGATAATTATAAAAATTAAGAGGAGTTATTATCACAATTAAAATCACAATGAACAATGTAAATTAGTAATATCAATATATTTTAGAATAAAAATTATTCTGACATTATTTTAAGGAAAATAATTAATAATGGGATTAACTGGAGTACCAATCAAAATAATTTGTAGTAAGTTGAGACCTTTTTCTCCGAGACTTCTAGTACCAGTAATAAAATGTCACAACCAAAATTAGTTGACATAAATAGATAATTCTCCATAATGCAACTGTTTCTAGTCAACAACGACACGCCGCCATTTGTTTACAACTGTCACCATAGAAACAGATCACATGGCACGGCAAAAGAAAGATGGCTCCCAAACACTTACTAGATAGCCATCATCGAAACAACTCTAACTTACCAAATTAATTTACAACTTAACATATTGTTACAAGAATAGTTTTCAAATAGGATATTGCACTGTACTTAACAACTTAGAGCCCCAAGAACAATAATCACCTCCAATTATCGCCAAATTAATGGCTACTGAGTCATCTTAAAAAATTATATCTTGTTTAACAATAAATAAGAACACTTTCCCAGTTTAAATCTGATTTCAATAATTCAGTCCGAACTAAGTATCCTTGGTATGTTGGAGATATCTCAGTAGTAAAAATGCTATTGACCCAAAGAATATGAGGAATTACTTACAATCATCCAACGTATACATAAGAATATCATCAGGCAAACTCCAACCAAGTAGGAACTGTCGCCTTCATCCTGGATCAAGAATTTTCATAATTTCTCCCCTATTTCATGTTCTAATTGTGTTAAACTTCTATCTGCAACCAGTCACAACTAGTCTTGAACAGGGCAAAACCAGTTAAAAACAAATGAGCATCAAACCATTGTCGCCCTTGATCGATACCGCAGATGACGACTCTGTAGTGCCTTGTACGCACCCACATGGCAGCTCAGTGTAGCTCAGAAGGAACACAGATGGTTTTTTAGCGCACGGCACCAGTCTTGCATACTACTAAGAGCTGGCTTGCTCTTCTGATGAAATACATCCTTGAGATATGTTGATAAATGCAATTACATGCCAAACTGCAACTTGATAACAATTTCAAGTTAAAGAAATTCAAAATATATAATAAACACACCATAATGTTCCCTGACCGCACTCGACAGTGTGTGTAGCCCTGCAGGCTGACTGAACTCTTCTCTCAACTCTCAGAAACCTTCTGGTGAGAGTTTCTGAGTACGTTTGTTCTTTGTCCTTGCCTGTTAGTTCTACTTGTTCTTGTAGAATCTGTAAATCCAATAGACCAATACCTAAAAAGGTGGAATTAGCATGTTATATGCTACAGCAAGTGTCGTCCTGTAGAGGGCAATACTCCAGATTTTTGGCATAAACTTTCAAAAGTAATTTTCTTATGCAAGTTCATCTATTCAATATGATTGTCAAGCTGTTCAGTTATAATCAATATTTTATTTAATGTTAGAAGATATTTTGGTCCCTGTGGGATTATCCTCAGCTAACAGTGAAAATCATGTAGAATATAAATTGAAATATGCTAGATACAAAGACATTTTAAAATATATATGGTTCATGCTGTGGTTTACTGTAGTCACGTCCTAGTTCGTGAACCATGGGCAACAGCTAAGTGGCCTAGTAAGTGGTCCTGAGAGTCGGGATACCAGTCGCTACGGAAAGAGAGTGGGCATCTCGCACATATTCTGAGTCATGGGCTTCCTTGTGCTCAGGCAGCTAGGCCTATACAATCCACCGGTTGGGAGATCCTCACTTGGACTGTGTCTAAGTATGGCAGCATTTAGAGGAGAGATCTTTATTTGGACTATGTGTAAGTAGGGTAGAATCATGCTTCATTGAATTCACCAAGCTTAGAACATTTTAAGCAAGCCTCGGACCTATGGGAGTAACGTAGTCACACTCCCATTTGCCAGGCAAGTGTCTCCTAGGAAACAACTTGGCAAACTAAATGGAATTTGATGGGGGGCCTTCATTATTAATGGGGCTTATGGAGGAAAGAAAGTAGAGCTTGCCGAGTCAGAAAGGACGATGCATCTGGATGTGCTAGGAGTAAGTGATATTCGGGTAATGGGAGATAACGAGGAAGAGATAGGAGATTATAAAGTGTACTTGATGGGTGTTATAAAGGGAAGGGCAAAGTCTGGGGTTGGGCTATTCATCAGGAATACTACTGCACACAACATAGTTTATGTTAGGCACATAAACAAGCGAATGATGTGGGTAGATTTTGCAGTTGGAGGAATTAGGATGAGATTTGTCTCAGTGTATTCACCTTGTAATGGTGCAGATGAGGATGAAATTGACAAGCCTTATGAAGCATTGAGTGACATCATAGACAGGGTCAACAGCAAGGATAGGAGAGTACTGATGGGCTATTTGAATACGGCAGTTGGAAATAGATCTAAAGGATATGAAAGGGTGATTGGTAAATGTGGAGAAGATATGGAAGCTAATGGGAATGGCAAGCATCTGCTGGAATTTTGTGCTAGTATTAGTTTAGCAGTTAAGAATACATTCTTCAAGCATAAGGCTATTCACTACTACACATGGAAGGCTAGGGGTACCAGATCCATAATGGACTATATCTTAATTGACTTCAAATTCAAGTAATCTCTTAGCAATATACAGGTTTTTTGGGGGATTTCTTGATGAAACAGACCACTAACTGATCTGTAGTGAACAAAGTATCTCTAGGCCTAGGATAGAGAAAGTGAAATCTGTCTGCAAATGAATAACGGTAGAAAACATCCAGGATGAGGAAATTGGATAGAAGTACATGGATATAAGTAGTGAGATGTCCCAAACAGTAGACAGTAAGCAGGTTCAGGATACAGAAAGAGAATGGGTGGCTTACTGGGATGCTGTAGTAGAAACAGCAAGGGAATGTCTAGGAACAACTGTGTGTAAAGATGGGAAAAAGAAAGCATCTTGGTGGAATGATGAAGTGAGAGCAGCCTGTAAATATAAAAAAAGGATTATCAGAAATGACTCCAAACGAGAGCTGATGCAGACAGCGAATTGTACAGAGACGAAAGAAACGGAGTGAAACAAATAGTTGTTGAATCCAAAACAAAATCATGGGAATATTTTTGTAATAACCTGGAAAGGCTAGGTCAAGCAGCAGGGGAAACCTTTCTGGGCAGTAGTAAAGAATCTTAGGAAAGGAGAGAAAAAGGAAATGAACCATGTTTTGGGTAATTCAGGTGAACTCATAATAGATCCCAGGGAATCCCTGGACAGGTGAAGGGAATATTATGAACATCTTGTCAACGTAAAAGGAAATCTTCAGGGTGGTGTCGCGAACAACGGAGCTCATGGGGAGTAGGAAAATGATGTTGGTAAAATTACACTTGAGGAAGTGGAAAGGATGGTAAATAAATTCCATTGTCATAAAGCAGCAGGAATAGATGAAATTAGACCTGAAATGGTGAAGTATAACGGGAAGGCAGGGATAAAATTGCTTCACAGAATAATAAGATAAGCATGGAGTTACCTTCAGATTGGACAAAAGCAGTAATTGCACCTATCTATAAGCAAGGGAAGAGAAAGGATTGTAACAACTATTGAGGTATCTCATTGATTAGTTTACCAGGCAGAGTATTCACTGGCATCTTGGAAGGGAGGGTGCGATCAGTGATTGAGAGGAAATTGGATGGAAGCCAGTTTGGTTTCAGACCACAGAGGATCTGTCAGGATCAGATTTTCAGTATGTGCCAGGCAAGTGGAAAATGCTACGAGAGGAATAGACAGTTGTGTTTAGGTTTCATATATGTAGAGAAAACATATGACTGGGTACCGAGGGAAAAGATGTTCACCATACTGGGGGACTTTGAGATCAAGGGTTGATTATTAAAATCTATCAAAGGCATTTATGTTGTCAATTGGGCTGCAGTGGGAATTGATGGTAAAATGATTTCTTGGTTCAGGGTACTTACAGGGGTTAGACAAGGCTGTAATCTTTCACCTTTGTTTTTCATAGTTTACATAGGTCATCTGCTGAAAGGTATAAAGTGGCAGGGAGGGATTCAGTTAGGTGGAAATGTAGTAAGCAGTGTGGCCTATTTTGACGACTTGGTCTTATGGCAGGTTGTGCTAAAAGCCTGCAGACTATTATCTTGCAACTAGAAAATAGGTGCATTGTGTATGGTATGAAAATTAGCCTTTGGAAGAGTAAATTGATGTCAGTATGTAAGAAATTCAGTAGAATTGAATGTCAGATTGGTGATACAAACCTGGAACAGGTAGATAATTATAAGTATTTAGGTTGTGTATTCTCTCAGGATGGTAATATAGTAAGTGAGATTGAATCAAGGTGCAGTAAAGCTAATGCAGTGAGTTTGCAGTTGCGATCAGTAGTATTCTGTAAGAAGGAAGTCAGCTACCAGATGAAACTATCTTTACATCGGTCTGTTTTCAGACCAACTTTGCTTTATGGGAGCGAAAGTTGGGTGGTCTCGGGATATCTTATTCATAAGTTAGAAGTAACAGATGTGAAAGTAGCGAGAATGATTGCTGGTACAAACAGGTGGGAACAATGGGGGGAGAGTACTCGGAATGATGAGTGAAAGGCTAAGTTACGAATGAACTTGATGAATGAAGCTGTACACATAATCCAGCTTCGGTGGTGGGATCATATGAGGCAAATGGAGGAGGATAGGTTACCTAAAAAATATGGAGGATAAGAGAAGTAGGCGGAGACCAAAAGGACGATGGTTAGACTCAGTTTCTAATGATTTAAAGATAAGAGGTACAGAACTAAATGAGGCTACAGCACAAGTTGTAAATAGAGCATTGTGGTGACTTGTTAAATTCACAGAGGCTTGTAGACTGAACGTTGAAAAGCATAACGGTCTATAATGATTATCTATGTATGTATGTATGTCTGATCCATGGAAATGCAAAAGTTAAGGCCAGAATGTTCCTCCTTGCTATGGTGGATGTAGTTCTTGGTTGTATTGTTGTCAGTATGTAGCATAATGTAATATTGTCCAAATAGTGAGAACAGCCTGACAAGAAAAGGAATGGAGACATGATAAAGAATGAAATGGCTAATTAGGAAAAGGACGTGAATTATTAAAATCCTTTTCAATACATGTTACTATTTCTCTTCCAGCCTCGTAGTGGTTGTTGCTGAGGACTGAATGAGTTTCCATAAAATAAGGCTGTGATGACATGTGTTAACAGTGTGGTGATGAAGACTTATTTGTTTTTAATTGAAAGTTGATTTCTATTGCCTCATCATACCAATATAAATGGTCCGTTATTGGACATTATAAATTTTCCAGCTAGCTCATTCTTGGTTGCCAGCGTTTCGCCCTCGTGTGCTAGGGTGGGCTCATCAGTTGGTACCTAGCACACCTACCAATACGCTGGCTAGTGCATACCGTGGAGGCCACTGCGTAGGCTAACTGGAGCCACCGGCAGTGCCAATGCACTAAGAGACTTTGTCTCATCACTAAAAATTGATGCCTGCTTGGCCATCAGATGATATAGATGTTGATTCCCATAGGGAATCTGAAATATTTGTCCTGAATGAGCAAATTTATAATACCAATATAAATGGTCCGTTATTGGACATTATAAATTTTCCAGCTAGCTCATTCTTGGTTGCCAGCGTTTCGCCCTCGTGTGCTAGGGTGGGCTCATCAGTTGGTACCTAGCACACCTACCAATACGCTGGCTAGTGCATACCGTGGAGGCCACTGCGTAGGCTAACTGGAGCCACCGGCAGTGCCAATGCACTAAGAGACTTTGTCTCATCACTAAAAATTGATGCCTGCTTGGCCATCAGATGATATAGATGTTGATTCCCATAGGGAATCTGAAATATTTGTCCTGAATGAGCAAATTTATAATACCAATATAAATGGTCCGTTATTGGACATTATAAATTTTCCAGCTAGCTCATTCTTGGTTGCCAGCGTTTCGCCCTCGTGTGCTAGGGTGGGCTCATCAGTTGGTACCTAGCACACCTACCAATACGCTGGCTAGTGCATACCGTGGAGGCCACTGCGTAGGCTAACTGGAGCCACCGGCAGTGCCAATGCACTAAGAGACTTTGTCTCATCACTAAAAATTGATGCCTGCTTGGCCATCAGATGATATAGATGTTGATTCCCATAGGGAATCTGAAATATTTGTCCTGAATGAGCAAATTTATAATACCAATATAAATGGTCCGTTATTGGACATTATAAATTTTCCAGCTAGCTCATTCTTGGTTGCCAGCGTTTCGCCCTCGTGTGCTAGGGTGGGCTCATCAGTTGGTACCTAGCACACCTACCAATACGCTGGCTAGTGCATACCATGGAGGCCACTGCGTAGGCTAACTGGAGCCACCGGCAGTGCCAATGCACTAAGAGACTTTGTCTCATCACTAAAAATTGATGCCTGCTTGGCCATCAGATGATATAGATGTTGATTCCCATAGGGAATCTGAAATATTTGTCCTGAATGAGCAAATTTATAATACCAATATAAATGGTCCGTTATTGGACATTATAAATTTTCCAGCTAGCTCATTCTTGGTTGCCAGCGTTTCGCCCTCGTGTGCTAGGGTGGGCTCATCAGTTGGTACCTAGCACACCTACCAATACGCTGGCTAGTGCATACCGTGGAGGCCACTGCGTAGGCTAACTGGAGCCACCGGCAGTGCCAATGCACTAAGAGACTTTGTCTCATCACTAAAAATTGATGCCTGCTTGGCCATCAGATGATATAGATGTTGATTCCCATAGGGAATCTGAAATATTTGTCCTGAATGAGCAAATTTATATTATTGGACATTATAAATTTTCCAGCTAGCTCATTCTTGGTTGCCAGCGTTTCGCCCTCGTGTGCTAGGGTGGGCTCATCAGTTGGTACCTAGCACACCTACCAATACGCTGGCTAGTGCATACCGTATATTGGTATTATAAATTTGCTCATTCAGGACAAATATTTCAGATTCCCTATGGGAATCAACATCTATATCATCTGATGGCCAAGCAGGCATCAATTTTTAGTGATGAGACAAAGTCTCTTAGTGCATTGGCACTGCCGGTGGCTCCAGTTAGCCTACGCAGTGGCCTCCACGGTATGCACTAGCCAGCGTATTGGTAGGTGTGCTAGGTACCAACTGATGAGCCCACCCTAGCACACGAGGGCGAAACGCTGGCAACCAAGAATGAGCTAGCTGGAAAATTTATAATGTCCAATAACGGACCATTTATATTGGTATTATAAATTTGCTCATTCAGGACAAATATTTCAGATTCCCTATGGGAATCAACATCTATATCATCTGATGGCCAAGCAGGCATCAATTTTTAGTGATGAGACAAAGTCTCTTAGTGCATTGGCACTGCCGGTGGCTCCAGTTAGCCTACGCAGTGGCCTCCACGGTATGCACTAGCCAGCGTATTGGTAGGTGTGCTAGGTACCAACTGATGAGCCCACCCTAGCACACGAGGGCGAAACGCTGGCAACCAAGAATGAGCTAGCTGGAAAATTTATAATGTCCAATAACGGACCATTTATATTGGTATTATAAATTTGCTCATTCAGGACAAATATTTCAGATTCCCTATGGGAATCAACATCTATATCATCTGATGGCCAAGCAGGCATCAATTTTTAGTGATGAGACAAAGTCTCTTAGTGCATTGGCACTGCCGGTGGCTCCAGTTAGCCTACGCAGTGGCCTCCACGGTATGCACTAGCCAGCGTATTGGTAGGTGTGCTAGGTACCAACTGATGAGCCCACCCTAGCACACGAGGGCGAAACGCTGGCAACCAAGAATGAGCTAGCTGGAAAATTTATAATGTCCAATAACGGACCATTTATATTGGTATTATAAATTTGCTCATTCAGGACAAATATTTCAGATTCCCTATGGGAATCAACATCTATATCATCTGATGGCCAAGCAGGCATCAATTTTTAGTGATGAGACAAAGTCTCTTAGTGCATTGGCACTGCCGGTGGCTCCAGTTAGCCTACGCAGTGGCCTCCACGGTATGCACTAGCCAGCGTATTGGTAGGTGTGCTAGGTACCAACTGATGAGCCCACCCTAGCACACGAGGGCGAAACGCTGGCAACCAAGAATGAGCTAGCTGGAAAATTTATAATGTCCAATAACGGACCATTTATATTGGTATTATAAATTTGCTCATTCAGGACAAATATTTCAGATTCCCTATGGGAATCAACATCTATATCATATTGCCTCATCACACAAAGTGTTAGTTTTTTCAAAATCTTGTTAGGATTGCAGTTTGGATTTTTCTTTTATTGAAGCAAATATGAATATTTTCCATTATATTTAAAAGTGGCCATTTGTTGGCTACCTGAATAATTTCTAAGTCTCTGTTTAAAGAAGAAAATGCGGATTGAATTTAGTCGTGTGTTAATCCATTGCTGAGAGTCATTTATGTGTACCAGCATTGATGTGTTCTTTGTAATGGGGTATAAAATTTCTTCCGGTTTGCCCAGTGTTACTTGCATCATGTTGGGTACATTTGAAATTGTAGATGCCTGATTGTAAGTATTTATTATTGTTGTTAACACTATGTGTATTGTATAAAGTTTATGATTAGTCTTACTTGTCATGAAAGCAATGTTAAGTGTTTGTTTTCTTGTAAATGTTTGCAATCTTATGTAATATCTTTTTGTTGTAAGTGGAAGTGAGACAGTTTCATTGCTCAGTGTGGTGACAGGTTTTTGACTTCGTTGATGATCTCATCAACATTAATTTCTGCTAAACTGTTGTTAATAGCTGTAGTGTAAATAGTTCTCTTTTTAAATCATTATTCGAGATAGGGATGTTGATGGCTCTGTAAATATTATTATGGGTGAAAGAAGTCTTTAGTAATAATATTTATCATCTGAGAGGGTTTTATTTTGTATTTAAGAGAGTTGTTTTTAGGAGGATTAAGTGGACAACAGTGGAACATTGCTCTCAACTATGTCATATACGTTATGGTTTCGAATCTCATTGTTGGCTATCCTGAAGATGTTTCTTCCATTTTCTCTTGAGGTTAGGCTATACTTCAATTAAGGCCATTGTTAGTGATAATGTACAATAGGCCATCATGTTGGAGCATGATGAGCTGCTAGATCGGACTGAAGGACATGAAATGTGTACATTTGAAAACTTTCCTCCCCAATAATAACCACGATAGCAGAGACAAGCGCATTGTACAGTCCAATCTTAATCTTCCCATCTGAGGTCGTGATGTTCTCAATAGAGTGAATACATGTGCCTGTGTATTTTACACATTCACACCCACCATCTAAGCAGTTTTAATGGCTGACCCAGCTATTCCAGCTATTAGTGGCACGGCAAAAACAACTAATTATATTCATAATAAGTTCTAAACTAAAGAAGATATGGAAACAAAATTTTGCAGATATGGTAAAGATGTCCTCTAGTATCCCTGGGGAGTTTCGTAGCTAATGTCACACTTTACTTTGTAAATGGAAACACCGAATAGCGTGTTTCACTCATAATTTATAAATGAAGCACACTTTGTACCTTCTTGAAGGGAACTGTATTTTATTTGATGGTGCATACTTTAAGAGAATTTTCTCTTTCCTCTTTCCATCTAACTTAAATGTTGGATCATTAGATGGTGCCCTTTCTGGCAGCAAAATTGCAGGACGTGGTCTTGGAGCTGATGAAGTAGAGGGTGCTGAGATAAGTAAAATTCTTTCAAGATATCGGAGAGAGGTGACTGCACTTGTATATCGGGTCCATTATTTCCTGGAGGAAGTTCCTAACTGCTGTCTGCATGAAATTCAGGAATGTTATTGTTTTTTTTTTTTTTAGGATTTGAGTTTTGAAAGTGCCAAAATGCATTAAAAAGTGAGCAGTACAGTAAATAAAAGAAAAGTTTTTTGGCCACTTAACTGTTTTCATCATGAAAGGATAGAGTGCCAAGTACTGATTTGCAGTATCAGCACTATGTGTCACAAAACTATACTATACTTACCAGTGATAATAAGTACATGTGTAAACGGCACAACTCACCCCGATAACAGTTAAAATCAAATGGCCAGGAATTGGTAATAAAACAAAGTTTCAGGTCTCTTGCCAAAGTCTCGTGAAATGAGCAACACCAATTAAAGTAAAATAAATTTAATAAATTTATTCATAAATAACAGATAACATATATGAAGTTAAATGAGGAAATTAGTACCGGTGTGTTAAAATTGGCTGATAATTAAAATAATAACTTTAAAATCAGGTACCTCAAATGTTTACTTATATATACTAAATTCAGACAACTAATTGTTTAATTATTTAAAATATCTCTTGAAGGAAACTGATTACTCCCAAATAGGTTAGAGGACAACATCCGGAACTCCAAAATTACAACTGTTTGATAACATCAGTAAAGGTAAGATCAAAAGAATACAAATTCTTGGCTTTTAAGATTCAAGTATTCAGGTGAAAATAAATAAAAGGTTGGGTCAGTATCAAATGGATCACTATTTAGGATACCACTATGAAGTGACAAGCTTGAAGAATATATCTAACCTCATTTATAAATAAACGTCAGTAGACCTTGAAGAAACTTTAACCAAGAATTAGAATAATTACATGGCTTCTATATTTTACCAGGAATGATATTAACAGAAAAATAGTTTTAGTTTTAGCAGTTATTAAGGATTCTGAATTGAATAACTTATGAACTGCAGGTATAGTTTACCTGCCGATAAAATCAACACAGGAATTAGCCATGCATATAATTTTGATTGAATGTATGCCAATAACTTTAGGTCATTAAGTTTAAGGTTCCAGAATCAACACTTACTTGGTTAAGCTGAAACACACAATGAAATCAAACTACTACATAGGCATTAGAAAAAAACTAATTCCCCAAATGAAATAAACCTGGAAAACAAAATTTCGGCTCTAGTGCCGATGAAGAGGGCTTTTCAACCCTGAAACCCATTGTGATACTTAGGCAGGATCATAGTTCACTTCTCTGGACATCCTTTTTGGAAGGAAGATGAAATTCCATCAGACGCCGATTTCATATTAGTCCTGACTACAAAATTAACTCGTCTTTTGTCTGTATCAAATTATTTGCCACATTATTGCAGTTATGGCTAGCGGTCGACATGTGCGCCACCGGCTGGATGAAGCTCTAGTAAATAGTCACGCCAACAGACTCCAGCTGCATTTCCTTGTAACTTACGAAATGAGGCGACACAAATTTCCAAATATTTCTTAAAGTTCCTTAGTAACGTTACACAATGCATGTGTTGATTATAGTCAGTCGCAGACTTCGATTTCTGTTGTTTTTTCGAGTTTTATTTCTTGCAACCAGTGGATAGCAGTTGCCATAGTAATAACATTTTTGTCCCTCCAAGAAACAAGGAAAACTTCCTCATCACTTCTGAAAGTCATTTCACCCCGTTTGAATATTGCTTGGTGTTCCTTTAGATCTTTCGGTACACCCATATTTGACCATATTGTTTCTCATACGGCAGTGTTCTGTTAAGGTAATTGTTTCGCGAGTCCGACGCTGTTGTGATACATCCTCACTATGCTCACTAAAATCCCATGTTTTATAATTTTACCGGGGTTGTGTATGCGGAACCTTACGTGCTCTCTCCAGGCCAGCATTCACTCATGCAGAGCAATTTTCTGCTTGGGAGAGCAAAGCTCTGTAAATGTCACACAGTTTCTGTAAAATGCGTTTAATTTTATATAATCTGTCAGTGATGTGCTCATATTCGCTGCTGTCACTAAAGTGGAGAAATGACAGGATACTTTCGAAAGGATGTTGTGATATAGTACAAGTACATTCTGAGAGATGAGCATCATTTCACTGACTGGCATTCAGGTTTGTTTGCTCGCACAGGTATTCGAGAAATTCAGCTGTGAGAAATAGATTTACAAATTACATCTCTTTAGAGTTTTCTATTTCAATATTTGGACCTCGTTTAGCCATAATTGGGATAGCACCGGGCGAGTTGGCTGTGCAGTTGTGAGCTCGCATCTGGGAGATAGTGGGTTCCAACCCCACTGTCGGCAGTCCTGAAGATGGTTTTCTGTGGTTTCCCATTTTCACACTAGGCAAATGCTGGGGCTCTACCTTAATTATGGTCATGGCTGCTTCCTTCCCATTCCTAGGCCTTTCCTGTCCCATCATCGCCATAAAACCTATCTGTGTTGGTACGATGGAACGCAAATAGCAAGGAAAATTGGGATAGCAGGGGGCAAAATAAAGGCAAAACTTCACGTGCTGTGCTTTCTGTCATGTGTCCAGCAGAATCATCTTCACTATCATCACTGTCACTTTCACTTTGTCCAGGAATTAGTCTTCATTGAATAGGGTGTCGGCAGTTCCATCAACACTTATTTTGTCCCTAAACACCATGGTTACATTCAGAACGTAAAAATGCATATGCTTGTGCAATCACAAACCAACTATGCAGCTAGCTTGGCCTGCACTTGCCTTCGTTCAAAAACGGAATGAAAAACGCACTGGAAGGGAAAATCTCCAAGGCCATGTGGTTTCTGGTTAGTAGAAGCAGGTAAAAGCATTCATAAGGGTATTACCCTCATCCCTGTCACACATCTGTGACAAAAGTAAACCACAGCTGCGTAGGATTGGCTACAATTCGAATTTGGACTTATCCAGGCTAACTCAGAAATGGTCCTGAGCATGGGCACACGCTATAACTCGGACATGGGCACGAATGTGGTAATACATCATGTGTCTATGAATGGGAATTTTGTTTCAATAGTCCAATATCACTAGAAACATGTCTGTCTCTCTCGACACATTATTGTGGTGCCTGCCGAATGTGACGAGTGATGTAGTTTGGCATTGCTTTCCTCACTGATGTAGAAGTGCTATTCCAGCAGGTCTAGCCCTATCTATATCGTCTGTCGACTTCACTACAGTCTACTGGCAATTCACTGTGAAGAAGGAGCTTGGCTCCTTTGTGTTCTAGATTGGGGTTTAATGCACCTACAGAGTTATTTTGGGACTGCATGCTGGGGGTTGTGTAAACTAAATAGGGATAACATGTCCTCTTTTTCCCACAGGAGCCTGCGAGCAGTGATGTCGGTGATGTCGGTAAGGACAGCAGCAGTCCCGAGGATGAGTAAGTTCTACATTGTTCTTTAATTCTCATTTATTCTGTCATTTTTTTTACTTTCCATGTTTCATGAGCAAATTAATGTATTTCATGCCTTGTAAGTAGCGTAACATGCATGTAGCGACAATACTGTATTTCAAATACAAACTACAGTAGTATTGCAGTTTTTAAGTACATTTTAACCTTAATTAAGACCACGGCCGCTTCCTTCCCACTCCTAGCCGTTTCCTATTCCATCATTGCCATATGACCTACCTGCGTCGGTGGGACATAACTCCAAATAAAAAGCGTACTTACATTCACTCCAACAATCACACAAGCTCTTTACATGTTTAACGTTGGATATACCAGAGATTATCTGGAAAACTCATGTGGAGAATTGCTTTCAGTGCCTGCTTAGTATTAACAATATTCAGGAGGACAAAGTGTCATTTTTAATTTTTTAATCTTCTCCTGTAACCTTTTAAGTGTTGAGTTACCAGTTGACTGCTCGGTACCTCAGTGCTGAGTTTTTCATTCATATGTAAAAAATAAATTGTAGAAGCCTCATTTTTTAACTTATCAGTGGGATGTTTAGCTTAGTATATTTATAGACGTTGGTTCCTTATAAATCCCAGTCCAAATGCTGAATCCTGCACTTACTTTCAATGTTATTTTGAGAGAAAACAAAATTACACTTTTTGTGCCCTTACATTCGTCACCTTCATACAAAATAAAGAGCCCAAAATAAACTTATTTCCTAAAATATCTGGGCAACTACTACCTGTAACTCATTACAAGTAAGTAAGTTGATATTTTAACAAATTCAATGTAAACTTGTGGTATTCTTGGACATGACAACTACTAAATATATAGAGGTGTCTAATACAGAAATATAATTACCATATATTGTAAATGTTTCTCAGGTACGAGCTTCACAGTATGAACAGTCTGTTCGACATTTGATACTGTACCGTTCCCGCGTCCAGGTCGAGTCGCAATAAGACCCAGAATAGCTCGAATTTGTTCTTTAAATTTTCAATCGGTGTTAAAATTGGGTTCATGAGTTCGTATGGAGAGTAGGCAAACGGAATATGCGGTTGTCTAAGTCTTATATTAACGCGTTAGACGTCTCCATCTCGCGATCCGATTCATTTTCTCAAAAATTCCTACAATTCTTAGCCTAGGTTCACTTAAAGCTAAATGCTTAACCTAAGAAGTCAGTGAAATAGTAGATACATTTTATCTAACATTATTAAATAAAAAGAATTTTAAAAAAATTGAATTGAAGAATCTAATACCATAACAAAGAATCTAATCCTATCGTCAGCTCACTGTGAATCTATTTGTTATTTGCAAAATATCTGAAAAAGGCCTTTGATCTTAACTGAAAACATAAATTCACATTATTTACAAGCTTTCAATGGGGTCTAGAAAATGCCTATGATGCACATAAATCGACATATCATTCAAATATAAAATCTCGTTTCATTCTTGCCTCCATCCTTTCGGAAATTAATTCCTTGTTCGGTCATCAGCCCAGAGGCTGGTTGGATCCTCAAATAGCACCACCAAAGGTTATGCGATTGTAAGTAAAACCCAAAAACCAATGGCAGCACCAAAATCATGCATACTGGGCAAGATGAATTAATTCCTTAAATTCCAATTAATTTATATATATCATATTTATCAACCAATTCACATGATTCAAGTTATTTTTGCCTGTAACTAGCTGTTAATATTTCATTTTCAGATTCATTCTGTTTGTTAACTATCATAAAAAGAAAAACAGTGATCTTCTCACTTGCATAAATTAATCTTCACATTCACATAAAGTTGTGATACAATTCCTTTAGTTTTGTCAATTGCCACCTTTTCAATACAATAATAATATAGTACAAACATATTTATTATGATGTTTATGTGGTACATGTTTCGCTCCTTTTTGTGAGCATCATCAGCCAAACTATCATTAATCTAAGATTGTATAAGATCATAAAACAATTTTGGTTCAAGTTTGTTCCTACAAAACTAATTGATAATCTTATATCATTTTAAAAGTCACACAACAATAAAAATATGTCTTAAGCTAACACTTTTTGTCTAAAATCTTCTTCAGTCTAACATTTTATTGCCGAAACTCATCTGGGTGAACATCTTTTAAAATTGTTTAAAAATAAGAATAAAATAAAAAAACTTTTGAGATCAGGCTAGTTGAGTTCATTCCTGTTGCTTAACTTGTATAATTGTCATTAAAACTTCATAACTGTATTGAATACTTTCTACAGTTGATAATTGTCATTATGGTCGATAGACTTGTTCTCGTTGCTGGAGTAACATTTATAAAATGTATTGGTATTAATTTATATTATCAATGGGGTAAAATTATTCGTGAACAAACTTGTTGATGAAACACTTTCTGATGTGATATTGGATTTAAAATGTTCTTGAACTTTCCATAATGGCTCGTTGGTATATCTGTAATGAAAGATAAAAATTATATGTTTATGGTTTTGATTGTATTTCTGTATAACATCTTATTGGAAGAATTGTCACTTACTTTCTTTTCTACTGCGTAATTGTTTGGTGTTATTCCTAGTCTCTTGAGAACTACTTGTTGTCCTGTTTGCACTTCTTGTGTTGTATGAGTGAGTGTGGGGAGGGGGAAGGGGAAGTTAAGGTAGGCAGCGTATTGATAGCTGCAGTAGACTGTGGAGGGGATAGTCTAGGAGAAGTGAGGGGAGGAGTTGAGTTTGTTTGTGTCAATAAGCCATTAACTTTTATCAGATTAAAATGTTTATAGAATTTATTTATATCTGCTTTGAGTATTTGTGTTAGTTCCGGTAATTGTGATAAGATGGGATTCTTTATTTCTATTTTGTCATTTAGGTTTTTAATTTTATTGTATTGTTGATCTAAATGAATGTATATAGAAAACCGACGTTTACTCCAGTAACGATCAAAAACGAGTCACTCCACCCCAACTCTCACAAACAGACAGCATTTTTGAGTTTGGTTTACAGAGCCCTAAAAATTCCACTAACAAACAAGAGTTTAAAGAAAGAACTTGATTTTATAAAAGATCTAGCACTCAATAACGGTTACAAAATAGAAATGATTAACAAAATCATTAATAAGGTGAAAATAAAATTGGCCACTAATCTTGTACCAGATAAAAATGAAAATCCAAATTCGCAACTTTCACATTTACTAACCCAGCTATATACCAAATCACTAATACCATCAAAAACAAAATATTAACATTGACTTCAAGACCCAAAACATGAACCGAAACGTTTTCTTCAACCACAATCAAGTTAATATAAATAGTAATCAATATCAAGGATCTGGAATATATAGGCTCACGTACGCAGAGTGCAATTTTTCATATGTTGGCCAGACTGGCCGAAGCTTTTTAATAAGATATCTCAAACATGTAAATGCATCCAAACACAGGAAACATTCTGCAATGAGTACACACATGCAAGAAACTGGACACAGTTTTACAACTATTGAAAGGGATTTAAAAATCTTAAAAAAGTAGAAAAAGGAAAAGAAATGACGGAATTGGAAAACATATACATTCATTTAGATCAACAATACAATAAAAATAAAAACCTTAATGACAAAATAGAAATAAAGAATCCCATCCTATTACAATTACCGGAACTAACACAAATACTCAAAGCAGATATAAATAAATTCTATAAATATTTTAATCCGATAAAAGTTAATGGCTTATTGACACAAACAAACTCAACGCCTCCCCTCACTTCTCCTAGACTATCCCCTCCACAGTCTACTGCAGCTATCAATACGCCGCCTACCTTAACTTCCCCTTCCCCCTCCCCACACTCACTCATACAACACAAGAAGTGCAAACAGGACAACAAGTAGTTCTCAAGAGGCTAGGAGTAACACCAAACAATTACGCAGTAGAAAAGAAAGTAAGTGACAACTCTTCCAATAACATGTTATACAGAAATATAATCAAAACCATAAACATATAATTTTTATCTTTCATTACAGATATACCAACGAGCCATTATGGAAAGTTCAAGAACATTTTAAATCCAATATCACATCAGAAAGTGTTTCATCAACAAGTTTGTTCACGAACAATTTTACCCCATTGATAATATAAATTAATACCAATACATTTTATAAATGTTACTCCAGCAACGAGAACAAGTCTATCGACCATAATGACAATTATCAACTGCAGAAAATATTCAATACAATTATGAAGTTTTAATGACAATTATACAAGTTAAGCAACAGGAATCAACTCAACTAGCCAGATCTCAAAAGTTTTTAATTTTATTCTTATTTTTGAACAATTTTAAAAGATGTGCACCCAGATGAGTTTCGGCAATAAAATGTTAGACTGAAGAAGATTTTAGACAAAAAAGTGTTAGCTTAAGACATATTTTTATTGTTGTGTGACTTTTAAAATGATATAAGATTATCAATTAGTTTTATAGGAACAATCTTGAACCAAAAGAATTGTTTTACGATCTTATACAATCTTAGATTAATGATAGTTTGGCTGATGATGCTCACGAAAAGGAGCGAAACATGTACCACATAAACATCATAATAAATATGTTTGTACTATATTTTTATTGTATTGAAAAGGAGGCAATTGACAAAACTAAAGGAATTGTATCACAAGTAGATCTTCAATACGGACAAGGGAAATGAAGTTTATAACCTGCAATGTAATGGCCAACCAGGCTAATAATAAGATTAAAAACAGATTCATTAATCTTAAAGTTAAGATTGGTAAGATCGCTAAAGACATATATTTTTTTAAAGAATGTTTAAAATTCGAACTAGTACCAAAGTTTTTGAAATCTGTACAAAGACAAAACTTATCTATGCCAAATTTAGTAGACACTCAAAACAAAGTAAATGAAATCTGGCTAAAGAACGAGATAAAACACATTACAGAAAAAAAGTCGTTTTTAAACTTACAACTTTATCGTATACATTTAGAAATCTCTGACCTTCCTACCCCATTAGAATGGCTATCAGTACAACAATTTACTAATGAGAAACTCGTTGGTATATTAGAGAAGAAACAAAGAACTATAGAAAACAAAATATCACATTTAAAAGAGAACAAAACAAAATCCGAAAACATAATACAAGAATAGAACACACCAACTCAGACCTTAAAAACATCCCAACCACTGTAAATTTATCAGATGTCACCTTCACGGATAGCGAAATGAGCTTACTATATAAAGGATCAAAATTTAATTGGCCTAACCATCATCAAATAGAAGACGTAATAACCACTGTAGCTGAAGTAGAATCTAATATAGGGAAATTGCCTTTAGAATCGCAAAGTGATACAAGATTCAAAGTTAAAAAGAAACTTCCAACCTTAGTAAAAGAAATAAATAACAACTTAAATCCCGACCTCACTAAACAAATCAAATAATTAAAAACTAAAATCAACGAAAGCAACATAATAGTAACCAAAGCTGATAAAGAAGAAACTACAGTTATTTTAAATGAGGAAGATTACATTAAGAAAACAGAAGAATTTTTCTCAAATGGAGCCTATTCGATAATACAGAAAGATCCTACAATCAAAATTCAACGGAACCTGAAGAAATAACTTAAAAATTCGTCTTTTCTCTTTAATGATCTAGAATGTCAGAAGCTGATAAATATGAATCCCAAGATACCGACAGCCAGAGCCATGCCCAAAATCCATAAAGCTAACATACCTATGTGACCTATAATCAACTGCATGAATAGCCCAACATATAAGACCTCTAAATTTATACATCATTTTTTTTAAAAGCACTATAAATTTTACAATAATTCTACAATTAATAATTCAATAGAATTCTGTGATAAACTAAATAAATTCGAACTGCAACCGCATCATAAAATGTGTTCATATGATATAACTAACATGTACCCCTGCATACCGATCAATGAAACCATTAATGTAATCAAAATAAATTTATTCAATCATAGTAAATTAAGTATGTGTGAAATAGAAGAATTCATAAATGTATTAAGATTTACTTTAAATAATAATTACTTCACATTTAATCAAAAGATATATCAACAAATGTGCTTAGGAATGGGTGATCCTGCATCTGGTAAACTAGCTAACATTTATATGGATCATTTAGAACATGTTAAAATTTTAAATAACATAGATGGACTAAACCTTTGGCTGAGATACGTGGATGACGCATTTGTTATAATAGACAGTAAACTGAACAATAGTGATAATATTTTGGATTTTTTAAATAAATTAGACAGTAATATAAAATTCACTAAGGAAGATGAAAGGAACAATTCATTAAGTTTCCTAGATATAAATGTAAAGAGAGCAGGAAACAAATTTGACTTCCATATTTATAGAAAACCGACATTTACTCCAGCAACGATCAAAAACGAGTCACTCCACCCCAACTCTCACAAACAGGCATCATTTTTGAGTTTAGTTTACAGAGCCCTAAAAATTCCACTAACAAATAAGAGTTTAAAGAAAGAACTTGATTTTATAAAAGATCTAGCACTCAATAACGGTTACAAAATAGAAATGATTAACAAAATCATTAATAAGGTGAAAATAAAATTGGCCACTAATCTTGTACCAGATAAAAATAAAAATCCAAATTTACAACTTTCACATTTACTAACCCAGCTATATACCAAATCACTAATACCATCAAAAAACAAAATAATACCATTGGCTCAAGACCCGAAACACGAACCGAAACGTTTTCTTCAACCACAATCAAGTTAATGTAAATAGTAATCAATAACAAGGATCTGGAATATATAGGCTCACGTGCACAGAGTGCAATTTTTCATACGTTGGCCAGACTGGCCGAAGCTTTATAATAAGATATCTCAAACATGTAAATGCATCCAAACACAGGAAACATTCTGCAATGAGTACACACATGCAAGAAACTGGACACAGTTTTACAACTATTGAAAGAGATTTAAAAATCTTAAGAAAAGTAGAAAAAGGAAAAGAAATGACGGAATTGGAAAACATATACATTCATTTAGATCAACAATACGATAAAAATAAAAACCTAAATGACAAAATAGAAATAAAGAATCCCATCCTATTACAATTACCAGAACTAATACAAATCCTCAAAGCAGATATAAATAAATTCTCTAAACATTTTAATCTGATAAAAGTTAATGGCTTATTGACACAAACAAACTCAACTCCTCCCCTCACTTCTCCTAGACTATCCCCTCCACAGTCTACTGCAGCTATCAATACGCCGCCTACCTTAACTTCCCCTTCCCCCTCCCCACACTCACTCATACAACACAAGAAGTGCAAACAGGACAACAAGTAGTTCTCAAGAGGCTAGGAGTAACACCAAACAATTATGCAGTAGAAAAGAAAGTAAGTGACAACTCTTCCAATAACATGTTATACAGAAATATAATCAAAACCATAAACATATAATTTTTATCTTTCATTACAGATATACCAACGAGCCATTATGGAAAGTTCAAGAACATTTTAAATCCAATATCACATCAGAAAGTGTTTCATCAACAAGTTTGTTCACGAACAATTTTACCCCATTGATAATATAAATTAATACCAATACATTTTATAAATGTTACTCCAGCAACGAGAACAAGTCTATCGACCATAATGACAATTATCAACTGCAGAAAGTATTCAATACAGTTATGAAGTTTTAATGACAATTATACAAGTTAAGCAACAGGAATCAACTCAACTAGCCAGATCTCAAAAGTTTTTAATTTTATTCTTATTTTTGAACAATTTTAAAAGATGTGCACCCAGATGAGTTTCGGCAATAAAATGTTAGACTAAAGAAGATTTTAGACAAAAAGTGTTAGCTTAAGACATATTTTTATTGTTGTGTGACTTTTAAAATGATATAAGATTATCAATTAGTTTTATAGGAACAATCTTGAACCAAAAGAATTGTTTTATGATCTTATACAATCTTAGATTAATGATAGTTTGGCTGATGATGCTCACGAAAAGGAGCGAAACATATACCAGATAAACATCATAATAAATATGTTTGTACTATATTTTTATGGTATTGAAAAGGTGGCAATTGACAAAACTAAAGGAATTGTATCACAAGTAGATCTTCAATACGGACAAGGAAAATGAAGTTTATAAACTGCAATTCACATAAAGTTCTAGATTAATTCGAAGTTTTCACATTTTAGGAAGAAAAGATAATTCACTAACTCATCATTCTGCTCTAAAATAACCAGAATAACCACCACTGCTGATTACTTAAGTTGTTGTTGTTTGAGTCATCAGTCTATAGACTGGTTTGATGCAGTACTCCATGCAATCCTATCCTGTGCTAACCTTTTCATTTCTGCGTAACTATTGCATCCTACATCTGCTCTAATCTGCCTGTCATATTAATACCTTGGTCTAGCACTACCATTCATACCACCTCCACTTCCTTCAAAAACCAACTGAACAAGTCCTGGGTGTCTTAAGATGTGTCCTATCATTCTATCTCTTCTTCTCATCATGTTTAGCCAAATCGATCTCCTCTTGCCAATTCGATTCAGTATCTCTTCATTTTTGATCCGATCTATCCATCTCACCTTCAGCATTCTTCTGTAACACAACATTTCAAAAGCTTCTATTATCTTCCTTTCTGAGCTAGTTATCGTCCATGTTCCACTTCCATACAATGCCACACTCCACACGAAAGTCTTCAAAAACAGCTTTCTAATTCCGATATCAATGTTTGAACTGAGCAAATTTCTTTTCTTAAGAAAGCTCTTCCTTGCTTGTGCTAGTCTGCATTTTATGTTCTCCTTACTTCTGCCATCGTTAGTTATTTTAAAACCCAAGTAACAATATTCATCTACTTCCTTTAAGACTTCATTTCCTAATTTAATATTTCTCGCACCACCTGCCTTCGTTCGACTGCACTCCATTACTTTTGTTTTGGACTTATTTTCATCTTGAACTCTTTACCCAAAACTTCGTCCATACAATTTAGCAGCTTCTCAAGACCTTCTGCAGTCTCAGATAAATTAACAATATTATCGGCAAATCTCAAGGTTTTAATTTCCACTCCTTGGATTGTGATCCCCTTTCCAGATTCCTCTTTGATTTCCTTTACTGCCTGTACTGTATAAACCTTGGAAAGGAGGGGGACAAACTGCAGCCTTGCCTCATTCCTTTCTGGATTGCTACTTCTTTTTTAAAGCCCTCGATATTGCCTTCAGAACCTTAAATAGCTTGGTCCAATCAACATTATCGAATGCCTTTTCGAGATCTACGAATGCCATGTAGGTGGGCTTGTTCTTCTTGATTCGATCCTCTAAGATCAGACGTAAAGTCAGGATTGCTTCACGTGTTCCTACATTTCTTCTGAACCCAAATTGATCTTCTCCCAGCTCAGTTTCAACTTGTTTTTCCATTCTTCTGTAAATAATACGTGTTAAAATTTTGCAGGCATGAGATACTAAACTAATGGTGCGGTAGTTTTTACACCTGTCAGCATCGGCTTTCCTGGGAATGGGTACAACAACATTCTGACGAAAATTGGATGCCACTTCTCCTGTCTCATACATCTTACACACTAAATGGAATAGCCTTGCCATGCTGGTTTCTCCTACGGCAGTCAATAATTCAGAGGGAATGCCATCAATTCCAGATGCCTTGTTCCTATTTAGGTCGCTCAGAGCTCTGTCAAACTCTGACCTCAACATTTTGTCTCCCATTTCATCAGCATCAACAGCCTCTTCTTGTTAAGTTATTCATCAAGAATAAAAAATCAGTTTCAAAAATTAAATTAAGTGCCAAAGTATTTATCATACGGTACGTGATCGTCATTCAGCCATCATTTACATCTGACATCTATTTAACGTTACGTCTCTGGACATTCACTAGTCTGATTTGCAACAAGATTCTACTAAACAATGTCAACAAACTTCAATTGCAGATAACCGTACCGGTGATACCATTCGATGTGATTAAACCAGCATCCCAACTTCTCTTATTTGAGTAAAAATATTTGTGGTTAGAAATTAATGATAATATAGGCTGAGCTTGCACTATCCTCTCTACGTGGAATTGTTTTTGATGATTTACAGGTATTTAATTAACATACACACGCTCTATGGATCGTACATTATGTTATATATGAAATACTGAAAGATTAATATGCGTTACGGGATAAAGTATAACTATTCTCGACCATAAAAATGCGTCCACTGATTTAACATCGTCAATAAAATATCTATCTCTTCAATCTCGACGAAACAATAATAATTACCTTCATTACTCTTCTAAATATTCGACTATTCTTCATATATATCTCATCTAATCCATATTTCACATCTCGTATTTCACTCTCCATTACAATAACCACAACAATCCATCTTAATTTGACACATATAACCATATAATCACTATTCATCCACTTAATTATCCCATTCTGTTCTCAGTTTACTTCAGATTCCTCTAACTTTGTTCATAAGTCTGCCTATGACCTTACTTTAACTCCATTTCATAGTATAGTGTCCTAGTGTATACCTAATATTAACCACAATGTCATATCACATCAACATCTGAGATACGTTAACCCCTTCACTCAATATTGACAGTATTGCAAACGCACAGTTTGGTTATCACTGGTTACATATATCCTAACTCAAAGAACTTCTCATTCTGGTCAGATAACTACCTAATAACCTCTTATGTTATTAAATTGATTGCCTCTTTGCGTAGCATCACTTCCTTAAATATAATTCATGACATCACTTTACATGTATATTTCACAAGAATAGAAAATGGCACTTCTTAAAAACAATATTTAAACTACTTAATTTATACTTTTGTACACTTATCTTTTTTCCTGTTTTCCCTCGTTGCCGTGTATGTCCAAATGCTTAGGACATGATCAATGCGATAGCGACATCGTATCAGCCTATGGGAACATCTGGGGAGGTCTTCGCTTCGTCTCGGTCATCAGGGAATAGATTTGTCAGCTTCAAGTCCCCAACACCAGGCAGCCTTTGCCTCCATCTTCTTAGCACATGACGTAGACCATTTCTTGCCAAGTTGAAACAGAAATATATATTAAGTTGGTCAGTTTCGTCATCTTAGAGTACAAAGCCTTCTAATGTGTTGCTTCCTGTAACCGTATCCTATTAAAATTCTTTTTTTTTTTTTGCTAGGGGCTTTACGTCGCACCGACACAGATAGGTCTTATGATGACGATGGGATAGGAAAGGCCTAGGAGTTGGAAGGAAGCGGCCGTGGCCATAATTAAGGTACAGCCCCAGCATTTGCCTGGTGTGAAAATGGGAAATCACGGAAAACCATCTTCAGGGCTGCCGATAGTGGGATTCGAACCTACTATCTCCCGGATGCAAGCTCACAGCCGCGCACCTCTACGCGCACGGCCAACTCGCCCGGTATATTAAAATTCTACCGTTTTCCAATGTGATTATTAAAGCTTCAATTATAATGAGATCGTACTTCCTATAGCTTCTTTAAATCGCTATTATTCTCTAGAATTGCTTAAGAAGGAGTCATAGTGCTGGTCATCTCATCTTCTTGGTGTCTCTGCCGGGCTGAGTGGCTCAGACGGTTAAGGCGCTGGCCTTCTAACCCCAACTTGGCAGGTTCGATCCTGGCTCAGTCCGGTGGTATTTGAAGGTGCTCAAATACGACAGCCCCGTGTCGGTAGATTTACTGGCACGTAAAAGAACTCCTGCGGGACTAAATTCCGGCACCTCGGCGTCTCCGAAGACCTTCAAAAGTAGTTAGTGGGTCGTAAAACAAATAACATTATTATTATTATTATTATTATTATTATTATTATTATTATTATTATTATTATTGGTGTCTTGTGACGTAAGCGATTACGCAATGATCTTGTCAGCTGTTCTGTTTCAGTTTATTAAATTATAATTATGCGGTACTGTCATTGACGCATCATTGGTGCATCATTTTTCAAGTTCTATTTTTGTAAAATTCTTGAAATTTTAGGGTTTGAAAATCTTTTACAGGCATGACAATCCTGAAATTAATACACATGTATAAAGTACCAAGGAACAAACATGTGTATTTACACAAGATAAAAACATCAGATTTGTTGCACATAGTACATTTTATACGTGTGAAAATATAAAATGTGAAAATGACGTTTTTCTAAAATCATGCATATTTTTCATATTATCACTTTTCTCCTTTTCTTTATACTTCGCAATTTTGTCTTATGCCAGTGGGAAGAGACTGAATGTATTTTGTATTCACTAAGTAATACAGTCACAGAAAGCAATACAACCACAATAAATTCCCAAAAAAGACACTGCTCTCTCTCAAATTCTTGTTTGTAAACTGAAGTAACCATGCTGCATGGTAACCTGTAGACGTCAGAAATATTACAGAAGTAGAATTAGTTAATCTACTTAGATTTTTTATGCATCTGGAATGACTCATGTTATAAAAACGGAATATACATACAAAATTTCCTCATGTCGACTGCCTACGATATTTATAAATTTATTTTCTAACATTTGAAGTATTTGTATATTTCACGTGGTAATAGTGCCTGTATCCAATGCCAGATAGTAGCACAATGCAGGATCGGTAGTACAGAGAGTATTTCAAATCCGTGTTTCGCATAAATGGGTGTACAAAATAATGTTCTTTGTGGAACGACAGAAAGGGGCATTCAGTTGGCTGCGCGGCAGGCATTTAAATGTATCACTGCACCTTCAAAAATGACTGAACATGGAAAATCATACTGCTAATTCATCCGGAATGGCCAGTAGTACCATACTATGTCGAAATAGGAAAATCGAAATATTAGATAAAATATGCCTAAAACTCAGCCCCAGTGTTCTTTAATAATATAAATAATAAGACCTGAAAATGTACAGCAGCATGAAAAACAAACAATTGAGACATCTGAGAGTCAACAGCAATGGAAAATGTAAATGAGCAAACATTTTAGATGCTGAAATAATTCAGTATTTTTGTTTGCACTTGAATGAGATGTGAAGTATATTCTTGAACCAAACTTTAAATAGTAAATAATTCACTAGAACATAGAATTCAGTCTTGTTTGACACATAATGTTTCATACCTGTAAAATATTTAAATGGCAAAACGGAGACAAGCAAGAGACTTAAGTCATGTAACATTCATTAAATCAGCTGCACCATATCTTCCTCTTCCAAATTCTGGAGGTAAGCTTCATAGAAAACTTCTTGCTGTGAATGATTTTTGCACCTAAATCTTTCATATTTCTGGCGCTGTAAATGAATACAGTTGTTTTTTGTAGATTCGCAACATTTCCTGTAGCTCCGTGTACTGTTCCAAGAAAACATGCAGATCGTTCTCCTCCATGACAAACATCACCAATTTGCGAGCATATTCTCTCCTAGTAATGTTGTTGCTTGCGTTGAAGAAGTAACTCGTTTGGTATCTAAA
Source organism: Anabrus simplex (assembly GCF_040414725.1). Classification (NCBI taxonomy): domain Eukaryota; kingdom Metazoa; phylum Arthropoda; class Insecta; order Orthoptera; family Tettigoniidae; genus Anabrus; species Anabrus simplex. The sequence goes on along the minus strand of NC_090278.1, from coordinate 44,510,810 downwards.
CAGACATTCCATTTTACGTGATTTCTAACCAAGTATAACAGTAACAGACCTTTTGATAGTAGCTGGTAATACGAGATGCAGTGTTTGAAATTCGACAAGTAAATGTGTCCATAATCACATTATTATCCATATTTTTTGTCACCTGTTCGACCTCCACTGCTACTTTATTCAATGAAATGTTCCCAAACAAGTAGCAGGCTGTGATTTTGAAGAAAAGAAATCCGTGAAAAGTAGCAGGCTGTGAATTTATATATAAAAACTTTAGTAACTGTTTCGTGCTTCATAATAGCACCTGTGAAAGGCTTTGTTTGTGTCTGGGTGTAACATTGGCGGTAGTTCCGAAACTTGTGGGATTTTGTGACGAATTTATTGGCGATTTAGTATTTTTAGCGATATTCGTAATGATTTCAACTAAGAAACGATATTATCAGTCTGTTATGGAGGCATATTCTGCTTAATTTCCTTGTTTAATACGATCACAGAAAGTGTTCCCAGTGTTCAGTGGAAACAGATGAGCACTCATCAAGATGTAACTTTGTGTAGGTATTTAATTTCATATTTGACTTGTATTAGTATTATTTATAATCTACCCCCTTGCCGTCCTTTTTCCTTAAGTCTCAAAACTTTGCAACGCATGCACGTGTTGTTAACAGTTTTCCGCTTTTGGATCGTCTGGATTTCTCTCTTTGAAAGTTGACAGGTAAGCACTAGCACTGTTATCTGACGGTGGCCCCACTTGATACAGCTGAAACACCGCAGGAGCTGTTAAAGAGAGATGGTTCAGTCTGATTGGTGCGGAATGAGGTCTCGTCTTGTCTGTGCAGGTTTTATTTTGCGGGTTCAGCATAACACTTGGGATTTTAAGGTCCTGTGCTCTCTGTGACCAATTGTCTAACTAAGAGATCAATTACACTTGTGTGTTATAAGCCCCTACCATACCTTGGAAGGGTTCCTGCTCTATTAGGTTAACTATACGTGCGTTTTAAAAGCCTCAGCTACTGTAAACCTGTGAGAGGTTCTCTCACCAACAACACTGAGTTTTGAAAACCTGTTGTGCTATCTGTACCATGCAATACATTTCAGCCAATTTTTAATTTGTTTTACCCTTAGTTCCTATTAAAATTTATTGCAATTTTCTGTTATAATTGTGAATCACTTTTCTTGATGGATCCATCCGTCTCTTGACATAGGCCAGAGTAAACTGTGTACTTCTCCTCATTGCTCTGACTGTAATGGTGGTGCAGTTACAAAACGTAGCACTTTCTGGCCCAGTGAGGAATGTAATGGCAAACTCCTCATCCTATATAGTGCCCCTTGTCTTGTGGTGCTGCCTTTGAGCTCCCTACTTACCTACATTTATTACTGGTCCTTTTAATGCAGCCCTCATGTCATACTCAAAGATGATTGATTTCTTTTCTCAGTGATGATGCCGAAGACCTCGGACAGACTGCCATATCCTGTGTATGTCCATACTGTGAATTCAGAGTGACCCACCCAGCTCAGATGAAAGGTCACGTATTGATGACACATCCTGGGAAGAAGCCATATGGATGTCACGAGTGCAAGAGAGGCTTTCTGCGCTGGATATCCCTGAACAAGCACATGGAAGTTCATAGAGGGGAAGTGCCCCATTGTCCTATTTGCAAGAAGACTTTCACAAGCAAGCAGCAAATTAAGCCTCATCTAAGGTTACATACGGGAGAACGCCCATACAAGTGTACTATATGTGAGAGAGCTTTTGCGCAGCGTGCAAATTTGAGTGCTCATGTGTTACTCCACTCCAACATTAAGCCGTACAAATGTAGTGAATGTCAGCAAGGATTCTACCAGCGCGGGACGCTACGAAGACACCAACTTAAGCATAGGTCAGACAGACCACATCAGTGTGACCAGTGTGGTAAGGTTTTCAAATTGAGGCAGAACTTGGTCCGTCACCTGCCAACACACACGACTGATAAGTTGTTTGTATGCATGGACTGTGGTAAATCATTCACGCTGCAGCTATATCTTCAGCGACATATGGCACTACATGTCAAGGATTCGGCTTTCTCTTGTCCTCACTGCTGCCAAACTTTCCGTTATAAATCCAAACTGACAAAGCACATGGGTGTTCATACATCGAAGAAATTCTATTCTTGTGCCGAATGCGGTGAATTTTTAAAATCCCGACGCAATCTTGTAGCGCATTTGGCAACACACAGTTCTTAACACGAGCTTCGCCGCTGTGTTGAGTGGATGTGGTAGGAATTGAAAATGTGATAGATCTTCAGATTCTCTCCAGAGCAGCGCCAACGTAATGTTCCGATGATCATCTCAACGCGAGCTTGGTGTTAGTGACCCTCCTACGTATTTGAGGAGATACTGTTTCTCGTTTTGTTATTACTTGTGTCTGTGCTCTGTCAGTATACATCGTAATCAATTGTAGGATGCTGAAAGTGGTGAGGTAGTTAGGAAAAGCACGTTTTCGTCCTTGTTCCAGTGCCCTTGCAACTCATTAAGTGCTACTGTATGTGAGAACCGCATATACCATGCAAACTCTTCTTCACCATTTGAAGTTTGATAAAATGCAGTGTTTCATTTTCATTGTCATCATTTAAAATTCATTTTTGCTACCCGAAAATATAAATGAGAAATTGTATAGGCAATATTAAAATTTATATTCATTTATTCATTTCATTTATATTCATTTTTGTATGTTATATAATTAATTTCTCATCATTTGAAGAGTAGAGTTTCCTTAAAAATGAATAACTTTCATACAATCCACCACAGTGTTGTAATCGTCAACAATTGAAAAGTCAAAATTGTTCATTGGGAAGCACAAACCTACCATTGCTGAGATGCCTATACAAAATATATTTCATAAACCCACGAAGATCTTGGCCTAATTCATGTTTTGTTTCTTATTGACAGGCTGTCGTATCAGCACATCCTGTTAGATCATGTGGTCAGCTCTTTCAAGTTATGGCTCATGGCCATCATTTAACAGTAATATAATTAATAATAACATTCAATTAAATTGTTTGTGAAATAGATAAGTATAACAACGAGTGCATGTCTGTCTATTAGAACATCAGCGCAGAGACTTGTTGGATCCTCAAATAGCACCACTAAAGTTTATGTGGTTACAGGGAAACCGCAACAACCGATGGTGGCGCAAAATGAGTAGTGCCTTTACTTTTCTCACTGGGCCAGAAAGTGCTATTTCAGCATGACTAATCCTATGAGCAGCACCTTTCATAAGAATCCAACAATAACACTACCCGTATTGTCACAGTCATGGATGTTTGCTCTGGTCTGTGCATGCAGCCATCAAGGAATGGCAGCACATGGTAGATGAAAATTAATGAGAAGAAACGGGAAACTGTACAGTGTGATATGGTACCTTATCAGTCAGTATGCATACTATATCCAGACATAATATGCAATTAAATTAATAAGCCAGTTATTAGTGATGTTACTAAAATTCCGTGCACACAAATTACAAGTGAAATACTTGTATTATAATACACATATGTAATTATTTGTAATAATGATAATAATAATAGTGTTATATTATTATTGGAAAGATCGGCAACTTCAATTGTAAAATTACAAACATACTACCTTACACACGATAATAGCACAACCACACATCCTTCATACATCACCAATCACATGAAACAGTCATGGTGTCTCTCCAAGCAGTCTTAAGGTTTATGTCTATATATATCATACAGCTGGAAGTGTATTGTGATAAAGGACTTCCTGGATATACAACGGCGGTTGTGGTGAAGGAGATATATTATGAAATAACGGTGGGAAATTAAATTTTGAAGAGATAAATAGGGGAAGGAAGAGTTTTTTTCAATCCACTGACGTCGGTACATTAAACTTCTGCTGCCTTTAAGGTTTCAGCCAGGAAACCAGGAAGAATAAATTCAGACTAGTCAATACGGATCATACAACCATATTAACCTATCACAGTTAAGTTTACCAACAGTGACTTAGATGTGTCGATACTGCTACATGGCTGAAAGCAACGGGAGACTACAGCCGTAATTATACCCAGAGGACAAGCAGCTCTCTCTGTATGAATGAATGAATGATATAATGATGATGACTTCCTCCTTGGTAAAATAGTGCAGAGGTATAATTGTCCCCCCTATAGGTGGGGACTACACTCTGCAAGATGAATATTGACATTCTGCGAGTCGCAGCGTGGAATGTTAGAAGTTTGAATCGTTGTAGTAGGTTATATAATCTGAATAGAGCCACACATAGACTAAAATTACATGTAGCTGGTATAAGTGAAGTAAGGTGGCAGGAATTTTGGTCAGGCAATTAGAGAATTTTCAACACAAAATCAAACATGCAAAAGGCAGGGGTTGGTTTAATATTGGATAAGAAGATAGGGCAGCAGGTAAACTACTACAACCACCATAGTGAAGCGATTATTGTTGTAAAGATAAACACTAAGCCAATGCTCGCCATAATAGTGTAGGTCTATATGTCTACTAGTCCAGGAAATGAAGAAAGTGAAAAAATATATGAAGAGAATATTGACATACGGTACTACACCCTTGTAGAGCTTCAGTGATCTATTGAAGTTCATTTGCTTCGGCTTCTAAAAAATGTATATACTCACCGCAATTTGGAGACTCGTCTTATTGGTGATCAGTCCCTGTCGTCAAAGGATTATCTAACCAAGGATAACTGTCTACTGAAATAAAAGACCTTGACACAGACTGATTCTAAAAAAATATGTATATAATTTTTTAAATTTAAATCAGAGAAAAATGAAAATAAAAATCTTCCTATAAAAATAAATTAAATTTTAACAAAAATCAAAGGCTGAGGCTATAAAATAATACTGTATCAAAGACTATCAATCATCAAAATAAGACTTACTGTAATTACGTTATTAACTGATCATCCAAAATGTTACATTAAAAATCATTATTTATGACATTGTAATTGATTGAAGTTATAGATTAATTTCTAAATGTGTTTCCATTTTACCACTTATTAGACATTTGTGCTGAATAGATACACTTTACAGTGGTAACACTATAATAATAATAAATTGTGTTTTGAAATAATAATAATAATAATAATAAAGTAATAGAATACAGTAGTTACTGACGTCAACCCTTCATGTGAATAATAAATATAATTACTCAGAACATTCAAGAATAATAGAGTTAATTCTCCTTTGTCAAATATCTCTGATTAGCACTTATATTATTCAAACTCATTTTTGAAAACAACCATTAAGTTACAACACTGTGTAAATATAAAAGAAAACCATTCTATAAAAGACTAGAGATGACTGAACTGCCTGAACAAAATTTGAATAATAAACACATGGTTTTCACAATTTAAATAAAATGAATTTACAACTTGTAGTTCAGTAACTTATCATTGTTGTTGGTAGGGCTACATCAACTGATTGTAAGATACTTCTTTCTGTATTTTACGTGAGTACCTTCCTAAGTTTTACTAAGTCTAACTAGGGATGATAACTCTGCCACTTAATACACCTTATGAAGAAGATAAACTACAATTTACAAATGGAGTCACAGACAAATGAATATCCTATTTTAAAATCAAATAAAAATCACACTGCTGAAAAATGACATCCTACCACTAATCTATACACAACTATACAATAGTAAGTTCTCCACACAAAGAGATGTACGATGAAAATTCAATGTCAGTTTATATAAAGTGAATATTAATGGGGTAGGCTGAGTTCAGTATAAAATATAATATAGTCACCAAAATCACCGTTCATCACGACTATAGATGCCTTTGGTGGCAGGACCTAGTGTTTACAGTGCACTATGTCTTCTGGTATAGGCTAGAGCAATTTTGTTGCTTTCATAGATCTGTCTCTGTCTTAACCTTGGCTTTGACAATATTAAAGTGACTGAGGTATGAGCGATGCTAGTAATGCCAATCCTTATGCAGCCAGTCTGTGCTATGAATGGTGTGAAAATGTTGCTCATAGGGTCAGCTGGTGTATGCATTTCAGTGGGCTTGGCAGACTGATATGTAATAGCTACTCTGGCTCGGTGAGGAAAACAACGGGAAACTACCTCACTCCTCATTTCCCTAGTACGCCTCTTCAGTGATGCCTAGGCCATCTATGACAGCTGATGGCAGAGCTGTTGAGGATTCCACCAGCGGAATCGCTGACGTACTGAATATACATACATACACGGCTATAGGTATATCATTCTCGTGGCTGTCAAATGTAAGGTTTAATTATATACTGAATAAATGAAACAAATTATTGAAAACCTGTCAAACATGTAGGTAAACACTACTTGTGAAATTATTAACAGTAATAATAATAGTAATATCGTGTCATAACCAAAAATCATGTCCATAACAATTCCAAATAAATCAATTGGGTATTTCCTAGCTTTAATACAGATTATCGTGAAAATCCCAAATGATTTAATCATGTAACTTTTATCTAATAACGATGTTAGGTCACTCTTGATCTTTTGCTTCTTCATTAGGTTCTTAGCATTTATTGGCGAACACTAATTGCCATATGTTCAACTGCTGTTCACTGCTGGCATCATTTTCATCAGCTCTTAGGCTGGCACATAAAATTCCTCTTTCATTCAATAGGAAGACTTTCACATAATATTATATATTCCATAATCTGCACCTTGACTCCATAATATCACTCAACATCGTATTTTTACAACAGTTCCTACTACATAACTTTATAACATCCCAATTGTTTATTTTATATTGTTCCTTGGAAGTGTAAGCAATAAAATATTGCCTGAAATAATATTCCTTCCATCCTGACCTGATATCAGTGAAATTCCAAATTGATTCATATAAAAGAATTATACATCTCACAATCCAGGCTCCACTTGCCGGTTACTTTAAAGTAACAAAATTAATTAACAATGGAAATTAATTCAAAATTTCTCCACTCCATTAAAATATAAAATATGAGCTTACAGCACCATATGAAGCCAAAATAAAATCTTACAAGATCGTAGAAACCTGACTTTAAAAAATAATAATAATAATAATAATAATGAACAAATTACATCACTAAAATGTTACTTCAAACATAAATCAGAAACCTCTGCCCCACATAGTGCAATGGTTATAGCAGATAATGGTTTTACACCCCTCAATCTGAACACCCCGGCTTGACTTACAATGTCATTCTCCACAAATGAGGAAAAGATCGTTCTGTGGAAAAAGAAGCCTCTTCATGGATGGTATCCAAATGAAATCAGCCATATATCGACAAGCAAGTGTCGTATGAGTGGCTGACACATTCAGATATATACCCAGAAACAGAGGGCTTCATGTTCGCCATACAAGATCAAGTCACTGCCACAAGGAACTACAGAAAGCATACACTGCATGATCCATCTAACTATTCTGATCTGTGCCGATGATGTAATACATCTCCAGAAACCATCCAGCACATAAACTCAGGTTGTCAATTAATGGCAAACACAGACTACAAGTACAGACATGATCAAATTGCAAAAACCATTCACCGAAAATTAGCCCGACAAAGTAACCTAACCCATTGTACCACAGCATATTGGAAATACAAACCCCAATCAGTCTTGGAAAGTGAAAATTACAAAATTTACTGGGATAGAAGTATTATCACTGATAAAAATATTACCTGCAATAGACCAGATATACCTCTTGTAGATAAAAGCAAGAAAATCTGCTTCATAATTGACATAGCAGGCCCTAATACTCACACCATCCAATCAACACATACAGAGAAGATTTCCAAATACACAGATCTGGCCACAGAGATAAAAACCATGTGGAAACTCAACAATGTTGTCATACTTCCAGTAGTGATTGGATGTAATGGTATTATACCAAAGACACTACACAGGAGCACTGAAGCTCTTAATCTCCACCCTCTCACTTACAGAGAATTACAAAAACCAGCAATCCCGGGCCCTGTTTCATAAAACTAACTAATAATATTTCCTAATATTATTAGAACTCTTAAAAATATTTATTAGTTAACCAAATTCTGTTTCATACAGAGTTACACATGACTAATAACATATCTTCACTAATAATATTAGTTCATTAGTCAGCTGATATAAATAGAGGTTAGAAAGTTCTTTGTTTGGGTTTGTTCCTAGCAGTAGGCTAATGCTTGACTACAACCGACTATTAATTCACATGTTCGAGATGCTCACTTGATGCTTTTGTTGTTGTGACTTTGATACATATGAAAATGGATAAAAGGAGTGAAAATAATGTGAGAGAAGAAAGTATCTTTGCGGAAAGTGATTGAGTTAAAACATCAACTATTCGCAGCCTTTTGCACACTATAACCCCCTTGTTCCTTTTACTTTTTTATTTCATGTGCTCTTAAATATCTGTGTTGAGATGGACTAGCAAAATCTTTACTACCCCTGTTGGTGGGGGCAGTAGAATAACAGCCATGGTATCCACTGCCTGTCATAAGAGGTGACTAAAAGGGGTCCCAAGGCTCTCAACTTGGGAGCGTGGGTTGGCGAACATGAGGCACTGAGATGAGTCCTGCAATTGCTTCAATTTACTTGTGCCAAGCTCATTTTCATCTACCTTTCCGACCTCCCTTGTTCAACTCTTGTACTTTTCCGACCCTGACAGTATAAGGTTGCAAGGCTGAGTGAGTCTTTCATTTTCACGCCCTTCGTGGCCCTTCTCTTTCTTTGGCTGATACCTTCATTTTTCAAAATGTCAGAACCTTTCCATTTTTATCTGATTAGTATTATTATAGAAGTTGGTGCCTAGTTGTAGCCTACTTCCTATTAAAACAATAATCATCACCAGCATCATCTTGGTTTACTCGTGATATAAGCCAAGATTTTAAAGTATACCTGGAGTGTCCGAGCATAACTGCACTAGAGAAACACAATGATACTGTGTATCACTACCAACCACTGGAGTGCAATGTGAAGCTGCTATTTTGAGGTTATGCTTCATTCCTTGCAGTGGAAGTTTCTGTTACTAATCCTATCAACCAAATACTCAAGAGTTCTATAATCTAACCTAAATCTCATATTGTATTCATATGTTTGTTACATGCCAGTACAGGCTGTTTTTGACGTAACATTTATTGAAGGGTGAATTCCTACACTCGTTCCTTATCACTATTTCAATCAGAGTCGACCATTTCAGTGATCTTTGCGATTTGATGCCAAAATATTAAAATACCACTCACTTTGGTTTCACTAATACTGTAATATGAATTATGAGTCAAAATACACTCATGGAAATAATCTTAATAATATGAGTAACTTTTATTAGTCATGTTGTCTATGAAACAATTCACTAATATTATTAGGAATATCTACTAATAATTTTGACTCATAAACTAATTACTAATATTATTAGGTAATAACTCTATGAAACATAATACTAATATTATTAGTTAATATTATTGCTTTCTTACTAATAATATTAGTGAAAGATGTTTTATGAAACAGGGCCCTGGCCACTTGCCATATAGTACGGTAGTTTACTGGCATGAACTGTATACAGAGGACTAATGAAAATCGTCCACTAATAATTTTGACCATTTATATACGGTATAATAAATATGTCAAGTTTATTTGTCAACAATGTAAGTATATACCGATATGTATGAATCATATGTTCTTATGTACTAAATAGTACTTCTTCCATGCACATGGTACTGAAGAAGCTCATAAACCCAATTATAAAATTGTGAATTATATTGTAGTGCTTTAATTATGATTACTATCTGGAAATTACCGCTACACCTTGAATTTGTACATGAGGAATTTAAAAGCAGAAAGGAAACCATAATTTAACTTTGCGCCATGTAATATAACATGGCAATTCGATGTAAATAGTAATTGTTATGCATATGAAAGCCCTGATTGGACTAAATTATATATAACGGTGGCCAATCACTTCGTTATTGGATGTTAGTGGTACATTGTTGTTTATATATATAAATTCTGAGTGGAATTTCTTGTTTGAAGAAGTAGAAGATATTTGAGGTAAGAATTCCTTATTATTCTTGTTTTATTAACCTCCTGAGGCCGGAATATGAAATGCATATCACACCAATGTAAATGAAATTCCAATAAATATAACACCAACTTTTTGGCCTACTCAGTGTTATATTTAGTGTATTGTTTAAAATAATTTTTGCGGATATTTGATTCTATTTTAAACAGTGTCCTCTTAAAAGAACACTAGGCCACAGGAGGTCATGTAAGTTATTAAGTTGATGGTTGATAGCTGTTTCTGTTCCCAAAAATATCTTTTTTAAAAGTATTTTTGCGTGGTGGTTGTTATTAATAACAATAGCATGTGTATCATACTTATTTATGTCATGTTATGGCCTTTTGGCTGAAATAAAATCTTGATTTATTTATTAAATTCAGTTGATGTAGACTAATATATTATTTCTGATAAGCCACTGTCGTTTTGATGGTATTGAATTTAGCAGTAAAAGTATAAAACTGTTGACAGTGCTCTTAATTATTTCCTTCTATTTCTTTTTATTCCTTAGATCATGCATGGAAAGTGCCAAATTTGTGAGATATACACCAATAGCGAAGAGTTCCGGCACCAGGGAGTCTTATCTTATTTCACCATTTCCCTGTTCCTAGACGTGATATTTGCAAAAAGTGGCTGGACATTGTGGGAATCTAAAAGTTGCGGCAGCTTTCTTCAAAGCAGCTGAGGAACCACACTATGTGTTTGAGACATTTTCGCTGCTCCAGCTATCCAGGACCTCTATCGAAGATACTGTCTCAGACAGAAGTAAGTAATAATTTTCATTATTAATATTATTAATGGTCACAGTACTGTGACAAATCAAATTTTTCTGTTGTTATTATTATTATTATTATTATTAACCCTCCGTTAAACACACGCTCTGTTGTAATATCACTACACGCGCGCGGACTGACATTCCGCGATTATTTATAAGCTTCCATTCCTTTCATTTCAATTCTTTTTTCAAGAATTCCTTATTTCTCTCTATTGTCAATCTGTCTTACATTGTAATTACTTTATTTGATTTTATTTATATTGATAAATGTGTATACAATCTACATTTACAAGAACATTTCAGTCCTTTAAATAAATTAGAAGTTATCAACTGCAAATCACAGGACTTAGCAAAACTAATTGTAAATTAACATTAATTGGTTATTAATTTACTCCTTGGAATAAAATTGTAATCGTTACATTCTATTAATTGATGTATATCGCACAGAAGAAGTCACGACGTCGTGATGTTCTTGCCATGGAGTAAATGAATTTCATTTCATCCACCTTATCAACGCCCGACTTCTGGTCACTATAGAAGGTAATCATTGAGGGTTTTGATCCATCTGAATCGTTATCAATAGAATGGTCTTCATGGAAAGTATATAGAACCATTACAACTTTGTCTTTTCTTGACTTGTATGACACAAGGGTATATATAGCGATTTCTGCATGTTACGATTTCTTGTAGCATTTCGTCGGTATAGAACAACTGGCGTCTCAGTATTCATGGCAACTCCTACTACTCCAGGGAAATGTTCAGGTTGCCTGACCCTTCTATTGCAGGGCGATGTTTCCACTCGGCCCCGTCCTTTCCAACATATATTCCATGCTGCTCACTTTCAGTCACGTCCTCTTCGTACGTGGATTGTTTGCTCTCAGAATTATGATCACTATCGTTTACGACGTCCCGATTACTATAATCACTTGCACCAGCTTCATTGTCGTCCAATGACTGCTCGATTTGATCCATAACTCTCGGAATAAATCGCACCAACTCCTTGGAAATAGGACGCAAAATAATTATTCATGCCTCATTTTGTAATATCGTGTTTATCCCACTGTAAATAATCACAAGTATAAAATATATCAAAATGAGCCCACTACTACACTTGTAGGTAATAAAAGTATATAATTTTACAATAAATAGTAACGGAAGAATGGACGACTTACCAAAACAGTGAGTAAGATTAACAACTCACCAATACACGCCTGCGGACTCAGACTCCGCAAGTCTGCAGTTGACAATATAAACTTCCGTAATCAACAGCTCGGCGATTACTCAGACATTCTCACGCCATCACGGCCTTTGTATTGTTGCAAAAGGAAGCTACAAGAAGGCAGCCCGTTCTGCCCTGCATTTTCGGCCTATGATACCAAAGAATAATAAAGTGTGGACTCTCACTCCGCGGCGCGTGTAACGGAGGGTTAATATTATAAGGAGCATTAAGCATATCTGCTAAATGGGAAGCGAAAAAGTGTGGCGTTATTTTTCAGAACAATGAAAGTTTCAAACGTGTGGTTTACTGTCCTCATAGTCTGTTCCTTTATATGAGCTCATAATTTCTGTAGAATTGTGTGATAATGATCAAATATTCAAGTGGAAGTGTCATGTGATATTATCTGGATGGATTTTATAAAGAAGTCTTCCTCAACAGAAATATGTACTGGTACGTATTCAGTGTACAAGTAACTAAATTAGTATTTGTGAATTTTGTGATGTTGGTAACACATTTGATGTGATGGTAACAATTGTACAAACTTTCCTTACCGTAGTTCTCCCCCTGTGAGTGGGGGCAGTAGAATAATACCCACGGCATCCCCTGCCTGATGTAAGAGGCAACTATAAAGGGTCCCATGGCGGCTCCGAGCTTGGGTAGGCATCCGTGGAGCCCTTAGGTGAATCCTGGCATTGCTTCCACTTACTTGTGCCAGGCTCCTCACTTTCATCTACCAAAATCCCATCTACCTCGGTCACCACCTGTTCTTTTCTGACCCCGACTGTATTACGTATGGAAGCCTAGAGATTCTTATTTTCACGCCCTTCATGGCCCTGGTCTTTCTAATGCCAATACCTGCATTTTTTCGTAGTGTCGACCCCCTTCAATTTCTTCTCTCCGATTACTAATATATAGAGGATGGTAGCCTAGTTGTACTTCCTCTTGAAATAATAATCACCACCACCACTCCTATCGTAGTCGGTGCGATAAAACTGAATAAGACATAAATGATCGGAAATTGCATTCTTTATAACTTTTGTTATGTAGTTCTTTTCAATAGGACCAATCATCCAGGGTGAATAAAATTATTTATAGCCTACATTGTAGTGGCATATTCCCCGACATAAAATACCAATTTTCAATGAATTCTGTTCAGCCATTTTCTCGTGAGAGAAATTACGAAAATTTAACACCCAGATAGTACGAGTCCCTGTGATTAGTACACCTAGGTGAGGAACACCATAGGTTTGCGTTGCCTGTAAATGGCGCTACAATGTGAGAAACGCCATGAGTGTGTGTTACATGTGCGCATTACATTACCTGTGAGTAGTACCATCTGCGAGTCTACGCTCCTTTTGATTAGTATCGCAACATGACAAATACCGTGGTTCTACTTTCCCAGCGATAAATACCATTATGAGGGGCTGATGACCTGGTTTTTGGACTCCTTTAGACTACAAGCATCATCGATTCAGGATTGTGCTTTAGAAGCAGTCCCTTGGTCAGTAATACTACTGCTTAACGCTAGTTGCTGGGAATGTGGGGCATTACAGGTCGGATCCACTGATTGTTCTAAATTAATATCCATCCATTCATTCTTCATCATTGTGTTTTGAACCCCAGTCAGTGGATGATTTTGGACTTTTAAATTATTATTATATTTTTTAAATCTCATTTCATACCATTAGGGGCCGATGACCTAGATGTTAGGTCCCTTTAAACAACAAGCATCATCATCTTAGGCAAGGAGATTTGTGGTGAAGGCGAGATGTTTGGTGGCCTTGACATATACTAGGAACTGTCCCAACATTTGTCTTACTGCAGACGAAAGGAAAACCATTCTCAGGACAGCCAGTGGTAGGGAAACAGCCTCTTTCTGTGTCTCAAATGCAGAGGTGTAGAGCCATGGCCACCCCTCCTCTATTCGGTTGGCCGGTCGGAGTGCAATGCTGTCAGACCATGGATTAGCCTACTCTGCAACCACTGACACAGATTTCTGCCTTCGATATACAGTAGGTACAAATGGCACTGTATTTGAAGTGAGTTTCCATTGCCTTTGACTGGCGTTTCATCTAGGTCACAGCAAAGCCCCTTGCACACGCTAATGTCGCGGAAGGGAGCAGCATATTGTTCATAATACTGTACATAAATTAGCGACCAATTCCTTGGACGTAGATCTTAATGGGTTGAGCTATTTTGTGACGTAGCATGCGATTGTTTTGTGCTGGATCTGCTGCCATATTATTGTACGTAGATCCTGATGCTACATATTTCTTTCAATTTATTGGAACTCCTCCCCTGCGGATGGACTGAAAGGAAGCATTATTTGTACTTCCTGCATGTTGTAAGAGGGGAACAATCACAGAATCTGTAATCGCTTTCTTGTCTTTTAAGCCCATAAACATATTCATGATTCTATCCTTTTCCATGTAACAGAGAAATTTAGATATATCTTACTGTCACATGAAATAGAACATTTTTAAGTACTGTAAATACAAGGAATGCATACAATTTTGTAGCTTGACATGGTTTATTATCTAAATGCAGATGACTGATTGAATGATATGTTGTGTTTTGATCTTACTGGAAGAAGTCTTGTTATTTCAGTCAGAATTTTAATAATAATAATAATAATAATAATAATAATAATAATAATAATAAGGATAAATGTACCTCGCGTTCCGCTCGACCTCGTGTGTCCAGCCTTCTACACCATGCGACAAACTTACTTGGGATCATGAGTTGGTAAGTCGTTCTGAAATATTTTGTTATAGTTTTAATGTTTACTGATTCCTGATCGTGCAAACTGCTCTCACTGTGTTAAGTCCTATCTGTTAAGGCTTGAGAAAACGAACAAGGCTAAACACGTTGCACCATCCTGAGGGGGGGTGTTTCTGTCATGCACCATATTGGGCAACCATTTCTAATATGTGCGTCCCATTGGGTGACCTAATAATTGCTCCGGCTATTTTCCCCTCAATCACCCATCACTCTTACAGACCATTAAACGGATGAATGCATAATAAAATTGATGCTAAGTGTCGTTGGCTAAGTTCGGTTTAAATCCTCATCGTTTAAACAGTTATCGCATCATAGAATTTTAGCGATGTCGTAACCTTCAATTTTCCTATCAGAATATTTGATATGGTAATCCTTACATTGCCACGCGACACCTCTCAGGGATAATTAAATTGCATCTACAAACCATAATATTTTAAGTGAGATCAACTGAGACACCTCATTTCCTCTTCAATAAATTATTATCGATACCATTCATCATCCTGAATCAATATTAGGTTTTTCAAGTCCAATCATCCGAATATAAGTGAAGAAAATAAATATTTTTTTATGGAATAATTCAAAATTACTTAAATCCTAATAATATTAGCCTATCTCCTAAAATAATAACATCTAAATTGGGTAATCTATAATTTATTTCTTGATTCCGGAATCATAAAAGAAAGTCTACTAATAATTATCATTATCTTCTTCTTCTCTAACAAAGAAAATAAAATTTAAGTTAACTTCAATCTGATTCAACTATTCTTCTCCATTAGTTAAGCGCATCACAAAAATAAGGATAAGTTTTCTTGATTATAAAGTTGAAAGTACATTTTCTTTCTATTAAAAAAACGTATCATATTTTTAGGTTGAAAATAAATCTAAGTCCCTAATCCTAATTAAACTTGTATAGTTTGAGTCCATCAGTTCTTGTTTCTTTTTTTATATATATAAAAAATGCTTATTTTCATCATAATAACATCAACATTCTGTCACTTTAATTCACTTGTTTTGATGTTATAACATTAGCAATCACAAGTAAGTTCCAAATATATCGGCCCAAAAATGGCTATTTCAAATATGTATTGTTCTTTAAATGAGAAATATTGGTCACCTTGACCATGTCATATGGTTAAAATGTTCAAATAACACCTTAAAACTAAATGTAGGTATCGTACAAAGACTAATTATAATCGTAGTTCAAATAGAAATTGTACCTAACATGTTTTATGGTTTAGCAATATTTAATCAGGTATCTATAATTCCGTAGGAATGTATTTGGTATCCTATTTTATTTAATTGCGGTAGAGATTTTAAATTATGGGATTGTTCTATGAATTAAATTCATTCTTGCCAACATGCTTCCAATAATATTCAGTACAACGTTGATATATATTATCTATGAAGACAACAAGTTTCCCTTCTTTTATTTATTCCCTACTTGGATATTTCCTTTGAAGACAGTTTATGGTAACCCATGTATGAAATCCGCGATGTATTTCATTATACTCGTGTACCACTAACCCAATATATCTCGCATATCATATTTATATTTTGCCGCGTATGGCAAACATCATCATCGGCCCATAATACGCCGTATTTACCGCCACAATTATCCATAATATGTCATTATTCATTTTCATAAACATATCACAGCGAATAATTATTCATAATCCCACATTAACATGCCACTCAAATCATAATTTCTCTACGTAAACATTTATCATCATCATCATCATGACGGCAAATCAACTTAACACCACATTACTGTACTATAACGGTACTCTTTTGGGTTAGAATTCATATATTATGCGCATAAACACATTAGCCTAAAAATGAAATGCATATATAAATCAAATAAGCTAATATGTACTCACATTTCATTGCGTCGTATCAGCAAACACATATAGGTTATTCAGAAATCAACTATCTTCTTCAAGAATATAAAATTAGGGTTACGTCACTTTAAATACGATGTTTTTGTCCCATAATGGTTAAAAATTACATTCTGAATCTCTCCTTGCTCAGTTATAAGCATTCCTATCTTATGGCATTGATTGTAACTCCTGAAGAAATACCTATTCCCACATTAATAAGTCAACGAGGACAATTTCATTGCGAAGATGGTAACGACTGTGATTTTATCACGAAGAACTACGTAAAAAAACAACATACCAATGTTCACTATGATTACAACTACTATATTTACTGCATATTAATTTCAAGAAAATAAAGTAACTCTTTGGAAATAATCTTGCGATCACTGACGTTAGATGACTGGCTCTGGCTTCGACGTCGTCATCTTAGGATTGCGTAGAACGACTCCATCCTTCGTTATGTCACCATCAGGTTGTAGTTTTGGGACTCGGGATAGTAGAAACAGCTGGGCGGTTTCCGTCAGACAGCCGGCTCCATCTCCGATTTAGCCTCTCATCATGTTGTTGCAGTCAGTCATAAAAGAAAGAAACATTTCCAAATCGGGAGTTAATTTCACATCCATACTCTCAGGAATGTATATCAAGTTTGTATCTAAGATCAGGTTTTTAGGACAGTAATTCAAGGTTAATTCTTTGTAGCAATTTAACAGTTAGAATATATCAAGTTAGCTCTCTAAAAATTTCTTTTGTTCGGCTAATCAACCGATACTGCGTTATATTCAACTTGATTCCTCGTACGGTCTTGAGCCTATACTCCGACTACTGTTCGGGTATTTTCTAACTCGGTCTTCACGATATTCCTTCGTATATATTTGATTTCCAAATATTCCTTCGCTTCGAAGGTTCTCCAGCTGGAAATTACTGCAATATCTCCCTTCTTATTTACTCAAAGATTGGCTTTACTTCTCGAGGATAAATTTACGTCGTTCTTCGTAACGGACTTTTTTTATTGTTCAGCTACTTCTTCTTGTTTTAACAATCTTGAACGCCTTCTATTATTTTATCACGGCCGCATGGATCCTTTATAACTTTCCGTCTCAGTCCGTGATCTAGGCATCTTTAATTCATCAAATAAATATCTTTGCCGTCACGTGCATGGCCTTCTTGAATATATACGTTCGTAAAATGTATACACTTCGAAATCACGGCCTATTTTACTTAATATATGCATTCTTTTCTGACGTATGGCCCAATTACGTAATCTTCGCGATCATTACCGTGCATGGCAAACTTATAATTTCGTACGATGACCTTTATTCCGATATCAGGACGATGAAAACGGTACAACGTATAACTATGATGACGGCATCGCTGCAAGTTATAATAGCACGTGCTCACTCTAGCCTTAAGCATAAGATCGCGTCGATATAGTAATGCATGTTTAAACTTGTTCGATAGAGATATAAATCTATGCCTTAACAGAGGAGGAGGAGGAGGCCATAACAGCCCATGTATAGCCGCCATCTTGTGCTGTAGCCTCTTAGCTAGCTTTCTCCATATAAGCCCGTGTATAGCCGCCATCTGGTGCAATTGCCCATGGCCGGCATCTCTCTCCACAAGAGCCTAGGTATAGAGTCCAACTTGCGCAATCGCCCATAGCCGTCTCATAAGGGACTATGTATAGCCGCCATGTTGCGCAGTAGCCTCTAAGCTAGCTTTCTCCATGTAAGCCTGTGTATAGCCACCATCTTGTGCAATCGACCATGGCCAGCGTCTCTCCGAATAAGAAACTATGTATAGCGGCCATCTTGCGCAGTCGCCCATAGCCGTCATCTTGCGCAAGAGTCCCTAGGCCGTCTCATAAGAGCCCATGTCTATCAGCCATCTTGCGCAATCAGATAGCCGCCATCTTACGCAAGCGTCCCTAGGGAGTCTCATAAGAGCCTATGTATAGCAGACATCTTGTGCAATTAGATAGCCGCCATCTTACGCAAGCGTCCCTAGGGAGTCTCATAAGAGCATATGTATAGCAGACATCCTGCACAAGGGCGCTTAAGCCTTCTCATAAGAGCCTATGTATAGCAGCAATCTTGTGCAATTAGATAGCCGCCATCTTGCGCAAGCGCCCTTAAGCCGTCTCATAGGAGCCTATGTATAGCAGCCATCTTGTACAATTAGATAGCCGCCATCTTACGCAAGCGTCCCTAGGGAGTCTCATAAGAGCCTATGTATAGCAGACATCTTGCGCAAGGGCCCGTAGGCCGTCTCATAAGGAGTTGTTTATAGCCGCCATCTTGTGCAATTGGCGTCGGGAATGACATATTGCCGTAAAACTGAGGATACCCCTTTCAAGATGGCGGATGTGAGGTTCGGCTTGCTTTCTTAGGCGTCGGGAAGGGCAACTATCCGTTAAGGTAAGGTTATGTTTCTCAAGATGGCGACTGAGGTTAGGCTCGCTCTCTTGTGCAAAATCCACAAATTGGCCTAGCTCTTCTACGGTATCTAGGGGTCAATGACCTCAGGGTCAGAAGTCGCCTAGGTACACTACTAGGGGTCAAAGACCTCGGGTGCTAACGCAGCAAAAAATAATGACGCCATGGTCTTGGGAACCCCTTTGCTCCTCTACTGTCTCCTAACTCCCAAATCTCCTAGGGTTAATATTAATATCGTGCTGCATCTTGGTGATGTGATAAAGATGGTTTTCCAGGCATTAACAAAATGGAACTGTTTCGAGGCTACTGGATAAATATATTAGCCTTTGGGCACTCTCTCATATTTATATTTGTCAAGGTGAAATTTTAGGTAGATTCATTTATTTTCTTCCTTCTGAGGTATACTGAAGTTGCTAATTTTTTAAAATATTATTTGCCTTGTATGCATCGTTATATCGATCTTGTGACTGTTAGATTCACTTATCTTGATCTTATCTATGGTATTCCATCGCATCTTTCATTATTGAACTCCATCAATCTAAATATGCCCTACCAATTATGTTATACTTAAAACAAGTGAATAATTTCTATTGATGGATATACTTCTGCGCCACAAGAAGAGTGTGGTTAAAAATTATCTGCTCATTTAACTGGAGCTGTGACAAGTAAAAGTGTTATGAATTTCATGTTTTTGGTCCGTATTGAACAATATGTAAGTAATAATAATAATAATAACTTAAATGTTTCCACCTTTTCAATACAATATATTCACAAAATTACAAAATTATACAGTACTAGTTTCGACCCATAATATTGTCTTAGGATTTCGCCACAAATGATCTTTGCTCCAATACGGCTGATGATGACCCCTAGATGGGTCGAAACTAGTACCGTATAATTTTGTAATTTTGTGAATATATTGTATTGAAAAGGTGGAAACATTTAAGTTATTATTATTATTATTATTACTTAAGTAAAAGTGTGTCTAGTCTGTTGTGTCATTAGCCTCATAAAGGTGACTAGATATTTAAAATCAATGTAACGTTTGTTGATTTTAAACCCTAGTGAATACTGAAGTGTGGTTTAGATCGGAATGTATTCAATTTTCTTTTTCAAATTAATTTCTTTATTATTATTATTATTATTATTATGAAATTTTCCTTCCTTTAAATTACGATTAATAGTTACCGTTCTAAAACTGCCCTCAATTTCATTGCATTGTTGTGGTATGCTTCCGTCTTTTGTTTTTTCGATACCAGTTTGATTAGCTTGCATTGTCACAGCGTAGTCAGTGTTGTAACAATACTTGTGATGTGCTGACATTCATTGCTGTGTGGTGTACTTATGCCGTTGGTGTGATGAACTGGTTCATGAGATGAGTTTTCATTGCTTCAATATTTTTGTGTTACCTTATAATGGGTTTTTTCCTATCCTTTATGGTTTTCTCTTTTGACGTGGGCTCTCTCTTAATTTAATTTCGCCTACCTTAATTTTACTTCAGGACATTATAGTTCTCTTGGGGGACGCTGTTGGATGTTTTCGTTTGAAACGCTTCTGTGTTCACTGAGGTATCTCAAACCATATAATTTTTTTATTGTATGAATGCCTGTGGGCTTTTAATTGTTGAGATAAAAAATCATTACATATTCTTAAAAAAAAAGGGGTTCGACCTCGAACAGTAAATTGTTATGAACTTGATGGTCAAACTCAAGTTAATTTCTTCTGGATAATATAATTAGACCTTTTAAAATGGTTGAGATTTCAGGTATTCTAACGTGGTGACCACGCTTGGTGGTAATTCTTTGAAAATGAGCCTTGTCATTAGTTTTCCTTTTAAATTTAATTGATTTTAATTTGTTTAATATACTAAAATTGAATCACCCACCTGACTTATTGTCTTTCTTATATTGTATTAAATTTTCATCCTTTAAGTGTGACGGTAAGAGTTATTATAGTGAATTGCTCTACCCGTTACTCCTTCCACCCTCTGCTATGGTCAATGACCTATTGGTTTAGCCCAGATACCATCGCTTCAATATCCTGTGTTCGTGTTTTTTATCGAGGACCTTCGCTCCACAGTTGGCGTGAATCTGCACTGGGAGGCGCCTCTTATCTCTTAGGTGGTTGCGCTAACATTCGAAGACTTGGGGTGCGGTATTGTGACTTCAATTTCTTGATTGCCCTCTTCTTCGATTTTTGGCACGCCACACCACACAAATAAGTGGAAGCAATACTCAACTGTTCCGCCATCAACAGCTGAGTTTGGATAGGAAAGGAAGCCGACCCAAGTAAGTGGAAGCAATGCAAGCCTGTTCCGCCATCAACAGTTGAGTTTGGATAGGAAAGGAGGCCGACACAAGTAAACGAGACTCAGCTCACAATTTCTGAGCTCCTGGACATGCAGTGGACACCTTCATCACTGACGCTTTCAAATATATTATGTTTACTTACATTTATATTCAAAGACAAAGAGAATAAATGCGCCCATACATCAATAATGCAACCTAACACATTTTCCTATTATATTTGGCATGAAATCTCACAACTTATATTAATACATATAGTTATGATACTATTGTCTGTGACAAAGCTCCTGTAAATATTTAACAAAATACAATTGATATCCGAGCACACTAATAAACTAGATTAATCTATGAAGTGTATCTGACCAAAAGTTCAAATGTGATGTAAATTGGTGTCAGGGACACATTTCTAATAACATGGACCTACCACTTCATTGTTAGCAAAGAAGTGATGCAATTAAGCTAGTTATGTCTCCTCCGGTGTCAATGTATCATCTGAACTTCCATTGCATACTTTGGTTGCATACTGCTGGAAACAATATCACATCACTGTCTCAGAACATCAGCAGTGAATGCAGGAGTTGAATAAACTACTGACTTGAAATGTCTCCAGAGATAATAAAATATTAACAGGATCCATTAAAACCAACCCATCTTTGTAGAAAACTAATATTTAAATGATGACAAATGCTCAGCTGAAATGAGCTGGATGTCCACATTTGGCAGATGACATTCCAGAGATAAATCACCCATTGAACGGCATGATTCCTTTTGGATTAACCACTGATATCTGACTCCTGTCAGATGTCGATAAGAGAAGTTGCTATCCATCCTGTCAGAGCATGCAGTTGTTTTTGTAGCTCCAAATCTGGTGGTGTCTTGTAACTGCGAATAAGAAGGGATGAACTGACTATGGCTTATCATGTTCAGAACTATACAAACTGTATAATTTCAAGAAGTATTGCTAGATATACTGTTTGTTTTAGTGCCAAATATATATGGCTTCCACTATAAGCAAATATGTGATGCATAAAAATTATTTACAGGACTTCATTCATCAAGATTTCATGTCCACTGATAGTAATGCAGTGGTAAAAATACTGTAATAGAATGTCAAGCAAAGCACACCTGAACACCGTTTGAATGTCACATTTGTGTAGGGTCCTAGGAATACCAACATGACTGTTCTTTGGGGTTGCCAAGATTCTCTGGCAGAGAGTGGAATAGCTAAACCCCTGCAACATTATGTTTGCTCACGTGGACTTCCAGTTGATAACGCTTCCCAAACGTCTCATTGCATTGATCGCAGGAGTACACCTTCTTTGCAGTGTGAAGCCGCGTGTGCCGAGCAAACCTGGCTTTATTCTCAAACGTTTTCTTACAATGAAGACAAGTGTAAATAACAGAATCTTTATCATGTATCGCTACATGCCTGTCTAAATACAACTGAATAGCAAACCCTTTTCCACATTGCTCGCAGACAAAATTCTTACCACCTTTATGTAGAGATTTGTGACGAAGTAAATTCTGACGCTGGGTGAAGGCCTGTTCACATTCATCACACTGATAAGGCTTTTCTGAAGTGTGTGTCAACTTGTGTCTCTTTAATCCTTTGGCGTATCTGAAGGCCTGGCCACACTCATTACAGGTGAAGGCACGCTCGTTAGTGTGTACTTTCAAATGTTGATTTAGGTTAGATTTCTTGTAGAACATCTTCTTGCATACTGGACATTCATGCCTCTTCTCTCCTGTGTGACTTGCCATGTGGTCCTTAAGCTTATAAGGAGCATCAAATATTTTAAGACATACATGGCAGCAAGGCTGCTCAGCGTAATGTTTACGCATATGCTTATTCAAGAACACCCAGCGCTCGAAACCCCGTTTACACTCTGGACATCCATAAGGCTTCTTGCCAGGGTGAGAGGAAAGTATGTGGAGCTTCAATGAAGATGCCTCAGGTACTTCCTCACCACAGTACGGACACTTACAAAACTTCTCTCGCATCCAAGATTCTGCTAAATCACCACCATCTCTGTAAAGGAAGCATTACAATTAAAGTCAAGAAGCCAGGAAAATATTAAGAATATGGCAGAGAGGGACAATCATGCAGGGTAAAAGACATAATCAATATTTTATTTTTTACAACATTAACCTTTACATGTATGAAGGAATTTTCAGATATATCTAAAACTGACTAAGTTATGAATCAGAAGGTTTTCTCATGTTATGTGATCAGAGTTAGTGGACGTTCAACCCTACTCCAGTATGCCACATCTACATTCCCCAAAATAGGAGTTTTTCAGAACCATTAACATTGCAAAATCTATAGTTTTCAAGATAAGTATCTGTTACAATATATTTTCTCGTAATTTGACTCTTAATTTCAAAATTTCGAATTTTCTTTGTCCTCTGACAGAGCAGATATCATAACAATTGAAAGTCACATTGTTAATATAACTGCTGGTTTTGGAACAAAATTGTATAAATTCTAAATGTTAAAATCCTTGGAAGTAACTTTGAAAACAATGGTTTAATGCAAATTTATAATGAGAATGTTTAAAGTCTAGCATTCAAAAACTTTTGAAAAGAAGATAACACATTTTCCTGTATCTTACTATGTATAAAAATGGATGTATGTGTGTGGGTGTGTGTGTATATGACACATCTTCTCCTAAACCACTGGAGCTACTTCAACCAAACTTGTACACGTATTACTTACTATCGGGAGACGAGCACTGTGAGGGTAAGCCATCCCTAGCGCCCATACGGCAGGGGATCAGGGGAGGTTAGGTATAAAAATAATTGAAAATTGTGTCGAATTCCTAGTTTTCGGGGTCACTGAGTTGAAAAGTAATATTCCAGAATTTCTTGAAGTCCAAGTTCAGCCCCCTTTTAGGGGGGGAGCAAAAGGGGGGGTGAGATATAGAAATAATTTAAAACGTGTCGAATCCATAGATTTCAGAGTCTCTGAGATGAATAGTAATACTCCAGATTTTAAAAAAGTGCAAGTTCAGCCCGCTTTGGGGTGGGAGGCGAAGGGGGCGAGATATGAAAATAATCTAATAACTTTTAGGTGGGGAGCGAATGGGGGTTAAGGTATAGAAATAATTAAAAACAGTGTCGAATCCATAGATTTCAGGGTCTCTGAGCTGAATAGTGTTATTCCAGATTTTAAAAAGTGCAAGTTCAGCCCCCTTTTGGGTGGGGGGCGAAGGGGATGATATATAAAAATAATCGAGTCTTATCTTACTAATAAAAATGGATGTATGTGTGTGGGTATGTAAATAACACATATCCTCCTAAACTCCTGGAGCAATTTAAACCAAACTTGGTACACTTATGACTTAGTATTAGGAGACAAGACGCATGCGGGTAAGACACCCCGAACACCTATAGAGGTGGGGGGCGAGGTGAGTCAGATTAAAAAATTAACGAAAATAGTATCGAATCCATACTTTTCGGGGTCTCTAAGATGAATAGAGACACTCCGGATTTTTCAACTCCAAGTTCAGCCCCCTTTGGGGTGGGGGCGAGGGGGGTGATATATAAAATAATGGAAAATAGTGTCGACTCCATAGTTTTCGGGGTCGCTGAGATGAATAGTGACACTACAGATTTTTAATATCATGAGACAAAACATGTGGGGGTAATACATCTTAGGAAACCATAGGGGTGGGGGTGTGAGGGGCTGAGATATAAAAATCATCAAAAGTGGTGTCGAATCCATACTTTTGGGGGTCGCTGAGATGAATACTGACACTCCGGAATTTTAAAAAATCCAAGTTCAGCCACCTTCGGGGTGGGGGTGGGGGCGATGGGAGTGTGATATATAAAATAATTCGAAAATAGTGTCGAATAGATAGTTTTCAGGGCCGCCGAGGTAAATTGTACACTCCGGATTCTTAGTATCGGGAGACAAACCACGTGGGGGTAAGACAGCCCAGGAATCCTTTGGGGCGGGAAGGGGGGGCGAGGGTGGTTAGATATACAAATCATCGAAAGTAGTGTCGAATCCATAGTTTTCGGGGTCGCTGAGATATATTGTGACACTACAGACTTTTAGTATCAGGAGACAAACCACGTGGGGTAACACACCCCAGGAGCCCTTAGGGGTGGGGGTGCGAGGAATCTGAGGTACAAAAATCATCTAAAATAGTGTCAAATCCATGCTTATTTTTTCTATTTGCTTTACGTCACACCAACACAGGCAGGTCTTATGGCGATGATTGGACAGGAAAGGCCTACGAATGGGAAGGAAGAGGCTGTGGTCCTAATTGGTACACCTCCAGCATTTGCCTGGTGTGAACACTTCGAAACCACGGAAAACCATCGTCAATGCTGCCAGTAGTTGGGTTCGAACCCACTGTCTCCCGAATGCGAGCAAATCCATACTTTTGGAGTCGCTGAGATGAAAAGTGACACTCCAGAATATTTTAAAATCCAAGTTGAGCCACGGTCGGGGTGGGGGGGCGATGAGAGTGTGATATATACTGAGATGAATAGTGAGACTCGAGATATTTTATAAGCCCATGTTCATCCCCCTTTGGGATGGGGGCGTGGGGGATTGAGATATCAAAATAATCGAAAATAGAGGTGAATCCATAGTTCTCCGGGTCGCTGAGATGAATAGTAACATTCCGGAATTTTTAAAGTCCAACTTCAGCCCCCTTTGGCATAGGGGGTGAGAAAGGGTGAAAATATAAATTGTCCAAAATGACCGAGATAATGGACGCGTGTGTGTACCAGTATGACTTACTACCTGGAAAATATACCGTGGGAGTAAGACGTTCCTAGACCCACTACGGAAGCGGGTGAAATATAATCCATATTAATAAATGGAAGTCAGTTTAGAGTGGTCTATATATACTGTACTATATATATATATGAATTAAGATAAAAAATTAAAACAGATGTGAATTAATGAGACAACACCAAGCATCCTAGAAACCTAAAACTTGGTTCCAGACAAGCTGATGACTTCAGGATCCCTAGAAAAATCGAAAATTATCAAAATTCTCTGAGGGGAACACGCTGTATTAGAACACAGTTGGTTATATTATCCAGAACGATAACCTATAGGTTTCATGGGCTTAAACGTTTCCTGAAAGTCCTAATTTTTACCCCTCCCCACATTCTGCCATACGAGTTAGAAAATTGAAATTTGTCAAAATTATAGCTTTTACTCTGTAACCGACAGAAAATTTACTAGATATTTAAATTTTTTACTTTTTACCCCCGAAAAATATCGAAATATGGAGGCAATTTTAATGACAGTGTAGACCTCCCTCTTGAGGTATTTGGTGGCTAAACGGTAAGTCGTATCACAAAACGGATGGCACAATCTAGGTTCAATTTGGAGTGATCTACAACTTTGGTTCTAATACTTCTTGCCGTATCCCTATCGCTTATATTTTAAATTTGGCTCTACTTCTGGATTTACCTAAATTTTGCACTTTGTACACGTATAATTGACGGTTTGAATCACTTACAGGAATGATAGGATGATCAAATTCTACACGAATATTGGCCCACCCAGTAGCCACATGCAAGCCGAATTCTATGTTTGAAGCTGTCGCATAGGTATCTGAAAAGTAATTCACTGTGGGAAAACCTTACACAAATTTCACCCAATTCAACGGTTCTAAAATAATCTTACCTTTAAATAGATGAGGTACGAGGAAATATCATAGGGCCAGCCATTTAGATCGGTAAATGAGGCCAGAGGCGCCTTATCGTACAATCCGTTCTTCGATATGATGCACCGTTTAGCAGCAGTTATTCTGTAAATGAAGGTGAACATGCATATACTTCCGTATGTGGATCTATATTTATTCATTGAAGTCGATTTTTGGCGATCTACAAATCAATAGTGACTGTCAGCAGGAGGGCGTCTGCTATTGTAATCAGTACTCGCTACATCGACTTTAACTGGCAGTAGGAATGGGGTCCTCCTCCAACTCCTGTGTACCATTGTAATGAATAATTTCCTTCTTGATTTGACTAGCAGAAGGCAAGGGAACGTGCAATTTTTTCAAAACTCCTTCACCTGATTATCTTTGGCATTAGGCAAAGGTGCTCGCTTGCAAGGGTGCCCCAGATTATAAACAAATTTACCCATGAAAATGTGACTGATGTTACGCATAGTGAATTGCAGTAGACAAGTGGACCTCTCATTATCACAACTCCGCAACTCGCACTTTACAGTGGAAACAACGTCTGCGGACCTCCCTATGCTGTTTCTCGGATAACGCCAAGACACGTGCAATTTAAAAAATCCTATTCACTTCATGTACAGTAATTTACTTCTATATCCGTATACAGTGTAGAATACCTACCGTAGAGCGAAGCAGGGGTACATTTGCTAGTAATAAGTAATGTTATTGGTTTTACGCTCCACTTGTATGGTTTTCAGAGACGCCAAAATGCTGCAATTTTGCTTGCTTGTTGTTTAAAGGGGCCTAACATCTAAGGTCATCAGCTGTGACATGCCAGTAAATCTACAGAGAGGGGGCCGATAAAAACCAGACTGGCCGAACCTGCCAACTTGGGCCACTGAGACCGGTTTACGGGTTATTGATCATCATCAAAGTGCATGGTGCAGTAAGACAGAGACTGCCTCATCTGTGACATTCAGCCACTTAGTCATCCATGTCTCACAGCCAAAATCATATATACTGCAAAGGATATTTTTATATTAATAAGAACACTGAGGTGTTTTGATAAGACATTTGATTAGGATTTAATATTTTTAACATTGTTACGGCCTCTTATGGTTCATGTTTGTGGATTACTGTAGTCACGTCCTAGTTCGTGAACCATGGGCAACGGCTGAGTGGCCTAGTAAGTGGTCCTGAGAGTCGGGATACCAGTTGCTATGGAATGGGTGTGGGCATCTCGGACTTAATCTGAGTCGTGTCCCTCCTTGTGCTCAGGCGGCTAGGACTATACAATTCACTGGTTAGAATTGTTAGAAGAGAGATCCTCACTTGAACTATGTGCAGGTAGGGTAGCATCCTGCTTCATGAATTTACCGAGCTCAGAACACTTTAAGCAAGCCTCGGACCTATGGGAGTAATGGAGTCCCACTCCCATTTGACAGGCGAGGGACTCCTTGGAAACAACTTGGCGAACAAAATGGAATTCGATGGGGAGTTATCAATATTAATGGAGCTTATGGAAGAAAGAAAGTAGAACTGGCTGAGTCAGCAAAGAGGATGCATTTGGATGTGCTAGGAGTAAGTGATATTTGGGTAAGGGGAGATAACGAGGAAGAGATAGGAGATTATAGAGTGTACTTGATGGGTGTTAGAAAGGGAAGGGCAGAGTCTGGGGTAGGGCTCTTTATCAGGAATACCATTGCACGCAACATAGTTTCTGTTAGGCACGTAAATGAGCGAATGATGTGGGTAGATTTGTCAGTTGCAGGAATTAGGACTAGAACTGTGTCCGTGTATTCACCATGTGAGGGTGCAGATAAGGATGAAGTTGACAAGTTTTATGAAGCATTGAGTGACATCGTGGTCAGGGTCAACAGCAAGGATAGAATAGTGCTAATGGGCGATTTCAATGCGAGAGTTGGGAATAGAACTGAAGGATACGAAAGGGTGATTGGTAAATGTGGAGAAGATATGGAAGCTAATGGGAATGGGAAGCGTTTGCTGGACTTCTGTGCTAGTATGGGTTTAGCTGTTACGAATACATTCTTGAAGCATAAGGCTATTCACCGCTACACATGGGAGGCTAGGGGTACCAGATCCATAAATAGACTATATCTTAACAGACTTCAAATTCAGGAAATCTGTTAGGAATGTACGAGTTTTGCGCGGATTTTTCGATGATACAGACCACTATCTGATCTGTAGTGAACTAAGTATCTCTAGGCCTAGGGTAGAGAAAGTGAAATCTGTCTGCAAAAGAATAAGGGTAGAAAATCTCCAGGACAAGGAAATTAGACAGAAGTACATGGATATGATTAGTGAGAAGTTTCGATCAGTAGACAGTAAGCGGGTTCAGGATATAGAAAGTGAATGGGTGGCATACAGGGATGCTATAGTAGAAACAGCAAGGGAATGCCTAGGAACAACTGTGTGTAAGGATGGGAAAAGGCGAACATCTTGGTGGAATTATGAAATGAGAGCAGCTTGTAACCGTAAAAAGAAGGCTTATCAGAAATGGCTCCAAACAAGGGCCGAGGCAGACAGGGATTTGTACGGAGATGAAAGAAAAAGAGCGAAACAAATAGTTGTTGAATCCAAAAAGAAGTCATGGGAAGATTTTGGTAACAACCTGGAAAGGCTACGTCAAGCAGCAGGGAAACCTTTCTGGACAGTGAATCTTAGGAAGGGAGGGAAAAAGGAAATGAACAGTGTTTTGAGTAATTCATGTGAACTCATAATAGATCCCAGGGAATCACTGGAGAGGTGGAGGGAATATTTTGAACATCTTCTCAATGTAAAAGGAAATCATCCTTGTGGTGTTGCAAACAGCCAAGCTCATGAGGAGGAGGAAAATGATGATGGTAAAATTATGCTAGAGGAAGTGGACAGGATGGTCAATAAATTCCATTGTCATAAAGCAGCAGGAATAGATGAAATTAGACCTGAAATGGTGAAGTATAGTGGGAAGGCAGGGATGAAATGGCTTCATAGAGTAGTAAAATTAGCATGGATTGTTGGTAAGGTACCTTCAGATTGGACAAAAGCAGTAATTGCACCTATCTATAAGCAAGGGAACAGGAAGGATTGCAACAACTATCGAGGTATCTCATTGACTAGTATACCAGGGAAATTATTCACTGGCATCTTGGAAGGGAGGGTGCGATCAGTCGTTGAGAGGAAGTTGGATGAAACCCAGTGTGGTTTCAGACCACAGAGAGACTGTCAGGATCAGATTTTCAGTATGTGCCAGGTAATTGAAAAATGCTACGAGAGGAATAGGCAGTTGTGTTTATGTTTCGTAGATCTACAGAAAGCATACAACAGGGTACCGAGGGAGAAGATGTTCGCTATACTGGGGGACTATGGAATTAAAGGTAGATTATTAAAATCAATCAAAGGTATTTATGCTGACAATTGGGCTTCAGCGCGAATTGATGGTAGAATGAGTTCTTGGTTCAGGGTACTTACAGGGGTTAGACAGGGCTGTAATCTTTCACCTTTGCTGTTCGTAGTTTACATGGATGATCTGCTGAAAGGTATAAAATGGCAGGGAGGGATTCAGTTAGGTGGAAATGTAATAAGCAGTCTGGCCTATGCTGACGACTTGGTCTTAATGTCAGATTGTGCCGAAAGCCTGCTTGGAACTTGAAAATAGGTGCAATGAGTATGGTATGAAAATTAGCCTCTCGAAGACTAAAGTGATGTCAGTAGGTAAGAAATTCAACAGAATTGAATGTCAGATTGGTGATACAAAGCTAGAACAGGTCGATAATTTCAAGTATTTAGGTTGTGTATTCTCCCAGGATGGTAATATAGTAAGTGAGATTGAATCAAGGTGTCGTAAAGCTAATGCAGTGAGCTCGCAGTTGCGATCAGCAGTATTCTGTAAGAAGGAAGTCAGCTCCCAGACGAAACTATCTTTACATCGGTCTGTTTTCAGACCAACTTTGCTTTACGGGAGCGAAAGCTGGGTGGACTCAGGATATCTTATTCATAAGTTAGAAGTAACAGACATGAAAGTAGCAAGAATGATTGCTGGTACTAACAGGTGGGAACAATGGCAGGATGGTACTCAGAATGAGGAGATAAAGGCTAATTTACGAATGAACTTGATGGATGAAGCTGTACGCATAAACCAGCTTCGGTGGTGGGGTCATGTGCGGCGAATGGAGGAGGATAGGTTACCTAGGAGAATAATGGACTCTGCTGTGGAGGGTAAGAGAAGTAGGGATAGACCAAGACGACGATGGCTAGACTCGGTTTCTAACGATTTAAGGATAAGAGGTATAGAACTAAATGAGGCCACAACACTAGTTGAAAATGGAGGATTGTGGCGACGTTTAGTAAATTCAGAGGCTTGCAGACTGAACGCTGAAAGGTATAACAGTCTATAATGATAATGTATGTATGTATGTATGTATGTATGTATGTATGTATGTAATGTATGTATGTATGTATGTATGTATGTATGTTATGGCCTCATTGGACTACGTTTACTCAAGTTTCCAACCATTTTTACATATCCTCGCCCACATCTGTCCTCTGACCAGGGAAGTCATTTGACCTCATCTTCAGCTACCCTCCAATCTTGGATTTTTTGTTAAAAGATTATATGTCTAGGACACCTTGCTCTATTATCCCACTCAGCATCAGATCATCAGCCAAGCTTGTGTTAGGGTCTGTTACATCATACGGAACACATGGCCGAAGAATGTCACCCTCCTTTTCCTCAGTTACTTTGCCCACCTTGTTATGCACTTCCTCATTTTTTCTGAGCTTCCATGTTCCTTCCTTTTTCAATGCATCCTGAGATCTTTCTCCCTGTCCTTCGTTCTAGTTTCTCATTTTGATGTTTTATTTCTCAAGTTCAGTGTTTCTGATGCTTATAAAACTTCTTGTCTTACAACTGTCTGGTAGTGTTGGATCTTAACTCCGTACGAGTGGTCTCAAAAGCCTTCATTTTAATTAATTTCGCCTCCACGCCCTGGTTTTCATTGTTCTTCACATCTAGCCATTATCCTAAATATTTGAAAGCTTCAACCTTTTGAACACCACCCTGTGTTGATTTTATCTTAAATGGATCGTCCTTAATATTGGCTGAGTTGAGACTTTGAGACCTATTTTGCTTGCCTGTCGATCTGTTGCTCAGCTGCTTCAACGGACAGTACTAGGATTGCAAGTTCATCTGCAAAAGCCAGACAATCTATACGAAGTCTAATTTTAGATCCCCTAAAACTGAGTCAACTTTGAATTTCCTTTCCTTCAAGGACTTTTCTCCATTCCCTGGTGATATTTTCTAAAGCACAATTAAAAAGAATAGGTGATAAACCATCCCCATGCTGAGCTCCAGTTTGATATCAAAGGGTTTGGAAAGTTCACCTTGAAACTCAACCTTTGATTTGGTATCTTTGATGATGTTTCTAGTCTTATTGTACATTCCAAAATCTTGCAGGATGTTTATCAATGCCTTCCTGTCAGTAGTATAATTGGATGGTTCGGCCGCCGCCTCAGCCTCCCGGGAGGCCTTCCCAGGGGCTCGCTCCTCCGCCCGTCGACAACAATGCATCGCTAACTTCAGTGCTGCCAACTTAACCTAAGTAGCGCGAAATTTGAATTAGTAAACAAAGCCACGTTTTTTACAGCCACGTGCTTTTTGACAGACAACAACGCATCGCTAACCTCACTGCTGCCATCTTAACGGGCCTAAACCTCAATGCTGCCAACTTAAAAACACTAGCGTGAGATTTGAATTGGTAAACAAATCCACGTGCTTTTTTAATAGCCGCGTGCTATTTGACAGACTACAACGCATCGCTAACCTCAGTGCTCTCGTCTTGACTGGCCTAAACCTTAGTGGTGCCAACTTATCCTCACTAGCGCGAGATTTGAATCAGTAAACAAAGCCACGTGCTTTTTTGACAGCTGTCATCCGCCATCTTTAATCAACGGAGCACCGTGCTGCCCTCTTGCAGGCAATTTCGTCAGCTGTCATCTGCCATCTTGAATCAACAAAGCACCGTGCTGCACTCTTTAGGTACATTGTGGTGGCGGCAATTTGAAATTCTATCTAGATGCTATCTTTAATCTACTGAGCACCGTGCTGCTATCTTTAGCTACATACATTTAACATGTGGTGGCGGATAATTTGAAATTCCGTTAGCTATCATTATTAAACATTAGTGCATTCACGAACCTAACCTCTCATCTACTATCTTGAAGGAGACTATTCGACACCTCCTCTTCCTCCTCCACCTCCTCCTCCTCTGTCAAGGCATAGCTTTATCGAACCCGCATCGTGAAGACAAGAGTGTGCAGCGATAACATTATTGTGCATGTTTAGACTTGCGGATTACAAAAGAAACATAACAAGACTAAAATCGATGTTGATATCTTCAACAGTGATTAGAACAATGATTGATGTGTTCAGAGCAAATGTACAACTTAAATGATTGACCTAGTGTAAAAATCAAAACACACTGTGCACATATCGCGTAGCTATCTCGCTTAGTAAACGATACAACTTTAATGATTTGCCTAGTACGAAAATCAAAAATACACTGTACACATATCGCGTAGCTAACTCGGCAACACTTCAAATGATTTGCTTAGTGCGAAAATCAAAAAATCCATACCGCGTAGCTAACTCGTTCACCGCACTGCTAAGACGCTTAGTAATTGCAAATACACTGATATATGTCATGCTAAAATCAAGAAAGCACACTGCGTAGCCAACTCGCTTGGTCACTCGCTTAGTAATTGCAACACGACTAGAACACTGATACACGTTACTTTTTTTTTTGAAACACACACACAGATAAGAATGTTGCGAGATACTACATATTTACATGTTTAAAAAAATAGGGGGATGAAGAATCATAAATTATATGTACACATGTATTCTCCTCCAAGTTGTAAGACGAAATAGACGCAGTACTGCGAGTTTCTGCTCTAGCTGGCGAATGGAAGTAGGATGTCATCTCAGCAAAAAATACGCATGACTTTTCATACACGCAAACCGAGCTCGATAGCTGCAGTCGCTTAAGTGCGGGCAGTATCCAGTATTCGGGAGATAGTAGGTTCGAACCCCACTGTCGGCAGCCCTGAAAATGGTTTTCTGTGGTTTCCCAGTTTCACACCAGGCAAATGCTGGGGCTGTACCTTAATTAAGGCCACGGCCGCTTCCTTCCCACTCCTAGCCCTCTCCTGTCCCATCGTCGCCATAAGACCTATCTGTGTCGGTGCGACGTAAAGCAACTATCAAAAAAAAATCATACACGCAAGTCAGACACAATGATGGATACCGCGATATAATTCCTGACAACTTATGCCATCAGGAAAGTCATCCGGCCAGATCATGTAATTACAGTTGTAACGATCGTGCAGGCCCCCGCCTAGCATTTGCTTTTTTGAGGCTACCGACAGTAGGGGTTCAAACCCGCTATCTCCCGAAGCAACGAGAATGATTACGGGTACAAGATGTTGAGGGTAATTCATCTGTCGGATGGGGGGCGTTAAGCCTTGTGCACGCTCCTTCGAGAGGAGTAGGCTATGTGCCTGCACCGGGTTTTACCCTCTCCCTACTGCTGTATATTACATCTTCGGGCAGATGGTAGTATACAATTTCGAATAACCAGAAGGTGTGCAAAAAGCCAGCATTAAGTAAGGGCATATAACGCTGTTGATGGAGGCGTTAAGCCTTGAGCAGGCTCCTTCCACAGGAGTAGCCTATGTGCCGGCACCGTGCAGGCTCTATCGATAGGAGTAGGCTATGTGCTGGCACTGGGTTTTATCCTCTCTGTACAATCATATTATTTTATCTCTCGAACTTACACCAGCTAAATGCTAGAAGGAATTACCTACACGACCGAGAAAATGCTCTTTGAGCTACAAGTGTCTTATCATACATGCAGTGTCCTCGCTGATTGTTGAAGGTTACTACAGCCGGAAGACAAGTGTATAATTCCAGTCAACGCATGCATTCTTTACCTCGCTCTGACTGACTACACAGATACAACTGCAAAGACAGTGTTTTAAGCGGCTTATACAGAACAAAGATTGAACCTGCTATGTTAACAACAAAAGAAGTAACCCAGTACCAGCACACCCGAACTCTACTGTAAATGTTAGGAGCTCCTGTTTAACAGCTAGATGCAGTTCCTAACGTAACAGGACCGGGATTAAAAATCTGTTTTATAGCCGGGTGCCCTTCCTGACGCAAGATTTTAAATAGCACGAATCTAGTTTACAACCATATGCCCTTTTAGGATTTTAAATAGCAGTATCTAGCCTCTTACATGATACACTATTGCTTCACGGCCGGTTGCCCTTCTTGACGTCAAAGAACTGGGATTAAGAATATGTTTTACAACTAGATGCTCTTTTTAAAACGATAATCGGGTTTTTACAGCTGGATGCTCTTCTTGGATTTTATTTAAATACTCTGTGTATGATCCAGCAATGAGGGAATTATTTTTATACTAATATAACAATCTGAATCTGATAAACGAGACAAGACATCTTTGAGGGCAAGTCAGAAACAGAAAAGAACTAATAAGAGGTCACACTGCTTTCTTTCTGAAAACCCTAGCAAGAAGCAATGTTTGGCATCAGTCATCAGACTGACAGAAATGTAATACAGATGGAATAACAGCAGAGAAAATTTGGCTATATGGCCATTGATTTTAAAAATCAAATTCAACATAACTTTATTTGTGCCTAAGAAAGCACAATGCCCAAAATGTGTTACGTTTGGAAACAAAGGAGAGACTGTAACACAACACAATATTTGTGTTGCTGAGAAGGGAGGAGAAATCACTTAGCACAAAAAATAATGATAAAACCATGGAAGTTATATGTTCTGTTATGATGTCCAAAATTCAATACAGTAGTGTCCTTCTATTCAAGAAAGTTGACAGTTTATAAACTGACTGCTAAAGCAATAAAAACTGCTTAGTGTGAAGGACTAGCAGCTAGGGGAGCAATCACTGCTCTTTTGTGTTGTACTGAAGAAATACATTTCCGAATTTCCATGTACCAAAAAAAAAATAATTTTCTGGTTGGATTTGTGCACAACACAGAAATTCAGTAATGAGAGGTGTTTTACTATAGTTAATGATGAATATACCAAGAGTAAGTTTTCTGTCAGTAGCCAGAACACATTGCAGTTCAAGAAGGGACAGTATGTTCTGTTCTCTGCTATTGGTAGGAATAGGAACTGCATCATACCTACAGTTTTCAAAAACTGCCACAACAGGTTTACAACTTCAAAGCAATGCCACTGTTCATAAATTTGTTAATGGTTCCGTATTGTTCTGTAAAACTCATAGACTATTACGTAAATTCTGTAATGTGTAAAACCAGTCTTGTGAAAACATGGACTTCAAGAACAAATTCTGATCCTGCTATAAACTGGCTGAGTCTGAAACTAAATGTAGTAAAAAAAAAAGACTGTTTTCTGCTTGAACCCTCTTTCCACACTTTTCACCAGTTCACATTCATTTTTATACAACCATTTACAAAGGTTTTCCAGTATTTAGGTTTGTTAAAAGATATTCACAATTTAACAAAAAATATATTCTGCATAAAATGTACACCAATGTTATGCTTATTTTATACTACTGTAACCAGACATGATTCAAACACAAATGTGGGAAAGTGAGCCATATTTCTCTGTCTCCATTCCCCCACCCGATACAGGTATTTGGTAAATGTGAGAAAGAGAGGCATCTTAATATTCCCAATGCTATGATATAAAAAAAATATATCACAAATTTGTTCTTGTGCATTTAACAATAAGTGACACTTTTAAATTCATTTGCCTAACCAGTAAAAACATGGAGATAAAACATAATTATTCTATAATGTAGATGTATCGCAGATAAGTTTTCTTACCAATAATAACTCTATTAACATAATATGTTACAGTCTACAAGTGGGAGAATCTCTTGACATGAGAGAGAGAGATTGGAGTTGGGAAGAAATTCTCTAACGGTATATAATTAGATTATTACCAACAATCAGAGGCATTCAAAACTGATGATAGAGTGGGTTCTTGGTTCAATCTGGACATTTACCTTATTTATAGCATACATGGATCATTTATATGAAGGTATAATATGAAAGAGAAGGGCTAAGTTGCATGGACATGTGGTAAGCACTTTGGATGACTCGGTGTGCTAAAAACCTGGTACGAAAATGAGCTTGCCCAGACTAAAATGACAGCATTAGAGAAGAATGTCAGATCAGGAGCGTGATAGATCACATCCAGCTGCTTGCAGATCTCAGAGGAAACAACAGTCCTCCTTGTAGAGTGAATGTCAGATCAGGACGGAGCATGATAGATCACATCCAGCTGCTTGCAGATCTCAGAGGAAACAACAGTCCTTCTTGTAGAGGAGTGAATGTCAGATTGGGAGCGTGATAGATCACATCAAGGTGCTTACAGATCTCAGAGGAAACAACAGTCCTTCTTGTAGAGGAGTGAATGTCAGATCAGAAGGAAGCATGATAGATCACATGAAGGTGCTTAGAGATCTCAGAGGAAACAACAGTCCTCCTTGTAGAGTGAATGTCAGATTGGGAGCGAGCGTAATAGATAACATCAAGGTGCTTACAGATCTCAGAGGAAACAACAGTCCTTCTTGTAGAGGAGTGAATGTCAGATCAGAAGGAAGCATGATAGATCACATGAAGGTGCTTAGAGATCTCAGAGGAAACAACAGTCCTCCTTGTAGAGTGAATGTCAGATTGGGAGCGAGTGTAATAGATAACATCAAGGTGGTTACAAATCTCAGAGGAAACAACAGTCCTTCTTGTAGAGTGAATGTCAGATCAGGAGTGAGCGTAATAGATAACATCAAGGTGGTTACAGATCTCAGAGGAAACAACAGTCCTTCTTGTAGAGTGAATGTCAGATTGGGAGCGAGCGTAATAGATAACATCAAGGTGGTTACAGATCTCAGAGGAAACAACAGTCCTTCTTGTAGAGTGAATGTCAGATTGGGAGCGAGCGTAATAGATAACATCAAGGTGGTTACAGATCTCAGAGGAAACAACAGTCCTTCTTGTAGAGGAGTGAATGTCAGATTGGGAGCGAGCGTAATAGATCACATGGGGTGCTTGCAGATTTCTTGTAGAGTGAAAGCTGAGCATTGTGAGAATGACTGCTGGTACACAGGTGGGAGGGCACCTGGAATGAGAAGATGAGGGCCACATATGTAAGTCATATAATTTTAATGGAGGATGTTAGGTTACCTAGAAGAAGAATGAAGTCCGTCATGGAGGGTAAGATACATAGGGTGATTATGGTAAAAGAACTAAATGAGGCTTGTTATGGTTTTGCTCAGTTAATATACAGAGGCTTGAAAGATATGGCAGTCTATAGCGAAGATGTATTATGTGGCAACAAGGCACCTATTAGTTTTAATCTACTCTACAGCTAAATTTCATGCAGAAAGTCAACACTTACTCATCAATGGGACCTGATTCCACTGTGCTCTTATTTACACCATCATTGTTGTCGTCATTACCATCACCATCATCATCATCATCATCATCATCATCATCATCATCATCCTGGAACAAAATTATACAAGACTGTAGTTCACCACAATCATCTCATGCTCAATTCTCTCTCCTTCACTTGTGCTTCTGCAACAATTACTATTATTACTAGAGACAGTAACAGAAGTCTTTTTTGGGGGGATCATTGGAGAATGCAACCCCCAAATTTTTAGGGCCCCAAAGAAGGAGAACAAAATAATTAGTTACCTATTTTAATGGCAAGTATGAAAAAATACTCTCTTGCTTTTTTAATATGTTTTATTGTTACTGAAAGACAGGAAGGGCATTTCTATTATGGAATGTATTTCACTTGGTCAGTTAGTCCAAGAATTGTTTAAAGAAATTAAGCTATTATCTAGTCAATTTGGCTTCCTGATAGACAAATTAGGTTTGTGGTGTTATCATAAGGATAAAACAATTCTAATGTCCCTTCTTCCTACTATGAACACAGTGAAGAGAGTGCCACATTCTCAGTGAGTGTGAGTTTGGATTTTCTCAGATGAATCTCATTATTACACCTACAAGAGCTTCAGTGCATTTCTCAAATGTTACCAATCTTCTGTTTATAAGTTAGTAGGTCTTTCATTGCAGTTATTCAAACCATCGCTTTCCTGTCAACTTCTGGTTTCTGTGAAGAAACTGCTAAGAAGGCAGCACTGACAAGCTGAAAGTTGCCTTGCTCTGGCCAGTGTCATGACTGCCAAACTCAGCAAACAAGGCCAACACCAAGAACACGGAACTGAAGCTGGTGAATGTGCTCATTTTTTCGACTGCCACATTATGACATTCAGATATCAACAGTTAAGACAGCAGACAGGAAGGAGAGGGAAGTACTGGAAATGTGGGTCTGCACATTTATTGGTTGGAACACTGAACCAACTCTTCAGTTCTTGCGAAGACTGGAGTCAAAGAGATTCTTATGGAGCATTGTTGAGAACTTTGGCCATATTTCAAGGAGGAAGGAAGCCATGGAGAAGATGGTGGTAGAAGGGAAGGCACCAGCAGGGAGATTTCAGGGGCAGGTACTTGCGAAATGAGGTGGTCGAACAAGGACACTGTCTGGAAAGTTTTTATTCGAAGCTTTGCAGTTGGCAAAAGATCGATCAGCATGGCAAAAACTCTCTAACTGCTAGTAGCATGTCATAATGCCCTGAGGAGATTAAAAAAGGGGCAGGGAAATTGAAATTGAATTTACTGAGGCTGAAAAGCCCCTTTAAATATCATCTTCATATAATACAATACAGGTTTATGAACACACTAACTACATTTTTATAATATTAAAATATTTAATTAAACATTAAATTTAAAAAATTAAAATACAGATACCAAATCCAGTAAAATTAAAACATATATTACATAACAACTAAGAAAGTAAATAATTAAGCCTATTTATTATTCTAGATTACAACAGTCTAAAGAATCTAAAGAAAAAATTGAAAAAGAATTCTCTAAGAAATATACACATTTCTGAATGCCTGATCTCAGCCACTTGTGTACTCCTCCAGGAGGAAGGACTGCTTTACTTGAGTACAGTCAGTGTTATTTACAAAACGGTGAAGATTAAACGCATGAACGGCACGTGATGCGGTGAAAACAAAGGCTTTGATAAATTTAGTGGTACGATAGACAGGAATTAGAAGGGTAGGTTTTGTAAACCTATTATTTCTGTTATGTACCAACTCCATAGGTTTAAATGCATTATAAAGGTAGGATGGGGTCTTCAGTTTGAAAATTTTGTGCGTGGCAACAGCTACCGAGATTTCCCAATGTTCATGAATTTTCAACCTTTGCAGCTGTATTTAACATGGTGTTATGTGTTCTCACGCCTGGCATTTGTCATGTAACAGCAAGCATTTTGTACTCTCTGTAGTTTTATGTTCAAAGTTTCAGATAAGTCGTTGTATACTACTGAACCATAGTTAATTATTGAGAATATACAACTTTGAACAAGTAGTTTTCACATGAAATGTGGTCTACGAGACATGTTACATTTCAAAATACAGATGGCTGAGACAATTTTTTGGATCACATTTGTTGTATGATCAGACCAGGATAAGGTTCTGTTGAATAATAGACCTAGATTGTTAATGGTGTCACAATAATGGATATATGTATCTAGAATTTTTTCCTGGGAGGGATTAGAGATCAACAGTTTTCAGGAGTTTTGTGTAACCTATGCAAATAAGCTGGGTCTTGGCCACACATTTAATTGGAGGTTAATATTTGTGGTCCATTCTATCAATCGAGACATGTCATGGTTAAAAGGGAGGGAGAGAATGAAAGAGGTCAACTATTTACATTACTGTCACTAATACCAATTTCCCCAGTCTGAGGATCAAACTTCAAATTTGTGCTTATCATTGGCATCAAGTGTTTGAAAAGACCTCTAAACTTCCTTGAAAAAGAAACAAAGAGTTTTGGATAGTATTGTGGTTGTGCTTAGTCCATGAAGGCTTAACAATCACATTTCAAAGAGTCTGTTTTGGTTAGCAGTGTGTCATATGCTTAATCCATTTAGCCCAGAAGATGGCACATCAAAAGTTTCCACTTCAATGTTTGTGACTTAGCATCACACAATAATCTTCTGTAATGAGCAAACTGACAAGCCAGGCATTTGCTAGGGTAGATCATGGGAGACTACTGGCAAAAATGAGTGCAATTGGACTTGACGAAAGAGTGACTGAATGGGTGGCTCTGTTCCTAGAAAATAGAACTCAGAGAATTAGAGTAGGTGAAGCTTTATCTGTCCCTGTAAAAATTAAGAGGAGAATTCCTCAAGGCAGTATTCTTGGACCTTTATGTTTTCTGATATATATCAATGATATGTGTAAAGAAGTGGAATCAGAGATAAGGCTTTTCGCAGATGATGTTATTCTGTACAGAGAAATAAATAAGTTACAAGATTGTAAGCAACTGCAAAATGACCTCGATAATGTTGTGAGATGGACAGTAGGCAATGGTATGATGAAAAACAGGGATAAAAGTCAGGTTGTGAGTTTCACAAATAGGAAAAGTCCCCTCAGTTTTAATTACTGCTTTGGTGGGGTGAAAGTTCCCTTTGGAGACCATTGTAAATACCTAGGTATTAATATAAGGAAAGATCATTGGAGTAATCACATAAATATGATTGTAAATAAAGGGTACAGATCTCTGCACATGGAAATGAGAGTATTTAGGGGTTGTAGTAAGGATATAAAGGAGAGAGCTTATTTGTCTCTGGTGAGACCCCAACTAGAGTACGGTTCCAGCGTATGGAACCCTTACTAGGATTACTTGATTCAGGAACTGGAAAAATTGCAAAGAAAAGCAGCTCGATTTGTTCTGGGTGATATCAAACAAAAGAGTAGCGTTACAAAAATGTTGCAAAATTTGGGCTGGGAAGACTTGGGAGAAAGGAGACGAGCTGCTCGACTAAGTGGTATGTTACATGTAATAAATATCATTTTTGGTCCGTATTGATGATATTTGATTGAAATAATAACATTAAGTTATTTATTAGACCACCTAATCAATACAAAATCGTCTTGGATGATTTACATAAATTTGTTAGCTAATAGAGGTACATGTTTCGCCTTCCCTGAAGGCATCATCAGCCATAGTCTTAACCTTAAATTAAAAAT
The DNA here is from genome assembly GCF_040414725.1 of Anabrus simplex. NCBI lineage: Eukaryota > Metazoa > Arthropoda > Insecta > Orthoptera > Tettigoniidae > Anabrus > Anabrus simplex. The sequence goes on along the minus strand of NC_090278.1, from coordinate 44,468,558 downwards.
AAGCGTCTAAATAACATGTAGTAATGAAATGAATGTTAAAATCTTGAAGAGATTTGAAGTAAAATAATATTAAAAATAACAATGATGGTTTGATAATACAATGTGATGAGATATAATAGTGGAAGTATTAACAAAATTAACATTAGAAGGCTGCTAAAATAAGTACAATGGATAAAACAACAGATTGTTATACAACAAGTAGTAAGATTGCATAAAAGTAAAGTTGATAGTCTGGCGGTTATAATTAGACGATGGCGAAAAATCGTATATAATCAAAGTAAAGAAGAGAGAATAAAAGTCAAAGTTAGTCGAGAGATCCGAAGTTAATCATGATCTTGAAGATAAAAGATGAAAGTCAGATGCATATGGTGAAGTTGTAGAACACGTTGAGGATATGAAGTTGGTGAATAGAAGTTGAAGAACAGTTTCAAATAGGATCACTATGGACCATCTCAAAATTTGAAGTGATGTTCAAATGTTGTAAATTGTGAGTTTGTAGATATTCTAGTTGAAAAAGTATATAAAAGTGGAATCATTTGACGGTGACAAAGATAGCTTGTAACATTATGAGTTAGAAGTATTTGCAACGTAGCAAGAAGTCTACTGTTGCAAATACTTCTAACTCATAATGTTACAAGCTATCTTTGTCACCGTCAAATGATTCCACTTTTATATACTTTTTCAACTAGAATATCTACAAACTCACAATTTACAACATTTGAACATCACTTCAAATTTTGAGATGGTCCATAGTGATCCTATTTGAAACTGTTCTTCAACTTCTATTCACCAACTTCATATCCTCAACGTGTTCTACAACTTCACCATATGCATCTGACTTTCATCTTTTATCTTCAAGATCATGATTAACTTCGGATCTCTCGACTAACTTTGACTTTTATTCTCTCTTCTTTACTTTGATTATATACGATTTTTCGCCATCGTCTAATTATAACCGCCAGACTATCAACTTTACTTTTATGCAATCTTACTACTTGTTGTATAACAATCTGTTGTTTTATCCATTGTACTTATTTTAGCAGCCTTCTAATGTTAACATTGTTAATACTTCCACTATTATATCTCATCACATTGTATTATCAAACCATCATTGTTATTTTTAATATTATTTTACTTCAAATCTCTTCAAGATTTTAACATTCATTTCATTATTACATGTTATTTAGATGCTTATTTTTAATTTATGGTTAAGACTATGGCTGATGATGCCTTCAGGGAAGGCGAAACATGTACCACTATTAGCTAACAAATTTATGTAAATCATCCAAGACGATTTTGTATTGATTAGGTGGTCTAATAAATAACTTAATGTTATTATTTCAATTAAGTGGTATGTTCCAAGCTGTCAGTGGAGAGATGGCGTGGGAGGACATCAGTAGACGAATAAGTTTGGATGGTGTTTTTAAAAGTAGGAAAGATCATAATATGAAGATAAAGTTGGAATTCAAGAGGACAAATATTCATTTATAGGAAGAGGAGTTAGGGATTGGAATAACTTACCAAGGGAGATGTTCAATAAATTTCCAATTTCCTTGCAATCATTAAAAATGTTTTTAAAAAATATTAATGGGGCTTAAGGAAGAAAGAAGGTAGAACTGGCTGAGTCAGCAAAGAGGATGCATCTGAATGTGCTAGGAGTAAGTGATATTCGGGTAGTAAGGGGAGATAATGAGGAAGAGATAGATTATAAAGTGTACGTGACGGGTGTTAGAAAGGGAAGGGCAGAGTCTGGGGTAGGGCTCTTTATCAGGAATACCATTGCACGCAACATAGTTTCTGTTAGGCACGTAAATGAGCGAATGATGTGGGTAGATTTGTCAATGGGAGGAATTAGGACTAGAATTGTGTCCGTGTATTCACCATGTGAGAGTGCAGATGAGGATGAAGTTGACAAGTTTTATGAAGCATTGAGTGACATCGTGGTCAGGGTCAACAGCAAGGATAGAATAGTGCTAATGGGCGATTTCAATGCGAGAGTTGGGAATAGAACTGAAGGATACGACAGGGTGATTGGTAAATGTGGGGAAGATATGGAAGCTAATGGGAATGGGAAGAGTTTGCTGGACTTCTGTGCTAGTATGGGTTTACCTGTTACGAATACATTCTTCAAGCATAAGGCAATTCACCGCTACACATGGGAGGCTAGGGGTACCAAATCCATAATAGACTATATCTTAACAGACTTCGAATTCAAGAGATCGGTTATGAATGTACGAGTTTTCCGTGGATTTTTCGATGATACAGACCACTATCTGATCTGTAGTGAACAAAGTATCTCTAGGCCTAGGGTAGAGAAAGTGAAATCTGTCTGCAAAAGAATAAGGGTAGAAAATCTCCAGGATGAGGAAATTAGACAGACGTACATGGATATGATTAGTGAGAAGTTTCGAACAGTAGACAGTAAGCAGGTTCAGGATATAGAAAGTGAATGGGTGGCATACAGGGATGCTGTAGTAGAAACAGCAAGGGAATGGCTAGGAACAACTGTGTGTAAAGACGGGAAAAGTCAAACATCTTGGTGGAATGATGAAGTGAGAGCAGCTTGTAAACATGAAAAGAAGGCTTATCAGAAATGGCTCCAAACAAGGGCCGAGGCAGACAGGGATTTGTACGTAGATGAAAGAAACAGAGCGAAACAAATAGTTGTTGAATACAAAAAGAAGTCATCAGAAGAATTTGGTAACAACCTGGAAAGGCTAGGTCAAGCAGCAGGGAAACCTTTCTGGACAGTAATAAAGAATCTTAGGAAGGGACGGAAAAAGGAAATGAACAGTGTTTTGAGTAATTCAGGTGAACTCGTAATAAATCCCAGGGAATCACTGGAGAGGTGGAGGGAATATTTTGAACATCTTCTCAATGTAAAAGGAAATCATCCTGGTGGTGTTGCGAACAGCCAAGCTCATGGGGAGGAGGAAAATGATGTTGGTGAAATTATGCTTGAGGAAGTGGAAAGGATGGTAAATAAACTCCATTGTCATAAGGCAGCAGGAATAGATGAAATTAGACCTGAAATGGTGAAGTATAGTGGAAAGGCTGGGAAGAAATGGCTTCATAGAGTAGTAAAATTAGCATGAATGTTGGTAAGGTACCTTCAGATTGGACAAAAGCAGTAATTGCACCTATCTATAAGCAAGGGAACAGGAAGGATTGCAACAACTATCGAGGTATCTCACTGATTAGTATACCAGGCAAAGTATTCACTGGCATCTTGGAAGGGAGGGTGCGATCAGTCGTTGAGAGGAAGTTGGATGAAAACCAATGTAGTTTCAGACCACAGAGAGGCTGTCAGGATCAGATTTTCAGTATGTGCCAGGTAATTGAAAAATGCTACGAGAGGAATAGGCAGTTGTGTTTATGTTTCGTAGATCTACAGAAAGCATATGATAGGGAACCGAGGGAAAAGATGTTCGCCATACTGGGGGACTATGGAATTAAAGGTAGATTATTAAAAGCAATCAAAGGCATTTATGTTGACAATTGGGCTTCAGTGAGAATTGATGGTAGAATGAGTTCTTGGTTCAGGGTACTTAAAGGAGTTAGACAAGGCTGTAATATTTCACCTTTGCTGTTTGTAGTTTTCATGGATCATCTGCTGAAAGGTATAAAATGGCAGGGAGGGATTCAGTTAGGTGGAAATGTAGTAAGCAGCCTGGCCTATGCTGATGACTTGGTCTTAATGGCAGATTGTGCCGAAAGCCTGCAGTCTAATATCTTGGAACTTGAAAATAGGTGCAATGAGTATGGTATGAAAATTAGCCTCTCGAAGACTAAATTGATGTCAGTAGGTAAGAAATTCAACAAAATTGAATGTCAGATTGGTGATACAAAGCTAGAACAGGTCGGTAATTTCAAGTATTTAGGTTGTGTGTTTTCCCAGGATGGTAATATAGTAAGTGAGATTGAATCAAGGTGTCGTAAAGCTAATGCAGTGAGCTCGCAGTTGCGATCAACAGTATTCTGTAAGAAGGAAGTCAGCTCCCAGACGAAACTATCTTTACATTGATCTGTTTTCAGACCAACTTTGCTTTACGGGAGCGAAAGCTGGGTGGACTTCGGATATCTTATTCATAAGTTAGAAGTAAGAGACATGAAAGTAGCGAGAATGATTGCCGGTACAAACATGTGGGTACAATGGCAGGAAGGTACTCGGAATGAGGAGATAAAGGCTAATTTAGGAATGAACTCGATGGATGAAGCTGTATGCATAAACCAGCTTCGGTGGTGGGGTGATGTGAGGCGAATGGAGCGGGATAGGTTACCTGGCAGAATAATGGACTCTGCTATGCAGGGTAAGAGAAGTAGAGGTAGACCAAGACGACCATGGTTAGACTCGGTTTCTAACGATTTAAAGATAAGAGTTATAGAACTAAATGAGGCCACAACACTAGTTACAAACCGAGGATTGTGGCGACGTTTAGTAAATTCACAGAGGCTTGCAGACTGAACGCTGAAAGGCATAACATTCTATAATGATAATGTATGTATGTTGCAATCATTTAAGAAAAGGCTAGGAAAACATGAGATAGGGAATCTGCCACCTGGGTGACTGCCCTAAATGCAGATCAGTAGTGACTGATATTGATTTTGATTACAAAGAGACTAATGTGGGAAACTGCTAAAAATGACAACAAAGTTCATGAAACAAAGGGACAATAGCCTAGTGATCTGAGTGAACCAAACATCCAGATTGTAAGCCTGGCTGATGAGGAATATCCCTTAGCATTGAGGAATAGCTGATGGGTTAGTCTATCAATGCCGGTGGAAGAGACTTCAGTTATTAGTGTTGAAATGTTAGGATATGGATATGCATTTTGTGCACTGCAAATAATTCCATGTGATAAATTAACAAACATTTATTAGTTACTCGGTCCAGTGATTTATCCACCTGCGATTAATATCTCTGACGTAAAAAAAAATAGAAATGCCATATTCACACCATGCAAAAACTGAAATATAATATTCAACAGGAATATGCCAGGATTCCTCAACGAGAAGTTATAACGAGCTGTCAAAACTGTGGCAGGCAGTTTCGTACCTTCCCGATTCTGATCTCTGTCTTCTTCACGTTTTTCTTGTTTCTGTAGCCTTCAGAGCAATAACCACTTGCTGTTGACAGAGTAAATGTGATAAATATATCAGACATACAAGACTGAAAAATGAATCCTTGTTATTTACACCATTACGTAGAACTAATATTTCCATAGACATATCGAAGTTTGTGAACAAAGTACAATAACTGCAAATATCTCCATTAGTACTACTACTATCGTAAAAAACATGAAGTTCACAAATTTTATTTTGTACAAAGTTTTTTATGCACAGTTTTTCTTCACAGTTGATACTAATGGAGTAATCTGAAGTTCCCTGCCTCGGTACGCTTCCATTATTTTGATATAATTACAAATTACATTTAACTGTTTATGGTTTATCATTCGGAACATCCCTGGTTTCTTCATGATTTGAAATACATCTCATTTAGAAAAGTATATTCGTTCCAACTATGCTGAAAATTGTAAGTTCATCCATCAGATTTTTCCAGTTTAATGTTGATTGTTGCTAACACTTCCAGGTATGTGACAGTAGTTCTTGTAGGTATATACTCACAGGTTTAAGTGACAGTAGTTCTTGTAGGTATATACTCACAGGTTTAAGCAACAGTAGTTCTTGTAGGTATATACTCACAGGTTTAAGCAACAGTAGTTCTTGTAGGTATATACTCACCGGTTTAAGCGACAGTAGTTCTTGTAGGTATATACTCACAGGTTTAAGCGACAGTAGTTCTTGTAGGTATATTCTCACAGGTTTAAGCGACAGTAGTTCTTGTAGGTATATACTCACAGGTTTAAGCGACAGTAGTTCTTGTAGGTATATACTCACAGGTTTAAGCGACAGTAGTTCTTGTAGGTATATACTCACAGGTTTAAGCGACAGTAGTTCTTGTAGGTATATACTCACAGGTTTAAGCGACAGTAGTTCTTGTAGGTATATACTCACAGGTTTAAGCGACAGTAGTTCTTGTAGGTACACACTCACAGGTTTAAGCGACAGTAGTTCTTGTAGGTATATACTCACAGGTTTAAGCGACAGTAGTTCTTGTAGGTATATACTCACAGGTTTAAGCGACAGTAGTTCTTGTAGGTATATACTCACCGGTTTAAGCGACAGTAGTTCTTGTAGGTATATACTCACAGGTTTAAGCGACAGTAGTTCTTGTAGGTATATACTCACAGGTTTAAGCGACAGTAGTTCTTGTAGGTATATACTCACAGGTTTAAGCGACAGTAGTTCTTGTAGGTATATACTCACAGGTTTAAGCGACAGTAGTTCTTGTAGGTATATACTCACCGGTTTAAGCGACAGTAGTTCTTGTAGGTATATACTCACAGGTTTAAGCAACAGTAGTTCTTGTAGGTATATACTCACAGGTTTAAGCAACAGTAGTTCTTGTAGGTATATACTCACAGGTTTAAGCAACAGTAGTTCTTGTAGGTATATACTCACAGGTTTAAGTGACAGTAGTTCTTGTAGGTATATACTCACAGGTTTAAGCGACAGTAGTTCTTGTAGGTATATACTCACAGGTTTAAGCGACAGTAGTTCTTGTAGGTATATACTCACCGGTTTAAGCGACAGTAGTTCTTGTAGGTATATACTCACCGGTTTAAGCGACAGTAGTTCTTGTAGGTATATACTCACCGGTTTAAGCGACAGTAGTTCTTGTAGGTATATACTCACAGGTTTAAGCGACAGTAGTTCTTGTAGGTATATACTCACAGGTTTAAGCGACAGTAGTTCTTGTAGGTATATACTCACAGGTTTAAGCGACAGTAGTTCTTGTAGGTATATACTCACAGGTTTAAGCGACAGTAGTTCTTGTAGGTATATACTCACCGGTTTAAGCGACAGTAGTTCTTGTAGGTATATACTCACCTGTTTAAGCGACAGTAGTTCTTGTAGGTATATACTCACAGGTTTAAGCGACAGTAGTTCTTGTAGGTATATACTCACAGGTTTAAGCGACAGTAGTTCTTGTAGGTATATACTCACAGGTTTAAGCGACAGTAGTTCTTGTAGGTATATACTCACAGGTTTAAGCAACAGTAGTTCTTGTAGGTATATACTCACAGGTTTAAGCAACAGTAGTTCTTGTAGGTATATACTCACAGGTTTAAGTGACAGTAGTTCTTGTAGGTATATACTCACAGGTTTAAGTGACAGTAGTTCTTGTAGGTATATACTCACCGGTTTAAGTGACAGTAGTTCTTGTAGGTATATACTCGCAGGTTTAAGCGACAGTAGTTCTTGTAGGTATATACTCACAGGTTTAAGCAACAGTAGTTCTTGTAGGTATATACTCACAGGTTTAAGCAACAGTAGTTCTTGTAGGTATATACTCACAGGTTTAAGCAACAGTAGTTCTTGTAGGTATATACTCACAGGTTTAAGCGACAGTAGTTCTTGTAGGTATATACTCACAGGTTTAAGCGACAGTAGTTCTTGTAGGTATATTCTCACAGGTTTAAGCGACAGTAGTTCTTGCAGGTACACACTCACAGGTTTAAGCGACAGTAGTTCTTGTAGGTATATACTCACCGGTTTAAGCGACAGTAGTTCTTGTAGGTATATACTCGCAGGTTTAAGCGACAGTAGTTCTTGTAGGTATATACTCACAGGTTTAAGCAACAGTAGTTCTTGTAGGTATATACTCACAGGTTTAAGTGACAGTAGTTCTTGTAGGTATATTCTCACAGGTTTAAGTGACAGTAGTTCTTGTAGGTATATACTCACAGGTTTAAGTGACAGTAGTTCTTGTAGGTATATACTCACAGGTTTAAGTGACAGTAGTTCTTGTAGGTATATACTCACCGGTTTAAGTGACAGTAGTTCTTGTAGGTATATACTCACTGGTTTAAGTGACAGTAGTTCTTGTAGGTATATACTCACAGGTTTAAGTGACAGTAGTTCTTGTAGGTATATACTCACAGGTTTAAGTGACAGTAGTTCTTGTAGGTATATACTCACAGGTTTAAGTGACAGTAGTTCTTGTAGGTATTTACTCACCGGTTTAAGTGACAGTAGTTCTTGTAGGTATATACTCACAGGTTTAAGTGACAGTAGTTCTTGTAGGTATATACTCACAGGTTTAAGTGACAGTAGTTCTTGTAGGTATATACTCACAGGTTTAAGTGACAGTAGTTCTTGTAGGTATATACTCACAGGTTTAAGTGACAGTAGTTCTTGCAGGTACACACTCACAGGGTAACCTCAACCTTACTTCTCTGACATTTGGAAGTGCATAATTTATCCAAGGTTGTGCACCTTGTACTTAACAAATGCTTTGATTAAAATATCTCCAGTATTTCTGGGTTCGTCACCAACTGTCAGAATGGTATAACTTATATCCACATAATCGAAATGGTTCATTTTTCTGCAAAAGATTAATATGAAGTACCGTACTGCACTTTAATTTAGAGATCACATTGACATAAGTTTAAGTTTGACTTAATTTTATAAATGAATTTACATAAATATTTTTTTTAAATTAACCCAATGACTGCCAAGATCTGTAAGACTGCCGTGATCCGATGAGATCCGATGCCGCAAAGGCCGGTTTTCAAATACCGTTCGTTCAGGTCAACGCAACAGATGACTCGCACATGCATGTTGGCGGATCCATGGAATCTCTAACTACAAATAAAGACCATTTTCTCTCTGACAAAGAGATGATAACATTCTCATTTTCTATTCCACTGAGAGTTTGACATGCGCTGGCCATGTCATGTGCACCACGAATGTTGCGCGGCAAGTTTATTTGATTACCCCCCAATAGACAAAAAAAAAGAAATGTAAGTTTCCCATAAGAAGTTATCAAGACTAATACGAGCACACTTTTACCTTATTTACACCTAAGCTTATGAGAATATAGCTAATGATGTACTATGAATGATTTTATAACATTGCGAAAGGGCTAAATATTTCTTTGATTGTTAGATTGTCATATCGATACGCACATGACGTGGATAGTTTGTAATACGAATGCTAACCAGGCAGGAAATATCGTGAACACTTATCCAAACTAAAGGTGAAATCGGCAAAAGTAAGTGAAGATATAGTGTTTCTCAAAGAATAGCTAAATAATGACCTGGTACTAACATTTCCATAAGGGACTCAAACGAAGAATGCGCGTTCAGAATTTCAATCCGCAACATACAAAATTTGGACAAAAAAGGAAATTAAATTCATGCCCTGAATGAAACACTTTGTTATTCGTGAACTGTATTTAACACACGTCTCAGCTTCAACAGCCTTATTACCGTTAGAATGGGACTCCTTTCTAAAACACAGCAGGGATTAGGTTAATAATTTAATGGAGAAGAAACAAGTAACTGTTAATAAGAAAATATAGAACTTTAAAGGTAATGATCCAAGAAAGAAAGAAAGAAAGCCACAGTTTAAATGAACCCTTAACCAAGAAAGACACCCACCCCCAGTTAAGAACTTGTCAGAAACTGTCTTCACAGAACAGGAATTGCGAGTATTAGGTAAAGGCCCCAATTTTAATTGGCATAGCAAAGATTTAATCCTAACTTTAGCAGAAACTGAAGCGGCTATAAAGGCTCTCCCAGCTGAAGTCCAAAACGATTTTAGGTTCGAGGCAAGGAAAAAATGCCTTCGCTAATTAATGGATTAAAGACGACCCGTGATCATACTAAGGTAAATAAAGAACTCCGACGTATTATAAGACAAAGTAATGTAATCGTAACAAAAGCAGGCAAAGGAGGAACAGTGGTCATATTAAATAAAACTGAATACATTGAAAAGACCGAAACATATTTCAATAATAATAAGTTCAAAGTCTAGAAAAAGATCCTACCACACGAATACAAAGAAGATTGATGGGAACGTCTTTCCTTTTCAGTTATCCGGAACGACAGAAACTTGTAAATATGAACCCGGGACTCCCAATGGCGAGGGCCACGCCCAAGCCACACAAAAAGGACGTACTCATTAGACCTGAAATCAAGAGCCCAACATATAAAACTTCTCAGTTTATTCACAAGTTCTTAACACAAAATTATGTTTTACACACTAAAACTTCAATTAAAAGTTTACTTGACTTCTGCAAGGCAATTAAGGATTTTAAACCAGTCTCTTCCCATCTTACATGTTCTTTCGACATCAGACTCATGTATGCCAATATCCCCATAGAAGAAACAGTCACGATCATTAAAACGAACTTATAACAACATAAAAGCGTTAGTGTACCAAAAACAGAGGATTTTATTATTATCCTAAAATTCATGCTTAATCATAACTATTTTTCTTTTAACAACAAAATATACCAACAGAACGGCCTCTCCATGGGAGCCCCGGCCTCAGTCATTCTAGCCTATTTATACCTGGACCACTTGGAACATTCTCAGATCTTAGGTCACATTAAAGGGCTTGGTTACATTATGTTGACGATACATATGCTATAAAAATGAGAAATTCAACAACAGGCATAATGTTCTTAAATATCTTGAACACTTTGTACCCAAATATAAAGTTTAGAGTGGAAGAAGAAGATGATTCCTTCAACTTTCTAGATATCAAAACAACTCAGAAAGAAGATCATTTCTATTTTGGAATACCTAGGAAACCCACCTTCACACCAAACACGATTAAAAACAATTCTTTGCATCACCATACACAGAAGAAATCTGCGTAATACAGTTTTATTAACAAAGCCTTCGATGTTCCATTAACCGAAAATGAGAGAATAAAGGAGCTCGTATACATCCGCAAACAGGCCTTGTTTAACGGTTCTTGTCTCAATGTCATTAATAAAATAATCACTAGGTGCAGATATAAACAACAGATGAATCTGGTAGAACAATCGTAGAAAGCAAAAAAGTATATAAAGTTTACATACAATAATCCTAATATTTACGTACTCACAAATTTCTTTAAGAAACACAGTATTAAAGTAGCTTTTTCAATGAGCTATAACACTAAACATAGGTTTTTCAACCACAACATATCCAAAGAAGAGGAACATCAGTTTGTTTGCTTGCTCCCAATGCAGGGTTCCAGATGTCGGACATACCGAGCGTAATTTGTCAATAAAATACCAGGAACATGTGAACACAGAAATATAGAAGGTTCTCCGCAATGGGGGGCTCACATGGAGGTAACAGGACATAATTCACCAACATTAAACAGGATCTTGAAATTATTAACAGGATAAACAGGGGAAGTTAGAGAACATTCACATCCTTCTTGATAAGTTATCAAATAATGATCGGAATTTAAAGGATAACATGAACAAGAAAACCCTGAAAGGAAACCAACGAGCTTAGCAAATAACACGAACTACACCCCTCGTCTCGAGAAACAACACCCTTGTCTCCCCTCCCGCCGCTATAACACATCGCTACTGTACAAGATCAAGGACACACACCCAAGTAAGGACGTGAATCCAGACAGGGGTAAGTTAGAATATTTCAAAACACCACCCCTTTTTTCCTGAGAGATAAGTCTAAGTACCAACGCTTTCTGAAAAAAGTTTTTAATTATTTTTGCTCTTTTTCTGTTAGTTGTGGATCATGTTACAAAGTGCCCAATTATATGGTCTATGGACAAAATAACTTCTAAACACATCCCAACATTGACTTAAGAATCTAATTAATCAGCTTTTTCCACAAGCCTTCAAGCACAAACATGAATGGGACTTGGAAAAGAAGATTTTAACTCAGCAACTGGAAGCTGACGTGTTTTTACTAATATTTTAGTTAAAAATAAGTTTTAATTATGTTTTAATAACATCTCAATTAATTAGTTTGTGAAAAGTTAATCAGTTTTCAAATACACTTCCGAACAGAAGCTAAAGAAACACTTAAAAGACGTTTTGATCTTCTTATGGGAAGATCATTTTTAAACAATATTTTAGTTAAGGACAAGTTATTAATCACTTTCTAAGCATTCTTCCCCACCCCTCAACCCCCCTCAGTAGCACCATCTTCCCCCAATAGACAAACATTTTGAAGTTTCCCATGATAAAGTTTCAAGGCTAATAAATATATTGTTCATACTTTTACCTTATTTACACCTAAGCTTATGTGAATAAAGCTGATGATGACTGCAAAGCAGTTGAAACATGTACTACTGCATTAATGATTTTATAAAACTGCCAAAGGCAAATTAAGATATCGATCAGGTGGCTAAATATGTCTTTGATTGTTAGATTGTCATATCGATACGGACATGATGTGGATAGTTTGTAATGCAAATGCTGACCATGCAGGAAATGATGCGAACACGTATCTATAACTAAAGGTGAAATTGGCAAAAGTAAGCAAAAATACAGTGTTTCTCAAAGAATGCCTGGTACTAAGATTTCCATAAGGGACTCAAAGGAATAATGCAAGTTCAGAACATTAATTTGCAACAGGAAAAATGGCTGATCAAATTTGGACAAAAACGGAAATTAAATGCATATACAGAAAGAAACACTTCCTTATTCGTGAATACAATTTCTTTGATAAGTTTGTTTGACGCGCGGTATTGCTTTTATCGTGTTTTGCATATTATACTGAAAATTTGTGTAGGGTAAGACGATAAGATATTATTCGGAATACTTGCGTTAAAAATATATTCAAGCCATGCTGTTAGAAAGTGACAGTGATATATCTTCTATCGATGAAAACAGTGAGACACACAATAGCAGTTCATGTGACAGATATTAAGACTAATGGTGTTATCCCTCCTCAAATTACTACTACTGCCACCACCACTAATTCTAATACAATTGATATGACAATGATCTCAATGTTAACCAGCGTAATGCAAATCACCATGACGAAGAACCTAACCTCTATTTTCAATTTCAAAAACTAAAATCATTTGGATATTTTGAAGCATAGAGATTTAAAATTTTTTACGATTAAAAACAACAAAGTTTATTGTTTCTAATAGTGACATTAGCATGTGAGGTTATGTTAGGGAGTTATCCAAGTGCATTGTTTGAATACTGTAAATGCACCTTGGGTGCATTTTTGAAATAGTTATTTTCCATTGAATTAGGAAGGTTTAAACTGTGAATCATTGTTAATTGCAAGCAGTAACGGATCTCAGAATATTATATGATGCGGCAAAGGTTGGCATTTCTGAAGTACGAGTTGGCGGTTAATTCAAAATCGTGTAATTCGAAGTCCCGATTTTTGCGTCCCAACAACTTCAAACGAACGAGGTTTTACCACATCGCAAAACTAACATCCGAGTTCGCCGGGGTGTCTGTTTTAACTGTTTACGTTGAACGATAAAGAGTTATCCACCACCGGTCGTGATTAATATCCGCGTAACGAAAAGACCGTGTATGTTTTAGACGTAGAGAGGAGAGGACTCTGGCGATCCTACTGCAAGTTCAGGCTTATTTGATCAGTTTCATGGCAAATATATTTCCGAAATATGTTCAGACAAACCAGCAATATCCGTACATTTACACGTTTATATTTGCGTCAAGACCACGTGGACCTCACGGAGTGACGTGAAATGTTTGTTTATGCCCGTGTTACTCCTTCAATGGAAGGAATGTTAGTTCATTTAATTTTTTTCAAAATGAGCCTTCTTAAAATTACGGTGTGGGGATTATTCAGCGGTGGGGATTATACGCGTAAAAACAGTACTAATTCAAATATGCAAAATGATTTACAGAAAGAGAAAATTAAAAATTCATTAACTTTGAACATAAAGACGTAAGCACCAACAAAGTAAATCACAATATGTGTACATGAATATATCATGAATCATCAAAACATCATCTACATAGTTTCAAAACTAAAGCGAGTACAACATTTTCAGTAAGACCTTACATTTTTCCTTTATTTAGCTTGGCAGTTTTAGCAGTACTATAGCATTTTAGTTTGGTAGGGAAATGGTTAATAAATATGGAGGAACTAATGGAGGACATATGGACATTGTGGAATTTTCTGGATAATTTAGAGAAATTTTGTTTATCATACATTTAAGCCGGGTGGTACAGCTGCCCCTATTTTTCCCCGAACATATGCAACTAGCTAGGAATTAAATGCCTTTTAGTCCTATCATACGCAACATCTTACAGCTATTTTACGTAGATATAACGGGATACAGACTTCCTCGCACAGAGGCGGTGAGACCCATTTTGAAAACACTGTACCATTTTATGTAGAATGGAGTAGAATACTCCAGTCATTTTTACGAAATGTTTCTCTACTGTACGAACCATAGCCACTCCTTTAGCGATCGGTAGAGAATTGGTCCAAGAGGCCATTTTCTTTTGATAGAAAAGGGTGGTCATTGTATTATAGAAAACGCGATAGATCAGGACCAAGTACGGACATGTTAATTCACCGCCATTTTGTATAGTCTTGAAAATGAAAACCTATAACCTGTTTTCCAGTCTTTTGACCAGGTCAGGGATGTAATGAATGAGCCATATATTTAGTACAATGGGGTCGCCACTCCCAAAGTGATTTATTGATGACTGATGGATGCTATGAAATGATAATGGAGAGTGTTCCTGGAATGAAAGATGACAAGGAAGACCGGACTACCCGGAGAAAAACGTGTCCCACCTCCGCTTTGTCCAGCTCAAATCTCACATGGAGTGACCGGGATTTGAACCACGGTGTCCAGCTGTGAGAGGCCAACGCGCTGCCGTCTGAGCCGTGGAGGATTACTTGTAAAACGTGTTTTTCGCAGTATAACACGCAAATGCTGCACAGCACGTGAGATGGCCTAGAGCGTTCAATAACTGTTGCTCTCCCGGTGAGTGTCCATCCTGCGTACAACCGGGTATGGTTACGCTACTTGGAGCAGAGAGCGCTCGAACCATTGGCATCCTCTACGAAGACTTGAATTTTCTGAACTCACATTCTTCTAAGCAAATAATTATAAACAAAAATAATGTCACCACGCAAGCACCGACGATGGGCAAATGCAATGTGAATATCACGTGAAATATTAAGCAGGACTCATTCAACCAAGTAATGGGTACATTAGGGAGCGGACTTGAGAGAGACATTCGAGTTCAGAACTTGTAAAGTACAACAGTTTTGAAATGATTACAAAGTTGTGAGTTGAGTGGCTGTATGGTACCAATCACAGCCAGCATATGATTATTTGCAGGGATTTGGAGTTCGAATCTAGTTACGAGCTTTTCAATTTTAGGTTATATTCGCAAAGGCACTCATAATTAATGTTTAACTTCCTTAAGTCTCAAAAGACATTTTTCACCTTCACAAATAAAGCATAGATAAGAAACATGTGACTTTATAATAGCAAATTGCTACAATGAACTCCCGGTTTAGAAAGCAGAGAATAATGGACGGGATAATTCGTCATGCTGACCACACGACACCTCACCATCTGCATGCCTTCGGGCTGAGCAGCGGTTGCTTGGTATGCCAAGGCCCTTCGGGACTGTTGGGCCAAGGGTTTTGTTCTACAACGAATGAAGTGCACTGCACTTATTGTCAACATTATGACACATCCATTCAACCAAACAACTGTGCACACTCTCTTCATAGGGCACACCTACTGCAAGTTTAGTGCAAATATTACGTATTCAATGTGAATATTGTACTACTTTATGGGGAAGGCGGAATTCACGGGAAGCCGGACGCTTGTATCAAGAACGAAGGCTACCAGCTACAGATATATTTCGACATGATGAAAGACGGTTGCATGCAATGTAGTCATTTTGAGATGCTCCAGTGACTTCTGAAAATAATGAAGAGGCTGTTCAGTACAACCTGCATACAAGCTCAAGGACCATGGAAATGAACTGAGCATCAGTCATGTATATTGCACCGCCATCACACCAGGAGATGGACAGAAGTTTCACAATGGATCCTGTAAAGAGTTGAAGCTTGGCGAGAAATTCAGGTTTCACAACAAGGGAACTCCATTCCTGGAGCGTTGACAATCCTCACTGGCTAAGGAGCTCTCTATTTCAGGTACAAGCAACGTGTGGTTCCTTGGTGAATACCTCCCGCTCTTCCACACTTGTTGTTGGCACATCGTGGACGATGGACTGGCCAGATCACCTCAACTTACTTCACTAGATATTTTCCTCTGGGGTTATTTAAAAGAGAGAGCCCGGATCATTCAGGGAGGCTCAACACTGATGCAGCAAGCAACCGTGCTCAGACGTGTTCCGTCATCAATTGAATGGCCATACACAAGCCCATTGCATCTCTGTTGATAAAAGATTTTAAAAGGTACTTAGAAATAAACATACAGAGTACAATGATCATCATTGAGATTGCGTCCCACACGAATATAAACAACAAATAAAAATGTTCGTCCAACACTGGACTCGAACCTCGGACTAACCAGCACCTATTTACTGCTGCTATGTCTACACTACTTCTGTACACGACTTTCCTGCGATCACGATCCTTTCCCGTCACTAGGTATTAATGCTGATTTGGTTGACATGATTAAACGAAGCGTAGTAAGACCAGACATTGTTGTGAGTAGCCAACTCTGCGGGTTGCATAAAACTGAGTGAATATTGAGCACCTTGTCGATACATTTCATTTTGTTCTCATCAACAGCCGTAGAAGCTGAAGAAGAGAGCAACTCACAATATGTATGGTTCTGCTCACGCGTTTACCTGAGATGTCGACACAAACACAACTGAACTTACTTTATATCTAATCTGAAATAGAAACGAAGTATGAAGCTAAAATACCTGTATAGGTGGAGGAGAAGACCCTTGCTTGATCGAGAATACAAGGAAGGTTGAAGACATTTCTCAAGACAGTTTGATGTATAGATGTTTATTCGCTATTTGTTTTTGGCGCACCAAAACAGGGCTAGGACTAGGGATGTGGTGACGGTCTCTCCACAACTCAAAATGGAAAACTACACAAAACCATCTTCAGGAGTGCTGACATGGGGGATCGATCCCACAGCAAGTAGCCAACTAGCTTGGTAATATACAATTACATGTCGTTTTTTGCCAACTTCCAGAAACTCTACAACTCAACTCCTGAAACGCGTAGATGCCTGATACCCACTTGAGATACTGGCAAGTGCAACAGTACAGCATGCAGACCTCAGTGTCGAGAATACCGACACCACCAACCAAGCAGCCAATCGAGTCCCTAGGATCACATACAGCAAATCATATGTGGGATTAGAGGAACAAGGACAAGAAACTTAAGATGCTAGGTCTAACACAAACATAAAAGAATGTACTTCTGTTCTGGAAGCAAGTTTCGTATTAACTCAGTTGTTCGAATTCTTAACAAAGTTTCATCATCGGAAATACCTCTAGATAATCCCTCTAGGAGCTGTGGTCGAGGTGAACTGAAATGGTTTATATCTCTACTGATTATAAGCATTACTTGATCTTCTGTAATTGTTACCATTGTAAATATGATTACAGTAAGATATGTGAGGACGTTCAGTTTGATTTCCTGTCAAAATTATCTATGTTAAAGCTTAACATTAAGATTACAAAAAAGTTAAGAAATATGACAAAATACCAATCACAAAATAAGAAGTCGGAAGCCAGATTTCGTACATCAAAATAATATGAAGGGGAAAATACATGGTAACGTAACATATGTGAAAACTCCAATAAGCCCGCCTAAACAGAGAGCCAAAGAAAAGGCAAGAAATGCGAACAACTCGTAATACATTACGATTACGAGGAAGCAAAGCAGTTCGACAATACAAGTTACAGTTCTTATCAGAGACTCCTTGTATCGTGGGCTCCTAATACCAAGCAGCTATACTCCTGATGCTGAAATCAATTTCCTTCAACGCTGTACGATACTCACAGTAATGGTCTGTCTTACTTTACGACATTTATATCATAAATAAGTATTACTCTTAGGGAGTGCAGAGTTGTACTTGTGCCACAAATAGCGATCCAAGGTGTAGATCACATTAACGAGGCTGTAAGTGAAGCTTGTTGGAAGGACAAGTCTCTTGTAAGGCCCCAATCGGAGCATGGCTGCCTGATAGAAAAAGACCAAGGAAAAGCAGCACAATGTGTCTGAGGGATTTTCGACAAAAGAATAGTGTAACGAAAAGGTTGCCAACCTTGAGTTGGGGAATAAGGAGGCAAGCTGTCAGTGGAAAGTTTATGTGGGATAACATGGGTAAGCTTTTACATATAATATTAAGATAAAAAAGACAAGTTGGGGCAAATATTCACTTATAGGGAAATGTTCTACATTCTTAAAAATCATTTAAGAAAAGAGGCAGACAACTGATCAGGGATCTGCTGCCTGGATGCCAGCCATCAATGGAGATCAATGATGACTGATTAATTATTGATACATCTCTTGGCTGGTTTCTGTAGATTAGTAGAGTTAATCATGGCTTCTGCTGTCCAATGTAAACACCTAACATAGTATAATTTAAGGAATTGCTGAATACATCTCTTACTTAGTCTCGGCAGTTTAGGACAGCTTCTCCTGTCTCAAAGCCACGACAGAGATCAAATAGTTTGTCGTTTGTATTATTTCCTGTATTACAGTTGGGAACTCGGCTCAGTACACTTAATAGTTCTACCACTTTCATACAACTATAGTCCTGAAACAAAACTTGCTACATGTGATCAGTGCTGTTACATGGAGTGTCCTTATGAAGTGGTGGGTTCTTGGCCCTCTGAACAACATGCAACGTTTACAGCATTTATTTAAAATATCATGATAATCAATTGCAGTGAATCCGATAAGACGAGCAAATCGGATAAGGAGTTACAATAGAACAATACATTAAGATTGATATTGAAGCAAAAAGCATACAATAAATAAGAGGCGGACAATAACAATAAGTTAATAACTAAAGAATTTTTTACAACTTATTTTACGTCACACCAACACAGATAAGATGTTATGGCAACGATGGAATAGGAAAGGCTTAAGAGTGGGAAGGAAGCAGCCGTGGCCTGGGTGAAAATGGGAAATCACGGAAAACCGTCTTCAGGGCTGCCAACAGTGGAGTTCGAACCCATTATCTCCCGGATCCAAGCTCACAGCTAACTTGGCTGGTGAAGAATGTATCTCCTAAGTGGCTTATTCTAATATGAGGCAAAATGAATATTACAATCTGAGTCACTATGTGACGAACAGTGTTGAATGAGAAGAGTGGGATGTTTAAAATTCATTCACACAAGTCAAGTGTATGGACTCTTTACAGGTCCTGGACCGGCATCGTGTGGCCAGGCTCTGGTGCAGTCATCTGGAACGAGTATTCATTTTGTGGAATGAAGAAAGAAGCAGAGGTGGGGCTGTTTGTAAAAAGCAAAGGGGAGACGAGGGCTTTTTACGCTCGTTTAAACGTACAGTAACCATTCTACTTAGAAACTGAAATCACCGACTACCAGTCGAATAAAAGAATATGAAACGTGACATCACAAGAGAATGTTTTCTATTGCACGAACAGCTCAGAGCCCACGCTAGTGAGTGCCTATCTGAGTCCGCAGTAATGTCTGCTCAGGGTCAGAGATTGCGCAACATGACATAATTGCTGTACACATACCAGATTCACAGTTCCAGCACTTTCATTACGGCTACTTTCTGGTAGTATACTTAGCAGTACTCGAGGTGGCCAGAGCTCTTGTTGGGGGAATGAACCCATAATTTCTCTCTCATTCAGTTCCGCAGTGAATGGTTGCAAGATTTCATGACAGTAAACTTCTAAATGTACCGTGCAGTTAAAAACTATCAGCACAATAATTCGTGAACATACGCCAGAGCTTTTGAGATTGAAGTTGTGTTTCATGAACTGCCCAGAGTATGTGAACAGTTAGATGAAAACACTTCCTTTCCATGACATTTAATGAACCGCTGAAACCACTCACAATGAAAATCCTTATCTCTGCATCCGCCAACTTCTACTTCTGAATGACAGAAAATATAAACAGACAAAGACTTAGCTTCTTTCTTGGTTGTTGCGACGCCAGATACAGCATTCTGCTGTACCAAACTTTCAAGGAGCTTCTTGGAAGTCCACTAACAAACTTACGACTCTGTCTACAACTGTTCGCACAGAAGTGAGTCGGGAAACTGTTCGTCACCTTCCTCCGTCGCAAGCTACTGTGCATCTCGCTCTCATCGCGATTCTCCCAGGGTAAACAGAAAGTTGACGAGGTGTTGAAAGAAGACAACGCCTTGGATAAATTCTCCGATACAGCACATTCAAGAGGAATTATTGATACTGTGAGAGCAGAAAACTTCCTCATTGAACAAGTCCTTGGGAGTCAAATCTCCACAGTACTAAAATGGAAAGATCATCATATCTTCATGACTGGGAAACTTTGTCTCAGTGAAAATATCTTTAGCATGAGCCTTGAGCTGGAAGTAGATGGTCTGGAATATGACATGGTGTCGAGAGTTTAAGATGGTGGTGATGACGAACCACAAATCAAACTAAATGACACCTAACTGGACAGTATCCGAATTGGGTAGAATAGTATCAAAAGACAACCTTTCCAAATATGAGGTGGACAGCTGAATTAGCAAGGCAACTCAGTTTCACCATCAAGTAAGACAACTGCTATGGAAGCTAAAATACACCCATCCTCACGTAATGCTCGGAAACTACCACATTAACGAGACAAGACAACTTAAACTCCAAACTGCAGAAATCAAGTTCCTATGCACCTTGATACAGAAGACCGGGAAGGACAAGTTCAGGAATGAAAAAGTCCAAAAGGAGGCGGGAATAGGAGACTCCCCACAACAGAGGATCCAGAAAGCAAGACTGAAATGGTCTGGCCATGTAAGAACGTTCACCGCAAGCAGGACTGCAAGAAGGCAATATCAAAGAGAAGTCAAAGGGAAAAGGCCAATGCGCAGACCCAGAGTAAAAATGGACCTATCTGGTAAAGAAAGGTGTTCAGGAGAGAGGCCCATATTGGGGAAAAGTTACGAGAGAACAGTGCCTCATGGACAAAAATGCAGGGCAACTGGAGTTGGTCGAAGATGATGATTAATATTTGTAATTATATACGGAGTATACTGTTGCAGTTGTTAAGTGTAAGAGAGGGCCTTGAGCCGAAGTTTCAATGCAAATAAAGGCATTTTTATGTAACTATTCCTTATACCTGTATTTACTTTCGTAGTTAAATATCAATCACACGGCATAGTTCTATATCAACTACCACTGCCTTCCTCCAAAATTCATGGAATATGGTGTCACTCCCAGGATTGAACACCAACATGCTGCACACACCGCTGAGCAAAGTAAATAAACAGTTGTTCACTTCTTTGCTGGATTTGTTCAGCTGGCCACTAGTCACAGCCACAGATTGAGAAGCTGGCGTGCATTTCAACATGTACTCCAAGAAAAACTAGGCTATTGGGTCGTAGACCACAAAGCCTTCAGAAAACAGAATGAAGAGACAAGTGTGGTGTGGTGTACACAAGAAATAGTTAGAGTGTGTTGAACAGTAATGAGAAGATTGGACCGCACTGCATTGCCATCGGCTCTCTAGAATTGCATAACCTTTGGTAGTGCTATTTTGAGGATTCAGGTCTAGGCTTCAAATTTAACAGAATCATTGCCTACTAATGTTAAGTATTCTTTTAAAATAAATGTAGCAATAAAGCGAATATGACACACTAAACATGTCAATCATTTGATTCGGGACAAAATTCTGCACGTGACAAAGTAAGTTACAACACGAGCGTGACTAGACTGGAGTTAACATTGTCAGGACAGTTTGTTGCTCAACAAGTCATCTTTGAAATTCAATTTCAATAGTACCAAGATCATCCGTAAACCCAAACTGAGTACCTGAGGTACATCTTCATCATCTGGTTCAAGCTTAACATCCGGCACAAGAATGGTTTCTGGACAGCTTTTGAGATCTGCATGTTCACCAGCAGCAGAAGCATCATCAGAGCCCTGGAACATGCAAGGAATGAAGAGTGTGAAAACAGAATATCCATGTCCAAGTAAGGTCATTAGGTCATGGTGAAGAGAAGTACAGAACATAAATGACCAACCAGACACAGGTAGAAATCAGTCCCACAATTGACTACAGCATCTTGGATCCCAGAACAAGTATGACTTAACTGGTAGAGCATACAACGCAGTGGGTGACTGTTCTGTACCAAACATATAGCCTACTATATCTACTCGTGATGACATAACAGCTGCTCCTTGTTTACGTAACTCCCCCAGGAATCACCTGTACACCTTTGAAGTTACCAATCTAAGGCCATGTACTTATGGCACTCGTGCAGCAGTGTGCTATAATGTCGCTAGTCTCTGAACAATCAACACAATCTGCCCGGCATTCAGTTGTTCACCTAGTCTTTTTTAAGGGCAGAAGTACGTTAATTGAACGGAAATTTTGAACAAATATTTTGCTTTTAATTTGAAAAGCGCTCCTTCCTGAACAATAATACGTATGATTTATATGCATTTTTATTTGATTTCACAAAGAAATTAAGAATAATGTGAAGCCTTGTTCTGAGACAGGTGTGAGTGAAGCACAAACTTTGACTGCAGTTTCCCGAAAACTCTTTATTTTCACATTTCGGTACACATATGAAATTTCGCACACTCATGTATGACTGTACTGCGATACTAAAACTCTAGAATTTTTAATGTTGCTTCTAAATTGTGTTTTTTATAAACCTTTTTGTTGCTAAATATTACAATATTTTAAAATTAAATTTTAATTTATAACTGAAGACATAAATACACTGACTGACAGAGCAAGTGCAACACCAAGAAGGAGTGGTCAGAACTTTATGCCAATTGCAGGGTAGACTGACGTCACTGAGGTATGCTCATGATGTGAAATGCGCCGCTGTGCTGCGCACGTAGCGAACGATAAATGGGACATGGCGTTGGCGAATGGCCCACTTTGTACCGTGATTTCTCAGCCGACAGTTATTGTAGTACGTGTTGTCGTGTGCCACAGGACACGTGTATAGCTAAGAATGCCAGGCCGCCATCAACGGAGGCATTTCCAGCAGACAGACGACTTTACGAGGGGTATGGTGATCGGGCTGAGAAGGGCAGGTTGGTCGCTTCGTCAAATCGCAGCCGATACCCGTAGGGATGTGTCCACGGTGCAGCGCCTGTGGCGAAGATGGTTGGCGCAGGGACATGTGGCACGTGCGAGGGGTCCAGGTGCAGCCTGAGTGACGTCAGCACGTGAGGATCGGCGCATCCGCCGCCAAGCGGTGGCAGCCCCGCACGCCACGTCAACCGCCATTCTTCAGCATGTGCAAGACACCCTGGCTGTTCCAATATCGACCAGAACAATTTCCCGTCGATTGGTTGAAGGAGGCCTGCACTCCCGGCGTCCGCTCAGAAGACTACCATTGACTCCACAGCATAGACG
Source organism: Anabrus simplex (assembly GCF_040414725.1). Classification (NCBI taxonomy): domain Eukaryota; kingdom Metazoa; phylum Arthropoda; class Insecta; order Orthoptera; family Tettigoniidae; genus Anabrus; species Anabrus simplex. The sequence goes on along the minus strand of NC_090278.1, from coordinate 44,445,187 downwards.
TGCACGCCTGGCATGGTGCCGGGCTAGAGCGACTTGGATGAGGGAATAGCGGAACGTCGTGTTCTCCGATGAGTCACGCTTCTGTTCTGTCAGTGATAGTCACCGCAGACGAGTGTGGCGTCAGCGTGGAGAAAGGTCAAATCCGGCAGTAACTGTGGAGCGCCCTACCGCTCGACAACGCGGCATCATGGTTTGGGGTGCTATTGTGTATGATTCCACGTCACCTCTAGTGCGTATTCAAGGCACGTTAAATGCCCACCGCTACGTGCAGCATGTGCTGCGGCCGGTGGCACTCCTGTACCTTCAGGGGCTGCCCAATGCTCTGTTTCAGCAGGATAATGCCCGCCCACACACTGTTCGCATCTCCCAACAGGCTCTACAAGGTGTACAGATGCTTCCGTGGCCAGCGTACTCTCCGGATCTCTCACCAATCGAACACGTGTGGGATCTCATTGGACGCCGTTTGCAAACTCTGCCCCAGCCTCGTACGGACGACCAACTGTGGCAAATGGTTGACAGAGAATGGAGAACCATCCCTCAGGACACCATCCGCACTCTTATTGACTCTGTACCTCGACGTGTTTCTGCGTGCATCGCCGCTCGCGGTGGTCCTACATCCTACTGAGTCGATGCCATGCGCATTGTGTAACCTGCATATCGGTTTGAAATAAACATCAATTATTCGTCCGTGCCGTCTCTGTTTTTTCCCCAACTTTCATCCCTTTCGAACCACTCCTTCTTGGTGTTGCATTTGCTCTGTCAGTCAGTGTATTTATCAAATGTTAAAATTCTAAAGTTTCAAGACTTTTCATGCATCTATGAATGTGTGGTGATAATTTGGAAGCAGTGGTACCAATACTTGAGTAGTAATGTGTACTAACATGACGACATGTTTCAACAAGACATTGAAAAATTGATCATACTCAAGAAATTCCTTACAAGAAACTAGAAGTCTAAATACTATAAATTGCAATCCATTAGAATCAGAAGGGCTTTGACTTGACATGGTAAGATTGGTGCAGATATTGTGAGAAATGTTATGGTAAGTTTCAGTGGGCACTCACGTACTTCTGCCCTTAAATGATTTATTGCACATATCCCTCAGTAAATTAATACAATCCCTACTTTTTCTTGTTCTTTGTCTTTCTAGCAACAAATAATAGCCCCTATTTCCCTCAAGAATTACTTTTAGAAACTCCATTCAAACTTATTTGTCATTCCACACCAACTCATCTCCTTACTCCCAAGTCTTCCCAGGCCAAACTTTGCAACACTACTCTTTCGTCGGAGATCACTGAGAAGAAAATATGCTGCTTAAAATTCACAGTTGATTCTGGAGATGGTCTAATACACTGTAAGTAACCCTCGCCTTCGCATCCCTACTACAACCCGTAAATAACCTCATAACCTTATCTGCAACCATCATTTACAAGCCTGTTCTGCTTACATGGTCTGCTGTCAATCTCACAACATTATTGAGAGTTGCTCAAAACTCGGTATTTAGTTTATTATGCAACAAAAATTAATATTAATTAACCACAAAAGGCCTTATCCGTGATTGCTTTTACTGCCTTTATCATGCATCATCATCCACTCTGAGATCTGTTTAGCCTCCCTGGATTGGTCAATAGCAATGTAGTGAATCTAAGATATCAGCTATATCTTGCTGAAAACTGCCTTCTATCAAATATGTCAAATATTCTCAGAATAAAATGCATTCCCAAACCTTACATTCAACACATGACAAGCTGACTGGCCTGTAATTATCTGCTTTATCTTCATCACCCCTTCCTTTGTACACTGGGGCTACTATATCATTCTTTCATGCAAACAATAATCAACAAGTACTACAGATATGGCATTATATCCCCAGAAATCTTATTAATTCCACCTGCTTTGCAAGCTTTCAACTTTTGCACCTTTTGAAAAATATATTTGTTATCACAGGTAATTTTCTGTACCTTGCTAGTAATAACCACTTTCTCTACCTCTAAATAATCCTTATAATGAAGTATCCTTATGTACTGCTGGTTAAATTCTTCTGCCTTCTGTAAATGCTTTGTCTTTCGTACCATCAGCACTGTTGAAGTTAAGAAAGTCTTGTATTCTATTAAATCCAAAGCAAGCGGGGTGGTTAACATTCCTATAACTTTCAAACATAATATTATTGGCACTATTCTACACATTATCACCCATATTCTTAATTACTGTCTCAAAAACGGCACATTGCCGGCAATTTGGAAGTACGCCAATGAAATTCCACTTCCTAAAAACCCAAGGTCGAGACTCCTAACCGATTACCGTCCCATTTCGATCCTCCCTGCTCTCTCCAAAGCGTTAGAGTGGTTGGAATACCTGCATGCTCACTCTTTTCATGCCCCGCTTCAAGAAGGGCCATAGCAAAAGCAACTGCCTTACTCAAAGTGACTCAGACAAGTGACAATAAGTTGTTTGTTGATTTCTAATCTTTCCCCTTGTGAAATAATTTCAAAACACTTCAACCATGTACACTGACAGTCTGGTCCCATTTCATGAGTACTTAACCCAAGTTTCTTACTCACATCTTCACTGCGTCCATACTTAATTCTTTTCCTGCCTGAAATAAGTGGCTTTTGTTCATCTTGCAATTCACCACCATCACCCACACATTCATCTTACATTCTTTATTAATTAAATTAGAATGCAAACAGCATTTAATGTAATGAAATCATCCAACAACAGTACTCAACTCAACTCAATCACTACTGATCTGCATTTAGGGCAATCGCCCAGCTGGCAGATTCTCTATCCGTTGTTTTCCTAGCCTTTTCTTAAATGATCGCAAAGAAATTGGAAAATTATTGAACATTTCCCTTGGTAAGTTATTCCAATCCCTAACGCCCCTTCCTATAAACAAAGAATATTTGCCTCAATTTGTCCTCTTGAATTCCAATTTTATACGCACACTCCTTAACTTCAGCAGTGCTTTTGATACATCCAGACATTGTTGAGGAAACTCAAATCGTTTTTTGGCAATGTTGCTTTACAATTTTTCACTGCATATCTTACAGGACGTATGCAACGTGTTATAGTACAAGATACTGCCTCATAGTGATTATATCCTTCCAAATAGGGTTGGCGTCAGGAAGGGCATCCGACCGTAAAACAGAGCCAAATACACATGTGCTACACAGTTCACACCTGCGACCCCACAGGTGTGGGAAGATCAGTAGAAGAGGAAGAAGGTGCTGCTTCACAGTGGTGACTCGGGAAGGTAGGGACCACCCAGGTTTCTGTTCTTGGTCCCCTTTTGTTTGCCCTTTTTATTAATGACAACTCTTCTAAAATAAAGTATAATAGATATCACCTCTTTGCCGACGACCTCCAAATTTACTGCCACGTTAATATAAATGATATATGGAATGCAATAAGAGATATTAACTCCGACCTTCGACAACTCAGCGTGTACGCCAGTGAAAACTCTCTCCTCCACAACCCCCCAAAACTCTAACAATCATAATCAGTTTTCAAAATTATTTGACATCATGTATAAAAATTATGCTATTCCTCCGGTGACATTAAATACCACTATAATCACGTTCAGTAAGGAAATGAAGAACCTAGGTATGGCGCGACTGATGCTACACCCTCTGAAATGAGGTAAGGACATTTTGCCGCAACTTCTCCAAACTTTGATACATACTACCAATACTTGCTACTGCAACATTGTTTTCATTGAACAAACTACGAAACTTCAACGAGCATTGAACTCTGGTCTTCGATTTGTTTTGAACTTGAGTTATGATGCACACATTTCTTGACGGAAATTCCACATACTTACGTTCATATACCGAACTCAGAAGGAAAATCTACCCTCATCATTTATTATCTTCATTCCATAATTGTAACACAAGATCTGGCACTTTCCTCCCTATTCCCGTCAACCACTTCCTTCGGTGTGGCTGGGTCACAGTCCCAGCTGCTGTCAGGAACTCAAACTCAATAACAAAATTTAAGACTGCATGTAGAGATTACTTGTTGAATACTGCTTATTGCTTCATGTGTATGATGATGTATGATAGGTTCTGTGATTGTGGTTATTTTTAATATTATCATTATAGTGTAAATGTGCATATTATTATTATTATTATTATTATACTTATAGTGTAAATGTTTATATTATATAGCTTCTTACTCATGTACACAGATCTCTTTTTATGGCCATACTTATATTTCCATTGACTTTATTACGTACTGTGTTCCCTTTATGCACTGCTTATATTCTTCAGTTTGTACCTGATTTATTCATAACGACTTTGCCTCTTTCTTTTTATCTTTACGCTCTGGATTTATTTTATTTTATTATATTTTATTTGTTGAACTCTGCTTTCTTTCTTCATTATATGTTGTCCAAATCTCTAATTTTTAGCTTAGCTTTGATTTTATAATAGAATAGTACATTTCTTTTATATATCTATTATCTGTAAATTAATTATGTGGTTAAGTGTAAGGGAGGGCCACGAGACCTAACTTCGCCACCGCTAAAATAAATAAATAAGTAAATAAATAAATAAATAAATAAATAAATAAATAAATAAATAAATAAATAAATAAATAAATAAATAAATAAATCCTCACATATAAACTATCTTTGTTCATTAATGATTTCTGGATACTCTTTATGCATTAAAGTAATAAATTCATATGACTGCCAATTATACTAGCCAACAAGTTATTCTTAGATGACTTCTTCATTAAGTTTAATTTCCTGGCAGGTTTCTTCAAACTCTCTCTACTTCCACAATCATTCCTAACTCCATATCTTTCCAACCTGCACCTTCTTACACACATACACACATCTCCATTATGACATACCCCCAGAGTTACTGACCACCTTAGGAAAATCCACCATGGCAAAGTTATTCCATTTAGTGTGTAATATGTATGATCCAGGAGAAGTGCCATCCAATTTTAGACTGAATGTTGTTATACCAATTCTCAAGAAATCAGATGCTGACAAGATAGTGCCAATAAACCACATCATTCGTTTAGTATCTCATGCTTGCAAAATATTAACACATATTATTTACGGAAGAATGGAAAGACAAGTTGAAGCTGAGTTGGGAGATGAGTTTGGCTACAGAAGAAATGCACGAACACGTAAAGCAATCCTGATCTTAGTGGAACGAATTAAGCCTATGTATATGGCATTCGTAGATCTAGAAAAGACATTCGATAATGTTGATTGGTCCAAGATATTTGAGATTCTGAAGATGTTCGGGATCAGAAATTGTGAAAGAAGAATTATCTACAATCTGTTCAAAAACCAGCCTGCAATGATGAGAATCGAAAGCTATAACTGGTACACTTCGTGCTACACCAATGCAATGGTTACCGGTAGTCAGCAATATAGTACCTCCACATATCAGGAGACAGAAGGCCCTTTTTCAGCTACGGACCAGAACGCTGAAGAATGAACATCTACCTGTTCATGAGGATATCAGACAGAAATGCGCATGCCTTAAGTCTCGCCAGCCTGCTTGGAAGACTGCCATGAAGAAAACATCCAGTGACTTTAAATCCACCTCTAAATGGTCAACAGAGTGGTCTTTATCCCCACCTCGGGCGATAGTGGATATTAATAATCCATCCAAAAAACTGGCAGGCTTTGATCTGCCACGCTGCACCTGGAGTAGAGATGTGGAGTAGGTAGAACAGCATCTACTTTACACACCTGGGGCTGGTCACTTTCTCCATACTGTGACTGTGGGGAGGTTCGACAAACAATGAAACATGTAGTGCAGGAATGTACACTCCGTGCTTTCACCGCCATCATGGAAGACCTCAACTCAGCAACACCCAAAGCAGTGAAGTGGGTGGCAGGTTTGGACATTCACATTTAGTGAGATGTACATCACTCGCACTCAGTGTGTATATATGAACTGTCAGAGTTGATAGGTGGACAGCGATGTAAATATATTGTTTTCTTCTTGTTCTTTCAAACTTTGTAAATTGCTTTGACTGTATAGATATGATAATTTGTATTTTCTTTGTACCTATCCTTCACTGATTGTGTAAATAGTTTATAGGTTGTCATTATTCAACATATGCCAAATAATAATAATATGGCAAAGAAGCAGGAATTCAGTCCCAGCTGCTGTCAGAAACTCCAACTGAATATCAGAATTTAAGAACTTAAGACGGTGTGTAGAGATTACCTGTTGAATACCATTGATTGTTTCATGTGTATGATGATGTATGATTGGTTGTGTAATTGTGGTTATCATTATTATTATCATTGTTATTATTGTGTAAATGTACATAATATTAATCTATTACTCTTGTACATTCGGTACATCACTTTTTATGGCCTTACTTATATTTCCATTTACTTTATTACGTATCGTTCTCTTTACGCACTGCATATATTTTTCACTTTGCCTATTTCTTTTTATCATTATGCTCCGGATTTCTTTTATTTTATTGTATTTTATTTGTTGAACTTTGCTTCCTTTCTTCATTATATGTTGTCCAAATCTGTAATTTTTAGCTTAACTTTGATTACATAATAGAACAGCACATTATATATGTATTATGTGGTTATCCGAGTAGAAAGTGGAAGCACTCACCTCCCGGACCGCTTCAACCTTGACGATACACTCGGGCTCCATCGCCACAAGAGGTGGGGAGCTGCAGAAGAAACAGTAATGCAAATCACATTTAAAAATTATAATTTTGGATACAATTTAAGTGCAAGTTTATACCAAAAAGATTTACAAATATATAAAGAAAGTATTTAATCATATTGAAATGGACAACATTTTCTCTCCTCAAACACTTTAAATCACGGTGGTAAGCAACTCACCTCTTAGGCCCAACGTCAAAGTGGCTCTCGACTATCATGGAGATGGACCTTTTTTTTTTACTATTTGTTTTAAGACTCACCGACACAGATAGGTCTTATCGTGACGATGGGATAGGAAAGAAATCGGACTGGGAACGAAGCGGCCGTGGCCTTAATTAAGGTACACTCTCAGCATTTGCCTGGTGTGAAAACAGGAAACAACGGAAAACCATTTTCAGGGATGGCGACAGTGGGATTCGAACCCACTAACCGCACGGCCAACTCGCCCGGTGGAGAATGACACACTGGCTGCGAAGGTGCGATTCAACTTTTCTTGAGCCGGCACAAGTTTGTTGCCATTCTGGTGTTCTCGTGCTTGATGTGCTGTGATAACTGGCTCCAGAATCATAGTCTGTGGCAAGCTGCAATTCGCCTGATACAAAATCATACTAACTTAATGGCAATCTTTCCCATCCAACAGCAATGGGTTAAGTTCAGTGGGTACCGTACAAGTTTTGAGTGAAACTGAGAGCTGCACATAGTGTGACCGATCCTGCATCAGTGACTGAGCAGAGCTATTCACAATAACTGCTTCCCACCTAGAATGGGGAAGGTCCTAAACCTCTTGAACCTGGCTGGGAATCCACACCCACAAGGTCACTTCAGGCATAAACCAAGAAAGAAATATATAAACATGACTATTGGAATTTGGAACATCAGGACTCTACTGGACCAGAGAGAACAATTCTTATTACACATGAACTAGCTAGACTGCTCTCAGTTCATACTATACCAGCTCCATCTTTTGGGGTGTATGGGGTCGGATTTGCACACCGACTCAGCCTAACTGCATGACTCTTGCTGGAGGTAGTTTCGTCACTCTTGTCTCAGCCTGAAACAATGATGAAGGCTCCAAGAATCAGTTCCACCACAAACCGAGACCATTCTGTAGCAGATAGACCTGAATTATTCAATGAATATTTTACATCTAATTTTGTTAAACCTATGCAGTATGCTAATTTTCCTAAAATCAAACCTGTTACTTCCCATAGCCTTAGTATTATTTCTACCACTGAATCTGAAGTGTACTCCCTACTTTCGTCTTTGTCAAAAAATAAACCCAATGGTCCTGATGGTCTCAGTCCTATCTTCATTAGGAATACAGCAGTAACTCTTTCATACCCCATTAGCCTGACATTCAATCGGTGCTTCTCAGTCGGCTACTTTCCGAGCTCCTGAAAACTTGCTTATATCACACCCGTGGACAGAGGTCGGATATCGCAAATTATCGCCTGGTCTCTATATTACCTGCTTTATCAATCAGTTGTGAAAGGATAATCCATCAGCATTTGCTTGCTTTTACAATTCCACATATATCCCTTCAGCAGCATGGTTTCCTTCCTGGAAGCTCCTGCGTAACTAACTTGGCTATCCTCCTCCATCATGCCACTTCTGCCATCCACGCGGGCTCTCGACTTGATGTATGCTATATCGACATCACGAAGGCCTTCGATACCGTGGATCACACGCTTCTTGCACACAAACTTTCTGAACGGCTTAACGTGCATGGGAGACTCCTAGCTCTAATTAATAACTTTCTGAGCGAAAGACTACAGCGCGTGGTCCATGATGGAGGCAGTTCTTCTCCCATCACCACCCTCTCTGGTGTCCCGCAGGGCAGTGTCCTAGGTTCACTTCCTTTTGCCCTGTTTATTGATGACCTTATCGATACTGTTTCCCACCATTCATGTGAAATCCTTCTCTTTACTGATGATTGTAAAATCTTCAGGCAGATTGATTCTCCTACAGACACAATCCAATTGCAAAATGCACTTGATTCACTGTCAGGTTGGTGTACTACATGGTGTCTTAAACCTCATCCCTCCAAGGGTTCCACCATTTCGTTCACACTTCGTAAATCCCCAGTTCTACAAGAATATCACCTACTGAACCAACCGATTGCTCTTGTTGACAATCAAAAAGACTTAGGAGTGCATTTTGACAGTAAATTGTTGTTTGTCTCGCACATAAACAGGGTTACCTCACGTGCTACGTCACCCCTCGGTTTACTCTACAGGTTTTCTGACATCACAGATGTAAATGCCCTCCGAGCATTCTACGTTTCCTGTATCTTACCTATTGTTGAATACGCCTCTCCAGTCTGGTCCATTTCTGCTTCTTAAAACCTCTGCCACTTTGACCATGTACAATGTTTTTTCTGTGCTATCGTCAGAGCCAGGGTCCCTGCATGTCGGAACCTAAGCACTATCCAAGTACTTGGGAAACTAAACCTCAAGACTCCTTCTGCTCGGAGGAAAGTAGCCGACCTAAAGCTGCTATACAAAGCAGCTAAAGGTCTGTTTAGGTCTCTAGATTTAGTTTCCTTATTCCCCCTTCCACATCCTATCCCGTAGTACCAGAACGAAGACCCTGGCTTCTCTCACGTATTCCAGCATCGTCTATCAACAAGAACCTAGACATCTTCCTTCCTTCTGTCATGATATTTCTCACATAACTTAATTTTCCTTCTTGTTCTTTCCAGTTCTGCTCCTGTATTTACTGTAAATATATATTTTTTGTTAATGTCGTTGTAAATATGTATTATATATGATTGTACAGCTTTTATTGTGTATATTTGCGTCCTTTGTAAACATTTATGTCTTTCATTCTACTGTACATAGCTCGGATCTTTGAAATTCGGCGTTATGCTGTTGCTGATCCTGAATGAATAAATAAATAAAATCAAAAGAAATCAACTACCACCTGGATTCAAGAAGTCAAGAAAGACCTGGAAAGGAACACCATACGAGAAGAAGAATTGTTGGAAAGGAAGATTTTTAGGAAGAAAGTCTTACAAATGGAAGAATTCCAAGGGAGGAAGTAAAAGAAACAGGCACAAAGTGGACTGAAGACAGAAAAAAGAAGCACAGTGAAACAATGAAAGAATACTGGAAGAAAAGGAAAGAACTAAGGAGGAAGAACTGAAATTGTAACGTGGTCCTTAGAAGGCCGGGACGCAAGAAGAAGAAGAAGAAGAAGAAGAAGAAGAAGAAGAAGAAGAAGAAGAAGAAGAAGTTGGAAATTGCAACGCTAATGCACTACTTCATGATCTCTGTGCTGAAAACGAGTTTTTCAACACAATTTCACCTACCTAACTGTTTTAAAGCCACGTGGATGTATGCCTCACCAGACTGACAGAAAAGATGTTTCTGGGTGTTGAACCCTTAAACAGCTGTCAGTACTGTTGAGATCAGCTAAATAAAAATAGCCATCAGAGAGGCAGCGGACTGGTTTGATGAACAGATTGAGACCTTCGTAAGTGCCATGACGCCCCTCCTTCAAGATCATTCTGCCACGCTTTCAAGAGTTCCAACATGCCAGACTGATATAAGGAAAGTCTGTCACATGCCAGACGGTGGGATTGTCCTGTTCACTCCTCGTTGGCTACTCTGAAATCTGCTCACAATACTAACACCCTTACTAACAGTCAGAACATCTTGAGCTGCTGGAAAGAACACTACAACTTATTCTTAAACTGCTGACGACTTGCTCCAATGTGTGCTACTACATTCTCCACAACCTTGCATGGCAGACCCTCCAACTTTCCAGGAATTTATTAAGGGACCCGGATTAGATAACACTCCCCTTGAGCTCATTCAGAGTGGAGGCTTACCAGGCTCTTCTCCCTGATCCTTCCTGAAAGTTCCCTACTGACCTGAAGAACTCCACCACTGTCGCTGGGGATATCACTAGTAAATAAAGCACTGAATCACTTCACTCCATCACGGCTGCCATCTTTATTATTACTTACCACAATCCAGTACAAAACAAAAGCATAACTACAAGTAACATGGCAGTTCCCAGTAGCTCCGCTAGATAGCAGAAGCCCATACTTGACTACTAATGCAGGTACAAAGAGATTAAATATTCTAATACACATATTCGCCGTTAGAGTGTGTATGAGTCCTTTTCTATGAATCTCCACAATCCTCCCCACTTGGTATATCTCGATTGGGGTGACCAGCTGGACAGGCCATGCACATGGTTTCGGTCCGAGGTGCGAAGAATAACTGTTGTAGTTCTCCCGTCACGTCCTTCGCGTATTCTTCGACCCGTGCTTTATTCCACACGTGTCTTGGGCACGTATCCTCTTCTAGTAAAACTACGTCACCGACCCTGCTTCTTGAGCCGAGTTCTCGGGGCTGGCGAACTTCGTGAAAATTCCGAAATAGTAGCAAATACTCTTTACTCCAACGCCTCCAGAAGTCGTCAGTCATTCGCTGGAGTAGTCTGCAGGTTCTCACAAGGTCTCGCCAGGTGGTTCTGGTCCAGTAGGTATCACCGTGAGTCGATCGCCAATGCACCACCATTGTCACCATGTTGAGTCAAAGGTCTTGTGTTTAACACGGCTTCAATGCTGATCAAAGGAGTCCGTCCTCCCCACCAAGCGGCACGTGAGGCAATGAACTTCCATGTAATACCTTGCTGGGCCATATAGTGGTGTGTCCGTGCCGCTGTCAGTTCTCTCCACAAGTCTGTTAACTCTGCGTTTGCTGAATGAGCGTTGTCGCTGTAGATCGTGTGTGGTATACCGCGCCAGCCTATAAACCTCCGCAAGTCTTGTAGGAATCTGTCTGTTGACATGTCACTGCACAGTTCCTAATGTAAGGCACGCGTTGTTGCACCGGTGAATAATGCAATGTAGGCTTTCTGCCAGAAGTAACATACAGTGGTCCTGCGAAATCTAGTCCCGTTACTTCGAATGGTCTGCAAGGACGTAGACGATCCAAGGGAAGTGGTGCTTCCAACTCCGTCGGTCTCCTCCGGTGAACAACTTTACACGGAAGGCAAGTGCGTAAGACCTTCTTGATAGTTTGGCGTGATCGCAAGATCCAGAATTCTATGCATAGTTCAGTTAGGATAGCGGGAACACCTAGATGGTGATGTCTTATGTGAGTTTGTTTTATCAGAAGTTTACATAAAGCGTGCGAGCCATCCAGAAGTATTGGGTGCTTTTCCTTGCTCGAGATGTCTGCGTGTTGAAGCCGTCCACCCAGTCGGAGGATACCATGTTGTAGAAATGGATTGTAGCGAAAGATCTTCGACGCTCGTGCTAGTGGAAGATTCTTCTTCAGGGATTGCATGTCAGAAGCAAAGCATTCCTGTTGAACTTGCCGTATCCAGTACGTTGTTGCTTCTTCCATTTCTGAGGCTGTGAAGTTGTGACAATACTTGCTTTCTCCTTCAAGCATTTCACAAATCGTAGGCTGCAAGCAGTAACTCGTAAAAGTTTCCAGTATGTACTAAATCGCGAGGCAGCAAACAATGGCTCTGGAGTGGTGGTTGCAAGAACTTGAGTGGTCTTCCTTTCCTCAGGTAGACTCATATTAGTGGGGGTGACATCTCTGGGCCATGAGTAAGAAGGTCCATTCAACCACGAAGGTCCATGCCACCATGAGTCCAAGGACTCTAGTTGGTGTGCTTGAAGTCCTCTAGAAAAGTGGTCAGCTGGGTTATTGATTCCTGGACAGTCACCACTGACTGGACGTGATATTAGTCAAAATTTCAGTCACCCCGTTGTAGACAAATGTCTTCCAACAGTTGGGATTACTTCTTATCCACCCTACTGCGACTGTAGAATCGCCCCATAACGTAGCAGGGATGGACGTTACTCCAGTGGCTTCGTAGAAATAATGTAGAAGTCGGGATCCGGCCAAGGCTGGGAAGGGTTACTTTCTTCAGAGGAGAGAGTGTGGCCTTGCTGCAGACTAAAGGGACAGTGTAAGCGTCGTCGACAAGTGACCGGACGTACAATACGGCGACGTATGCTCTTTTGGAGCGTCGCACAACACGCACAGTGATAAGCCTTTGCCGGAATTCGAAATGGCAGTCCATCGTGGTATCCGGATTGGAGAGAGGTACTGTAAGTGTGAGAGCCAATCGTTCCATTGATGGGCGAGATTAGGCAGTAAAATTTATTCCCATGCCAGTCCTTGGCACCAAGTGTCTTGGAAAAGGATTTTAGCAGTGATCAACACGGGTGAAAGTAGTCCAAGTGCGTCGTAGCATGCGGCGACTTTCAGTAACTGTCGTTTGGTTGCTAGCTGTGTTTGGAGTTTTGCAGTGAAGTCACCTGGTGTTGTAAAGAGTTGGTCTGATTCCGCATTCCAGTCGATACCTAATACTCGTGTCTGCAGCACGACTTCTGGAGTTTCTGCTCTCCAAATGTTCATTAACGGCAAGGAATTCGCGACCCATTTGGAGAGTGGCACTTGAATGTGGTGCAGGAGGGCTGTAAAAGTAACAGCCGTATTGTCATCTTCTACGCTGGCAGTGAAGTCGTCCATAAATGTGCAAGCATCTAGGAGAGGCGCTGCTGTGGGATACGTGTTGTGGTGTAGGGTAGCTAGTTCACGGAGAGTAACTGAGTGCAGGAACGGGCTGCAGGTGAGGCCAATGGGTAGATGGGTGAATCGTACGTTACGACGTCCTCTCTTGTCGTGTAGGTTCCGTCTGCAGTAGTGTCGAGGCTTACCAGGCTCTTTTCCCTGATCCTTCCTCAAAGTTCCCTACTGACCTGAAGAAGTCCCCCACTGTCGCTGGGGATATCACTAGTAAATAAAACAATGAATCACTTCACTCCATCACGGCTGCCATCTTTATTATTACTTACCACAACCCAGTACAAAACAAAAGCATAACTACAAGCAACATGGCAGTTCCCAGTGGCCCCGCTAGATAGCAGGAGCTCATACTTGAATACTAAACTACGTACAGAGAGATTACAGATTCTAATACACATATTCGCCGTTAGAGTGTGAATGAGTCCTTTTGTATGAATCTGCAACAACTGTCACCATCTTCAAAAAGTGCCAAATAAAGCAGACGTGGCAATTACCACGGCATATCCCCCTATTGAATTGCTTGTACTTCCTCTGTGCGGGACAACTAGTGTTACAGTGGTGTTGATGGATTGTTCCAAGCACTACACCATGTACCAGAAGAATGGGCTTAAAGAAGTATGTGTACTTGCACCAAGCTGTATAAAACATCATCTCCGAACTATACAGGTGAGGAACTTAAGTACTGATGCACAAATATTTAATGAAACCAGGCTCCGATCACGAAGGCTTGTAAGTCTCACCCGCGTAACTGAACTGCAATAAGGAGAGGCCAGCGCTTCTCCCTCACATACAGTGATGTGCTGCAACTATCAGTTAATTGGTTCAGAAGGGTATATTCACCACCAAAAATGAAGGTATTCTTACAGCCAGTTCCTGGAACTGAATTCCAACAAATAGATCACTTGCTGTGTCTAGGAAGAAACTTTCAACAAACTGGTCATCAGAGAAGGATGCGGAGAACAGAGTTCATGCCGCCTATATAGCTTTCAGATGTCTCACACCATTATACACCACACTGATGGTGTATTGAGCAGATGTCATCTCCAACTTGCTCTATGAACTCTATATCTCCGTGATATCAAGAAGCTAGAACGCTTCCAAAAACAGAAGCTCAGATCTATTATGAACATCAAGTGGAATGAACACAACAGTTCTTGAGAGGGCGAAGGTGAACAGTACTGAGGCTACCGTCATTGTGTTGGGCATGTCCAGCGTGTGAGGGATTACAGACTTCCTTGACTGAACTTAGTACAGGTAGGATACCTTGTGTTGCCCCACTGAAGCAACACCGATGTGTGTAGTTGGTGTGCCATTGCAGATCATCTTCACGGGCACACAACAACTTCACAAATTGAATGTGAATGTCGAAGAAGAGAAACATCAGGGTAATAAACAATGCCAAGCCTCTGTTTTCCCTTAAGCGCACTCAATGTGTTTCATTGCCACGAGTGATCTGTAGCCTTTGGTGTACTAGACTGAGTTTGATCGAACTGGCTCCTACACTTCATGTATGTAAAGATTAGAAACTGTCACTTTTGGAAATGACAGTCTACCACATTAAGACGTATTTTGAAAATCTTCTCGAACATTAGGATGCAGTGTTGCTGATGTAGATTCTTCTTCTCAATGCCACTTGGTCGTAGACTAGCAGGTCACCTTCCTCGTATCAGAGCTGTACCGTGTTCTTCTCTCGTCAGATGAAGCTATTTGCAAAACTTCTCTCCCTTCACATAACAATGGTCTTGCCTTATTATATGGCCATACCAGCAAAAATGCTCTTCAGTTAGAGGAGTAATGTTTAACTTATTGCTTCATTTCTTATTTCATGTAGTCTTATCAGTGGCAGTCTCTCCTTGTCAGTCTTTATTAGTTCCAAACAGGAGGAATCCTCCATCAGTCTGAACCAATGAACCAAGATATTTGAATTATTATGCCGAAAATGTACTTGGTCAAAAAGTGCTCCTCGTTATAGGTTCTACTTGGCTTCATACCTCTGCTCTCCAAAGAAGCTTCTAGTGAAGCTTCCATTTCAGCTTGTGATTCAGCCCACAGAATAATAGTCCAAGTACACCACTGATCTTTTGTTTCGTCCAAAGCATTCTGCTTCCCCTGCACCAAACACCTGTCACTGTCATCTCTTCAGGTCAATAAATGCTCCTTTTGCCTTTCTCAGCTGCAAGAAAGCTCACTCAACTAAAAATGTGATTTTCTGATAACTTTTCATGTCTGGATGCTGTTAAATGAGAGAATCTCATTTTAACAAAAATGAGAAATAAGGAATGTGAAAGCTGGAATCAACTGGAACCTCTCTCTATATGAAACAGCACCTGGAGCTCTCAGTACAGAGATTATTTGCTTGCACTAGAAACAAAGAAGGAACATTCTCTGGCACATCATCAGATAACTGTGAAAGTAATAAAATTCAAAGAAGCAAATTATTTTTCTTCAAATGTTAGTATTTGTATCACGATTTGGTATGCTGCACAATTTTCTAATATTCGATACAAATATAATTTTTCAATTGTTAAATTTTTCTAAGTTTTTTTTTTTTCGATAAAATGCTGTCTGTTTTCTTGCTTTAATTTATTTTAGATTGACCCAATAAATGGCCATGCTTACTATTTCTTTGACACAGGAGGAAGCCCCGGCTGTTTACCAGCTCACCCCACAGAGCAAATGCGTACAGACAGGTTTTAACACAATCACTGTTTCTTGCATCGACTCCAGAGACAGTCAAGCAGCAGCAACAATGACCAAAAGTGCTCCTGCCTGATTCCACTTCTGAGACCAACCGACTCCACCATGGAGTCAAACAGTGACCAACTGTCCACAGCTAGCCTCCTTTTCTTAGCTCAGGTGATTTTCGATGTGGCTAGAGACTTGTTGCATCTCCCAGGAACTCACGCGAAAATTAGCCGAAGAGAAGAAGAATGCACGGAAAGGCCGGCTGTGTGACTCACAATGCTCTGTCTTGAGAGCACAATTTATATGCAACTAGAGGTCAGGAACATCACATGGTCTCAGCAGGCATTTTGATATGGCACTATCTAGGCTGCCTGCACATCAATTTTACTCTATTCTCTTGGAAAATTTATGGCAGGATTTTAATTGATTTTGCCAGGTAAAAAGCAAATCTCAATCTTCTATAAGCAGTCATCATACGACATACAGTACCGAATGGATTACTTCCTGTACTTCAAAATTCTGACTACCCCTGCCAGGTTTGACCCCTGATCTTTGGATCCAGAGTCTGACACTTCACCACTGATCTGTAAGGGAAGCTTTTCAGATCAGAGTTAAGCTGATTCATTAGGAGGTTGATGGTGACAAGACAAGATGAGAAGCTAACTGTTCTGTATTTCATAATAAAGAAAATGTGATTGCATTTAGATTCAATTACCACATAACTTATACAAAATACTGAGGATAACAAAACATCCCAAACAAATAATTTCAATAGTCCAGTACTTTTGCTCCCCCTACTACCTTCTCTCATCTTTACAGCATAGGCAACAAATTTGCTGTTGCACTACCTCAGAGCAACATAGATAGTGAAAATCTTCAGTGTACATGAAACTTCCTTCAAAGGAAAATCTGCCAAATACCCTGATCAGATCTTATCTTGTGGTTCAACTTGCCAATTATTAGAATGAGGAGCTTCTACCTCTGCAATAGACACCTCCTTTCTTCAAATATTTTCTCACTTTTTAATTCAACCTGCTAGTCCATTCCTCGACATCCACTGTTAACGGTAAAAATCAATAAATTTCCATGGCCATATGACTTTAACATTGGAGATGAAATTCCACTTCCAGAACTAAAATTTCAGAAACACTGAAATACTTAAAGCAAATGGACTGACAGACAAAGCTAAGCTGGTCTCAAATTTTCATAGAATGAAGCATCACAAAGGTAGGTGATAACAAACTTTGAATATAACTTGCTTTAGAAAAGAAAATTGAGTTCCCTAGCTGTTGCATTATGATCCTAAGATTCTTGACATGAACAGTGCCGAAGATTGATGGAAACAATTTTTGTGAGGGGTTTAAAGATTTTCTTCTCTTCAAAATTAAAATTTCTGTGTAAACTTTGTACTGGTGTAAAAATTTCAACTATAAGCTGGAAACTGATTTTTCTTTATCTATTTAACAAGAAACTTCCCCAGTTTTGAATTTTTAAAGCAGGTACGAACAGTAATTGAAAATTTTCTCTAGCATTTTATGAAGATTCCTATTCTTTATTTACTCTTTTTACTTTTTCCAAACTATGTTAATGATAATGGTAGGGACTTGTGAAGAGAGGGATGCTAGTGTTGGGTAAAACTGCAAAATTCTGAGAACTTGTAGTGCCACCTGTGTATGAAGTTTCCCCCCAGTTTTATATTACTGATCAGAGTTAACTGTATCGTCACTGCACCAAGTGCTACAGATCTGTATTTCTCCCCTCTAGTCCCTACACTGCTGTAAGTTTGCTTCGTTATAGTGAGCGTCCACCTCTCTGACCACGGGGGAAAACTCACTTTTATTAACAACCACTACAAAATTTATTTTCATCTTGAATCTTTCTCTCCCTTCAAGAATTGACAGAAAGCAACAAGAATCGAACCCTTGAGCTCGAGCTCAGAAAGCCCTCAGGTGATGTATAGGCTTAATTGCAAACGTAACCCCTAGTCTTACTAGTAACTGCTACTCTGCGACAAAATCTCTTTCGCATGTGTGTGTGGGTAGGATGTTGAGAGTGCAAACAGACTACTCCTGAAGAATAGCACCAAACAGCTCAAAGCAGCATGTTAAAGTAGATACAACTCACTAACAAAAAACAATACTAGCATTCCAAGTTCACAATAGAGTTCAAAAGATAAAATGATCTGAAATAACAGAGACTGGCTTACATTCTCCGTTATTAGTTCATACAGTTCGCATTGTGTAACTGTTAGCTAGAAATCGGGAGATGGTCAGTTCAAACCCTACTATCTCCACCATGGAGATCATTTTTCTCTTGTTCACTATTCGCACACGACGCTGTACCTTCATTAAAGCAGCAACTGTGACACCTCATGAAAACATGTCAGACAAGTTTAAAATGTTACCCAAGCTTTCAGCACTCAAGTCCAACCCCAAGATGTATTGGGTTCATTTCTCGATCGCATTGGAGATTTTAACTTTCATTTGTTAATTTTTATGCCACGGGAGGTTGAGTGCTTACACCGTATTCAGCATTGGATATCATCTTCAGAACAGTCCCATCTAGGGTTTGACCCTTGGTTGCGACGGAGATTTTAACTTTCATTCCTTAATTTGTATGCTCCGAAGATATTCGTCTTAGGTACCATTCCATCCCCACAGACATGCCGGTCGCCTATAAAGCCACTCCAGAAGCCACTTAAAGCATTTTACGAGATTATTGTTAGACATATAAAGCTAATTCCGTCTACCAAACCAATACTCTGAATACGCAGCCTTCAGAGCGCCACATGCTTGAAGACAGCACTAGCTTGTTGATGTATCGCCATTACCCTCTGTGCTAATATGTCATAAGCTACAATTTATTAGCCTCTGAAGAAGCTCTTCAGGAGTAATGTACCACCATTAGCCTCTCAACCAGTCTCCAAAAGGATCGAACAAGAGTTCCCTCAAAGTAACAGCATTAGCTGCAACATACAATATTAAATTCTAGCCTAGTATGACAGTTATGTTAAATCTGGGATCGAATCCAAACCCATAAGATTAATGAAGCTCTCAAATTGTGAGTCTGTAGTTTTAAGGTTGAGCCCCCTTCCAGTAACAGAATTAGCTAACGCGCATAAGAATTCAACTTTTGAACTGAAGCTTAGTATCAAAGTAAAGCCCCTCCAAGCTCAGGCATAAAAGAATTGAAACCTTGAAATCAATCTCAGAAAAAGCATACTACTTCAGTGATTGTTGATCAAAGCTTAGGGTTAACCAGGGAGTCGAACTGGACTCTGCAAGATTCGCCATGGAGTATAAATCGAAATTACAAGTAGTGACCCCTGGGGTAACTCTCCACAGTTAGCATTGTAAGAGTATGTAGGAGCCATATTGCCTAAAAGCTCTTCCATTAGCTCCCCACGGTTAGCCCAAAAAGTGCAATAGGTCCTAAGTTACAACTTTTAGGCCCATGAGGTAGCTCACAAGAGTTAGCCCTGTAAGAGTAACGTATAGCAGCCATTTTGTCTAGAAGCCCTTCCATCAGCCCCCACAGCTAGCCCTAAAAGAGCAATAGGTCCTAAGTTACAAGCTCAGCACCCCTGAGAGAACTCTCCATAAGAGCAATAGGTCCTAAGTTACAAGTTCTAAGCCCATGAAGTAGCTCACAAGAGTTAGCCCCGTAAGAGTAATGTATAGCAGCCATCTTTTCTAGTAGCCCTTACATCAGCTCTTGAAAGTTAGTCTGATAAGACCGTTTAAAGTTGTGAATCCCCGAAGTAATTCTGGAATTCACCCATAAGGGCAATGTATAGCAGCTGTCTTACCTAGCATGGCAGTAGGGTATTTTGAGATCTCCAGTCGCCTCCGACCTCCGATGGCCTCTGCGAGAGGCTCCCTCCAATGTGTGACATCACAGCATGGATGATTTTAAATACAGGCTGCTGGTAAAGAGTGCGCCCTTAACCTCACATGACGAGTGCAAGCTTAACTTCACAGGCTCCAGGTTCGAGCCCTGGCTTAACCTTACAAGCGCCTTAACTTAATAGATCTAAGTTCGATGCCCAAGGGTGCAAGCTTAACCTAAGAGCCAACGTTATTATAGATAACAGGGCAGGCTCAACCTAACAGGAACGGATTCGACTCTAGGCTTAACACCACAGGTCTTTGATTTGACCCCAAGCTTGACCTTACAAGGTCATTAAACTTACAGGCACCGAGCTCGATAGCTGCAGTCGCTTAAATGCGGCCAGTATCCAGTATTCGGGAGATAGTAGGTTCAAACCCCACTGTCGGCAGCCCTGAAAATGGTTTTCCCTGGTTTCCCATTTTCACACCATGCAAATGCTGGGGCTGTACCTTAATTAAGGCCACGGCCGCTTCCTTCCCTTTCCTAGCCCTTTCCCATCCCATCGTCGCCATGAGACCTATCTGTGTCGGCGCGACGTAAAGCAAGTAGCAAAAAAAAAACTTACAGGCCCAAATTTGATACCCAAGAGTGCTAGCTTTATCTACCAGCCAATGTTATTATGGAAAAGAGTGCAAGATTAACCTAACAGGCATGGATTTGACTCAAAGCTTAACCTTATAAGGGCTTAACCGCACAGGCCCCAGGTTCGAGCCCAGGCTTAACCTTACAAGCACGTTAACTTAAAAAACCAAAAGTGCAAACCTTACCTAAGAGTCTCAAGTCTGAGATTCGATCTCAGGCTTAACCTAAATACACAAGATCGCAATAATACGTTGTCCTAATGTGACATTGTCCAGAGAGCACCTTCAGGTCCTTGGAGATGAGTTTGGAATTATGAACAAGATGGAGGCTACACATTGTACTAATATGACTAGGGAGATGGTGTAAGACTAAACACATATGCTTTATTCATAAGGGTACGCAACTGAAGGCAACCTCAGGGGCATGGAGCTGAACTTGCAACAAGATGGTGGCTACACATTGTACTAATAGGACTAAGGATATGGTGTAAGACGTAATACATACGCTTTATTCATAAGCGTGTGCAACATTGGAAGACAACCTTAGCGCTTGGAGCTGAACTTGGAACAAGATGACGGCTGCACATTGTACAAATAGGACTCGGGAGATGGTGTAACGCTTATTATATATACTTTATTCGTAAGGGCGCGCAACTTTGGAAGGAAACCTTGGGGCTTAGGCCTGAACTTAGAACAAGTTGATGGCTACACACTGTACTAATGGGACTTGGGAGATGGTGTAAGACTTAATATGTATCCTTTTTGCATAAAGACGCGCAACATTGGAAGGTAACCTTAAGGGCTTGGACCTGAACTTGGAACAAGACGGAAGCTACGCATTGTTTAATGGGACTAGGAAGATGGTGTAAGGCTTAATACATATGCTTTATTCATAAGGGTGCACAACATTGGAAGGTAAACTTAGGGGCTTGAAGCTGAACTTGAAACAAGATGGCAGCTACACATTGTACTAATGGGACTAGGGAGATGGTGTAGGGTTTAATACGTATCTTTTTTCATAAGGACGTGCAACATTGGTAGGGAACCTTAGAGGCTTGGAGCTGAACTTGGAAAAAGTTTGCAGTTACACATTGTTTTAAAGGGACTAAGCTTAATACGTATGCTTTTTCATAAGGGCTTGTACATTGGAAGGCAACATTAGGGGCTTGGAGCTGAACTTGGAACAAGATGGCAGCTACACATTGTTTTAATGGGACTAGGGAGATGGTTTAAGTATGATTTATTCATAGATTGAAGCTGAACGACCGCTGCGTCAAATACACTAGCATCTGAGCTGATGTGTAACACGCTGCTGGCTTTTTTAGTGTGTGGAACACTGATTTTTTATTTTAACTTTAGAGCTTATAGATTTGAAATCTATAGACTTACAGTAACTTGTTCATATTACTCAGAGCCTGTTAACCCCTAGAGAGTACGTGCCCGGGTGGCAGATAGGGGTACCCTATATTTCAGTAGTGCTGGTTGAAATACTCAATACAACCCGCAGACCAACAGGCAGCCCAGTTCCTGGGGGCTTTAAAATACTGGGTCACAAATGCGGAGGCCCCAAGCCCAGGATATGGGTGAAGAACCCGAGGGCATCAGTGGGGGAAGGTAGACTTCGGTACGGCATCGGTGGCAGAAGAGGGAAATTTGTGGCGTCTGTACTCCAGAGGAGCGGCCTAGAATAACACCTGGAAGTAGGTGTAAAATGCCTTTGGGAGTGGTGACCCCATTGTAGTAATAGCCTACATTTGTGACCCCCAGAGAAAGGGTGTCCCAGTACAAGGAAATCAACCTGGAAAAGGCCAGGGCGTCCCCTGCTTAAAGCGAAGTGCAGTTTTTCAGGGTACTGGGGGAACTGTGAGAAATGGGCGACAAGTAATCAACATTAAGATAGCAATAGTAAATCTTATAACCGTGGCAATAAAGGCTGATGAAGTAGTATATTTTATGGAGAAGGTAAAAATGATGGGGTAATGGGAGGGAAAAATTGAGGAAAGGATACGCATTATACTGGAGTGGTGGCCAAGAGGCAATAAACGGACTGGGACTAATCATTTCGAAGCAATTGGAGAAGTATGTTGAAGTGGTAGAATGTGTGAGGGACAGAATAATGAAGATTGGACTAAAGATGAAGAATGAAGTGATGGACTTCAAACAAGTATATGCAGCACAGACGGGAAACAGGGAACAAGACATTGAAGGATTCTTGGAACTTTCAGGTGTGGAAGTGGTCTTTTTGGGAGATCTGACTGCACAGGTCCGAAACGAGAAACAAGGATAGGAAGAAATCATTGGACCATGTGCACAGGGGGGGAAAATGTGAAGGAGAGGCACTAGTGGACTGTTGTAAGAAGAATGGACTTATAGTGGGGAATATATGGTTTCGAAAGAAAAACAGCAGGAACATTACGGGATATGGGTGGGGTGAGAGAAGAATAAAATCAGTAATTGACTACTTTTTGGAGGAAAGGGCAAATCGCAGGAAGTTGATCAATGTGACAGCTTTACCAGGAGAAGCATTTGATGGGGACCACAGAGTTGTGGTGGCAAAATTACGGTTGGGAAAAATGGAAGTACTAAAAGAACTAAAAGAGATAAGAGAAGGCAAAATAAAAGGTATGGAAATTGAAAGACAAAAATGTACAGGAAGATTTTCAGGAGAGATAGAAGCAACAAATCCCAGTTAATGAAGCAGAAAATGTAGAAGGGGAGTGGGCCAATTTTAAAAAGGCATTTGTTAGTGCAGCAGTGTGTGCTTGTGGCAAGACATCTACAAGAGTGAAAGAAATGGAGACACTGTGGTGGCATGAGGAAGTGAGGAAAGTGGTGAGAGAAAAGAAGGCAGCCTGGCGAGAATGGAATCGACATCAAATAGAAGAAAGCAAAAGGAAGTATCCCGACAGCAAACGGAGATGTAAGGATGTGCTAGGAGAAGAAAAGTTGGGAAGAACTTACATAAAAAATGGAAGCGGATGTAAGTGGCAGTAAAAGGATGCTGTATGGACTTATAAGAAGTAAGAGGACAGAACGAGTTACCACAAGGCCAGTGAAAAAGGAAGACGGGGAACACACCCAGAAGAAATAAAGAAAACATGGAAGGAGTATTTTGATAAGCTACCTAATGTGAACAACTGTACAGGGGAGACAGAACCAATACAGTGTGAGGAGTTAACAACAGAGAATGATATAACAATGCAGCAGGTGGAATTAGTGGTACAAAAGACGAAGATGGGAAAAGCAAGAGGGATGGATGAAATCAGTGTGGAAATGATAAAGGCTGCTGGACCTGTTGGTATGCAGTGGTTGTACCAACTAGAGGCTAGGAGTAACACTAGACAATTATGCAGCAGAAAGAAAAGTAAGTGACAATTCTTTCAATAAGAAGTTTATACAGAATTATAACCAAAACCATAAACATATAATTTTTTATATTTCATTGCAGATATACCAACAAGCCCAATTTGGAACATACGAGAACAATTTAAATTATACCTCACATTAGAAAGTGTTTATTCACCAACAAGTGTGTTCATGAACAATATTCTCGTATTGACAGCATAAAATTAATTTTGTACAAATGTTACTCCAGCAACATCAAGAACAAGTTAAATGTTCAAACCTAGGCAATTATCAACTGTTGAAAATTGTTAATATACTGTAGTTAACAAAGTTTCAACGACAATCATACAAGTCAAGCAACATTGAATCATTACAAAGTAGCCAGATCTCAAAAGGTTTTTTAAAATAGTTTTAAAGGATGTTCACCAGATGAGTTTCGTCAATAAAATGTTAAACTTAGATAGATTTTAGACAAATATGTTTTAACTTCAAGACATAATTTTATTGTTATATGACTTGTAAAATATTATAAGATTTGTCAATCAGGTTTACAAGTATAATCTTAATCCAATAGAATAAATTCATGATCTTATATAACCTTAAGTAGATGATAATTGGCTGATGATGCTCACGAAAAAGGAGCGAAACATGTACCATATCAACAACTTAATAAATATGTAAGTTTTTATTGTACTGAATAAGTGGTATTAACAAAATTGTAAGAATTTGTATCACAAGTAGATCTTCAATATGGACAAGAAATGAAATTTATAACCTGCAATTATAACCCGCAATACTAAAGTGTATGCGGGAACACAAACGTGTCCCAGAAGACTGGAAAAAAGGAAAATAGTACCAGTGTTTAAGAAAGGGGACAAGAATGTTTGTGGTAACAATACGTAGAGGAATCACACATATATCGCAGGTAGTTAAAATACTGGAGAGGATATAAGAAAGAAGAATGAGAAGAAATATTGAAAGAGAGTTACAAGAGGAACAATATGGCTTCAGGAGTGGAACATCTGTAGAGTGGACCCAATCTTTAGCATGAGCCAGCTGATGGAAAAGACCTGGGAATATGGAAAGGATCTGGTCTTGTCTTTCATAAATATAGAAAAGGCATATGATAGTGTCCCCAAAGAGAAGGTTTGGGAAACCATGGTTAAAAAGGAACTCGGAAGAGAAATGTTACAAATGGTGCAAGCAGTGTAGAACAACTGTGTTAGCAGAGTACTGACCCCAGCTGGAAGTAGAGAATTGTTCAGGAATAAGACTAGACTAAGACAGGGGAGTGTGATGTCACTTCTTTGGTTTATTGCAGTTATGAAAAGGAAACAAAGGAAGCCTACAGTAAAGAAGAAGTTGGCGAGATAATGTTGCGCCCATCATTGAAGGCAACAAAGAGATGGCAAGAGAAATAAAAATAAAATTGCTTCCCAACATTAAGGCAAGAGAAAGATGGCAGGAAGTTATTGATACTGAAACGTGAAGCAAAAGAAAGGTAGTGAGAGAATTGTGACATGCCAACATCAAGCAAGAGGAAGTTAGCAAGAGATATAGAGATGTATCATAACGGGAAAGCATGTACAGAACGTCAAGAGAAAGGAATTAAAGGAAGAGAGAATACATTGTATACATGTAGGTTGTCTGATACAACTTGAATACGCATGATGGCAATAAGATAGGATAATATGATTATTGGTACGATTCATAATGAAATAGGTATATATGTTAATTCTATATGGAGTGAACATAATTGAAATGGGTTCCCAGTTGGTTTAAAATGGTTCTTATGACTTTAAAATGAGTTGATGTGGCTAAGTTATGGTAATCCTGGGTAATCATTCCCAGTCAGCACAAAAAACATTAAGGCAAGAAATTTAAGTATAGGGTTAAGGCCAGTATAAAAGTTGGTAGTGAATTTAGAGACTTGATTTTTGGAGACTGTAAGAAATGTAGTGAACTATAGAGTATTTATTGCAATTAACAGAATAGAAATCAACATAAAAATGTCCAACTTAAATCAATTAATAACACAATTTGAGGAATATCAGAAAGAGATTGAGGAGGAATCGCAGAAGAGAGATGAAGCAATATGAATTAACCAGGAAGAAATACAGAAAACGAAGGAAGAGCAAAGAGAAGTCTTAGAGGTGTTGAAGGAAATAATGAAACAGGAGGAGATGGCTGAAGAAACAAGAAAGCAGAATGAGGAAGCGAAAAGAGAGTGGCAAGAAGAAACGAGAAGGCAGAATGAGGAAGCAAAAAGAGAAAAGCGAGAAGAACAGGAAAGGCAATGAGTGATGGTTGAATTCCAACAAATGCAGATGGAAGGACAACAAAGACAAAGAGAAGACATGAGAAGGATGGAGGAAAGACAAAGATAAGCTATGAAGATGGAAACTGAGAAGATCGTAATTTAAATAGTACAAATCAAGACTGACTTCGTAAGCTTACGCACCGATATGACGCGAATTATGGAAAATAAGAGTAGAGAAGTTTGCGAAGAGATAAATAAGGTCAGGGAGGAACTGTCAGACAACAGAAACGTCACCCGGAATTTGAAGGAAGAAAAAAGAAATTAACAGAAAACTTAGAGGGGTTGAGAGTAAATTCCATGGAGAATGGAGACAATGCCAAGAAAGGATGAGTCAATTAAACTAAGGAATCGAACTTACAAATAGATCGATGGAAGTAAATTGTATTGTGGCCAGAGAACAAATAGCAGATAAACTGGGTACAATAAAAGAATAAGTAGAGCATAACAAGAAAGAAACTAATGGGAGAATTAAGAAATCGCAAGGAGAACTACGAATAATTCATAAGGGAATACAAGAACTAAGAGCAGAGAATCAGGCAACGAACTCTAATATGTTGAAAACAATGGAAATTCAAGTCAATGAAAGAGAAGCAACACCCACAGTAATCAGACCAATGACATCATAGTAGGAAATGGCAGGAACAATAATGGAAATCCTGCAGTAATAAATATTATTAAAATCTCTCCCCGTTCCCCACCAAGAACACCCAAATTTAAATACAAGGGTCAGATTCTTACCCAATTGGCAATGAATATGTAATTAGCCATGGTACTTACGAGTCCACATCCATTTTCTTCCAGGCACCACACAGCAGTCCAACAAGAACGCCTCTACGCTGTGGAGACGCTAGCTAACATAGAAGATCCTGCAATGCAGAAAAAAGGAAACAAAGTTTCTCAGGATGATCTCAGAACCTGGTGACGTGTTAAGTTTAACAAGGAAGTATATGCAACAGTCAATCGCTTCACCATAATGAGGAAAAAGAGAATAACCATTTATGGTTACCTGAAGAGGATTAACTCGGAGTGATGGGTTCACTCAGGCTTCAGGAGAAAAGGAAAACCCATCCCAGCTGGCTGACAGACTGCACAGAGATCTATGTGAAGGTGGTATAAAATCACCAAATATTCAAAAAAGATTTATTAATAAAAGAATGTCGCATAATTGAGTGATAATCCTAAGAAACAATCTGCTAAACCATAGAACATTTTGGCAGAGGAGAAGTCTGAGGTGAGCACGTAAGAAAGGATGTGTATTGGCAGTCTTCACTGATATCCTACTACCTGAAGCATGTTCATTATTTTAAATGACCTGGGGAAGCACTTAAATAACTTTTCCGTGGATAAGCAATGCCAACAGCTTGAAGAAACCCTAAGTCCATCCCTCATTTAGTTCAGTTACTATGAACATCGCTAGATGGCATCACACGCCTCGGAATAGAGAAGCATTTATGTCCGTGGAAACTTGTCTGTGTTAGGCGGGAGAGGTTCTCATCGCTTTGTATTATGATAATGTGTGGAGTTTTTTATTTGTTAACAGCGACAAATTTGGGTTTTTATTATAATAGTGGAATGTTTCGTTTGATAAACACCTAACTTAAAGTGCAACCACATCATCCCCTTGACATCCTTCACGATCAGCCTCGTCCATTTCACACGGTAAATGCTCGATGAGCTTTGAAGGTTTGTTTACTTGTTTTTCTTATTTCAGTTGCTGCAAAACAGCAGTGTTTTCCATCTTTCCAGCCAAATTCCAAAAGGTGTGGCAACAAGTAGACCTGCTTCAAGGAGCAAAGAAACTGCATGACGATTTCTGGAAAGAGCATTCTACCTTTCCCATGCGACTGATGAGTTTAACCCCTACTCAGAGAAGCAGAAATAGGATTTCAACAACTGAGCAAGAGGGTGACTCACCAACTACTCGCAAGTGACAGGTAACTGTGGCTTATAGACCACCAACCTCTGCAGGCCACGTTAAAGTTTGCAGGAAAGTATTCTGTAGTGTGTTAGGGATATCAATCACCTGGGTCATCTAATAAGTAAGGAAAAGAAAGAAGGGCAATTAGTCTCGAATGCCATCAAACCCCCTGCATAGTCTTTTCCAGCGGAAGGGAGCCTTTATCCTTGGTTTAAATCGTCTTGGCTTTACTTGAGCCCAGACCTTGAATGTCCACAGAATCTATTGGGCTTACCAAATAAAGCATCCTGAATATCAAATTTTTCAGCAGGGTTTTCAAGAAAAAATTTCCGAAATTAAAACGCCATCGTCCTCGCACAGATTTGTGTGCAACTTGCGATCTTTCGAAGCACGAAATAAAATACTCTAAAGGACCTGAAAACTGCTCCAGATCATCTGCAAGTGGTGGTCTCTTGCTCACTCAAGTATGTGCTACTGACGATAGCTTTCCAAACATAACTTGTGGAGATACAAACAACAGTTACGTGCTCATATGGCATCATGCACCTTGAAAGGACTGAAATCAGAGTTCACCCATAAGAGATCCATAGTTATCTGGTGCGACAATTCCGCAGGCCATGGTCCTAATGGCTCTAATTTATTTGTTTGCAAAAAGACTATTCTGAAACTATTCTAGTTTCGAGTCATTGTTATATGCCTCGTGACCAGGAGTCTGCAGAGCGAGGCATGGTCAATGTTGTAAGTTATAAATTTCATATTGCATACCTGCCAACTTTTCAAAAAGGGCTATCAGTAAAACTCACGCGCAGCAAAAAAACTCTAACAATTTTCACCATGCCCCGGCTTGACGAAAATAATAATACTTCTGGGCTACAAAATACAATAATTCACGCTTTAAACAGGATACTTCAATGAAATCATATCTACTTACATCATAGGTCGAGGATTTGTAGATGAACATAACAATCAAGAAGAGATCCATGTTAAAAAGCAGCAGGAGTGGCGAATATTGGTTTGGAGCATACATGAGAGGACTTCCTTGGTAAATTAAGTAGATATGTGATGACTGAAAAAGGATTTAGACAAAAAACTTGTTTAACGTACCAACACAGGCATAAAATACAACCTGTCTCAAAAGTTCAGTGAATGCTCGCCTAGTTTGTACACCGTGCTAGTTCGGACGATGCGCTCGCGCATACGCATTGCGAGTCATGACACCAAATGCCCCCTACCGATCGACTCAACACAGTTAAACGGAGTTGAACGCTGCAACACATCGCACGGAATCAGTGTGAGGACTCATGTCATTGCACAATGAAGTGCAAAACGGCGCAACGCGTTACCATGAAGTTTTGCTTCCATCTAGGCAAAACCCCAGTGGAAACACATTCAATGTTAGTGCAAGTATATCACGCTCAAGCAGTGAGTAAAAAGTGCGTGTTTTGACTGGTTTAAACACTTTCAAGATGGAAAGAAAGATGTTAAGGACGAGGCGCGTTCGGGTCGATCAATCACAAGCACATCTCCAGACAACATCGAACGAGTGCGACAGATGCTTGCGAATGATCGGCGACTGTCCTTACAAATGATAGCAGATGAAGTGGGTGTAGACAAGGACAGTGTAAGGAACATTGTTCACGAACATTTGAAAAAACGAAAGATTTTGTCCGCGGTTTGTACCACACAACCTGACAGACGAGCAGAAGCAAACTCGGATGGAAACGTCGGGAGATTTCCGTGACGTTTGTAACCAAACTCCGGAGGTGTTGAAAACCATCATTACAGGAGACGGGTCGTGATGCCACCACTATGATCCGGAGACCAAGAGACAGTCAATGGCGTGATCTTCAGCGTCTTCTCTGCCTCTCAAGAAAAATCGGCGCACAAAATCCAAGATTAAGACAATGCTGATCGCCTTTTTCGACAGCAATGGTGTCATTCATCATGAATTTGTACCCCAGGGTACACCTGTCAACGCGGAATTCTACAAGGGAGTTTTGAAACGGCTACTGCAACGCATCAGCCGGGTTCAGCCTGAACTGTACCGGAGTGGACAGTGGAAGCTCCTCCACGACAATGCCCGTCTGCACACCGCGATCCGCGTGACACAATTTCTCGCTGAACGCCAGGTGACTGTTCTTCCACACCCCCCGTATTCTCCGGATTTGGCGCTGCTAGATTTGTTTTGTTCCCTGTATTATATTAGCCCTGAAAGGCCACCGGTTCAACAGTGTAGCAGATATCCAACAACGCGTGAAAATGGTTCCCTGGGAGATTCCAAAAGAAGCGTTTGCTGCCAGCTTCCAGCAGCTTTACAGTCAATGTCAAAAGTGTGTTGTAGCCAACGGAGATTACTTTGAAGACCAGTAAAGGGGTTTTGTATGTAACTTACGTTGTCTTTATGTCATGAGACCATTCACCGAACGTTTCAGATACAGATTGTAATATAATACACACTGCAAATTACACGCTACTTCGACTTTAAAATCATAGTTGTGACCTTATTAACTTCCAGCAAAAAGTCTTGAAAAATGTGTTTTGTCATAACAGGAATCCGAACTCCTGGTCTTCAAATAGGCTCCAGCACTGCTTTCGGAATGTACAGGCCGTACCGTGGAAAGCGCGCCAAGCCTATCAGCTGATCAACTGTGGCGAGCTAAGTGAATGTTACGAGTTGTAGTTGTGAGTGTAATGCGTAAGGATTGGGAGCATTACTGTGACTGTTGAAGGACAGAACTTTATATTTAAGTATACTGCATGTCTGTTCTCTAAATTTATCACATCAGGAATTACGTAAACAGCTGTTTTAAAGATGATGAGACCTCATAGTTTAGGTTATGTATGTCATCTTCACGTGATGAGTAATGTAAATTCAAGAGACACGATACATCTCGTGGAATTTATTCACTGAATTGTTGTCGTATAGCATGCTTTTGTGGAATTATAATGTGTTGCAAGTTTAAATACAGTATGTGAAATTTCGCAGTTGCCACAATGCTAAGAACTTGTGTGTGCCACGGCTAAGATACAACTATACAAGCAAATACGTGCTAATAATTTCATTTTCTTCGTATGAGAGCAGGATACCTTTTAAACGAAAACCCCAAACAAAAAATGGACATGTTACGAAGAATACAGGAGTATGTTTTACTCAATTTCCCGAGCTGAGGGTGAGTTTGCTTTTGACTTTCTTGTTGCATAGATTTATAGCAGGTCGTTTTATTGTTGATACAGAAAAAAGCATGAAAGTAATATAAATGGTCAGTAACCAAGTGAGTACATACTGCCTTTCCTCCTCAAAATGAATGCGAGTAAAAGCAAAACCCAGTCTAAAACTAAATGCAGTTTATAAACCCTAACCTTCTGTTAAACGAGCTTAGCTTTTTTATGCATACATTTTAAAATATAAAAAATAAGCTTCTGCTGGTAGGTAGCATTTAGTTGTTACAAGCAGTGCAACTTAATATTTAAGAAATAAATACTTAATAATTAAGGAATTATTCCTCAGCAATTTCCGTGATTGAGGGTGACCCGCACAAACACCCATCCCCACAGTGTCCGCACAGGTAGCAACAAGACAAGAAATATAGGTTTAAAAAAAAACAAACAAGTGGAAGCAAAATTATCCAAAAGTAAACCATCACAAAAGGTACTTACCACGAATAAGACAAGCGACCAGAGGCCATGGAAAGAATGAAAATAACTATCACTGTATGGTTTCAAATACTACAATAATAACACGTCCAGGTTCTTTTGAAGTAAATAAATATATTTAGTCAGAGAAAGAAGTAATATTAAGATAACTCTGGACTCAGAACATCAACAGGAATAAGAAAAATATTCAAAGAGAAATAATACCAAAACACAACTAACCTACGGTTCGAACCGGCCTAACTTATTGGGACCCAATATAAAATTTCAGTACTAGCCTAACCTACCTTCTTATTTATAAATTACCAATAAATCATGATACGTTTTAAAGTCTTTTGGTTTAGATTAATTATTTTCGCACCATTAACTTAGTTAATTTGCATGAAATAAATTTGTTAAGTTAACTTTTCTTCTCTTAGAAAATACACTAAGCGAATACAGAAATTCTTTGAGGTACTAAGCGAGGAGGTGGTACAAAGTTCATTGTACCCACACCCAAATAGAGGAAAACAAGGAAAAACCCGAAATTAAATTGAGAATAAATCAGGAAAATCATATCACGCGGGTAAACGGGGATACCAAGAGATAAACCAATAACCAAAGATAAGCGAGCCAAAAATTAAGGACAAATATTAGCTTTCAACTTTACAGCATCCCACAGGAGCATAAAACCTTTTGTCAACAACCCTCAAATCCGGCTCCATAGCAACAACAACAATTAACATTCACTTCAAAGAGAGTGAACCAATCCCAATGAGAAACGCAACAATGGCAAAACAGACCGCTTTAAAAGAAAACCGCAATTTCACAAAGGGAAAAGAAAAGTCTAAAAAGAAGGGCAGAAATAAGCAGAAAATTCGCACAGAAATACCTTATACAACTTCCTCGCTTAGCATCTTTCGTTACCCAAGAGTAGGCCCTCTAACAAGGGTTTAAGACATCACCTTTTTGAAAATGAAATAACGGAAAGGTGACCAGAATAAATTTTACAATATTAGTAACACATTTTTAAGGTTTCCAATTTTGAACAGTTCCTAGTTTGGAAAACGATACAAAGCATGGGAACTGATTTCTCATCACAGCACACCGCCGAAAAAGTTATTATTATTATTATTAAATTCAAGTTCAGGTAAATTTCGATTTGTAATTCCAGTAGAGGCATTCCATGTATCACAACCCAACTAGCACAATCACTTCGACGAAATCGTAGATAAAGTTAGAGGAAAAGTTATAACTTACAGTCTTGGCGGTGACGTAGAGGAAGGACCCCGTACTTACATTAGGCCAAAGTTCAAACAAATAAAACTAGTAGAAAATACAACATCTGCGATGCTCCAAAAGTTCGTCCAGAGTACAGGAACTCATAAATCGGGGAATGTGACCCCGAAAATGCACTGGATCAACCAGGCACCATCTTGAAGTTGAACATCATAGCGGAGCTATACATGCACGTCTGTTCGGCTTCCATGTTCTCGGCAGACCCCCTCTCTCTTGCACTCACAACGGTAAGCGGAAGTGGGTTTTCGTTACTCCAGGATCGGGTTGCGCCAGAGGTTGCGCAGTAGGTTACAGTCCACGGAAATTAAACGAGTCCCGGTAGGGCATATTAACCAACAGAGTTTACAGACCCGATGTAACTTCGAGTAGTTGCGTATAATCAAGTTTCAAATAAATAGTAACTCACCCACAGTCGTAGGAGAAGGAAGCAGTTCATTAATTTAAGTTACTATGAGGATTAAGTCCATATCTCGCAGGGAGATAAAGTGAAATAATTTCCACGGAGATAGACTCCAACTCGAAAATGTCAAACAAGGAGACAGTGTATTAATACTGTCTCAGCCTCCCGCCCAGAAACCACACGTACACTCGTACTTTATGTTACACATACTGCGGTGGTCCAGAAGTATACTAAATTTTGGTGAAGGAGTCCATATGAGTAAACGACACACCGAGATAAGTTCACTTCCATGCACTCCCTTAACATGATTGCATTATGCCCCAGGAATGCCAACATACCAATGTATATGCCTTCCAATTGTAGTTAGTACTTTTAAACCCGATGCTTGCTTAGTTCAGAAATCACAAGAATAATAAGTCTGTTGTACTACACCAGCCACATAACCAACATGTTGATTCATAGTTCACATACAGTAGATATGTATTACGATGAATACCCGGAATTATCTTCTTCAAAAGAAAATCAATTTGCAAGATCTTGGTAATTTTCTTTTACCATAATTATATCACCTCTGTACCAGAACATGTTTCAGTTAACGAATGGAAAATTCCCAAACATCAATTTTAAACCTTGAGATAGTAATAGAGATATTCTCAATCTTAATATCAGTTTTATTTATAGAGTTCCCTTTTACCTACTAAGAAATGCAATCTTCTTGTTTCAATACCAAGATTAAACGAAAATTACCACCCGAAAAGAAAGGAACCCAAGGGAGCAAGGAACAGGGAACAAGAAAGGATCATAAATTGGTGTATGCAGAACTACATGATACCCAAGATCCAAGTATTAGCTTTAATTTAAATTTTTAACTTGCGCTCGATTGAACTAGGGCCCGAGTATATCACAAAAATACCCCAAATAATGCATAACACAAGCAGAACCAAGAAAACCAGAACTAACTCCAACAAGTAGAACAGAACAGAGGCTGACCTTCAACACAGCGAGCTCGGAAAATTCCAAATTTCACAAATACACCAGAAAAGATGCAAATGAATATCCAACAAATGAGGTTCAACTTTCCATATACACCATGCATAACCAAGATGAACAAGAACAAGGAGAGGCAACCAATACACAATCAATTAGCAAGGTTTCAGGTAAGCGAAAATAGAACATAAAATATGGAAAAATCCAAGGCTAAAAAGGTAAACAAATTCATAGCAAGGGAAGAGTAGGCAGGATCGGTTGGAGACCTCTTAAAGATCATTTAGATGGAGGGTACGCGTTTCAGTTTGTCATCAACAACGGACCAACCAACAAACACCAAGCTACCAAAACTTACAGATGAAAATTAAGTACAACACAGGACCATAATTAGCTCCATGGAAGCAACGGAACAGAAATGGGGACAGGAGAAACTCAGGAGGGAACAAAATCTGGAATCAGGTAACTAACCTACTGCATGGAAACACAATCACAATTCATTCCACAAAGGGACACCCAATCAAATTAAAAGGAAATTAAAAACCTCAGATCAGAAGACCCCAAAAGGAAAATAACGAGCACTGACCAACACAGCGTACACTACCGGTTACCCAATAGGGTCTCAGCATTACCTGGTCTACAAATACGTGACCTTCCGATCACACTGTCGCTCTACAGCCAACAGGTGCCTCCCCCTATCTCCCAGGGGAGCAGGCAAATAAAACATAAGTGGCAGAATACGAGGCAAGTCCATGGAAAATGCTCACAGAAGCATGAAGAAGGCAGTTCACAACCAATAGACCCCATAATCTATTAGCAGGAAGATTCCAGTACCGACTAAGAGAATCCTAATCCGTCCCATACCAGAGTAGCAAACTCAAAGCACGGTAAGATGGTCAACACCAATGTTAACAGACACCAAAGAACCAGTGAGAGAAGAACACCATAGAGTGGCAGATAAAATTTAAAATGAGCATTACAGAAGAACCAAAAACAGATACGATGACATCAGATCAACCAGAAATGCATGGAGACAGGAAATGAAGGAACCAGAAAACACGAAACCAGGAAGTTACAACAAGGTAAGATAGTTCCAAACGAGAAATAAATTCATGCGAGGGGTTATTCCCAAATCTACAGAGGCACAAGGTAAAACATCAAGGCAACACATCGCCCATACCTGACATGCCATAATTACAATTACACACACCACAATAATAATAGTAAAACCATAATGACTACCCCAAGCCACGTGTTAGCCCTTAAAGGGATTAAAGGAATACACCATCCTCAACAACATGCTCAGTAATCAATATGCAAATCCCAAAATCAAACTTACGGTACCGTACACTTTCCTCCAAACACAGGATCACGACCAAACCATTACAGGCTAAAAGGAACTCAGTCCTCAGGTGTTATGACCCTACTGCATCACTCAACTCCAAAACAATAAGTAGATAAGGTAAAGGGTTTCACAGAACTCACAACTCGAAATGGAACTAGGCAAATAAGGATAGGTTAAATGAATTTTTTTTTTTTTTTTTTTTTTTTTTGCTAGGGGCTTTACGTCGCACCGACACAGATAGGTCTTATGGCGACGATGGGATAGGAAAGGCCTAGGAGTTGGAAGGAAATGGCCGTGGCCTTAATTAAGGTACAGCCCCAGCATTTGCCTGGTGTGAAAATGGGAAACCACGGAAAACCATCTTCAGGGCTGCCGATAGTGGGATTCGAACCTACTATCTCCCGGATGCAAGCTCACAGCCGCGCGCCTCTACGCTAAATGAATTTTGCAGAAGAAGTATACCTAGACACATGATGACTTCAACAGGGTACCAAGTCAGATATGCCGAGAACTACCAAATACAAGAACCTCCATATATGATCAAAATTTTTTTCATCAGGATGACGACAAGGTCACAAATTTCAGACAGAACGGGCTAGTTTAATAATTCCACCATAGACAATTCACCAGCAGGAACACTTGAGGCAGGCCGCACGGTACAAATACTTCCAACCAGGTAACAAATACAACCGATAATAGGGTACAAAACACAATGAAACAGAGAACCACATGCAATCAATAGTTGGGAAAAGGGTAAACAAGCAAAGACACTAAAATGTCCAGGCACGTGGCCAACAAGTCACCAACCCAATCACCGATTAACAGAGTTCAACTATAGCCCATAACTACCCAATAACAGATGACATAAAGTAACATGCCTCCGTCCACCACCTAACGACACACCAAACGGACACCAACAGCAAGACAAGGTAAAAATGGAAACCACTCATGCAAAAAGCACAGCCAAGTCTCGCAGCTAGCTCTGATCAGCAATCGCACAGCAAACATGGAAACACATCACCACCGACTGGTTGTATAAAACATAAATGATGACTTCCAAGTAGATATAAGGCTCTACGCTTTAAAGTCAAGTTCCGCTCGGGACTAACGGTAACAAAACAAGGTTAGGAAACATTTACCAGACGAGGTAAAGGTAAAGAATTTTCGAGTTAACAACCGGCCCAATGTAAAGAAACATCACAGGCAGGATTAATTTCAAAGTTCAACAATCATCAAGAATTAAGTACTCGAAAGAAACAGGTACAGGCATGCACACAATCCCATTTAGGCCAAAGTAGGTAGCAAGGCATAATTTCAATCGCACAGAGCAAATAACAGTAACACATACATGCCAATCACATAAACCAGTAAAGGTTTAAAACGGGTTCATAGGCACTAACGATGGAAGGATACAATGAAATGCCAAACAGTTCAGCAGTAAATCACACCCATACTGACCAGGCACAAGGTAGACATGCCAATAGATTAAGTACATGCAAGGTTCACACACTGTTAGCAACGCAGTAGGTAAAATCAACAACGATAGTTTCTCGCAGGATGATTTTAGCACAGTCGAAGCATCATGTCAGGTAAAATAACTAAAATAATAACAAACCTGGGAAGCAATATAAAACGTCAGGACAGATAAAGTAATAAGTTCCCAGAGTACAGGCCAACGATCATAATCCAGTAAAACAAATAACGTCACACGCAACATATCCGAGCAAAACCTATAACTCGATTAAACACAATTAATTCCAAAACCACAGATTAAATCATTTTCGCAGGTAGAAGCTGAAAATACTGAACAAATAACCACCAAGAAAATCACAGAGTACACGGCAAACTGTGGTACACTCGTAGCCCAAAGCCAATCGATTCGTGCTCAAGTGTCAGTCATTTCACAATTTTTTTAAGATAAATGATGATAAATTCAGAATTTAGAGTAATTGATAAACTTCAAACTCACCAATTTACGAAGAAACAAAGAAAGGAATGATACAAGGCACCTGAAAGCAGTAAGGCAGGCAGGCGGGAAACACACGAACAGCAGCTGGTAGGGCAATACCAACATCATGTACACAATCCAAGAAGGTAGCACACAGCTCGACAGGAAACCGGACAAAACACCCCGAAGATATTAACATGAAACACATTTTTGTACAGTTAAACAAGATGAATGCATTTCCTTTACATTTTTTTATAGATATCTTAACATGCCTTTCATTACCCAGACACACCTTTTAAAACCATACAGTGACAACGTTAAGGGGATGCCAAGAGGGTCAGCTACAAGCCGACGAAACACAATAACACAAGGGTCAACAAACAGGCGAGCATTTCTGAAGGAACAGCTCGCATACCGCCCAGAGCGAAGTGAAAACAAATGACAACCACGCTCTGAAGCTACCACTGACTGACCCGCACAAACACCCATCCCCACAGTGTCCGCACAGGTAGCAACAAGACAAGAAATATAGGTTTAAAAAAAAACAAACAAGTGGAAGCAAAATTATCCAAAAGTAAACCATCACAAAAGGTACTTACCACGAATAAGACAAGCGACCAGAGGCCATGGAAAGAATGAAAATAACTATCACTGTATGGTTTCAAATACTACAATAATAACACGTCCAGGTTCTTTTGAAGTAAATAAATATATTTAGTCAGAGAAAGAAGTAATATTAAGATAACTCTGGACTCAGAACATCAACAGGAATAAGAAAAATATTCAAAGAGAAATAATACCAAAACACAACTAACCTACGGTTCGAACCGGCCTAACTTATTGGGACCCAATATAAAATTTCAGTACTAGCCTAACCTACCTTCTTATTTATAAATTACCAATAAATCATGATACGTTTTAAAGTCTTTTGGTTTAGATTAATTATTTTCGCACCATTAACTTAGTTAATTTGCATGAAATAAATTTGTTAAGTTAACTTTTCTTCTCTTAGAAAATACACTAAGCGAATACAGAAATTCTTTGAGGTACTAAGCGAATACAGAAATTCTTTGAGGTACTAAGCGAGGAGGTGGTACAAAGTTCATTGTACCCACACCCAAATAGAGGAAAACAAGGAAAAACCCGAAATTAAATTGAGAATAAATCAGGAAAATCATATCACGCGGGTAAACGGGGATACCAAGAGATAAACCAATAACCAAAGATAAGCGAGCCAAAAATTAAGGACAAATATTAGCTTTCAACTTTACAGCATCCCACAGGAGCATAAAACCTTTTGTCAACAACCCTCAAATCCGGCTCCATAGCAACAACAACAATTAACATTCACTTCAAAGAGAGTGAACCAATCCCAATGAGAAACGCAACAATGGCAAAACAGACCGCTTTAAAAGAAAACCGCAATTTCACAAAGGGAAAAGAAAAGTCTAAAAAGAAGGGCAGAAATAAGCAGAAAATTCGCACAGAAATACCTTATACAACTTCCTCGCTTAGCATCTTTCGTTACCCAAGAGTAGGCCCTCTAACAAGGGTTTAAGACATCACCTTTTTGAAAATGAAATAACGGAAAGGTGACCAGAATAAATTTTACAATATTAGTAACACATTTTTAAGGTTTCCAATTTTGAACAGTTCCTAGTTTGGAAAACGATACAAAGCATGGGAACTGATTTCTCATCACAGCACACCGCCGAAAAAGTTATTATTGTTATTATTAAATTCAAGTTCAGGTAAATTTCGATTTGTAATTCCAGTAGAGGCATTCCATGTATCACAACCCAACTAGCACAATCACTTCGACGAAATCGTAGATAAAGTTAGAGGAAAAGTTATAACTTACAGTCTTGGCGGTGACGTAGAGGAAGGACCCCGTACTTACATTAGGCCGAAGTTCAAACAAATAAAACTAGTAGAAAATACAACATCTGCGATGCTCCAAAAGTTCGTCCAGAGTACAGGAACTCATAAATCGGGGAATGTGACCCCGAAAATGCACTGGATCAACCAGGCACCATCTTGAAGTTGAACATCATAGCGGAGCTATACATGCACGTCTGTTCGGCTTCCATGTTCTCGGCAGACCCCCTCTCTCTTGCACTCACAACGGTAAGCGGAAGTGGGTTTTCGTTACTCCAGGATCGGGTTGCGCCAGAGGTTGCGCAGTAGGTTACAGTCCACGGAAATTAAACGAGTCCCGGTAGGGCATATTAACCAACAGAGTTTACAGACCCGATGTAACTTCGAGTAGTTGCGTATAATCAAGTTTCAAATAAATAGTAACTCACCCACAGTCGTAGGAGAAGGAAGCAGTTCATTAATTTAAGTTACTATGAGGATTAAGTCCATATCTCGCAGGGAGATAAAGTGAAATAATTTCCACGGAGATAGACTCCAACTCGAAAATGTCAAACAAGGAGACAGTGTATTAATACTGTCTCAAGGGAAATAACTAACAGATCTTCCTGACCAGTGAATTAATATTTGGGAAAACATGGGCTATTCCTAAACAAAAAAAATGATACAAATATTTGTGTGGAAGAAAAGGTGTCAAGAAAATCTTCGAAGGATATTGCCAGAAGTGTCAAGAGAAACCAAGAAAGCTACTGTATTTATGGCTATCTAGAGATACACATTTTTTTTCAATAATACACTAGCATGTACCCGCGGCTTTGCCCGCGTTTATTAATTCAACTGTTTTATATAATACTAATGGTTGACCCCGCTGTTATTTTCCAGATAGTACGTCATATGTGTATCAAGTTTTTACACACACTGTTCCGTAATCTCGGTCGTTTAGTATAATGTATTTTGCACCCCTTCTCACCTCCAGTGCTAGAATAACACCCAGGGTATGCCCTGCTTGTCGTAAGGGTCTCAGTGTGGGTTGGCTTGTGTCAGGCTCATCATCCGACCTCACTTGGTCGACTCTTGTGTTTGTTATTTTCTTTCTTTGGCCGTTATCTTCACAGATCTCTTCAGTTTTCCCTCTGCTTAGTTAATAGGGGATGATTGCTTAGTTGTAACTCTTAGTAAAACAATAATTATCACCATCACCACCACCACTATCGTCTCTCACTCCCATGCCGTTGGAGCTGAAATTGGACTTAAAACACCATCTGAAGTGCATTTATTCATCTCAGCAACCACGAAAACTATGGATTATACATTAATATTTCACCCAATTTTCAACTCCACCCCTAGGGGTGTTATTCGGGATGAACTTAAACAGCATTTTGAGTGTCATCGTTCATAGAAGATAAAAGCAGAAATAAGTTTCAAGTAACACATCATAATCTTCACATACTGGTGGGTAGGCAACCCACTGATTGGACTTGTCTTGCGGTTTGCTTATCTTCCCCTATTTTTTCTCACCTCTTAGTGCCGAACTACGAATCGATTTCGTTCAAACCACTTCGTAATCCCTCTCAGAGGGAGACGCCGATGTGCAGGAATTTAGTCCTGCAAGAGTTCTTTTACGTGCCAGTAAATCTACTGACACGAGGTTGACGTATTTGAGCGCCTTCAACTACCACCGGACTGAACCAGGATCGAACCTGCCAAGTTGGGGTCAGAAGGCCAGCACCTCAACTGTCTGAACCACTCAGCCCAACTTGTGAAAACTAGATGAAGTCATATTTATCTTTATTAACTTTTTCCCTCCACAAAGATATTTAATGTTTCTCTTTCATGGGCCCCGGAAGTGGGTAGGCCAGTTGTCCCAACCATAAGTAGGCCTATATATTTTTTTAGAAATGTTAGATTATACCCCTATAGTACTATGATCTTTCTTTCTTAATCAGTTTACCTTTCAGGGTTGGTTCTCTCGAACTCAGCGAGGGATTTCACCTCTACCGCTTCAAGGGCAGTATCCTGGAATGTGAGACTTTGGGTATGGTGATGAAACTGGTGAGGAGGGCCTTTACCTCGCCCAGGCGGCCTCACCTGCTCAACAGGGGCCTTGTTGGAGGATGGGAAGATTGGAAGGGATAGACAAGGCAGAGGGAAGGAAACGGCCGTGGCCTTAGGTGCCTGGAGGAGAAGTGGGAAAATCCGAAAAACCACTTCGAGGATGGCTGAAGTGGGATTCGAAACCCCTCTACTAAGTTAACCTCCCGAGGCTGAGTAGACTCCGTTCCAGCCCTCGTACTATTTGTTTTCAACTTTCATGGCAGAGCCGGGAATCGATACCGGGCCTCTGGGAGTGGCAGCTAATCACATCAACTACTACACCACAGAGGCAGACTAGTACTATAATGCTACCTATATGTTTATGTTAGTGCTGAAATCCGATTTTTTACTTTAGTAATGCTGAAAGCCCGAAAATGTAATGTTATTCTTTAATATGGGAATCAGTCTAGAAGGAAATGTTGAAATTGATGTGATTTCTATCGAGGTTCGTTGTTATCCTAATACTATGGGTTACAGTACATTGCACGTATATAAAAGACTCCACTTATAAACTTGCTTTTTATCCGCGAATTTCTGCGGCCACAAAAGTCACTATTTTTCAAGAATGATGACATCTGCATATGGCAGATTGTCTGACTGTGCTGTTTTGAACCTTTCTTCTGTCATTTCCAAGTTATTCGCGATCATGAATAATAAGCAATCTGCTTTTAGCAACGGCTGATGCACAACGGCTGGTAGAGCTGCATGCGATACTGGATCGTGACGCCACAGCACGCCCCTTACGTCACAGGCCGTTTCACTCGCCTTGCGGAAAAGCACTTTTGAACACTTTTTTAATGGTAGAAAACAAGGCAACTTACCACAATGTAATACGTTTACGTACTATTTCATTGGTGTACTTTCCAAAAAAAAATATTTTTGAAAATTATGCATGTTCCTTATTCTCATCCTAATTCCCCCAACTGACAAATCTATTCACATCATATGCTCATTTACGTGCCTAACAGAAACTATGTTGCGTGCAATGGTATTTTTTATATACACCCCTACCCCATACTCTGCCCTTCCGTTTCTAACACCTATAAAGTACACTTTATAATCTCTTCCTCGTTATCTCCTTTTACCCGAATATCACTTACTCTTAGCATATCCAGATACATTCTCTTTGATAACTCAGCCAGTTCTACTTTATTTCTTCCATAAGCCCCATTGATACTGATAGCTCCCCATCGAATTCCATTTTGTTTACCAAGTTGTTTCCAAGGAGTCAATCGCCTGTCAAATGGGAGTGGGACTCCATTACTCCCATAGGTCAGAGGCTTGCTTAAAATGTTCTGAGCTCGGTAAATTAATGAAGCAGGATGCTACCCTACTTGCACATAGTCCAAGTGAGGATCTGTCCTGTAACGTGTTATGGACCACCAGTGGATTGTATAGTCCTAGTCTCCTGAGCACAAGGAGAGCCATGACTCAGAATATGTCTGAGATGCCCACTCCCATTCCATAACAACTGGTATCCCGACTCTCAGGACCACTTACTAGGCTGCTCAGCCGTTGCCCATGGTGACGTGACTACAGTAACCCACACCATAAACCATCATAATTTTTACTGTAAAAGTTATTATTTATGGTAGGTTAATGGGTCCTTGGAAGTGGCACTGGACACTTTTGTCCAGCTTCTACATGAAGAACGAGACAGGCTGACATTTAAATGATTCCAAGTCTTAAATTGTGTACTTTATTTCCAGGCCTGCTATTGAATTCATACCTTCCTTATTTCTTTTGGTTCTTTCATTTTTAAAGAACTCGTTAACTTAATATTAAGTTTGCTCCTCGTTATCTCTTATAGTTGTTTCATATTGTTAATATTTTGTATTATTACATCACACAATCAGTGTAAAGTGGTTTACTTTGACCCGTATCTGGTTAATTGCTAAATATAAAAATGAGTAAATAGATAAATTGTCCTTCCAGAAGACAGTTTTCAAGACTAAAATATAAATGCTACCATCCTTAACACCCAATTCAGATGCATTAAACAACTTTCCCCCTCGGTGAAGATAATACTGCAGAAAAATATGCAACTAAGGCACATGTGATGAGGCAGCATATAGGACCATGACTGAAATTACTGAATATGAGGAATATCGGCAGAAATGCCTTGATTTGTCACTTTAGGCCTACTATCAGGCCAATAGAGACACACTAGTAGGCCTACTTCTCAATACCCTACAGCTTACAGAACGCTAATTCCAAGAATTCTGGTTGGAAGTATGGTGGCGAGTGGAGGATCTGGGCCAATATGGAAATACAGTACATAAAAAACGGAGCCTGAAGTTTTATGGATGGATTTAACCAGATTGTGCAAAAGATATTGATGCACGATGAGAAACTCTGTTCGAACCCGAGTAAATACAAATTCAGCAGATAAGCCAGTCCTGAAAACTTAAGTGGCAAAAATGAAGAGGAGGATAATTCCATCCTAAATAAATAAATAAATAAATAAATAAATAAATATCTCCAAGTTATTCATTCTGAAAATCTGGAATCCGTAGTCGATCGCTCTTCCAATTCGCTGAACGCCCACTTCAA
Source organism: Anabrus simplex (assembly GCF_040414725.1). Taxonomy (NCBI): domain Eukaryota; kingdom Metazoa; phylum Arthropoda; class Insecta; order Orthoptera; family Tettigoniidae; genus Anabrus; species Anabrus simplex. The sequence goes on along the minus strand of NC_090278.1, from coordinate 44,401,092 downwards.
CAAGGAACCTGACAGGCAATGGCAGTTTGGCTTATCAGTTTTATAATGAATGTGTATAGTGCTTGAATTCTAACATTGGTACTGTTTATTACACAAGGGAACTCTTAATTGCTTACATAAAGAAACCGCGACACTGATAATCTATACACGGAGGTATGTATTGCTAGATACGGACTTAAACAAGAGTTGCTCATTGCCTTAGCATATCCTCAGACAATGATAACTGAAGAGACTTACATGATAATTACCTGTAAAAGAACTCACCATGAATGGAAAATCCCTTATTCTCTTCCCATAACCTCGTGTTTACCGCCGACACGAAGGATCGATACCACTCAAACGTCGACAGTAATAATATTATCGATATAAAACAGATGTAATCAATATTTCGTTACCTTCTTAGGCTGCTCGTCCACTGAATGCGACTACGTACGATTCCGTCATGAGGCGACTAGGTGCGTACTAGCGCGACTGCTCCCAATGCGCGAAGGTTGTAACGAAACCGCGTCCAGTGCAAGCGACCTCGAGCAGCCGACTTCACGCGATTATAGGCGACAACAGGCGACAAGCGACAGATCCCAGCCTGTACTCCACGGTTCCTGCAAGCATCCGGTTGTCTGTCGTCGTCATATGGAACATTATTTTTATCGTTACTACTTTTGTGATGGATGTAGTTAGTGAAAAGTTGATAAGTGCGGTTTGTGAAAGAACACCACTATGGAATATGAAAGATAAAGGTTCTCGATATATATATACAACGCGAACTATGCTCGAAGGTTGCAGGGGAAGTGGATGTTGATAATGGTAAGTAGGCTTACTCTTATTTATTTATTTATTTATTTATTTATTTATTTATTTATTTATTATTTATTTATTTATTTATTTATTTATTTATTTATTTATTTATTTATTTATTTATTTATTTATTTATTTATATGCCGGACCGTTTGGCTCAGTCGGTAGAACGCTCGCCTTCTGAGCCCAACTTGACAGGCTCGATCCTGGCTCAGTCTTGTGGTATTTCGAGGTGCTCAAATACGTCAGCCGCGTGTTGGTAAATTTTGGGACTTGTGTCTAGGGAACGACGGAGGTGCAGCCATAATCGGCTGTACTGGGAACTGCTCGGTTAATCTCTGCATTTAGTCCGTCCCACCAAGCATTTCCGCGAATTGCAGCCAGCAGCAGCAGCCAGTAGCATGACTGCGAACAGCTGTTACTTTTTAGAATTGGTACCAGTAATCAGTTTAATAGCCTCAGAATCTCTTATGATAGTGTAATTTATATAAGTATATTTCAGTTATTCCTATGTTGGTCTCGTCATTATCTAGACACAAGCGAGAGAGTACATTCTATTTCACTTGACAGTTTACCTCGTGGGTCACTTGAAAATTTGAAAAGCGCTGTTGTTATTAACTTAAATATCAAATTATACTATAGCAAAGCAAAGTCACCTCCGTACAGGCCATGAAGGCCCTTGGAGGAGTGGAAGGTAAAGGCTCCCACCATTGTTAACCTCGGCACCTGATGAGGTAGAGTGGTTAGCTTTACGCCCGGCCGCCTTTGCCCCCAGAAATTAACCTGGTACTCACTTTTGTGTAGGCTGAGTGAACCTCAGGGCCATATGCACCTTAAATTTCTTAAATTTTACGACTTCCTGACGGGGATTCGAAGCCACGTCCTTCCGGGCGAACCGAGCACGCCTTTACCGCCTCGGCCAGGTAGCCCCTATCAAATTATACTATATAAGTACATAATATACAGTAGATCAATTAGAGTGAATGTGATAGTATGAAACTTACCTAAATACAATTCTGGGCCCCTTCAGCTGAACAGGGGTGCTTTTTCGAGAAGGCTTTTTCAAGAAATAAATAGGCCTATATTAAAAACTGATTTGACACTAGAGACTTTGGTATTTATTTCGAGGCCAGTCATAAACAGTCTGCTAGGCCTATTGTAAACTTCTCAATGCCGGGCTCAACACTAACGTGCATCTAGAGCGCATGCATGGACTGATAAACCACATATACGGGGGGGGGGGGGGAGCCTAAGAGACTGGACATCGCAATCCATATCCTCATCCCCCTCATGTGTGCTTCTACAATTGTAGGGGGTTAACCTTGGTTACCCTCTTCAATTGAAGATCCTCTGCGTGGTGATGGGGACTAGTAGCTCCTTTTTGAGATGCCGAATGGAGCCCTATTGGGTAACCATTCGGTATACAATGAGGAGGAAGCTAGAGCACCACCCAACCCTAAGGTGTAACGCGACCCGTGCCGATGGGGTTCATGGCACATGGGAGATGTGTCTTGAACGGAGCCTTCGAGATACTTAGCGCCCTCTCGAAGTAAGTAGCCTTACCCGGGTATGTGGGGCTCTGCCTGGGCGGAAATTATATTCCCCAGCTACTCGTGGGACCTACATGAGTACCGTAGCCACCCAAAAACCGGAGAGCTCCTCTGGGGCCTCCGAGAGAAACACCAGTTCAACAACAACCGATGGGGACTCTTCGGAGATAACCTCGGATAGTACGATCTCGACAGTAAGAGAGCTCACTCTAGAGGTGAGCAATCTTATAGTCCAGAAGAAGAAGAAGAAACAGCGCTCCGGTGCTGAGAAGAGGAGGTATAAGAAGGCTTTAAAGGCCCGGGAGCAGGCCAAATATTGCCTAACTCCTGGATCTGAGAGGCCTTCTACTGCCACGACAGAGACGACTGTGCGGGGGATCCAATAGGCACAGGAGGCGAGACCCTGAAAAGGGCTCTGCTTCTAGGGCACAGAGGACTCGACCCACCAAGACGCCAGTGGGGAAACGACTTCTGTCGGGGGCAATCCCAGAAGAAGATCGGCAGGCCCTCAAAAGACCCAAGGTGGAGTATGCCAGGATAGCTAAAGCTGGATGACTATAGTGCCTGTAGGATATCCTGACCAGCAGCTAACTAAGAAATAGGTAGAGTCTGTGGAGGATGCTATCACCAATCTGATAGATGAGCTTCCGGAGCAGGGGCCCATTAAGCCTCAGTTCCTGGATTGCTATCTGTCGAGAGGTGCGGCCATCATTATCGCAGAGAATGAGACTGTAACATGGTTTTATAGTCTTGTTACAGGTATGCAACCGTGGGAAGGAGCTAGGCTCACAATTGTGGGCATGGATAAACTCCTTTCGTATACGAGAGTCATGGTCTGGATACTAGGACAACCGAAGAACTACAATATCCTTTTGGGAAGAATGGTACGCCAGAACCATAGCTTAAATCCCAACAGCTGGAGAATCTACGACCGCAAGGAGGAGAAGAGAGGTGTCCGACCTGTGGTCACCATGGACTCGAGACAAGTGGAAAAATTGGTGGGGAAGATGATCTTCTGCGGGATGCATGTTGCTACCTTCACCCTGGTGGAGGGCAAACGCGACAAGCAGAGGACCAACCCCATCACAGACAACACTGAGACCAGCTGGGGCAAAGAGCGGGAGCCTGGACAGGAGCCGGGGCCAGCCAAGCCTCAGGATTCATCGCGGGAGATGGAGCTGCACGTACCGGAGACCGCATAAGGTAAAGTATTGCATGAAAGTAAGTATTTATTTATTTATTTATTTATTTATTCCTTCATTCATTTATTTATTTAATTATTTACTTATTTTTATTTATTCATTTATTCATTCAATCATTTATTTATTTTCTTATTTATTTATTTATATCTTTATTTATTTATTCATATATTTATTTTATTTATTTATTTATTCATTCATTATTTAATTTATTTATTTTATGTATATATTTATTTATTTACTTATTTATTTATGTATTCTTTCGTTCATCATTCATTCATTCATTCGCTCATTCATTTATTTATTTATTTATTTATTTATTTATATATTTATTATTTATTTTTTATTTGTTCTTTATTTATTTATTTATTCATTTATTTATTTACTTATTTATTTAACTTATTAATTTATTTATTCATGCATTCATTCAATCATTCATTCACTCATCCATTCTTCATGCCTTCATTCATTTAATTATTTATTTATTTATTTATTTATTTATTTATTTATTTATTCATTCATTTATTCCTTCATTTATTAATTAATTAATTTATTTACTTAATTATTTATTTATTTATATATTTATTTATTTATATTTATTTATTTATTTATTTATTTATTCATTCATAAATAAGTAAATAAATATATAAATAATTAAATAAATGAATAAATCAATATATGAATAAAAAATAAAAAATTAATTAATAAATAAATAAAGAATAAGTAAATAATTAAATAATAAATAAATAAATTAACTAATAAATTAATAAATGAATGAATGAATGAATACATAAATACAAAATATATAATAAAATAAACAAACCAATAAATCAATAATTAATAGGTAAATAAATAACTAAATGAATAAATAAATGAATAAATGCATGAATGAATGACTGAATGAGTGAATAAATAATTAAATAAATAAATAATTAAATAATTGAATAAATTAATAAATAAATATATAAATAAATATAAAAGAAATAAATAAATAAGGAAATGAATGAACAATAAATATATAAATGAATAAATAAATAAATAAATAAAAGAAATATATAAATAAATCAAAAAATAAATAAATGAATGAATGAATAATTGCATGTATGAATACATAAATAAATAAATACATAATGAATACATAACTAAATAAATATATAAATAAATGAATAAATAAATGAATGAATGTATAAAGAAATAAATAAATAGGTAAGTAAATAAGTAAATAAACAACTAAATAAATAAATAAACAAGCAAATAAATAAATCAAAATATAAATAAACAAATAAATAAATAAATAAATAAATAGGTAAATAAATAAGTGAATTAATTAATGAATAAAGAAAAAATAATTAAATACATAAATAAATAAATAAAAAAGAAATAAATAAATAATTAAATCAATAAATAAATAAATGAATGAATAAATAATTAAATAAATGAATGAATGAATGAATAAATAAATAAATATATAAATAAATAAACAAGTAGGTAAATAAGTAAATAAATAAATAAAAATGAATGAATAAATAAATAGATGAATGAATGAATCAATGAATGGATGAATAAATAAATAAGCAAACAAAATACATAAATAATAAATAAATGACTGAATAAATGAATGAATAATTAAATAAATGAATACATAAATGAATGAGTAAATAAATAAAAAAATTAATGAATTAATCAATGAATGAATAAATAAATAAGTAAGTAAATAAATGAATCAAGAAATAAATAAAGGAATAAATGAATAAATCAATAAATTAATAAATAAATGAATGAGTAAATAATTAAATCAATAAATACATAAATGAATGAATGAATAATTAAATAAATAAATACATACATAAATATGTGAATGAATCAATACATAAATAAATAAGTACATTAGTACATAAATAAAAAAGTACATAAGTAAATAAATAAATACATAAATAAATAAGTATATAAGTAAAAACATAAATAAATAAGCACACAAATTAATAAGTAAATACATACATACATAAATAAATGAATGAATGAATGAATAAAAAAAGATAAATAAATGAAATATATGAATGAATGAATAAATAAATAAATAAATAAAGTAATAAATAAATGAATAAATAAATCAATCAATAAATAATAAATGAATAAATGAATGAGGAAATAAATAAATGAATGAATGAATGAATAAATAAATAAATAAATGAATACATAAATAAATCAATAAGTAAATAAATGAATAAATAAGTAAATAAATACATAAATTCATGGATGAATAAATAAATAAATACATAAATTAATAAATAAATGAATGAATAAATAAATAAATACATAAATCAATAAGCATTAATAAATAAATAAGTACATAAGGAAATAAATAAATATATAAATAAATAATTAAATAAGTAAATACATAAACAAATAAGCACATAAATTAATAAGTAAATAAATAAATACATAAATAAATAATTGAATGAATGAATGAATACATAAATGAATGAATAAATAAATAAATGAATAAAAATAAATAAATAACTAAATGAATGAATGAAAAATCAATCAATCAATAAATAAATGAATCATTTGAATCAATAATTGAATGAATGAATAAATAAATAAGTATATAAATGAATCAATAAATAAATAAAGGAATAAATGAATAAATAAATCAATAAATAAATGAATGAGTAAATAAATCAATAAATAAATAAATCAATAAATAAATAAATAAATGTATAAATAAATAAATACATAAATAAATAATTCAATAAAAAAATAGAAAATACATAAATAAATGAATGAATGAATACATAAATAAATAAGTACATTAGTAAATAAATAAATAAGTACATTAGTAAATAAATAAATAAGTACATTAGTAAATAAATAAGTACATAAGTAAATAAATAATACATAAATAAGTAAATAAATAAATACATACATAAATGAATGAATTAATGAATAAATAAAAAATAAATAAATGATAAATAAATCAATAAATAAAAGAATGAATCAATAAATAAAGAAATAAATAAATGAATCAATAAATAAATGAATGAATGAATACATAAATAAATCAATAAATGAATAAATCAATAAATACATACATAAATAAATACATAAATAAATGGATAAATGAATAAATAAAGAAATAAATAAATACATATATTCATGGATGAATGAATATAAATACATAAATGAATAAATGAATGAATGAATGAATGAATGAATAAAGAAAGAAAGAAATAAATACATAAATAAATAAGTACATTAGTAAATAAATAAGTACATAAATAAATAAGTAAGTAAGTAAATACATAAATAAATAAGTACATAAATACATAAGTAAATAAATAAATACATACATAAATAAAGGAACGAATGAATAAATAAATGTGTTGTGATTATTGGGATTTGATTATTTGGACTCGGAAGACGGCGATGAATTGTGTATGTAAAGTATTTATTCAATTGTTTTGGTTTCTCCTCAGTATGTGAAGTTTGGAATTGTTTGATTTGTTTGAAGTTAATATGATTTTAAGATTATTTGATTGTAATGGTAATTCTGGTGCATACTGTACCACACGCGCCATATCGGCGTGGGTGATTTCCGGTTTCGTAAAGTTGCACCAATTTAGAAATTTCTCAAGGCTTCCTAAATGTTCTCTGTCAGCGCTATTTTTTCTGCGCTCCTATTGGAGAAAATAAAAGGAAATGTGATTGGCAGGTGAAGGAAAACATCGTACGCTCATTGGCCGTGGTAAGATTTCATTATTTCCGGGGAGAAGCGTTGTCGCTGTAGCCTTGCTCTGCGAGGGCGGTCTTTTCTGTTTGACGACTGAAGGGAACGGTCACCTTCCAAGGTACGGGTCTTCTTGGCCCCGCCATCCGGTAAGCACTGATTTTTTTTTAACTTTTCAGGTATTCAGATTCAGGTGTAGTGTTTCACTTAATTTATCTTGCCGGAGCATACCCGTGTTTCCTTCTGCTTCCAAATGTTATAATTATGACTTAGCCGTTTCGGTAAGTCACCTCACTTTGTCAAGAGATAGTTCCCGTTTGTTGTTTTGTAAATTAAATGTTATACGCCTTTCGAAATAATCTTTATAAGTAATATTTTCCTCGGGACTGTCTCATTCATTCCGCTTCATCATGGAATATTCATCTTTAGGTTGGGTACTCTTTCTCAGAAGTGTTTTTGAGGGGGCTACCCACTGAAGATGCTTTGCTCCATGATTATACGTAAATATTTTCCTCCTTAGATTTATCTCTTCACTTTAGTATAACGTTACCTTCCTTTTATTTATTTCAAACTGTTTTGGGTTTTAAAGGTAACGCCACGACATTGGAACGTCATGTGTGATGTTCCGGTGTAAAAGAAATTTAATAACTAAATGCTACCCTCATGTAAACTGTAAATTGTAATGGTTGTTGAAATAATGCCGTCAAAATTTTAATGGTATATTGGCTATTGCTTTATATATGAAATTGAATCTAAATTGTTAAGTAAAGTTTAGGATTACATTGACTTCGCTTCTTCAGTATTACCAATACCTTCCACCGCCTGGATATGGTTCCCAGCCGCTTCCCGGTTATCCTTTCTTAACAGTCATGTTGGTTAAACTGTTTGTTTATTTTCTGTGATTAATGTGCTTGCAAATTTAGTTTCGTACATGTTGACACGCCTAGTGTAGAGTACTTTTGGTGAATGCATTACGGTATCAAACATTTTCTCTTCATTAAACCGATTAATTGTAACCTTACCCTTTGGAGAGGTTACAGTATGCAAATGTAACCGTGGGATTTCGAGCGCTTACATAAATAATAATAATAATGAAGTAATAAAATAATACCAGTAGTAAATAAGATAATACTTAATAATATGAATAAGGAGGTAGAAATATGACGCAGGGGCGGAGAATTCATATAAACCAAATACAGGGAACACTTACAGGCCTATAAATGACAAGTAAGACAGGATAGTGGAACGTGCGGGAACCCCTTATCGAGATACATGGAACGTATGACGTTATGGGGGAGAAAAGACTTACAAGAAACACCCTCTAGCTCAACTATATTAAAAATGACAAGAAAGTTTTACAAAATACAGTTCCACGACACGGAAACAAGACATACTTAAGTAACTTAACATAAAATGTGATTTAACAAAGAAGGTGATGCTACATTAAAGGTATAGTTTAAAGCGGAAGTATTTAATGGATGAAAGAATTGAAACTACGGCAATAGGAACCTAGGGTAAACTCGGACACATTAACTTAAACTTTTAAAATGACATTAAGCAAAGAAATAATGAAACACAAAAGGAATTAAACTAAATGAAACGAAACCAGAAAACATTGAGAATAACATTGCAAAAACTCTGAAATAACACCGCGGAAAGATGGAGCTCCCGAGGGTAGTGGCCCTCGAGCGCGAACGCTCGCTTGGACGGTCGGATGGAAATTGACGCCGAGATCACGCATCATTTTTCCCAAGCCGACTAGAAGACCGGAAATGGCCCGATTACAATCAACCAATAAGATCAAACTTACCCTAGATTCCTGGACCTTTTTGCCAATAGGAACTCTCGTGTCCATAAATGGTCATTTTAACATCGTTAACAATTGCACAAGTTCTGGAACATTACGATTACAACACCAAAATTTCATCATAGGAAACCACACCTGTGATACAGGGTGACTTAATTTAAATAACCTTTTACATTTTTAAATCACATTACAAACATCAAATCAACCTTTGGACAAGTTACACCCTTGCTGACATTAATTTAAATTATAAATTACAAAATTTACATACAAAAAAATCACTTCGAAAACAATTCTCGTATCTCGCAATGTTCATTTACAGTTCCATATTGTCGTGATGTTTCCATATTTAAAAATTTTTTACAAACATATTTCAGTTACACAAAAAAAAATTCCAGCGGAGTCCAGAGTTCAATTTCTTCATTTCTCAAAATATTACAAACAAAAATGAAATCCTTCATATAAGCCACACAAAAACTTTAAAATTTACATTTCTAAACACACTGTAGTTCCAATTGTCCGTCCCACCGACCGGTGACAAAATGAATGAATGAATAAATAAACGAATGAATAAAAATAAATAAATAACTAAATGAATGAATGAACAAATCAATAAATAAATAAATGAATCAATGAATCAATAATTGAATAAATAAATAAATAAACATATAAATAAATAAATAAATAAATAAATAAATAAATAAATAAATAAACAAATAAATGAATAAATAAATCTATAAATAATAAATGAATGAGTAAATAAATAAATAAATGTATAAATCAATAAATAAGTAAATACATAAATAAATAAATCAATAAATAAAATACATAAATGAATGAATGAATAAATACATAAATAAATAAATGAATGAATGAATACATAAATAAATAAGTACATTAGTAAATGAATAAATACATAAGTAAATACATACATAAATAAGCACATAAATTAATAAGTAAATAAATAAATACATACATGAATGAATGAATAAAAAATAAATACATGATAAATAAATCAATAAATAAATGAATGAATAAATAAATCAATGAATGAATGAATAAAGAATTAAATAAATAAATGAATCAACAAATAAATACATGAATGAGTGAATGAATGAATGAATAAATAAATGAAAAAATGAATACATTAATAAATCAATAAATATATAAATAAATACATAAATGAACGAATGAATAAATAAATAAATAAATAAATCAGTACATCAGTAAATAAATAAATAAGTACATAAGCAAATAAATAACTAAATAAATACATAAATCAATAAGTAAATAATAAATACATAAATAAATAAGCACATAAATTAATAAGTAAATGAGTAAATAAATAAATGGATACATTAATAAATAAATGAATGAATGAATAATTAAATAAATAAATAAATAAATAAATGCATAAATGAATGATTGAATAAATCAATAAATAAATAAATAAATATATAAGGAAATGAATAATTAAATAAATAAATGAATAAATAAATAATTAAATAAATGAATGAATAAATAAATATATAAATAAGTAAATAAGTAAGTAAAAATACATAAATAAATAAATCAAAATCAATGAATGAATAAATGAATTAATGAATAAATGAATGAATGAAGAATTAAATGAATGAATAAATAAATCAATAAATAAATGAATCAATGAATGAATCAATACATAAATAAATAAATATTTAAATGAATCAATAAATCAATCAATAAATAGATGAATAAATGAATGAGTAAATAAATAAATGAATGAATAAATAAATAAATGGACAAATAAGTAAATAAATAAATAAATACATAAATAAATGAATGAATAAATAAATAAATACATACATGAATGAATGAATGAATGAATAAATGCATGAATGAGTAAATAAATGAATCAATTAATGAATCAATAAATAAATGAACAAATGAATCAATAAATAAATGAATAAATAAATAAATAAAGGAATAAATGAATGAGTAAATAAATAAATAAATGTATAAATGAATGAGTAAATGATAAATAAATGAATAAATAAATAATAAATACATAAATAAATGAATGAATGGATAAATAAATACATAAATGAATAAATCAATAAATGAATGAATACATAAAAAATAAATACATTAGTAAATAAATAAGTACATAAGTAAATAAATATATAAATGAGTAAATAAGTAAATACATAAATAAATAAGCACATAAATTAATAAGTAAATAAATAAATACATAAATAAATGAATGAATGAATAACAAAATAAATAAATGATAAATAAATAAATAAAAAAGACATAAATAAATAAATTAGTAAATAAATAAATAAATTAAAAACAAAAACAATAATGAAATAAGTAAACAAATAAAAAATAATAAATGAAGATTACAATATATAAATTAATAAATGCATGAATGAATCAATAAATAAATAAATCAATAAAAATGAATAAATAAATAAATGTATGAATGAATAAAAAATAAATAAATAAGTAAATATATAAATATATAAATGAATTAATGCATGAATAAATGAATGAACCAATGAATAAATAAATAAGTAAATAAATAAATCGATAAAGAAATAAATGAATGAAGAAATAAATAAATAATAAATAAGTAAATAAATAAATTTAATAAACATGTAAGTAAATAAATAAAGAAGTAAATAAATTAAAAACAAAAGAAATAAGTAAATACATAAATAAATCACTAAACAAATGAATGAATGAATAAATAAATGAATAATTAAATAAAGTAAACAAATAAGTAAAGAAATCAATAAATAAAAAATAAATAAGTTAATAAATAAAAAATAAATAAATAAACAAATGAATGAATAAGGAAATAAATACATAATAAATAAGGAAATATATATGAATGCATGATTGAATGAATGAATCAATGAATAAATGAATAAATAAGTGAATAAATAAATCGATGAATAAATAAATAAATGAATGAATGAAGAAATAAATTAGTAAATAAATAAATAAGTACATAAATAAATTAATTAATTAATAAGTATATAAGTAAATAAAGAAATACATACATGAATGAATGAATAAAAAGTAAATAAATGATAAATAAATAAAGAACACCTCCAGCATCATAAGAGGGGCGAAAAGAAAATACAACAAAGAACTGATTAAGCAAGCCGAGGAGGATTTTGGAAAAAACAACTCCAGAGACTTATACAAAGGTCTAAAACAACAGACGACCCAGTTCACACCCCAAACTTTACACTTCCTGAGAACAGACGGATCATTGTGCCTCAATGATGATGACTGCATCAAGACCCTAGCTGATTATTTCCAAGGACTTTTGAATGCTGAAGAACCTGCGCAGCGCCTCCCAGTTAGAGAACCAGCTAACCCGGACACCAAAGACATCCCTCCTCCCACCTATGAAGAAGTAAGAGATACCATTCAACTTCTCAAGAACAACAAAGCTCCTGGAGAAGACGGAATAGTGGCAGAAATGTTGAAACAAGCTGGTGAGCAAACATTCAGGCACATACACAAAGTAATCCTGGACATATGGGCTAAGGAAAGGCTCCCAGATGATTGGACATCAGCTGTTATCCATCCAATCCACAAGAAAGGAAGCAAAACAGATCCCAGCAACTATAGAGGAATATCACTCCTTTCAGTATCGTATAAAGTCTTTTCCAAGATTCTGGAACAGCACATAACAAGACAACTGGATAAAGAATTAGGAGAATATCAAGCAGGGTTCAGAACTGCAAGGTCTTGTGCTGAACAGATACAAAATCTGAAGACCATCCTTCAATATAGCAAGAAAAGATGCCGACAGTGGGTAGCTATCTTTGTCGACTTCCAGAAGGCATACGACTCCGTGGATAGGATCACACTTTTCAACGCCTTAAGAGAACTGGGACTAAACGAAAAAATTAATAGGTTGGTGCAAGCCACCCTGCACAACACCACTTCCAAAGTTAAGTTTAGAGGTCAATTATCAGAGAGCTTCACAATCAAAACAGGGGTGAGGCAAGGAGATGGTATCTCATGCATATTATTTAACTGTGTCCTGGAAAAGATCATAAGAGAATGGACCAGGTCATTACCTGAGAACACCGGATTAAAAATGGGGTTTAAATCAGACAACCTGAGGATTCCATGCCTGGCCTTTGCTGATGACCTTACTTTATTAGCAAACGACATGCATGAGGCCACTATGCAGCTTCAAACACTGCACTCTATTGCAGCTAAAGCGGGCCTCATGATCAACATTGGAAAGACCGAGTTTATGACCAACATCAAAGATGCGCCTACAACAATGGGAGTCAGTGATACAAAACACATCAAGAGAGCTAAAAATGTGAAGTACCTCGGAGAGTGGGTATCGGAGGACCTAAGTGAAACGATGGCTCTTGAACAAAGGAGAATCAAATTAGACAAGGCCTACCATGCCTGCAGAAAACTGTATGCCTCAAAGCATTTATCAAAGAATGTAAAACTGAGACACTATAATGCAGTAGTCAGACCATCAGTCCTCTATGCAGCAGAATGCCTATCCCTAACTAAAAAAACCCCACTGAGAGCCCTGGAAGTGCAAGAACGGAAATTCCTGAGAAGAATAATAGGGCCAAGGATCCTACCAGATGGAAGGCGATGGTACAAACCCAACAATGAGCTCTACCAGCATCAAGAAAACCTCATAGATGCCATCAGGAGAAAACGTCTGACTTTCTATGGACACCTATACAGAATGGATCCTAATAGATTATCCCATAAGATCTTCAAGGTTGCTAACAAAGGCAAAGCTACTGGATTCCCCTGGACCAAACATGTGGACAAAGATCTTGCAGAGCTTAATATTAATCAAGCCGCCATTACTGACAGAAATGCATACCGTTTAATGGTCAAAACTAAACCTTTCCTAACATCCCTTGCATCAGCTAGCCACAAAGGAGCCGGGAATTGGTCAGAGGAGCGCAGGAAAGAATTCAGCGAGAAAATGAAGGAATACTGGGCCAACAGGAAGGCTCAAGAGGCCACTAAGAACACAATCCAGTATGCTAAAAGGGGCAGACGAAGACAAAAACACAGCTAGAACACAAGCACCGTGGTCCACAGATGGCCTAAACGCGAAGAAAAAAAATATATCTTAGTAAATCAATAAATGAATAAATAAATTAATTAATGAATAAATGAATGAATAAATAAATAATTTAATATGTATAGAAATAAATGAATATATAATAAATAAATAATGAAATAACTAAATAATAAGTAAATAAATAATAAATAAAATTAAGAATAAATAAATGAATGAATAGATAAATAAAGTAAATAAATTAGTAAATAAATAAATAAATGAATAAGTGAATAAATAAGTAAGTAAATAAGTAAAGAAATTAAAAACAAAAACAATAAAGTAATATGAATATAAATAAATAACAATTAAATATATAAATATATAAATGAATAAATGCATGAATGAATGAATGAATCAATCAATAAGTGATAAATAAATAAATAATAAATAAATAAAATGAAAAATAAATATATAAATAAATAAATAAATGAATAAGTAAATAAGTAAATAAATAAATAAAAAAAAAATAAATATACAAATGAATGAATGAATAAATAAATAAGTAAATAAATAAATAATTAAATAAATAAATACATAAGTGAATGAATAAATGAAAGAATGAATTAATGAACGAATGAAGAAATAATTAAACGAATGAATGAATAAATAAATAAATAAATATAAAATAAATAAATGAGTGGATGAATAAATAAATAAGTATAGAAATGAAAACACGGATTGAGAACGCTCTCAAAACGATAGTTAATATTACAGAAACAGGTTTTTACCTTAAGAATGAGAAGAAAGAAGAGATACTAAAAGCGGTAAGTGATCTGAGAAACTGCTTTGATATTTTAACTAATGTAGTGAATGACAAGAACAACGAAATGATCGTTTCTGAAAGCGAGGTTATGGAATACCAAAGAGAAGACGTATCACAGGGAGAAGACAGTTTGATTCCGAGACAACTAGCGCCATCTGATAGCCACAACCAAGAACCTGCAAGTAACTCAGACTGGCAGCTACTTCCATCTAGCGGCCACACCCAAGTAGGAGAAGGTAACTCGACCTTGGAACAAATAGCTTCATCTCCCGGCCACAACCAAGAACGTACAAACAGCAACAACAAGCAACTTCAACCATCTGACGGCGGAATGCAAAGCTCGCATTTACGTGAACGGACAACCCAGCTCATTCAGCAAAAGAAAACCGTGAACTATGAAACTACGGATCCAGCGGATTTAAAAGAACCCGTAAGATATATGATGGACTTCATAACGAATAAAATAAATATAATTATTGAAGAAAAAGTTACGCAGACCCTGAATAGGAATGCAGTGCTTACGCACAAGGATAATGAAGTACCCAATAACAAAAAATACGGAAGGGATAACGATCATAACTATAGAGGAGAAACAGAATGGACAACTGTAATAAATAAAAGAAACACACAAACCATCCGAGGGACAAGGGTTCAAGAAGATGATCTACAAGCTGCTGACAAAATGGCATGGCTTTACCTAGGCAATCTGAAAGGAAACGCAACGGAAGAGAAGGTTAAGAAGTACCTAGAGAAAAAATGGAATTAAAGATAATATCCATTGCGAAGAACTTCACACACGAAGTGAAAACAAGGCCTTCAAAATAGGTTTCCCTTTCAAATTCCTTGAAGATGCTGTACGACCGGAATTCTGGCCAAATAGAACAATCGTAAGAAGATTTCGTTTTCGGAGAGCAAACTGTGCTGAAGGAGAACTACAATAAACATACACATATGCTCTTATGGAACATTGAAGGCATAAAAAACGCTCTGCCTCTCTTTCCAATGGAGACATTAAGCAACTACAACGCCATTATACTGACAGAAACATTCTTAACACAGGATTTCAACATTCAAGGATATTACGGTATTCATTCATTCGCTCGTCAGACCACAGGAAGACCATGAGGAGGGGTCTCCATCTTTCTCAAACCGAACTTAGGGAAAATATAACAAATAATAAAAGAAGAAAACACAATTACCGTAAAGACCAGCCTACTATCAATCATTGGCCTGCATGTTCAACCACATATGTCAACAGAGGACACAATCGAAAGAATAACAGAGGCCTTGTCACAAACGCAAACAGATGATAGAGTAATCTTCGCAGGCGACCTAAATGCAAGAATAGACAAACCAACCGTCAGAACAGAATTGATTAAAGAGGCTCTGGAAGAAGCCGGCTATGTCCTTGTTAAGAGTCCCTACATGAAAACGTACATAGCCTCGAATGGAAGCAGCGCCATAGATTTAGTCTTTTACAGAGGTGCAGACATTAAAATATTCAGTCAAAAAGCATTATGGACTTCAGCCATAGCTCCGATTAGGAAACATATACCAATCTCGACAGTCTTTGAAATTACTCATAAATATCAACTGCCAATACAACCAAGTAAGAAAATATCCAGGAAATTAGATCCAGAAAAACTAAGACATATCGGTGATGAGACAGATAAAGCAAGGCTATTAGTTCAACGACATGAACTAACTGAAGCAGTGGAAATGTGTACAAGAACCCTTCAATCATGCCAAACTCACACTAAAGTAAGGAGATCACAACCATGGTTCAATAAAGACTGTTACAATGAACGGAAAAAGACCCTCCTGGCACTACATCGAGCGAAGAACACATCGAACCCGAGTCACCTGGCCCAATACGCCGAACAAAGAAGGAAATACAAATCACTAATCAAGAAAACAAGAACGGAGTACATTGAGAAAGACTCCAGGAGACGTGCTGCAAACGCCCAAAATGACCCATTCCTAGTGCTTAGGAAACCAAAAACTTCAGTAACAAATAATATCTCAATGGAGTCATGGGAAAACCATTTCAAAAGCATTCTCAACCTCCAACACCGATCAACAGCTTTTGAATTAACTCCAGTAACAATGACGGGAAATCACATCACCATAACGAGGCAGGAAATATATAATACAATAACAGCAGCAAAAAATGGAAAGGCCCCCGGCCCAGACAGCATTTGCACAGAACACCTGAAAGACTCTCTACCTGTCATGCTAGACTACTGGGTAGAACTATTCAACACATGCATATTTAAGAAAGGAGAAACTGACAATCCTGATTCATATCGAGGTATAGCCCTCGAAAATACATCATTCAAAATCTTCATGAAAATCTTAACAATCAGGCTTGCAGAAGAAATAGACTCCCAGATACCAGAAAATCAATTCGGCTTCCGAAAGGGAAGAAGCACACTACATGCCGTAAAATATCTAATAGAACAAGTCCAAGATACATTGAGGCATCCAGGAAAGAAATATTTTGTAGTCTTCGTAGACTATCGTAAGGCTTTTGACCTTGTTGATAGAGCAACACTCATCCGAAAACTCAATTACCTAATAGGAGCTACACATCCGATAGCAATCATCATCTCGAATATCCTCAAATATAACTATGTCCAAATATCAGACAACATAACCCTATCGAAAAACGTAACCCAAACAAACGGAGTCCTACAAGGTGACCCAATCAGCCCAATTTTATTCAACATCATGACAGCAGACATCACAGAAATAATCACAGATACCTCAGCATTGCTTATACTTTACGCAGATGATATGGCAATAGGCTCAGAAAACATAGAAGAGCTCCAAGAGGTCCTCAATAGGCTCACATCATGGGCAGAAAGAAACGGTTTGCAAATAAACCACAACAAAACTAAACAAATGACCTTTAGGAAAGGAGGAAAACATGCACCTAAAAATACAATAACCATTCACAACAAACCTCTGGAAGTAGTGCCGAAATTCAAGTACCTTGGAGTCACCCTCCAAACTACTCTAACATCCTACAATATCCACGCCAAAGAAAGAGCAGCCGCAGCAATAAAAGCCATCTACAACATTCAACAACCTCAACAAATATCATTGGGTACAGCAATGCTACTGTTCAGGACAGCCATATCACCAATAGCAACCTATGGGATTAGCATCACCTGGGAAAAACTCACACTCAGCGACCTGATGACAATAGAAAAAGTCAAGGCCCGATATCTCAAAATAATACTAGACATTGGGAAGTCATCCCCTTCAAGGTTAACGTATGTTCTAACCAAGGAGGACTACTTCATTGACGATATCAAAACACAGTTTTGTCTACCAAACACCAAGCCCTACGAGAATGCATGCCAAATTTTAAACGAGAAAAGGAATGCTATTTGGTCCGACTTCTAGTCCACGGACGCTATAATGACGGAAGAATGGAAGCAAGCAAATTACGAGCTACGGCACGTAATTACACGTTACGCCACTCATGAATTTCACCACAGATTCTGCCAAACCAAAAACTTCCACCAGCCGAACGAAGATTGTATATGTAACCTGTGCAACGATCATTGTAAAGGATACCATGCACAAAACTGCAAAATGAGGACAACCTCAGTGATAAGAATGGCATTAGCATAGTTGACGACCTGTACAAAAACTGTTTTTGCACATTGTGCGCTTTTCATTTAATAATAAATAAATAAATAAGTAAATTAATAAATAAATGAATAAATAACTAAATAAATCAACAAAGTAAATGAACGAATGAATGAATGAATAAATAAATAAATACATAAACAAATCATAAAAAAATAAATAAACAAATAAATAAATAAAAATAAATGAATGAATGAATAATGGAATGAATAAATAATTAAATAAATGAATGAATGAGTGAATAAATAAATATATAAATAAATCAATAATTAAATAAGTAAAACATACATAAATGAATACATAAATGATTAAATAAATAAATGAATAAATTAATTAATTAATTAATTAATTAGTGCATAAGTAAATAAATAAATATGTAAGAAAATAAGTAAATCAATCACTAAATAAATAAATAACAAATTGAATGAATGATGATTGAATTAATAAAGAATAAATAAATAAATAACAAAAGGAGTAAATAAATAAATAAGTTAATAAATAAGTAAATAAATTAAAAACAAAATAAATAAAGAAATAAGTAAATACGTAAATAAATATGTAAATAAATAACTAAATAAATCAATGAATGAATAAATGAATAAATACATAAATAACTAAATAAGTGAATAAATAAATAAATAAATAAATAAATAATAAATAAATAAATATATAAATAATAAGTAAATAAATAAACAAATAAATGAATGAATGAATGAATGAATGAATTAATGAATAAGGAAATAATAAATAGACAATAAATAAATAAATAAATAAATTATTAATAAATAAATATATAAATGAATGAATGAATAAATAAATAAATAAATAAATAACTATATAAATAAATAAATAAATACATAAATAAATAAATAAATCAAATGAAAAATAAACATATAAATAAATAAATAAATAAATAAATAAATGAATGGATATATAAAAAGTAAATAAATAAATAAATAAATATAAATCAACACATAAATATATAAATAAATAAATAATGAATGAATGAATGAATAAAAAATAAATAAGTAAATAAATAAATAAAAATATAAATAAATAAATAAACAAATGAATGAATAAATGATCAAATGAATAAATAAATAAATAAGTGAATGAATAAATGAAAGAATGAATGTATGAACGAATGAAATAATAATTAAATAAATGAATGAATGAATAAATGAATAAATAAGTAAATCATTAGAAAATATATAAGTAAATCAATAAATAAATAAGTAAATAAATACATAAATGCATAAATAAATAAATAAAAAATGAATCAATGAATGGATTAATAAATCAATACATAAATAAATAAATAAATAAGTATACAAATAAATAAATAACTATATAAATAAATAAGTAAATGAATAAATAAATAAATAAATAAATAAAGTAAATGAATGAATAAATAAATAATAATAAATAAATAAAAACATAAGTAAATAAATAAATAAGTAAATGAATGAATAATGGAATGAATAAATAATTAGATAAATGAATCAATAAATGAAGGAGTGAATAAATAAATAAATAAATAAATAAGTAAATAAATACATAAATGAATAAATAAGTAAATAAATAAATAAATTAATTAATTAATAAATGAATGAATGTATAAGTAAATAAATAAATAGGTAAGTAAATAAGTAAATAAATCACTAAATAAATAAATAACAAATTGAATGAATGAATGATTGAATTAAAAAGAATAAATAAATAAATAAATAAATAAACAATAAATAATAAATTAATAAATATATAAGCATATAAATAAATAAATGAATAACTAAATAAATAAATAATAAATACGTAAATAAAGAATAAATAAATAAGTGAATAAATAAATGAATAAATAAAGGAGTTTTGGATGCGCTTGAGAACGGTTGGCTGTTGAGAGAGCTCTTGCATGATTGTAGTGATAAAGTAGTGAAAACCTATTGAAATAGCTTAATTTTGTGTATATCTGATTCATTTAATGCTGTTTATATAGTGGTGTTTAGTGCTTGTAGGTAGAAATTGGGAGTAGTGATATTTATTTAAATTTTGTAACAAGTAATTCAGCTGGTCTTCAGTAAATTACGTTTTCTAGGTTAAGCAGGTTAGCTAGGTGTACCTTGTTTGGAATTTAGGTTTAGGAAATACTTTAGGTAATAATATTAACTGTAAAATTATTTGTAAATATCTGTAGGTTCGTTGGTTGTACTTACAAAGGTAGATTATCATAAAGAATAGTACCGTGACTTCCGCAGCAACTTCTCCGGTATTTCGTATAGATATCCGTTCAAACTATCGCGAAGGTAATAATTTACTACATTAAAATACACGATACGCCTGTAAACTTCCATTTAAAAAGAAGTTAAAGAGATTACACGGTAATAG
Source organism: Anabrus simplex (assembly GCF_040414725.1). Taxonomy (NCBI): domain Eukaryota; kingdom Metazoa; phylum Arthropoda; class Insecta; order Orthoptera; family Tettigoniidae; genus Anabrus; species Anabrus simplex. The sequence continues at coordinate 44,380,096 of NC_090278.1, read as the reverse complement.
TTAACAGTTGTTGTATTGTTATTGATTATTGTCGCTCCTCATATTCAAATATTGCATTGTTGGCTACAGTCGTGAACAAAGAGTGTAGTGTAGTCAAGTAAATATAAATAAAAATCAGCTGACCTTGTATTCCATTCATTTGTACTTCTGAGTAGGTAGTTAGTATCCTTAATTTATATTTCGCTCCCTCGATCTTTCAGTATTTATGAGCGGTTAGCTAATAATAATAAAGTTCATATATCCCGGTAATTGCAGTTAAAGTCCCTGGAGTAGTAGTAGTAGTTTTGATAGAAATATTTAAGAAATTATTGTAGACAACCTCGTATGTTTCAGTAGGCCTAATTAAGAACACTTTTATTCTCCGTCCCGTGGAGTAGGGAAAATAATAGTAATCCATTAGCTGTAATAATCACATAACGATATTTCAGTAGAATTGTAGCGAAGATAAGGTATAATATATTAGATAGTATCTTGCCAGTTATATTCGTGTTTTTCTTCGTGTACGGCAATCCTTTCGATACTTAAGCATTTAACCAAACGCAGTGTAGTGTAGTGTAGATACATTGTAGTATAGATACAGTACATTTAGATAGTGCCGTATCTTGCCTGCTATATTCGTGTGTTATCTTTCGTGTGTATCTATTAGACCGTAATACTAATAATAATTTGTCTAAGCATTTAGCTTCGTTGGTAATCTTTGAGTACAGTAGTTCTTGCAAATTTCATTTCTGTTGTGCTTAGTAGTGACATACGCTACGGTACCGGTATCGTAATTAGGATACGTCTGAAAGTAGTTTAAAAATTCCTGTAGTGTACTGTACAGTAGTATACGAGTAATATCCTATTAGAATTTAGTGTGCTTATTTTATTATTGAAAAATGTTTGTGTAGTACTGGTGTAGTAGAGGTATCCGTAGAAACTCTTACTAAAATACTGTTGTTGTAATTAGGATAGGCTTAATTGCAGTTTGTAATTGTGTCGTTCTTGTGTATTACTTTCGATATTCAGTAATTAACAGCAGTTTTAATCCTGTTAGGGGTTGTAGGATAAAAAATAGAGCACGAATAAGTAGTATTATAGTGTAGTCGTATATTAATTACCTTATTGTTGTGTACTATCCCAGACAATATATCCCTCCGTTCATTTATTTTTTGCAAATAAGTTATTTTATTTTTAATTTCATTTTCCCCCCCGTAAAGAATGGCTAAGGAGCGCGAGTGTACTTACTGTGGGTGTGGTGAGGCATTGAGGGGTATGAGGGAGGAGTTGGAAAGTTTGAGAGAGATAATTAGGATTCTCACAGAAGACAGGAAGGAAGATAGGACTCCCTCAAACAATGTACAGGAAAGGGAGGAGTTGTAGAAGACAGGTGGTCTAATGTTCTAAGGGGAAGGAGATTGCAGGCTAAGGGCTCTATTCAGGATCAGAATTCAGGACAGGTGTCTGTGCGAAATCGGTACGAGTCACTCCAGGTAGAACAACAGAGGGAAGATGAGGGACAGGGAACTGTTGCTGAGATGCATGGAAGTAGGAGGAAGGGAAAAGGTAGGAAAGGGAAATGTAGAGTAGAGGATAGGAAAAGACAGGTGGAACAGGGTCATGGGAAGGAGAAAAGGGAGGAGGAAGTAGCTTCTGCAGCTATCAGGAAAGATATGGCTGACCAGGAGGGGAGGAGATCAAATGAGGTGGGTAGGGTTGAGGCTCTGGTCATGGGGGATTCCATCGTTAGACACGTGGGGAAAGTGTGTGGAGGAAAGGGAACCAGGGTAGAATGTTATCCAGGAATTAGGTTGAGGCAGATGTTGAGGAAAGTAGAAGAGAGGGAGGAGGGGAAGGAGAAGGTGGTAGTGTTTCATGTTGGTACCAACAACGTAAGGCAAGCTGATATAAGTAGCAACATAGTTGGAGATGTGTGGGATCTGGTAAATGCAGCACGGGTGAAGTTTAAGAAAGCGGAGATTGTAATTAGTGGAATACTGTGTAGAAGGGATACTGACTGGAGGGTGATTGGGGATTTAAACGAGACTATGGAGTGGGTATGTGGGAAACTGGGAGTGAAATTTCTAGATCCTAATGGGTGGGTAGGAGATAGGGATCTGCGCTCGATGGCCTTCATTTAAACCGCAGTGGTACGTATAAGTTAGGAAATTTGTTTGGAAGGGTAATAGGGAGGTACATTCAGGGAAACGGGATGGCCTAGGGAGCGGTGATAAGGGAACAGGGAACTGGAAATCAAGTAGGGATGACATAAAATTGTTAGTGTTGAACTGTAGAAGTATTGTAAAGAAAGGAATAGAATTAATAATTTAATAGCTATATATTTACCAGATATTGTAATAGGAGTTGAATCATGGCTGAGAAATGATATAATGGATGCAGAAATTTTCTCACAGCACTGGAGTGTGTATCGTAGAGATAGGATAGGAGTGGTGGGAAGGGGAGTGTTCATTCTGGTGAAAGAAGAATTTGTAAGCTACGAAAATGTTAAAGATGAGACACATGAAATTCTAGGCGTAAGTCTCATTTCTAAAGATAATAGGCAACTTGATATATCAATAAACTTGATAAATCAATAAACAAAAAACAAATAAATTAATAAATAAACAAACAAGTAAATAAATAAATACATAAATAAGTAAATGAATAAATAAATAAATAAATAAAGTGGTAGATAAATAACTAAATAAAAACAAATAAGTAATTCAATAAAATATAAATAAATAAATAAATAAACAAATAAATGAATGAATAAGGAAATAATAAATCAATAAAAATCAATAAATAAATAAAGGAAAAATAAATAAGTTATAAATAAATAAATATATAAATATAAAAATGAATAAATGCATGAATGAATGAATCGATCCATAAATCAATAAATAACTATATAAATAAATAAATAAATAAAATGATAAATAAATAAATAAATAAATAAATCAAATGAAAAATAAATAAATAAATAAATAAATAGGTAAGTATATAAAAAATGAATGAATGAATGAATGAATGATTAAATAAATAAATAAATAAATGAATAAATAAATAAATAAATAAATAAATGAAATAAATAAATAAGTAAATAAAAAATCAGGAAGTAAATATATATAAATAAAGAAATGAATGAATAAATGAACGAAACGAATAAATAAATCAATAAATATATCAACAATAAAAAATAAACGAATATATGAATGAATGATTGAGTGCATGAATGAATGAATGAATGAAGAAATGAATAAATGAATATATAAATAACTAAGTGAATGAATGAATGATTGCATGAATGAATGAATGAAATAATAAGTGAATGAATAAATAAATAAATAAATAAATAAATAAATAAATAAATAAATAAATAAATAAATAAATAAATAAATAAGTGAATGCATGAATGAATAAATAAATAAACAAGTAAAAAATAAATAAATTAATGAATGAATAAATAAATAAAAAATAAGTAATAAATAAATAAATAAAAAATAAATAAATAAATAAATACATAAATAAACAAAAAATAAATAAAATAAATAAAAATAAATAAATAAACAAATAAATTAAAATAGATTTTATTTATTTATTTTTGTATTTATTTATTTATTGATTCATTCATTCCCTCATTCATTAATTCATTCATTCTTTCCATCATCCTTTTATTTATTTATTTACTTACTTATTTATTTATTTATTTATTTATTCATTCATTCGTCAAACAGTCACTCAATCATTTATTTATCTATTTGTTTATTTACTTATTTATTATTTAGTTATTTATTTGTATATTTATTTATTTATTTATTTATTTCATTATTTACTTCTATATTTATTTATTTATTTATTTATTTATTTATTTATTTATATATTTATCTATTTATTTATTTATTTATTTATTTATTTAATTACTTACTAATTCATTCATTCATTTATTTATTTATTCAATCCTTTATTTATATGTTCATTTATTTGTTTAATTTATTTATTTATGTATTTATGCATTCAATCATTTTTATTTATTTATTTATTTATTTATTTATTTATTTATTTATTCATTCATTCATTCATTCATTTCTCTCTTGATCTATCTGTTTATTTATTCATTCATTCATTCATTCATTCAATCATATATTTATTTATTCATTTATTTACTTATTCATTTATATATTTCTTTATTGATTTATTTATTTATCTATTTATTTATTCATTCATTCATTCATTCATTCACTCATTCATTCATTCATATATTTAGTTATTCATTTATTTACGTATTCATTTATTTACTTATTTCTTGATTTATTTATCCATTTATTTATTTCTTTATTTACTCATTTACTTATTTATTTATTTATTTAGATATATTGATTGATTTATTTATTTATTCGTTCATTCATTTATTCAATTATTTATTTACTTATTCATTTATTTTCTTATTTATGCATTTATTTATTTATGTATATATTTATGTATTTATTTATGTATTTATTTATCTACTTATTTATTTACTTATTCATATATTCATTCATTTATTCATTCATTTATTTATTTATTAATTTAATTAAGAAATTATTTAGATACTTATAATTTTTATTCAGTTACATATTTAGTGACTTATTTTTTAAATTAATCCATTCATTCATTTATTCATATAGTTATTTATTTATTAATTCATTTATTTATGTACTTATATATATGTTTACGTATTTATTTATTTATTTATATATTTATTTACTTATTTATATAGTTATTTATTTATTTATGTATTTATTTATTTATTTATTTATTTATTCGTTCTTTCATTTATTTATTTATTTATTTATTTATTCATGTATTTATTTATATATTAATCTATTTATTTTTTCATTTAATTTATTAATGGATTTATTTATTCATTCAGTCATTTATTTATTTATTTATTGCTTTATTTATTTATTTATTATTTATTTATTTTTCGTTCAGATTTTATTTATTTACTTATTTGTGTATCTATTTATTCATTTATTTATTCATTCTCTCATTCATTATTTCATTCATTCATTCCATCATTCACTTATTTATTTCTTTATTTCTTTCTTTCTTTATTTATTCATTTATTTATTTATTCATTCATTCATTCGTCAATCATTCATTCAATCATTGATTTATTTATTGATTTCTTTATTTATTTATTTATTTATTTATTCACTTATTCAGTTATTCATTTACTCAATCATTCGTTCATTCTTTTCTCAATTTATTTATTTATTTATGTTTATGTAATTGTTTATTTATTTATTTATCAATTTACTTATTTATATAATTATTTACATATTTACTTATTTATTTAGTTATTTATTTATAAATTTATTTATTTATTGATTTACTTATCTATTGGTATATATGTATTTATTTTTAACTTATTTATTTATTTATCGATTGATTTACTGCTATATATGTATTTATTTATTTATTTAGTTATTGATTGATTTATGTATTTAATTACTTATTAATTCATTCATTCATTTATTTTTTATTTCTTCATTTATTTATATGTTCATTAATTTATTTATTTTAATTTATTTATTTATGTATTTATTCATTCAATCAATTTTATTTATTTGTTTATTGATTTATTGATTTATGTATGTATTTATTTATTTATTTATTGATTTATTTTAATTTATTTATGTATTTATTCATTCAAACATTTTATTTATTTATTTATTTATTTATTTATTTAAATATTTATTTATTTTTATTTATTTATTTATTTAGTTATTTATTGATTTATTTATACATTCATTGATTCATCCATTCATTCATCGATTCAGTGATTCATTTATGTATTTATTGCTTTGTTTATTTACTTACTGATTGATTGATTTATTTATTTATTTATTTATTTATTTATTTATTTATTTATTTGTTCATTAATTTATTTGTATTTTTATTTATTTACTCGTTCATTTATGTATTTATGTATTTATATATTTATTTATTTATTTATTTATTTATTTATTTATTTATTTATTTATTTATTTATTTATTTATTGATTTATTTATTTATTTATTTATTCAGTTATTTATTTGTTTATTCATTCATTCATTCATTCCCTCACTCCTTCATTCATTCATTCATTCTTTCAATCATTCATTCATTTATTTAGTTATTTATATATTTATTTATTTATTCATTGATGTATTTATTTATTTACTTATTTCTTTATTTATTTCTTTATTTATTTTTTCATTCATACATTCATTCATGCACTCATTCATTCATATATTCGTTTGTTTATTTTTATATATTTGTTGATTCATTTATTCGTTCATGTATTTATGTACTTATTTATTCATTTATTTATTTTGTTATGTATGCGTTTATCTATTTATTTATTTATTTATTTATTTATTCACTCATTCATTCACTCATTCATTCATTTACTTGTTGATTTATTTATATATCGATTTCTTTATTTATTTTTTTTATTAGGAAGAACATCTTGCGTCTGTGAACAAGAAGACACCATAATAATGGAGTCCGAGAGAGTGACTTTCGTAGGCCTATACATCGAACTACTGACCCCGATTGAAGACATCATAGCAATCGTGATGACTGCTCTAGGAAAGACGGCCACGGGAAAAAGTATTATTATAGCGGGCGACCTAAACTGTAGGCTAGATAAGTATGATTGCAGAAGTAGGGAACTACTACAGATGATGGCTGAAGAGGGATTTACACTGGTTAGTAAGAGAGAAGACAACACATACTTCGCACATAATGGTAGCAGCACCATAGACATAATCCTGTACAAAGGCAACGATCTAGAAGTAACGGACCATAAGGTGTTATATTCCGACGCGGTGACACCAATAAAGAAACATTGTCCAGTGACAACTACTTGCAAATTGAAAGAGTCTACAGGCACACGACAGGAAACAAACCATACGAAAAGAACCTCCAGAAAGATAGACGTGAATAAAATACGCGAAGATGGAGACAAGCTTACCATCTTTGAAAACAAGATTCAGGAAAAGGACCTAGATGCTGCTGCAACAGCGCTAGAAGACATAATCAAAGCCGCAACCTCCACAATAAACGAGAGAAAGGCAAAGAAATGGTTCGATCAACAATGCTATACAGAGAGAAAGAGAGTCATATCAGCCCTTCACGTGGCCAAACGCACTCAAAATCAGGACGACCTGATCACATATAGCAGACTCAGAAAAGAATATAAAAACCTTCTAAAGAAGAAACGAGACGATTTCACAGAACTCGAGGCTAGAAGAATGGTGGAAGAAGCAAAAGAAAACCCCTACATTGCTCTAAAGCCACGACAGTCACAGACAATGGGGAAAATAGAGATGCCAATCTGGGAGGCTCACTTCACAAACATCCTAAACCAACAAAGTGTCAACGAAGCTCATGAAATAACAAGACAATACGATAA